>NW_024543081.1:28125000-29417500 GCF_018167655.1 Microtus oregoni | reverse complement strand
CTCCAGTCCCACCGCTGGAGAGAGAAGGAGTGGAGTTCCATTTCCCCATGAACCTCAGCCTCCATGGAGGTTGTATTCATTTCCTACTGCTACTGGAACAGCTACCACAAATTCAATGTCGCAAAGTCACACGAACTTATTCTCTGGTGGGCCAGGAGTCAGGAGCCCTGCTTGACCCTACTGGGCAAAAAAAAAAAAAAAAAACCCGAATGGTCAGGATGGTTTCCTTCCTTCTCAGGGATCTGGAAAGAATACTGTTTGTGCTCTCAACAGCAAGATTTGGGAGGTCGTCTGTGTTTTCTGGCTTGTGGTTTTTTCCTCTGTATCCAAAACCAGCAGTGCAGCCATATTTTTGTCCCCATACGTCATCACATCCTCCTCTTTGGCACTAAGCCTCTTGCCTCTTCTTAGGTGAAACCTATGAAGCCGACTAAGTAAACCAAGAAAATTTTGTTTCAAGATTCAAGAATTAGCTGAATCTTCTAAGTCCTTTTAACGATGTAAGTCAGCATACTCAGATCGTGGGGATTAGGATGGGGACATGAAGGGGATGGTAGGGCACAGGTGCTGTGAGGGGGAAGGTGAGAAATGAAGGACAATGACTGGAGCAGAAGTAGGAAGGGTGACACAGAAGGAGGGGAGGGAAAGGGACAAATAGCATTAAGGATTCTGGAAAGGGGGCATAGTAAAACATGCTATTTTATGAGCATACATAAAATGTATAGAGTTATTCTATACAGGGTGATAATGTTCTTCCAAGCAGCCATAGACACTCTAACGAGAATGCCAATGCTAGACAAGTGACACCTTCCTTAGAGTTGTTGCTCATAGGTTTCCAAGACACCCCCAAAACAACAGAGGCTATTGCTATTGCCCTTCGTTGCCTCCCAGAGTTTGAATGTAAGACCCTATTGCTGAAGCACCACATACTTGTTATAAGGCCTTGAATGAGCTCTTTCTAACAGACCTGGGATCTTCCTCACCGAGGACTGGTTCTTAGGGTATGAGAAGGTGTTGTGCAAGCTTCCAAGAGTGAACACACGCACAAGATCTGCACAATGCCACGCTTGTCATCATGCCAACAAGAAATGAGAGAAGATTTCACACAGCCCCTCCATAGATATGGAGCTACAGCCAGTCAGGAGTTGCTAAGGAAGGAAGGATCTGTTTTTGCCAGAGAAAAGTCCCCTCATGGGTCTCCCAACTCTAAGTGGTAAACCCTGAGAATGTATCAAAGGGTAACACTAACTGGATTCAGTTGATTTATATACTTATGTGTGTATAAGAATTATAGAAGTCAAAAATTTGAGGGGGACACAGGAAGACTTGGAGGGGAAGGGAACTGAAATGACATAAATACAGCATACCCATGTATGAAATTATCAACAGGAAAGTGTCAGAATGTGGAAGAGGGTTTGAAGGGCACCATAAACGGGTGGGTGACCATCAGTGACCTCAGCAAGGAGGGCGTATAAGCGTGGAGCAGCAGCACTGTGACTATGTCACTACAGGGTCTGGCCAGTCCTGGTCCTCTGCTAACAGAAAGTCTCCGGGTGACCTCTTAGCTCAGCAATCCCGTGAATGCGGCTTCTTAGGATAGGAGGGATAGTCAGCTGTCACTTGGATATAATTTGAAGAGTCAGGAGTAGGTCCTTGGGAAAGCTGCTTTAGACAGCAAGAGTATTTCAGTGCGGAGAGAAATATATCCATCTGATGAAAGGTGCGGGGAGGCGCGTGGCAGGAAACTGCATTCCCCTGCAGCTCCAGGAACCTCGGCATCCATTTTCTTTTATGTGGCACTGCTGTCGTTTTCTGACACTAACAGTGTGCCTGTTCAATGAATATTTAATCATGGCGGGCTTCTCTTCACTCCTGCTCGTTTAGTGTTCCTGGCTGGAGCCTTTCTGTAGTAATAGCTCTCATCATCCAACACCAGAACGGCACCTCCGCTCTCCATTTGGGAAGCGTGGTGCAGATTACAGTGTGGGCTCTGAGCGACAGGTGGTTGGCTCGGCAGTACAGGACAGCTCTCAAGGCACAGATTGATGGAAGCCCTGATCATCCCAGGGAAGGTCATTTAGGCCCAGACATTTGGCAGTTCCATGGCGGCACCTGTATGCTGAGCCCACTGCCAATATCCTCGCCTCAATGAGGCTCACACACAGGAATTCCCTGCTGCATTCACTGATGTGCAAGAAATATCAGGGAAGAGAAGGTGTCCCCACGGGGATGGAGAAGAAGATGGTTGCTGAAGGGGAGGAATCTTTCCTCCAATGCTATGTGGAGGTGAAAAAGAACCGGACTTTCCTCCCACAGAAAAGCAGGGATAGTTAATGATGCACAGCAGGCCCTGGCTCGGTCTTCACTCTGCATCACTGTAACACTGGGCTACATGGATGCCTTTTCTATGTATGTGGAAATCGAGGCTTAATGTGATTAGAAGAGCCACCGAGTTCCAGGCATGATAAGCGGCATGGATGATGAAGCCTCATCTCTCCAACTCCAGGGTCAGCTTGCGTACTCCACAGAGTCCATGACTTCTTGCAGAGTAAAGACATCAAGAACCTCAAGTGGAAGGACTTGATCCTAGCCTTCCCTTTTTTGTTTGCCCTACCTCCCAAGCATTGGCCATGAGGCAAGCTCAGCACCAGATACAATGCACAAGTTTATTCTCTACTGTTCGGGTGCAAAGTGGGGGGAAATGATCCACAACACAACTCCATGCACACTCGTTCACCTCCGTGCAAAGGGCCTTTATAAATCGAGTGTGGAGATGAGCATGGTGTGTGTGCCAGCTAACAAGAAATATACAGGTGGATCCGCGGTGCTACAGGGTGGATGTGAAGCAGGACATGCTGACTCCTACATGATGCTCTGTGTGCTAATTGTTTTGTATGAATTAGCTCACTTAATAGGACGGGTGTGGTACATTCAAAGCTGGCAACAAGAGGATCCAAAGTGCTAAAGTAGGACTATGGGCTGGCTGTAGATGGACTACACAAGTTCAGAACAGTCTTCCAGTTGAGAGCTTCTATGTACAGGTAGTGTGCTAGGCAGAGGAGCGACAGGGGAGAAATAGGTGAGGCCCAGAAGTGAGAGTCACAATGGGCACACATGCATACCATGCTGATTGCGGCAAAATTACAAATTAGCACTCAGGAGGGCAAGATACCAATGATGTAAGTGCTAACCTTGCCTGGAAGAAGTGAGCTGGTCCTCAGTTCTAGCAGCCTTGAGAACAATGGGGAATAGAGATGTGGAGTTCTTCTCTTTTGAGATCCAGGGAGACATCATATATCTGGACACAATGCTGTCAGGGCTTTGATGTGAAATTAAAATCAAGAACTAATCTGTAGTTGCTTTGTGGGTGGTAGGGTGGTGGGGAAGAGACAGGACTGTAGTCTCCGTCAAAGAAGACTCAAAAAGCTAATCTGGGACTGCAGATCCTAGGTAGGTACTGAGAACACAGGCCATCGGGGGAGTTCCAGATTGAACACACTGGAGTAAGTCTTTAGCGTAACAAATGCCTACCCAGCTGACCCTCACAACAAATACAGGGATGTGGGGGTGGCCACAGATTCCACCTGACCCTAGGATCATCTGGGAACAGAGTCATCTGATGTGGGACTGCCCACTCTCCGCGAAGGCCCTGTGCAGGTCGTCATGCACAGATGGAGACTGCCTGCTGCTGAGTTATTGGTTGGCAATGATCAGATAAAGAACACTCACGGAGGTTTCCTTTTGGTCTTCCCGTTCTTTTAGTTCTGTGAGGCATCAGAACGGCCCTGCTGAAAAGATGCAACCACACACAACAAATGCCAACACAACTCACAAAATTCCGAGATCACACCTGCCCAGAGCGATGCAGGCAAAGAAAAAGGAACAATGAAAGAAGAAAAATCACGGGTCCACGACTTTTCCCATAGAATCCTTTCTTGCCACACCACACCCCCTCCTCCAGCAAGCTGTGTTCAGAGCATGTCTGGTGGGTAACTAGCATGTGCCAGGGGCTAGCTATTCCAGGGAACGTGATCCTTCAATTTAAAAAAAAATGTGCTGGACTGTGTGTGTGTGTGTGTGTGTGTGTGTGTGTGTACCTATGAAGGTCAGAGGACAATTTTAAAGAGCTAGTTATTGCCTTTCAGCATCTGGGTCTTATGGATCAAACAGGTCATCAGCCTTGACAGCAATCACCTTTATCTACTTGAGCGATCTGACTGGCCCAGGAGGTGTGATTTTGCTGAGGAACTCAGAAAGAGCAAAGAACCTGACACATTACAGAACCTGCAGTGTAGGGTGATTGCCAGGGTAGAAGCCAGGTGCCATGGTGGGAAAACAGAAGAAGGAAAGAAGGGCTCTTTGGTAGAAAATGGACGCTCTCCCAAAGAGCTGCCCTTCAAGCTGAGAAATGCTGGTAGAGAAGAGATTTCTAGGCCAGTGGACCAGGGCAAATACTGGAAGGATGGGCAAAAACTACATGGCACAGGTATGATGGGCATCAGCTACATGGTACAGATATGATGAGCATCAGCTACATGGTATAGATATGATATACAGCAGCTACATGGTATAGATACGATGGGGCAATAGCTACATGGTATATATATGATACGAGAAAGCTACATGGTAGAGATATGATGGGGCAATAGCTACACGGTACAGATATGATATGAGAAAGCTACATGGTAGAGATATGATGGGGAAGGAGCTACACGGTATAGATATGATGGGGCAATAGCTACATGGTATAGATATGAAAACCTAACACGTTCAGGGAATATTGCTGAAGGGACACAGATCACGTGACAGATGTGGCTGCAAAGGACGGAGGAGATTCAGCATGAGAAACTGAGGACTGCCAGACAGGGATCTTTAGCAAGGGGTGGGCACATACACATCCATGATTTGGTGGAAGCAGCCACATGGCATTTTGAACAAAAATGGGAAAATAACTCAAGACTGGATAATCAGCCCATTTTTCAAAACAAATACTGCATCTAAGAGAAATAGAAATTTTAGAGACTCACTAATGAACACCTGAGTGAAAGTGAAAGAGTCCAAGCCTTCTGCCTGGCAGGGCTGGGCAAATGCCAGACATAGTCAAGAAATGCTCTTCTTGACATGGAGACAAACACACGCATGTATGTAGACCCACACATACCAAACAGAAAAGAGAGCGAGCAGTGCTTACATTTCAATGACAAACTATTTGCCCAAAATTCTGCATAAGCATTTTTGCATTGACCCCAGAAAAAATATTATTATATTATAATATTTATATAATAATTATATATTATAATATTTGTATAATATTATATTATATAATAGTTTTGAGGTAGGGTTTCAATCTATAGCCCCGGCTAGCCTGAAGCTCACCTGTAGACCAGGATAGACCTGAACTCATAAAGATCCACCTGCCATTTCCTCCCAAGTGCTGGGATTAAAGGTGAGCACCACCATGCACAACACAGAAATGATATTTTATTTTTTTAAATTACTATTGATAAAATAGTGAGGTTTTTTTCAAACAACTAATATATCCTTAGCTTTCATTAGATAGAAACCTCATTCTTTTTCCATTTTCCAGAGTAGTGAGGGTCTTTCCCAGGAACCAACCTCTCTAAACTGGAGAAGTGAACATTTAACTCAGATCTGTTTGGCACCAGAAGCTGAGGATTGACTTAATACCTGCTACTTCTCTGAAACACTTACACAAAGACACAAAGGTTTTAAGTACAGCAATTTATTAAGCTCAGCTCTGAGTTCTAAGTTTGAAGGATTATGTATGGAGATATCTTGTGGGAGATTTCATTTTGACCTGTATTTTAAGAGCTGCTCATTTGAGACATCATTGGGAGAAAGGGGCACACTGAAATGGTCACTGAACAAACAGTAATGGAGGTGACAAGATAGGAGTGGTTATCAGACTGAGACACAGGGGCATTTCTAAGGACCATTTAGTGACTCAAGAAGAGGAGTAGGGGAGTAACCTGGGAGACAAGACACGTCCTCATCTCTGGGTATGCTCAAGTGGCCTTTTGGGAAAGCCCTATGATGTACTCCACTCGAGAATATCTGCCAGTTCAAGCCACAGGGAGCTTGTTCAAGGTAGAATTACAAAATATCCATTGGACAATGGAGTAGTTCTCAGTGGGACATCTGTGTGGGACCCTTTCCTTCAGGAATCAGGCTTCTATATGGAAAGGGACTGGAAAGATGCACATGGAATCTCAGAGAGATTGCCACAGCGTGCACAGGACCTGTCCAGGTTAAAGTCAAAAAAATTCTTAGCAAGACGGAGGGGAAACAGGCATGAATTCCCATCCTATATGCATCTGCCCTGTTATGTGTAGGAGATGCTGTTTCCTTGGGGTCAGCCTCTGCCTCTGCCTCCTTAAATCTGGGGCAGGGTCAGTGAACATGGGCCTTCACCTTCTCAAAGTAAGTTAGCATTTTTAGTGGAACCCTGTCTGTAAGCAATCCTGCTTTCCTGAAATGAAAACAGAATAAAAGCTTAGGGATTCTGTGCCAGGAATGATAGAGTGTACCACTGGAGGCAGGAGGGTCAGGACTTAAGACCAACCTCAGCTACAAGGGTTCAAGGCCAGCTCCGAATACATAAGGCACACATGTACATAAGTTTGAGTTTGTGTGCAATCAAGCATACACACACACACACACACACACACACAAAGATTAGTCTGGGAGAAGGCACTCTAAAATCAGCTTACAGGCTGTTGTTTTAAAATTATATGGCCTTTTTGTAGATTGTGCATTTTGATTTGAATTATTATTTCAATTATGCACTGCTCAGATAGTAAAAGGCACATACTTCTTTGTGTTGTGTATTTGTTTGTTTATCTTAGATATAGCATTCAAAAACAGTCTAATAAGTCTTTGGGCCTTGCCTGCTTCCAGAACAAGTTTAGGGTGTTTCCTCCTGGGTGGAAATATAAACACCTGCCAGGCTCATAGCGAGGGTTCGCACTTGGCACCATGCTGTCTGTGGGAAGGGACTCCCACACTGTGGAACTGAACCAGACATCACATCTCTCTAGCCAAAGAGATGCCCTGTGTCACAGATGGCCACATAATAGGCAGGGACATGAAGCCGCCAGAACATTGCTGAGAATTCTACCCTGTACTTGGCATATAGAATTCTCAGTCAGAACCCCAGGCCAAGAGCCTGTATTACCTCTCTCGTCATAAATTTGACTCTGGACAGAGGTCCTCTCTTGGAACCTCACCTAGGATTTTCTTTTTTTTTTAATTTATTTATTTATTTATTAAAGATTTCTGCCTCCTCCCTGCCACCGCCTCCCATTTCCCTCCCTCTCCCCCGATCAAGTACCCCTCCCTCATCAGCTCGAAGAGCAATCAGGGTTCCCTGACCTGTGGGAAGTCCAAGGACCACCCACCTCCATCCAGATCTAGTAAGGTGAGCATCCAAACTGCCTAGGCCCCCACAAAGCCAGTACATGCAGTAGGATCAAAAACCCATTGCCATTGTTCTTGAGTTCTCAGTAGTCCTCATTGTCCGCTATGTTCAGCAAGTCCGGTTTTATCCCATGCTTTTTCAGACCCAGGCCAGCTGGCCTTAGTGGGTTCCCGATAGAACATCCCCATTGTCTCAGTGTGTGGGTGCACCCCTCGCGGTCCTGAGTTCCTTGCTCATGCTCTCTCTCCTTCTGCTCCTGATTTGGACCTTGAGACTTCAGTCCGGTGCTCCAGTGTGGGTCTCTGTCTCTGTCTCCTTTCATCACCTCATGAAGGTTAATATTCAGGAGGATGCATATATGTTTGTCTTTGGATTCACCTTCTTATTTAGCTTCTCTAGGATCACTAATTATAGGCTCAATGTCCTTTATTTATGGCTAGAAACCAAATATGAGTGAGTACATCCCATGTTCCTCTTTTTGGGTCTGGCTTACCTCACTCAGGATAGTGTTTTCTATTTCCATTCATTTGTATGCAAAATTCAAGAAGTCCTTGTTTTTTACTGCTGAGTAGTACTCTAATATGTATATATTCCATACTTTCTTCATCCATTCTTCCATTGAAGGGCATCTACTCACCTAGGATTTTCTTCAGCCAATCTATGCTTTCAGTATGTGATGTACATATTGAAAAAGAAGGATGCCTCCTAAAGAACAAAGAAAATTGGAGGTTTTTGCTAATTTTAGTGGAAATAGGAGGATCTTAATATTATTTGAAACTTCTTTTTTTTTTGTTTTGTTTTTCGAGACAGGGCTTTGGAGCCTGTCCTGGAACTAGCTCTGTAGACCAGGCTGGTCTCGAACTCACAGAGATCCGCCTGCCTCTGCCTCCCGAGTGCTGGGATTAAAGGCGTGCGCCACCATCGCCCGGCTTATTTGAAACTTCTAAATCCAGAGTGGGTTCTGCTTAAGCACAACCAAAATATAAGTTCAAAATAGCAAGCATGTTCTAAAGCTGTACTTGGCCTTCTTCATCGGCATGGACCTCTATCTTCCCTGAGCTTTGATTGCCTTCCTCCTTCAGCCCCAAGTCAGGTAGGGTCAATGGCTGTTAACGCTGCCAAGTTCACCAGTTCACCTAGAACTTATGTGGCCTTATGCTGAAGAACTTGTTGTTCAGATGACGGGGCTGGAGTCCAACTAGCTGAGTGGCTTGGGCAAGTCCTCATTTAATCACTTGTCAATTGTGAAGAGGACACGGAGCTGGCTAGACATCCTCGAGACTCTTCCAGCCCTGAAGCTTGTGTTTCTCAAGTCGTGGATGCAAACACATCACCTGTTGCTTCAGAGCAGCCCTTTGTCGGCCATCAGACAGCCACACCCACAAATTATCCAACAAGAGGCACATAATCCCACCCCCACCCCATGCACATCCTGAGCCACACCCTGCAGCAAATGGTCCCACATTCCCCTCTTGTCCCTGCCCCCACCCCAGTTCACCACCTAGGAGAACCGACTACAGTATCATCTAACCCAGCATCACACCAGGCCTTTGCTTCTCTGGATCCTTAAAGGCAGGATGAAAACTCATCTGGTCAAGGAAGCATCCCTCTTATAAAATGGGGCTTTAAAGTTTCTTCCCCTCTTGTCTCCCATTGTCTGAAATTTAACCTTACTCGGTGGAATTTCTTATTTATCTGAATGCATTTCCTCCCAGGCTGTAAATTCCACAAAGGAAAAAGCTGTGTGCCGTTTTATTGAGTGTTTTGGGTCAGCAACCAGCATATAGGTAGAGCCTGGTGTCTGTGTCTTTCCTCCAGGGCCACTCTGGTCGTAGATTAAAGACAGTCACATGTTATCTGACACATTTCCCACATCCCCTCCTTCTAGGCAGTCAGATGCTATTTGTATTGTTCTTAGTTTGTCTGAGGAAACCAAGGCTCTGAGATTTGATGTTTCAAGACACTCAGTAAGCAGATGTCAAAAGAAGTCATGTCTAACTCAAAACTTCAAGCACTTTTTCATCAAGGAAGTGTCTTTCTTCCTAAACAAAGTTACAAGTGTATATACATATGCATTCTAACCATGTAACTTTCATGTTTTTGGTTCTTGGAATATAAATGTTAGAAGTGAGCTAGGTAATGCAACTATGCACTATCTATACTTACTTTTTTCAGAATCATAAAAGACTATAGGATTAATAATCAACTCAAGGACCCCCAGATATCACAAGCCATTGCCAAGGTTATTGATTATCCTCTACAACCTGAATGCAAGGTCCCATTGCTGAAGATACATCTTACTTAGGCCATTGAACATAGAGGAATCTAGCTGCTGCTCAATTAGAAGCTTGCATTCATGGTGACTTGTATTCATTGTTTTGTAAGATGCTTTCCACACTACCAGAAGGAAAAAGGAACCATAAATGTCACCCAGCTACAAACCCTGTGATCTACAGCAGAGACTTCCCTACAAGTTATACTTTTACAACAGCTGCACAAATGTTATCGGAGTAAGCACCACTTATTGATTGGTTTTAAGACCAATTCCATAAGATGGAACCTATACCTGATACGGATAGAGTGGCCAAGAACCTGAGACTAGATATGTCATGGGTTCTAGAAGAAAACCTCCTAAATTCTGCTAAATGAGTATGGCAATGAGACTCCTAATGACATATTGCTGTACCCATAGATCAGAGTTCCTCTTCAGCGCGCATTCCTCATCAGAGAAGCTTCCTGATACAGTAGATGGCAGTTAGCACACAGACCCACAACTGGACAGTTTCCAGAGGGTGAGAGACTTTGGGAGCCCTTGGCCCTAACTAGGATGCTTTTATCAAAGCCGTCTTCCCAAGGCTCAGGGGTCTATGTAGAAGAGGGGAAAGAGTATAAGAGACAAAGGTGGTAGATAACATCAAGGAAAGATTATCATCTGGACACTACCAAAGCGATGCACGTATGAACTCAGAGAGACATACACAGGACCTGCACAGATTCCAGTCAAAGTCTAAACACTGAGGGGGTGGTAGACGTAGGGTCCCAGCCCTAGTTAAGTTATTTGCTGTTGTGACCTGCTGGGGGGAAACAAACAGTTTTCTCCAATAGAGGTTCACTGGGTATTTCAACCACCTAAGGCTTTCAGACCCCACAACCAGGAGCAGTTGGCCAACACAAAAGAGGTGCCATGATTTTAGTGCACTTTTTTTATTTTGATATTTTTTTACTTGTTGGAAGAATGATTGTTAGTTTTGATCTTTGTTTTTTGTTTGTTCCTTCTTTTAAGAGAAACAGTAAGAAAGAAAGAGATAAAAAGACAGAAAGAGACAGACATACCGAGAGATAGAGGGATAGAGAAAGAATATGAAGTTGGTTGGATAGGGAAGTGGGAAGGATCTTCAAGGACCTGGAGAAGGAAAAAGAGTATAATCAAAACACGTAAAAGAATTTTTAATAAAAAAAAAAAAATTCAGTGGTGGTGCACACCTTTAATCCCAGCACTTGGGAGGCAGAGGCAGGTGGATCTCTGTGAGTTTGAGGCCAGCATGGCCTACAAGAGTTATTTCCAGGACAGGCACCAAAGCTACACAGAGAAACCCTGCCTCAAAAAGAAAAAGATATTTTGAAAGTTGTTACTGGGAAGGAGAGAGGAAGTCAATACAGAGGGTGAGGGTGAGGGAAGAAACAAGTAACACTAAGAATGTTTGACAGAGCCATAGGGAAGAGGAATAATGACCAGTCATGAGTTCGCTGCCTTAGAGATGTGGGGCACTCGGTCCTAAATGAGATTTCTTTATCAAGCCCCCCACCTCCTCCAGGCTCAGGGATACATGTGGAAGAGGAGAAAAAATGAACAAGAGACCTATGTAAATGAGATATATAGACAAATCATCTGTTACTGATATTTCTAATACAATGCCAAATACTCTGAGTGTGAGCTGAGGCTGATGAGAGGCAGCATCCATGCGCACCTCTGCCTGTATCATTGGCCAATGGAGGCCGGAGCTGCATGAAGAGTTAAAACACCATTATCTTTAGCTCCCTTCCAGTCTCAATAAGATCTGAAGAGAAGGGTTTGGGAAGGCTAGATCATAAAGGGAGGGAAAAAAAGAATAAGGTAGACAAACTGCAGCCTGAGGTAGGGTCTAGCCTGCTGCCTACCTTGATACTAACCACAAATAAAGAATGATTATCATATTATTAAACAGCTGAAAAGTTATAAGTGTGATATATATGAGCATAAGACATAGAAATTTCAGTGCTTATCGGTCAAATGCTTTTTGGAAAATGGCTGAGTTCATCTGTTTATTTTCTCTATGATTAATATCCCTTTATACAGATAAGAAATTTAGGTCCAGAGAGATTAAACCAATCAATCATCTCAAATGATCGTTTGCAAGGTTCAAACTCAGGTCTATCAGATCTACCTGCCACTAAACACTACAGCTCTTCATGGCAGCATCTAGTTGGAAGCAACAGATCTTAGACATGCATAAAGGAGACATTTGCGGGACCAAAGCAGTGACTGAGTGATACAGAGCGCTAGGACTAGAACAACATTCCAAAGGAGCCATCAAAAACCACTCTATGTGAGCACCTCGTGCTATGAAATCGATGCTGAGACTGAGAAGGGTTTTCCCAGGATCATCCAGTAGAGAAGAATAGGGAATGTTCTTCATCATGAAGCCTAAGGGATAGGAGAAGGACTGAGTGCTGCACAGCTGCGGGAGCAGTCCTGGCCGAAGAAGCTGCTGTCTGTCTGAAGTGGGCAATGGCTAATTGAGACTCATAACTGGTTAGCATGCTGAGGATAAGTCACTGCTAAGAACTTAGTCTTAAGCATGGCATCTCTATCCTCCCCTCCAAAGCTCAGGGAACATCATGTGAGGAGGCGGAATGTAAATGCTGTGAGACACTGTTCTTTCCCACGGAGGGCATGGTTGTTATACCCAACAGCAGTGGCTACCTGCAGAGCCCACCAACAATCCAGCTGGGTGGTCGTGGAGCATGTTTTTAATCCCAGCACTCAGGAGGCAGAGACAGGCAGATCTCTGTGAGTTCGAGACCAGCCTGTTCTACAGAGAGGATTCCAGGACAGCCAGAGCAGTTACACAGAAAAGCTCTGTCTCAAAAAAAAAGGAAGAAAGGAAGGAAGGGAGGGAGGGAGGGAGGGAGGGAGGGAGGGAGGGAGGGAAGGAAAAAGAAAGACAGAAAGAAAAAGCAATCCATGTGCCTGGGGAAAGGGCTTCTGAGGACCAACCACTCCCTGAGGAAGGCTAGAAAATTAATGATTGCTGGGAGAGCTGGAGTCATATTCCCCAGGGCTGTTGCCCCTGGTAAGTTATCCATGATCAAATAAATGACCTCCCACCAACACTCAGGAAAGAAACCCTAACGAAACTTGGTAAACCACACAGAGAAGGTGGGGGAGGAATGAGAGAGACTTATAGGGAAAAAGAGGAATTTGGTTTGAATAGGGAAAAGATAAAAGAGGAGAGTGGGGAGATTATGATCAAAATATATATGAGGCAAATTGTGAAAAAAATACATTTTTAAAAGAGAAATGAAAATTAATTCAGTGATATTCAAATCTGCGTAGTCTTTCCATTAGTTAGCATCTTTGACATTTAAAATGCTTTTCCAGTATACTTTGGTATTGAAACGAAAGGACTGGGTTTTTTTACATAGAGAGGCACAGAAATACCTCAGAGTGTTTCACAGTACAGGTTTCCTACTAAGATTCTGGAACAAATAAATTTGACATAAATCAATCCATCTACCATCTGTGTGCTCCTTGATCGTTCACTTGGTATGATTCCGATGTGTTGGGTGAAATATTTAAATATTGGGTCATGATTTTCCTTACTTATCCATAAGTGCATAAGTACTGAGACCCAATTACAACCTGAAAAGGTAAAGGAAATTTTATTCTTCCTAGCCAGAAGCCTGCTATTGTCGGCAACAGCCTTTCTAACTCACCAGGAACCTGAAAGGTAGATAGAATAAATTTCAGTGATAATACATACAGAAAATAACCAGGTTTAAAGTTTCGTGGGCCAGTCATTAATTAGTTATTGGTGACTTTATTGTACAAAAAAAAATAAGCAAGGTAAAAGCATTGGAAGCAGAGGTCATGTGCTGGCCAGGTGAGCTCTGGGTGTTGCAGTTCTCAGATGGCCTGGACCATGCTAGAGACCTTGGTTGGGATCAGAGGTTAAATCAAGGCTTAACATACCTAGCTTTATTCCCCTCCCCAAAGTTCCAGAAAAATAAATTTTTATTTCTACAATAAAATTATAATTATGAAATAAATTGCACATATGAAAATGTGATTTGCTTAGGGGAAGAAAAGCTGCCATTATAAAGACCCAAATTAGAAACCTGATGTTTGTGTTCAGAATCTGAGTCCTATTTATAAACTTCATCTTTGCCAGCTATGTCTACATTTACTTTTTCTTTTCTATCCAGAGAAGACATGGGAGCGCAGGGGAAAGAACCATGTGTGCATGTCACCAGAGAGGGATGGGATGTCCGTTGTGCATTCGAATCTCTGCCTCACTGTAATCCTGAAAGACAAGAGTAAGCCATTCCCACTCTGCTTATGACTATGAAAACTGTAAGTTCTCACAGCTGGAGGAGAACAAGAGCCAGAGGTCTCCCCATCTGGAAAGAGTTGCATGCCGTAATTACAGAAGGACTCTTTTCTCCCAGACCTAGCAGCGTCCTTTTAGCCTGGCTGATATGGCCAAACGCCTAGGTCCCAGGCAGAATCTCTTCTCTCTAGCTCTCCTAGCTAAAAGCAGGTCATTGGTGGGAAGCTGCCACCTTGGGGAGTTTACAGATACAGATAAACTTGTGGCAACAACAGTCAGATGGCCTGGGTCCTTCAATAGTGTTAAATGCCTTTCACAAATAGCTTTTTGATGCAGGCTCAAGAAGCTGATAATAGAAACCTTAACAACCTGGGCAGGGCCCTTTTCATCTTCCTCAGCACACTCATCCCGGGATGAAATGGGCCGCAGGGAAGGGTTTGCAGGTCTATTCTCAACTCCAAAGCTTCCCCCGAGAGATAACCCCATGCCTTGTGCAAAGTTATGACAGGAAGCTCCGCCAGGTCCGTGTGATAAGCTCTCCAAGAACAGTGCCAGGGACTGACAATTGTTTGGCAAAGGGGTGGTGTCCACTGCTTAAAGTATGACTTTGGACCAAAGAGCTGTAACAGACATCCAGGGCTTAGGCCCAGGAACACACTCTATCTAGTGTTAGGGACTAACTGAGATTGTTTCGAGAAGGAAATCAATGCCACTAAACTAGGCAGGTGACAACCCTGGACGCATATCAAAGGGTGGAGAGAGCCACGTTGAACCCACTGCACTTCAGTTTCTGGTTGAGGAAAGGGTGGCACTAATACTACTTCTTTGGCATTGTAGCTGGGCTTCTGCTGAGCCGCCTCCAGTTCTGCAGACTCTGGGAACCAAGGACTCCCTGCAACTTCCAGTCATCTCAGGAAAAGAACCCACTGACTGTGCATTCCCCATACAAGCTTAGGGAAGCCGACTTCTTCTGTCTCAGAGCAGACATTACACTGGTACCCCAGCAGTCACAGGAAATATATAAATCTCCCAGGCCACTCCTACGAGGCTATTCAAGCTGTGTTCTAGCATTTCATTCTATATTCTAAAAATATCAGACTTGTAGGGGTTTCCACACCTGAAAAACATGTTCTCTTACAGTCCCTAGCCTGGTTCTCTCTTCAAAAGTCTATTTATCTATTTGGTCTCCTGTCTAGGTTCTGCTACTCCTCATCACTTGGCTCACGCATCACCCTTAAACTGGCTTTTGCCTCAAAACTTCTAGATGAGTGACTGGCCTTCTTCTGTGTTTTCACAGTGTCCCCTCTCACCCCCCCCCCCAATTCCCTCTCGCCTTCTCTGCCCCTCTGTCTCTCACCCCCATTTCCACATGTCTTTCATGCTAAGTTGTCTACAAGTCTTAAGCACGGCCATCCGGGGATGACAGAAAGGTGGAAACAAGGCAGGCCTCTCCCCTGCTCTCTGAATGCTCATTCTCAGAAGTACTTAGCAAGAAATCAAACACTGAGACATTTTTAATAAATATATTTCATCATCCTAAAAGCTTTAAGAATTTTAAATTGGACAATAATACTTGTACATATGATGTGTTTATGGGGTACATTGTACTGCTCAATGCATAGGCTTTAACTCACTTGTTGGGAGAAGCTGTCAAACATGAAAATTCTCTCCAATGAAAATAAAAATAAAGAAAGGAAGTAGACAATGAAAAATATTTTCAAGTATGTCCAATGAAGCCAGGAGTACATGTTTTCTCTTTGGTTTTTGTATACCCACTTTGTTAAAAATACAGCACAGGTCTTCATTTAAAATGTGTGACTATATTCCTCGTGTACACTTTGCATACTCTTTCTTATATCTAACAGTATTTCATTATCAAATTCTGTATCTTAAGCATTGAAGAAGTTCTGAGAAGACAGCCACTTAAATTTCACACACAAAGTAAAGATGTTCTCTCTCTCTCTCTCTCTCTCTCTCTCTCTCTCTCTCTCGTTCAACCTTTCCAAATAAGTCTCAGTCCTAAGCTAGGGGACCCAAGAATGCCCCAGTGATGCTCACATGAAGTTTAGAACTGCAGTAAGGAATACTGTGAGGGCCTTAAGGGAATCTGGCTGGAGTAGGGTTGGGGGGAGTTGTTCGCTCATGGTAACATATACCCAATGACTGACACGGTCCTACACAAATTCAATATTCAGCCCAGCCTGCTAGCCTACTACTGTACAAAACAAAGATACAAAGAGATAAATGGATATAGAGGATATATAAAAATTTGGCTTGTTCAAAGCCACTTCGTCTGGAAAGGGTAGACAGTAGGGCACTGGTGCTCTGAAGGGGAAAATGGGGAATGGGGGGTTTAACTGGTGAGGGGGGGAGAGAGCAAAATACAGAGGTAGGGGGAAGACAAACAAAACCAAACAGAAATATTATCTCTCATACCCAAGCCATTCTGAATTTTTTTTTTGTGATCTTACTCAGAAACAAGTTATTTTGAGGCTACCAGGAGCCTCCCTGAGAGGAGAATAAGATACAGGGTCAGAGCATCTAACATTTTTTGGAAGTCCAAGTATAAATTCACAGCCTTGGAGGGAAGGCCCTGGCACTATTTGAAATCCCTATGTGCTTTGCCTTCTTTCTCCAGTCCTGTCTTTACGAGCATCTTGCTTCAGACTTTAAAATTTGGGTACTTTCTGCTGAGTAGTCCTTGTAAAGGTGTAGACCAAGGGCATTTTATTACAGTTTATTTTATAATTCAGATAAGGGATGCTCAGCCAAGTTGGTGGATTCCAACACATTGATTATGTCAAGCTTCTCACAATCTATGAGGTCGTGGGGGAGCAGCACCTACCCTAAATAGGAACCTCAGCATAGGCAGCCGCTAAACTCATTCAACACCTTGACCGTGTGTGATGATGAAGACTTTTAGATAGGCTTATGTATTCCGCATCAAGCCTATGGCATAACTCTGCACCCTTGGCTGGGTGACTTAAAACATCTTCCACTCATCTTTCTCACTGTTGAAACGGAGTGCTGTCTCAGGGACCGGCTTAGCAGCACCTGAACTCCATAATCCCTTCTCCCTGGCACAGAGCTAAGAGTCGCCTCTCTTCTCTCAGCCTCACTTGCACTAGCTGGAACTAAGCATTGTCCAACCCAATGTGGGAAGAGGCCTTAGTGCCTCTTCCAGTTCTGGCTCATGCAGCCTCCTTCACTACCTTCTCTTACCCCCTGGCCTGCTGGCGGAAGCCACGTTGACTCTAGGACTGGCATCTCAGAAGGCCGTGAGCAGAGAGGGTTTATCTTGAACCTGGTTCTCTGCCAGAAGAAACTGAGATGAGAATTAGAAGCGGACATGATCTGCTGAAGGGATCTCAGGACAAACAGCAAATGAAGACAAAGGGGTGTGACCTCAGCCTGGAGTTAGATTGATCAGGTGGGCATCCCTGAAGCAAGGATTGCACCTATAGCTCCGGCTGAGTGGTGGAAGTCGGCACTGACTAAGGGCGACCCCCACGACCCCATGAAGACTTTCCAGAATGATCTGGGAAAACCCTTAAGACATCTTGTGGTTTTCTTCTACAGTTTGAAGAAGGAGATGCTCACACCATCCCTCAGGCTTGAAAGCAAGAGTCCATACAGGACTCGATAACACCATACCTGGCCTTAATTGGTGTTGTTATGTTAATGTTTCTTCCCCACAGCCCTCTCTGGCACATCTAACCTCAGGATCCCCTTGGTTAACTACAAAAGTTCCCAAATCCTGGCCTTCTTAAACTACACCTATTCCCCAACATCTTTCCCCAAAATAGAACCTGAGATACTTACTATTCTCCATCAATATCCCTTCTCTTCCCATCATCCATTTCAGAGCCAGAGCTTCTGCACCTCTCCCTCTTACTTAGAAGTCCGGAGAAGTATTTATGGGTCAGACACAAAGTACGTTCCTGTCCTCTGATGGCTGGCCTTATTTTTAGCAGTCTTCCAGGCTCCCTGCACCTCTCCTGAGAACCTTGGCTGCCATCCGTGTCAACAGGAGCAGAGACATGCCTGGATACAAATAATGTACAAGCGCTGTGCCCCTTTCACATAAATATTTGCAGCTCGCAACCAGCACGCCCCCAAATCCAGCCTTCTCCCTGTGAACCTGTTTCTCCTTCTACACTTCCCAAGCCCTTCCTTTTCTGGTTTTGATTCACTGCCAGGAACAATCATTTCCATTTCCTCGTAAACCCGCAGCAAGAAGCTGCCCTCTCCAAATACAGAGACACTGGGGTGAAACCATATTAGGCAATCAGCAGCACTACTCTCCTGGAGAACAATAGAAAACAGGGAGAAGGAGAGAAAACATATACTTACACGCATTCATACACGTACACTCATACCACACACATGTACACACACACACATACATACTCATACAGGTGCACATAAACCAATACAAACACACACACACACACACACACACACACACACACGAAAAGAACATAAGATACTAAGGCTAAAATTGTAACTAAGAGCCTAGAATTGGGTTATATAAGACCCATCTACTCCAATAGAATGACTGGTCACTGACATTGTTGAGATCCAAGCACACAGCCTGCTATCTTGCTTGTGTTATGATTATCCAGCATAGGATGGTATGTCAGCCTTGGCTTGGTGACCCTGTCAGACTTGGTGCAAATCCCTTGGTAGAGTTATTCAACTTGTCAGGGCTCCTTTCCTTGTCTGCACACTGGGTTGTGACTGATGCCCTCTTGATACGGAGACCTGAGTATTCACTGCGGTCTCCTGTGGAGGTGCACATTGCCTAGCTCTTTCTAGCCCACCATCAACATGCACGGGGAATAGTTACTTTCACTTCTCACGTCCATCTGCACAGCAACAAGACACACCCTCTCTCAAGACAGAGAGGCTCTAATTTACAGGTGGGTTTCGTATTTCCAGACAGCTGCTGCACGTAGGACTGAAACAGCCACACTATGCTGACTGAAGAAGAGATGGATGGACCATGCCTCCAGAGTAAGTCAGCTTGAGTAAGAGGGTGATGACCCTCCATCGTGTGCTCCAGGCCTGTCCCTCCCTGTCCCAGCCATGGACTTCCTGTGCTGCATTACTTATAAATTTTCTGGGAGAGATGAGCAATATATATGTATTTCATATATGTATATATATATATATCATATATATGGGGTCTTTTACTGGCATATACTTATTGAACATAGTACTAAGTTTCACATGGATAATATCATAGTAAGTTACTGCATTTTGAGCATATTGCCCCTAACACACACCCCTCTTCGCTCCTCACTCCCCCCAGGAGTCTCCTTTCCAGTATACTGTTGTTTGTTTACAGTACTGGGGTAGAACCTGAGTCTTTGCACTTGCTGAACAAGTGCTCTACCACTGAGCCATGTCCCATTCATCCAAAAGTCAGACACCAGAGGCAAAAAGTAAGAAGGCATAGCCTCTGCCCACCCGAAACTCACAGCCTCACTGACCACTGTGTGAATAAGCCAAGTAGAAAGCATTGCTGGCTATAAAGACTTGCCCTCCGATCAACTGAGAGAGGGGCAAAGTGCCTCTTTTACTTCCTTTGGGGCAAGGAAAGACACTTCTTCCAGAAGAAAAATCAAGTAGAACTTCATTCGATAAATAAGGAATGAAAGATTCCCCCCACCTGAAACAAAAACACTTAGGCAGAGGACCTGAGAAGCTACTGAGTTGGAAGCGTTAAGATAGCAGGTAACTGTGGATAGTAGGTACCACAGAATGGTTTAGAGCAATGGACCAGGGAAACCAGATGAACCAGGCTGAAGGAGCCTCGAGGGCAATTCACCCTGTGCTGAGACAGCTGTGAGTGCGGGGATTTAAACAGAGGAGTGATGTGGGCAGATTTATACCGTAGGAGCAAGGACATGCACACAAGAGCTTAGGAGACACTCACTCATGTACTGTGCTCCATCCTATCATTCTTGCTCCTGCCAGCACTTGTCACAAGTGGTTCCCTCCCTTCTTCTGAATCCTGAGGCTAAGCAGGAGACCAGGGCTCCTCTCTTCTCCCTACCTGGTTTCTCACTAACCTCCAGGGAGGCTTTGTTTACAATGGAGCCCCCAATGCTGCTAATTTCTGTAATCATTGTTGCTCAACATTCTAAACCCTCTGTAGCCACACTAATCAATATAGCCAATTTCTGATTTGTGTTAAGATTACCACAGACGTGGCCAGCTATCTAATAGATATATAGGTAGGAAGTGACATGGAAGGGGCTGATTTGAAGATACAGCTAAGTGGCCAAGGGCTTGCCTAAAAAGCACAAGATCATAGGTCCCATCCTTTAGCCCACAGAAAAGGAAGTATGTACCGGCACCATTTTGCAGGCCCTGAGTCCTAGCCTCCTCTAGCAGATGCTCACAGGGTGTCTACGCAAGCCTGTGCTAGGCACCTCGTCGCAAGCACAGGTTCAGTTTCCACTCCTTTTCTTCACTGTGCTTGGACCCCAGTAGACACAGCAGAGGAGCAATAGGAGATTGGTTCATGAAGAACCTAAAAGAACTGACTTTGGCTTGGCCAACCAGGTTTGTCTTTCTTCTCTTGATAAACCTGATCTTAGGGAAAATATTCCATGCCCCTTGGTCTCTGTTTCTGTGTCTGAGATGGAGAATGCAAGACATTTCTCATAAGTGGACTGAAGCAATTTGACTCAATAAAATCTTTTTCTTTTTTTAAAACAGGGATTATCTGTGTAGCCTTGGCTGTCCTGGAACTCTTTCTCTAGACCAGACTGGCCTTGAACTCATAGAGTTCATGGAGACCTGCCTTTGCCTCCTGAGGGCTGGAATTAAAGACATGCACCACCACTGACCTCCCTGCTTCAATAACATCTTAAAACACAGTGTCTGGCATACTGTGAGGATGAAAGCCATGAAGGTTTAAAAAAATTAAAAATAAAACTATTCTTTAGCTGTGAGTAAGACTTTGAAATTCCCGGAAAAGATGAACATTGCTGCAGATTATCAGCAGGTCTATCCCTGGATGTATAACCCAGAGAAAGAAAAGCCCATGTGCATACAAAACACAGGTACATATGAGTTCACAAAAGCAACTCTGCAAACATCTGTGACCTGAATGCATAGCAATGAACATTTCTGAGCCTTAAAAAAAAGAATAAAATACTGAAATATGCTACTGTTAGGTCTTAAACTCGGGACAAACAGCTAACTAGGGTGCCTATTAAGATACAAAGCTGATGCTAGATGCTAGGTTCTCCCAGCATCCCTCAGTCCCTGCCTGTTACAGGGTCCTTCTGGCTGGCATAACCAGCCCCATATCCTGAAGTCTCCAGCCCAGGGGTTGGGCTGCCCCTTCCCTCAATTCCTCTGGCCCCTTTATAAGTCAAGTCATTTTGGCTACACGGGTCTCTTGTCCCAGCAGCCCTGTCCACTGCCTTGCCTGTTGCTCCTCTTGTGCTCTCCATCCCCATTTCTCCTCATGTGACCTTGTGCAGCCTGGCCATATACACTCTGGACTCCCCCCCCATCTCTGCCTCTGCCCATTTTCTCCATTAAATCAACAATGAAAGCCTCACCCCCTTAGAAGAAACCATGCCCTCCTTTTCATTTTTTTTTCTTCTATTCAGCTGCGACACATATTAACCTCACAACACAATGACAAAAGCCAATTGCAGAAAAGCACAGACTGCAGATTCCATTTTCATAAATGGTTCAGAACAGGTAATAAACAGAGAAGAGGAACCTGGGGAAACACGGAAGGGAGAGAAAGGAAAGGGGGAGTTGTCATGGATACAAGCAAAGTTTTCATTTGGAAAGATGAAACCGTTCTAGATGGAGAGAGGGACCTCTTAGTATTATGAACACACAAAAGTCGTGGGATTGATCACTACGAAATTGTTCATTTTATATGACATGAATTTACTTTCAGGATCTTAATCAAGCTTCACCTTTGGATCATGCTTTTTCTGGTCATGAGTCGGCTGTGTTAATGAGGTTGATTTGAAATTTGAAATTAGCCGTAGAAAGCACAGCGCCAGGCTGGGGAGCTGGGTAACTGGATAAAGGGTTTATTGTACAAGTGTAAGGATCAGAGTTCTGGTCCCCAGAACCCATGAGAAAACAGATGTTCTCGTGTACACCTGTAATCCAAGCAATCTAAGACAAGACAGGGGATAAAAACAGGAGAATCCTGGAAGCTCACTGGGCAGCTAGCCTGGCTTATAGAATGGTAAACTGCAAGAAGTCAGCCCTAAACAAGGGGGGAGGGGAGGTAAGGACTGCTACCCAAGGTTGTTCTCCAACTTCCGCATATATAATATACATGATATATACATTATATATATGTGTGTAATATATATTATGATGAGCACATGCTCATCCCCAGCTCACACAAAAAAGCACCACAAACACATGCATATTACACACACACACACACACACACACACACACACACACATAGTTTAAGCAACAGAAATCACAGCGCCAGGCAGGGCTCTTGAGTCTATGCAGTCCTCAGGTACCAGCAGAAATGCAGGAGACAATGCCTGTCCCTGTGGAGCCCCAGGACAGACAGCAGTGAATATCTACTGTGTCACTCTCTGAGCCTCAGCAATGAACTAATGCTAGGGACCAGCCTGAGAGTGAAGACACCAGTCAAAAGGAGGTGAATTACTTTCCCAAGGCAAATTATCAAAATCTGGGTACCCCCTCCATAGCAACAGAATGGATTCTCCCACAGATCCAGAAGCCAACTGCCTAAACACAGAGTAAAGCAGGGGCATGGCCCTTTCTTTAATACCTTGAGGTAAATAGGGATCCCTCCCAGCCCCTTCCAATCTCTGAGGACTTGGGCTTTCACTGGTTCCAGTCTTCTTATCTGTGCTCACGTGGATTCTCTTCTGTCTCAAATCTCCCTCTACCTTGTTTCTGAAAGCTCGTTTATCACTGCGTTCCAGTCTGCATGAAAATCTGACCTTGGCCTTCATTGCATCTGCAAAGACCGAGTCCAACAGAAGGTCACATCACAAGCTCCAGAAATCATGACATGAATTTATCTTTAAAGGGACAGTTATTCAACACATTGCAAAGGAAAACCTAAGTAAATTGCTTTGGGATACCTAAATGTCAAGTAGCTCCTGTTGGTCACAGTCACCATAGTCATTGTGTTCATGTAATAAGGCCATGCCCAGTCTCTCTCTGTAGTGAAGAGTTGCTTTGATTTCCCCCACTTCGGGAGCTCCTTCTTGCCACAGCAGTGGGCTCTTCTTCAAGAGAAAGAGGGGGTTTCTCCTAGTCTTCCTGTTCTCTGATCCTCGGTCTCAACTGGATTCCCAGCTTTCTCAACACCACCACCAGCGACTTGAACCTTTCATTCCTGGAACCTACACATTATTCTGAAATAGACTCCACGATCCCATTTCTACTTTAGCCCTTATATGCCTTCTCCAAGGCTAGACCACCCAGACAGCCTTCTTGAGCAGATGCTCTTCAGTGACCTCTACCCTGTTCTTCCCATATTTAGTTCCTTGTTAGAGTTGGAGGACCAGCACTCATCCGTCATCACCTAGGAAGTATGTATAGATAAAAGGTCAGGCACCATCTTCATAGGAATTACGTCTGAATTTATGGGGAGTGATTTCTCTAAGTGTTCCAGATGATTCCAACAGTCAAACTAAGCATTATCACTGTAGGAACAAGTACTAAAGAGGACATCACCCCACCCCCAAAATGCCTCAAAGCACAAGATTAGCTACGGAGCCCAATTCCCCTAACAGACATTATGATTCATATGTAGTGGAGAATCCTAGAACAAAAAGCATTCCAGAAAAGGAGCTGGGTGTAGTGGTGCATGATTTAATTCCAGCTCTTGGGAAACAAAGGCAAGTGAGCATCTATGAGTTCAAGGCCAGCCTGGTCTACATAGTGAGCTCCAGGCCAGCCAAGGCCACATACATAGTAAGACCCTGTCTCAAAATTAATGGTAATAAAGGTAATCATAATGGTGATGATGATGATGATAATAATATTCCAGAAAAGGACTAAAATTGTGTGATGGGCTTGGAATCAAATCCTGCCTCTTAATAAACTATGTGTTCTTGACTATATCCCTTCACCTCTCCGAAACTCTGTCTCTTGTGTTGGGAATGTTCTAGTAATAACTACCCTTACGGTATCAATATGCAGAAGAAATGAGCGTTAGCGGCTGTCCTAGGAGATCCAAGTCTCTCCTTGCCTTCCTGGAATTTACAAAACATTTAAATCTATTTCCAGATGCCAGAATTATGACTCCTCAGCTCTAGAGAAGGATTGATTGTTCCATTTGGAGTCTTTACTGTATGCTCATGAGATTAGAGTCAATTCCAGAGCTCCACTCCCAGGTGATTAAAATAAGGCGGGAGAGCTATGGGCCTGGTGGCAGTGGCTTCGGGCCAGTTAATGGTAATTGCCTAGGCGGGACCAGGCTGCGGTACATAGTGATCTGGCCATCTGACAACCGGCAAAGGCTTACAGTTAGAGGCGTCCCGGGCGGTGAGCTGCAAGGTAGAAAAAAAACCCTTGCTTTCTTGCCAATGTGAAGAGCCAGGTGGCCTGACATTCAGGCTGCGAGGTCTTTCTGACAAACTGAGGTCTGCTCTGCTGTCCTTCTAAAGCAAGAGGCGTAGCTCTTCCCTGTCACTGGAAACCAGAACCCAGCAAGCTGGGACACCAAGAACTCAGGTTTTGCAAATGGTCTCAATGTTCTCTGCCCTCCAGAATGCTCTATGGATTCCTTTGCCCAAATTCACCCACGCAGCCTTTACACTCACAAGTCCTATTTCCTCACACCTTTTTTAATTAGTTAATATTTTTGTGTGGGTGCCAGGATTTGAACCTAGACCCTCACATCTGCAGGGTAGGTGCTTTTACTGGACCAATATCCCAACTTCCTTTTTAGCTTTCCTTTTGAGACGCCATCCCACTGAGTTGCTCACACTGGCCTTGCAATCTCCCTGTCTGCTGAGCATCTGGGGTTACAGATGGGCACCACCAAGCTCCACTTCTTCATTCCTTTATAATGACACCTTGCAAATATCATAGTCACCCCCCTCCCGAAGACCATAAAGCTGACATCTCTCATCTACCTCTTCTTAGACATCTCTTTCCTGCCACCCAGTAGATTGCCTGCCCTACTCCTTTGTTGATTCAGTTATTTATAGAGTACCTGCTGCTTGCCAGCCAAGGTACTTAACCCTCCATGCTTTGTGTGTTCTTGCAGCCTTGTGCATGGAAGACAATCCATCGAGCGAGTACTGAAGGGAATTAAACTTACCCACCATTCATCTGATAGATCACTATGTGAATAACACATTAGCAGAGTCCCAGTGGCCAAAACAGCATCAGATGCTCACAGTTTGCTCATAAGTAGAAACTCGCCTTTTCTTAAATCTTTACCATTAAAGGAATCTTAGAACTTACTCAGTGGGTTCCCAAGGTATGTTGATCTACTTCCTAGAGTTAAACACACTCTTCTGAGGGCCAACAAGATCGTTCAGCACGTCAAGGCCCTTGCTGCCAGGACTAAAGAGTTGACTGTGATTCCCAGGATCAGCATGGTAGAAGGAGAGGACGACTGCAAATTGTCCATTCGCACCGTGGCTCTCTCAAGCATGTGCACACACATACACACATTCACACACACACAGTGCGCATGTGCATGCATGTAATTTTTAAAAATTTCAATCAGTCTGCTCATTCAATTTTCCACTCAGAAAATAAAGCCCTGCTGTGTGCTCCTTGTTATCCCTTATTTGATTCCTAAGTGTCTCACCACAACTAGTAAAACCCTTCATGACCTTCTGCCTCAACCTGCTGTTTACTGTGCCCAGCCCACTGGCCATACTTCCAGTTCTGGGTGTACAAGCTAGTTCCACCCTGTACACTGTTATCATTACTGACCCTGATGGTCACAGACCTCACCACAAAAGCTGTCTCCTCGGGAATGTATACTCTAACCATCCAATAAAGTGCGACTCATCTATTACACAGGCAAATGTTTGCATGGACAGGCAAACCCACAGGAACATACATACAGGCATGCATGCATAAATGCATACAGTTGTTATGTCTGTCGTGTTCCTGAATTTTATGGGGTTTATGTCAGTCACACCTTGTTACTCTCTTCATGACTTTGTTCATTTGTTTATTGTCTTCTGCAATGTCGCACCGGTTTCTACCATATAGTGGTTGTTTAATCACTACAAGTTAATAAATAAATCAATTCTCAAAAGCATTTATTGAACTGTTAGGAGGTGATTCTCACCCTTTCACATGCACACTTGTAATTGTGGAGGGAGGCATCTCACTACCACCGAAGGCCATCCCATTCCATCCCTGGCCAGTTGAGATTGTTGGAATGTCTTTTTCCAGATACCCAGCTGCACCTGTCTCTCTCTCATTTCCTACCACTGGCCTTGCTGCCCCTCCCTGTAACCACCCCAAACCAGGCTGGTCCTCTTGCCACATGACAGTCCTTCAAATATTTGAAGACTGTGAAATTTCCTCTTGGCCTCCTATTGTCCAGGTAAATGGCTTCCTGTAGATATTGTCCAGAAACATGTCTTTGTTTGCTTTTGATGACTGTACCCATAAAACACTTCAGCTTCCTGAATGTGTAAATGGCCTGTGTTTTTATTTTCCAGGGCAGCAGCCAACACACTACCAAGGTGAGGCTGCCCCTACATTTACCCAATAGCTGAGCTAGCTCTGGGAAAGATCCAAATGTCATTTTTTTCAGCCCTATGAAATGTTCTTCTAACCATACCATATAAAAGAGTCCAGGAGGAGCAAAGACAGCTGAAAATTCAGAGATGAGGAAAGCAGTTCATGTATCAGCTATGTGATACATGTTTCACTACAGTCATGGGCTCATAGTGGAAAGACAGAGGCAGCTGAAGCAGTCATGATGTCAGGTCACTGCAGCGGGCTCGTAATGAAAAGAACAGTGAGTTTTTCTTCCTTGAGATTTCCCCTTAGATTCTGTCTTGGTTTCTTCCTCTATTCTTTGCCAGCCAACTCTTTAACTGGCATGGACATAAGGCTGGGAGTGTAGTTCTGTGCTTGAGTGCTTACCTCACATCCATGAAATCCCAGCACTGAAAATCCAAACATTGGGGGGAAAAATAATATCATAGACACCCAACAACAGTAACAAAGAACTCTGTCCATGTAGTATGACTCTTTCCTTTCTTGTTGGTTCATGCTGCTACCTGATCATGGTTTTTCTTTCAATTGTTTTCTTGAGAATTATAGATATTCCCCCCTCCCCCCGTCCAATTCTCACTATATTCCACCAACACAATAACCTTCCAATTCCAGGTCCCTTCCTATATTTTTATAACACAATAAGTACAGTTAATGGGGCCCAGACTCATAAGGGTAGGGGTTGGGGTTCGCATGTAAGATGTGAGATCCTGAGGACAGGATCTTGTTTATCCCAGGTAGTGCTGCATCAGCAACCCTGAAGTGAGCTCTAAATAATGTCAGTATTTAAGAACAAGGAAAGAGTGAATGAAACAGAGGAAGAATGTGGGGGGGATTTCCATATGAGCCTCTTGACCTTTTAGGTTCCTCTTGTGCAGAATGGAGGAGAAAGGGGGGAAAAGGAGTCCCCTTCCTCACCAGCCTATTGTGCAGACCAACTCAAACATCACCCACTATGATGCCATCAAACATTCCCAGGAATGTTTGTGTGGCAGGATTACATAGGGCTGGTTCATGAGCAGAAATGCTCAGGGCCTATCCTTTGTGTATGGTCTGAGAGAACATATCAGTCCCCACCCCCAGATTCTCTTACCACTTTACTGTTCCTTTTCTTAAAGGCAGCAAAGTCCCTCTGAGATGCTTCCCCAGTGTGAAGAAGGGAGGGTGGAGATAATGGAGAAGGTGAAGTGCTTTGGTGAAAGTCAAAGTTACATTTTCAGCTTCAATTACTATGCCTTAGAGATTCGTGAAACAAAAATGCCTTGCAAAAATGCAAGCCCTTTGCCCAAGGACAGATAGTTCCTGAAATGTTGGAGGGTATTGTTTATATGAGATAACAAGCCATGTGTTTTCACTCCCCTAAACAAGTTTATTTGACCCATCTGCACTGGATGCACTTTATCACATGTGGAAATACATCAGGATGTATGCTTGCCCCTGATTGGATGTAACCTGGAGGTATATCAGGATGTATGCTTGCACTTAATTGGATGTAAGCTGGAGGTACATCAGGATGTATGCTTGCCCCAGATTGGATATAGGCTGGAGGAACATCAGAATGTAAGATTGCCCCGATTGGACCTGATAGAAAATACTTAAGACATGGCAAAATTTAATTGAATCCATTTTTCTAGGTAACCAGAGATGAAACTGGCCAGAGTCCATCTACCTGGTCAGTATTTAATTAAAGCTTACTTCAAATTTGGCTTCCAATTGTGGTTTTGGTATTGTTCTCGACCGGTAGGATTAATGTTTTCTCTCTTCCCCAGCTGTTCATCTCTCACCACCCAAGTCTCCCTGTGATTTAACAACACTTCAAATAAGTGAGCATGTAAAAGATCAGAGCCAATAAAGTTTTCAAATGGAGGGATGAAGTCCCACCTTTCTAGCCTGGTCATAGACCTTGGAGATATTTTCCTTAGGCTTCTTTTGAGGTTCAAAACCCATGCTGAAGCAGAGGAAAACTGCCATGTGAGTGTTTCCTGCTTCTGCCATGCCAAAAGAAAAACAGACTCCAAAGATGAAACTCAGGGCAAGGTCTTGGCTCAGATGGGCCTGGCAGGATTGTCACTGTCTGGAAGTAGGGGTGAAGTGTCCTCCACACCTTCACAGGGGTAGAAAGATGGAAATGTGGAAGATGCATTATTCTGCTACCCATGATGAGGCAGAAATGCCATCTCCCCAACTGCCTGCTGCTCTCTGCTCCCTCTCTATTTCTCTCCTTCCGATATACATAGTTTGCTCCTCACCTCCCTGCCTCCAACCTCCCACCTCTCACCTCCCACCTTCCACTCCCCTACTGCCCCACACCCCCTGGTAAACAGAGACTGCTCTTTCATTTCCCAGCTGCCCAGACTCAAATAATCACACAGAAACTATATTAATTACAATGATGTTTGGCCAAATGGCTCAAGCATATTTCTAGCTAGTTCTTATATCTTAAATTACCCATTTCTATTATTTTGCATTTTACCACAAGGCCTGTGGTTTGTTACCTCTTGCTTCTTGGGCAGCTACATGGAGTCTGCCTCCTTCTGCAGCTACATGACATCTCTTTGACTATATATATATATGAGATTTCCCACCTGGTTATATAGAGCCCTGCTATAGGCCCAAAGCAGATTCTTTATTAACCAATGGTAATAAAACATTCACAGCATATGGAAGGGAATCCCACATCATCACCCCCTCCCCTGCCCCACAAACCTAGATACTTCTTTAGCAAGCATGGAATCAGATCCGATGGAGAACTAGCATCATATATGGTCATTGTCTTCTGAGGCAGATAGTCAAGTGAAAGGAACAAGAAAGGGGTAAGCAGAATACAGAACGAAGCCCATACACAGAAGCATCAGTGTCTACACCTGGAGGGACTCAGGTGAGAAGATGATAAACTGGCTGCATTCTAGGCATTTCCAGTAACTGTTTTAAGAAGAGAAAAAAACTAATTATAAAAATAATAAAGTATTAGGCACCCTGGCACGTGTCTGCAATCCCTAGGGCTTGGGAAACTCAAGCAGGATGTTCTTGAGTTCAAGGTCAGCCTATGCTATGTAACTCAAGCATGCTGTTCTTGAGTTCAAGGCCAGCCTATGCTACATAACTCAAGCAGGACGTTCTTGAGTTCAAGGCCAGCCTATGCTACATAATGAAACCTTATTTCCAAAAATGAAGAAGGAAGAGAAAATGGAAGAGAGGGGATGGAGGGGAAGAAACGGAAAGAAGAAAGAACAAGTAAAGAAAGAGAAAGGAAAAAGAAAGAAATGGTGAATGGAAAGAGAGGGCATGTAGTGGCGTAGGACTCTAATTCCAACACCTGAGGGGCAGAGGCAGAGGCAGGTAGATGTCTTTGAATTTGAGGCATAGTGGGCCCCAGGACACCCAGAACTATATAGAGAGACACTGTCTCAAAGAAAAAATAAAGAAAAAAGGAAAGGAAAGGGAAAAGAAGAAGGAGGGAGAGGAATAGGAAGGGAGAGGAGGAAGGGAGGAAAGAGAACTCATCCTAGAACATGGGTGGGTCACATCGGATAAGCTCCAGGGAATAGAACATGCAGAGTAAAATCAACTATCCTCACAAAGAGCGCAATGGTTGTGCTTGGGATGATCAGTGAGAGGCAACAGCTGGAAAATAAACAGTAGTGGTCAGATGATGGACGCCTGCGGTTGTGAGGCTTTCACAATGCAATGCCATGGGCTGTACAGCTCAAGGAGGAGGGAGCCTCTCAAGAAGGCAAAAGTGATCGAGGCTCTTTTGGATTCTAAGGAAGGCAGTTTAATGGGAAAACAAGTTAAGAATCTATGCCAAACCCCTCTGCAATGGCGCTGCTGTCCGAAGTTATGAAAAACCAGTCAAGGGAGTGAGAAGAAGCTCAGTCTAGAATGTGTTGAGCTCTAGAGCTTTGGCTGCAAGCTATCTTGGTGGCTCACAATGTCTAATGGGATGGTCCTTGTTAAGGCCACACGCATTCATCCTGGTCCCTTTGTTTGTGAACAGATAAATAATAATGTCCAGTTTTGCAGGGTTTCGGGACTCTAGCCAAAGATATCTGCTGTCTAGAATATAGAGGCAGCACATAGTAGGTCCTTAGTGTTTACCACTACCATTGAGAAAGAAAGAATCCTAAAGCTGCATCTGCGTCAGCAATGTCAAGTGAATGGAAGCCTGGACACACTCTGTCTCCTCCGCTCTAGGTAGAGACAAACCTGCAAATAAGATTTCAGTCTTAAGAAAGAGGGGGAAAAAAAACCAGGAGCCTGAGCCAAAAAAAGCAAGGTATCTGGTGAATTTCTTCAGCACACTCAGCCCTTAACTAGAAATCATCTGTACCCTAGCACGGTGCTAGAGGTAGGACTTGACCTCACTAAGTTTCCCCTCTCATTGAGGAAATTAACAGGCTGCTGAAGAACAATGCCTTTTTCAGGTCTTATCTTCAGGAGTTTCTTTATAGCTTTCTCCCTGGTGACCTTGCCCTCCTTTCTGAACCACACTCACCTCCCATTCCCAGAGCACCACCCTCTAGGAGGGTGGATTTCTCTTTCATTCTCTGAGCTTCCTCTCCTCTCTCCTCTCGCTTGTCCCTAACAGTCGGTGTCCCAGCGCTCTCGGTGCCTCTTCCCACAGCGTGCCTCTCCACGAGCGCACATCCAAGGCAGTGGTTTCAGCTACCTGGACCTCTGGACAGATCTGAGTCCAGATGTGTTACAGACATAACATCGCCAGTGCCAAACCCATTGCTTTACTCTGAAGCTCATCCTCTCTCCATCCATGACCTGGTTAATGGCCTTATTATCCACTTAGCTGCTGGAGGTCTGTTTGCTAAGTAACTAGAACCTGGTGATTCAAAGCAAACTTATAAAACCAGGCTGGCTGGGTCTTAGTCCCAGTTCTTATTTGCTCTGTAACCTTAAAGTCACTGAATATCTCTGCCTCCTGTACAAAATGGGTACATTTATGATTCGTATCTTACAGAGTTGTCAGAAGGGTAGAAAGAGTTAATACACACACACACACACACACACACACACACATGAACTGCTTCAGACGCTAGCCCATTGCGAATGATCTCTAAGTGTCTGTAATCATTTTTCTTCCCATCTCCTTAAACCCTGACAAATGATTTGCCCTCAATCTTAAGACACTCAGCCAGTTTAGGTTTCCATTTCTCCTCTTTGAGTTACTGCCCTCTGGACTCAGGCCTTTGTTATCTTTGACAACGCTGTCAGAGCAGCTGCGCCTCTTTCCACCTACATAGAGGTACCCCTAAAGAAGGGGTCGTCGAAGGGAATCAGAATGTTCAGAGCTGTTACGATAAACTCCCGCAGCTAGAGGGTGGAGGACGATTCTAACAAAGTGGGTTCAGTGGAAGAATGAAACTATCATGACGTCCGGAAAATGACAACGGTAACTAAAATAGGCAAATGTCTCTTATCAAAGGAAGATATGATAATTAAGGCCTGTGATCATCTAGCAGATGCCCATGCAACCAACAATGTCAAATTCTCAACCCCCAGGACCCTGGTATCCATTCAAGCCAGCACAGGCTGTGGAAGGTCTAGACAGGTTGCCACTTTCACGTTCTCTCACTCTCAAACGTTCCAGAACCTCACAGACAGGCTACTTGGCTTCCCTGATTTAATTCCTTGTCCCTTTTCTGTCTCAGGCAAGGTAGACAGAGATAGCAAACTGGCCTTTGGCTCCTCTCTTGTTCTCCCAAGGTCCCCTCCTCTAAAATGATACTGGTGAGAACACTCAAGTTACAGATAAGACCTCTGGTCCCAGCTCCTGTCCCTCCACTCCCTTCGGCTTAGCTTTGAAGTTCCCAAACCCCTGCCTCTGCAGCCTGATTGTGTTATCTTCACAGCCAAGGTGAGAGAGCAGGGAATGACTTTATGGCTTCCAGTAAGAAAGAACCTTCTCTAAATCCAGGCTTTCTTATAATTGAGTGGAAGGCCTGGGCTTTCCCAGAAATGACAACACTGTTAGGCACCAAATAGGAATGCTATACTGATTGCTGGTTTAAGCTGTGGTTCCCAGCTAGGATGTCCTTGTCCCCCAGGAAATGTGATCATTAGAACTGGGGAATAGATGCAGCTGGAAACGGTGGGCAGAGGCTAGGGGATATTCCAAGATACCCTACAGTGCGCACAGCAGCTCTAACAATGTACAGTGTCTCCGCCAGCAAATCAACAACACAGAGCATCTGAACTCTTGCTTTAGAGAATGGGAATAAAGAGAACAATATTTCCCATCTAAACTCTAGGGACCATGGGCCAATAATTATTGGATCTTCAAGTGACTGCGCTCCTAAGAGATCTCAAAGCCCACAGTGGATACAAACAGTATTCAGGAAAAGTAAGATCTACAGATGTTCATTTGAGAGGGGGCACAAGGCTTTTTAGAGAATACCAAAATCTCTCATCCCACGGTGAGAGCTGGAGAAATTCAGACAGTGCGGGCCAGGAGTGGGGGCAGGCTGGTTTGTGTAAAGATGTCAGAGGTATGTCCAGTAAAGGAAGCAAGCGTTAGGCACACAAGTGGAGTGTAGAAAGAGAAATGAAGCACTCACCCTGGAGTTGTTTACAGATGCTGGCTTCTTCCTCTAGAGCGGTGGTTCTCACCCTTCCTAATGCTGTGACCCTTTAATACAGTTCCTCATGCTGTGGTGACCCTCCAACCATAAAATTATTCTTGTGGCCACATCGTAACTGTAATGTTGTTGCTGTTATGAATCTTAATGTCAACATCTGATATTTATATTTGTATTACATTATATCCAGGATATCTGGTATGCAACCGGAAGGGATTGCGACTCACAGGTTGCGACTCACAGCCACTGCAAAGGAAAATCCAGATAAGTGGAGGAAACTAACCACACAGAGCCCTGCTCGGTTCACCTGTCATCCTTCAGATACGTCCTTGAAGGCCTAAGATAGGACACCTAGGGGAGATGTACAAGAGTCTATGTAAGCAGTCTGCCATAGGACCAGATAGGAAAACACTTTTCCATATGGTTTCCTCGTAGCTGGACTCGTATGTATCTTAGCAGATCATTAGTGACGTGCATAATGGCAATTGGTTGTGGAACGCCTGTCAGGCAAGTAGTGTGGTTTAATCCTCAAAAACTGTTCCTGGGTTGCTTCTTTTCTTCTAATGACGTTGTTATTTAGCAGTTTAAGATTTCACAGTAAAACTGGATGGAAAGTGAAGGGATTCCGTCCTCATGTGTGTGCCTCACACAGACAGCCTCCATCATGACCAGCCTTTCTCACCAGAATGTTACATTTGTAAAAACTGAGTTGATTTTAGCACGCTATCATCCTGAGGGTATGGTTTACATCAAGACTTACTCTTGGCATTATCCATTCCATAGGTTCAGACAGGTACTTAACAGGGTATATCTACCATTAAGGACCAAAGGATAGTGTCCCTATACAAAAAAAAAAAAAAAAAAAGCCCTTCATTCTCTTCCTCCCTCCATAAAACTCTGGCAACCACTGGATTTTGCTTTTTGTCTTTCTTCCCATAGCTCTGCTTTTTCCAGAACGTCAACTGGTCAGGGTGGGAGATACCGAACAATCGACGTCATTTTTCAGATTTCTTCCTTCACCTGCTAATATTCATGTAAATGTCTTGTGTGTTTTCTCATGACTTCATAGCTCATTTCTGTGCTGGATCATTTAATTGTCTGAATGCGTCATAGTTTTTCTATGTGCCAAGTGAAGCATATCTTCACTGTTAATAGGCCTGGGCAATTATGAATAAAGCTGCTATTGAAAATCCATGTGTAGAGTTTTAGGGGCTGAATAATGGCCATGTTCATGTACAGCATTGTGAGCTCTGATCTGGGAGCAATGTTCAGACTAAGAACAGAGGGCTAGGAATGCTGGAGAGTCCACCGAGCTTCTGTAGAGTCGTGAATCTTAGAAAACAACATGTTACAGATCATGCACACCAGTAATTGGTGCGGGGGGAGGGGGAGTAGTCCAATAGGGGACTTGGGTTGAAGTCACCTCCTCTCCTACAAAATGGGGGGGCAGGCCAGCAGAAATAGCTGATAGAGAATAGAGAAAGCCAGAGAAGCCTGGAAGGATTGATTCTGGGTGTCTACCTTCCTTCGCTACTGCCGCCATCCTTCGCTACTGTCAGACAATTTACCTGAAAGTCCCATTCCCCATGAAGAGCATGTGGCACCCAGACAGAATGAACCATCAGAGCAATTCATTCTATGTTAAATTGTAGCATGTGTTTAAAAGAGTGAGCCACCTCTCCAAGCAGCCACGTCCTCAGAAGGACGTTCTGTCAATGCTGAATCGGAGCAGTACGATGGCTGTTAGCCCTGAAATCCAAATCTCTCACTCAGGACAAACTTCTGAAACTTGTCTGTTTCCAACACCATTCCTGGAGCTGACACAGCACACATGATAGCTTCAAAACATCAAATTCCTGGTTGTCACTTCCTGGATGAAAAATAGGCCTCAAAATATGGCTCGATGCCTCTGAGTTTCTCTTCCTTCACCTGTAAAATGGAATTTTCAAAAAGAAATATGTGGGTGGGGAGAGAAGTGGGGACGTTCTGAGAAGCATTAGGGGCTGGGAAAAGAATATGTTCAAAATATATTGCATGCAAAAATTAATATGGACTTTAATAAACTCATTAAAATATTTTTAAAGTATTTACCTGAAGGAGTGGAGGGAGGGAAAACTGTGGTCAGGAAGTATTGTATGAGAGAAGAATCTATTTTCAATAAAAATTAAAATAGAGGCAGGGTTAAACTGACCCTGGTGCTCAATATAAATTAATTAATCCATTCATTAATCAATTAATAATTAATTAAATGAAGGAAGAAGGAAAGAAAGAACAACTATTTTACAAAGCGAAGAAAATAATTAAGATAATATATGCGTAGTATCTGAATGTTTAGCACACAGTGAGCAAGGAGACAAGTTGCTTGCTAATATTAACAGGCTAAAGAAGAGTCCTAGGATGAATAGATTACAAGGCCTCCCTTACTCATTGATGCCAAGAGTAAAAACATGTGCTTTGCTGCTTGTCTAATAACAGGTAACCTCAGAGTAAACCTAGACATGCACCCTTCTCCACTGTAGCTGGTCCCTCTTTCGCTTATTGAGCTTTCTTCTGTCTCATGTGCTCTCTTTGGGATCAGAACCCCACTCATCCCCAGCAGGGTTACAGGTGCCAGAATGCCTAATCATCCTTATGGGACCGTTCAGAATTCTCCATTCTCCTTAGCAATGGGCTCTAACTTGGCATTTACAGACAGGCCTATAAAGAAGCTAGATTTGGCCTGACACCTTTGACCTTTACAATAGTTTTAAAGCTATGTGTTTTTCAAAGAAAGAAATCTATCCTTCAGATTGTTTTAACGGCGGCTCTCTGAGGCCTCCTATACAGGAGTACTTGGTTAGGATGAAGGAACCTCTTCCTGCTTGAGATTTTGGGATACATGAAGTCTTATTTTGCATACTTCAATAAACGACGACGGTTAGGAGACAAATCAATAACACCTTTGAAAGCCACTGAGCTCCCTTGTCTTGATAGTAAGGACCCTTGACACAATAGCTTTATTTTCACCAAGAATGTCAGTGCTACTCAGGTCAGAGTCTGAACCTCCCTAGACATCTGGCCAGAAGGTCTTAGAAAGCTATTGGTGGGACTTTGCAGATGTTGGAAAATGACAACTGCCTTCATGACAATTGCCACTTAGAAGCCGGGCGATGGTGGCGCACGCCTTTAATCCCAGCACTCGGGAGGCAGAGGCAGGCAGATCTCTGTGAGTTGGAGACCAGCCTGGTCTGCAGAGCTAGTTCCAGGACAGGCTCCAAAGCCACAGAGAAACCCTGTCTCGAAAAACCAAAAAGAAAAAAGAAAAAAAAAGAAAGAAAGACAATTGCCACTTAGGGCTCTGAGTGTAACTGTCCCCAGAGCAAAGGACTTCAGCTCTGTATTTACAGAGACTGTGATGCCCCCCTCTGCATCTCCCAAGAGGAAAGCTCCAGGAGGGAATAATGTAGGACTTTGGGAATGAATACGGAACCACCCAAAATTCTTTGCTTCCTAACACACAGAGAGAAAATAAGGAAGTCAAACATTCCTCCAGGCCAGTGGTTAGAACAGAACTTCTTCAGGGTTCTTATGCCTTTTGTTATCCTTGGCATTTCTCCTTCACCAGCACCACCCCCCACCCCCAGCAGGGAAAATCCAAATTTTCCTGCAAAACCATTTACAATCTGTCCCCATTATAGAGAATATACTGGGATGGGAAAAGTTGAAGCCCATTGTTACTGCATGCACTAGCAGAGGAGCCAAGTTTAAAGATCAGACCAGCATTCAGGTAAATTCGGTATTACGACCCTGTGAGACAGGCACTTGTTTGACAAAGAAGGAAGCAGAGGCTCAGGACACTGGCTCTCAGGGTTTGTGAGATGCGAAATTGAGACTGAGATGCAGATCCACTTCCAGAATACAAGCTGGGTTCTGTGTTTTTGCTACTGGACCGCGCTGTAGGAAGTTTCTCTGTGTCCGGGCAGCTGCTCCCAAACAATCACACTGAGACTTATTGTTAATTATAAAAGCTCAGGCTTGTTACTAACTCTTGCATTTTAAATTAATCCATAGTTCTTATCTAAGCTCTGCCATGTGGCTTGGTACCTTTTTTAAATACAACAGGTTCATCTCCTTCTCTCTGAGGTGCCTCCTCATTTTGAGACTCCTCTTCTTCCTCACACTCTCTGCAAGTCCCACCTAACCACTACCTGTCCAACTATTGGCCAAACAGTTTTTTTTTATTAACCCAATCACAGTGATATATATAAACACCATGTAAAGGAATATCCCATACCACACTCACCTCCCTATGCCCTAAACACACACTCTAAATCTAAAACAGTCTTGGTACTGAAACTGTGGTCAGCTGGTAGAGTGTTTGCCTTGCATGCCCAAGGCCCTGGATTCAATTCCTCAGAACCACATAAACAGGATATAGGACATATGCTTATAATCCCAGCACAAGGGAGGTAAAGACAAGAAGCAGGAGTATTAGAAGTTCAAAGCTATCCTTGGCTGAATAGCAAGTCAGAAGCCAGCACTGTTGTATTAAGGAGCTGCAGGGCTGCGTCCCCAGCACCCTGGCCGCCTGCTAGCTTATGCCCTGAAATAATTACACGGACACTGTATTCTTTTAAACACTGCTTGGCCCATTTCTATCTAGCCTCTACTAGGCTAATTCTCACATATTAATTTAGCCCATTTCTAATCATCTGCATAGCACCGCTAGGTGCGCTTACCGGGAAGATTCTAGCCTATGTCCATCCTAGGTTGGAGCTTCATCGCGTCTGCCTCAGAGAGCAGAGCTATGCATCTGCCCAGGAGAGGGGAGCATGGCATCTCTCTCCAGAGAGCAGAGCTGTCGAGTCTGAGCTAACTTCCTCTTCCTCCCAGCATTCTGTTCTGTTTACTCCACCCACCTATGTTTTAACCTATGAGGGGCAAGCAGTTTCTTTATTGCTTAACCAATGAAATCAACAGATTGATATATGACACTCCCACATCACAGCACACACGGCAAGGGACCTCTGTTTAAAAACAGAACCAAAAGCAGAAAAGAAGAGAAGGAAGGCAGCCTATTTGTATTGTGTTCACGTGTTTGAAAGAATCTGCTAATTGAAGTAACAGGTTTTTTTTTTTAACTCTTTGCATTCCTCATTGCTAAGGAAGTTGAGCATGACCTTAAGTGTCTTTTGGCCATTTGAACTTCTTCTGTTGAGAATTCTCTGTTCAGATCAGTGCCCCATTTTTTAATTGGGTTAATTAGCATTTTAAAGTCTAGTTTCTTGAGTTCTCTATATATTTTGGAGATCAGACCTTTGTCTGTTGCGGGGTTGGTGAAGATCTTCTCCCAGTCAGTAGGTTGCCTTTGTGTCTTAGTGACAGTGTCCTTTGCTTTGCAGAAGCTTCTCAGTTTTAGTAGGTCCCATTTATTCAATGTTGCTCTTAATGTCTGTGCTTCTGGGCTTATACATAGGAAGCGATCTCCTGTGCCCATCTGTTGTAGGGTATTTCCCCCTTTCTCTTCTATCCTTTTCAGTGTGTTCGGGCTGATATTGAGGTCTTTAATCCATTTGGACTTGAGTTTTGTGCACGGTGAAAGATGTGGGTCTATTTTCATTCTTCTACAGGTTGACATCCAGTTGTGCCAGCACCATTTGTTGAAGATGCTTTCTTTCTTCCATTGTATACTTTTAGCTCCTTTATCAAAAATGAGTTGTTCATAGGTTTGTGGGTTAAAATCCGGGTCTTCTATACGATTCCATTGGTCGACTTCTCTGTTTTTATGCCAGTACCACACTGTTTTCATTACTGTAGCTCTGTAATAGAGTTTGAAGTCAGGGATGGTAATGCCTCCAGAAGATCCTTTATTGTATAGGATTGTTTTGGCTATCCTGGGTTTTTTGTTTTTCCATATAAAGTTGAAACAACTTTGAGATATCATCTTACACCTGTGAGAATGGCTAAAGTCAAAAACACCAACGATAACCTTTGCTGGAGAGGTTGTGGAGGAAGGGGTACCCTCATCCATTGCTGGTGGGAATGCAATCTTGTGCAACCACTATGGAAGTCAGTGTTTCGGTTTCTCAGGAAATTCGGGATCAACCTACCCCTGGACCCAGCAATACCACTCTTGGGAATATACCCAAGAAATGCCCTATCATATGACAAAAGCATTTGTTCAACTATGTTCATAGCAGTATTATTTGTAATAGCCAGAACCTGGAAACAACCTAGATGCCCTTCAATGGAAGAATGGATGAAGAAAGTATGGAATATCTACACATTAGAGTACTACTCAGCGGTAAAAAACAATGACTTCTCGAATTTTGCATGCAAATGGATGGAAATAGAAAACACTATCCTGAGTGAGGTATCCCAGACCCAAAAAGATGAACATGGGTTGTACTCACTCATAATTGGTTTCTAACCATAAATAAGGGTCACGGAGTCTACAATAGGTGAATCTAAAGAAGCTAAGTAAGAAGGGGAACCCAAGGAAAAACATATAGTTATCCTCTTGGCTAAGGGAAGTAGACAAAATTGCCGGGGAGAAAATTGGGATCTTGGGGTGGGGTGGGTTGGGGGTAAGGGGAGATGGAGAGAGAAAAGTTAGAAGGGAAGGAGGTCGGGCCTTGGGAAAGCAGGAGGATTGGGATAAAGGAAGGTTGGACAGGGGAGCATGGAACCACAATTCTTAGTTAAGGGAACCACTTTAGGGTTGGCAAGAGACCTGACCCTAGAGGGGCTCTTTGCATTCCTCTTCCCTAAGTGCTTTGCTTACTGAACACTGACCTTGGAAACCACACAGAAAGCTGGTTTCCTCGGTGACCTTCCCTTCTGCCTCCCTGCAGACAGACTCTATTTCTGTCCACATCACTCTTTCTCCCTAATAAAAAATTGAATGTCACCTTACAAGAGCCTGGAAATTCTTAGCAAGTAGATAATATAACTCTCAAATAAAGCTAAAGGGCAGGTATAGATACAGGGAAAGGAGAGGACAGACAGAAGGAATGAGAAAGATGGGGCGGGAGGACAGATATAACGTGTAACAAAGCTTTCAACATGGCCTCAGACACCTTAGGAGAAAAGAAAGTCAACTCCAGCCCTGGCACATTCGAGACAGAGGTGGAGACTCCATTCTTCAATACCAACAAACAAACTCGGAGGGAAAATTCCTCTTTCCTCCCTTTTTTTATTTAGACTTCTTAGTTCAAGAAATTATATTCACTTGTTTAAATGCCCCTCAAATGGCATGAATAATAGAATTTTTTTCCTTAAGGACTCAAAGATTCAGTAGATAGTTTAATCTACTCTGTAATTCAAGGACCTAGGCAATATTCATCGAACAGAAATTTCTCTAGGACAGTTAAGTGCCCTGCACTCCGACTTTAGACAGGAATACAGAGAGTGGAGAAGGTGGTTATTCAGGACCAAGCCCCAGGCATGTACAAAGCTTATACTTATATTTCATCATTTAGAATCAGACACTTATCTGACAGGGATATTAGACCTGGATGTGTGTTCTCAAGGAGGTGGAAATGCATTTCCATGAACTTACATTAATCTGCCACAATATTGGTGTCCTACAAGGGGTCCTTGAGGGCCCTGTCAAATTCTCCAAGCAGCTTCAAGCAGAGGCAAGCCCGCCAACTTGGATTCTGGCAATATTGGGATTAGATTCCACAAACGTGGAGTAAGAAGAAAATCTAAGGTCCCAAGAGGCAAAGGGAAATCTTAGCCAAAAGGAAAGGCTATCAGTTGGAGGAAACTGACATTTCAATACTCAAAAGACTGAAGTGCAAATCAGGAATATAAGTTGAATTGCAAAACCAGAGAGTTAAGAAGGAAAAAAAAGGGAAATTTGTGGAGAAGATTAAGCATTTCCACTGGGAATATAAAGGGCACCCAAGCACAATTGGCTGAGGTTGTAGAGGGGTTTGTTTTGAAAGGTCAGGAGGTAAAGAGTGGTCATACTGCCTTAAAGAGCTAGGAGCAAGCACATCCTAGAAGAGTTAGAAAAGCTTGCAGATGATTGCACGGATGCCCCACTCCTAACTCCAAATTTGCATATCGAAGTTCTAATCCCCAGGATATGAGACAATATGAACATGAAGATATTGCAAATATAATTAGTTCATTTAAGCTGAAGAGTGGGTCCCTAGTGTAAAACAAAGTAATTCTTCTTAGTATGCAAATTTACTTTCATCTTTAGTAAAAGGTGAAAATATAGACATATATATGCTTTAAAATATATTACTGATTTGCTATCAGAAAAAATTTAGTGATCTAGGCATCATATGGAAAATATTTCAGTGAGATCAACTACATTTTTGGTAAGAGAGACCTTTAAATATTTTCTTTCGAAAAGACAGGAAAGACTAAAATGTATAAAATTATCAAATGAATTGAGAAATTTAATAAAACTACAGAAATGTGTATATGGGAACTCATCTGCATCATTTTACCCATAAACCTTTCTTTGTGTCATCCCTACAGCAACAATTATGTCAACAGAAGTCCATCCTTTATCCTTGCAGACGTCAGCCATGCTTGGTCTCCATATTCCCTGAAACTCTGGCTGAGGCACAACAAATTGTATTCACATGAAGAGAAAATTTAGACCTATGAGAACATGCAGGAGAGAATTCATGTGAAGATAAGAAGGCAGAGATTGGAAGTGTACACATAAGTCAAGGATTTGGCCCATGGAGGACCAGAATTTATGTAAGACTTATGGGGAAGATTCGTCTTCCGTTTTTAAGACATCCAAGTCTATCAACATCTTAATGTTAATCTTCACTCCTCCAAAACACACAAAACAAATTTCTGCTGTCCACATCACCCAGCCTGCAGGATAAGTAATTCTCTGCAATACTGTGAGAAACAAATGAAACTACAAGAGCATGAGCTCTATACAGCAGGGTACCAATGTTGCCCATCCTGAAATAGAGAACAACCCCAGGAAAGCAGTCACATCAGCACCACATTCTCTATGGATTCTTCCTAACAAGCTATGTCAGACAAGGCAGATGTGATGGAAAGTGCACTGCCAGATTTTGAGTGTAATAAATGAGCACATCCTAATGAGGGGAGAAAATGTTGCTTTCATGAGTGTTGTATTCTTGTTTCTCATTGATCAATGAGAGGACATAGAAAAAAATCGTGAAGGAAGAAAATACTCTGAAAGGTCACAGGAAGCTCGGTGTAGCCAAAGTGGGAAGAAATGGGAACAGAGGTATCCTTGAAAGGATGTGTCCATGTATGGAATACCAAGAATATAGAGATAAATATTCGAGCAGTGGGATAGCAATGTACCTTTTAAGAGTCTCAGCACCTGTTGAAAAAGGTCCACTCAGGTCCCTGGTGCAACTAACAATATAGATACATGGAATTGGTGCAGAAAACAACTTTACTATGTTCCCTTAAAATGTACACACTGAGGAAGATTATCCCCTACCCTTGGATGAAAACTGGTACAATCAAGTGGGTTTTTGATTAGCTCTTAGCTAATAAAAACTTAATGTCCCTTTGGAACACCCGGTGTCATCTACATGCAAATCTTAGAATGCCCTTTAATACATCACTCCACACTCCAACTTAACTTCAAGGTCAGCCTCCTCTCCCATAGATGAGGTGGATGGTAGGAAAGGATCCTAGGACTGAGAATTCCCCATCACTTACACAGTGAGGTCTGTTACTCTGGACTTGGAGAAGAGAAGGGAGTGTTCTTGTTTGACTGGTACTTTTGGAGCTGACTTCATGATGTGTGAGCACAGAAGTATTTAAGGCTCACTTTTTGTGTGTGTGTGTGTGTGGATCCCTCAGAGAACCTTCCCAGTGGCTAGGGATGGCAGATCATAGCAGAGCATGAGGTTTTTTGTTTGTTTGTTTGGTTTGGTTTGGTTTGGTTTTTGGTTTTTTCGAGACAGGGCTTTCTATAGCTTTGGAGCTTGTGCTGGAATTAGCTCTTGTAGACTAGGCTGGCTTCGAACTCACAAAGATCCGCCTGCCTCTGCCTCCTGAGTGCTGGGATAAAAGGTGTTCACTGCCACAGCCAAAAACATGAGTATTGCTATTTCAGCAGATGGTTTACCCTTAATATATCCCAGAAATGTGCCCACAGCGCCATCTGAGACCTGTGTCCAACCTCAGCCACCTTCTGGAGCAGAGGAAGAAGAGTCTCATGGGTTTGATGCATATATCCATGTCAGACTTATTAAAAGAATCAAAATTCAAGAGCAGCCTAGTTAATTTATCCATCTTTCCCAGGGATCGTGACTCATACAATGTTTTGAATGAACATTAGTCTAAAACTTACTGCAGCTTCCAAATTTCAGTTACAAATGATACTCTCTGATTGGTCTTCCTAAATGAAGCCTCCCTCAGTGGAATGACATGGGATGCAGGCATTACTTAGCCCTTTAGGGTGGAATTCAATATACAAGCTTATTTGACATCCTCTCCAAATCATCTCCCCTCCCAGTGTTCCATATCTCGATATACATGAGACATTCCGGATGCTAACTTGACCAGCAACTCCTCATATATTTTTTTCCTGGGTGGTCCATTTCATTTCAGAGTATGATTATCCATTATTGCCTTAGGGTTTCAGCCAAACCTCTCATGTTAACATCCTTTCATAGAACTCTATTATAGTTCTATGACTTCTCCAAGTGCAAAGTCTCTGGCTTTTCATTCATATAGCCAAGCTTCAGAAACAGTGGTTGAATGATTGAACTGAAAGGTACCAACAGCCATGAGCACAGCGTGTTACTTCGACATTGAAGACTTCAGTTTGGATTTTTAAAAGGTTAAGGAATGACCAACTAAGAACATGAAGAAACTTAGAATAGGGAAAATCTGAAGGCGAAGAAGAGAAGGAAAGACACTAGTTTCAAGAAAAGAGAACCCCATGCAGGTGCTTTACTTTGCTCATTATGATTAGTTGGGAACGAGCCAAGTTACTGAAAGCTACCACCGAGCTCTTGCAACACATCTGGAAAGATTTATGTGAAACTTAATTGAAATGATACATATGAAACAACTGGCACAAGGGTGATTATACCACGGGTAAGAGTAATCATTTTAAAACCATCTTTTAATAGATCCATATCTTTCACCATGCACAAAACTCAAATCTAAATGGGTAAAAGATCTCAACATAAAGCCAGCCACACTGAAACTCATAGAAGAGAAAGTGGGAAGCACACTTGAATACATTCGCACAGGAGACCACTATATATAACATATATATATATGTATATATATATATATATCCTAAATATAACCCCAGCATCACAGACACTGAGAGAAACAATTAATAAATAGGAACTCCTGCAACCGAGAAGCTTCTGTAAAGTAAAGAACATAGTCAACAAGACAAAATGGTAGCCTACAGAATGGGAAAAGACCTTCACCAACCCCACATCAGATAGAGGTCTGGTCTCCAAAATATATAAAGAACTCAAGAAATTGGTCATCAAAAGAACAAATAATCCAAAAAAAATGGAATACAGACCTAAACAGAGAACTCTTAACAGAGGAATCTAAAATGACTAAAAGACACTTAAGGAAATGCTCAACATCCTTAGTCATCAGAGAATTGCAAATCAAAACAACTCTGAGATTCCATCTTACACCTGTAACAATGGCCAAGATCAAAAACACAGATGACAACTTTTGCTGGAGAGGTTGTGGGGAAAAGGGAACACTTCTGCATTGCTGGTGGGAGTGCTAGCTGGTACAGCCCCTTTGGATATCAGTATGGCAATTTCTCAGAAAATTAGAAAACAACCTTCTTCAAGACCCAGTAATACCACTTTGGGGTATATATCCAAAGGATGCTAAATCGTGCCAGAAGGACATGTGCTCAACTATGTTCATAGTAACATTGTTTGTCATATCCAGAACCTGGAAACAACCTAAATGCCCCTCAACCGAAGAATGGATAAGGAAAATGTGTTACATTTACACAATGGAGCACTACACAGTAGAAAAAAATAACATGTTGAAATTTGCAAGCAAATGGTTGGAGCTAGAAAACATCATATTGAGTGAGGTAACCCAGACCCAGAAAGACAATTATCATATGTACTCACTCATAAGTGGCTTTTAGACATAAAGCAAAACAAACAAACAAACAAAAAAAACAGCCTACAAATCACAATCCCAGAGAACCTAGACAACAAAGAGGACCCTAGTAGAGACAAAATGGATCTAGACTATATGGAAATTAATAAAAGACAAGATCTCCTGAGTAAATTGGGAGCATGGGAACCATGGGAGAAGGTTGAAGTGGAGGGGAGAGGCAGGGAGGAGAACAGAGAAAAATGTAGAGCTCAATAAAATCAATTTAAAAAAGAATTCTCCAGGGAAATCATCCTGATACAGAATTTCCCTTTGGAGGGATTTTTAAATATTGATTTATAGTTCCTTACTGGCAGCAGGGCTACTGCCTCAGCTGTAGCGAGCAAATTTTACATGTAGTAGTTTAATTTTCATTCAATGTCATGAATTAAGTCAGAGATTATTTAAAAGTTGTTGCTTAGTTCTCAAACACTGAGAGACTTTCTGTTATGTTCCCTGATTTCTAATATAATTCCATAGTGGTTAGAGAACACTCAGATTATGATTTTAATTACATGAAATTTGTTAAAGTTTATTCTGTCAACCAGGTGTTCTGGGTTGCCAACATCTTCTGCTATAGGTCTGGGATGTAAGACAAAAAGAAAGATCACCGAAGGTCCCCACCACTGGGCAGTTACTCAAGCTCTAAGCTCCCTGGTTCATCTGCCTTTTGGTAACCCAGTGTTCTAGAGAAAGAAGATAGATAGATGAATAGATGCACCCACCATCACAATGAATTTCTACTATATCTTTTATATTACTATGATATGATGGTCCCTGAATTTATTTGTGAAATTATCAAATTAGTGCCTTAATATTTGTGCTCTTTGTAAAATATTATTTAAAAAATAGCAACAGAAAAAAAATCTTTTAATGTATCTTATGGGTCAGAGAGTGAGTTAAATACTTTGTTTTATCTAATACCTGCATCAAACCCATGAGAGAGTGAGCAGGTAGCCTGATTTTAGCAGAAGGAATTAATAAAGTTTCTGACTCCGAATCATACAGCTTGTGAGAGACAGACCTGGACTCTGGTCAAATCTTTATCTCTGCAGCGTCTGCTTTGCTGGTGTTCTCATGCATCCTTAATGAAGGATTATTACATGTTCCCATTAAGAGACTACATCAGAAAAATGGTACCAGTTATCAAGAAGCAAACATGCTTGAGTTTCACCCTAAAAGCAAATATGATTTTCTTTTCTTGATTAAAAACAATTTGGTGTTTTGGTGAGTAAGATATTTGCTAAAATAAATCTGTAAGGAAATGTGAGTGTTAGGATAATGGCAACGTATCTTGTGAATAGTGGCCTGTGAGGAGATTACAGGAGACAATGTGTAAAAATGTTTGGAAATCTGGGACATGGATGGAAATGGCTCACCAGTGTTTTGTTAACTCCTCGGAGTCACAAGTTGACACTACAGAAGGCTTGGGTCCACTTATCCTGTAGAGAAATTCCTCTGATTAAATGTAGGCCAGGCACAATAAGCAGATACCGAAAAACCAAAAGAAGTGAGGGCATTGTGGGAGAGCAACTTAACGATTTGGAAAACCTCAAACTCCAGAGTTTGCATTCAGAAAAGCCTGGGGGAGACGTTAGAGCGACATGAAGCTTGTCACTGGGAGACATTGGCATCAAAACCAGGAGTGACATGAATATTAAATTCCAAATTCCAGAGTACGCCATTAGCAAGTGGAGTAAGGATACTTAGGAAGATGAATGTCTCACTAAATGATGCAGGACTAATTTGTAAGGCTAGCATTTGGTTGGGAAGCCTCTTAGACAGCTAGAAGGAGAGCTCCCTGAGTTGCAATAGAACCAATGAGGTGATAACCTCAAGCCGCTGCACAGGAGCCACTGAGCTTTGGATAGAGAGCCACACCCACCTTATATAACAACAATGATTTCAATATTGTAGTAACAACAACAGCATCTGCTTTGTGGGCATTTCCCAAGCGTGCCACACCCTGTCCAGAGAAGGATTCACAGCTAATCCTTCTGACAATGCTACAGAGAGGATATTGCAACCATCAACCCTAATAAAGATATGGAAAGCAAGGCTCAGATGGATGAAGTGTCTTGTCTAAGGTCAGCAGTGATCACACTTGAGCTTGAGTTCAAGTCTATCTGGTTCCTAAGTTCATATCTGCTGTCATTACATTGCGTTACTCATGGGAGATAACTGAGGAGCGGACTACAAACCAAATGAGCGGGAGCGTGGTGGAGAGGTGTGAACAACGGCATAAAAAAGGGAAAGTGTCAAAGCTCTGAAAGTGAGGTGATTGCCTAAGTTCTACTTCTCAGTAGCTAAGTGGCCTAAGAAACATGACTTCATGTCCCTATGACTCAACTTTATCATCCACAAAGTGGGACTGATAATATTAACTAACTCTACGTGTTTAATGAGTTGATATTGAACATGCAGGAAGTCCTCTTTTAGCCAAATAGACAGGGATGTGTGTCTATACTTACTTTTCCTCCTGGCATGGCTATATGTTGTTACTCCAGTCTCCTTTAAAGAAGCCATAATGAGCTAGAAGAAGCTAACATCAATTTATCCATAGCAAGCCTTGGCAAATGCCTGTATTTTCCAGTCTTACTAAGGATTCAAACTGAAAATTTTCTGAGCATTGTGGGAAGTGTTACCAGCAAAGCTCCAGAGATTTCCTATGATATTTTATGACAATGGAAGACTATGATATGGACAAGGGCTCATGGTAGATTCTCATTAAGTCATAGGATATGTCTTAGGAATGGTCCACAGAGCCATGTATTCATGACCATTACCTGGCAGGATCACTGGGAGAGGGATCCCATCTCTAACCAAGAAACCCCCTGCAATTAACATCTGCTTAATTTTTTTTTCTCCAATGGAGTGTCACTGTATTATCTAGACTTAGTGTAGGTCCCATGCTCAGCAAAGATTATGGCAAAAAAAAAAAAAAACCTCAAAGATATTTTTGAAGAGCTTTTGTCTCATATTGCTTCATTTGGACATTTTTTTCTAACTTGTCTTTTGCTTATATATTACGGTGTCTGATTTTGTGTTTTTATACAGAGTGTGTGCATGTGTGGTTTTTTATTCTGGTGTGTTTGGGTTTTTATTGATGTTTACTATTTTACCTAATTTTTTTTCTAAAGACAGAAAAAGAGAGGACACAGAGTTGGGTGGGGTCAGGGGAAGTAGAGAAGATCTGTAAGTAGGGGGGAGAGAAGAGACTATGATAAGATACATTATATGAAAAAATTTAATAAAATACATTTTAAAAAAAGAAGAAAAGAGGTAGAGAGACATGAGTGCTGGAGCAAAGAGACCATGGCTAAAGTGTTGGACAGCAACTGCTTGGAAAAACATCAACGAGCTCAAAAACATTCAGGGAAGACCTAGAGGCTGGTCGCAAAATCATGTTGTGTACAGCGCCATTAAAAGAATGGCAGGTGTTCTGGAAAACTAAGTCCAAAGGGGGCCAGGCCAGCTGTCAGCAAAGCTGAAGGGCTGTCATGAGGATAATGCATTCAACTAGTGCTCCATGACTCAGGACCCAGAAGGAGAAATGACAAATTTCAATCCAAACTACAAGGTCAGTAGATGGGTTTCATGGTGGTTGCGAAAAGATTGAGACGTTTTTGGACATACAGGCTCAACATAAAGACACGTGTTAAACGATCTCCCTGATTGGTTTCAGAGCTAAGCCTCCATCACTCTTTGATACGATGACATGCGCTCTCTCCAAAAGGCAGTAAGAAGAGCTAGCAGGATTTTCAAAGATTATTTCAGCTATCAGATATATAATTTAAAGAACTCTCTGGAAGTGTGGGCTATTGCAAGGAGGAATCCTTTTCTTGGTAGTTTTATTTACTCGTTCATCTTACTCCTTGTGCCTGATATATTCTGGTGTACTATTCCAAGTGTGGAGGCTTTAAATATTTAGAATTTTAAATTTAAAAAGTAATCTCTGATTCAGGAGGCTTATAACACAGAAGCTAGAGGTGCATAATAAATACACATGTCACCCTATGCTGGTGCCAGCAAAAGAAATAACAGCAGGCAAAGAAAACGGAGCATAGCAGATAGAGACGAATGTTTCACTTGGGGGTTCGTGGGAAGTCTCTGAAAGGAAGACAACTGAATGGAAATATGAATAGAATTCTGGATGGGCTGCCCAGCAAAAGATCACTCCAGGCAGACAGAAGAGTTGATTTGATTATGGGCAAGCATCACATGGATGGAGCAGAATATTTCACAAAAAGAGCCATAGTGACATGGTCTGATGTATAGGTAGTCTCAGAGGTACATGGCAACCTTGTAAAATACCATAACAGCTGTGGGTTTTACTCTTCGTGTGCTGAAAGGCCCAGCAAGATTCAAAGCTAAAGAATGAAGTATTCCAGTTCACGAGAGATGTGGCCCAATGCCCAACAATGCCTGAGGTAGATTGGAGTATTGTTCCTGCCTTCCACCAGCTGCAACACTTGGGCCCTGAGCCTTGCCTGGGCAGTACAACAGAGCCAACTCTGTTTGTGGAGGTGTGGAAGAGCCAGTCCCCAGTTTGTGAGCTTGAGAGAGCTGTCCCCGCTACTCATTTGTCTTGTGGCAGCATGGGCCTAAGAGAGATGCCTCCCTGCCCTCCCACGCATCAATGCCCGAGGCAGGTGTGGAGAGCTGATCCTTAGGTTATAAGAGCCAAAGAGCTGTCCTTGACCCCAGCCAGGTGCAACACTTGGGATACTGTCCCCTCCACCTTGCCTGGGCCACGGAGTAGAGCTGGCCTTGAAGGTGTAGGTGTGGGAGAACCAACCCTGAGGACACTAAAGCAAGAGAACTGGTCCTTCCCCTTGCTCATAGCTCACACGGGTGAAGTAGCCAGGGCAATGCTGGAGACCTCACTTTGATGGCAAAGACAGGGAAAAGCTGGTGGGCTGATCAACTCTGCAACCACCCAGGTAAGAACCAGGGTTATGTGTTGGGGTATGCCCACCCCAACATCCACCCCATATATAAGCTGATGGGGCATGGGTGTTGGAGTGGCGGTTAGTCCTGAGGACCCACGGCTGCAGGATCTTCATGACACAGGGCAGCAATGGGAAGTCCAGGAAGAATCTCAGGGAAGGCCCAGTGTTGATGGTGCAGCAGAAACCAGGGACCTCCAACCAGACCAGCAATTCTTTGGGATAAACGCCTGCATGGAAAAATGTATGGATAAAGGGGTTTACTGCATGACTCACTGTGTCACGCTGCAGCTTCCATGGTCAGATTTTCCCCTTCATCCTTTTTTTTTCTCCTTTTTCCCCCCCTCTTAAATTTGGCTTTGTTTTATTTGGGGACGGGATAGATGAGATCAGAAGTCATGATGTGAAAAGCACAAAGAATAAATTTTAAAAATTTAAGAGAAAAAAATAAAATAGCATTAAGGGAGCAGGTCAGAAGGAAATATACATGGAATCAGAACAGCATCCAAGGCCCCTGTAAATGAGATAATAAATGAGGGTGGCTGAGAACAGAATAGTAGCAATGGTGGGGAGGAGAAGAGTTCAAATTTAAAACTTATTTTTTTTTTAAGTATTTGAAGGTAAATGCATGAGAGTCTGGGATCGAATCTGATAGAGAGGGGAAAGACTCAAGGTGATTCTAGGTACCCAATTGGAAGCAAGGAAGAGACATTTACTTAGAAATGAATGACAGGCCAGAGCATTTTGAAAGAAGCCAAGTCTGATTTGATCTTGCCAAGTCTGAAGTATCTGGTCCACAGGTAGTTTAATATAAGGGTCTAGTGCCTGGTGGAAAGATTCTGTTTTGAGGTACTTTTATAGGAATTGGCACACAGAGGAAATCTTCACCAGGTTCTTCATCTCTGGTGAGGTGCAGAAGTGTTCAAAGAGAGGCGGTCCTTGTAACATAGCGAGGAAACAGTTCCATAAGGAGACGGGTGAACAACTGGGACGGATGATAAAACAAGGCTCTGACAGCTGAATGAAGCCCCTTGAAGACAAAGGATGGGAGATGGACCGAGGCCAAGCATTCTGAGACAGTGGCAACGTCAACAAAGAGGAAGCCACTGGTGTTCTCTGCGGAACAGTGTAGATCTGGTTCTGCTTGAAATGAGAGGGCAAGACCGATGAGAGGAAGTCATGAGAGCGAGTCGGCACAGATTCTGACAGCTCTGTGAGCGTTTGGAGAGGGATGGGGCGATTGCCGGGGGGCATCTTGAGTCAAGGACACACTTGAGATTTCCATTTTTCAAAGACACTTGGTTGTAAAGAAGAAGCATTAATTGCTGAGGTGCAGAAATGACCTATTGATTGATCCATGCTGGCTGTTTAATTATCCCAAGTCTATACTAATAAGACACTTCCTTGGATGTGACAGCCTGGACCATTCATGTTTACAAAGACCCTATGGGCTGGCCATATTGAAAGTGTCCCATGCTGAGGAACACACAACACCAATTAGCTACAATATTTTAATCCAGAAGGCAGGGGCCACTGGTTTCTTTTAATATTGCAAATACATAGGATAAGGAAAATACAAGGAGTCATTTTAAAAGAGCCATTATTCTAGGCATGCCCTTCTCTCGAAATAGTCGAGGTTTTAGTAATTGAATTAAAAAAGTCTTTTTCGGGTTATGATTTTTGGATCTTGTCTGTAGTAGTCATTCCAGTGAGATGGCCTGGGAACCTCTCATGCTTAATCTCAGCCATGAGTATTCTTATGTAGCAGAGAAGACACAGTGGATGAGTTAATGACACTCACGAAGAGAATTTGAATGGGCGAGTGGCTTAGTCTTCAGGGACACATATTCAAATTGGTTCATGAAGGACATATGTTTATATGTTTATATGTCCTTCATACCTTCCTTATACCTGGTAACTTCTACAGGTCCTCTTTCAGGATGGCACCCATTCTGCTCTTAGGAGAGTTATAGTGTGACTTTGGGAAGGAGCGAACTCTTCATGCAGTTGGGTGTCTCTGCTCATTCACACTGAGTAAATCAGACAGGCCTATTCATTCATGGAATGATGTACGGAGTGTAGCCATGTGCTGGACACACGGATTCCATCAGTGACTTGAACAAAGTTCCAGGATGGCCAGGGCTCCACAGAGAAACTATCTTGACAAAAAAAAAAAAAAAAAAAAAAAAAAACCTCATTCATATTTGGGCATAGTGGAGCAGACCTTCGATTTTAGCCTTTGGGAAGTAGAGACAGGTGGATCTCTATGAGTTCAAAATCAGTCTGGCTCACATAGACAGTTCCAGGACAGTCAGGGCTACAGGGAGAGACCCTGTGTCAAAGAAAAATAAAGCAAACAAAACAACAAAAACCAAACTTGATTCATGGCACTAGTTTTATTGGTAAGGCCGATCATGTTTGGGGCTCTTGGGATAGATACAGAGACCACTGCAGTAGGATTTTGGATTAAGGGAGAGTGATAAGATTGAATTTTGAATATAACAAGGGAAAGTTGGAGATTTATGGCTAAAGGATAGGATGAGACTTGTAGGGAGGGGGTGGTATCACTGGATGGAAAATTGTTAAACAGTCAGGATCATGGTAGATGCATGTCATACAAAATTCATGTTCTAAAACTCTGGCTTCTCAATAGTACGGTGTTGAGTTCAAACACTTGTATTCTGTCAAATTAATCAAAGAAAGTAAGTCTAAGTCCAATTAAGGAAATTGGTCTTAGCCTCTACCTCTACCTTCATGGCCTTGGGTAAGTAACTTTTCCTACCAATGCTGATACAAAGAGGATGGCAGCACCTTCATGTCTTGTCTGCAGGCTCCTAGACCACGGTTCCTTAGAGAGGCTGCATTTTTGTCCCCTCCCCTTGAATTTGGGTAGAATTTGGATGGGGAGCTGGGCGGCGGTGGTGCACACCTTTAATCCCAGCACTCGGGAGGCAGAGGCAGGCGGATCTCTGTGAGTTCGAGGCCAGCCTGGTCTACAAGAGCTAGTTCCAGAACAGGAACCAAAAGCTACAGAGAAACACTGTCTCGAAAAATCAAAAAAAAAAAAAAAGAATTTGGATGGGGAAGTTTTTTATGGAGTATGTTGCCAGTAAAAACATTAGTTCAGGCCCTTCCTCTTTCTGGCATGCTCGCTTGCCCTGTAACACTGACACCATGGGAAGAGACAACCAAAAAACTTTTACCCTAACCTGGGACTTTCCAATCTCTATACATGTAGTAAGCAAACAAATATGGATTTTATGGCTGGGTTCTTCAAAGGTTAGTCAGCAGAGTGTTTGCCTTTGCAACATGAGGAGCCATGTTTAATCCCCAGCACCCCCATAAAACTGTGGGTATGTAACAGGCACTTGTAACCCCAGCTCTGAGGGAACATATACTGAGGGTCTCCAAGGTTTGCTGGCCAGTCAGCCTGGGCAAATTAGCAAGTCTCAAGTCCCAGGGAAAGATCCTGTCTCAAATAATATGGATAACTTCTGAGGAATGACATTCAAGGTTGACATCTTGCCTACACACACACACACACACACACACACACACGCACACACACACATGCATGCACACACACATACACACATACACACACATGCACACACACATGCACACACATGCACACACACATGCATACACATGCACACACATACACACACATGCACACACATGCATACACATGCACACACATACACACACACATGCACACACATGCACAAACACACCTGCATGCATATACATAAAATCATCATGCTGTTCAAATTTATATCCACGAATTCATTTTAGCCATATAACCTGAAGAGAAGTAGGAAAATTTTGTTTCTTATGTACTACATGACAAAACAACCCAGACTGTGCAGATAGCCTGTACTGTTAAGTTTATGGGATCTGTGGGTCAGAAAACACAGCATACAGTGTGAAATGGCCACTCCCTTCTCCTGGATCTGGAGCTGGGAAGACTCGAACGGCTGTGGTAACTTAAAAAGCAGGGCCAGGAGCATCTGAGGATTCTAGACTTGGATAATATGAAGGCTGCTGACCAGAAGTTTCCACAAAGGCATTCTTACAATTGTGGCTCCGTTTATACACACCTCGGGGATCCGAGAGCTGATGGTCTAGCTAGGGCAGCTGAGTCCACCTAGATTTGAAGCACCTAGCTTCAGAAGCCCAGCTGTCACTTCCGTTGTTTTATGTTGACATCACTTGCTCTTTCTGTGGCAATGGCCTCCACCTGATTGCTTCTTAGTTGTCAACTCCCTTCCCTATATCATGGGAACTTTCTGAAGCGCTGTCACATTCGCTCTGACATGTCTGTCTACTGCACAGGGGCTTGGCAGACAATATATACTCAAAATGTTAACCAAACGAAAACATACTGCTTTATAAATATTAAATCTTAAACAATACTAAATATGTTCCTAAAAGCTCACACTTTCAAAATGAAGCTCTGCCCAACTACAATAGTGGAGATTATGAGGTCCTGGACAGTTTCAACGCTACTTCTACAGATTTTTGGATTTGTCTAAAGGAGTCATTGTGTAGTATTTGCTCTCAAGTCACTATTGAGGAAGAAAAATAATTGGGCAATATAGTATTCGCTATTAATAAGGGTGTAATCGAGAGAAATGTTGACCTATGCTAAACTATTCTAGCCTTTCCGGAAATCATCTGCCCTCTTCCAATCTGCTCAGGCCACACACCTGCTAAGAGTCCAACCTCTTGTCCCTCCTCTGAGCCCAGCTTCAAGCATTCCTCCCTCCTTCTCCCATCCTAGACCCACAATCCCTGCAGTTCTTCTAATTTTATTATGTCTTCCTGTCCCTGTGTCACCCTCACAGGCTCCTTTAGTTCTCCTGGCTCACAGTAAGCATGTCTCCATGAGCTCCAAATCCCTGGGACCTGTCAAAATTACTTTTATGTGGCATGGGTTTTGTAGAAATACTTATTGAGAACATTGAGATAAACTAATCATTTGGTATCATCTGGGTAGGCTCTGGATGCCTTTACACGTGTCCTCACAAGCAAGGGCCAATGAAGACAAGACACACAGAGAAGAGGAGGCAACGTGAACATAGAGGCAGAGATAAAATGGATGCATCTCACTGCCAATGAAATCTCAGGTAGCGAAAGCAAAGAGGCTCTACCGCCAGCACCTCCAGGAGCACCATGGCTATGAAATAACCTTGACCTCAGCTCAGTAGTATTGATTTGATGGAGGAAGGTCATTGGCTAATAAAGGCACTGCCCTGGCCCATTTTATTGGTTAGAGGATAGGTGGGAGGAGTAAACAGAACAAAATGCTGGGAGGAAGAGGAAGTGAGGTCAGAGACTTGACCGCTTTCCTCTCGGGAGCAGACGCCTGAGAGAGACGCCATGCTCCTGGCTCCTGGGCAGACGCACACTAAGAAGCTCCGACCCAGGATGGACATAGGCTAGAATCTTCCTGGTAAGCGCACCTTGGGGTGCCATACACAGATGATTAGAAATGGGCTAAATTAATATGTGAGAATTAGCCTAGAAGAGAATGGGCCAAGCAGTGTATAAAAGAATACAGTGTCCGTGTAATTATTTCGGGGCATAAGCTAGCTGGGCTGGCGGCTGGGGTGTTGGGGACGCAGCCCCACCACCGCCCTTATTACTTCATTGATTGAGCTCTGATCTCCAAAATTATAAAATAATATTTTTTCGTTGTTTTATGAGTCCATATTTGGGCTAATTTATTACAGTGGCCATAGGACACTCACATTTTCAACAGAATGGAAACATAAAGATGAACTTACTGAAGAATGCATCAAGAAAAAGGCTAAGAAGCAAGGTGGGATTAAAATTGGTACGTGCCTTTAATCCCAGCACTCAGGAAGCAGAAGCAGGCGGATCTCTGTGAGTTCAAAGCCAGCCTGGTCTACAAGAGCTAGTTCCAGGAAAGACTCCAAAGCTACAGAGAAACCCTGCTTCAAAAAACAAAAAAATAAAAAAATAAAAAGGGCAAGAAGCATATGATGAATGTTCACTGTAATTAACAATTCAATATAATTCACAGAACAGAGGTGAAATAAGATTAAAACAAAGCTGCACAGCACTAAGCAGTGGGTGCCCAGGCTTCTGACCAGTCACACACTGCTGATGGAGTGAAAGCATTGCAGTTCTTCCAGAAAGCTAAATTAGAAGTACATGGACCATGGGACCCAGCCTTCCCACTCTTACATATGTTCTCAAAGTATTCCTCCCACAGGCCCATCCATCAAATAAGGATGCCTTTGTCTTTCTCGCTGCATAGCAAAGAACGGAAACTCCCATCTCCATGAGCACCATAGTAGGAACAAACAGAACTATGCAGTAGATATACCTCAGAGTACCCAGCAAGAGTTTTAAACTATAATCCATATGTCCATACAGTACAGTGAATCTCAAAGCCCTGGGCTGTCTCCAAAAAGAAGAGAGACCGTGAGATTATTGTGACATTGATGTAATTTAACTTGGTGCATTACAGGCACTGTATGTCACAAATGTCATACTGGAACAAACAGAAGGGTGTGTGTCAGATCACTAGGATATTGTCTGTACAGAAAGGGTAATAAAAAAATAAATACAGATGCAAAAATAGTATAAGGGCTTTTTGAGAACAAGCAGTATTGGGGTGACAGTATATAATCAACCGAAGAGTTTAATTAAACCACCTGCTTCTGAAGGACAGGTTTCTGAAACCACCCTCAGACATGCTCTGTAAAGATTCCTGGAAGGAAGAGGACTTCAATTTGATTGGCAGTTCTTCTATCAGTACAGCATAAGGGATGCTGTAGGACTTCGGATGTGGACCAACGAAGGAAATGTTCCTCCCTGAATGTTCCCATTCCCCACCAACTGCTGCGGCACACCGAGAGCTGAATGGATGCGCTCTGGTCAACAGACTAGCTGGGTCCAGCACTGGTCCTGTTGCACGTCCACTTCCCAGCAAGGCTGGGCCTGCTTCCCAGCTCAGCCCCCAGATAGCAGGCAGCAGCTGACTCTGCATCGTTGGTGAATCTCTCACCTAAACAGTCTATGAAAACATGATCAAATCCCCTTTATGATACTTCACCATGGGCTAAGTTTTTTCACAGTTATAAGGGCACATGTGACTTGTCTATAGAAGCTACTTCTACTCAGTTACTGACATCAACCCATATAATGAGGTACCTGAACTAAAGATATCTTAAGGGATGTGGGGCCATCTAGACTTTTTTTCCTCCTGGTTTTTAAATGTTAGCAATTATCTTTACTGAGGTCTAGAATACACTAGAAAAAAAGGCAAATCCTATTTGCATTTCTCAGTTGGCCCGTGAGTAACTGATTCATGAACCATAATTAAGCAATGCTTGTCTTTCACCACAAGTTTGTGAGCTTACCCATGTTTATCTCTGTTCCTCTCACAGCTTCACAGCCTAAACCCATTTCATGTCAAGAGATTTCCCAACTTTGAGCTTCACCTCAATTTCATTCATTGCCAAATGGGGTCACCAGTGTCCACCATGGCTGCTGCCTGGACTGATGCAAGGTTCACTTCAAACAGTGTGTATCTCAAGAAGCAATCTGCAAAGGATGGGTAGCTAAACCGAAGTAGTGGCAAGATGGAAGCCTCAAAAAGATATGACTGTGTCCTGATCCCTGGAACCCATGTATGTGACCTGATTTAAGGGAAGGGACCTTTGCAGAGGATTGGGAAGGCTGTAAAGCCGAAAGCAACTGTCCACAGCACAGACACATAGAAGAAGACATACAGGGAAATACCATGAGAAAATGAAGGTAGAGGTTGCAAAGCAGCCACAAGCCGAGGAACACCAGAAACTCCAAGAAGCTGGAAGATGCAAGAAACAGCTTCTCCCTATCTGTCTTGAAGAACGTAGGCCTGCTCTCAGCTTGACCATGTACTTCTGCCCTGCCAGAGCATCAGAGAATAAATTTCCATTGCTTTGGGCTGTGAGTTCGCAATAATTTGTTAGAGCAGCTGCAGGAAACGAACATAATACAAAGGCAGAGTTACTACCACCTCATCGTCCATTTCTTTGAGCTGTGTCTTCTGGAGTTTTGTAACCCTTGACCAACAGTCTAACTAGACACTCTTGCTTAGAAATCAGCTGTCTGACCATTAATCAACAATTACTGTGAGATCCTCGCTATGCTAGGAACAGACCTCCACTCCTTCATGACTGATTCAGAGTTTTACCTCTCTGATTCAATTTGAGCAATACAGTAGACACATCACTGTGGAGGCTGAGACTGGAAACTCATGTTCCATGACAATCTAGGCTACAATTCTGAGACTCTTCTCAAAGACAAACCTGAAAAGAAAAAACTCATGTTGAATATGACATCTTGGACTTAGTAATTCAACACCAGGGGTGGGAAGGGTGGAAATTGATGAGAATGATTATTTTAAGCAAGGTCTAGTTATCTGTTATATACATAAAGTTGAAAACCATTAACACAGGAGCTGGGGAGATGAGTCAGTGGATAAAGAGTTTGTTATGTAAATGTTAGGGCTGGAATTTGAATTCCTAGAACCCATTAAATGTGAGGAGGGCATGGGAACCTGCCTATAATTTCTGCTCTGCACTTGGAGAACAGAAGAAGTAGGACCCAGAGCAAGCTGGCTAGCTAGACTAATTTATACCAGCAAGCTATGAGTTCACTGGGGGCCCTACCTCACAGATCAAAGTTGAAAATGACCCCAATGTCAACCTGAGCATGTGTTCATATGTGTGCATACACACACATAAATGAAAGGAAAGACTCATAGATTCAACAAAATAAACCATTAATATAGGAAGGGCTATGTACTGAGTGGATCAAGGTCACCATCGAGATTTTCATTCATCACCATACTCACAACATGTAGACTATGCTGAAGAGCTGGGCTAGGCAACTTGCATGTATGATCTCATATGTACTCTCTTATCACACCCTTTTAATGGGCTCTTCTTATTGTCCTCATTTTCAGAAGGACGCTGACAAAGAGTTTAAACTCAGAATGGTTTGCCTTTCTGCATGTGGTCTTTTGACTCCATATACACTTCCTTTTCCCTATTCTCTGCCCATGTCTCCTAGGCAGTCACACTTGTTCTACGAGACCCAGGTAGTCATCACATCTTCTAGAAAGGCCCTTTATGCCATCACTATATCACCCTCTCTCCTGTGCAGATCTTCCGCAGGATCCAAAACCAAGCCATGTGTGTTTACATCTCAGGGTTATGGCTTAGTCGTGGTGTGACCTAATCTGTGGACCTCAGTTTATACAGTGTCATAAATACTAAATGAAATGATTCTTACAATATATTAAACATGGATTCTGGCATATAACACACATGTGAAAATATTTACTACTTTTATTATTTCAGAACGATCTATAACTTGAAATCGTTTTGCTCTATAGATACCCACAAACACTTAAAGGGTAACCAGTAGCAAGATAGAAGAATGGTAGGAACTCAGGCTTCACACAAATTGAGAAAAACTCACTTTAACCCAGCAAGAATATTGTAACTGTGACAGTGGAGGAAGCTGAGGAACCCTTTTTCTGAGGGACCCAGAATAAAATGAAGCACTTTGCAAACTCAAACTATTTAACTTCCTTGAGAAAAGGGTTGAGGGCAAGAACCCAGAGCCCCAGTTTTTAGAAGAAAACAACCGAGTCACACAGGTTGTGTGACCAGCCAGAGGTCATGCAGCATCGAAGAGGTCATTTCATCTCCCTGTTCATATTACCAGCTGATAACCTCAGACCAGGAAGTTGTTAGGGTCACAAAAATGTGTTCTTGTGGGAAACGAACGTGAGGTAAATAAACATGAGGTTATGAGAACTCTGGGGATGAAGTAATACACAGGGTTTTGTGGTGTTCCCATCGAACAATATCTGGGTGTGCATTTGTTTACTTTAATTCCGATAAAAATCCTTGTAATGAAGACAAGCAATTAAATACCTACAGAAGCATGATGACTTCCTAGTTGAAATGAACAGACGATGTCTAAAACCCTTCATGGCATGTTATTAGTTAGCAGGACAGGTTTTACAAGGTTTGCAAGCTTCATCGTCATCTGTAAGTTGTGGGCCATAGTCATACATACCATGAATTATCATTGGGGTATCAGATGATATATGAAGAGTTCTTGACATAGACTAGATGCTTCACTAATCTCTACTGTGCTAAGATTGGAGATATCTGGAGCAAACTGTAAGTATAGATCTCTACCCAAAAAGATGAAAAGTTCTTTCAGAGATTGGATAGGGAGGCCTAGTAGTAGGATAGTTGTCTAAAACACATGACGTCGTAGGTTCTACTCCAGAAAGAAAGTGAGGGTTGAGTGATGGAGAAATGATACCCAAAGGAAACACATACTTGAGCTCTCACCTCTGTAACCACCACAGAGGAAGCATTATATTGAGAAGAGTGGTGGTAGTGGCGGTGGTGGTGGTAGCAGTGTGTGTGTTGTGTTGTGTGTGTGCAAATTAGCCATCACACAATTACCAAATAAATCGCATTTTTACATTATAGAAAGAAAAGGATAAAAGCTTTAGACAGAGAGATCATTTTTCCAAGTTGAATGGGAAATAAACAGAGGACTCTGGACCAGGTAAAGGCATTTTTGCAAAAGAAGTTTCATGGGCGAGAGATATAGTTCAGGGGTTGAATACTTTCCTAGCATGTCTAAGACTCTGAATCTCTCCCTCTAGCACCACAGGGGAGAAAATGATGGTGAGGTATTTTCATCTAAAGCTCAAAAGATGAGCTAAGAAAAGAGCACAAGGAAGAGAATTTGAGAAAGGTGAAACAGCACAACTGAAGAGCATGAAGTGGGGCAGGGACTGGAGTGCTAAGGGACCAGAGAGAAGGCCAGTGCAGGTGAGCATAAAGACAATGATCTAAGATGATCTGGGACTCAAGTTGGTAGACTGTGGGACACAATAAGGACATTGGATTCTGTTTTAGGTAAAATGGGAAGGCTTAAAATCCTTTAAGCAAGGGTTATATTTAGGAAGTGGTCTTCTGTGCCAATACGTTCAAATGTACTTCCCAGTATCTCTTCTATAAGGTTCAGTGTGGCTGGCTTTACATTGAGGTCTTTGATCCATTTGGGCCTGAATTTTGTGCATGGTGACAGATATGGGACTATTTTCACTCTTCCACATGTTGATATCCAGTTATGCCAGCGCCATTTGTTAAATATGCTTTCTTTTTTCCATTTGATATTTTTTGCTTCTTTGTCGAAAATCAGGTGTTTGAAGGTGTATGGATTAATATCCAGGTTTTTTGATTTGGTTCCATTGGTCCTCCTGTCTGTTCTTATGCCAGTACCAGACTGTCTTCAGTACTGTAGCTCTGTAGTAGAGTTTGAATTCAGGGATTGTGATGCCTCCAGAAGTTCTTTTATTGTGCAGGACTGCTTTGGTTATCCTGGATTTTTTGCTTTTCCATATGTCGTTAAGCAAGAGAAGGGACAAGGTTCAAACTGGATTGGGATCATGTAGCAGTGGTCTGGGGGAAAGAAGAATGTTTAGAACTCAGAAGGCTGTCATAGCAGAAGCCCAGCCAAGAACTCAGAGGCTATGACTGCATGCTAGAAAAATGAAGGAGGCTCTCTGAGACAGCTTTGATCAGTAGAACTGGCAGGCCATGTCACCAATGCACTGGTGTGGTGGGTTACGGAGAAGTCAAAAATGAATCTGTGCCTTCCTACATAGCCTTGTTCATGGGCTCAAAACAGGTCAGAAACAGACACAAGAAATATAAAAGGAGCAGACAGGGTGTTTTTAAGCTTACTGTCTCATGAGACTTTTCAAGATATCTGGATGAAATATGAAGGATGGCTGAGGTGTTGTGTTGGAGAGTTCTTCATATGAGGTAAGATTGAAAGCCATGGATAGAAATAGATCCAATCACATGGGATGTACTCACTCATATTTGGTTTCTAGCCATAAACCAAGGACATTGAGCCTATAATTAGTGATCCTAGAGAAGCTAAATAAGGAGAACCCAAAGAAAAACATATAGGCATCCTCCTGAATATTAACCTTCAGCAAGCGATGAAAGGAGACAGAGACAGAGACCCACATTGGAGCACAGGACTGAATTCTCAAGGTCCAAATCAGGAGCAGAAGGAGAGAGAGCACGAGCAAGGAACTCAGGACCATGAGGGGTGCACCCACACACTGAGACAATGGGGATGTTCTACTGGGAACTCACCAAGACCAGCTGGCCTGGGTCTGGAAAAGCCTGGGATAAAACCGGACTCTCTGAACATAACGGACAATGAGGACTACTGAGAACTCAAGAACAATGGCACTGGGTTTCTGATCCTACTGCACGTACTGGCTTTGTGGGAGCCTAGGCAGTTTGGATGCTCAACTTACTAGACCTGGATGGAGGTGAGGGGTTCCTTGGACTTCCCACAGGACAGGGAACCCTGATTGCTTTTCGGGCTGAGGGGGGGGGACTTAATTAGGGGAGGGGGAGGGAAATGGGAGGCGGTGGCTGGGAAGAGACAGAAATCTTTAATAAATAAATAAATTAAAAAAAAGAAAAATAAATCATAAGAGAACTCAAAAAAAAAAAAGAAATAGATCCAATCACTATGGCATTACCTGGAAATTAGGGAAGGAATGACAAACATGGCTTGAGAAAGTGACCAATGCCTTATGGAATATCAGTATTTGCAGGCTACATAATGGATAAGAAGAAGAAGAAGCCAATAACCTTGTAGAGAAATCAAATTTCCCATGTCTTAGAAACCAGGTGAATACAGTGCTATTGACTCAAGGATATAGACATCTAGAACGTAAAGGTCAGGTCAATTTACTTCACTGCTTTATGTTCATATGAGAATCTGTGGTCCAGATAGAGGAAGTAGTTTCTCTAAGATCACGTAACTTGATAACCTCTAAAGAACTTTCTAGCAAAGGGAACTTTCATCTGTCCATGAAGTAGACTGTCCTCTACTGAAGGATTAAGGATTCCTTGAATAGAATGGCATGGTAGTTAGATGGCACAGTGGATGTTAGCAGAGAATGTTGTAGAGGTCTAGGGATATAGCTCATAGGTAGAGCCCTCGCCTGGCATGAATGAAACTCTGGGTTTAATCTCCGGCATCATGAGGATAAAATGGTCTAAAGTGTTTGGGGTGATAGGTGAGTACAAGAGGAGAAGAAAACCCAGTTACCTTGAATTCCTCTGTAAGGTTACAGAATAGCTGGCTCTGGGGGTAAAGCTACAATAATCTGTATGTCAGGATTTCTGAAAGCCTAGCTATAAAGTTATATAACAGGCTATGTCGGTCATAGTCATTTGAATACTTTGCATCTTGGGATCACAAAGAATCATTCACTACTAGAAAACTGAAAACCTATAGATTATGAGAGTGGTGAAAATTATATGTAAATATGCTAATTTGCAAAAGCCCACAAGGATATACTCTTCTTGGTTTACTCTTGCCAGGAGTAAACAATGCCAAGAAAGAGAGAAAATATATTAGCAGGCTTCCATTGGTTTGCTGTCTCTGAGAATCAATCATAACTGAATGATGAAAGATTTTACATTTCTAATATCCTGAAGATCTAAGATGTGATTCCTCAGCTCCAGTGCAGGGAACACAGACTTGCCATCCCCAACAGAATCTGTAGGCCAGAGCTTCTGCGTATGCTTTTGCAGGACAGAGTTCAAAACCTTTTGTAAACATTGCATTCATAACTTCCCCCACACCAAAGGGTGAAGCAATTGCCCTCAACTTTTGGAAGGAAGCAGAACAAGATAAGGTCCTGAGAGAACACTTAGAGCAGACCAGAAAGCTCCTCCCAGCACTGGAGAAGGAGCCATGGTTTTCTTCCACTACTATCTCAGCTTTTCTCTGACATCCATGCTAGATTTTTTTTCCCCTTTGCTTCATATCCTTCTCTCAAGTCTGCCAGCCCAGGTTATTTGTCATTCTTTCTAGTCCAGTGTGCCATGCTGTGAGTGTCATGGTTTCAGCTATAATGGGTGTCAAATGGTCCTTTATTCATCTGCAGGAAGAACATGCAAGGACATGAAGATAAATTATATAAAGACATGCAAAATCCAGAGAGAATCACAGGAGGGGCAGTCACTCCAGTCTCTTCGAGAAGTAGCAGTGTCAGGTGTGGAGCAAAAAGAAATTTAAGAACAGGGACAAAGTAAACCAATAGAACAAGATGACAAATATCAGATGTCCCAGGGACCTGGCAAGAAGAAGACACTCTAAAACTGATCACACTAGTTCCTATAGATGGGTGATCACTGCCACACTGCTCTAAAAGCAGAGCATAGGGACAATAAACTGAAGGACCCACCAGACTTAGATTTATTTTTTTTTAATAATGGAAGCATATCATGCATAAAAACTCAACCAAAGCAAGAGCTCTTGCTGGTAAGAAAACTATTCCGATACCAACTAAGCAACCTAGGTTAATCGAAACCAATAATGTTTGGGCTATTGAGTAGTGGGGAGGAAGGCGGGTGTTCAGGGAACCAAGGTCAAAGTAGGTGACTGCTGAGATAAAGTTCCTGGAGATGGAACCACCAAACAAGGACATCAGCCAGAACAGGACTAGAGGGTTGAACCCCTGAGGTGGAGCCAAGAAGGTCCTCTTTGATAAGGTCAAATGAAGGAGAAGCAATGTTCTGTATAGTGCTTCTAGAGCACAGAGGTCATCCAGGATACTGAGAAAACGAGGAAAGAAAAGGGTGCCGAGACAAGATAAAAGTTTCTAACATATGATTCAGTATGAACAACACCTGCTAGAAAGTTCAGGTATGTTCACTACATGGCAGGTAGCTCTGAGAAGAAGGTAGCATTACATAAAGAAAAATCCACAGAAGCCCGAAACTAGCTGGGAAGGCAGCATCCAGGCACTGTGGATTGTGCACTGTGGTTGGAGCTGTGAACTGCAATGGCATTGATGAACAAGTCCTTGATGGAATCTCAGGCTCTCTAAGATGAGAAGGGTATTTTTTTATGCAAACTATAGAACAGAATAGGAAACAGAGATGCAAGATTTGTGAAAGACCCAGGAAGAGGGAGAAACTGGAGAGAACTACAGATGCACCAAAGACAAACATTTCTAAACCTTCTCTTTAGAAACTGAATCTTAAAAACCAAGATTCACGTGATTGTAGCAAGATTTGCATCACGCATCTATCTCCCTGTAAAGGATAGAAACTTCACTCTATGGAGCATTCTTAACAAAAAGTTTGAAATCACAAATACTCTGTCAGCAAGTAAAGAGATAAACAAAATTGCTGTAGTCACACAAGGGAATTCCTATACTTACCACAATGTGGGGGAGCTTTGAAAGTTTTAGGCAAAGTGAAATAAGCCAAAACAAAAAGGGGGGTAAAGAAAAAAAGTAAATAGTGATCTTTCATTTATGCAAGGTACTTAGGATAGGCAAACTCAGTTCCAGAAACTAGAATACAGTCTTCCCATACTGATCTGAGTTTTTGATTTCTGCAGTTTTCATTAATTTTCATCAACCACAGTCTTAAAAAACTAAATCAAAAATTATTGAAATAATGTATAAGGTTTAAATAAGTTTTATTATATTATAAGTATTCTATCTCATTGTTGGTTATTAAATTCATACTGTACCTAATGTATTAATTAAATTTATCATAGCTTTCTACTTATTAAAGGAAAGGGTAGTAGATAGGATTTGGACTAAACCTTTGTGGCTTCAGGCATTCGTTGTGTAACTTAGAATTTGTTCCCTGAGAGAGAAAGCTACTGTCAGGGGCATAAAAAGAGACAGAGGGGCATTTACTCAGCAAAGAATTCCTCTTAGAAATAATATTTAGGGCACTGGTTACAAACACTGCAAATGTAGTCATTGCCACTGAATAAGTATTCATTTAATGTGTACAAAAGGTGTGTGCTACATGTAATTTATCACACACACACAAAATATTAAGTCAGAAGCAAATATGATTAAGGTCCTGTAGTGACAAATTCTAGGAAAAACAAGAAACAGTGATGTCTTCATTAACACTGTTGGAGATGGAACATTTCACAATTTAAGAAACACAGCAAAGCCGGGCGGTGGTGGCGCACGCCTTTAATCCCAGCACTCGGGAGGCAGAGGCAGGCGGATCTCTGTGAGTTCGAGACCAGCCTGGTCTACAAGAGCTAGTTCCAGGACAGGCTCCAAAACCACAGAGAAACCCTGTCTCAAAAAAACCAAAAAAAAAAGAAAAGAAAAGAAAAAGCAAATTCTGACCAATCTGGTTTCTTCAACAATAAAAATTCATGAGAGAAAAATGAAGAATCACAATCAAAAAGACTCTTAAAGGCATCCATTTGGGGGAGGGGAGTGGGTAAAATTTTTTTGTCTTATAGGTTTGTTTTGATTTTCTTTTTCATTGTGTTTTGTTTTGGTCTTGAAATAGAGAATGTGAAGTTGAGTAGGTAGAGAAGTAGAGAAGATCTGGGAGGAGTTGGAGACAAGCAAAGAATAAAGTCAAAACACATGAATTTTTAAATGAAAGACCCTTAAAATACATATTATACAAAAGACTAATTTGAAAAATAATAAAAAATAAATAATAGAAACTATATGAGTACTGAATGTATCTTTGACAATATTAAAAAGGTAGCATTTTTAATTTATTTTGGCTTGTACTGTTCTTGAAGAATGTCTAGCAAAGAATATTTGTTGGGCAAGGTCAATGATGGCAACTAACACATTCAAATATAGTAAAACATATATTCAAAAATGTAACAATGATGGTCATTTTTTGTATGCTGACAGACATATTACTATGTTTTATTGATTAAAAGATAATCTTTTAGTAATATTTTATCTTCAAGGTCTGGGAGGCAATCAAGAGCACTAGCAATTGCTGAAGACACTACAGTTTATTAACAGAACTTGGAGGCACCAAGCTGAAACTAATAGCTTCTTCTCTGAGGACTAGCTCTTCTAGTATCTGAAGATGCTATACAAACTGCCAAAGAAGAAGCTTTACCCAGTCATATGGCCTATAAACCACAGCAAGGACCAACCTGGCACTATTTACCCAAAGGTGCAATATTCGCAATAATATCTTAGATCTAACCTGTTGCCATCTACTTGGACTTAAAACCTGTTTAATAGAAAGGCGCACAAGCCTGTTGCTGTAATCCTAGTCAACTTCTTGGGGCTGGTGAGGTCATAGAACCTAGAGGAGAATCTACAGTATCCTTTTCCTTAAACCAGTGTGACTTCTAACTGCACCATAAATACTTACTCTTGTACCCACAGATAAGTACAGCTCTCAGTGCCTCACCAATGAAGCTTCTTTTTCCCATAGATGGCAACCATTACAGAAACTCACAACTGATCAGAATGCAGAGAACAACTGACAGTCAGGTACCAGCACCAACTGATACAGCCGCACCGTAATCCCTAGACTTAAGGCTCAGAAGCATCATGAAAAGAGGAGCATATATATCTGTAGGAGCCAGAAGACCAGGACTTCTGCTGTGAGATTGTGTCTTCTAGCTAGGAAAGGGAAGCTGCACTTATGAAATCTCAACAATATGTTTACCTAACGAAGACATAAGCAATGATGCCAATTGACATGCCAACATGGATGAAGAAAATCTCACAAGCCCCAGCCTTAGATGAAAAGCTATGGGCAACCAATGACTGGTAAGAAAAGGAAAGCTAGTCTTCTCCAGATATGAAACCCCTGATAGATTATCTGATCCCAAGTACTCAACCCTAAACACATACACATACACGTACTAGCAATACTAAATGGACTCAGAACACTATATTTGTGCATGCGCGCATATGTGTGTGTGTACGCATGCACGCATGTAAAACAATAATTAGAGAAGAAGGGATCATGAATTTGAGAGAAAGCAGGGAATGGGAAGAGCTGGAGTTGGAAAAAAGGAGCAGTGACGGTGTAAATACAGTATACTCACATATGAAATTCACAAAGAAATTTAAAATTAAATTTTCAAAAGGAACGTTTCAGATAATGGAATTCTATATGTGTTGTTTCTTTGAAAACAATGGGCTTATGAACATTTAGTTCTAAGTAAATATGAACTTCCCAATGCAAGGTTGTTCCTGACCTGATGGTTTGATGAGGTTCGCGGAGCTAGTGGACTAATACAAGTTTACAGCACTCCCTCTCTCTTATAAGTCAGTCTCCTGTAATAAAGAGTTGGAGATACATGCTCCTTGATGGGCCAAAAACAATCTGAAGATATTTTAATGACCACAAATAGATATCCAATCTCCAAACTCAAGAGGGGGAAGAGGCAACCATGGGCAACAAGGAAATGGTCACGTGGAAATGGTAATAAAGACAAGCCAGCAAAGTAAAGCAACTGCTACAAGGTATGTTACTACCTAAATCCAAGAGCCCAGATTATCCTCTAGGACCATCTCTGGGGTGGTGTGCTCCGTTCTGCACCCCAGAATTCGTCAGAGTCATTAGTCTATAAGTGACTACCTCCCAGGTTCAGCCTGGAGCCTTAGCTGAGGGCACAGACGGACACGGTGGTGCATGTCGGGGAGGCAGCTGTTACAGTTAAGTAAGGCATTTCCTTCCCGTGTGTAGCATGGGGCATCACAACACTTTCGGGGTTTCCCACTCCTCGTTTTAGGCATGGAGGAGGCGAGGTCATACATCAAAAGAAGTAGTAACAGAGTAGAGCTTCTTGCAAATCTGTCTGGCCTTTGAAAACCATGTAAATTTGCATTTCAGTTAATAGCAAGCTGGCTAAGATTTTGAACTGAAGCAACAGTCAGGTGTCTGTAGCTGCCTCTTTCACAAAAATACTACACCGTATGAAGATTTAAGGAGAAAGTACCCCAGAGAAAGAACTACAGAATAGACATTGGCCCTGCTTCTTCCTAACCCTGTGTCCTTGAGTGATCAGTTCAACCACTCTAAGCCTCAGTTTTGCTCACCTGTAAAATAGGATTGTTTGTACTCATGAAATTAATATATGGTGGCCGATTTTCTTTGAAACAATTACAACTACCATTTCTTACTCATTTGCCATGAATCCTGTACAGTCACTTTTGCTATATGACTTATTTTGAAACATGAAGTTGTTCTGGCACAAATGATGCATTAGGAAACAATTCGAGCATAATGTAAACTTCATGTTTGCTCATGCCATAGGTCATCTGCTCTGAATACAAGGTGCATCCAACCACAACAAGCTATGCAAGAACACAGGGAACACACCTCAAACATCTCTGAGCTCCTTCATCTGCAAACAATGGTGTGTGTTACGCGCCACACCCATGCCTATCTGCGGAACTACTTCTCATCTGATTTTAAATAAATATTCTATGCACATGTACAATAACTTCCAAGGCACAGCCCATTTGACTTCTACATACACAAGTCAATATTAAGTATAAATGCTACGGGAAAGCCAATTAATATGACTTGTATTGCAATACAAATAAATTAATAACAAAGTAACATACTTTAATGTTTATATATTTTCTATCCTTTAGTAAGTTGACCTGCTACGACTTCATTAGGTCTCTACTTCTCTTATAGAACAGTGGTCAATACAGATGCTATGGTTATAACATTGGTGGAATTTCTGAACAATTTTCCTTTTTAAAAAGTATGAGTGTGTGTGTGTATGTGTGTGTGTGTGTGTGTGTGTGTGTGTGTGTGTATTTGTGGGGGGTATGTACATTTTAGAGGAGTGTCTTCAGAGGCCAGAACAGGCCATTGGATCATTGGGTCCCCTGGAGTTAGAAATATAGGCAGTTGTGAGCTGCCTGGTATGGATGCTTAGGATCAGACTCCAGCTCTCTGCAAGAGCAGTATGTTCTCTTAACCACCAAGCTAACTTCCTGACCATGAATGATTTTTCTTCAACCCTTTCTCCCATAAACCCTACTATGGCTTTTATTGTGGGATCTTGCACAGCACAATAAATTTTAGGAGCACATATGTTGTACTTTACCAAAACTGACTACAGTAATCAATTTATGGGCTGTCACTTTTTCCAGAACCTCAGTGAAATGAATGCAATATTATCCTCCCATTCTAGGTACTCAGAAAGTGGCAGCTGATGCTTTACTAATAATGACAATTAAATAAGCCCAGTATTATAAAAAGGGCCTTGTCTGCTACTATGACACTTTTCCTGATTGATATCCAAGTAGATGAATTATCAATGATGGCTTTTGGAGGGAAGTGGAGTTCCATCATCTCTAATCCTGGTGCCCTCTAGGGACATCAGAAGCCTCAGTGAACTAACACTCTGGCTCATCCCTTTGCCAGTCAAGTCCAGCAGTCTAGGGCTGGCCTTTTCCTCATGACAAGTTTTGGGAGGTGCCTCTTAATCCTCCTTTCTCTCTCTGAGTCAGAACCTTCATTACAAGATCAATTGATTACTGAGATAAGTAATTTTATTATAGGTCAGCCAAATACCTTCCATGAAATCTGTTTGCTTACTTATATTCCAGAAAACTTAAACTAAGTCACTAGAAACGTTTTGCTGTGGATGAAGTCCTGCTTTGCATATACTTTTGGGTCCCTTGTAGCTCTGTATCCTTAGTTCTGCAGACCTTTTCGACAGCAAACAATTTGGAAAGTGAGAACTTTCTTCCGATGAGAAACTAAGGATTTAGGGGTTCATCTACTACAAAAGCAATACTCAAAAGATATGGAGGACTTCGCCATTTTAGCTGTAGTGCCAGGTACTAGAGATGGAGAAGGAGGCATTACAGACAACTGGCCATCCACCCACAGGAAGTGTACAGTTTAATAGGCTTATGGAAGTAAACTAGCATGATCTGCATACTAAGACACATCTTCAAATTCAACTTGGGGAAAGACACCCACAATCTATCTCCTCACTCAGATGTCTAAAGTGTAAAACGTATAGCTAAAGTCTCAATGCCTCCCCCCTTTCTAGATTCACTGCTTAGCATCATTTTGTTGCCTTCTGAAAACCTGCTTTCTCATCTCTACGTCAGGATCATATTGAAGGGTTGCTGTGCAAATCACTGCACACAGAGGCATTCGGGGAAGTAGCCTCTGACTTAAAAAAACATGTTGTTATCTCCTCACTATCCACCCAGTTAGCCAAGCCTTCAAGACTGCAACACATAAATGTGACCCGCTATGAAGACCTCCTGTTATACTGGAGAATCTTATGGCAGTGCCAGCCCTAGGCAATTGGAGTTCAGACCACAGGGAGGTATCTTTCCCTGAGTAACTTAAAGGCCTTGCTATGAGAAATCTTGACCATTCTATACCCTGTGAGGTCTTGGAAAGTCTCTGGGTTTCTGGATATGATGAAAACTATCTACTCACATCCATGTAAAGACAGGCAACTCAAGCCACTTGCCCTTCTTTTCAACTGTGTTGTCCTTAACCCTATTGAATAGTCATTTTAATACATTAATCTATTTCCTGTCCATGCAACATAAACATTTAGCTGCTGGCATCTTTGTGCCAAGGTCTAAAAAGGAAATAATTCTGACATCAATAAAATTCAAAAAGATTTATTTGAGATGAAGTTGTTGTGTAGCCCAGACAAGTCTTGAACTTCTTCAATAGCAGAGGATAACATTGAAATTCTGACCTTCCTGCTTCTATTTTCTAAGTTCTAGGATCACCAGCATACGCCACTGTTCCCAACTTGTGCCGTGCTAGGAAGCAAACCCCAGTAATCTGTACATCTTAGGCAAGCATTCTACCAACCTTGCTATTCCACAGCTCCTACAAAGGGCTTTTCATTATCAAATATAACAATATGTTTAACTTTCAGCATTGTCAAAAAATGAATTGTGAACAATGAAACTTAAGATCAAAACTTAAAGCAGTGGCCACAGCTTTAAGTTTTGATCTGGGTAAATCAAATGTCAAACAGTGTCAAGATATAGTATATTGTTGAGTCATAAGCTATGTTTTAAAAAGAAAGTCAATGGTTCAGGAAGTATATCTCAGTAGCAAAGTGTTTGCCAGTGTGCAAAAGGCTCTGGGTTCTATTTCTAAGACTTTATGAAAACAAATGAACAACATAAAAAGTCATGAAAAAACAAAGCAAAATAAAATAACTTTCTCATTTCTAGCTTCAACACTCATTGGAAATAAGAATTATTATTAACAGTTCCAGCTCCTGTCACCACTTGAGATTGTACTCAGCCTTCATCAGAGAAGTTTATTACTATAGCAGGAGACAGTTAATATAGAAACTCAAAAGTAGACTAAGTGTGGAGAGCAAGTGATGGTAGTGTGTGCAGCCCAAATGTTACAGCTACATCATCCCCTTCAAGTCCAAGGGAACACTGAAAAAATAATAGGCAAAAAGAATGTAAAAGTTAAAAAAAATGTAAAAGAGTATAAGAATACATGTTACATGAAGTAAAAAATGTCTTCTGGATATGATATAGTCATTGCATTCATAAGACAACCTAATAGGAGGAAAAGGGTCCCAAGAGCAGATAAAAGAGGAGGAGACAGCTCCCACCCACACTATTAGGAGTCCCACAAGAACAACACCAAGCTACACAACCATAGCATACATAAAGAGGATCTATCTCAGACTCATATAGACTCACTGATTCTCACTCCAATCTCTATGAGCCCTGCTTAGTTAGTTCTGGGGGCCTTATTCTTACAGTGTCCTCTACTGCTCTGGCGCATACAATCCTTCCTCCATGTCTTCCAAAAGATTTCCTGAGATTCACCTCATGTTTGCCTGTGGGTCTCTGTATCTGCTTCTATCAGTTGCTGGATGAAGTTTGATAGTGATAGGGGTAGGCTCCAGTCTATGAATAAACAGAATATCATTAAGAATCATTCATTGACTTTTCTTTCTTTTATTTTTTTGCCAGTCATCTTTGTTTCTATCTTAGGTCTCTAGGCTATCCAGCCGCAAGTTCTTTGCCATCCAGACAGGGTCAGGTGTGGGTTCCCTCTTGTGGTGTAGGCCTCAAGTTGGACCAGTCATTGACTGTCCACTCCCACAAGTACTGTGTCACCATTACCTCAGTACATCTTGTGAGCAGGAGAAATTTTAGGTTGAAGGTTTGTAGCTGGGTTGATGCGACCATTGAAACCTTGCCTGGTTACAGAAGATGGCTAGTTTAGGCTCCATATCACCTACTACTACGAGTCTTTGTTAGGGTCATCTTCATAGATTCCAAGGAGATTCCATTACCCTGGGTTTCCACAATGCTCCCCAAATACTTCCCATCCCAGTCATTTTTCCCAGAACTCTTTCCTTCCCTCCACATCCTTCCTGTTCCCAGCCACTCAAGCCTCCAGTCCACCCTTAAAAATCTATAATATTTCCCTTCCAAGGGAGATACATGCATTCCACCTTAAGCCTTCCTTGGTACTTAGCCTCTCTGGGTCTGTGGATTATAGTCTGGTTATCCTTTACTGAATAGCTAATATCCAAGTATAAGTAAGTACATAGCATGTTTGTCTTTCTGGGTCTGGGTTACATCACTCGGGATGATTTTGAAATATCACTCAGCTGTTGAAAATGACTTCATGAAATTTGTAGGCAAATGGATGGAACTAGATAAAAAACACCTTCATAGTCTTCCCACCAGCAAGAGTTCCCTGGGTGAAAAGACACAGCCTACTTTCTGAAATCTCACTGATGGCCATGATGCTTATAGGCCCTCTGGAGTTTAGAGCCCAGCCCTTAAAGCTGCTACTTTAACCTAAACTCAGTGACAAGCACAGAAGAAATTTCAATAAATAACTACACAAACTAAATGTATAAAACTCACATATGCTTCTTCTGAGTTCTCTGTGTCCCTACTACAGTGACCCTTCATGAGGACTTCACAGGGTCCTTCCTGGTCCATCTATTTATCTACTTCCTCCTACTTCATTCCCACTGGCTCATCTAGCCCCATTACAACCCAGCTGGGCCAAATCAAACAAGTCTTAATCACACGACTCAGATCTCCCTGCCTTTGAACTCACCAACCTAAGGGTAAGGCCTATCTGATTTAAAACTCCACCAAGTAGCCACCTCCTCTCTGACAGTTTCCCGCCCAACCAGTGTAACCCAAGCACACTCCCCTGTGTCACCCCAAAGCACCAGGAGTATGCCTGCTTTAATGCATGACTCATGATACCACTGTAATATCCCTGCTGCCTTTGCAAGCGGGCTGTTGAGATCTCTGAGGACATGCACCAGCTAACATTCATCTTTGCATCATCTTGTATCTGATAAGGAGCTTCAACCGCAAGTAATAGAATATGCAACTAGAGGCCTTGTGTAATTGAGCCGTTCGTTATCTCTAAAGAGGACTCAGGGTGTATTTACCCCAGGACTGCTTAATTCAACACCACAACACACCCCTAGATCCCATTGTATTTCCCTCATCCCTCATTTCTTTTCCTAGGATTGCAACACCAAAAGACCTCACTTGTAGACACACTGTCAGCACAGGAAATGTGCGGGAAATGGGGAAGCATCTTCGCCAGTACTTGACTTTGTTTCTCAAGAAAACTCTACCAGACATTCAAGTTGGTCCCTTCGCTCCGTGCCTTTATCATCTGAAAGTTATATCTACTACCCAGACAGCAAATGTCCATTGGTTAGCAGAATGAAACTCTTAACACCTAAGACTGATTCTTTCTCTTTCACTGACAGACAAAGCTTCAGAGCAGGGTGAAAGTAATCTGGGCTCTGTATGTGAGAAAGAGAAGCCCTGTGTAGAGTTACAAGATGAACCCTGAAATCAAACTCCCTTAAACTTGAATCCAGGACAGCTAGTCATTAGCTGAATAGGCATTGGGGTGTTCAGTTTACTCTTAAGTCTCATCACCCATAAAATGGGAATAACTACATCTACTTCATAGGGTTGTTGCAGATTTAATGATATAAAGCTTGATAAGATACCTATTGAAGAGGATACTTATTGACTATGCATCTTGTACAATAAGATATTTAATGAATGTCAAATAGAACCATGCTAACCTTTCCATTGACTTCAAATTGGCAGTCTTTAAATTCGACCCCATGACAGCCCATAAATCTCAGCACTGCTCATGCCACTCCAAAATTCCTTGAAGTAGACAGTGCCTCACAGCCTGTAAAAGGCCCGCAGGTCCACTGTGATGTAGAGGAAGAAAAACAAAGGAAAAGATAACAGGTGACAGCTTTGACAAGTTGTTCCTTTAGAAGGTGTTTAATCATAGACAAGTCAGAGTGAGTGACAGATGCAAATGACATGGTTGGGACAAGTAAATATACCTTGGCCTCCTGATATTCAAATATGACTTTGGATGAAGAAATAGTTCTCGGGAGTCAAAAAAAATGGGTAACTGAAGGTCATCAAACAATGCAGAAGTCTCTCTCAGCTCTTGCCTGCAACCAAGGTTACTGGAGGAGAGGTTGCCCTCCCTACATAGAAGAAAAGCAACCCTGTTCCTATCAGTTCTGAAAAGAAAGGCAGGAACTGGAGAGATGGCTCAGAGGTTAAGAGCACTGGCTGCTATTCCAGAGGTCCTGAGTTCAATTCCCAGCAACCACATGGTGGCTCACAACCATCTATGATAAGATCTGGTGCTCTCTTCTGGTGTGCAGGCATACATGCAGGCAGAATGCTGTATACATAATAAATAAATCTTTAAAAAAAGAAAGAAAGAAAGGCACCCAGGTCACGTGTGTCTCCTCTTTTGATAAAGGGGACTGGTTTTAGCAACATGACCCTGTGCCTCTGCACACTACAGTAAAGTCCTTAGCAATGATGAGGCTGCCTCATCACCTTAGCTCTCACCACTGTATTCCAGAAGTTGCAGCTTTCTGGTACCCAAGAAACAGAGAGACTGTGAGTCTCAGAGTAGCTCTCCTGCTTCTCTCTCAAATATCTTCCAAAGAAGATGGTGGGCTGAAGTGAGCCTCGCTCTATTCCCATAGCTGTGGCAGAGTGTGGTTGCACCTGCCCACCTGACTCAGATCCTACTCATGTGATCTGAGGCAAGTTATCAAACAAATTTAAGCATCAGCAACAATGAAAACCTTAACATAAGTTACTTTTATCTTTTCATCCTTCAGCTAGCTTTATACCTCTCCTGATCACTCTCAGATGGGTGACTAATACAGCGGTAGCTGAATGGGGCTGCGGCCTACAGAGAACTTTAATATAGCGTGCAGAAGGCACAGAGTTGTACTGCTAAAACCAATCCCCTTTATCAAAGGGAAAGAAGACACATGTGGCCTGGGAGCCTTTCCAATCAGACCTTGTGGGGACAAGGTTGCTTTTCTTCCACCTGGAGGAGGTAAACCCTCCTCCCAGTAACCTTGGTTGCAGATGAGAGCAGAGATCCTTCAGCATCATTTAAACCTGAAGTAACTTCCCAAGTAGGACACAGCTGTATGTCAGAGAACCACTTCTTGCTCTTAAGTAGGCTCTTACATCATGCAACTCTCTAACAATACCTAACGTGATCTTTGCGTCTGTGTATTCTTATTTTTTATGCCATTTGTTACCTCCGTAGGTGTACCTCCCTGTCCTTTAATCAGGATTTTAAAATATTAATTGCCTCTCCCTATCTTGCTTTGTTGGTGCCATGCAGTGGACAGATAGAGAAAACTCCGCCTACCAGTACAGAATATCATGCCGTGTCCGTGGGCCTGTAGAATGTAGGCAAAGTACTCTACCACATCGAAGAAGGAACACCAAATAACACACAATTCTGCCAAGTCTTTCTTTGGAACATGGAATGTCAGTGGCCACAGTGCCCTTTCTGAGAGGATGCAAAGAAGAGTTATAGACAGCTGTACCCAAGAGAGATTGTGAATGAGAAATCAACATCATTCTCCCAAGTCACTAACATAAGAATGTGGCTTATACTCAACAATGTAGCCCGAATACACAGCTATGTATGGTACAGAATAGAACAATCACTCCATTTTAGAGTTGAGCAAGCTGCCTCCATGAAGGACTAGAAGATACCATGAAGAAGAGACACAGCCAAGTCCATAACATTTGGCCTTGCTTCTTAAACCCTGTGCAGACTGTATCACAAACTTTCCAGAGTGGATCCTTGATAGGACATCTGAAAATTCTGGTTTTTATTACTTCCATTTATTTTCTCACTTTATCACACCTTTGGAACCTCCCTAAAGTACAAATTCATGTCAAATTTGTCATGTTTTCTCCTCGGATCTTAGCACACATTAGAGAGTATGTTGTTTGATGAATGAATAAAGGAGCGAATGAATGAATGAACCTACTAACTAACTAACTAAAGATAGTTTCCTTCATCTGTCTTCATGATAGGGAATCATAATAAAATTAGAAAATGTCCCCTCAGTTTCATCTCCTAGTAACATCAGAAGCTACACCCATAATGTCTCACCCACAGGACAACCCAAATGTGAGCTGAGCAAGGATGACACCAATGGGCATGCCAAAGTGGGTGGGAAGAAAGCCATGACTTCTCTACCCTACCCAAAGAACTACAAGCAACTGAGAAAAGCTGGGAACAACTGGGTGTCCAATGCCAAACAAACAGCCCTGAAAAAAATGCATACAAGAACACCATACGGACTGAACAATATATATTTAGGAATATATATTATATACATCTATGCATGTAATAATGATTAATGAAAAAAGAGGCCATAAGTATAAAAGAAAATGTATGTATGGAAGGAGGAGAGAGAAGGGGAAAATGTTGTAACTATATTATAATCTCAAAAATATTTCAAAAAGGTAAATTAGTCTCAGTTGACCTAGCTCTAATTAGAAAGTCTGAATGGAAAACACCCTTACCGCCTGCAGTGTTTACTTACTCTGCCATTGCCCATAAATCACACACTGCATAAGGATCTGCAACTTAAATCTGATCTGGACAGCTTTGCCTTTGCCATCTCAGTAAGGTGCATCCCTACCCTGTGCCTTCATCTTCTTGCCTACACATTTCTCCTGAATAATAAGCTGCTTGACAAGCACAAACTTCCATCCCTTTGCCTAACCCAGAAACCCAGCAATGGTTCACTCTCTTTTTTGCATCCTGAACCTGGTTATTCACGAAGGCCAAGTGGCATACGGGATTTCTCTTCTCTCTGGTTCTTTGACTTGGGTCCCAGATTTCATTCTTCACCTGAACTGCCCCAGAATTTTCTCCATCCTCACACCCTGGCTTCCCCTAACACTTTACATATTGCTGCTGTGTGGATCGGAAAGGATTTTAAAAGTAAACAAACCACAACAGCATACACACACACACACCCAAATAATCAATGTTATCTAGCTCAATGTTTCTTGAACTTGTACAGTCAGAAAAATCACCTCTGGCTACTTGTTAAAGATACAGGTCTGGGGCACTACCCTTAACATACTTATTAGGAATCTTGGGTGGGGGCTGGGAATCTCCTTTACATAACGTCCTGGGATGTTCAATGCAATCCCCATCAAAATTCTTCACAGATCTGGAGAAGACAATAATCAACTTTATATGGAAAAACAAAAAACCCAGGATAGCCAAAACAATCTTATACAATAAAGAATCGTCTGAAGGCATCACCATCCCTGACTTCAAACTCTATTACAGAGCTACAGTATTGAAAACAGCTTGGTATTGGCATAAAAACAGAGAAGTCGACCAATGGAATCGAATAGAAGACCCTGACATTAACCCACAAACCTATGAACACCTGATTTTCGATAAAGGAGCTAAAAGTATACAATGGAAAAAAGAGAGCATCTTCAACAAATTATGCTGGCAAAACTGGATGCCAATCTGTAGAAGAATGAAAATACATCCGTATCTATCACCATTCACAAAACTCAAGTCCAAATGGATTAAAGACCTCAATATCAGTCCGAACACACTGAACCTGATAAAAGAGAAAGTAGGAAGTACTCTACAACACATGGGTACAGGAGACCACTTCCTACGTATAACCCCAGAAGCACAAACATTAAGGGCCTCATTGAATAAATGGGACCTCCTGAGACTGAGAAGCTTCTATAAAGCAAAGGACACTGTCACTAAGACAAAAAGGCAACCCACTGACTGGGAGAAGAACTTCACCAACCCCACAACTGACAAAGGTCTGATCTCCAAAATATATAAAGAACTCAAGAAACTAGACCATAAAAGGCTAATCAACCCAATTATAAAATGGGGCACTGAGCTGAACAGAGAATTCTCAACAGAAGAAGTTCAAATGGCCAAAAGACACTTAAGGTCATGCTCAACTTCCTTAGCGATCAGGGAAATGCAAATCAAGACAACTTTAAGATATCATCTTACACCAGTCAGAATGGCTAAAATCAAAAACACCAATGATAGCCTTTCCTGGAGAGGTTGTGGAGAAAGGGGTACACTCATCCATTGCTGGTGGGAATGCAAACTTGTGCAACCACTTTGGAAAGCAGTGTGGCGGTTTCTCAGGAAATTCAGGATCAACCTACCCCTGGACCCAGCAATACCACTCTTGGGAATATACCCAAGAGATGCCCTATCATACAACAAAAGTATATGCTCAACTATGTTCATAGCAGCATTGTTTGTCATAGCCAGAACCTGGAAACAACCTAGATGCCCTTCAATGGAAGAATGGATGAAGAAAGTATGGAATATATACATATTAGAGTACTACTCAGCAGTAAAAAACGATGACTTCTTGAATTTTGCATACAAATGGATGGAAATAGAAAACACTATCCTGAGTGAGGTAAGCCAAACCCAAAAAGAGGAACATGGGATGTACTCACTCATATTTGGTTTCTAGCCATAAATAAAGGACATTGAGCCTATAATTAGTGATACTAGAGAAGCTAAATAAGAAGGAGAACCCAAAGAAAAACATATAGGCATCCTCCTGAATATTAACCTTCATCAGGCAATGAAAGGAGACAGAGACAGAGACAGAGACCCACACTGGAGCACCGGACAGAAATCTCAAGGTCCAAATCAGGAGCAGAAGGAGAGAGAGCACGAGCAAGGAACTCAGGACCGCGAGGGGTGCACCCACACACTGAGACAATGGGGATGTTCTATCAGGAACTCACCAATGACAGCTGGCCTGGGTCTGAAAAAGCCTGGGATAAAACCGGACTCGCTGAACATAGCAGACAATGAGGACTACTGAGAACTCAAGAACAATAGCAATGGGTTTTTGATCCTACTGCACGTACTGGCTTTGTGGGAGCCTAGGCAGTTTGGATGCTCACCTTACTAGATCTGGATGGAGGTGGGTGGTCCTTGGACTTCCCACAGGTCAGGGAACCCTGATTGCTCTTCGAGCTGATGAGGGAGGGGACTTGATCGGGGGAGGGGGAGGGATATGGGAGGCGGTGGCGGAGAAGAGACAGAAATCTTCAATAAATAAATAAATAAAACATCCTGGAATGGTGTTATCATTAGACACATTTAGGAAATAGTAAATACATTAAAAAGAGATTGAACTAAGAGTAGTAAAAACTAAACTAAGACATAACAGCATTTTATCCTGCCAGAGAATTGGGCTCCATGTTGACGAGTGTCTTAGGCCACTATGTCTTTACCAAAGATGGCAGCCAATATTCATTGCTTGGGATAAAAGGAATAAAGATTGCACGGGGTCTGAGTCTTCCTGGGGGTTTCCAGAACCGCCATATGATTCATTTTCTGGGAGCTAAGCACATTGGCCCAAAGTTGGCAACACAGTCACATACATCTGTTAGAGAAACTTAGAAATTAAGTGTTCATGTTTCTATCAAAGTAGACAGACTTGGCATTGACAGATTGCTACTAAGCCCAGCAATTCCATTATCAGAAAAATAATCTAATGACCAATAAAGTTAAGTAGTTCATCCAAGATCACAGGACTAATTAACATCCACAAATATTGCTATAATTCATTTGCCTTCACTCTCTTAAAAAGAAGAAATTGCTAGACAGACCTTGGTGCTAATGACTTACATAGGGCTATTGATATGTCCCCCAGAGGAGTGACAGAACTGTGCTGGCATCTCCAGCTGTGGCCTCAGGATTTCTAGACACATCTGTGAACTAAGAAAATCAGCTGCTGCAAGGTAGTGATGGGGCAATGCCTGCATGAAAGTGAAGCGGTGACCCAAAGCGGGAGGAGTTCTCAGCTCTGAGACCTTCAGTCCTGCTCCTCCACATCCCTATTAAACAAGACAATCAGATGCCTTCAGATGGCGTCAGCCAAGTCTTCCTGAAAGCTCCTGGGACTGCCCCTGACTCATCTGATGAGAACACACTGGCTCCTCTGCTTGGTATGGCTGCTGCTTTATGTTGTCCTCACTCCTTCATGGCTACAACTAATCCTTCAGCTGTTCAGCAAACTCCTCCAGCACCCCCTTTGTGCCTGACACCATAAGCTACTGGTATTACAAGGAGAAGCAAGCACAGACTAAGTTTTCAAGTCATTCCCACCACAAGCTGGTAGGTGAGAAAGACAGTTATAATAAAATCCCAACTCTATTGCACTGAGGAGTCTCAGACGTGAAGTCAAGGCTTAGCTCCATTAGTTACTGCACAATTGTGAGAAAACTCAATGCCACTGATTCTGTTCTTTCATTGGTAAAATAAGGATAATATCCCTTTTGTGTGGGTCATTGGTGAGCATTGACAGGTCTATTCATGAGCACATAGTGGGGCCTAGAACATAGCAGCTAGTCTTTTTGAGAGTACCACATAGACCTGTCCACGAAGTACATAACCAGATGAGCACAGAGAAATGTCTCTGCCTTGAAGGACATCAAAGAAAAAGAGTGAGTCGTAAAGAATCAAAACCAAAGGCCAAACTGTAAAGGCATCTTCTTCAGGGACAGCATGACCACAAGTAGAAAACACGGGCTGTCTCCATGGCTACCAGCATTTGAACTGAGGGGAGCAAAGGTGCAAGGCAGACAACAGGGGAGAGGGAGGCAGGGGCTAAAGGTGATCAATAGCACCGCACCGGTGGTGAGCACAGAAGCTTGCCCTGCAGAGGATGAATTAATATTTGCAGGGGATTTTCTCCCATGACAACTATGAAGGTAAGTCATCCCTGATTCGCTTTAGCAACGCCATTTTAGCACGACCCTAAATCAGCGCTATGTAACTTCCTTTGTCTTTCGTTCACGTTTGCAGAATGGCTGCCACAGCCCTGAATAGAACATTTTCATATGATTGTGTCAGAGGCAGGAAAAATCAGATGAGTGGAAGGGCAAAAGAAAATTTCTTTCTGGACTTTTATCTGGGAGAGATATCTTTTCTTTTTCTAGAGGTTTGCAAGCAGTCTACTGGCTAACAATGAGTCACCTACTCACTTCTCTCTTAGACTAGTCACTATAGCAACCAATTGGGTTTAAATTTTGTCTTTATTTTTACAATTTTTTTCTTTATCATTGTTACATATAAACATACATGTAAATACAACTACTGAGTCCATTTAGTGTTACTTGTGTGTATATGTTCTTAGAGCAGAACAAGCGAAACTGAATCACCAATTAAGGGGCTCATTCCTGGGGAAGACCGAGTCCCCTTTTCTCAGCAACCGTTAGTTGACTTTACAGCTCTTCACCTAGAGGAAGAGTCTTGTGACACGTTTCCCCATTCACACTGGCAGATGGATGTGTGGGTCTTTGTTGGCAACAAGATTATCATAGATATTTCATGGATGTATCATCCTTGTCATATATAGAATAATTAACTTGCAGCAAACATTGTGGTTCTCTGATTCTGACAGTCTTTCCCCTTCTTCTGCAGTGTTTCCTGCACAGTAAGTGTAGAGGTTCTTGTTGTAGATGTATCAGTTTGTGCTAGGCACCCATCGCCAATTACTTTCTATAAGCATTTGATTTTTGACAAATTGTGCCAAGAACAAACAATAAATACCTTTGGGGAAACTGGATATTTGCATGTAGAAGAATAGAATTGGCTCTTGTCACATGTCATTTACAAAAGTTAAATGAATTAAAGATACCATTGCCCTTTCTCATGCTCCAGAACTCATAGAAGAAAGCACAGGGGCCATCCTCTGGGCAGTGGTCTACATAGTGACTCTTTGGGTATGACTCTGAAGGCACAGGTTAGCTTAAAAATGAGCAGAGGCTGGAAAGATGACTCAGAGTTTAAAAGCACTGGCTGCTCTTTCAGGGAACCCAAGTTTAATATCCAGCATCTCCGTGATGTCAAGCAACTGTCTGTAACTCAAGTCCCAAAATATCAAATTCCCTCTTCTGGTTTCTGCAGGTACCGGACATATACAAAGACATATAAGCAGGCAAAGTTTCTATGTACATAAAAATAAATATTTGTGTTTGTTTGTTTTTGCTTTTTGAGGCAGGGTTTCTCTGCAGCCTTGGGGCTTGTAGAACTAGTACCTGGCCTCAAACTCACAGAAATCCACCTGCCTCTGCTTCTCAAGTACTGGGATTAAAGGCAAGCACTATATATTTTATTTTTTGAGATTATACTGTACTTTCATAATTTTCCCCTTCCCATTTTTCATTTCAAACCCTCTCTTGTTCTCTTCCAAATCTGTTGTATATTTTTCATTAATTGTTGTTTTACACACACACATACACACACGTACGCATATATATGTATATATATATGAATATATACATATATATATGAATATATACATATATATATTCCTAAATACATAAATACAACATGCTCACTTTGTATAACATTACTTGCATTTATGCTTTCAGGACTGACTCTTTAGTACTGGATAACAAATTGGTCTCTTCTGCCCTGGGAAATACTATTTCAGCCATTCTTGGCATTCTTCAGTTGCCTGTCGCTCACTGTGTAGGGTTGAGGCCTCTTGGGTTAATTAAGCAGAGGGAATGGTATCAATCCAGAAACATATATATAGCAAAGAGAACTATCTGCAGAACAAAGAGTCTCCCTAGAATGTTAGAAAGCATTTACCCAAGTGGGATCTAAAAGTGGTTACTAGCCACATCGGGAGCTCAATGCAGTCGTACAGCAAACTCCCATTAGAAAGTGAGAAAAGGACCTGAGAGAAAATTTGTGTAGAGAATACACACAAATTGCCAATAAGTATGGTCAAGCCTATCACAGCAATACCCCACTCCCTGGTACCAACTTCTGTCTTGGTCACTGTTCTATTGCTGTGAAGAGACACCATGACCACAGCAACTCCTACAAATGAAAATATTCGATTGGGATTTGCTTCCAATTTTAGAACTATAATCCATTGTCATCATGGGGGTGGTGCATGCAGACAGAGTTGATGCTGGAGTCATTGAGAGTTCTATGTCTGCATCCACAGCAGGAAAAGAGCCAGGCTTGGGCTTTGGAAAACCTTAAAGACCACGTCCAGTGACATGCTTTATCCAACAAGGCCACACTTCCTAATCCTTCCAAATACTGCCACTTTCTGGTGACCGAGCATTTAAGTCTATGAGCCTATGAGGTCTGTTCTCATTCAAACCACCAGAGTATTTAATATGTTAATTAGCTTAATCCAATCATTTCACGTTTTGTGTATATGAAAGTCTCACACCGTGCTCATATAAGAATAAAAAGGTGAATGTCAATAAAAGTAATATTGTGAATAAACTAATAATTTTAAAAGAAACAGCAAATTCAAGGTTTACCACATGCCCATGTTCAACCTTCATGTTCATGAACAATGTGTTCAAATGGACCGTCTATCAACTGACTCTCTGAAAGACCAAATGCTCAGAGCATCTCCCCCAATCCTCATCGAGCAAGTAGCATGGGTGAGAAGCAAATTGCTCACCTGGAAAGAAGGCTTCCTAGAGCCCAGAAGCAACTGCAGGTGAATGTCATCTGTAGCCAGCGGTGCGACAGCTAGAACACCTATTCCTCACTTCACTCTTACAAAAATAGAAAAATCACAAAGCATATTTCTCTCTAAGTGATAGCCAGAGAGAAAGATGGTGTATTTTTCTTTCTCTCCCCTACCTATTTCCTCAAGATCCAGACAACAAGCCCTGACACCGTTGGCTAAGTGTTTCTTGTGTGCAGGAAGTGGGTGGTGATTAACGCGGCTCACGGTTCACGCAGCAGCTCCAGGAGTTTTCTGTTCTTGCTGTGCCAGTTTTCCAAATAAGAAAAGTTTGAGTAAGGGACTGTAGGCTACAGAGAGGGGGAGAGTGCAGGTTCAGGGACCAAGTGCGGGATCTGACAATGTCTCATCCCAGCACCCGGTTCATTCCTGTGCACCATGTCATCAACAGAAAATACAAATAGAGGACACATACTCTCTCTGTCTCCTCACCTTCGCCTCTGGCCCTCAATAACAGCTCCACACAGATACCACATTAGAAATGGCAAACAGCAGCCTTCACAGTCCCTGAGGCAGACCAGACTGGACTTATCCTTTTATGAGGAATATGAGAGTTCAAGGTTTAGAAGCAACTAATAAAAAGCCTATACAATCATGTCCAGAAATGCATTGACTGAAAGCGAACCCTCAGCTGCCATTGGTCAGCCCATTTCTACCTCAACCCCTGTTCTTTGTCTTTTATAAAACATGATGCTCAAAAACGCCACTACCCAGTTTCATGTTTTCTAGGTCCTAAAAAAGGATGGGAAAGCACAGAGAATGCGTTCCACTCCTCTTCATGGCTCTTGAACCCAGTGCACAGTGAGTACACTAGGGGTATATCAGTTGCCATGACAGCCCAAGAGAGACCTAAATCTTTCCATGCCTACCATATGCTGTGCCCTACAAAGTACCTTGAATTTTATGCTTCCTAACAAGTCTGCAAATTAAGATGTCATTCTTTTGTATGGAAGAGAACTCAAGACCCAAAGACCTCTGATAACTTGCCTGAGAACATCAGTGGGTAGTCAGCTAGAAGCTGCACCATGGTAAACTCACAGCAAGAGAATAAAAATTTTACTTCATAGGGAGACACGGCGATATCTAGCGGGGAGAGAGAGAGAGAGAGAGAGAGAGAGAGAGAGAGGAATAAAATTTGGATCAACCCTAATTTACTGCTCTGTCCTTCTGCCCATAATAATTTGGCTAGAGGAGCCATGAGGAGCTGAATCAATGATTGTTTGTACAGCCTGAGATAAGTGGACACATTTTCATGTTGATGAATTATCAAACTGCAATTTTACTAATGTTGTTAGACTGTAATAGAGATAGAATGCAATTTAGATATGCATATCCCCCTCTAATCATCATTCAGCCATCAGCCTTGGAGGTCAAGTTGAGGTTAATCTTCCTCAAAGACCATGCTTTGGGTTTCAAGCTCCCCATGCCCAGCCTCCCTCCATTGACTGCCATTCAGTATATGATGGGTCAGGTATGTATTCAGAGCCTGGGTGGCAGGATTATTCTTCTTTTGTCAAATAAAGCAAGGCTGGTGGTAACACCCCTTTGCCTCAGACGCCCCACCTTGTCCACACTTTTCGCAGACACACCTGCTTGAATCCCCTCTTAGATGTGCCCGGAAAGTCCTGAGAGGTCTGAAAAAAATTTGCCCGTGCTTGGAAGTTTTCAGCAGCCGTAGCAGCCCGGTTCCTGGGTCTTTGGATCATCTATTTTTTATGTATAAATAAACAATGGGAGGAAAGGAAAAGGCATCCATACAACTTTAATGAGCAAGATCCCCATCGGTCAACAAAAGGAAAAACAAAAGGTAGCTTAATGGCCACGGACCAGGAAAATATTTTTCTAGTGATGTCTCTAGTAGGCTCTCCTGGGAAGAGCAGTGACTTCTACATTAAAATGAAAACATGATGTGTGGAGTATATTTTTTTTCCTGTCATTTCATTGTCTTCGATCCTGAACTCCCACGGAATGAAGCACTCAACTTCATGACACACTGATGCTGGAAATGCAGGCTTTGTCCCGAGGTCTTTTCTAGAGCAGCGACGCTGTGAACAGGGTCAATCTGTTTCTTTACATGTTAACTGAGAAAGACTCAAACGACCAATTGTAGTCACATTACCAACATGATTCAAACCTTTGTCGGAATCCAGACAACTAAGTGGTTTCCTTCGTCAACCATAAACGAAGGCTTTTGAAATAGCAATTGTCTTCTGGACAAGAGTTACCTAACTGAATTTAAAGAGCCATTTAAAGGCATTGTCAAGCCAGCTTAGGCAGGGGCACTCTGTACATCTTCCCTGAATAGAAATGGCAGATTCACCGAGTTCTCTGGAAAGGAGGTGAGAGGCCACTCCACTACACAGGCGGTCTATCACAAATCTGTTTGGCTTCCTTTTTTCACTGAGTGAAGTGTATGATGTTGCCAAGAGGACACTCCATCATCCATAATAAATATTCATCTGAATGTATCATGCACTTGAGCTGCATGACTGATGAACTCCGGTTCTGGAAATGAATGGGGGACTCACCAAGACAAATGTCACCTTTCAGCACTGTTCCTTCAGATAAATTGCAGTTAGATTTAAACAAAGTCAGTAATTTCATGCTTTCCGAATGGAGCCACGATCAGTGAAGCCAGCCCCTACTGGCTGTACAAAAGTGCTAACACCCAATGCGATTAGTCTGGACTTGGCACTCTCTACCAGGAAATAATCAACTGTTTTTTCTCGGCCAGTTTATTACCAAGAAACAATTAAGTTAAACACACTTCCCAGGTATTTACACAGTTTTTTTTTTTTTGAAATTTGAGTCACTTCATTCACGATTGGTGGAAGTTTACATAGGGGCTGATCTTTTGAAATCCAATGTGGCGCTATACCAAAATGCAGCTTTTGGTCAGATGTGATGTTGCTCACCTAATCCCAGCAGTCAGGAGGCAGGAGCGTGTGATATCTGTGAGTTCAAGGCCAGCCTGGTCAACAGAGTGAGTTTCCAGCCCACCAGGGCTATAGAATGAGACCTTGTCTTAAAGAAAGAAAAGGGGAGAAGGAAGAAGGAAGGAAGGGAGGGAGGGAGAGAGGGAGGGAGGAAGGGAGGGAGGAAAGAAATGAATACCCTTTTTAATTTAGGAATCTCATTCCTAAGGAATAATTCGAAATTTTTATAATAAGAAGATTTATCTCCAAGTTCTCTGGTTACTTTTCATGGAGGGGGGTTGATTAAATAAGTCATACAGAATCTCTTTTCTGCTGCTTCAGTGGGTGTGGAAGGACTCAGCTACTAATGGATTGAAGGAAAAAAGCCAAGGAAGAGGGTATTCATGCACACATGAAATTCCATTTCTCCATGCTAACTCTGAAGACCCTTGACTTTTTTCTGTCCTGAGCAAAAGGAGAATGTTTTTAAATTTATTTATTTATTTTACATCCCAAACACAGCCTCTCCTCTCACTTCCTTCACCCTCCTCCCCTCTCTCCCCGCATCCACCCTCCTCCGTAATTACTAAGAAAGAATCAGGCAGGCCTCCCATGTGTGGCATGGGTCTCTGAATCTACCTCCATCAGTCACTGGATAAAGGCTCTCCCATGACAACCAGGGTAGCCACCTATCTGACTGATCACAGGGGATGGCCCTTTGAGCTATGCATCCACTGCTACCAGGAGTCTTAGCCAGGGTCATCCTTGTAGTCTGGTGGAAGTTTACATTTCATCAGGCTTCTACCTGACTCTGTAAAGGCCCCCTTTCCAGTCATCTCTCTCAGCACTGTCCCCTTCTGAGCACCCTCAACCAGATCCTTCAAGTGCCCATGCCCATCTATCCCCAGCCCAACCAGGAGATATCTGATCTCCTCTATTTCCCCTTCCCAGAGAAATCTATGTATCCCCTTGGGCTCTAAAAGGAAAAGCCTATATGTTTGTGCTTTCCGGTATTATAATAAAATGCCTGAGACTGGGTACGTAGTAAAGATTCAGTTTAGACCTCAGTTCTGCGGGCCTCCAATTAACTGTGGTAAGGATTGTCACAGTGTCACAGCGGCGGGACTGTGGGCAAAAGTAAGAAACGACAGAGAGCTAAAGAGGGGAAAGAGATGACATGGAAAGATGAAGAACCAGAGAAGGTCAAGAAAGAGGTAAAGAGAGTTCACAGCACCTCTCTCTCTCCCCCCCCCCACACACACTACCTAGAATCCCTGCAGATCATATCAGCTGCATCCAAGGACACCACCCCAATGATCTCACCTCTCATATCATGAAAATGGGAACGAACCTTCCAAAGCATGAATCTTTTGGATACTTACTCAAATTATACCCAAACTGGAACACATTTGATACTTAATTTAGGAGAAAATAATTAGGAGTTGGAAAAAGCTTACACCTTATTTTCCATCTGTCTATTCCAAGTTCCCCTGTCCCCGTCCCATTTGTATTAGATCTCCTGCAAAGGAAGGAAGAGGAAGCTGTCACACACGTTTCATTGAGCACCAACAAGTCTCAGACTCATGGATATCCACTGCGAAGTCATCCATGAGCGTAATTCACTCAGAGCTATATGCAATAATAGGCAGCAATTGAGAATAGCAGAAATCTGATACATGAGCGTATTCCTGAAAACATCTAAGGAAAATATAGAAGGATAAAGTCTTAACTTGCCTTTCTGTTGCTGTGATAAACAGCATGAACCAAAAGTAACTTTAGGGATGAAAAGGCTTGTTTAAACTTTAAGTCCATGGTTGAGGGAGAGCAGGGCAGGAATGAAGCAGAAACATTGTCAGGAACAAGGGATAACAGCTGCTTATTGGCCAGGCGGTGGTGGTGCACACCTTTAATCCCAGCACTCAGGAGGCAGAGGCAGGCGGATCTCTGTGAGTTCGAGGTCAGCCTGGTCTACAAGAGCTAGTTCCAGGACAGGAACCAAAAGCTACGGAGAAACCCTGTCTTGAAAATAAAAATAAATAAATAAATAAAAGCTGCTTATTGACTTGTTCTCTAGCTTCTTCTCAACTAACTTACTTACACTGCTCAGAACCCCCTGCATAGCAATGGTACCATCCACAGTGAGCTGGGATCCCCTCCATCAGTCGGCAATCAGGACAACATCCTACACATAAGCTGAGGCCAATCTGATTGAAGCCAATTTCAATTGAGATTTTCTCAAACAACTCTGGGGTACATGAACTTTATAGCTGAAGCTAACTCAGAGAGATATGAATATTTTTAAATTCTGGTAAAGGCAAATGATGAAAATATTGATTTGTTCTTCTCTCTAAAATTAACCAAAAACTATGAGAAATGATTCACAAGTATTTAAGTTCTCTATGAGCCATTTTGAGGCTTATGAATTGTTGTTTGTTTTTCATATATAGTGCACGCTCGCCTTTATCTACAGAGAAAGTTTGAAGTTTATAGGATGCCTTTACAGGTGAAGCTCATTGACACAATATGGTATATACAGGACCAGTCAGGACAGGAAACCATGCAGAAGTACATGCAGGATGGGCCTCCTTCCTTACCTCTTCAGAGAAACAGTATTTAATGCACCCGGTCCTGGCACTGCCCTCTCATGCCCCCTCCCCTTTTACTTTTCTGACACAGAACCTCATTGTGTAGAAATGAATTTGAACTCCCACTGCTCTTCCTCCCACCTCCCAATAGCGAGAATTACAATTTGCGCCACCATACACAGCTAACTTCCCCCTCTCCTTTGAAATATTCCAGGTAGAGGGAACTTTAAAAGGAAATGTCAAGCTGATGAGAGCGTTCCATGAAGAAAAGCGATTGCCACACATGCCAGATGACCTGAGCTCAATCCTTAGACGTTACGGTGGAACGAGAGAATCAATCCTTGGAAGTTATCCTCAGATTTACACACACACACACACACACACACACACACACTAAGCTTTTAAAATAGAAAATGTCTATTGGATGAACATAGTGAATCACACCTGTATTTTAAGCAATTGGAAGACTGGAGCAAAAAGATTGCTAATAAGTTCAAGGCCAGCCTGAGTTTTAAGTTTCATGAAAACCTAGGCTACAGAGTAAGCCTCTATTTCAAAAAACCAAAAGTAAAAAGTATAGCTTTGTCTAATCATTTTTGGAGAGGAAAAAACAACAAAAACTTCAACATGTAATCTAGAAATCACATTTGATGCTCATGAAGTTGAAAACTTGATCTACACATGACATGTCTACACATGTGCTCACAGCGGCTTTATTAATAATTACCAAGCCACAGAAGCAACTGAGGTGCCAGTCAGTGGGTTAATATGTAAGCCAGCTGTGGTTGAGCTCTACAGTGAGTTGTTCTGCAAAACAGTAAATGAGCTGTGAGCCGTGGCGGAGACTTCCATGCAGATTCGTAAATGAAAAAGAGGCTTATCTAACAGGACTGTGTACCTTATGATTCCAATTACAACACATTTTGGGGAGACAACAATGTAAGGATGGTTATAAAGATCAATGGTCTTCTCTCAGAAGAGGAGAAGGATGAATGGACGGGAGAGGAACATAAATGAGCAGATCACAAAGGAACATATTTTTCTGTACCTCATTTAACTATTTATTTTTAAGATTATAATATAATTACATCCTTTCCTTTCCTTTTCCTCACTCCAAAAATCTCCATAAACCCCTCCTTGCTCTCTTTCAAATCAATGGTTTCTTTTCTCATTGATTGCTGCTACACTAAAATGTACTTGTATATCCCCATGTACATACACATATAATCCTTAAATGTAATCTCAGTCTGTATAGCATGACTTGTATGTATGTTTTCTGGGCTGGCTTTTCGGTATTGGATAACCATACCAAAGTGAATACAGAGAAGTTTCAAGGGAGTGAAACTGTTCTGTGTGGTTCTGAGGTGATAGACACATTTTGTCAAGAGATGGAGAATGTACAAGGGAAGACTAAACCACCTTAACACAAACTACGGAGTTCAGTTAATCATATCAATATAGATCCACCAAGTATGACAAATTCACCAGACCAACCATGCATGATCCTAACAGAAGAAAGCTTGGTATTGAGGGCTTGTAAGAAATTCTGTTTTAAGACCCACAGCCAAACATTAGGCCAAGCTCTAGGAATCCAGTTGAAGACAGGGAGGAAGGATTACAGGAGTCAGAGGGGTCAAGGACTTTACAAGAAAACTCATAGAAGTGTTTTGTGGGAACTCGCAGAGTCTGGACCAACAATCAGGGAGCCTGCATGAGAATGACCTAAGTCCTCTCTATATATGTGACAGTTGTATATCTTGGTTTGTTTGTGGGACTCCTCACAATGAGAACAGGGGCTGTCCCTAAAGTTTTGACTGGCTCTTAGGAACCTACTCCTTATACCGGATTGCCTTGCCTACCCTTAATATAAGTGGAAGTGCTTAGTCTTACCACAACTTGATATGCCATGCTTCATTGGTACCCATGGGAGGCCCGCCCCTTTCTGAACAGAGACAGAAGAGGAGTGGATTGAGGGGGGTAGCAGAGCGAAAGTGAGAGGAGGGAATTGGAGGAGAGGAGGGAGAGGAAACTGTGGGTGGGGTGCAAAATAAATTGATTAATTAAATATAAAACAAATTCTGCTTACTTTATGCACCTAAACTGTTAGAAAGTAGCCTATTTTTCAAGATAATAATTCTAAATGCGGGTCACAGTATCCTTCCTGCCACTGGGTACATATAGGTGACATCTAAATTGGTAAAGAGGTCAGCCAGGATAGCCAAAACTGTCAGAAGAGGCACAGTGACAGTGTGATTCCAGTCCAGTTTAGGAGAGGTTCCGAGCTTCTGTTCTCCAATGTGTTTTTTTTCCCCATGACTCTGGTTAAAAGTGGCAATGTTTAGATACAGCCAAGATGTTGCCTTCATGAATTTCCCTAGTTGCCTACCCCTCTCCCACCCTGTGAAAGTTCAGATGGTCAGAATTAAGTGGAAGTGTAAAGCATCTAAGCCAAATGAAAACCCAGACAGCTCCTCATACCTTCAACAAGAGTGATATTCTAAAAACATTTATTGAAATAAGCAGCAGCTCTATAGCATTGAAGTGGAGAACACAAGGTAAGGACACAATGTCCTGTGGGCATGGGAAAATGAGAGTGTGGTCCCGGATGATATAATGATTAATATCTGATCCTACACACATGTGGTCATAAATTATGTGGAATTTGATTGGCATCACAGTTAAAATGTCCCTTGAAAACATGACAGGGGGGGGGGAAATGACAGGAACAAGCACACATAAAGCATTAGAATCGTAATATTAAAATGCTAGGATTGTGTTTGATTGTAATATACTATATGACTGTCATCATTTAAATGAATGTTTTGAATGTCAGGTACCAAACATTACTTTGCCAAGTAATACATTATTCCATGTAAAGGCTGTACAGCCTTACGGAGTGAGTGTGGCATGCATTGTTTTTGTCTTCGACTCGGTCTTATGGTTCTGTATTGGAACTGATAGAATGAACACATGCTATAAAAGGGAATTTATCAAACTGGATTCTACAGTAGAGACTGACCACTCAATAATGGCCATTTGTACACTAGAAAGGCTGAGAGACTAGTATCTGCTTAGTCCGATAAGCTGGATGCCTCAGCAGTCACAATCTGGAATTTTCTTGGAGAATCACTGGTTTTCAGTTTGTGCTAAGACCCAAAGGAGTTGGGGGTGTGATAATCCCCAAAGAATGAGGCAATACAACTGAACAGACACAGAAACAGCCAGAAACGGAGACAGACCAGTGGACTGCACCGCTTTTACCTCAGACCCTTTTATAGCTGAGCAGATTTGGAAGGGTGCAGCCTGTTCTCAGGAGGGACGTTCCCTCCTCAGCTAATCATCCCTGGAAGTGCCCTCATAGACACTCCCAGAGGCCTCTTCCTTGATTCCATGGCCAGCCAAGTTGACAATCAAGTCTGACCTTCACAGATGCAAACACAAAAGAAGAAAGTAGGTCTGGAAAATGTGTTGAAATTTTATTATTAGCAGAACTATGACAAAAACCCATAGCTCAGATCTTCATTCTTTCTGTGGAGAACACCTTTCGTATTGACTCTGCCCCTCCTCGCTGAAGTACTTATCTGCAGTCCCACTAGATGCTGAGAAGGGTTGGATTCCTTTCTCTCTCCCCATCACCCATCCTATTCCCCAGAACACAGTAGGCACACAACAAATAAACAGTGTGTTCCTTGAAAAAGTGGCTGGGGTTTTCTGGGGGTTGTGTTCTAGGACTCTGACTTCGTTCCTCATCTAAGAGTTAAAAATTCTTTAATAAAAAAGAAGGAATTGTGTTCTTCCAGTCTCTTCCCCAAATGAGACCGAGAATGTGCACAACACTTGCCAAGATGTCCTTAGTGTCCTCCTCAGTACCACAGAAACGGACCCAGTGATGCACACAGATAATCCTAACACTCAGGAGTTAGAGGCAGGGGGATCAGAAGTTTAAAGTCATGGTGGGCACGGTAACTTCAACACCTTTCATCCCAGCACTTGGGAGGCAGACACAGGTGGATCTCTGAGTGTGAGGCCAGCTTGATTCACAGGGTGCCCTCAGGCAAGCCAAGGCTACATAGGGAGACTCTAGAGCAAAAGAAAAAATGCAAGGTTATCTTCTACTACAAGGTGAGTTTGGAGCTAACTTGGAATATGTGAGACTCTGGTTCAAAAACAAAGCAAAGCTAGGCAAACTGTTAATGAATTAGTTGGTGACTGAAAGGAGAATTAAAAGGCAATAAATCTTTCAATGTGTGATGTGGGTCACAATACTAGGACATTTTAAGCTTTCTATATGGAGTTTCCACAATGCTCTGTACCCAGCAGATCTTCATGCTCGCTAGACCCTCTCCTGGGCATTTTATGTACCATGTCTTATTGAGCCTTCTGGACTTTGCTGATGTCTCTACATCCTCCATGAATAAAATGATGCACTGGAGAGCAAACTACAAAGTTAACAGCTACTAAGAAGTAAGGCTATCGGGACTCAAACTCAGTCCTAGCTCACATCCCAAGTTCATTAGAGGCAGCCTTTTGTCATTCTCATATCTCAGAAGCAAGATCTTCCCTCTGGGAGAATTTTCATAGCAGGAATCGGGATTTTACCTGGGAAGCCACTTGAGGACCACCAACATTACAGGGCTATCTATAACTGGCAGCGTAGTACAGCTCACACTTTTCTCAATAGAGTATAATGTCTGCCAAGGAGCCATTGTCCCGTCTGACTGATCATTGACAAAATGACAGGCAACACTCTTCTTCTCAAACCTAGGAACTCTGGCAAACAATACATTTTGCCATTTCACACCGACTGGTGATCCAAAAATTAAGGAGCTCGCAGGAAAACGGCAGAAGCCGAATGCAAACGCTGTCGACGCTTGTAACAAATGATAGTTAATAAAACTTGAAAAGATTATAGTTCAGAAATTGACTTTCTGTGTTTCCCATTATTTAATAATTTACTATATGAAATCTATTGACCTTTCCACAGGCGTCTATCTTTTTCCCCCTTCCTGAAAGGAAGTTGGAGCGTTAATTATGGTTTAGCTGTTTTATTGAGCAGCATTAGCATACAAATAGGACATCAATAACCAATTACAATCTTCATCTTGGAAAAGCAGGTCTCTTTCAGTGCCTCTCTGACTGCTAACTCAGCCACTTAAAGGTCCTGAGCATTTAATGATGATAGCGTTCAAGGATCTTCTCAATCAAGCCCGAGGGATCTCCAATGTGACACCTGCTCCTGTCTGCTGCACACCCTGCTTTCCTGCCCAAATGGGTCACTTTCTTGACTGTGAGTCCACCCTGCGCACATCTACCTATGTCTCCTGTCTCCTGTCGACCCTAGCCATTCAATCTGTGGCCCATTCACTTCTGTCCTCAGCCCAATGCCTCCTGTTTCTTATTCATCTGGAGATGCAGGCTGGATGCCAGCTAAATATTCAGTCACCAGTTTGCCATGGGAGACACTATGAGCAGATGGACATCGTCCCTTCCTACCTGTGATTCACAGATTAGTTCAGGAGATAGTAAGCTTTGTGAAAAGCCAAGATAGGGAGTGTTGAGGGTGCATAGGCAGTGCATTGTCTGTTAAAGGAATCAGTTCTTCCTATGTGGAGGAAAGCAGTCACACAGGACAGAAATAGATGCAGGATGTGCATCTTCCAGAGGCAGTCTGTGATTAAAACGCAGGCAGGAGACTGGAGTTGCCCCTTTGGCCATGGTTTGCTGACCCATCTTAGAGTATTGACTTCAGAAGTTGAAGTTACTCTGCTACCTAACTATGTAGGGCTCTTGAGGGGGTCCAAATATTTTTCTGTATTTCAGTTTCTACATCTGGAAAATGGGAATGATAAAACATCTATCAAAATCTCCCAAAGCCCTTCAGTGGTTTTCTGTTATTCACAGTTAATCCTCCACCATGACCCATAGGGAAGTATGGAATAATGTCTCGTGTTTCCTTCTTACACCTTCCTGACCCAGTTCCCCTGGCCTACATCATCCCTGCTCTGCTTGTCTTCAAGCCCAGGGTCTTTGTGCATACAGAGCCCTCTGGGTAGGAGTCCCCACCTCCTACTTGTCATATGCATAGCTCCATCCTGCAGGTGCAATTTCAGATTTGGTCTGTACTTAAATTTTTTGTCATTGTTGTGACCAAATAACCGACAGGAAGCAACTGAAAGACCAATGCTTTTTTCGGTACGTGGTGTACGGGTGTAACTCATCATGGAAGGAAAGGCATTTTGGTAAGCGTGTAAAGCTCCTTGCTCACATCTGGGGTGATTGTAGAGCAAAAAAAGGACAGAACTTGGAGACTGATGACAAGCCATGAGGCCTGTCCCCCATAAATCTATTTACTTCAGCTTTGTCTCATGCCAAAAGGTTCTACAATCTCCCAAAAACAAGGCCTCTAGTTGGGAACTGTATATTCAAACATATGAGCCTACAAAATTCATTTTACAGTCAAATCATAACACAGCATCCTTCTTTCAGATCATCCCATCTACACACGTGTATATATGTGGTCTGGGGACCAAGGGGTGGCCACCACTCTTCCTCTGTCTCCTCTCTATGTTTCTAATGTAACACACATCCCTACTATTATCTGTTTGTTCAACAATTCATTGCAATTCAATAATCCTCTTGTACACTGCAAATATTTGTCACTCAAATTGTTTTAATAAAACGGTGATTGGCCAGTAGCCCAGGCAGGAAGTATAGGTGAGGCAACCAAACTAAGGATGTTGGGATAAAGAAAGGTGGAGTCAGAGAGTTGTCAGTCGGACATGGAGGGAGCAGGAGATGAACATGCCATGGTAATAAAAGTACCACCATGTGGCAAAGCATAGATTAGAAATACGGGTTAACATAAATATAAAAGCTAGCTAGTAACAAGTCCGAGCTATTGACTGAGCATTTGCAGTTAATATTAAGTCTACGTGTCAGTTATTCAGAAACAGGAGGGCAGGAAAGAAAAGTCTGCCTACAATTCATTTCACATCCCTTTACTAAAACACCACTGCCATATGGGTGCAAGAACTTTCCCATAACATCTCTGGCACCTGGCCCTAAGTCTGGCATGAACCAATTAGTCAGTCGATAAGTATGTATCATTAATAACTAGCTGAACACATTCTAGTGGATGAGAGTGTCTCCGTCAAGAAGCTACGCTAGCACTTTCTTTCTCCCGCTGTTTCATCAAGCACAGTAGAACAATAACTCACATATCCACCTGACAATGACTAACAGACCATTAAATCAAAGGCTTGTAGGATCTGCAGCAGTGCCCCTAATTTCTAGTAAGGTTTCTTCTCTTGGAGTCATCCTTCCAATCAAGGACTAGAAGGAAGCACTTGTGACCTTCATTGCTGGGACAAAATGCCTTAAAGATGAAAAGTTTATGTTGGCTTGCAGTTTCAGAGAGAGTTCAATCTCTCTGGGAAAAAAAAAAAAAAGCATGACCGTAGGATTGGCTCAGCTGTGGCAGAGGGCATGTCAGGCAGCAGCCATTTTCATGGTAGAAACCAGGGCACAGAGAGAATGAGACCCGAAGCAGTGTTCACTCACTCCTAGTGAAGCGTCTCTAATGGGGATTCTCCTCTGTATGCTGTGAAGATTTTTTATTGCCATTGATTAATAAAGAAGCTGCTTTTAGCCAATGGCTTAACAGAGGAAAGCTAGGCGGAAAATCTGAACAGAGATGTAAAGAGAGAGTAGGCAGAGTCAGTGAGATGCCATGTAGCCCCTGAAGAAGACAGATGCCTGGGAATCTTACCAGCAAACCACGAGTTTCATGTAAATACAAAATAATAGAAATGGGTTAATTTAAGATGTAAGCATTAGCTAGAAATATGCATAAGCTAATTGGCCGAGCAGTGTTGTAATTAATATAGTTTCTGTGTTGTTATTATTTTGGGTCTGGGCGAACAGGACCAAACAAGCAGCCTCTATCTCCACATTTCTACTAGTTAGGCCTCACCTCCTAAAAGCTCTCCAAACTTCAAAAAAGCACCATGAGTGGGGCACCAAGACTTCCATGGTGTTTCATCTTCATTTTCATCTTTCCTTCTGTCTTAGTTGCCTTTCTGTTTCTATAACAAAACACCATGATCAAGGCAACTTATAGAAGAAATAGCTTACACATCCAAAGGATAAGTTCATGACCATCACGGTGGGGAGCACGGCAGGAGGCAGGCAGAGGCAGTCATAACACTGGAGCAGTATCTGAGATTATACATCTGATCTATAAGCAAGAGATGGGGAGAGGCTCTAACTGTTAACAAAATGGGTTTCTGAAATGTCAAAGCCCACCCCCTACGACACACTTTCTCCATCCAGGCTGCATCTAATCTTCGAGCTGTTCCACCAAGTTGAGACCAAGCATTCAAATATATGAGCCTCTGGGGCCCATGTTCACTCAAACCATCACATCTGGTTTAAAATTACCTAAGAGATGCACTACTCCACTACTAGAGAAGCTAACAAGGGAAAATGGGCCCTGAATATTGGTGGCACCATCCCATGGTCTCAGCTCCTGAAGTCAACAAAAAGAAAGGAGATAGCAAACTGGACATCATCGTTCAGCACTCTGTGATGTCTGACTATGGACAAGATGTGATCCTAGGTTTCCTACCTCCACGGCCATGACTTCCGTGCCTTGATGAACTGTTCTCTGAAACCGTAAGCTAAAATAAACCTTCCTTAAGTGGCTTCTCTCGGGTACCTTGTCAAAGCAATGAGAAAAAAATAACCAATGCACACTAAAAATATCAGCCTGTGGACATTTCGGGTTCAAATCCTAACAAACGACTAGAGCTTGAAAATGTGATGAGGCTGAGTTTGTCCCACCCCCTCCTATTCGATATTTGAAGTCAAGCATTTGACTGGACTTCCCTGATACAACTTTGCTTTCTTTTGCTGCACAAAAAGAACATGTATTGTTGCTGCAATACTCGATGAAGCCACCTCCAACTCCTGAGACATTGGTGTCAGACACAAAAGCAAGTGTGAAAAAAGTGGGAACACCCTTGAGTCACAGAAACAGGCTGCCTTAGAGCAAGCGATTCGGTGCTATTCCCCCCTGTAGAGCTCTCAGCCCTGGTAGAGCTTCCTGCGCCAAGCCTATGCCTGAAATGATTAATTATGGCAACAGCAGTGAGGTAAATGAAGAAGCGACAGATGGCCCATGTGAAATAGTCTAGAATCACCTGCTATGAAATTAATTCCACATCTTGGCGGCTGCGGGCTCAGAACACCATGCAAAAAAACAAAAACAAAAAAAAAAATGACTGTTGATGAATTGTGTGCGTTTGCGTGTCGTCCTCTCTGCAAACACCTAAATAATATATGTCGTGTCATGTTTTCTTTCCTCCATCTCGTTTTAATACGTTATCACTTATAGAGAACTCCAGGGAAACCTGGGACATCAATCAAGCCATTAATTCCCGAGATTATGCTAATGAGGTGACTGGAGTGATTGTTTCCTAGAATAGCTTCTCCCCTGGAAGGCTGCGGTGGACTCTCCCCACTCAGCCGACCGTGCTTGGATCAGAAGCCCTCATGCCCCTGTAGCAGTCCTCTTAAAAGGGCACCCAGCAGGTCAGTGCAGGCACAGGGAGGATTTTTCTCAGCCAGACAGGCAGCCAAGGCCAGCAGCTTTCTGGAAGACTGCAGAGGAAACAGAAAAATCTGTGAGCCACAAAGAAAGGGGAGATGTGAGGCCCCAGAAATGTGTTTAGGGTGCTCCTATAGCAGGGACTCCTCCTCCTCCTCTGGAGGAAACTGACGGAAGTAGACATACATAAGCTAAAGAATTTCCCAAATAGGATTTTGGAAAACCATAAGCTGAGGTGGCAAGTAGGGACAAAGGTATCAACAGTTTCTACTCCAGTGGAAAAAATCAGAATCATGATTGATGTCAGAGATAGAACGCCCTGATTATATTAAGTATCACTCATAAAATGCACACTGGTCAGGGTACAGGAAGGTTGCGTCGTATTTCAAGTCCTGCCTCTATCGCGCCCTTATCAGCAAGCCTAGAGAAGGTGATTCCAGGTTGCCCTGCAGTGTTGCAAACATGGACACACCACATCCCGGAGGCCGTGCTCATTCCACTCGGCATTCTGTGGATGTTGTCATCCCTTTGTAACAGCAGTGTTCATATCCGTGGGTTGTGGTGGAAACGTGAACTGTCCCTCACAGGCGTTTGTGTTTGAACATGTGGTCAATGGCTAGCAGAGCTGCTCAAGGACGCTGCGGGATCTTATGGACATAATTCCTGGGTGGTGAATGTGGGGCCTGAGGGTCAGGACTTGAGGGTTCTAGCTCAGCTTCACTTCCAGTCCCATGTCTGTACTTCCCATCTGTTGCTAAGTAACGTAAGAGCGATGTCATGCCACACGTGGAGTCCTAGTGGCCGTGGTTTTCCCCACCAGGAACGACTGTAACTCTTTAAGCTGTGAGTCAAAACAAAGCTCTTCTTCTCATAAGCTTCCTGCACCAAGAATTGTGTCTTGAGGAAGAGAAAAATTCACCAGTACGCAGGGAATCGACTAAATGGAGCTTAAGATATTTTTAGCACTTTGGTGCTAAAATTGAACATGTATCAATATTGGCTACTTTTCTTCAAGAAACACAGTTAAAAACTGTGCGTTGTGCTAAGTATTAGAAGCCATCCAGAGACATAACTCTCCTATCTACCAGTTCCCAAATAACCACTCTGGGGCTTAATATTAGTTCAGGCTTATTATTAACTAGCTCTTATCACTTAAATTAACCCATTTCTGCTTCTTTATATTTTTTCAAGAGGCTCTAGACTTGTTACCTCACAGCTTGCTCCTCCTGCAGATGCTATCAGCTCTTAGACTCCACCTTTTTCTCCCTGTATTTCTGTTCAGATTTCCCGCCTGACTCTATTCTGCCTGGCTGCTGGCCAAATTAGCTTCTTTATTAACCAATGGCAATAAAACATATTCACAGCATACAAAGAGGCATCCCACACCACAGAGATGTCAGAATATGTGAAGGATATATGTTGGTTCTGCCAATAGTACACCATTTTATAAAATGAGACTTCAACATATAGGGATTTGAGCATCTCCAGGAAACCTGACACTATTTCACAGATACAAAAGAGGTTGATGCATTTAAAGACTAAAGTTAAATACACTATTTAAATTCACCAAAAAAAAATTATTAGCAGCAACGTATTGAGATACTTGAAACAAAATCACAGGCTAGCCTTGGGCAGCAACAGGACCTTCAGTCATGGAATAACTCCGTGATTTGATTGCAGAAGTGGATGGTGGTGTCTATCTGGTAATAAGGCTTCAAGAGATTCACTATACAGATACCCAACAGGGCAAGGACCAGTAATAAAATCTGAATAAATTATGTAGGTTGAATGAAGATGAATCTATTGATTTTGATGACATCATACTGCAGCTATGCAAGATGTTCCTACTAAAGAAAACAGAATATTGGGTCCATCCCTCCCTGTGCATTTGTTTGCAGTATTGCTATGAGTGTATAAATCTTTCATCATAACAAGTTGAAGTAAAAACTTCCAGTCAAGTCTTCCAATGGAACTCCTGCCATAATTCGCCTTTGCATCAGTCTCCACCTCTTCCCACCCCCATATTGCCTGTGCTACCTGGTTATTAGAGGCATATGGTCTCCAGGAGTGAGAACCGTGAAAGAAGTCCCAACTATAAAGAAAAGCATGGTGAATTAGACTTTGTTAAATACAATACTCTCTTTAAAAGAAATAATCTGGTATATGAAAATACAGTACATAGAAAAATAACAATGACAAAATTAATCCAGAATATATAGGCACACATATGTGTTCTTGTTCTTTTATATCCAGAGTACATATAAAGAATACCTATTCAATCAATACAAAAGTAGGGCACAGACCAACTGAAAGCAGTTCACAGAATAGGACACATAATTGGTCAGGAATCAAATATTAGAGTGTTCACCCTTACTAGTAAAATAAAAATTCAAACAGTAATGAGATATGGCAGTTCACACGGTCAGATTTGCAAAATGCTGAAAGTGAGGTTATAACATAGGTATATGGTTAGAAAGACTCATAATTTTCTGATTTTCCTAGAAAGATAAATTATGACTACAGGTTTGTGAGCAACTGCAATGCCTAGTCAACCAGAAGGGGTACTTGCCTGTAAGTCTAAGTAGCTTTTCTCTTAGAAGTGTATTCTCCCTGATCCCCAGAAACGTGTACACTCAACATGGGCTTGGTCTGTATTACAAGCAAGTGTACACCAGACCTGAGTTCACGAGTGCAGAGCTATCCTACCAGGTTTAGCTAGCATCAGGACAAGCCTTGCATTACAATGGCATTCTGGAGGCAGGAGACAAGCAGCTAGAATCAAGATGCAAGAGAAAAGCCTTGCGTTTTCTGACACCAGGTGTGGGAGTTCAAACACACTTGTGAACTGTAAGCATATCCTCATGTTCAAAGGCTACTGTCAGGGCAAAGAACTAGATTCAGTCTCTAACCACACCAGAGATGGGGATGACAATCTCTCCTAAACCAGGAATACAGGAAAGAGTCTAAACTAGGCAGATTAAATTTCAGTTGGTAAAGGAGAGTTAGATTAAGAGGTTTGGAGAAGGATAGAGAGAAGGGGGGAAATGAGGTCTGGGTTCACAATCAGGACAAGGTCTTGACCAACTGTAAAATGGGACTCAGAATACTGGAGCCATGGCCTGGCAAGTCTGGGTTACGCTCTGTGTTAGATGCTTTCCAAATGATATTTTAGCTGAAATTGTGGAGAAAGACTCAACAATTTCCAGGGTGCAAGAGATGAAACCAGGAACCAAATCCAACCGATTGGACCCAGAGAAGGCCACTTCTTTTGTACTCTCTATTCACCCACGCAGAGCTTGTTGGGAAGAGTCACTCACTGAATCTGGAGCCATTAGAGGTGGCCTTTGGGGACAGGTGAATTGAGTTGTGTCTGAAAGTCTTTCAACTGTCTAAACGACAAATAAACTTCATATGTGTTTATAATGTATAACATGTTTTGAAATATGTATACATTGTGGAGTGTCTGCTTTGAGCTAGTCAACATGTCTAGTTACCTCACAGATTTATTTTTTACGGTGAGCACATTTAAAACCTACCTTTCGGTTGACGAGATCACTCAGCAGATAACAGCACAAGCCGGACACCTGAATGTGATCACTGGGAAATGTCTAACAACAACAACAAAAGGCCAGCTGCAGTGGTATGCATCTGTAACCCCAGCCCCCCAAAGAGGGATGGGAGTCAGTGAGAGGGAAATTGCCTGGAAGTTTGTTGGCAAGCAAGCCTAGAGTGTACAACACAGCAGACATAGCAAGGGAGGCCCTGCCTTAAGCAAAGAGGAAGGCAAGAGCCAGCTCTCAGCCCCTTGCACAAGCTGGGGCAAGTGTGCACGTGAACACACACATACCAAGAAACAGAAATAAATAATTTTGTTTATATTTTAAATTACTTCAATACATAATTTTCTAAAGATTCATTATTTATTTTTTATCTTTTGTGTATGAGCATTGTACCTGCATGTAAATCTGTGTACCACATGCATGTCTGGTGTCCAAAGAGGCCAGGAGAGAGAATGCCCGGGAATTGGAGTTAATCAATAGTTGTGAGCAGTGGGAACCAAACCAATATCCTCTGTATTACCAGCAAATACTCAGAACCACTGAGCCAGCTCTCCAGCCACTAAATTAATAATTTTCAATTTTCAATCTGCTTCCTCTCTCTCTCTCTCTCTCTCTCTCTCTCTCTCTCTCTCTCTGCTTTGAGACAGGGTTTCTCTGTGTAGCCCTGGCTGTTCTGGAACACAGAATTGGCCTCGAACTCACAGAGATCCATCTGCTTCTGCCTCCCAAGTGTTGGGATTAATGGTGTGTGCCACCATGCCTGTCTCATTCTGCTCTCTATTGAAAATTCCTGGCATGGTGGTGCACGCCTTTAATCCCAGCACTTAGGAGGCAGAGGCGGATGGATCTCTAAATTCAAGACCTGGTATACAGAGCAAGTTCCAGGAGAGCCAGGGCTATACAGAGAAACCATTCTTAAAATAAAAAAAAAATAGAAATAAAGCAAAAGAAGGAGGAGAAAGAAAGAGAGAGAGAGAGAGAGAGAGAGAGAGAGAGAGGGAGAGAGGGAGGGAGGGAGGGAGGGAGGGAGGGAGGGAGGGAGGAAGAGAGAGAGAGGATATTAATACTAATGGCTGTATTATTGTATTATACAAAGATCTTTGGACTTATTCTCTTCTCTAACTGAAGTTTCATATCCTTAAATGGATGTTTCTAGAAGACCCTTCCCAACAACAGCACTCCAGCCCTTCGGATTTCATAGTTCAACTCTTTTAGGCTCTGTGTGTAAATGAAGTCGTGTGGCATCTGCCTTCCTGGGCCTAGCTTATTTCACTTAGCAGAATGTCCTCCAGAGTCTCCCCTGCTGTTGAAAGCTGAAAGGACTTTTTTCTTTTGTAAAGCTGATAGAATTCTATCTGAACACATTTTTCCTTTTCATTCATTTAGCAACGAGCACAAAGGTTGATGTTGTATCTGACCTATAATGAAAACCACTGCAATGGACACAGAGCGGGAAGCTGCTCAATGTACTGATGCCATTTTCCTTTGGTTATGCAAGGCTTTTTTTTCCAGTTCTAGGGATCAAAGCCACGTTACTTCTTGCACACCGCTCGCAGGTGCTCTGCCACTGAGCTGCCCCCTCCCTCAAGCTTCAGAGTTCTATTTTTAATTTTTGAGGAAATTCCATATTGCTTTTTCATATGGGGTAGATTAATTATATTCCCACCAACCGTGTGCTTATTTTTTCCACATCCTCTCTATCAATTTCTTTCTATCCTCTTTTTAACAACAAAAATAATTCTAACAAGTAGAAGATGATACCACACTGTGAGTTTAATTTGCATTCCTATGATAATTGCTGATTGTGAGCCTCTCAAAGCATATCTGCAATTCTGTGTGTCCTTTGATAAGTGTCTGCTAAGATTCTTTCTCTTACTGGACACGGTGGCCCATTTCTGTACAGCCAGCACATGGCAAGCTGTGGCAAGGAGAGCAGGAGTTAGAGGCTAGTTTTTGTGATAGACTGAAACAAATCCTGCTGAAAAAAAAATTATTCCCAAATATTTTCCTTGGTTTTTTACCTAGAATAATTTCGATTGTTTTTCTTAATTTCTCTTCCAGATAGTTGGCTGTTAGAATATAAAAACGCTACTGAGGTTTTTGGAGTGTGTATATGTTTGTGTGCGCTTTGTGTGTGTTTATGCGGTGTGTGCCCACATGTTTATACAGGTGTGGATGTTCATAATGAAGACAGCGGAGGATTCTGGTTGTTCTTTGTCACTTTCCACCCCATCTCGCTGAAACTAGAGCCAACCTGGCACCCATCAAGCCCCAGCAATCCTCAAGAACCTACCTGCCAAGGTTCTAGAATAATAGGTATCCATGGCACTTTACATGGGTGTTCATGGCAATGCTCAGCAGTTTACAAGGGTGTTCACAGCACACAGGTGTTCACGGCGATGCTCAGCACTTTACACGGGTATTCATGGCGATGCTCAGCATTTTACATGGGTGTTCATGGCAATGCTCAACACTTTTTACATGGGTGTTCTTGTGCAACGAGCTTGCTCCCTATTCCTGGAAAGCTACTGACTTTTTTGTGTTGACTTCAAGGCAAGCTAACTTTTCCTTTCCATCTCGCATAACGCACAGAACTGGGCCTTCTGTTGGGCAGTTGCTCCACAATAAACTGCCCAGAAGCAGCCTGGGAAATCTAGAAGTTTTGTTTCTGTGGGCTGTGGCTCTACAATCAGAAGCAAGTATTGTATGAAAACTCCGTCCTCAGAACAAATGCTGGAGCAGGGTGACAAATGGGGTTGTCACAGAACCTGACTTTTGTATTGTAAGGGATTTCTCTAGGGTGCTGTTTGGGTTCCCCTGTATTCATCTACCTCTGCCTGTTCTTCCCAAATTTTGATATCTTACAAACCTGTTCTGTCATAATCAGTAAAACGTTCTGTTAAACACACCTTGGAACACTGTGGTAGTTTGCAAAGACAATGGCTCACTTAAGCTCATAGATTTGAATACTTGGTCCCCAGTTGGTAGAATTGTTTGAGAATAATAAGAAGGATTACAAGGTGTGGTCTTGTTGGAAGAGATGTGTCACTGAGGACAGGCTTCTAGATCTCTCTCTGTCTCTCTCTGTCTCTGTCTCTCTCTGTGTGTCTCTGTCTCTCTGTCTCTCTCTGTCTCTCTCTCTCTCTCTCTCCTTTGTGATGTGGACCAAGATGGAAGCTCTGAGCTACCAATCCAGGACATGTCTGTCTGCTACCATGTTCTCTATCATTATGGTCATGGACTTTGACCCTCTGGAACACTGAGCCCCAAATTAAATGTTTTATTTTGTGTTTCTTTATTCATAGTGTCTTACAATAACAATCAAAACATTAACTAATGGGCTGGAGTGATGGCTCAGCAGTTAAGAGCGTTGGCTGCTCTTCCAAAGGACCCAGGTTCAATTCCCAGCATTCACAGGGGAGTTCATAAGTATCTATAACTCAAGTTCCCTCACACATATATACATGTAGGCCAATACCAACACACATAAAACTTAATAAATAAATAACAAGAAGCCTTAACTAAGACAAGCATAGAGGAAAATGTGGTGAGAAACAAGTGGCCGGAGGGTCTGGCCTTTGATGATGATGTCACAGATAAGCACATGTCAGGCAGAAAATGCCATTGGCCAGAGTATCTCATACTTCTCTGGCTCTAACGCAGTCAAGGCTTCATGTGGCCTTAATTATAACACTGGAGTAGGTCATGATTTGATAGACTTGTGCCAGGAAGGAAACTGGGCACAGTCATTTGACAGAGACAAAATTATGAAAAGCAAAAGGCAGGAGAAAGACAAGGTTACCAATTCTAAGCCAAAGTCCATTCCTTGGGCCTTATTCCAAGGGCCTCATCTGGAATGCGCCTTTGCTATCTCGCCAGTGCTTTTGCTTGCTTCCCCCACCCTCAGCTTAAGTGGCCAATGCATTAATGAGCTTTAACTTGTGCTTAAGCCTCAACCATGGCTTCTTCACTCCAAGATGGTGGTGCCCAGTCCTACCTAATTAGCAAACAAGCTGCTTTTCTTTTTTTTTTTTTCAAGCTGCTTTTCTTTTTCTAGTAGAATAGAACAAGCATCCCAGGTGAGAGGCAGGCACTGTGGGCTGCTGTAAGAGCTCAGATAGTAACCTGTTGTGTGCTTCTGATCAACCTTCATCACCTCTAGGCAGAAGTGCCAGCTCTGAGCCATCTTTGTGGGGTTGCTGCAAAGACACATGAAGATAACAGATGTGAACGCATTTTGAAAGTGTTATGAGCACTCAACAAATTTCGGCATCATTATTACAAAGGCAATAAAAGGATTTATCATGCTGATTTATTGGGAGTATGGTTCCGTGCCTTCATGGTTTCCAAGAACGGAAGTAATTGCGGTTGGCAGACAAACCCTCAGTAGTTAACCAAACCCGAGAGTACTGGAGAAAAGGCGCAACTTGGCCAATTCCAAATGATTTTAAAAGTCTCTATAAAAATAAACAAGTATCCCAATATAATTAATTCCTGTTCCGCCAATCCTTCCTGCTACTCCAAGCAATGCAGCCTGCTCTGAAGCAATTACCCTTTGAATCCTTCTAATCCCAGCTGATCGTTTTCAGCTTTAATTGTGTTGCCGGGGGTTTGAATGCCACTGTTCAAATGCAGCCACTTAGCACCAGTCTGGCTGGCAAGGCTTTGCCTGCAAAGAGCACTCCTTAAAATCACTGTTGAACTTAATCCCAGATAGTACCAATCGCTCCAGTCCCCTACCCTCGACTGCTATTGAGTGGTGTAAGTGGCAAAAAGACTTGGAGAAAATATCAAGAGCAATTGGGCCAAGCTCACTAGGAAACAGCCCAAATGATAAAGTTCCCTCTCCAATAGCAGAGACCCTCCCATGAGAGAGGACAAGCCTCTCTGGAAGGATCTTACCCAACCCTCTCCAGAAGAGAGATTAGGAAACATGGAAAGGGATGTCAGCACAGAGCCACTGGGTGCTGTAAAGTCCAATCTTTGGCCATGTCTTGTTAGTGAGTTACTTCTCTTTGTTCTGCCAGCCTACCAATGGAAAAGCAGTGTTAACCAAACATTCAGTCACGACAAACAAAAAGGAGGCTTAATGCCAGGTGGCCATGTTGGGAAGAGAGGCAAAGAGACCTAGAGATTTCCAAGTCCATCTTCAGTGTCCTCACACGAGGGTTAGATTTAAACAGAGGGCAGGAGGTAGACATAAGCCTTGCTCAAGATGTGGCCCCAGCCAGGTCCTGTCTGGGCTCCAGTCTGCCCTCTAAAGTGACCTAATGAAGTCAAAACTGTGTGACATCTCTCTCCAGAGAAAAAGTGATCCCTATGACTGATTCCGCACTTCCAGCCTTTTCCTTTTTCCCTCCATGTGATCCACGGGGAAATTCATTTTTCCTGGAGTCCATTATTTTTTTAAGTCTGATCACCAAAGGGAGGGGCACAAATGTGTCTTTAGACTATCTTCCTTCCTGTCAGGCCGTTGACAACAAGGGTCCCCCAAAGATGTTCCTTCTGGGGGTGGGGGGTCAGCGGAAATAAAAGCACCAGAATGAAGATGAGCAGGAACCATGTCAGCCAACACATTTTAGATTTCTAGCAAGACAAAGGAATGAAATCATTGTACCTCTGTCAAAACATGTGAGGCAAGGGTATGGGGCACAAGCCTGCTAACTAGTACTTGGGAGACAAAGACAGGAGAATTACCAGCTCATTGTCAGTTTGCACTAGATATATAGACCTTGTCTCAGGAAGCCAAAAAGTGAAGAAAATGTCCAGGGTACCTAAGTGAGAGGGCAGCCTTGGTCAACAAAGAGGGTTAAGCAGATGGCCATAGAGGGATGTGGGCACCTAAGCGGGGTGGTGGAGAGAGGGGGCTAGCCATCCAAAAGATCTGTCCCTTCCCCAGGATCTGTCTTAGTGTGAATGGTTGAGTAGGAAAGCAAATATACCCCTTAGAGATGTTAGGAGTGCTATCTTTGGGTCTAGGATACAATAGGAGGGCCCAGATCCCAGTCCTGTAGTAGATAACCCAAAGACTATAAGAGTCAGTACCTAGGGCCCATCCCTTGAGGGTTTGTGATGAATGAGACATGTGTTGCTTAACCTCTGTGTCTTGGTCTTCTTGTCTGGGCCATAGTCACAGAAAGAGTATGCACTACAAAAAGCTTGTATGCCATCTACCTAAGGGTCAGGTTGTTGCAGCCAGCTCATCACTGTGGTCTTTAGTCTTCCTGTGGCATGAGAAATATTGTCCCAGACTCATTCTCACTCTGCTTCCCACATCACTGATGGACAAGCTTTCTACTCCTAAATCCAATACTGTTCTTCACTGAATTAAAGCCTCCTGTTATTCTGGTCGTCTATGGGATAAAGCTCATGTTTCTTAGCCTGGTGGGTATTGCCCTTCAGAGTCATCTGGTCACCATGGTTATCACTGCCAACTGAGTTGCATTCCACCCTTCTGTTCTACCTTCTTGCAACCTTCCTCCCGAACCACTCTTTGCTTACTGATGCCTCAAGTCCTCAGGGTCTGTCACGGCTTAAACACTTCATGCATCTTAGCTGTGTGTTTGTCAAGTCAATGAGCTCTCCATATTTAAATGTTTATGAGGGGGCATACTAGGGAAACTGTGTGTCCAAATTTTGTTCTGCAATGAAGTACTGGATGAGACCCACCATCTCAGTTCCCCTGTCCTCATTAGTAACAGATGGAAACAACTCCTTTGTTGCCACACACACAAAAATATATTAAAGTACTCCCCCGTGTGTCAGCTCTTCCAACAGTGGCTGTTACAATGGAAGATACAGACAGCTGGCTTCCTTCTTTTCCCTTTAATTTCCTTCCATATCCAATGAGCAGAGAATTATAAGCAGAGATGTATACACTCAGCATAGGCTTCGCTTGGTCATAAATTTGGGTTATGAAAAGTCACTGTGTGGGTTCTAATCCCCAGGCCCTATGTGTATTGCAGCAGAGTACCAGTGAGGACCACGAAAGGGTTCTCACTCTCAGAGAGTGGTCTCAGAAAACTCACCTTGCCTCCTGTCAGACTTCATGGCAGCCACTTGGAAATGCAGGCTTTAGGGTGAGGGGAGCATGTCTCTGTTCAGGAGCTCTAGAAGGTCATGAGATTGAGAATTTAGACTTCCCCTAAATTTTCTGTTCTGTTTTTTGTTTTGTTTTTTGAGACATGGTTTCTTTGTAGTATTGGAACCTGTCCTGGAACTCCTGTAGACCAGGCTGACCTCGAACTCACAGAGATCTGCCTGTCTGTGCCTCCCAAATGCTGGGATTAAAGGCATGAGCCACTACCACCCAGCATGACCTCCCCTAAATTTGGGTAAATTAGTCAAGCCGTCACGTTTAAGGGAATGATGCCTTCACTTAAGTGAGGGCCTTTTCAAGGCTTTTGAACTGAGTGGAGGAAACAACAGCACATGGACAGACGCCCTTCTTCAGCACTTGCCCCTCTTCAACACCCTCCCAGCTGGACTGCTCAAGTCTGTGTCAGAGCAGAGCAACTTAAAGACTACCTGCCTTAGATTTCTGCAGACCCTGCAAACTGGCGGAATCTAAAGGGGACACATCTTGTGAATTCATTAGTAACAAAACCTGTCTCCTCTTTCTTCTGCTTCTTCACCTTCCACTTCACCGGGTTGGTTTCTTTTCCATTCATGGTGAGTATTAGTATCCGTTTTAATTTGTGCTCACCAAACTAAGAATATCATCATGCCATCATGCCCCTCTAGGTTATCTCAAACCATGTCTTTACCTGAGAAGAGCCTCACATTTGAGGAAAGTAGAAAAAAGGAGAAAGGAATAGAAAAGAGAGTTAAGAAGGAAGAGGGCAGGAAGAATGGGTAGAGTGGGAGCAAGGACAAGAAGAGTAGAGAAGGAAAGAGGGATGGAAAAAATAAAGGAGTCTGAGATAAAGGGGGAAGGAGGAAAGGAAGGATAATACCTACTATATGAGCAAGATTTTTCTGTGTCAAAGCCATTCACATACAACGAAGGGAAGAAGGGCCGATTTTGACTCCTCATCTCAAAAGTTTCAGTCTCCAGTTCCAGGCTCTGTTCTTTCTGAGCTCCTGGAGACCTGGAATATCATGGTGGCTGGAGTGTGTGAAGGAGATTGCGCTCCTTATGACAGACAAGAAACAGAGAGTGAAATCACATCCAAAGTGACATTTCCTCCAACATAGTATCATCTCCTAATGTTTCCATTATCTTCCAGAACAGCGTCACCTGGGAACCAGATGCCCAACATTATTAGTCTGTGGGAGGGCGTTTCTGGTGCCAACAAATACCTTCCACATGTTCTATCCATTCCCCTAGACACTAACAGAGAGAAGTGAAAAGCTATATCCGCACAACGACTTTTGGTTAAATGTTTACAGAGGCTTGTTTTGTCATACTCCAAAACCAAAGCAGCCATGTGACTATCTATCATGAAAAAAATTGTGGTATGTCAGTGTATTCGTACATTGAAATACTGCTTGACATTAAAAGTGAAGAAGCCAGAGCAGCGTGAATGAGCCACAAAATACTGTGCTAAGTAAAAGATAGCAGAAGTTGTAAACGGTTCATAGTGTATGGATGTGTTTACTTAAACTACAGTAAGGAAGGGAACAGAAGAGATAACAGAGGGTCACAGATACCTTGAGGGTGATGGATAAGTTCATTATCTTGACTGGGGTGATGGCTTTGTGTATGCACACATGTGTAAGAGCTTATCAAATTGTTACTTTAAATATGTGGGTTTATTATGTGCCAATTATACCTCCATAAAGTTGATTTAAAAATAAGATACCTCTTATACCGAAAAAGAATGAGGGGCAGGAGGAGAAACCAGGCCAGTGAGATAAAGAAAAGGAGCAGGGAAGCCGAGTCCCAGGTGCCCTTCCCAGGGCAGAGAGATTGTTCCCTGATCATTTTATTGCCCAGGGCTGGACTCTGATCTCCCTGAGTGCATGCAGATAGGAAAAAAAAACACAGGGAACACACTGATAGGCTGAAACCCAAGATAAAGCGTATCAGTACAGAGCTGCTCTATTCAAACGGCTTCTAGTGACTTTGCATAGAAAAGAGTACGGGAGCTTAAAAGAAGGATGAGCACCACCGGAAGGATTAGATGTGAACACACTGAAAACTCCCAGAGGAAGGAGCTTAGTGCTTGACGTCTAGTACCGCAAGGAAATGTATTCATAGGGGCTAGGGAGATGGCTCCATCTGCAAAGGGCCAACCATGCAAGCATGAAGACCTGAGTTCAGATCCCCAGCCTGGTGCAGAGCTGCATACTGGCAATACCAGTTCTGGGGAAGCAGAGACAGAGAGATTCTTGAAATTTACTGGTCAGCTGGTCTAATCAAATCAGTGAGTTTCAGGTTCAATGAGGGACCCTGTCTCAAAATATAAGGGGGAGGGTGATTGATGAAGACATGGGACACCAACCTCGGGCCTCTGCATGCACACACAGAAGAAAATGCAAATAAATAAGTAAACAAACAAACAAACTATAGGTTCATATTGCATCCCCGAAACAGCTAACGTGTCTAAAGTGTCTAAAGCCCTATTAGTGAAGACAGGTATGTGAGTTGAGAGACTAAATTGGGCAGAAAGGTTGAACTTTGAAGATGGGAATGAGAAGAGAAGGCTCAACCATCTGTCTGTTGATCTTGCTGGCCCGAGGCGTAACTGACACTGCATAACTGTAGGAATGGCTGGGGCCAGCACGAACTGCTAGGGCCTGGTAGTAGTGGGTGTGAATTGAGCAGGCTGGTAGCAGCCACCAGGCGATGCCCTCATTTTGGAAATGAAGAAGTGCTCCTAAGAGAAGTGGTTTTCTGTCCTGCAGTGTCCATCTTAGGATGCTGAGGCAGCTGCAAGAGGATGCTCCAGTTGGGTATCCTGAACTGATAATCTGTCCATTCTTTTTTCTGGAAGTATAAACTCAGGCCTATTATTAAGCTTTTTACTTTCCCCCACTTCTATGAGGAACTTGTTTGGTTGGGGTTTCAAATGAATAGGCCGAAAGGGAGGAAAACATTTTTTAAGGAATTGTTGGGACTGATAAGTTTGGTAATTCCACACTCTGCAGGATGGAGAACCAGAGAAGCAATTCATCTTAAGTCAAAAGCCACCTACACGATGAATGGAAATGGCCTTATTCAGTTTACTGTTGCCAATGTTAATTTCATCCAGAAAGTTTCTGTCCAGAAACGTGTAGAATAATGCTTGATCAGAGGGCTGGATATTGCAGCCCAAACAAGTTCATACCAACACTTAACTATCACAAGTTGCTATGAGAACGACTTTTGCTGTTTTTTTTTTTTTTCATGACAAATTTCACAGCACTCATACACTAACTTCAATTGTGACCAAGGGGAATTTCATCCTCCACCTTCTCCCACTTCACTCCTCTTCTTCCCTCCTCTCTTCCCACTTTAAGAAGCTCTCCCACAGTTGAGTAGCAAACGTCATTCCCACCCACAGCTGCCCTGCTACAGCTGGTAAGATGGCTCAGCAGATAAGAGCTTCTGCCAGCAAGCCTGCTGGCATGACTTGAATCCTCAGGACCAGCATGGTAGAAGGGAGAATTTAGGGTCTTCTCAGACTGCAAGTGCCTCATGGCACATGCACGCATAAACAAGCAAACAAAGAAGGAAAGAAATGTTAGGTGGGCAGAAAATCTCTCCAAGAGACCAGGATATCTCATCTGCTCCTCACCCTTACGTGTTCCAGTTCTGATCCGAGTTCCCCGAAACAGTTCTGTCCTCCCCACCTCTAATCCAGTGAGGGTCAGTCTACAATGGTTCTCTGACTCCCTTGAGTCAGTCTGGTTTCTAATATCTACAACTACAACACATCCCATTTTTTTGAAGTCTATTCCCTCCGAAGATAAAACCACGCAGAAACTATTTCAGCAGCTTCCACTGAGAGGTGGGTGAAACTTTCACTCTCATAGGCTTCCTCTGGAAACACACCTTAAGGAACACATGGTATAGGGCGCAGAAGGTGAGGCTCCCTGACTAGTGCGGGAATGCAATATTTAGGACACCATTTCTTTAATAGGGCATCTCATGGAAGGCCACTTGCTTCGGGGATCTGCCTTGCTCATGTCCAGAGCTTCTAGAAGAATACCTAGGGCATCAAGAATAACAGGAAAGAGTAGACTATGAACACACTCAACCAAACAGACCACCCAAACTTGGAGGTCAGTGAGACATTCAAACCGTGAGTTCCTACCAAGAACCATGAATAGGTATCTTAGAGGCCCTCATGCTGTGCTCATCAATCTCGATAGGTGTATTCCCCACTGAAGTCTTCTCTGTCACCGTGAAGCTCAGGAAGTGATGTGGCCCTGATAACAGAACTAAGAAAAGTAGAACATGGCTCGCAAAGCATTTCTGCCTCCCCTGTTGTGGGGAACCCTGAAACCTCCTCACTGTACCTCTTTTGACAAGCCATGCATCTTTCACCATTTCACTAAGCTCACACTTCACAGACAAAGAACCGAAGTACTGTAAGGTCTGGAAATTGCTGACCCAGGCCATATAACTGGCTGCGCCCAGACCCAGGCCCTACGTCTCTACTGCCTCATGTCGGCTTTCCCTGCTTTCAGCCATATATGGGGCTCTGTTTCTCCTCACTGGCTCTTAAAACCTGAACTGCTGTCTCCTGTCACTTGATTAAGGTATAACCAGTTGTCTCTATCTGCAGATTCCATATCAGAAAATTAGAACGAGCATATATGAAAATATTAAAGCATGAAGTAATTACATTGTAATCTTAAAAAAATATAAGGAAAAAATTTCATCTATAACACTTATCTATGGATGTTCAACTCCCACGAACAAAAGTGTTGTGTTGGATGGTTAGACCCTATTGTTTAAGATACTCACTTTGGCTATAGGACATGGAAAAATCAATCCCAGACAAACAAGGAAACTCCCTCTCTCTCCACTGGCTAGCTTTCACACTGCTGGAAGATGCTATACAGGCTGCCAGGCGACAAAACAGCAATGGTCTTATCCAGCACTGGCCCCTGCATGCTAAAATACTGATCTGTCAGGCATGATTGTCTCACCAGTGCAACCGTGACACAACTTTTATGATGTCTGCTTTCTGATTGGGTTTGAGTCCTTCTCCACAGGAGAGAATTTCATGCTCAGGACTGTAATCTTGTTCAAAAGCCTGGGACTGTGAGGGAGAGCCTGCTGTTGTTATTTTTGCTACACGGGGATGTTGTCAAATTCTCTTCTACATATTTACCTTCTACCCAAAGACATGGGTTGTCTCGGTCAGAAAAGCTTTTTGCACTGGGCAGCAGTCAACACAGAGACTCAAAATGAGTCAGAGTGCTGAAGCTAAGAGACTGAGTATTCATGTCTAAATGGGACATCTTTATTACGCATTCCCCTCCCCCTTGCAGGTCCAGAAAACATCACAGAGGAAGTAACCAATAACGGAAGAGCTAGAAGATGGAGAGGGGTGCTATAAACTGCTGTCCCTAGACAGGGCATGGCCACTGCACTCCTGACTCATAGGCTCTGGTTATCTCCATTGGCACAAACCAAGTCAGCCCAGAGGTCTTTCTCACCCCTTGTTGAGGTGTTGCTGGCAGCTGAGAGCTGCAAAGAAAGGGACAATCATCAGTCTCTAACGACTGTGGCCAAAACACGAGTAGGTTTCTCACACTGCAGTGAATGGACCCCACACTGATACACACATGGGCAGCACAAATGAGATTCAGTGGCTTGGGAAATAAAAAAAAAGATATGAAGGTGGGAAGGGACAGAATCATCTTTCAATGTATACACATATGAGATTCTTGTTTCGTTTGTAGATCAGGCTGGCCTTGAACTCAGAGATCCTCCTGCCTCTGCCTCCCAAAGGTGTGTACCACCACCGCCCAGCCTGAAATTTGTAAAGAATAAAAAAATTTTAGTACTACAATCATAAAAATAGAAGTCTAATATTTGCACGTAGCTTATAAACATACTCCTGTGTACTTTAATTCATCCCCAGACTACTTATAATCTCTAATATATTGACAATTCCACATAAGCAGTTGCTACACTGTATTCTTCACGGGCTAATGACAAGACTTAAAAACCTTGGCCGTGTTCAGTATACATCCAAATTCTCCTGACTACTTCCAGACCAAGGTTACTTTTTTTTCTTTTTTTTTTCTTTTTTTTAAATTTATTTACTTATTAAAGATTTCTGTCTCTTCCCCACCACCGCCTCCCATTTCCCTCCCCCTCCCCCAATTAAGTCCCCCCCCCTCAGCCCGAAAAGCAATCAGGGTTCCCTGTCCTGTGGGAAGTCCAAGGAACCCCCACCTCCATCCAGGTCTAGTAAGTTGAGCATCCAAACTGCCTAGGCTCCCACAAAGCCAGTGCGTGCAGTAGGATCAAAAATCCATTGCCATTGTTCTTGAGTTCTCAGTAGTCCTCATTGTCCACTATGTTCAGAGAGTCCGGTTTTATCCCAGGCTTTTCCAGACCCAGGCCAGCTGGTCTTAGTGAGTTCCCAGTAGAACATCCCCATTGTCTCAGTGTGTGGGTGCACCCCTCGCAGTTCTGAGTTCCTTGCTCGTGCTCTCTCTCCTTCTGCTCCTGATTTGGACCTTGAGATTTCAGTCCGGTGCTCCAATATGGGTCTCTGTCTCTGTCTCCTTTCATTGCCTGATGAAGGTTAATATTCAGGAGGATGCCTATATGTTTTTCTTTGGGTTCTCCTTATTTAGCTTCTCTAGGATCACTAATTATAGGCTCAATGTCCTTTATTTATGGCTAGAAACCAAATATGAGTGAGTACATCCCATGTTCCTCTTTTTGGGTCTGACTTACCTCACTCAGGATAGTGTTTTCTATTTCCATCCATTTGTATGCAAAATTCAAGAAGTCCTTGTTTCTTACTGCTGAGTAGTACTCTAATATGTATATAGTCCATACTTTCTTCAACCATTCTTCCATTGAAGGGCATCTAGGTTGTTTCCAGGTTCTGGCTATCACAAACAATGCTGCTATGAACATCGTAGAGCATATACTTTTGTTGTATGATAAGGCCTCCCTTGGGTATATTCCCAAGAGTGGTATTGCTGAGTCCAGGGGTAAGTTGATCCCGAATTTCCTGAGAAACCGCCATACTGCTTTCCAAAGTGGTTGCACAAGTTTGCATTCCCACCAGCAATGGATGAGTGTACCCCTTTCTCCACAACCTCTCCAACAAAGGCTATCATTGGTGTTTTTTATTTTAGCCATTCTGACAGGTGTAAGATGATATCTTAAAGTTGTCTTGATTTGCATTTCCCTGATCGCTAAGGAAGTTGAGCATGACCTTAAGTGTCTTTTGGCCATTTGAAGTTCTTCTGTTGAGAATTCTCTGTTCAGCTCAATGCCCCATTTTATAATTGGGTTGGTTAGCCTTTTACGCAGACCAAGGTTACTTAAATCGACAGATTCACAGTGTGTGGCTCCAGAGAGACAATTAAAATAATGTAAGGCCATCTTCGTTCTCTGGCTAATGTCCGTACAAGGGTTGAATAGTTCTGTGTAGAGCCAGCACTTGTAGTCCTCCCCCACCCTCACTGGTGACAAGTGACTCACCTGATAACCGTTAGGGCAGAACAGCAATGCCAGTGCCCTTCTCTATGTTGGGAGGCAACTGAGTATAGTGTGGCTCGTATTCAGACTCCGGGTCAGGCTCTAGCAGGATTTTGCATAAATGGATGGCAGTAACATCCATTGACAAGCTAGCGCTCAGGGTCAAAAAGCATAGCCAGGTATAGTATTTGCACATCTCTCCTCCTGACGAAAGGAAGGGGTTCTCAAATTCAGAATTCCTGAAGAAAAGGAAAAACACTACTACCTTTCCTACTGGACCCCAAGAGATGGACTGTCCCCACTCTGAGCCTTGACTTCCTTGTTAGACAAACTATGATGTTGTTGAAGGGAAGGAAAGTGGCCATTGGAGACAGGGTTTTGATGGAAATAGGGATGGGATGGGGATTCAAAGCTACGCGGAGTAAGTTCAGCAAGATCTGAGTGGTGAAGCTGAAGAGAAGAAAGATACCCAAATTGACACTGAGATGGTGAGTGATGCTGAGCTTGAGGACAATCAACAGAGCCAAGCTGAGGGGTAAGGAAGGAAAAGACAACAATTGCCAAATTCACGTTGAGGTGTGTGGAGGTTCATGTGATCCAGGACATCCATGTAAAGAGAGGCAGTGGGTAGCGGAGTCCTGAGTCTAACGCTGGGGCAACAGGACAGGGCTGCAGAGTGAGGCTGAGGCAGAATCCTCACCATGGTGCCTTTGCCACAGCCAGAGTACTCTCAGTCAGAGATGCAGATGGAGCGCTTTCCTGAAGGCTTCTCTCTCTCAGGTTTGGTTTCTTGCGTCCATACTCGTTCTTGATGATGCTCTTCATGCTCTACGGGAGTTGTTTATTCTCCCCCCACATCCACTGTAAAACACAGCCTTCATGAGGGCAAAGACCATGACCCATGCTCTTCTGTATCTCCAGTGTCTCTGAAAGTTGCCTGGCATGTCACAGATACTTAAGAACGTGTTGAATGAATAATTGAAATATCCTCCCATTAATGTTCACAGCCATTTACTATAGTATTACCTCAGACATAAAATAATACTACACAATGAAATTTAGTCTCTTAGAGATAACCTTCAACATTTGGGACAGCACACTGCTTTTCTTATGAGGCTGGCCTGTGAACTATAGGATTATTTCTCATTCACCTCTATACACTAGGTACAGGGTCCACACTGTTCCTTTATTGTCATACTTCATTCCCCAAAATGAAAACAAAGCTTGTTTTCCCCTCCAATTGTCGTTCATTGTGTAGGATCCAGGGTCTCCAGCAGACCTGTTCAGGAATGAAGTCTCCTTCCATCTGAAGCTTCCTATACTCCAAAGCATCATTTTCTTATCCATCAGCCAGAGGATGAAAGTTGGGGTAAGAGTGAGACCTAGACATGGCATTCATTACACCCCACCTATCAGAAAGTGAGACTGGTAAATGTCAACTGGATCTGTGCCTAAAAGGAAAGGAACATGGGTTTAGGTAAAGACAAAACACGCCCACCAAAGCCATCAGAGGCGGTGCGAGAAAGAAGCCCTTTAAGCCTACTAAGATGGTCAGTGTTACTTGAGCAGTGACACGGACACTAAAGTGTTGTAAGGCAGGGCACTGTCCATCACTCAGTGACAGCCAAAAGACCCTGTAAATCGTTCACTAAGGAAAAGGCATGCAGTCATTGTGCCTATTATGGTATTGCCCCCCCCCCCCGTATACTGTACTATGACCCACAACAAACTTTTGTTCACTGCTGTCTTACTTTTACAGCCTGTAAATATGTCAATAAATATGTCTAGCACCTGAGCTACTCCATTTCTTTACTAAGTGATGGCCTTCATGAGGAGAGCAATCCCATCTCATTTGCTGCTACCCCGATGCCTGCTCAGTGTTACAAACTAGTTTTGGCTGGGCTAGGGGAAGGCTTACACAGTTTTACCAATTGCCTTGTAAGCACAAGGACCTGAGTTTGACCCAGAACTCACGCAAAACTTTCAAGTGTGGTGGCACAAGCTTGTAATCCCAGAATTGGGGGATGGAGACAAGAAGACCCCTGAAGTGCACTGGCCACCCAGTCTCACCTAATAGGCTAATGAAGAAAATTCATACTACATTATTCCTGAGGACCACTTGTGAGGTACTCTTCTGGCCTCCACATGTAAGTGGACACACATGCATAAGTCACACACACACACACACACACACACACACAAATGTTGTTGAAAGAACTCCATAGAGAGAATCCTAAAATAGTTCCGTGTATCTGCAAATTCAAGACCAAAAGAATATTTGAAAAATAATTACATCAGTGCTGAACATGTACAACCTTTATTTTTTTCCACTTTTCCATAAATCATATAGGATAGCAAGTATTTATATAGGATTGATGATGCAGGAGGTATGATGAGCTATGTGGAGCTGGTTTGTGAAAATGAGAGTATGCTATGTGTAAATACCGCACTGTTTTATAGAAGAAAACTGAGGACGTTGCTATCTGCAGGAGGGTACTGGACCACTCCCCCATGGATGCTCAGAGCCAGCTATGTTATTGAGTCCAAGCACTGGGCTAAGCACCAGAGGCCATTGACCACCTCTTAACCCCAACCTTATTCTCCAGAGTTCCTCCATATTATTGAATCGATGTAGAACAGCAAGTATCAAGACCTATTCAGGGTCTCCTTGTTGATCTAACTCCCAGTGTAAACAGGGAATCTGCGTCACTTTAGCTAACATGGTTTGTTCTGACTGAGTCTCTGTGGTTTCCCAGTTCAGTATTCCCTCACATCCCCAAAAACCACCTAACCCATCTTCAGAACCCTGCTGCTTTCTCTCCTACACTTCCTTCACCTCTTTCGCTTGCCACGGCTCTTTTCTTTTCCTTAAGGACATCAATCAACAGTGCCAAAGTTTGGCAGGTGTGAAGCTAAGCTAATGGGAGCTTTAGGATCGTATGTGGCCATAGGGGTCTTGGGGCTAGAGCAGGCTTTTTGGGTCAACTCCTGGCCCTACTCTCTTATTTTGATGCTTTTTCTTTATTGTTATCATTATGGTTTTTTAGGGCTGAAGGTGTGACCAAGAGCATCACATTGTAAGTATGTCATCTACCACCAAGGTACTCTGCTAGCCCAGCCCCACCCACTTTCTAACTCTGTGACACTGGGCGTGTCTATAATTTCCTGTGCCTCCATTTACTCATATGTAAAGTTGAGCGAATGCCAGCAACAGCCCCACAGACATCTCGGAAGAGTAGAATGAACTCCTCCCACCCCGACACTTGGCACAGCTCATCAACTAGAACTTTCTACTGTAAGTACCAGGCTTAACACCAAATTGGCAGCCCGGAAGCACATGCCTGTCTTCACACGGCAAGTGATAATATTCACCCTTTCATATAACCCTAGCACATGGTGAAGACATATTAAACAAGAGGGTGTTCGCTGATCTCCTACCTGATTCTAAATAATGTGAATTCTGCTAGGGAGCATCTCTATACCACCATTAAACAAACAAACAAACAAACAGATAAATAAATAAATAAATGAGACCACTATCTTCATTTTCATTCTTAGACAGAAAAAATGCAAGTGAGTGATTCCCTCCCAAGCCATTCCCAAGGCTGTGGTGGTGTGAAGAGGTACCTGCTGTGATCTAGCCTGTCTTTTTTTAAGTAACGAGATTCCAAAGGAAAAGCCAGAGTGTTGTGTAAGAAGTCAGCTCTTCTCCTGAGCTCTCCCCAGGGTTATCGCTCTGCTTTCATAGCGCACTTCTGTGTGTTTGAACTTGCCTCTGAACTCTTACTCACTCAAAAGACAAACACATTGCAAAGCAAGTTTGCCTCCAGTGAGTTCCACAGGGCAAGGTATTGAATTTTTTTTTCTTCCTTTCTTTCTTCCTTCCCCGAAGTTCTGTTTTGGATTTTTTTTCCCTTTTCTTGAGACACGCAGTTGCCTTCTGTCACATCTAAGCCCACCGTAGCTTTTGAAATGTTATCTCTATAAATTTCATCTCGTTCATTCTTTTACATCTCTGTCTTTCAAGAAGGAATTCAAGTGAAGTACACCAGAACAGCACCATGAACCTTCAGCAACATCTCTGAGTGCATCCGTGTGACAATCTAAATGCCATTTCTTTCCTCTGTCTTCCCCATCACACTAACTAGCATCTCGCAGAAAGCATCAGCCAGTTCCACAGAGACATGATGAGAAGCACCTTTCCAGAGATGAGACCCAGCATCTCTAACTGCTCCAAGTCTTGTCATGAGCAGCAGAGGAAGATGACAAGAGCATCTTACTCTTTGGAGCCCACTGAGATATTTTACTACAAAGAGAGAAGGGATCACTGCAGAAGGCATCATCAGTAGAAGATAATATCTAGGGCTGAGCAGTTAACTCCACCATAGAATGCTTACCTCGAATACACAAGGACCTGGGTTCAAGTCCCAGCACCATATACAACAGTAAAAGACAATCTTTGTCTTTGTTAAATCCCTAGCCCCCGTCACCTATATGATAATTCTCAAAGCTTAACCAAGAAGTTAAGATTCTAAAATTTCATCTCCCTTATGATCCACACTCAGTTGTGTGTTGCAGTCAAAATGAGGGCTTTTTTTTTCAAAGATTGTGCTGTCAGTTGAATATTAGTGTGCACCTCCTCAAAGAAATGGTAGAGACAATACTCCTGGGTTGCACAAATGGGATCTTGGTGGAAGATAAGGCCTTCGTGGATATGATCAAGTTAAGATGATATCACACTTAATTAAATGGGTCCCAATCCAATGTGCCTGGTGCCCTTATAAGAAGAGATAGAGACAGACACAAGACAAGGAGGCTGAAATAAAAGTGATGGATCCATAAACCAAGGAAACTAAAGGACTAAGGGCAACACCAATGAGCTCAAAGGAAGGCACCCAACAGGTTTACCCCTAGAGTCTTGAGTTGGAAGCCTGATCTAACAACACTTGGCTCTTGGGTTTCTGCCCTCCATATTTGTGGTTGTTTTGGCCTTTCAGACTGTGGTTCTTTATTACTGGCGCCCTAAAAAATTAACACAGTATTCTTGCCAGTCTTTGCTACCTCTGTTCCTTTCCCTGGGACAATCCTTCTGCCCACATGAGCATACCAACCATTCTCCTCCACATCTGAGGTCTAGAGACAGTAACCTCGGGCTCCCAAAATCCTGCTTCTCCCAAACTAGCTCTCTCCAGACTCTGTCTTGCTCCACTCGTGAGGTCGTGTGTTAGTCGTCTGCGAATGCTTACTTGGCAGACAGTCAACCAATGACGAAAAGTGTTAAGGGAGCAATCGGATGGGTGGCACTTGATAGAGAGATGAATAAGAAACCATCCTCACCCTGAAGGAATACGGCAATTTGCAAGGAGAAAGGCTGTAAGAATGGCATAGCTCAACATCTTAACTTAATACGCTGATTCATCTCATTTGCTTTGCAGATCATCATCCATAATGGGTTCTCAGCTGTTCACACTATAAACCACTTCGTAAAGGGTTCCAACCATGGAGCCCCCCCCCCCCCGAGAGGGGTAGCAGGGGGACATTACTAAAATGCTTGGAATAAACTTTCCTATGATGCTGGTGAACTCTTTTGACTAAATGTTCCAAATGAATTAATTATTTATAGTGAACACTAGTACAACCCAAGTCCAACCCTTTGATCACTAACTATAGAATACCCATTCCTCTGGACCTTTCTGGGTTCAGTTAAGGCTGCATATCCTCACAAAATCATTCCTTGAGTATCTATATCAACATGAATTGCTTCTCAGTGACCCTTGAATGCACTACTCCTCATCATTTCTAAATATTATATCTGATCCCAGTATTATGCTCTGAGCCTGAGGTCCAAGACCAGGGACCCAGACTTAATCCTTATGAAGTTCCAACAGCATAGATCACGTCCACTTATAATATATTTAATCAAATGAACATGAGAATAGGAGACAAACTCAGGTCAAGGTAGTTAAGTCTTTGAGACAAATCATTTGAGAACTAGCTGGTCACCGGGCTCTCAACAGTTTAGACAGTAAACATTAGGAAAACTCAGCCACCCTTAGACTCTTAAAACACCTCTAAATCAATGAATTTTGTTTATCTAAGTACCACACAGAAGGGGCAGCTACCTTTCCATCATCTGAAATTCACTCCTGTCTGAAATTCAATTCCCCACTGAAGACACGAGAAAGCGAATTCTTGACCAAACTGTGATTTTTTTCAGCTACCTGAACTTCTCACACTAAGAGAGATCCCGTCATATGCAGATTCTTAGCTTAGTGAATAATGGCTGTTGACCAGATCAATCATTCACTAAATCTTCCGGTTTGGCCTTGGCCCACATCTCCCGCCTTCTCCTTGTAGGGCCCTGATTCATGTCTTATGACACCTGCCAGCTAGGGATCTTGACCTGGTTCCCAGGGAAGGACTGGCAGCCTCCGAGAACAAGATAGAGAGCAGGGTGGAGGCCCAGCCTGGAGGCCAGCGGGGAGGGAGGTTTCCCTGGAAGATAGACGTAAGCACACAGCTCTGGGCATACACACTGGCCGTTTACCTGGCAGCCTGGCATGGCGTGTTGCAAGAGCTCTTTGCCGGCAGATTGTAGCTGATTGTTACTCAGCAGGGGTAGGCCTCGCTGGGTTGAGATGCAAGGGTGAGCCTTCAAAAGGAAGCCTGTCTGCCACACCCAGGGTGCACCTTTTACCCCGGGAACTCGCCCGAAGCCAGTTCATATGGCAGCTGCCAATAGAGATTGGAAGCTGTACAGAGAGATGGTGCTGGCCCAAGCAGCAGCAGAAGGTTCTGGAACTTACTTCCCAACCATTGTCTCTTGTTACCTCGCCTGAATTTTCCAGTGCAATCTGGTGTGTGTCCCCAAAGGAAGTTTAACAGCGAAGATCATGGTGGAGGTTTACGGAAGCCTCCTAGCCCGCTCGCTCCCTCGGGGGCTATCTTGCCTTATCTGCTCTGTCTTCTGAAGTAACAAGGGATAATTCTCATCTGCACATCACCTTCACCTTCGGGAATCTTTGCAAAGTCTCCCTGATTGGCATAGGCTACATCCATAGGAGGATGGACCCTGCCTCCCCAACCTTAATCAATACTCAATTACTTCTATTCTTGAGCTGATGCTGAGGAACACATGAAGAGGAGGGACCACCATCACCTCTATTATCATGACACCTGTCCCAGTGAGTCCTGTTAAACTAGTCCAAACCCTATTCAAACCACCCAAGCCCAGCCTTGCGGTTCCTCAATCCTCCTCATCCCTCCGCCACAATTTGGAGACATCTTGCTACACCCCCTAAAGCACCTCTTGCTTCAAACTGGAAGCTTATAACACCCAAAATAGACCACGCTATTTTTCTTTGTAGTCTGTTAAATATAGTTTTGGATGCAGGGACTGGTATTCCCGTCAGAGAACACAGTCAGGCTAGGTTTCCCGGCCTCCTCAGTGGAGGAAAAGACTGCTGAGCAAGCACAAGAGCTTTTCATGCTCCCTGTCCTCTGAAAGCATGGCTCTCCTCGCCACTGAGCAAATATCCTTCCTCAGGATTCAGCCTGTGTGAACCTATTCCTAGCCTCTGTCTGTGATGTGGCTTATAGGCTCTCAGCATATCTTAATGAACTTACAAAGGCCTCTTTTGCTTGTGTCTCTTCCTACAAAGACATAAGCACTTTGGGAACAGGAATCACACTGTTTCTTTTCTGCATCCTCATGGTGGGATAAAGCAGACAATCTCAGAGCTCTGTGGATCCCCTTCAATATAGGGATTAATTATGATATACCTACTCTTCCTACTCTCTTGGAAACCCCCAAGATATCTATGGCAACTGCCTCCTGATCTCTTTGCTTGGAGTCTTGGTCTCCATCCTTTGTTCTACCTACACCATAATTCTAATCATATACCAGCAGTTCCTTATACTTAGAGGAAATTTCCAAGTCTCTAGCACAGCCCACAGAGCCCCAAGAACCTAGAGACCTCCATCCTCATGCTTGCTGTACCCCTTCATGGATCTGACCTTTTCTACCTCACCACTGTTCCTGCTATCTCCTCTGCCCAAGAATGTTGTTTCCCCAATCCTGAGGCCTCATCTCTCCCCTTGCTCATCTCTCTGCAAGCTTTCCTGACTGTCTCAGACATCTTCCATCACTCTACACCAACTACCCGGGCTTCATTGCTATTTCCCCAGCCTATTTATCATTGCTACAGCACTAACATTGTCAGGAATACTCACTGCCTTGCTCCATTCTCTGCCTCAGGGATCTCAGGCTACCCGGGGCTTATATGCAGTGAGAGCCCTCTAAAGAAGATTCTCCAAATGTTCCACTCACCTGCATTCTAGTTCCATCCAAATTTCAAGCCTCAGTTCAGAACATTATCACTGGGTGGAAACCCAGTGCTCCCTACATCCCATCTTAGCAATCTCTCTTCTTGATATCCTCAAGCCGACCCTATCACAGGATTTGTGGCATTTCATTTGACCTTCATAAATCTTATTTTTAGCAGAGTGAATGTCAATTACGGAAAAGTGAGGAGGAACTCCCGAGAATGGAAAGGGCTGTAAAGAAGAAATAATCTTATAAATGTTTCTGGAACTTTCTCTTCCTACTTCTTAAGAACTGAGCCCTTGCTCCTCAGAATTACCACAGCAGATAGATAGATAGATAGATAGATAGATAGATAGATAGATAGATAGATAGATGATAGACAAGATAAACTGCACATCATTCATTGTGACGAACATACCCTCATTCAAAGGCTTCAACAGTCTCTTAGATAGCAACATCAAAGGCAAAGCCTTGCCTTGACCCCTGAGACCCTTCAAACTCCTGCCAAATAACCACTCTTTGCCCCTGCCTCTCAGTGCCACCTCCTCAACAGCCTCTTTGCTGTGAAATAAGCAAACATGATTCAGTCTCCCCTTGGGGCCTCTGCACATATATCCTAGAATGTGCTGTAACCTCGGTTATCTTGACCTTTCCCAGATCCAGGGCTTCTTGAGAATGCTGACACATCCCCCAGGGACACCATCCCTGCCCCTTCTGTCACCTGCTGTGTCCCTTCTCCACTTCTCTTTTTCTCTGTAGACTTAGCACCACCTAACATGCTATGTGGTTTACGTATTTCCCTCATTGTCTGCTCCTGCAGCCCCAAGAGCAAGGCATTTGCATCCACATTGGTCTTTTTCAACAGTCCCATTAGCAGGGACTGTACCTTGGGAGCAACATCTGCCCTTTAATTGTATATTTATTGGATGAATAAGCAGAGGGACAACCAAATGGATGGCAGAACAAGAAAAGGAAGGGAGAAAGGGGTTCAAAGGTATGAGAGAGGGGAGGAGAAAAGGAGGAAGGGAGACACAGAAAAAAAAAAAAGAGATGAGCAGAGACGGTGATGTGGCATCCTTCCTTTCCCAATGTCCTCTGTGTGTGCAGTGGAACTCTGGAGCCTAGAATGACCTCTTGGGTGCCCCAGGAAATGTCGGCCTCCATTTTCCTCTTGCCAGCACAGACTTGACTAGAGAAGAAAAGGACAATGTTTAACTGGGGCACTTGGCCATGAGCTTATGACTCAACCTGACGTATTCTAGACTCACACTGCCTGCTGGTGATGTCTGCGGCCCATCACAGCTGTGGTGCCTAGCTTTGGGTCTAGGGAGAGCTTTGCTGGTAAAGTTCTTGCTTTGTGAGCATGAGGGCATAAGAGATCCCCTGGACACATATAAAATTCCTAGGTGTATTGTCATGTGCTTGTATTTCTAGCCTTGAGGAGGTGAAAATACATGGATCTCTGGAGCTCACTGACCAGCCAATGAGAGACCAGGCTTTCAAAATGGAAAGTGGATGACTCCTGAGGAACTTCTGGTTGTCTTTTGGCCATGTACAATCTATAGACCCAAAGCCGGGTGGTGGTGGTGCACACCTTTAATCCCAGCTCTCAGGAGGCAGAGGCAGGTGGATCTCTGTGAGTTTGAGCCCAGCCTGGTCTACAAGTTCCAGGGTATGCTCCAAAAGCTACAGAGAAACCCTGTCACAAAAAAACAAAACAAAACAAACAACAACAAAAAAAATACCAATCCGTAGACCCAAAGATGCTAGATAACAAAGTTCACGAGGGATACATGAATCTCACTGTGAAGAGGAAATATAATAGACATCACAGATAGACAGGGGAAGGGTCTAGATAGGAGGTGGACATTGCAAACCTCAGAACCTAGACAACAAAAATAACAACAAAATGCCTTTTCTAGAATGAAGATGCATTTTCTTCATTTTCTGCAGTTCAAGCAGGCCTTTCTTTCAAGCCTTGCTCAGGAATGGCTGCTTACTCCTAAAGCGTAAGAGCAGGAACTCAGGGTTAGAGTGGATGCATGGCATCCATGAAACCCTGCATTACGTCCCCACCCTGATCACAAAAGAAAAACAAATGAAACTCATGTTGGGAAGCTGACGCAGGAGATTTGCTACAGCTGAGGCTAGCTCGGGCTACTGAAGATGGTATCTAAAACCAAAGTGAGTAGCTCTCGGGAGTTGGTGCATGAGCAAGCTAATCTGCAGCTGCACTACTGTGTTCCACATTGAATGCAACGTTGCAATTCCAAGCACATGGGACGATAAAATTATGGATGGTTTTTTGAACACTTTTTATTATCTTTATGTAGGGAAAACTTGGCAGAGAACATCTAATCCTGTTTGATGATGGGATCTCTGGCCCTTGCATTTACCAGCTTAGCCATCTAAGCCACAGATTTTGGACCTAGAACATTGTCTCTCTATTAGCAGAGAATCTCATTACATCTGGTCCCAATAGCTGGCATGAGCACTGTCAGAGTTCTCCTGCTGAGAACACCTTGGAAAGGTGTCAAGGAAGTATATCCTTCTATGCACCAGTTACCCTAAACCTGGCCTTCACCTTGGTGATGCAGAAGACAACCATATTTCTACATAAGAGAGGCAGGAAAATAACCACCTCTCTACAGTGATCCATGCCATGTTCAGTCACCACCAGCTGATCTTCCTGTTCTCCACCAAGGGAGTAGAAGTGTTGGCCCCCAACTTACATACCTCTTAGTGAATATCCTACTTTTATTTCTGTCGCTGTGATAAAAGAGAAAAAACCTAAACTAGAAACCACCCTAAGATAAACAACTTTAAGGGAAGATGGATTATCTTGTTTAAAAGTCTGGGTCATGGTCCATCATTGCCAAAAAACTGAGGCAGGAGGATGGAGCAGTCAGTCACATCCACAGTCAAGAGCAGAGGGAGAACAAATGTGTTTCCTTATGTGCAGCCCCATTTATACACTGACACAGTCCAGTACCCCAGTGCAGGAGAAGATGCCGCCCGCATTGGTGGGTCTTCTCGCCTCAGTCACTGTAATCATCACAGTTCCTCCCAGATACGGCCACAGACCAAACTGATCGAGAGTGTCCCTCGTTGAAACTCTCTTTCCAGGAGACTCAAGATTGTGTCAAACTGGCAGCTAAACCTAACCATGGCAATCAGGGTGTCCCCTCTGCCAGAAGCTTTCTTCCTATCCCAGGCCAAAAGTGTCTGCTGCTACTTTTCCTGTTTCACCTCTGACCTGTACATGTGGGTAGGCTGAAGCAGTTGGGGGTTGTTTGATTGTCTGATTCCTGGTAAACTGGCTAACAAAGAAGGCATTTTCTTTTTTTTTTTTTTTATTGAGAAAAGGAAAAAAAACTTTCCGCCTCCTCCCAGCCTCCCATTTCCCTCCCCCTCCTCCCACCCTTCTCCCCCTCCCTCCACTCCTCTCCCCCTCCCTCTCCAGTCCATAGAGCAGTCAGGGCTCCCTGCCCTGTGGAAAGTCCAAGGTCCGCCCCCCTCCGTCCATGTCTAGGAAGGTGAACATCCAAACTGGCTAGGCTCCCACAAAGCCAGAACATGAAATAGGGTCAAAACCCCGTGCCATTGTCCTTGGCTTCTCATCAGCCCTCATTGTTCGCCATGTTCAGAGAGTCCGGTTTTATCCCATGCTTTTTCAGTCACAGTCCAGCTGGCCTTGGTGAGCTCCCAATAGATCAGCCCCATTGTCTCAGTGGGTGGGTGCACCCCTCGTGGTCCTGACTTCCTTGCTCATCTCAAAGAAGGCATTTTCTTCTGCTTACAGAAGACAGCCCTTTACCAGTCCAGCCAGAGATGGGGCGGGGCTATTTGGCAAGACACGTGAGGTTCCTTTTGGGGTGGATCTCCTTCCAACGGGGAGATGGTAAAGCCTATGCTTCAGAAAATGTCTAAGATATTCCCATTGGATACACAGGAAATTGTGTGCCTTTGGGCATGACCCCCAAACATCTATACTTGGGTAACTAGTAAGCCATGAGAAAGAAGGTTCCACATATCTCTCAGCTCTTGGTGGTCTCTTGATATTCCCCATCCTTAAACCCTGCTCTCAGAATGTATTTCTAGGGTAGCCATGATGACAACAAATGGTGGTTTTCCCTTTCTAGAGGAGAGGCTGCACTCTGTGTCCTGACCCCCAGCCGTGAAACCCTCTGTCCTCATGTCATCTTTTCTCATGCTCACTTCATGGTGGCTTCATAGCTATTTCTGGAATATTCTAAGCATGCCTGTCCATGCCACACCTGTGTACCTGAGACTTTCTCATGCCCCAAAACTTGTTTATGTCTAGATGTTGGATGATTACTTACTCCTGACCACCACCTTCAAACCTTACCTTCCTTTTCAAAGCAGAACAAATATTCAGAGAGCGGAACGACTGCTCTGCCATTCACTACGCCACCTACAAAAACATGAACAGCTCTGAATGCACCGAGAGCACTAGATAAAACTTGTTAAATTATTGAACCAACAACGACATGAGTGAAGCCCCCATAGGCTCAAAAAGAACTTTAAAAATACCTTCCACGCCAGAAGATGCTATTATTAGAGCACATTAGGTGAAACCTCTCCTTCCCCATCCATCATAGCACCCCTTCACTTTCCAAAGGACAAAGACCAGAGACATGGGATGTTGCTAATATCAAACAAAACAGCCCCCAAGCTGCCGAGCATGAAGTAAATAAATGTGAGCTCTGGCTGAGTAGTGGGAAGGAGAAAGCCAGGAATGATCTCAGGTGAATCCCTATGAGGCCTGGATTGCCAGAGCCTGAACAGCCAGTGCCTATCGCTTCACCTTTCAGAGGAACAGTTTTCTCATCAGTAGGCAGTAAACCTCAACCACTGTCTGAAGGGCACTTAGGATGGTCGGGGATGAAGAGCGTGGCGGGTAATAAGCATCCAGCAGGTGCTCGCTGAGTCTGAGGGCTGGCTTGAAGGTGTTGAGCAATATTGACGGTGAGTGGTTGATATGACCATGCCCGGGCACTAGGCTAGGATGCTTCACAGGCACTCATCATCCCCGCTGCTGTGCTTGCTTGTGAGGCTCACACTCCATTCCACGACAGATGCTGAAGTCAGAGAGGTGTTCTACAACTGCCATTGCTAAGACCCCCAGAGCATGTCTTAACCAGTGGTCTGGATCTCTTCAAGAGTAGTGGCCATACGTCCTTGGAGATCCAGTTAAAGACGATGAAATACCAAGAATCTGCCTCCCAGGAGAAGAGAACTCTGGACATTCCCAAGGTCTGATATCTGTTCTGCTCCATGAAATCTCTGTAGAAGGAGATGCCTGCAGCTGGAGTTTTCTCAGCCTCACAGTTTTAAAGCCTAGAACCCAGTTCCTTATCCCTGGAGCCCATCTCCATTCTAGGGAGAAAACCTCACTTCAGAAAGTGAAGTCGGCACTGTGTTTACTTAGAGGATGCTCTCTACCTCCTTCCCACTTTCCCTTCCTTCCTCCCCTCCCACCCTCCTCATCCCCTCTCTCTCTCTCTCTCTCTCTCTCTCTCTCTCACACACACACACACACACACACACACACACACACACACCACACCATGCCTTACCACGCTCTCCATCATGGATTCCCCCACCCCATCGTGTCTCAGTGTGTTGTGAGGTCCCACACTATTGCACCACCAGCATCCCCTATGAACCCTTCAGAAGTACTCTATCTCAGATCTAGACAAGGTCTCCAAAATCAGATCCCCTGAAAGAGAGTTATACACTCAACTGTTTCCAAAAGCCTTCCAGGGTACCTGAGCTATACTAAAGTCTGGGGAAAATGTTTGTAAAAGCCTCCCTTCTCCTCATCTCTTCCTTCTCCCTTCTTTTCACCCCTTCCTTTAAAGAACTGTAAAATATACCCCAGCTTCTGCTGGACTTTTTTAAAATTTGTTTTTTGAGACAATGTCTCCCACAGTCCAGGCTGGCCTCCAGATCACTATGTAGTTGAGGCTGGCTTTAAACTCCTAATCCTCCTGCTTCAACTTCTTCGGTGCAGGTATCACAGGTGGGTACCACATCCAGCTCTCCTCTCGACCTTCAACTGAGCTCCGAGAACAAGGACCTCTGCCCGTGGCCCCATGCCCAGAAGAGGGTGGAAGCTCCGGTGCCCACCAGGATTTTGCACCACACAGACAACTCGGCTTGAGAAAGGCACCTCCCTTTCCTTTAGAAACACAATAAAATTCACGTTCAAAATGAAAAAATAAAGAGACTTGAGAAACAGGCCTAATAGGGAAGCATCAGCCTCCTTATGGGAAGAAGCTGGCTTGGGAGGTGGGGGAGAGCAGGGGCCTCTGTGAAGGGACTCTTGGGGCCTTGTTGCCTCGCCAAAGTTAGGCCATAAACACTCCCAGCGCACAGCGTCCGCGATGGCCTCATTTGGCGCTGCTCGCCCACTTCAGTCATATAAAGAGCGATAAAGGAAGACAAGGGCGAAATACCCTCTAAATAAAAGATGAGGTAATTTTGAAGGCACATTAGGGTTTTATGTGTATTGTGGCTTGTGTTTTTTTATTCAAACCCGGGGAGGGCCAGCAGTGCTCCTGCCAGGGACTGTGATCCTCCATAAAGCGTCCAGCGCAGTGGTGCAAACAGTCCAGGGCTATGCTCCGCTGTTTGGAGGCTTTGAACAAAACACCGGAGAGAAGCGAAGGCCGTTTTCATTGTCCCCTTGGCTTGGCTTTCATCGCATCAGTTGTTGTCATCCCAAGAATAAAAATGAAGCGTCCTGCCTCTGTTCTTCCTTTGCATCTTGTATCCCCCAGAAAGGGAGGCTTTGCCAAAACCCGCAGTAGAACAAGAGAGACCAGTCCTGAAGCTAATTACTACCGGGGCAGCCTGGAAGCTGCCCTGGAGGATGAGAAGGGTAGCCCGTTACAGTGTAAATGTCAGTGCCTTGTAGAATGGGAATGGCTGAATGATATAGGAGCCCAGAGAGCCCAAGAAACCTCATTTCCAAAGGGCAAAGAGGATCCAGGGCAATCTATGCTGAGACCTTAAGGAAGGGTAGCTCTCTGAAGACCCAACAGTCCCCCAAATACCACCAAGCCTTGTTGGGTCCCCTGTGTCTCCTGCACCAAATGAAGGCTGCACCGTGGCATCGACAGAGCCCGTGGCGTCCCCTAGCACTGACCCCTTGCTTGTCTTAAACACGGAGCTTTTCTAGTACAGCTCTGGAATCCTACAGGATGATGAAATCAGCCTGCACTTCACGGTTGGGGAAGTTACAGCAGACACAGACGTAACACTCACCAGAGACTTGATAGAGAAATCAAAATTCAAAGCCAGGCTGCTGGGTTGCAGAACTCCTATGACATGTGCGTTATGTAAAGTGTTTGGACTACGCACCGCGAATGGCCTACCTGCTGTAGGCCCCACCTGACTCTCACATCAGTAGCCAGCATTAGCACCCCATTTGACAGATGAGGAAATTGAGGCCCATGGAGACTGACAGCCAAGGTCAAACTAACAGCTAACACCAAAGAAAGCAAGTACTGCAGAGATAAACCTCACAGAGGAATGTAGGAACACTATCACATTCTTATTAACATTCCCGCAGCACATCTCAGGAGTTTGTAGAAGCCGGAAGCCTGCAAAGGCGCTTGCCTGCCTTCAGCATGGGTGCGTGGAGGGAGCAGGACTTGATTGGAAGAGGGGGAGGGAAATAGGCGGCAGTGGCAGGGAAGAGACAGAAATCTTTAATAAATAAATACATTAATTAATTAAAAAATAAATAAATAAATATTTTTTTTTTTTAAAAGGGAAGATGAGAGGATCATAGAAGCCTTTAAAATGGGCTCTTCAGTCAAGCGAGCTCTCTGTACACCTGTCTCCCGGGAAGTTCGCTGTGTTTTCCCCGTCCACAGAGACATAATGCACGAACAAAATCCAGGAGTCCCTAATGCAGCCAGACTAATTCCTTAAGTCAGCGGAAGCAAATTAGAGCCATCTCCTCAATCCTTTCCAGGGCCGGCGGGCTCCACTGCTTTTCAAACCCAGGAAAGAAGATGCTAGATCTCTGCCCTGACCCCGGAATGGAGTGAGTTCTTCACGTTTGCCTTCATTATCTGTGGGAAGACCCTCCTACCCTATTGCAGAATAAGTCACCTCACCCTGGCAGAAAAAGGCATGGAAAAATGAAAACAAACACAGAACCAGGAAGCAATCCTTCAGGACTACAAAATGAGAAGTATCCAGCATTCCTGCTCTCTGAGACTCTCTCTCTCTCTCTCTCTCTCTCTCTCTCTCTCTCTCTCTGCATGACCTTGAGCAAACAGCTTGCAGTGGGATCAGGATCTATGCCTGGCGCACGAGCTGGCTTTGTGGACCACATTCCCTATGGCTGGATGCCTCGCTTAGCCTTGATGCAGTGAGAAGGGGTTTGGTCCTGAAGTACCCGGCTTTGTAGACTGCCCATGGAAGAAGGCCTTACCCTTTCAGAGGAATGGATGAGGAGAGAAGAGGGAGGAGGGATGTGAGGGGGAATTGTGACTGGTACTAATATATACATATTAAAATTAAAAAATAAAGTGTAAATAAAAATGAAACTTACATGGTTTTGTTTCCTTCACCCACAAAACGGTATTAGTGAATGTTTGCTGCTATAGTGTAGCTGTGAGAGATACATAGGTTAATACAGAGTTCTTGAGATAGCTCCGAGCATCTGGCAAGCGCTCCACAGTCTCTGCACATTGCTGCTCACTTAAGCATTTATGGAGGAAGGATCAACTAAGACCAAGATATTGACAAGAAGAGGATCTATACAAAACATTCCAAAGATTCAGCAGTTTTGGGTTAAGAATCCTAGGATCTCTGTGGGGAAGCTTCTAGCATACCTTCTGCCTTCGTGTCTGTTAAAAGTTCACCCCTCAGATGTGTTTCCACCTCCCTCCAGTAATTTATCACTTCTCACTTTATTTAAAAGTTTTTTTGTTCCTGTTTTATCTACCCCACTGAACTATGAGTGTCTTCAGGGTAGGGACTTGGTCTATTTGTTACAGAATTCTCTGATTTTGTTGGCTGATTGAATTGAAGACAGGTTGACCTCTGTGGTATTTAGAATGAGAAGAACTCCCATAGGCTCATATATTTTAATCCTGCAGTCCCCAGTTGATAGGATCATTGGGGAAGGATTAGGAGGTGTGGACTTGTTGGAGGAGGTGTATCACTGGGCTGGGCTTTGAGGTCTCAAAGGTGTCCTGTGATTCCCAGTGTAATGTGATCTCTGTCTGTGTGTCTCTGTGTTTCTCCCTCCCTCCCTCCCTCCCTCCCTCCCTCCCTCCCTCCCTCCCTCTCTCCCTCGCGATTGTGGATCAATACGTGAGGTCTCCACTCTCACTTTACTTCGCCATCATGGGTTCTAATCCTCTGAAACCATAGCCAAATGTTTTGTTTTGTGAGTTGCCTTGGTCATGGTGTTTTAACACAGCAATAGAAAGAAACTAAAGTAGCTTCCGACCTGAAGTCCCCCTGATTCCTTATCACAAGCTCTGGGATTACAGGCTTATGTCACCATTACGCTACTGGCTTGTTTTGCTTTTGTCAAATACTATATTCCAGGAAATGCTATGAGGTTGTCTGCCCCTGGGAGGTAGCTGTTATTAGCATTCTCGGGAGACTCGCAAAGCCAGGCAAAGCCATTCGCTGTGGGCACCAGCTGCAGCATCTACTGCACGAAGGAGACAGCTTTTCACAACTGTCTGAGCTCAGGTATAGCTCAAACCCGACCTTGGGCTGGGCTTCAAACCCAGTCCCTCCTTCCGCATTAATACCCTGCCTCACTACCAGCCTCAGAGTCCTCACCCCAGGTTTCTCCTTACGGTCTCGTCCACACCACTCACAGATCCACGCCCTAAGAATGCCAGCGCCAGCATTCAGCTTCCGAATCAGGGGACAGGTTAGGAAACAGCAGATTTCAGGTTTCCAGAGGAGTTGTGCCAGCAAGACTACTACCTACACACCTGCTACCAGATGCCCCAGGTGTTTGTCGTTCAGTTATCTGGAATTCTGGAAATGAGGGCTCATTTCAGACTTGGGGGAGGGGGTCCTTCTTGTTCCAGCTCCCTGCTCAGTAAACACCCCTGAGAGACAGACCAGACAGCAGAGGCTGGACAATCCCAGAGACCCCATCGCTACTGAAGGGTTCGATAGGGTATTCACAGCAAGTCACACTGTATCCTCTTCCCCTTAGCCACACAGTCCACCAGTGTGCCCCACTCTAGTTGGCACTTTCTGTCCTCCCAGCCCCTTCCTGTGCCCGGCTGTTGGCCAGGGAAACTCACTTCTCCAAGGTACGCATCAGCGGCAGCCTATTTATTTAGGTTTGATGTTAATTTGTCAGCAAGCAAATATTTGCGGAAGATTTCCAAAAGCCAAGGCCCCTGCTAGGCACGGGGGACAGTCCACCTTCTTGTTTGGCAAGTATTAAACCAGTGCTTACAAATAATTAATTCCTAGTGTGACAAGACCCAAGAAAGAAACAGAATAAAGAGAAATCAACATGTGTGTGTGAGGACCCACAGGGAACCGCTGGCTAAGCGATGCTGTACCCTAGACCAGTCACAGATCCCTAGGGACCGTGTGCTAACCGGGGGTGGGCAGAGAGCATGCCTCTTCTGACATCCTGAGCTTCTCCATGACCACATCTTTCAATTATTCATCAGAGGATGAAAACTGAGAGAGGCTACCGGAGTCAGTGCCGTTCAGCAAGCAATCCCTCTGAGACAGAGGATGAACTGAGATTCCTGGTAGCTAACACTATGCCTATTGGCGCTGCTGAAGGAATGTCCAGTTACTGAGAAAACAAGTGACTGGGAGCAAAATGAAGACAGAAAGAAGACTGGGAACCAGTTGGTGAAATGGACAACTGCTAGGTGGTTTAACCCTATGTCTCCAGCTACCAGACTTGTCTCAGGGTGAGCCTGCTGCTCTCATGTAGTTGTGATATCCACCCCATTTACTGTCAGTGGTACCCCAATCTAGGTACTGCAGGCAATGCTTATCATATAATGAATGTATTTAGCAAGGAAACCTACCTGTGAACTCCCTCACACAGAGAAGAATGCTGTGTGTTCCAAGTGGGCTTGCAGCTCATGAGGAGGAGCTGGGATAGGAACTTTCAGAAAACACACAGCATGCTGGAGAGTGAGAGAAAACAATACTCAGGGTCTTGATCCAAGAAAGGTGTCTTCGAAACATAAAGTTCCTCCAGAGTATCATTAACAATGGGTATTATAGATCTTAAACTTTTTGTTTTATTTCTCGTTCTCACCCTGGTTATCATTTGTATATAGGAGGGCTACTAATTTTTTTTAGTTAATCTTGTATCCCAACGCATTAATGAAGGTGTTTATCAGCCGAAGGAGTTTCTTGGTAGAAATTTTGGGGTCACTTATGTGTGTTATCACATCATCTACCAATAGTGAAAGTTTGAATTCTGCCTTCCCAACTTGTATCCCCTTGATCGGATGTGGAATTCCCCTCTGTGTGCTGTGATTACCATTAATGAGTAAAGAAAAAACTGTCTTGAGCCCATGGTAGGGCAGAATTTACGTAGGCAGGGAAAACTAAACTGAATGCTGGGAGAAAGAAGGGCGGAGTAAGAGAGAAGCCATGTGACCCCACCAGTCACAGATGCCAGAATTTTACCAAATAAGCCACTGCCATGTGGTGATACACAGATTAATGGAGATGGGTTAAATTAAGATGTAACTGTTAGCCAATAAGAAGCTAGAGCTAATGGGCCAAGCAGTGATTTAATTAATACAGTTTCTGTGTAATTATTTTGGTTCCCAGTGACCAGGAAATGAACAAGCAGCCTCTTCCAACATTGATCTCCTTTTGTTGTCTTATTACTTTAGTTAGAACTTTGAGTACTATAGTGAATAGATATGGAGAGAATGGACAGCCTTGTCTTGTTCCTGATTTTAGTGGAACTGCTTTGAGTTTCTCTCCATTTAATTTTATGTGGGCTGCAGGCTTGCTGTATATTGCTTTTATTGTATTCAGGTATGTTCCTTGTATCCCTGATCTTTCCCAAGACCTTTATCATGGAGGGATGTTGAATTTTGAGCTTTGATTTCACTGACTTAAAGGCGGGTGAGGGTTGCGGATGTGGTTAAGTTGGTCAAGTGCTTGCCTGGCATACACACAGACCTGGCTTCTCTTTCCAGCACTCTGTAGAACAGACAAGGAGCTATACACTTGTAATCTCAGTATCTGTGAGATGGAGGCAGGAGGAGCAGAAGTACAAAATCATCCTCAGCTACAAACAACAACAGCACTATTATACTTCCTTGACAGGCTGCTGTGCTATCCAACAAACCAATGTGTGTGCATTCTAGTCTGTTAGGCATATAGGATCCTAATAGTTACTAGCTGATCAGGTATCATAATTAAGTCTTTTTAATTATGATTATTAATGTATATTAATTACCTAAATTATTAGGTTCCGCTCTAGCACTGCATGTGTGCACATAAGTCTTAACCATTCAATTGTGCTAAGTTCTCAGATCCTCTCCGCATGACCCTCCCCCACTGTGTTCCTGAGAACTAGGTCACATCCATTGTCGTTTCAGATGCCTGTGTCCCCTTTTCCACTGTGACTTCGTTCGGGATAGTGATCCTTTCTTGGTCCATCCTAGGTATGATTTGAATGCTAAATGTCTGCCGCAGATTTATGTGTTTGAACTCTTCATCCCCTAGCTGGTGGTGCAGCTTTAGGAGATGGTGGAACCTTTGGGATATACAGTCTGACTGGCAGATGGAAGTAACCAGGAGCAAGCCTTGGGGATTTTATTATCTCTGGTCCTGATCTGGTTCTCTGTGCTTCCTTATCCTCACCACATGAAGAAGCACTGCTACCTGCTTCAGGTCACTCCTGGTATGTATTTTATCAGTGACAAGAAAAGTAGCTGATACAGGAACGCCTCCTGCTTATCTCCTGGTGAGGCTACAATAATGAAAATAAAGGAAAAATTCCAGTTTCTGGGTCACCTTGGGGGTCCTGCTGTAGCAACTCAAATAGAGCCATTCACCAGGGTCTGTGGACAAGTCTAGTTTCCTTCTCAGTGATTTAGCATCAATATTGATGTCATAATCACCCAGTATGGGCTTCGTGTCATCTAGCTGACGGCCCTCCAGCACTTTGTTTTCCTGCTTTCTCTGCTCCTAGGACCGGACAGCCTTTCATTTGTTTTTATTTAATGGTTTTCATGTATGTCTTTCCCTTCCCCCCAATTCTTCCCAGATCCTTCCCACCCAACTTCATTCTCTCTCTCTTTCTCCTCCTCCCTCCCTCAAAACAGACAAACAAATAAAACACCAATAAGACAAAAAAATAACAAATCAAAGCAAAAACGTGTGTGTGTATGTACACACACGCACAAATGTACAAATGGAGTCTGGTTGGATTGGCCAAGAACTGCTGAGAATGAAGCTTGCCCTGGAATGGGGTGGATACACCCAGAGACACTCCATTGGAGCAACTGATTTTCCCTTTCCCAGCAGGCGTCCATTGCAAACAGCTTCTTGGTTAGAAGGATTCTATGTCCACCTCTCCTTCTCAGTACTAGGATTTTGTCAGGCTCGAACCTGTGTAGGCCCTGTGTGTGCTGTCATAGTCTCCATGAGTTCCTATGTATAGCAGTCCTGTTGGGTCTGGATGATGTTATTTTCTTGGAGTCAACCAGCATCTCTGGCTCTTGCAATTTTTCTGCCTCCTCTGCCACACAAACCCTGAACCTTGAGGAGAGTCATTTGATAAAGACATCCAATTTAAGATTGAGTACTTCAAAGTCTCTTGCTTTCTGCATATTTTCCAGTTGTGGGTCTCTGGGTTAATTGCCATCTATGACAAGAAGAAGCTTCTCTGGTGAAGGGTGGGAGACGCATGGATCTATGGATAAAATGCTATGTCATTAAGAGTCACTCTATTGGGAGTGGACAAAAATGTATAGCTCAACAAAAACAATTTTAAAAAAGAGTCACTCTATTGCTGTGCTCCTTTAGCAGAATATTAGTAGATTTTTCCCTAGGCCTATGACCTAGGGAAACTACATATAGTCTCAGATTATCGGCCAGGGTCAGGCATGGTCCCAGAGTGGGCCCTTCCTGAAATCCGACAAAAAAAGTGGTGGCCACTCACATAACATTGGTGACATTGTCATACCAGTATATCCTGCTGGCAGGTCACTGTGATAGGCCATAGAGTTTGTAGCTGAATGATATTTATGATTATTACTCTTGAGGCATGGAAAGTACCTTCCAGCATCATAAATGCTAGTCGGTAGAGGTAAAACTTCTGTTTGGGCACCAGTTTGATTTTTCCATGTTTGATAACGTAAGTGCCGTGTTCAGCAATAGCTATCAGGTTATTGAAGGTAAGCAACAGCCTTGGCAAGAGCCTGTTATATTTGGGGGATCTGTGGGAACCTTCTGATATCTCAGCACACTATAACCCATTCCCGGCACTAGATGTTTTACTTGGTAGCATATCTAGTTGGGGCATTGTCTCCCCCATTATACAGTGGATCCTGGGAATCCAGTTCAGGTCATCAGGCTTGCCTACAACTTGAGTGCTGGACTCAAACTTGGGTCCTCTGCAAGACATGCTCTTTACTGAACCATCACTTCAGCCCTTACTTATATTTTTCAGTTAGCTAACAAAATAGTGGATTTTCATATGAGTCTTCACGTATCCTTAGTTTTGCTTTATCCACTTTCTATATCCTCCTTTTCCCACCCTACTCCCAACTCCAGCCCAACTTAAACTTTTAATGCCCCGGTATCCTCCCTTCCTCCCTATCACACATGTTTCTCCCCATGTCCACCCATTAGGACCTTTCCCTCTCCATTTGAATGAATCTTTCTACCTCTCTTTAGCTTGAGATATTCCTGCCCTGATGCCCCATTTGTTATTTATCTTCCATTCCTCTCTACCCACTCACTTTCTCTTACCCTCCCCATCCCAGCTAGAGTATCCCAAGGGAACCTTACCAACCTAGGGAAATCTCTTCTTTGGTGCATCTCAAGCATCACAAAACTGCTGTTTCTAGTGCTCACCTCAGCAGGAATGTTATATGGCATTTTGGTGTGACTGTGTGATTATTTTTTTTATTATTTGATACTGGAGTCTTTATTTTTTATTGATTTTTATTGAGCTCTACAATTTTCTCTGCTCCCCTCCCTGCCTCTCCTCTCCCCTTCAACCCTCTCCCATGGTTCCCATGCTCCCAATTTACTCAGGAGATCTTGTCTTTTTCTACTTCCCATGTAGATTAGATCCATGTATGTCTCTCTTGGGGTCCTCATTGTTGTCTAGGTTCTCTGGGATTGTGATTTGTAGGCTGGTTTTCTCTGCTTTATGTCTAAAAGCCACTTATAATTATTTTCAATATCATACTAACTTTTGGTTTCTTGTGTATATGAGCAAAAAATCTAAGCTTTCTTTCTGCTTCCTCCTGAGACTGGCAAGTCTGAGATAGGTTGGAAATTGGCACCCACCTGGGCACTGCCCTAGAAAACCATCTGATGTGCCTGCCTTTGCTCATCTGGAAAAGACAGATAGATGATATTTGTCACAGTAGGAGTGAACAGGGTTAATTAACACTTGCCGTGCTTTGAGATCTGAGGCTAAAGGAACTGATAAAAGGGTGTCAGCACCCAGCAAGCCACTGGGCTCTGAGAAATCAGGACAAGGAAGTTACTGTGGCACCCTGGACCTTTTCATCCTCTTGTCCTCTCTGTTGGTCTTTCCTTGTCCCCTGAGCCTGGAATCCTTGTCACCATGCTGCTGTCTATCTTCCCTTCCCATGCAATCCCTTCCTCCTTTAAACATATTAAATCCTGCAGACACACTTGGGGAACCATATGCTCTGCAAAATCATTCTGCAATAGTTCCTCATTCATTTATGCACACAATAAGGCTTTACTGAGCATCTACCATGTCCCAGACTCTGCCCAGAGCACTAGGTACACTAAGTTTAGTATTTCTAAACTGAGATTGGTACCCAGACAGGCTACATAAAGCATCCATGGACATGAAGGTGAGATTGGTACCCTGGGCTATATAAGGCATCCATGGACATTTTTCAGGGACTAGGTCAGGATTGAAAGCCACATTTTCCAGGCTCCAACACAAATAATTTCTCTTCTACTTTATGCTATTTCCCACCACACACCAAGGCACATGATCCAATGGAAATAATTGATTGTTGGATAAGACATCACCCGAGTTGAAGTCAGCACATTTGATACACCGGTGGTCCATAAAATTCTAATCTAAGTCGCTCTCAATAGTGTCAGAGGTATCTTTCCCAGAAGTGAGGAAGAAAACATTTTGTTCTGAAGAAAAAAACAGCACCCAAAGCTGTGCTTGCTCTCTAGACATTTCTTCCAAAACAGCTGTCACCTGCTCACCTGCCTGGATTGCCGGTGCTGGGGTTCTCCCCGAAACAAAACTCTGAGACCCCGCTGCTTCCTCTCATTCGCTTCTGCGACGGAATTCACCAGAAACGGGTAATAATATATGTTCTGAGCCAACCTGGGAAAGGTTTCTGCCCTACCCCTTCCTGGCTGCAAGGCATTTGGCAAGGCAGTAAACTTCCCTACAACTCAGAACCACAATAATCCCAAATGCTTAGAGCTGCTGTGGGGGCTTAAATGCACCACTGACTACAGCCTCCAGGCCCAATACCTAGAAAAAGCCCCAGGAGGCCACCGGCATCTCTCTCCATGGCATGGTCGCTTCCACAGATATATATATAGAGATATATATATGTGTATATATGTATGTGTGTGTATGTATATGTATGTCTGTATGTATATGCATATGTATATGTATATATACATACACACACACACACACACACACCAGGTTCTTTTTTTTTCTTTTTTTTAAATTGTGTTGGTGTTTCTGCCTGTATGTATATGTGAGGTTGGTGGATCCTGGAGTTACAGACAGATATGAGCTACCATGTGGGCCCTGAGGATTGAACCCAGGTCCTCTGGAAAAGCCGTCGCGGTACTCTTAATCGCTGAGCCATCTCTCCAACCCCCTAAGCCATATTCTTAAAACAGGGCACGTAAGCACAAGCACCATGGCTTTGTGACTTCAGAAGGGCACGTGGGACTCACTGCCCACACTGTCAGGTTCCTTACCTTCTGGCCCTCTGCTCTGACTCCTTTTCTGTGACAACCGTCAGCTGCAGGTGGCTTGGCTGAGTTCCTGTGGCATTCCTCATATGTCCTCAAAGTGAGTGTGGTTGAATGGGTGTATACCACCATTTGGAAAGCCTTTGGGTTAGTTAATCATTGTACCAATCCCACGGCGTCCAGGCTAACCAGATAGCGGGTTAGAGCAAAGGTCAGCGTGAACCAAGATGGAGAGTCAAAGCCTCTGCCAGCTGACTCATGGGGGAGGGAGGGGGGCTTCAGAAGAGGCTGAGGAGCAGCGAAGGTTCTTACCAAGCAGTTTGGATTAGCCACCTTTTGAACACTGGCTTTTCTAATTAAGACAATTTCTGAATGCTCTCAACAAACTGAAAGATCAGGCAAACTGAGCCTTTACCTAGGCGTGGAACTCACGCAGTCAGAACTGAGGGGTGACAGACAGCTTGCTTCACAGGAACCTCCACTTCTCACTGACTGTTCTGTCGCCATGAACTGTGCCAAAGTCCTGGTGGAAGAAGAGACATTCCAAAGGAAGATGCTCTCTTCACCTGGTCAATGGGCCCCTTTCTTCACTTGCAGAGATCATGTGTGTAACAGACATGTGGGAGTCATAGCAGAAGCTGACCTCCAAAGAGAGGGTCCCTGAGGCTTCGACCTCATGGGCCTAGGAACGAAGAATTCTATCTGGCCTGGGCTGCATAAGGAACTCATAACCACAAGAAGTTCAAGACTCCTCTCTTTCAGGAAGGGGGAACTCTTGGGGCTGGAGAGATAGCTCTATGGTTAAAATGCTTCGCGCTCTTACAGGGATCAGTGTTCACTTTCCAGCACCCGTGTCGGGTGGTTCACAACTGCCTCCAGAGCTGCTGACACCCTCTTCTGATTTCAGTGGGTATCCTATACATGTGTGTGCACGCACACACACACACACACACACACACACCAAAATAAATGATCATTAAGATATAGGGAATCTTTAATACTCTATTTCCTTCCTCTGGTCTTGAATGAAAAACTGCCTCTGCCACACGGAGTGGGGTTATCCTGGGCCTGGGTCTGCTTCACCCAAAGGAAAGGACCAATTAACTTGTCTTACAGTTAAATTCACACATGACATATGCCCTAGCCTTTGTAAGATGGCCACAGGCATGGTAGGGGACAAATTAGACTCCAACCCTTGCTTTCATTTGACTGAACTATAAATCAAATCATTTTCCTTCTCCAGTTTCTGTTTGCTCATTTCCAGGGTAGGGAAGGGAGTTTTCTTCTGGGCCCACGTGTGTGGTCACAGCAGCGCTGACGTACAGCAGCCTCATTGTGAACCATCCGCCTCACTTACTTCATTGCTTCTCTGGCCCAGCAGGCCCTGAGTTTTCTATGCTAAGCTGAGTCTTCAAACCTTTGTACATATTGTTCCTTTAGCCTAGGAACTTCTACCACACAAACCTCTTTCTCTCATTCTCTGATATAGATCAGTCATCGCCTCCTCCAGGAAGCCTTTCCTGATTGCCCTCTCCATCATCCCCATCCAGAATTCCAGCCTAAAGAGTCTCAGTTATTTTATCGCTGCTTAAATAGATTAACTCAAAAGTGACCAAAAACATCAATGAGCACAAATCAACTCAGTGTCACAGGACCAGAAATTTGTGTACAGCCTTCCCGGGAAACTGTGGCTTGGGCAGTCCTGTGGCACAGAAACCTAGCACCAAAGACTTGGATGAGGCAATAGGATTCACTTCAACTGCTCAGTAGACTTGTCTCTGCCTCAACTTTTCCTCTATAAAATGGGAGTTGGCTATACATCTTCCCATTTGTATAGAATAAAGACTAAATAAGAATAAGTGCATTTCAGTACAGTGCCTATCCCAATCATAATAAGCATCTAACACATGCCAAATATTATTATTATTTCCCTGCACAATGCCAGGCTACAGTGGAATATATTAAAAAATATCAAAAAGATGAATTTAGCAAAAAAACAGACAACTGTGTTTTTAATACCCCCATTAGTATAGATTAGAGGATTAATTCCATTCTAACTCTTGATGTCTGAGTAACAACCAGCCAGGAATCCATAAATATAAAATCGCTCCATCTACCTTTCATTTGAGAAGAAAAAAAATCAATGCATTTTTGTTCTCCGCTCTTAGCCTTTGCTTATTCAGATGCCCAAATAAGGTTGCTGTACAAAACACAATTGTGCAGTCTATAAATAATGAACAGTTCCTCCCCAGCACCAGAGTCTGCATGGGGAAGTTCTAAATGGATTTCTTTTGCCTGAGTCTTTTTCTGTCCCAGATCTGACCCTAGACATAAGTACGGGCAGCCTGGTTGGCATATAAAAGGCCCAATTGACCTGCTGACCCAGTTTGCAGAGGAGGCTCCAAGCAGAACCGTTTTAAAAGCCGCCTTAGAAAAACCATTCAGCCACAGGAGGCAGAAGCCCTCCGTTTGTCCCCTGTGATCCTGGAGCCATGCCTCCTGCCAGGTGCTGGACTTAGAGACCAAGGAGGGCTCTTCCACTTAGAAGCCATGTAGAGCCAACACCCACCCTGTTTAGTGCTGGCTTGACTCTTGGATCTGTTCTGAAAAAAAAAAAAAAAGAAAAAAGAAAAGAAAAGAAAAAGTAGCAAAGTAGCGGGGCTTTTCTGTCATTCCTAAAATGAGTCCCTGACAGCAAAACAAGTGTTAGTGAGAAAATTCACCTTACTCCCACCCAGGATCCAGCTCTTTCTAATTATATGAAACGTCTTCTCTACCATAGTAAGCATCTATCTCCTTATTTTGTTCATTCCGTTGCCCTCAGTGACCGCATTGTTCCTGATCTGTGTCACACAGAACAGAAAACCTAAGTGGTCCTGCCAGGCGTCCCATGACTCGTGGGTCCTGACCTCTCCCTCCAAAGCACGGCTCACACAGTCGGGAAACTGCCGCATCTTTCCCTCCATCACCACTGAATCTAGAATGTAGTGACAGAAAGAAATTGCTACGGGTGTTATTTCTCCTGGTTTCTGGTTGATGTCGCAAGGGATGGATCACCTTTCCAGACAGAAGAGAAAGGTTCACAGTCTGGCTGAGAGTACTTAAGCAAAGTTCCTCAACTCTTTCACACCTTCAGCTGCGTGGCTTGCAAATCAGGAGGGCTCCTCCGAGGTTGGAGAAGAACCAGAAAGCCCTCAAGGCCACGGGTGTTGACAGTATCAACACTGTAGTTCTCTTGGCCTGTCTTAAGCCTAAAGCCCTCCACACAGAGCACCAGATAGGTACCTGTGGAAATGGTTATCAGGTTTGAAGGAGAAAGGAAGAGAAAGAATGGGGAGAAGAACTAAGGTCAGCGACGGTCCCAATTGATAATGTCTTAGGCCGAAAAGCTGTCAACCGTGAGAAGAAGCACTGATGACTGGGTGTTAGCTGCGCATCCAAGGGGACACAGCCACCTGAGAGGACAGTATTTTGCATCTGTTTCCCCTGGGTTGAAATGCAGAAGCTTGAAGAAAGGGCACCCACAAAACTCACCAGGAACTTAGAAGACTCCGGAGTTCTCTCTGCAAGGTTATATAAGCAATAGACAGCTTCATGAGCTTCCTCCAAGTTGGGTGTGGAGCTCCAGAAATGCATCTGCCATGAGCCATCACCCCTTGCTAGGATGGGCTTTTCAATGACTCCGCTGTACAAGTCATACTCACGTCTATCAGTGACCCCCAACTCTCTGTTTCACTGAGACAGACCTGAATGGAATCGTATTTTGTGGTCTATTATTGGTGTCCGGTCTGAGGTTCCTAGTGTTTGTTCACTTGCCCTCAGAAAGTCATGCAGCAGATACTATCTCCAGGCATCTGGAGGAGAGGAACGTGCATTGATACGGGTCACATCTCTAGAAAAGAGGTACCTGCTGGAGGATGAGTCTAACCACTGGGGCCAAGTGCCAGGAATTTGGCAAGCCACCAAAAGCACAGCTGCAGGAATGCAAGCCATCAAAGGCCTCCTCCTCACATCCGTGCACCCTCCCAGCTACCGTCTATCTCCAAATTGCGACAATATTTGGTCTGTATTACATCATTTTCCTTACCTTCTTAGGTCTATAACCTAAAGATGATAAACCTTGAAGATTCTCCAGCTGCAACAGCAACCCTTCAAGACCTCAAAGGAAGCCAAGATGGGGCTGAGATAAATGTGTCCATAGTATGTGTCTCTGTGTCTCCAGCACCTAGCTCAGTGCATGGGTGCTTGGCGTGTGACAGACAGAAGCTTTGCACACCAGGAGCAATGAATAACAATACTGTGGCCTTGGAGAGTCAAGGCTCTAGACAATGTCATGCCAGTTCCTGGAAATAGTGTGAGGGAAAAGTATTGCTATTCAAAGTTGAAGCCCAGTGGCCAATAAAAACCATCTCAGGCAATGTATGTAGATGGAGTGTCCGATGGCTTCAGTAACTGGATGTCTAACAAGGTTGTAGATGAGTGTGTCTTCAGATTCTACACCCTAAGCACACCACCCAGCTCTCCCTGGTCTTCACATTGACGTACAAGATCTTTACATTGGCAGCCAGTCTATTTACCTGTGGCGATATACGTTCGTTAAATCACCACCTGCTTACCCCTGGCAGAAGAAACCCACCATGACTATGGAGATCCCAGAGGGGTTTTCAAGAGGCCACACGTGTGTACGCAATTTCAGATAAAGTGCAAAGACAGAAGGGGTTGTGAGAAACCATCTCTTTCCTTAGATTTTTTTTCCATATAAGATGATACTCAGAAAAATGAGCCCATGTATACTGAAAAACATATGCATACATCATACAGAAACTCTCTTTCTCCCGCATGCACATTCACATACACGTACAGAGAGGGGGAGGAGAGATAACATCTGTACTAGCCTATGCTAAACATCTGCAAGGGCAGGAAAAATACTGAAAATTGTATAGACCCTGCCTGGCTGAGTACCAATACCTGTGGCTAAGAGTCACCCCACTGCTCCAGGGCCCTACTGTTTCAGCATCACCAGGGAGCCTGCTGAAAAACTCATCTCAGCACCCCATCCCCTGCCAAGAGCGGCTGACCTAGAGACTCTGGGGTCAAGGGGCTTTCCCTAGGTGATTCTGATACCACTACGGTTTGAATCATTGTCTTAGATGTGAGACAAAGATGAGAATTCCCCTTCTACAGGAGTTTGAATTCAAGTAGATAAATCTCAGGTATAGGACGGTGGGCCAACTATTTAACGTCTCGGAGCCTTCATTTTATTATCCATTTTTGAAGATGAGTGGCATTTCCTTCAAAAAGAAAAAAGCAGCTAGGAGTTTCCCCGCGATAACCTGGGTATGCCGCCACAGGAGCGACACTGTCAACCGGTTGGACAGCCAGGAGTGCACCCATCATCTCTCCCTCTGTCCGCTCTTCCTCTGCGGAAGATGATCTTCCTCTGCAGGCAACTGCTCATCACGATCCGACACACAGAAGTTGCAGTGTTCTGGGATTTCAGGTGGATGCCAGTTAGCCCATGAGACTCGAAATAGTTCCTGGGAGGGCTCCTCAGATAACGTAGGATGCCCTCTGAGAGAAGGATGGGAGGTGAGAGCAAGAGAAATTTTGAGATCCACTGGGCCTGCCCACAGGCAAGAAAAGCTGGCTGCCATCCCTGACCTTCTTCAGCTATCTCCAAAAGCTGTACATGGCCGTAATTCTTTGGATACATCTATTGTTTGTTGTTTTGCATGGTAGCAAATTCCTACAATGTTAGTGCTTCGAAGGCTGCAGTAGGAGGATCAAAGCAAAGACAACCTGGACCGGAGAGGAGGGTCAAGTCCAGGCTGAGCTATATAGGGCAAAAGCCTACCTCAAAACCAAATAAATAGATAACCAGTAATAAATAAACAGACCATGTTGGAATCTCTAGAATCCACGCTGTAGCTGGTAGTCTCCCAGTAGACCGTGATTTTGCGAATCTACTCCCCTCCTTTATTCAGAGAATCTGACTCCCACAACAAAAAGAACGATTCTAATTCCTCCAAGTCTGATTGAAGGCCCTGGTACCCAAGCCTCTCCCTTCAAAACACCAGTGTACCCATTGTCAGGTTTCCTACTCACCTATGACCCATTTGGGGGTTCTAAATGACTACTCGAAGACACTCTGCACTTCTCAGTGTGATTTTTGCTTTGCTGTGAGCCACCTGCCCCCATGGAAACCAATCATCATTTTTTATGCAAATCAATGGGGAAAATGATTCAATTAACAGAAAACTACTTAACAGTCATCGTGCATTGGCTTGTTTTTTATTTGAATTTTAATGTTTCTATAATGTCATATAAGCCGTTTTTCTCCTCTCTTCTAGAAAATGACTAAATAGAGAAGCGAAGATAATAATGAAACCTCAAACAGGTAAAGCATTTACTGTGCTTCAAAGTCCTCTGATATTTTATCTCAGGTCAACAGATCTCAGACTCATTCCGAGGAGAGGGAGGCAGAGCAAGCTCACACACGTACAGGGTCACACAAACCATTAGAGAAAAGCAGTAACTGGTGCTAGATGCCTCCAAATGCACCCACCAAAAAAATTTTTCTTTTTTAGATAGAAGTCTCTGATTAAATATTTAATAAATTATCTAATCCTCACAAGTAAATTCGTTATTAGCAGAATTAGATCACTGTTAAAAATGTGGGTCCTCCACCCTTTCTGTTTCCATGTCTTCCTCTCCCCACCCTCTCTCTTTTTCCATCTGAATTACAGAAACTGGTTTTGGAATTTTACCTACTCAGTTCTGAACAGGGACTTGAATTATTTGGTGAGAACATTTTCTAAGAGCATGGGCAGCTTTCCAGACTTCTGTTTTATGATGAATATCCCTACTATTTTTGATTTCTCTTTTTGTTTTTTTCCCAAGGCCATAACTACCCAAACTGGCTTGGATATCATTTCACTAAGCCAACTGAGCTTTGCAATGCTGCCTTCTCAGAAGAAATGCATGGAGATAGTCCCGTTGACTTCCAGGTTGGGTAAAGAAAATACATCACATAAGGAGTGATGGCCAGCACTCATTCTAATGAAGTCTTAGAATACAGCACAAAAATTAAAAATTTAGCAAAGATCTGTATCACCTTTTTAAGTCTTTCATGCCAATTTTTGTTTTTTTTTTCTTTTTTCATTTTTGAGACAAAGTCTTAAATAGCTCAGGGTGGCCTTTAACTTGCTATGTAGCCTAGAACTCCTGTCCTCCTGAATTCTTTCATGTTTGACTCATGGTGTGTGTGTGTGTCTGTCTGTCTGTCAGTCTGTCTGTGTGACCCTGGTGAACACAGATGTATGTAGGAGTGTAGAAATGTTAGATAATCGTCTCCTCTCCGATTAAAGAATTCCATTTTGCAGGGACATTCCTTAAGCAGCGGAGATAAACAATAAAGTAACAACAACAACAAAAAGAGCTTCTAGAACTCCCTAAAACTGACCAGATTCACTAGGCCCTTCCCTGTCAGAGTAAGCAGAGGCCAGAGGCAAAGAAGACTCGGAGTAGGCCAGCTACCTGGAAGAACAGAAACCAGCCGAGCTGCCTACCAGTTTAGGCTACCTGGGGCACCTAAAGGAAAGGCCGATCTCCAACCTGTTGAGCTGTCTGAAGGCTGTGTACTCCAGGCTTTCGAGCTTCTGTGAGCTGTCACCCATGCTGGGGTGAGCCTTGGTGATGTAGCTGTGTTTGAGTCATCTCAGCTGCTGAAAATAATCCCTTACCCACATTCTTATAAGGAACCCCATCACCCATAATCCTGTAAGTAACCCCAGTAAAACTTATTAGTTCACTAAGTTGGATTTGGGTGGTAGCCATAGGTTGGCCTGTCATGGGCTCCTTATTTGGGATGAGTAGATGTGTTTCATTTACCGAGGAAAAGTTTTGTCACATAATAACGGGGTGCACTTTCATTCAGAAACCAGAGGAACATTTCAGGTGTCACACCGCAGAAGACAACTACCTTGCATTTTGGAAATAAAGGTTTCTCATTGGATTAGCACACACTGACTTGTCTAGGCCCTGTGGCCAATGAGTCCCAAAGATTCTCCTGATCTTCTGATGCTAGGATGACAAGTGGAAACCATCATACTGGGCCTATGTAGCTCCTGGGGATGGCAGGTCCTTTTGTTTGCAGGGCAAGCACCTTATCACCAGAGCTATCTCCCCAGCTCCCTCAGTGATTTTCTCTGTGGCGCAGATAGCGCAGAGTGCAGACTTTAAAAAGATATTAAGACTTGCTCTGGACACCCGTGTTGACTATTTATTGTGCCTGGTCACATCATTGTGAGCTTGGGTAATGAACTGCTTTCAAAATAAAAATCCCATTAGTGCCCATATTAAGGTAGCAGCCAAGGAAAGAGCCACTTTCTTGAGGTTGACATCGTCTTCAGGTTGTGTAGTCACGCCCAACACAAATTAAGGAGGGATGATGTGGCCGCAGCAGTGTCTGATCTCATCCTGCCATAGTCGTTAACCCAAGCCCGGTGTGCTGGAAACAGAAGGCAAAACAGCAAATAAGATATACGCCTTCTCTCCAAAAAGCTGCCGTCTAATTGAAATTGCTTTTGCTGAGCTTGGGTTTATTTGAATTCTAGTTATTTCTCTTACTTAAAAAAAAAAAAAAAGTGATCAGTACCAGGAACATGACTCAGCAGGTAAAAGCCAGACACCCAACCCTGACACCCCAAGTCTGATCCTGGAAATCCCATAAAAAGCCTGCTATGACAGCATGCTTCTGAAATTTGCTTTTGAAATCCCAGTCCTCCTGATGTGAGGAGCAAGGCAGGATGGGAGAATCAGCTAGAGGCATACAGGACAAGCTAACCTAGGGTACACAGCCTAGCATCAGAAATGAGAAGACAGACTCTACCTCATAATACGATAGAAGGTGAGAACCAACTCCCAAAAGTTATCCTCTTACTTACACACACATGCACATACACACATATACACACATACACACATAGAGATACACAAGTGCACACACATGTACACACAGGCATGCACACGCAAACACACACATACACACGTGCACGCACATACAAACACATGCACACACATACACACTGCACACACATATACATATGTACACGCATACGCATGCACACATATGAACACACACACACTTAGCTAGTATATACCCAAGTCAAAGTTAACATCGAGATCTATCACACTGTGCCCTTTGCCAAGGAGATGTGTTTAAGGGGAAACTAATGGTGGCATGAATTCCCAGGAGAAAGAGGCGAGGCTTCCTGAAGCTGTATTCACTGTAGTCAGTGTCGGAAGCTCTGCCCGTGATCTTCAGTAGCTTTATGGCACAAGTGTTTAGTCCTTCTCTGGGGGGATTGTATTCAGGAGGATTCCTGAGATACAGAATGGAAAAAAAATGGATGGCAAGTTACAACAGATTCCCCACACTTGACTTTAAAGAAAGTCACACAAATCTCTTGCCCTGCTCACTCAACCAGGACAAGCCTTTCCATGGTGTGCCTATGTTTTCTCTCTCCCTGCCATGAGTTTTAAAGCTGACGTGCATGTTTCCAAAGAGTAAGCTGGCAATGCGCCCATCTCAATATAAATATGTTTCATTAAGTATAAACTATGCAGGCTCCCAAACACATCTAAATGTGCTCCTACAGATACTAGACCAGTTTTCAGAAATCACCAAAGCAAAGCAGCTTCCCGTTTCTGGAAAGCCAGGGAGAGAACGATCAGACAAGCGTTCTGTTCCCCAGCCAGTCTCTGAACAGGGCATCTTAGTGTGTGCGCTGGCATAAGCCAAGAAGAGTGGTGGTCTTCTGATTTTTATTTCTGCCTCGTTCAAAAGGAAAACATTCCTTTCAGCCTTAAATTTCTCTGCCCTGGTCTCGAGTCTGAAGACCACATCCTCTTTGAGGACTTGGACTGTTTCTGTGGAGCCATGTTTAAATTGAGTGAAAAGTTAACTGCCCTTCATAAAAGTCGCATTGTTTTTGCAGTCAGGTAGTTCCAAGCCGGTTCAGCTTTTACTTTCCATGGGAATAGTCAGAGAGGGAAAAAAGGACCTTTGTTGAATTTTGTTTTGTTTTGAGACTAGTCAATTGGTTCTTTCTACCATTCATTTTGGGGGCGCCAATCCTTCTAAAAACAACCACAAAATTCAGGCAGAAGTACTGAAGAAGGAAAGAAGGAAGGAACCTCTACACAAATCCAATTTGTCATTATCTGGAACTAAGTTGTGTTCCCTGTCCCAAAACCTAGTACCTAGTGGGATCCTGCCCAAGACTGCTTATTTTATACATTCTCAGTGTCTGAGTGCAGAGGGGCACTGGGAGAGCCCTGGTGCCAAAGTCCTCTTTCCCAGGGGACCCAGGGAACTCAGGTCCCTGGATTTCCTCTCAGGTGACTTCTTACCTACAGACTCTCTGTGCCGATACTTGTTTGGTTTCAGATAAGCTGCTGAGATGGCGATTGCTCTCAATTGGTCTGTTTATCAGCACAACTGCTGCAGCTTTCTTTCAGGACACAGGGTAGGTTCTCCGTTTATCTGTATATTAGAGTGTGTTCTTCAGGTGTGGACTTAACTTTGCCCTCCACTTCCGGCAGCAGTTCACCTTCCTTAACTAGGGTGCACATTGTTTGAGCATGCACACACACTCACACATACACACACACACACACACATACAGAGAGAGAGAGGGGGGAGGGAGAGGTGCTCAGAGCTCAGCTTCAAAGTTTCTTCTTTACCAGCTCACAAGCTCAAGCACAGAAAGAGTCTAGGTTCCCCTAAAAGGAAAGGCATCCTAGACCAAGTACAGTCCGGGAAAAGAAAAGGAAAGGAATAAAGCAGAGAGAGACAGTGAGAATAGAATTCTTGGTGAATTCGAGAGACAAACAAGAAACAGTGTGAATGACTACAGTGGTCCAGCCTAAGGCTCTGCTCTTTTCTTTGCCATTTACCTTCAGAGGTTAATGACACTTGAGATCAATGGTTGCTGGTATATCTGCCACAAAAGAAAATCTCTAGTTTTCCTTCATCTTGCAGTGCAAGGATTTTGGAAGGCAGCTTGGTACCACGTGACTAAAATACCACGCACTGTAAATAAATAGCATTGCCATTAGTGAATGAAAAGCTACCATTACAAAGTGAACAACCTAGACAACAATGAGGACCCAAAGAGAGACATACATGGATCTAATCTACGTGGGAAGTAGAAGAAGACAAGATCTCCTGAGTAAATTGGGAGCGTGGGGACCATGGGAGAAGATTGAAGGGGAGGGGAGAGAAAGGGAGGGGAGCAGAAATAAATGACTAGCTTGATAAAATCAATTAAAGAAAAACCCAAAGTGAACAAATATTGACACAGAATCCCTACAGGGATCTCAAGATATTTAGGATAAAGACATGAGATCTGGACATGAATTGTCAGAGGGGTAGTTTCTATGTTCAGGAATCGACTTTCATTATCCTAAGAGACTCTTAATTAAAGCAAAAGACAGAAATACAAAAAAGGAAAAATGAGATATTAACAAAGGAAATGTATAAATAAAGAAGGAGTATACATTGCAAAATAAATTCTATTTGCCCAACTGTGAGACCCAAGGAACATTATTTTCTGTCCCTAACCGCAAAGGAGATTGGAGTTGGGACAACAAAGAGTTTGCTTGGAATTATGACTAGTAGTACACTTTCTTGTGACACCCACTCGCTTTTCAATGTAAAAAAAAAAACTGTTTATTGTTGCCATGGTGAGCATTGAAGGGCAGCTTTGTAGAGTCAGTTCTTTCCGTCTACCTTTACACCGCTTCCCAGAACCAAACTCAGACTGTCTTTCTCACCCAGCAAGCATCTTTTCCCACTGAGCCATCTTCCTGGCCCCATTTGCCAGTTTTTACAAATGACTGGGAATTCGGCACTGCAAAGCAATTCCCTCAAGGTTAGTGAGAGAACTAGGGGCCGAGCTCTCTGACTCAAGCCGTGTCCACTGTGTCAAGTGATTTCAAGGCAACACTGAAAATTCAGATGTCAAAAGTAAATAAACACATAGAACAAGATGCTCATGGCTTCATTTAAACACATCTAGGCCAACAGCCACGCAAGTACTCTAGTGCAAAGGAAAGACACGTTATTTCTATTAGACAAGGTAAGCTAAGCTCGGCAGCAGCTGTAAAGAGACTGAGGTCTCGGTGATACTTGGTTCTTATTGACAAAACATGAACTGGAGGCCAAGCAACCCTAAACAATAGTTTTCTTTAGTAACTAAAGAGCACTATGCTCTTCATTACCTGGACTTGGAAATGGCTCACTGGCCAAAGCTAATCACTGGCCCCTGCCTTTCTGTGAGGGAAACTGGTGGAAATGCAAAGCCCCGAATACTAGCTGAGAAGTAATATTCTATGTGTTGCACTCTGACTTCCTTTGCATCACTGTTATACTTTTAATATCCATGGCAATGGTACACTATGGAATTCCCTTGCAGCCATTGGGAGAGGCCACCATGAAGCCAGTTGCAAAACACTTTCCACCACTCAGCACCAGCAAGGTGAGTCACGTAGGAATCTTCAGAGGCTGCTAGGTCACCACTACAAGTCGATAAGGACATGCAGGGCTGCCCATTCCAGTTTGGTTTGGTTTGGTTTTCAAGACAAGGCTTCTCTCCCGACTGTCCTGGAATTCACTTTGTATCCCTGGCTGTGTTCAAACTCGCAGAGCTCTACCTGCCTCTGCCTCCTGAGTGCTGGGATTACAGGCATGGGTCACCATGTCCCAGCTTCCCTTTCTACTCAGAAAAACTGTTCACGTCCGCCTTTTCAAACCATTGTACCTGATGATCCCCAGACAGGAAAATTCTTATTTAAATTGTTTTAAAACTGTTTACTACTAATATTTTCAATTTCCAGTCGCCTTCCTTTGTCAAGTCAGACGTGCCCAGGAAGGGTCTTTAAGAACGTTTTTTATAACTGGGCAGTGAGGGCACACCCCTTTAATCCCAGCACTTGGAAGGCAGAGACAGGTGGAGCTCTGTGAATTCAAAGCCAGCCTGGTCTTCAAGACCTAGTTCCAGGACAGGCTCCAAAGCTACAGAAAAACCGGTCTTGAAAAACTCAAAAAACAAAACAAAACAAAAAAAACATGTTTTATGTTTTCATTGATAATTTGATATGTGTGTGCAATGTATCTCAATAATATCTGAGACAAGGTACCCACTCTTATTCTTCCATTTTCTTCAATTCCTCCTCCTTCCAGAGAGGGAATCTCAGTAAGGCTTTGGGAAGGTGTACATCCAGTTTCAAAGGTCAAGCCGCTGTAGAGGGTAGGGCTTCTCTGCCTTTCGAACTTGATGTTCCGGAGACTCACAAGGGACTGTAAAGATACACCTCTGGAAACCATGGCAGATGAGCACAGGTTGCTACCACAGATAACACATCCACCTCATCTGCATGTCATGAAAAGGTGTGACGAAGAGGTCTTAGAAAAAAAATGATTTCAGGAGTAACCACTTGAAATCGTTCAATCAAGCATTAAAAAAGATTAACCCCAAGACCGAAGATGTGCCTCTGTGTTTAAAGTACTTGTTGTATATGAGTGCAACAGAGTTCAGATTCCCAGAATCCATGCAAAATATGCCTGAGAGGTGTGGTAACCCACCTGTCCTTCTAGCCTCAGATGACAGAGACAGAGGTTCACAGAACAAGCTGACTAGGGGGACGAGCCCTACTGGTGAGCTCTGGGTTAAATTAAGAGACATGCCTCAATGAATAAGATGGAACCAACCGAGGATGATTCCAAACATCAACCTCTGGTCTCCCCAAGCACACTCCCAAGCCTACCTGTGGACCTATGTATGCATGTGTTTATGTTCCTGCAAACATACACAGAGAGAGGGGGGGGGAGGGGGAATGAATAATAAGGCACCCCTCCCAAACAAAACATAAAACAAACAGAAAGAAGGGAGAATACTTAAGTGTACATATGAATGGATTCATGGACTACCTAAGACAGAATTCACAGATGGCTCCCCTTGGGAAGATGATAGCAACAGACAGTCAGGAAATAAGGAAAAGAAACTGCATTTGTTTTAGAGAATGTCATTTCAGAGCTGGAGAGATGGATTAGCGGTTAAGAGCACTGGTGGCTCTTCCAGAGGTCCTGAGTTCAATTCCCAGCAACCACAAGGTGGTTCACAACCATCTCTAAAAAAGTCAGTTGGAAGGAGATGATTAAATATGAAGTCAAAAAGAAAACTGCAATGGTAGGTTTCCATTGCCGAAACCTGGCAATGGAATTGATGATTGACCAGCTGCTCTTGAAAATCAGGATACAGCACTGGAGAGTGTCATCTACCAGTCTGGGTCCACTGAGCAAGAGACAACCAAGTACAGAGGTAAGGAAGACCCAGCTCTTGGAAGATTTCCTTTTATAAAATGCTTTGTTTGTGGGAGATGGGGCCCGATTCCACATTCTATCTTGATAACCCCGAAAGAGTCTATGCTAGTGCTGGTGGCTCTGTGGAACACTATAAGATGCATTACTCTGGAAATAGAATTTAGATCCAGTGGTCACAGCTGGCCACTTGCCAAAGGAGAAGTGATAAGAATATGAAAAAATTCTGGATTTTTTGCAGAATCCCAATGCAAAAGATCCCCAAAGACGCTCACTGTTTATAATGGGAGTTCTGTTGCTAACTACAAACTCATTGTTCCTTTCCAAAGTAGACCATCTCTACAAGCTGGAGCTGAGCTCTTTGGAGAGAAGACTATGGGTTATATTCTGTTCTGATGGTGGCAGAAAAAAAATCAGTACCTTGAATTCTATCAAGAATTTCTACCCCTGTTTGCAGAAAAGTATGGGATGGTTCAACTCCATTCTCTAAAACACATTTTGTTTTATGGTATTCTCTATACACAGCTCAGCCTGATTTCTAACTAGCAGTCCTTCTGCCTCGAGCTCCTGAATGCTGAGATTATAGACAGGTATTTCTGTTCTCATTTCCTTTCTGATATTGTAATACACTGGTCTGACCAAAACCTCCTTGGGAAGAAAAGGGTTTATTTTGGTTCTCAATTCCAAGTCATTGAGGGAAATCAGGGCAGGAACCTGGAAGAAAGACCCACAAAGAAATTCTGATTGCTGGATCACTCTTTGGCTCCTTTACAGGCTCATGTTTAGCTAGAGTTCTAATACAGCTACGATTTCCCTGCCTAGGGATGGTGCTGCCCACAGTGGGCTGAGCCCTCCTGGTATATTAATAAGCAGCACAATCCTACACAGACAAGCCCATACCTCAAACTGATCTAGGCAGTTTCTTCATCAAATGCTTCCCACCAAATGACTCCAGGCTATTTTAGTCTTTCAAAACTAATCAGGACAACCTCCATGCTTGTCTAAATACATAATTTAGGGGTGGCACGTTATCTCATGAATAAAAGACCCTTACCTTCAAGCCTGACAGCTTAATTTCGATTCCTTGAACCCACACTGTGCAAAGTGAGAACCAGTTCTTCAAGCGGAGAACCACCTCCACTTGTACACTATGACGAATGCCCATAAACACACACACGCACACACACATGCACACACCAAATAAATAAGTGTGATCCTTTTGAAAATCAATTTTTTTTTCAAGGCAGGGTTTCTCTGTAGCTTTGAAGCCTGTCCTGAAACTAGCTCTTGTAGACTAGGCTGACGTCGAACTCACTGATACGCCTGCCTCTGCCTCCACAGTGCTGGGATTAAAGGCATACGCCACTACTGCCCGGCGAAAACCAATTATGTATTGAAATGTACCCTCCCAAACAAAGCATGCAGTCTTTCATTTACAGGTATAAATTTGCATTTATAATTTTATTATTAAAGTGTATTTTGTTATAGTGCTTTCTTAATCAGAGTATCAATTTAGTATAACAGAAATATATTTACAAGTTGCCACAAAATCTGCAATTTTTAAATTATGTTTGCTATTTTCTTATTTTTCCAGAAAAGATGAAGTCCTTAGACTTGGGCTTCAGGTTCCAGTGGTCAGTGATCATGACCAAGTAGAAAAAGAAGAATTTTGTTCCTCCTCCTGAAGCTTCGCCATTTTCATTCATTCACACAGCCAGGCTCTGATTAAGAGAGAGACTTCTGGTACTTTTGAATGTTTTGCAGACAACAAAAAGCTCAAACTGGCTTCAAATGTTTTGGCTCAAGTAACCAGAAACAACCACATAAGAAGAGTCTGTGTAGGGAGGAGGCCAACTCACAGGTCTGGGAGGAGGGGCGGAGTTCTGATGAGCTGACCACACACCTTGATCCATCTGCGCCTGAAGGAAATATATGATTGTGTAAGCAATAAATCAGAAGGCTTTTTAGTGCACTGTATAATGTGCTGTTTGCTTAGACAAGCTGGATGTTAGTTTCTATTGTTTACAGCTAAAAAGAACCCTGGCCAGCAACAGGCTGAAGTGTTCCTGCTTGCCTTACAGACCAGGAGAAGACATGAGAAAAAGACTTTGAACCAAAGAAGAACAAAATCAAATTTTCCCATTAAAAGCATCAGTGGTCTTGGTTTCTTGGTCCTTCTGAAATGGCATTCATTCATTTATTCCATTAATACGTGCCATCCACTGCATCGGGGGGGGGTCAGGTGTAGACACTTGAGGAGCAATGATGATGGAAGGTCTCTGTTGTGAGGCTTATGTTCTAGAAGAGGAAAAAGACAATAGGGTTGGGGAGGGGGCTCAGTGGGTGATGGAGGAAGGTCATTGGCTAATAAAGGAACTGCCTTGGCCCATTTTATTGGTTAGAGGATAGGTGGGAGGAGTAAACAGAACAGAAGGCTGGGAGGAAGAGGAAGTGAGCTCAGTCTCGACAGCTCTCCTCTCGGGAGCAGACGCCTGAGAGAGACGCCATGCCCCGCTCCCGGGATGAAGCTCCGACCCAGGATGGACATAGGCTAGAATCTTCCTGGTAAGCGCACCTTGGGGTGCCATACACAGATGATTAGAAATGGGCTAAATTAATATGTGAGAATTAGCCTAGAAGAGAATGGGCCAAGCAGTGTTTAAATGAATACAGTTTGTGTGTTGTTATTTTGGGCATAAGCTAGCCGTGCGGGCGGCTGGGGTGCTGGGGACGCAGCCCCACTTCCCTTATTACTACAAGTGGGTAAGAGTGCTTGCTGCTGCGTAAGCACAAAGACCCCTAAAATCTACATAAAATAAAAGGTCAGGCAGGGTCGTGCATGTGCTTGCAACTTCAGTGCCGTGGGAGACAAAGACAAGAGGATCTCTGGGACTTGGTTGACCATTAGCCCAACTTCGAATTCAATGAGAGACCCTGCCTCAAGGGAATAAGGTAGACGGTGACAGAACAGCAAACCTGATATCCTCCTCTAGCCTCGACGCCTGTTTGCAGACATGAGCATCCATATATATGCATGCTCATACAGCACACATACACAATACCCAACATACATACACACACACATACATAGACAGCAGTCAAATTATCAGAAGTCTGGTCATTGACCAGATGAGAAAGTTTAGTGAGTAATCTCCAACTTTCCAGATCAAACCAGTGAGCATCATAGTCATCAACCCTGAAAGAGAATCAGGGTCTTCCCGGAAGCCATGTGTTCTACTCTCACCAGGTCTGCTGTAGAGAATTTCCGCTTGGTATTGAGGTGGGTGAGCCATTGGTTTTCATTGGCTAAGACAGGAGTAGATGAAAAGAGATGAAGGAGGGAGTATAACCCCTTCAGTGCTTATAAGTCATAATACTTCAACAACCTGATGTGTTAGACGAGCAACAGTTGTTTTCAGTGTCTCCAAGAGCAACCAGGAGCATCATCCATCACCCAAGTCTCCACTGTAGACACTGACCACAATAGCTGACTCGAAGCACATGGTGCATGTGTCTGTGCATGCGTGGGCGTGTGTGTGTGTGTGTGTGTGTTGAATTTGTTCTTAACTAATTTCATAGCTAAAGTTCATGGCACGATTACTAGTTCTATCACTAATATTCACTAGTTCTATCACATGAATGTGCTCATCAGAGGAGAAAGTATTTCTTTTTTACTGTTGGGTTATTCATTTCCCCAGGGCTAGATTCCAGAGAACCGGTACACCTCCTGGCCCAGGGTCCTGAAAATATTCAGGCTCTTAGATAGTGCTCAGTAAAATGAGGGATGAGTAAAGGGATTTCTAACGTGTGTAGAGGGTAATCAAGGCACACTTAATGAAAACAGAGACATCCGACCGGAACTCAGGAAGGTTCTAAGAATTTCAAAAGTGGCATTAAAACACCACAGTCTGGAAGGAGTGATGATGGATTATCACGGTAAGAGACTACAGTTGGAAGAAAAACCAAGGATAATCTGAGAGCTGGATTTACGTGGGCGCACACAGGATTTGGGAACGCAATAGAACAGCCACCAGCAGGATGGCTCACTGGGAAAAGATGTTTGCCGCCAAGCCTGAAGATGGAATCTCAATCCTTAGAACCCACACGGTGGAAGGAAAGAGCTGACTATTGCAAGTTGTCCTCTGACAAGCAGTCAAGCAACCAGTCTAAAAAAATAGTAATTAAAATCATCTACTGTACACAGCATCCCACCCTAAACCCATGCTAGAGAAGAGTACAACGCTGGACAAACTAGACAAACTCCTCTCTAAGCAAGGGTTCAAACTCAGCATCATTGGATACAAGTGCACTCGGGTGTATGAGAGCAGAACTTCGTATCTGCAGTATATTTCCACAACCTCAGTAGAATGGCGGGAAAAAATGAGAAATAAAAGTGGAGGGAAAGTCTACAAAGTACTCATTGAAACTAAAGTTCATATAAACATGGAAGACTGTCACAGATTCAAAGAAAGATGGTAGACGTGGCAACCGAAGGCATTGTAGCATTTTGACCTCAACCCTGGAAAAGCAAGCATACCAATGGAAGGTCATTAGCTCCTAAAACTCACGTGTAGTTTAGTTAATAAGTGAGGTGCTAAGGCTGTTCTCCTAGACTTGGCAAATAGACCACAACGGGATAGCAGCCTCCCAGAGAATTAAAACAGTGTGGGAAGTGTGTTGCTTTCCAACTTTTCCATAAATTTTAATTATTCCAAAAACTTTGAAATTTGTTTTAATTAATTTCTTTAGAAAGCCAGGTGTAATTGTACACATCTGTCACTCCAGCTCCAGCAGCACCCCCCCACCTCGAGGCAAGGTGGAGGGGCCTACACTCCCTTGTACTACAACCAGTGAGGGGCAGAACCAGTTCTCCCATTCTTAAGATCCTGGGACCAGCAGGTCTCAAGGGGAGGGGGGCAGGGCATCTTTCTCTTACTCATGCCATCTCATGGCAGATGAAAGGGAATATGATCAGCTCTCCTGCCCCTGTACCCTCCTGGCTGGCTCACCTGCACCCCTGCCAAGAGAATCAGCACTGCTGCGCATGCTCCCTGGGTGAGGTGCAATGCCAATTCTGACACTCTCATGACCTCAAGGCCAGGTCTCCCATCCACCGAAGGCTACGAGGGGCAGGAAACTGGAGAGGTCTTCTCTTCCTAGCCCACTCCACAGCGTGGCAAATGAGAATGGGGCCAGATCTCCGATACTTTCATGGGGGCAGATCACCTGTGCCCCTGTCAATAAGGTCAGCTCTACTCTGCTGCCAGGGCAAGGTACAGGGCCCTCTCTTCCGAGTGCTGCAGCCAGTGAGGGGCAGAGTCGCCTTTCCTGCTCTTGTGACCCCCATGACCAACTTCATCAAGGGACGAGGAACAAGGGTGTAGCATCTCTCCCTTGCTCACGCCACTGAAGAACAGACGACAGTGGGGTTCACTCTCCCACTCTCACACCTGCAGGGCCGGCTCCCCTGTACCCAGGCAACAGGGCGCAGGCCTACTGTCCTGAAGGAGCAATTCTTTCACGGCAAGTTTCGGGCTCTCGCCAGCATCGCAGACCTGCTGGCAAGGTCAGCCGAGAGAGCTTCAGTCCCAGTGGGGCGAAAGGCAAAGTCATTTGTTCCCTGAACAGTCTGAATGGGACCGTATTTCTACTGTCATCCTTTCTCTTCTTAAAATACTCATTAGAAGTCCGTTGTCTTGCAGACTTCACAAAGAACTAGGCTAGAGAGCCACGGGCCACAAGGTACCCAGGTGAGCAGACAGTGCCGCTGGATCTTGATACGATCTTTTTAAGTTGAAAAATAAAAAATATGTGTGAGTAAATCACTTGGTTGGAGATCAGCTTTCTCATCTATACAATGGGGGGACCAGCAATACACCATCCTGTCTTTTACAATGCCATCTCTGTCACCCAGGTCCCCACTTAATAACAGTCTCAGCTCTGAAATATTGCATCCTTGACATGGACTTGGTGCCCCAGGGACAAATTCTGCTGCTTTGGTCACTAAGGTTCTGAATTTAAAACCCCAGGTAGCTCTCACCCTCCCCAGTGGAACTATTCTGGCACTGTTGTTCACACCACCCGCCTCCCTCAAGAACTATAGTTGTTTAGAACCAAATCACTAGGGAGCGAGATAATGAGGCTTTGAAATTACCAACATTACTCAAGCCCAAAGCTCAGATGGCTGCATTCAGAGCTTCCCACTATGGAAAGAGAATGGCGTGAAGATGCCAAATGCTACGTTTCCAAAACTGGAAGGAGGAGGGAAGGGAAGCTGGACCATTGCTGTCACTGCTCACATAGAAGCAAAGACAGCAGGGAAAGGGGGCGTGTCTACAGGGCCATCCAGAAGAAGAAGAAACCCCCACCCTGCTTGTCTTCCTCACTTACCTGCACCCTAATGAGGGCTCTGTGAGGCCATAGAACACAGGTTGTTATTTTAGAGAAAGACGCCGAGTCCATAGATTGTGGGCGCCCAGAGTGTGGATAGATACCAAAGGGCCTGGTATAGCACCCAAAAGGAAAAGTCCTGTGTCGCCCAGCTCTCAACTAGAGACAAATTAGAACCTTTCTCCACTTCAGTTTTCTCCTCTACAAAATGGCTGTAAGGGGCTGGAGAGATGGCTCAGTGGTTAAGAGCATTGCCTGCTCTTCCAAAGGTCCTAAGTTCAATTCCCAGCAACCACATGGTGGCTCACAACCATCTGTAATGAGGTCTGGTGCCCTCTTCAGGCATGCAAGCAGACAGAATACTGTATACATAATAAATAAATATTAAAAACTTACTTTAAAAAATGGCTGTAAGGCAATATAGAAAAACGATGTTCACAAAGGAATAACAAATGCAATGATAGTGATACTAAGTACCCTACTTAGAGAGTGTATGTATGTGTACATGTTTGAGTGTGCAAGTGTATGTTCATGTATCTGTGTATATGTGTGTTTGTATATATATATATATGTATATGTGTCTGTGTGTATACATACATATATATGTGTATGTGTGTATAGTTTGTTGGGGTTTTTTTTCTCTGTGTTATAGCTCGGGCTGTCCTGAAACTAACTCTGCAGACTAAACTGACCTCGAACTCACAGACATCTACCTGCCTCTGCCTCCCAAGTATTGGGATTAAATGTATGCGCCACCACCGTCCAGCTCCCATTTTATTATCCTAAGAAAGAATCTCTCACTAGAACAGAAGCTCATCATTTTTGGCTAAGCTAGTTGGCCACAGTTCACCTATCTCTACCCCTAGATGCTTTGGGCGATTTGGAATGCTGGAGATTTGAACTCAGGTCCTCACACTTGCAGAACAAGTCCTTCTTCCTCACTGTGCCACTTCCCCTGCCCATAACTACCTGCAATTTGATTAATATACAGTGTATACTTGTAGATGGGCATGGTGGTCCACGCCTTTAATTCCAGCACTGGGGAGGCAAAGTCAGGTGGATCTCTGAGTTCCAGGCCAGTCTGGTCTACAGATAGAGAGTTGTAGGGCAGCCATAACTACACAAAGGCATCCTTTCTCAAAAAGAAACAAAAAACAAAAATAAAAAAAGTATACTTGTATCATCAAAACATCAGACTGGATCTCCAAAACCTATACACAACAAAGCATCAAGCAAGTAAATAAGAACAGTGGTATAGACATGGTGGCTGGATCATGACACAGAGCAGCCTACAAGTAAAATGAAAGAAGGCATCAGGCTCTTGGCCATCCCACTGAGCACATGTACACCGGAAGCTGTGTCAGGGACTGACGCACCACCACTGTCCAGCTCTTATTTTATTATCCTAAGACAGGATTCCTCACTAGACCAGAAGCTCATTCCACTCCAGTATTTGACTTAAAGATGTCTCAGTAGCATCCATGGAGCACTAAGAGCTCTTGATGGGCTCCCTGGTTTCCGGGCAACTCCCTTTCTTTCATTTTCTCCTTTCTTTTCTTCCTTCTTTTTTCATCCCAGGAAAAAGTGTCAGGGTGTCACTTCAGACACACAACACTTCTGTGTGAGCGGCAAAGAAATCCACGGATGATTTGCTCACAGAAGGTGACCTGCTAACTCAGGCACCTTGCTTTATGGCCCATTCTTTACAGCCCCTTCAGCTGAGCTTTACCCAGTCCCCTGAGACAAGACCCAAATGCTGAGGGCGGGTGCGGCTGTTGTTTCCTTTAAGACAGTGACCCTCCTGCTGATCTGAAACAGTAACGTCTTGGTATGAGATAGCAGGACCACAGCAGAGCTCTGGTTCTCCTGGGCTTTCCTCATGATGGACAAGACTAAAGAACATGATTCATTTTCCCAGCCAGAAAGACGTCATTCTGCTTTTCAAATTTTTATTACATTTATTGATTGTGTGTGTGTGCGTGCGTGTGTGTGTGTGTGCGTGTGTGTGTGTGTGTGTCCATTTACACACATGCATGTATGCCCCGGTGTCAAGGTCAGAGGGCAGCGTGTGGAGTTGGTTCCCTCCTTCCACAATAGGGTCTTGGGGACCAATGCAACACTATTTCGGATACTTTCATTTTGTCTTCCTGGTGAATGCCTTTCCCCTAAGCTAAGTCCAATAAGCCACATAGTCACACTCTTCCGTCTCTCAAAAGACTTGTTTTTGAGGGCATGGGTGGTTTCACTATATACATGGAGCTCACAGATCTCTGCCTCTTTGACCCACCAGACCTGGTTTCTCTAGCATTCTTATCCATAGATGTATTTGATGGCAAAAAGGCTTTCTACCTACCAACTCTGGCTCCGCATTTCATTTTATCCCTTTGCTGGGTCATTCAAAGATATGTCTACAGAACTATTAAAGTACAGATGGGATTAAGGAGACAGCTGTTGAAAGAAACATGGCAGCATGCAAGGAGTAAGAAGAAATGGCATTTACTGAGCACTTACTAAGGAGCAAAACTTAAAGAATATTATGAGAGTTATTCTCTCAGTCAGTTCTCTCAAGAGTTCTACAAGCTGGTGATGGTGCACACCTTTAATCTCAGCACCGAAAAGGCAGAGGCAGGTGACTAGCTATTCAGACCAGGCTGGCCTTGAACTCACAGAGATCCACCTGCCTCTGCTTCCCAAGTCCTGGGATTAAAGGTATGTGCCACCATACCTGGCCACTAGATGAGTTCTTAAACATGCCCAAACTGTGCTTAACTCCTTGGAAACACATAAAAAAGAATGAGAGCTTTCTGCTTAACACATGTGAGTGTGTGGACAGAGAGAAAATACTGGGAATCTCTCTGTCCTCACAGCATGTTCTTGGGTTTGAATCTATGATGCCACTTGAACACCACGATCAGTATCTTAAGCCCCTTTGCACATGAAAGAGTAGACCAGGCTGGGCAGTGGTGGTACAGTGGGGGCCTTTAATCCCAGGACTCAGGAAGCAGAGGCAGGCAAATCTCTATGAGTTCAAGGCCAGCCTAGTCTACAGAGCTAGTTCCAGGACAGGCTCCAAAGCTACAGAGAAACCCTATCTTGAAAAACCCAGATAGATAGATAGATAGATAGATAGATAGATAGATAGATAGATAGATAGACAGACAGACCAAGCACTCTCCTGCTTCTCCTGATATTCCCCACAGCAGGTTCTAACTTAAGGTTTTCACAGGGAAGAAATTCTGCCTGTAAACTTAGCTGAAATAAACATCTGGAACAACCCTCCCCAACTCCAGCACACCCCAAGGCTTCTCCAATGGTAGCTTTCATTAGCTTAGGTCCTATGTTACATGGACCAGGAAGGAGCTGTCTCCAGCAGCCCTTTGGATTATATTGCTAGCTCTAACCATCATTTACAGGAGGGTGGGTCCCTAGTCTAAGAATGCAGGGGGGCGGGGAGCAGGGGGGCTAAGAATTGATAGTCTTAGCATATGTCCTTCTCTCCTATCTGCAAATCCCATTGTCAACAGTTTTATTGAGGACATTGCAACTGCACCGTTTTTTTTTTTTAATCCTCACCAGTAAATGCTTTTATTCTGCCTTTCTTGAGATCCTTTAGAAAAATACACTCACGCTGCAACATCTATTTTTAACGGGTGAATCTATTAGGTTTCTGCTGTTTCTGTAATTATTATTATTGTACTCACCACCAGTCAAAGAAATACCTTAGTAAAGCAAAGTGTATATTTTGGAATGAGAGCAAGCCCAGTGCGGAGAGGGGTCTGGCTAACTTAGCACTCTTCCATGTGCCAGAGACAAAGCATACACGGTCATCTTCCTTGCCTCCAACTTAACACTGTGCATCAGAGCCTTTGTGATCTTTTTGACGTGGTGATTCAATTTTAACTTTACTCTATAATTCAAACAGAATCCCCGCATACTGAAAAAAAAATGTTCTTAAAGATATTCACGTCGGTATTATTTACCAAAGCAAATCTGTGGAGCAATTTCCCACTACTTTTTTGATCAACTTGAGCGTACGTGCTTCTGAAATGAGCACCAAATGATACTTTTTAAAATAAAGTGGTTACGTGAGCTATTTTACAATTACCATTAAACGATTTCATAATCATTTAAAATTTTGCCTTCAACTATACTGGCAAATTTTATAATGTGGTATTATTAAATAGAGGGGGAAAGGATATAAATGTGTATTGTGGGGTGATTATCACTACATTAGAATGACCACGTAAAAGAAAATTTAAAAATCACTAATTAATGCTACTTTGGAAGGCATGGAGTTGTTCTGAGATAAGTAGGCAGGTCTGGGAAGCCTCTCACAAAATTCAGAAAATGAAAAAAGTGTGCCACTGTGGGGGTGGCTTTGAGGTCTTCTATGCTCAAGCTACACCCAGTGTCACAGTTCATTTCCTGTTGCCTGTGAATCAAGATGTATAACTCTCAGATTCTTCCCCAGAACTATACCTGCCTACATCCCACCATATTTCCCACCATAATGGACTAACCTCTGACACTGTAAGCTACCCCCAAGTAAATAAAATTGGCAGGTAAATTGGATAGAACTAGAAAAAAAATGAGGTAACTCAGACCCAGAAAGACAAATAAAGTATGTATTTGCTTATATGTAGAGATAAAAATTTAAGTCATTGATAATCAAGCTACAATCTGTAGAGCCTATAAAGGATGCATATAGAGTAAGGGATGGGGTGGGGGCAGATAAATATCCATAGGAAAGAGAAATAGGATAGGTATAGGTGGATAGTTGGGGAACTAGAATAAGAGGATCAAATGAGAAGGTGGAAGGGGGGAGACAAAAGGGGAAATAAAGAGAAACGGTTAAAATCAAGGGTCATTTGAAGGGTAGTATGGGAAACTAATACATACAAGCTTCCTAAATCAAACAGATAAAACATGAAAGCGATCTAATGAAATTGCCAAATAATGCAGGAGACAGAACCCCAGCTGGCCATCTCTTGTCACCAAATAAATCTTCCATTACTGAGACTGGGTTACATCTAAATGAGATGTCAGCCAAAGCTGGTTCCAAACAACTGAGGTTATTGCTAAGACTATAGATTGCTCCCCACAATCTATGAGTAATGTTCAATTGCTGAAGAAAACACCTACACAACTCGTTGAGTGTGGAGAAGTCAAACAGGTGTCTACATAGAGACCTTACCCCTATGTGCTAGCATCTTTGGTACAGGAGCTCTGCCTGGTACCAAAGGAGAAACACAAACACCAACCTAGCCACAAACCCTTTGATCTACAATGGTGTCCTGCCTGCAAGATATGCTACAACAAAATCTTCCCATGTCTGGTTTGATTTCAAGCCCACTCTACAAGATAGAACCCATATGCAACAGTGCTTGGGTGACCAAAAACATAAAACTAGATAGCCCAGGGACCTAGGGACGAACCAAATACTACTGTTCTAGAGCAAATAAACAGAGCAATAAAATGACTCCTAATGACTTTCTACTATATTTACATATGAGTGCTTTGTTCAGCCATCATCAGAAAAACTTCCCCCTGCAGCAAATGGGAACAAATACCTATAGCCAGACATTATGCAGGGAGTGAGACAGGGATAATAGGTAATTTAGTGTGAACTTATTCACACCAATAATAATAATAATAATAATAATAAGTAATAGAGTGAATACTTGTAAGCTATTACTTATGGACAATTTACACTGGTATAATTTCTTGTATATTGATACAAGTTCAAATTGTATTGGTTATTTCTGTTTACAATATTTGTATACCTATGCAAAGTTATTTTGTAATATTGTATGCATGCATGTTTAAGACATTTTAAATACTGAAACAATTTTAAGATATATTTATCTTATTGAATTATATATTTCTACCTCTGATTAAGATATTTATACATTGTTTATATTTTGATTTCATTGTCCTCCTTTATTGCACAGTTGTTTAAAGATTGTTTAATTTTCTGATATGAAGTCTTAATCTTTAAGTTATATAGGTATTAAGTATTATAGGTCAGTAGTCATTCATGTTTGTTATACTTTTAGTCAGACTAATTAGGTTCTTTAGATACATAGAGATTGTATGCTGCATAGATAGGTAACCTTCAACTACTTCAAAGATCTGTAGAACATGGCATTTATATAACTTAGGATTCTGTTGATGTGAGACATGATTGCTCCTGGCAGCACCAATCTATTCCTGAGAGAGTGTTGAGCACTAAAGACACTCTACTTGGAGTCTGTCTTCTTCTTGGTACAATGGCCTTTGGGCAAGAAACTGCCCATGCCTTAACCCCTGACAAAGTGCATGATATCCAGACTGAACAAGCAGGATACAAGAAAAAAAGCTGTCAAATCTTGCCAAGACAGGGTAAGATGGTTTTGAAAAATTACCTGCCTCTGAAAATGGTCTGTAAGTTACTCTATGCCTTAGCCAAATTGGTTGCTCCAACACTGTAAATGAGACTTTGGGTGATTGCTCAAGTAGCCAGTTGTCTCTGTCAACAACTGCACATTTTGGAAGCTGCTTGATTGCACTTCCTGCCTACTCAAGTAATATTATCTTCCTTCTCAGGCCTTCAATGGGGTTGAAGATTAGATAATTATAGTTACCATTCTCTTATGATATAGCCAAGCCATTTCAAATACAAGACTTAGATTTCTTAGGATATAATGTTTATTAAAACATTTAGCATATGTTCCTTGCTAATATTGTTTATACTGGTTGTAATTCTAATCTTATACTTGATATCTGTTCCTAGTGTATATAGGGTTTGGAACTCTCTTATTTAAACAAAAGGGAGGGATGCTGTGGGAACTCCTTCTGCTCCTTCAGCCAATAGCCTTTAACATACCAGCCCATTTGAGCATCGTTTTTTATACTATAAATGCAGCTGTAAAGCCTATGTTGGCTCTCTTGCGTCCAGCTCTCACTTCCAGCTGCTGTTCCCCATTAGTACAGAGGGCTGTGATCTAGAACAGTGATCTATAAGTCTCCCCTAAATAAATAACACTTTATCATACATAATTCTGAACTAGTTTGGGATTATTTTATATCTTCCACCATCACTTTTCCTTTTCTCTTTTTACGCTGCAAGTCTTTTGCATATGTATTATGAATTCCAGATTAGTGTTTTTGTGGGATTCCTGAGTTTTTGAACAATTGGAATTTTTTTTCTTGTGCCTTTTCTTGGGCTTTTTTTCCTTCTGTTTGCTTGTTTTGTCCAATCCCAATGTGTTAGTGTTTATCATATTATATGATAACTATCCCTTAAAAGCCTATTGTTGTTGGTGGTTTTTCGAGATGGGTTTCATTGCATCTCCGGGAATTCACTCTGTAGACCAGGCAGTCCTCAAACTCACAGAAATCTGCCTACCTCTGCCTCCTGAGTGCTGGGATTAAGGTGTGTGCCACCACTGCTTGGCTGTGAGTTGTTTTTTTAAAGAGACAGAAAGGGGTATATCTGATTGGAAGGGGAGCTGGGGAGAACCTAGGAAGAGCAGACAGACAGAGGGGAAATTATAATCAGGATATATTGTGTGAGGGAAAAAGCTCTATTTTCAATAAAAAGGAAAAAAATTAAAAAATCAGATTTTTTATCTTCAAAATCAAATTTAATTTACAGTTTTATATCTCTAGTGAAGTTGGTTCTTCATCATTTCCAGCACAACATGTGGATCTACTGGCCAGAACTCCAATATGTTCTTATTTAGTGTTTAATCCTCTAAAAGAGTCCAATTAATTACTTCAGCTTTATGGCAAACTGTCTTCGGCCAGCATCCAAGCCTGGACACTCTATCCCCCTCCTCTGCCCAGTCAGCTCCTGAGCTCGGGTGGTGTCAATGTAATTACTGAAGGAACTGGAGGGATGAGAGCCAAGGAGGGGGAGGGAAATGGCCTCGGCAATTATGTGCTGTGCTTCACCAGAGAAGTTGATGCCATTCTTTGCATAAATTATTATTTATCCTGGAATGGAATTCCCCTATGCTTATTACTAAATCAACCCCTTTTAAAAAATTCTTTGTTGGGCCTGTAAAGTCCCCTGGCCACTTTCTAACCTCTACTGCCTCAGCCCAGAGCCCACCCAGCAGAACATCAGTGAGAATTCCACTTGTTGTGCTGACTGGAGGCTGAATGCAATGACACAGGTAACTAGGTACACAGGTAACTAGTCACACTGGTAACTAGCATCCTAGACTTATATGTACCCTCAAATATAGGACCCTACAGGCTGGCAATATTCAGTCAAGTCATGTGATCTGGGTTTGGTGGTGAAAGCCTTTAATCCCAGCACTTGGCTGAATGTATTTTGTTTTTGTTTCTGTTTGTTTGTTTTTGTTTTTTGAGAAAGGGTTTCTCTGTGTTGCTTTGGAGCCAGTCCTGTAACTAGCTCTTGTAGACCAGGCTGGCCTCGAACTCACAGAGATCCACCTGCCTCTGCCTCCTAAATGCTGGCATTAAAGACACGCGCCACCACCGGCTGTAATCCCAGCACTTCGGAGGCAGAAGCAGGTGAATCAGTGTGAGTTCAAGGCCAGCCAAGACAGGTTCCAAAGCTACAGATAAACCCTATCTTAAAAAAAAGAAAGGAAGGGAGGAAGGGAGGGAGGGAGAGGTAAAGGAAGGAAGGAAGGAAGGAAGGAAGGAAGGAAGGGAGAGAAAAGTAATTAAAAATAGGTAACCTGGGCTGGAGAGATGGCTCAGAGGTTAAGAGCATTGCCTGCTCTTCCAAAGGTCCTGAGTCCAATTCCCAGCAACCACATGGTGGCTCACAACCATCTGTAATGGGGTCTGGTGCCCTCTTCTGGCCTGTAGGCATATACACAAACAGAATATTGTATACATAATAAATAAATAAATATTTTAAAAAAATAGGTAACCTACTTTCCTATTTTTCATGTCAGTCCATCTATGAAGATGCTGACTGCAGGCTATAACATTGATTCCATGACCTTCTCCTGGGAAACTGACAGTGTGAATTGAAGTTCAGCCTAGCTTTTCCTACTGCATTCCCAAGGCCCCTTTCCCTCTTTGACTCCACTAGAATTTTCTTCTGGAGACCTGCAGTGGGCCGTGTTCTCAGATATCATTGAATGTGGAGTGGTATCTCCTTTGTTTCATTTGCTTTCAGGTGAACGAGTCCAACTCCAACCATCTAGCACAATGGTTATCAACCTGAGGGTCATGACCCCTTCAGGGCTGCATGTCAAGCATCATGAACATCAGATATCTACATTATGAGTCATAACAGCAGCAAAATTACAGTTATAAAGTAGCAACAAAATAATTTTATTGTTGGGGGTCACCACACTATGAGGAACTGTATTAAAGGGTGGAAGCATTAGGAAGGCTGAGAACCACTGATCCAGAGACTGGCTCTCACCTGCATCCCTTTTACATCAAGTGTTTTGGTACCCTGCTTTGTTATCTGACACTTATGAATAAGGTCGGGCAGCAACAGCAGATGTGTATTTTAGCACATTCCTTGGCAAAAGCAAGGAGTCTTTCTGAGAACTTCCTTTTCTCTCTACAGAAACTGAGCTGGCATTTGTATTACTGAGGTGGGGGAGTCCCCACCTCGTGTCACCCACTCTGAGATGGCAGTAGGTTGAATATTCTACAAGGATCCAGACCACGCACTCTGCAAATCACACCCTGGGGTTACCTGACAGAGGGACTCTCCTTGCAGGTAAGAACAGAAATTATATCAGAAGCTGCTGAAGGCATTGGAGCTAAAATCCACCAAGGCAGCACACTATTAACACTGAAAGGATGCTCAATCTTTTCAAGAGCAATGAAGCAGCAGGGAAGACTGCAGGAATACACATCGCCTGAGCTGCGGACAGAGGCTTGGAAGTCAAGCCACATCTGCTGCTGACTCCCTTGACTTCCCCAAGGGAATTATTTTTATTAGTCAGCAACATTTAAAAACTAGATTTCCCTGAAAAACCCAAACATGCTGTTAATAATGGGCCTATATTGCAGGGCCACCAGCAACCCAGTCATGAGCCACAGGTACCACCTATGGCCAAGCAAATGGTCCCCTGTACTATAGCCCCCTGTACTCCAAAGAGAGTTCCTCAGCTTCATTCCTTTCCAAACGTCTGTGTGTATCTGAGTATGCAATCATCGATCTATAATGGTAATGGAACTGTGGGTTAGAAGCTAGAGACAGTTCCTGAACATGGGTGTTTATCTAGACTAGAGTGTGTAGTAATAAGGGCGGCAGGGCTGTGTTCCCAGCACCCCAGCCGCCTGCTCGGCTAGCTCATGCCCCGAAATAATTACACAGACACTGTATTCTTTTAAACACTGCTTGGCCCATTCTCTTCTAGGCTAATTCTCACATATTAATTTAGCCCATTTCTAATCATCTGTGTGTAGCACCCCAAGGTGCGCTTACCGGGAAGATTCTAGCCTATGTCCATCCTGGGTCGGAGCTTCATCCTGGGAGCAGGGCATGGCGTCTCTTTCAGGCGTCTGCTCCTGAGAGGAGAGCTGTCGAGACTCTGACCTCACTTCCTCTTCCTCCCAGCATTTTGTTCTGTGTACTCCACCCACAGGGCCAAGCAGTTTCTTTATTGGCCAATGACCTTCCTCCATCATTTCCCCTTTTTCGGTTTAAACAAAAAAAAAAGGCTTTAACATAGCAAAATTACATATAACAAAACAGTTATCAAGTAAAAGTTACAATAATCTTTATCATAACTAAGGAAAACTATAACTAACTATTCTTAACTCCATCAAAGACTCCAGAAAGATACAATACTACCTAAGCAAACAAGAAAAAAGCAACTTTTAAAACTCTAGAAATGACAGAGACATCTCGCTGCCTGGACAGTCACCCAAAGTTCCTCTGTACCGTTGGGGCATCCATCTTCAGCCTTCAGGCCCATGGTATCCAGCAGACATTTCCATAAAGCAGGAAAATTCAAAGTCAGTTCAGTCACTATCTGTTGTGTCCTGCAGAATGTCTTGCAGACTCTTTCATGAATCAGGAACCCCGAAAGATCATCTCACCTTAGGCAAGTTCAGTAGTCCTCTCTCTGCGGGTTCTCTGTGTCCAGTTTATGCAATAGTCCAGGCAAGAGCAGTTTTTTGCCCAAATGGCTATCAAACTCCATAAGGATCCTCTTCGATGCCCATCTTCCTCTTGAAGTAGATTGGTGCTGCCAGGAGCAGAGTGTCTCATTGTCATGAAAAGTCCTCAGTTATTAAAACATTAAATGTCCTATTCTGTAATCTTTGAAAGACATGAAGAATGTCTATCTAAAATATATCTCTATATATCTAGAAAATCTAACTAACATGACTACAAGCTTTACTATTATTGATGATTATCTATTAACAACCTATATTTCTTAATTATACAGTACATATTTAAATGAACTACACAATCACAATACCTTAATCAAAATCAGAAACACTTATACATATAACAAAATTGACCTTAAATCTCTATCAATAAAACAAAATCTATACTAATGTAAATTATTCATATCTATATCATAGCCCCCTTAAAATGTAAAAGAACATTTATAAACCATATTTGGGAATATGGGCGCAGTTTTTTCTCTCCAAACTGCTTCCTGCTGAATGGGGGCGTCGTTAATTAGGTCTTTCATGGTATAACCTGTGTGCTCGTTTCATCTCAGTTGGCAGTTGAGCGAAGCAATTTTTTGAAGGCGTGCACAGGAACCATTCAGGAGGACGTGGTCCATCATACCAAATTGGAATAGAAGAAATGAACAGCGTCTCATCCTCTGTGAAAACAAAATAAGAAACTCCTTTCCAAAGTATCATATCCTTAGATCCAAATTCAAAATATCTATGTTGGATTAGTTCAGCAGCATTTATAAATAAATATCTTTTAGCAGCTGTTGCTCCTTCCTCAGCATTCAAACAATTTAAAGAGAGCATAATAGCATACAGTATCAAAATTCTCTATTTATTTTCCATCTTTGTACAGCTTTGTTTTAACCTCTATTTCGTTTATTTTTACTTTTAACTCTTTGCTTTTTGAGACAGGTTCTCTGTATCTTTGACCTGAAGTAACTCTGTAGACCAGGCTGTCTTTGAACTCTCAGAGATCCGCCTGTCTCTGCCTCCCAGGCATTGGGATTAAAGGTGTAAACTAGTACACCTTGAACTCACAGAGATCTGTTTGCCTCTGCCTTCTAGGCACTGGGATTAAAGGCGTGTGCTACCACACACAACAACTCTCTTCCTTTTTTTATGTTTTTTACTTTAAGAACTTCAACTTTTAGTCTGCATATATTTTTAACACACTGTAAACCATTTAAAAATTTTCTTTGTCTTTGAATCTCTCTTTACTGTATATCTCTCTTTTTCTGACCACATGAGTCTTTAATTTACCAAGCAATATCAGTAGGATTAAAGGCGTGGCTTTGCCAGCTAGATCCAATCCATTCCTTAGCTTTCCAGCCTCATGGTGGATATACAGGCTGTAGCCATGTTTACTGCAAAAACTGTGTGGCATTTCAAGGTCCCTGCCAGCAAGTGAGCTACAACAGACAACACTCAAGTCCTCTCTCAGTAGCCGGCCCTCCTGCCTCAAACAGTCAGAGTTTGCCCTGGCAGGATGGCCCAGAAAGCCGGCATTTTTAAACGGCGCAGCTTTTTTCCTGCTACGGCTGAAAACCGAAAAGCATGCGTTCAGCTTTCCGTCAACACCATTTAAGTGTTTCGTGGCAGGAACTCTTAATGAGCTGCAGGGTTTTGCAGCTGAAGCTGAGTCAGGAAGCCTCTCTTAGAAGAGGCGCTTGCTTGCCTCTAGCAAGCAGAGTAGATCCGAGAAATTGTCACTATCAAGAAAACATGCTTTACTCTTTGCCAAGCTTTTTCAGGCTTTCTGTGGATTCAGTTGTCCACGTGGGCGTCAATCTGTAGTAATAAGGGTGGCAGGGCTGTGTTCCCAGCACCCCAGCCGCCTGCTCGGCTAGCTCATGCCCCGAAATAATTACACAGACACTGTATTCTTTTAAACACTGCTTGGCCCATTCTCTTCTAGGCTAATTCTCACATATTAATTTAGCCCATTTCTAATCATCTGTGTGTAGCACCCCAAGGTGCGCTTACCGGGAAGATTCTAGCCTATGTCCATCCTGGGTCGGAGCTTCATCCCGGGAGCAGGGCATGGCGTCTCTCTCAGGCGTCTGCTCCTGAGAGGAGAGCTGTCGAGACTCTGACCTCACTTCCTCTTCCTCCCAGCATTTTGTTCTGTTTACTCCACCCACAGGGCCAAGCAGTTTCTTTATTGGCCAATGACCTTCCTCCATCAAGAGTGGAAGAGATTTCCCAATGTGTATATCATTTTACCCTTCCCAGGGTGAAAAAAAACAGAGACTGACAAGTACAAGGGAAAACTGGTGAAACCTGTGGCCAAAAGACTAGTTAGACATCTGCTATGTGTCAGATTTGATTTCTGGCCTTGTGGCATTGATTTTGTTCATTCAGAAAAAGGACGCCCTTCTCCGGTAGCTTGCAAAGGCCAGGAAGTTCATATGTCAGCTACTAGCCTCATCACTGTGACCAATTAGATGGCCAGGAAAGGGTGGCAACATTTCTTTTGCTCGTGGATTCAGAGGATTCAGGCTGTTGTCAGTTAACTCCTTCCTTCTAGGTCTGTGGTGGGGCAAAGTACCATGGCAGCAGGAACATGTGGACCAGGCTGTTCACATCATGGTAGGTCAGCAGAGAGAAGAAAATACAGGGCGAGGCCAGAGGAAGAGATGTCTCTAAAAATGCCATCAGTAATTGACTACTTCCCTTAACTAGACCCCCATCTCCTCCTCCCAAAATGATACCATCAGCAGCTGAGGACCAAGTTTATGATACGTGAGCCTGTCTGGGACATTTCATCATAAAGTCTACTTTAGTCAAACATTCTCTGGGTCCTGTACTGATAACATCCATTTTTATTTCAGAATGCTTTAGTCAGGAATTTCTTCAAACTTCCTCAGCCTCCACACTTTTATATTATCTTTAAAAAAAAAAAAAAGCCTCCCCAGATCCCCAGAGAAAAGGAAGGCTTAGGTTTGGTCTCTCAGAGAAGCAAGGCTGAGATTAATCAGGGAGAGGTGGAGAGCTGGAAAGCTGAACTGAAATGCTGAGACGGGAACCGGCAGGGCCCTCAGAGTGACTGAAAATAGACCTGAGTCCCTAAGTGTAGAGTTGCTGTAGGGAAAGATAAGGTGGGAACCAGATGCACTGGGGCTGGAATTCCAGGCTCATGAGGTCCACCCCATCCGGAGCCACTGGGAGCAAGAGAGCAACTTTAAAGGAAGGGGCAAGTTTATCTGTAGCCAAAGGAGCCTGACAAACAGCTAGCCAAGAGTTCATAACACAGCAGCCAAAACATGGGAGAGCTGCCCCCAACAAGGTGGACGGAGAGAAGCAACTCCTGAATACCGTCATCTGCTGTCCACATCTGCACACTGGCACGTGCGCGCACACACACACACACACACACACACACACACAACTAAATAAAAAATATAAATATTCTAAAGAAATAAATACTACATGATGATTGCAGCAACTATAGGTCATGGGAAAAAAGGAAAGAAACAATAGAGCAGAGAGGAAAATAAGCTGCACACACAGGAGGAACATCCGGAAAAATGTATTGTCACTCAAGTGTTCTCAGCCTCTACCTGTTGGCATCCAGGGCCCAACTCCCTCAGGGTATTGGCAGCATCCCTGACCTCGACTCACTAGGTGCCAGAAGTAAGCCCCACCACTTACAACAACCCCAAATGTCTCCTACGCACCTTGCCAACTATCACGTGGAAGCGAAATTACCTCTGGTCAAGAGTTACTAGATAACTAGAACGCAAAAGCTTGATCGTTCCCAGGAACATGACAGCAAGCAGCAAAGGCAAAAGAGGAGTGGTCCCAGAGCCATCGGTTGTGATGAAATCAGTCTCTGAGTATCTCAGGAAAGCTCATTCAATAATCAAGTCCAGGTCACAGGAGTCATGAAGGGAACAGGCAATGTCAAAATAAGAGCAAGTAAGGAAGAGCTGCGCTCAAAAGTCTGACTGCAGAAGTGCAGTCCTGTGTCATGGCTTGGAGTCTGTGTTGGCCAAGAAGAGGCACAGGCTTCTAAATGGAAATCAGAGTTTAAGAAGCAAAACTGTTCCTTCAAGCGTCTCCTCTTTAGTCACCTTTACTCCCTACTCAGCAAGGGTCCATGGTGGAGACAGATGCTGCCCAAAAGGACCATAACAAAGATGGGGCCAGTGAAGGAAAGTGTGAGATTGACTTGGGTTTGGCATTTACAGAACAATGAACAGAGTCTTTGAAGCTCCGTTAAACAAAAGCACCATTTGTCTACACTGGGAGCTACAAAGAAAAACAGGATTGCAGCAGAGGACTAAAAAAAGAGAGAGAAAAATACCAAACTGGAGTGTGCGTGGGTTTTCCAGGGTCCTCCCTGAGACCTTATGCCAAAATCTAAGGTCTAAAAGTCCTTAATACTTAAGAAACAATCAAAATGTATTTAATGCAACACAGGAAATGTAGGCTTTTGGGTATTATGTTTAAAATAATTACTAACTTTTTTACCTTGTCAGCTCTTTTAATTTATGCAGTATGGGAAGGGACACGTTAACAACAACAACAAAAGATTGAGCATTTTTGAACACACAAAGATTTCATTTGCTGCCTTCTCTGTCTCTGTGCCTATGAATTAGCGATGCTAAATTTTATTTCTCTTACTTCTTTCTTGTTTGTGGGGGAGAAGGACTAATACTCCTCTCTGCAGCGGCCCGCCTGCCATTAACATGCTTGTGAGATCTCCGTTTCCTTTCGCATTCCGTGGCCAGCTTGGTTTTTAATCTAACAGCCCTTCTTTCAAAATGATCTCTCTGCTACAGACAGGTATTTATCATTCCCCTTGCTCTCCTGGCTCCCTGACAGCACTCACGTGAACTGAAGCCATTTTGAAGTTCCCTGCCCATCCTTAGGGCCTTCTGCTTCTCTGCCAGATTGGAGCCAGATTTGGGATCACACAGATCCCTATTCTTTGGATTTTAGTGACTGTTCTTGGACGGGGAGGGTTAGCTCAGAAGGGGGCTTTTAGAAGGGTGGAGGAGGAGAGATTCCAGAAAGTTAAGAGGTGTAGTTGGTGTTTTTCTCCTTGCTGTAACAAGAGCAACTTGAGGGAAAGGGTTTATTTCTGCTCACAATTTGAAGGGAGAGGCTGTCCTGGTAGAAGTGACTGTGGGAGCAGCTGGAGGCTTTGGCGTTGGGAGCCTGCAGAGCTTGGTTACACTGTAGCCACCGTTAGGATGCAGAGGGAGAGAATACTGACATTTAGCTCAAAATTAATAATCACACCAAGGCCCACACTTTAATCCCAGCATTCAGGTGGCAGAAGCAGTGGTTCTCTGAGTTCAAGACCAGCCTGGTCTAAGAGAGAGTCAAAGGGTGGCCAGGAGCCTGGCGATGGTGGTACACACCTTGAATCCCAGCACTCATATACATAAAATATGTAAATCTAAAGCCAGGCGATGGTGGTGCACGCCTTTAATCTCAGCACTCCGGAGGCAGAGGCAGGCGGATCTCTGGGAGTTTGAAGCCAGCCTGGTCTACAAGAGCTAGTTGCAGGACAGGCTCCAAAACTACAGAGAAACCCTGTCCAAAAAAAAAAAAAAAGATGGCCAGGGCTACACAGAGAAACCTATCTCAAAAACAACAACAACAACAAAAAGAAAAAACAAAATTAACCATCACAAGGAGACAGCTCTTGGTATTTCATTCAAGTCTTTTATTTGGAACTCCTTCCTGTGCCTTTGCACAGAAAGGGAGAAGTTGAGTCAACTTGTTCTTTCTAATTGGGGGTGTACAGCTCAGTGGTGTTAACCATGAGTGAGGCACCTTCCTTCCCTCCCAAGAACTGCCCATTCTCTCTGAAGGTCCTTCTTCCTTTTCAAGTGTGAGGCCGTGTACTGATGGGAACTGTAGCTCTTAGTGTGTTGGAGTCTCACCTCCAATAATCAGGTCTTCTGGAGACCTGCCTGTTTTTGACATCCAGCTCACACCCAGCAACATCTCTCATAAGAGAACTTTAAAGTCACAATGGTCCAGAGAGCCAAACCAGTGCGCCATTTTCCAATATGTTCCAGAAGGATACTTCAGAACAGGACCAGCCGTCATTTCACTAGCCATGAAGACTGATGCAAATGTGTCATCCCAGCACTTGGGAGGTGAAGGCAAGAGGACGGCAAGTTCAAAACTAACTCAAGCTGCTCAGCGAGGCACTACATCAAAACACCAGGGCCTAAGGATGCAGCTCACTGATAAAAAAAAAAAAAAAAAAAAAAAAAAAAAAAAAGCAGTTAGCTAGCCTCTGAAAGGCCCTGGGTTTGAGTCCCAACACTAATGACAACAATAACCCACCACACACACACACACACACACACACAACTCCTTAAAAGCTAAAGTTCCATCTAAGTAGCGTAGTACATGAAACTCTAAATTCCAGCACTCGGGAGCCTGAAGCAGGAGGATCTTTTAGTTAGAAGCCATCCTAAGTTACCTTTCAATAAGACTTTCCAACGACTTACGCTTCATTGACAAGACTAGACACTTGTGGTTTTCTAGTCCCTTTTTTATTTTTAAAATTTTATTTTACAATGAACATGGCACCTATTTATTTCCTAATATGTAAAATGGGGGGTGGCCCTTACCTTCCTGTTACTTGAAAGTGACACCAAAGGTGATGTCACCAGGCTCAGATTCGGTGTGGGTAAGTCCCCAAACCACACAGGCTATTCCGCTACCTGGGTTCCCACACCTACACTGCACTAGTATGATTTGGGAGTAAAACCTTAAAATATGCCCTAATTGTTCATTTTCAAAAAGTAGCTTCTGAGCTATATCCACTCTCGTATTTGTTGGCACCGTCTTGTGTTTTGAGAGAAGAGGGTAGCTGTCCTTAGTTCTTTTAAGTTCTTTACTCTTTAAATAGTAGCTCTTGACCAGATGTGCGGTTGTTAAAAGTCTTTTCCCGTTCTGTAGCCTGCCACTTTGTTCGAATGATGCTGCCCTTTGCCGTTCAGAAGCTTTTGTGTTTCTGAATGTCCCATTTATTAACCTGCTTGCCTCTTCCTCTTTAGCACTGGGATTAAAGGCATGGACCACCACACCTCACCTGGCCTGGAACTTCCATACAAGAGACTAACCTAGACTTCAGAGATTCTCTTGCCTCTGCCTCCCAGGGCTGGGATTAAAAGCACTCATCACTACAACTGGCTAAAATTTCAAATTTTTAATAAATGGACCCTCTAAAACATTTTGGCAGTCACTGGGCAGGGTGGTGCACACCTTTAATCCTAGCACTTGGATTTCTGTCAGTTCAAGGCCATCCTGGTGTATAAAAGGAGTTCCAGTTCAGTTGCTAGAGAGTTTACCTAGCATGCCTGGGCTTGGATTCTGTCCTTATTCTTCAAGCCATACAAACCAGGTATGAAGGAATATATCCTGGGATACTGAAGACTGTGAAGAAGGAGGAAGAAGAGGAAGGAGAAACGGAGAAAAACTGGGTAAGTTTCAGGCTAGCAAAGGTAGTGAGACCCTGTCTCAAAAACAAACAAAATGATAATGAAACAATTACTGCCCTTCGCCTTGTACTCTGCCTTCCCTTTCAAATAGAATCCAGGGTCCTGCTTTCACACTGCCAATTTAGGACATGACAAAGGTGTGAGACGTGGGGGCTAAAGCTTGTTCTGTTTTTTTTTTTTTTTCAAGTGTTTACCTGTGAATTTTTCACTTTTCCCATCCACAACTATGGCCCTCCCTCAGGTGACTGTCAGAAAGTCGTGATGGGTTAATTGCATAGCTACCTCTGAACCACTTTATTCTTAGTAATTTCTCTTCCTTTGGCTCTTTTTGCAGTCTGAAAGAGTCATAAAAAGGTGGCTGGAGATTTAGGCAGCGGGGCTTTGAGCCTGGAAACCCTGTAGGCAAAAGCCCTGCCCCCACTCGACCTCCGCCCTTGTTGGCTCCGCCACGCTGCGATCTCTGTGGCCAGTAGAGGGCACACTTACTTTACTTTCGCAGACCAGAAAGCCCGTGCAGCCCGGGGGAGGGGGCGGGGAAAGAGTCTCTGCAGCAAAACGCAGCCTAGGGATTGGCAGCTCTTGGAGTTTGAGGCAAAATCCTAGAGGCTGTAGTCATTTTGCAATCCTTAAAGCTGAATTGTGCAATGAGCTTGATCTGGAGGAAGATACTATCGTTTAGCAGCTGAACCCTGAGTTGCAAACTCAATGCATAATAACTACCTTGAAAAATATTCGCTCTATGCACTCTATACCCTACTTTTTCTTTTATTTTTTTAAGGGAGTAGCAGTGGGGGTGGGGGTTCTTTTTGTTTGTCTGTTTTGAGACTATTTCTCTGCGTAGCTTTGGAGCCTGTCCTGGAACTCGCTCTGTAGACCAGGCTGGCCTCGAACTCAGATTCACCTGCCTCTGTCTTCGGAATGTTGGTATTAAAGGTGTGTGCCATCACCGCCCGGTGGGAGGCTTAAAATGCCTTGGAGTGCGGTGTCATGAATGAGATTACTTTGGGGTTTGGTGCTGTGGGATAAGCAAATCCCACGGGAATATGCATTATATAATAAACCTAGAGCAGAGGAAAAGACTGCTGTTGAATTGGTTAATAAACTAGGTTATCATATATTTACATATATATGTGTGTGTGTGTGTGTGTGTGTGTAGTTAGGTTTGAGGACTGTACATAATTCACAACAAGGTATTCAGGAAAATAAGCTGGGAAATTAATGTATAAATTAAGTCAAGCTTTTAATTAACTAAAGTCAAACACAGACACAAATAAAAAGCCAAAAAATACAACATTTCCTAGATCAGATTGGACCTAGCTTTTTGTTTTTAAGTACATAATTACAACTCCAGTAATAAAGAGAAAAGACGACTTGGGTTTTTCCGGTAAGGAAGGGGTTAACGGTTTCCTTTCAACTAGGGTCTTCGCAGGCTCCCCAGACCCAAGTTGGCAAGTTCTACTTGTTCCCCTTTTGGGGAAGTCCGGGTGTCGTGCCCTCCCACCCCCAGCCACCCACACTGCGTATTCTCGAGTCTAGCGCCTTGATTCTCCCTCAACCCCTAAGCCGAGTCTGGTGCGAACTGGCTCCACGGGGGCAAAGAGGATTTACCTCTTGTGAAAGCTGGTTATGGAATAGGAACTCTGAGTGAGCGGGGGTGAGATGGGGTGCAGTCTGTCTGGCAGAGATTCGACCGGGAGGATCCGGGTGGAGCGCACCCACCAGAACTCCCCTACTGTACTCCAGCTCTGGAGGGGGCCGGGAGACCTACAGGGTTAGATTGGGGGGGGGGGGGACAGTCGTCTCCCATCCCCACTGCCTGGTGGATGTCTGAGCCGCAGGAGCTGGAGTGTGTGTGCACGCGCGCGCGAGCGAGCGTGTGTGTGTGTGCGTGTGTGTGTGCTTTTTAACAGCAAATTGGGGGATCCATTCTGGAAAGAATGTACCCAGTAAGCATAGCTGTACATCCAAAATGCATAATGCCCTCCGCAAGAGATGCAGTGGGTGCTTATTTATAAGTGGCTCTCCAAGCATACGTGGCAGTGCGTTGCTGAGCAATTTTAATAATTCCAGGCGTCGTTTTCCTCTGTAGACCTCGTCTGTCATTGACCCCCAACTAACACCCCACACACTGGACGCGGGCTCATAGATAACCCATTCTTTTCGTCCTTCCCCTTCTAAATTCTGCCTTCCCAACCTTAGAGAGACGCCTGGCCGCCCGGGACGTGCCTGACGCGGCCCAGGGTACATGGCGTATTGTGCGAACTAGGCAGCTGTTCCACCTGCCATGACTGAAACACGCAAGACAAGAACACAGTTTGCCCGATCGCTGCGCCCAAAGAACAGTACGGAAAGGGAAAGGACGTGCGCGCCAGCAAGAGAAAATGATCGGGCTCGCAGTTAATTCATGAAGCGCTCTGACTGTTTACACCCCAGGAACTGGAGTACTGAGCTGCGGGCCTAAGGCTCCTCCTCTTTCCCTGGCTCCCCACTAGCGCCCCTCCCGGGTTCCCAAAGCGGGGGAGGGGGATACAGAGAGGGAGGGAGAGGGGGCGGGAGAAAGATTCTTTGGCGAATCTCCGCCCACCAGCCCTTTATAACCCCAGGGTCTTAGCGGCCGAGGACCCCAGGGCTGCTCTGCTCACGGCCATCGCCACCTCCACTCAGTTCCTCTCCTGCCGCCAGAAGGGCAGGGCTTCGCCGAGCCTTGGCGGGAAAAAGAACCGAGGGGTGGGATCCCAGTGCAGTATAAAAGAAGCTTTTCGGGGCGTTCTTTCTGACTCGCTGTAGTAATTCCAGCGAGAGACAGAGGGAGTGAGCGGGCGGGTTGGAAGAGCACAGTGTGCAGAGCCGCGCTCCGGGCGTCCTGGGAAGGCAGCTTAGGAGTGAGAGGGGCTTTACCTTCGGGCCTGCCGCCCCCCGCCCCAGATCTCCGGCTGACCTTGCACCAGCGGTCGCAACCCTCGCCCCCTCTGGGAAACTTTGCCCATTGCAGCGGGTGGACACTTTTGCACTGGAACTTACAATCTCCGAGTGAGGACAGGACTCCCCAAGCGCCGGGGAGAAAATTTTTGTCTATTTGGGGACAGTTTTCTCTGCCTCTGCCCGCGATCCGCTTCCCTGAAAGGAGCTCCTAGCGCTCTTTGAAGGCTGGATATCCTTTGGGCGGTGGAAAATCCGGTAAGCACAGAACTGCTGGTCTTGTAATGTTTTTTTCTCTGCGTCTTGAATGCAGCGGCCGGTCAGGGTAGTCTTTTCTTCCATTCCTGTGCCTTTGACACTTTTCGCAGAGCAGTTGTGGGTAGGCTGGGGTGGAGCTGGGGTGAATCGGAGTCGGGGTAGAGACTTGTCAAGATGACAGAGGAAAAGGGAAAGGAAAAACCGGGGTGCATTTTGAAATTGGGTTCCAGAGATTACTCTGGGTTGACGCTGATCCCGTCCTGTTGGACATTCTTGCTTTACTACATTAATTGCTATTTGTGTCCTTTGGGGGACTGGATCCGGAGGTCGCTTCTTTTTGGTCAGAAATCCTTCGTATTCTGAGGTCTTTGGAGGAAGGATTACCTTTTGCGTGTGGGATCAAGGTTTCGGAGCCTCTGACTTTTCTAGTCTCCAGGAGGGCATTTAAATTTCGGCTTAGTGCATTGCTGACAGCCGGAGACCGACTCAGAGGTGCGTCCCGTCCGCCAATCCCCGGCGGCGATTCCAACTTGCCCCTGGTTCTTTTAAGAAGTTGCCATTTGGCTTTAAAAATAGTGGCAATAGTAAAATTTAAACCTGACCTCCTCGGTATTAGGACTTTGTGCTGAGCTAGGCGCAGTGACGGAAGGCAAAATTGGGACAGTGATGTGACCGATTCGTTGGGGAAAACCAGGGGGGAATCCTCACATTCCGGCTTGGGATCCGCGGGTATCCCCGCACCCCTGAATTGCTAGGAAGACTGCGGTCAATTGCGATCTGGGCTGTTCTGTAACAGCTGCTACTCTCGGCGGGAGAGGGAAGACGCCCGCTCAGGGTGGTGAATCGCGGCGGGGTCTTTGGTGCAGTGGTGTCTCGAAATAGAGTGTGGAAGGGAGGTGTCCCTGTTATTGAGACCCCCCCCTCCCCTTTTATTTGACGAGGCTTGTTAAAGCCGGAGGCTGAGCTCGCCCCTCCAAGCCAGCAATCGGAAAGAAAAGCCGGCAGAGGAAGGAAGGGGGGCGCGCTGGGGGTGGAGAAAGGGGAGGGCGGAGAGGGGCGGCGGCGCCGGCTGGGTAGGAGCGCGGCGACGGCGAGAGGGGACCCGGACCGGGTTGGCGGCGCAGAGAGCTGGAGCGGGAGGGGGGCCTAGTACCGCGGCGCCTCTCGCCTTTCTCCTTCAGGTGGCGCAAAACTTTGCGCCTTGGCTTTTGGCAGACTGTATTCCCTATAGTCGCCTCCCTCAGCCTCTGAAGGAGGCCAAGGCCGATGGCAATTCCTGGGCGTCTGCAGGGCTAAGTCCCTGCTCCAAGGAGGCGGGGACTCCGGAGCAGCTGCTGGTCCGAATGTGCGTAGCGATAGTAGGGAGTGAAAGAGCGCATTCCCCCTCCTCAATACACATACACCCGAGCGAGCGAGCACCAGCGCGCGCGCGCGCGCACGCACACACACACACACACACACACACACACACACACACGCACACACACACACACACACTTGGAAGGACAGCAGCACACAGAAAGGGGAGTGGTTCAGGATTGGGGTACGCGCTGCGCCAGGTTTCCGCATCAACCAGAGCTGAGTAACTCTAGCCTTGCTTCCCTTGCTGTGCCCCCTCTAGCAGACAACCACAACGATGCCCCTCAACGTGAGCTTCGCCAACAGGAACTATGACCTCGACTACGACTCGGTGCAGCCCTATTTCATCTGCGACGAGGAAGAGAATTTCTATCACCAGCAACAGCAGAGCGAGCTGCAGCCGCCCGCGCCCAGTGAGGATATCTGGAAGAAATTCGAGCTGCTGCCCACCCCGCCCCTGTCGCCCAGCCGCCGCTCGGGGCTCTGCTCTCCCTCCTATGTTGCGGTCGCTGCGTCCTTCTCCCCAAGGGAGGACGATGACGGTGGCGGCGGCAACTTCTCCACCGCCGATCAGCTGGAGATGGTGACCGAGCTACTTGGAGGAGACATGGTGAACCAGAGCTTCATCTGCGATCCTGACGACGAGACCTTCATCAAGAACATCATCATCCAGGACTGTATGTGGAGCGGCTTTTCGGCCGCCGCCAAGCTGGTCTCGGAGAAGCTGGCTTCCTACCAGGCTGCGCGTAAAGACAGCGCCAGCCCGAGCCCCGCCCGCGGGCACAGCGGCTGCTCCACCTCTAGCCTGTACCTGCAGGATCTCACCGCCGCCGCGTCCGAGTGCATTGACCCCTCGGTGGTCTTCCCGTACCCGCTCAACGACAGCAGCTCGCCTAAGTCCTGTACCTCGTCCGATTCCACAGCCTTCTCTCCTTCCTCTGACTCGCTGCTGTCCTCCGAGTCCTCCCCACGGGCCAGCCCCGAGCCCCTAGTGCTGCATGAGGAGACACCGCCCACCACCAGCAGCGACTCTGGTAAGCCGCCCCGATTCCCAGCAGGATGGGATGGAGGTTGGATGAATCTTCTCTGTTCGTTGGCATTAATTCTATTGACCTCTAGTCTCACCCCTTCTTTCCCTTCTCTGCGGAAGGGCTCTTCATCCAGTGCTTCAGAGATCCCTCCCTCCCCTTCTTCCAGACCGCCCTGGTTGTCAGCCCACCTCACCCTTCCCAACCCTCAGGAATTTCATTTGGGTTTTTAAATCTTCTGGCTTATCTTTCAACTCAATCCACTCCCTTTTACCTCTCCTAGGCAGTTTAATTACCCTGGAAAGGGTGTGAATGAGGGTGAGAGAGCTGAGCTCAGGGAGAGTGAATGAATTACCTGCTTCTTTTGACTTCAGGAAAGAGATTTGAATTTTAATGGCTAAGTTTGTACAAGACCCAAGAGAAGCCTTGAAGCAGGGCACCCTTTAGCCTCAGTTCCAGGCAGTAGTGAAAGTTTTTTAAAGAGTTGAGGGGCTGGTTTTTTTTTTTTTTTTTGGTTTGTTTTTTCATCCTGTTTTGAACACTTCAAAGTTAGTCCTCTCCAATCTGGATTTCTTCACCCCCCTCCACCCCCCCCCACCCAACCAGGACGTTTGGCAAAGCTGCAAGATGTTTTTATTATTGTACTCCCCGTAAAATAGGGAGTTGCTAAAGTCAGAGCCAGAGGTTTGCAGCTATCACTCACAGCACCTGAAGGGTTCTCGGTAAAGTCCCTTAAAAATAGGAGGGGCTTGGGAATATGCTTTGCTTTGGGTGTGTCTGAAGCCTCATTAAGTCTTAGGTAAGAATTGGCATGCATGCCATATCCTGGTACATGGTAATTTTCTCACCTGTGCCCTAACCCTGTTCTTCTGCCTTTCTGGGGAGAAGGGAAGATGGTGTCTAGATCTGGTTCTTTTTATTTCCTTCAGAATCCTTGGTGACATCCATCCTTGGTATTTGCATAGCATTGGTCAAATCCTATGTAAGGAGGCATTCATTACTAACAGTGAACTTCCAATTCTTTCCTTTAGAGGAAGAACAAGAAGATGAGGAAATTGATGTGGTGTCTGTGGAAAAGAGGCAACCCTCTGCCAAAAGGTCCGAATCAGGGTCCTCCCCCTCAGGGGGCCACGGCAAACCTCCACACAGCCCACTGGTCCTCAAGAGGTGCCACGTCTCCACTCATCAGCACAATTATGCAGCGCCCCCCTCCACGAGGAAGGACTATCCAGCCGCCAAGAAGGCCAAGTTGGACAGTGGCAGGGTCCTGAAACAGATCAGCAACAACCGCAAATGTGTCAGCCCCAGGTCCTCAGACACAGAGGAGAACGACAAGAGGAGGACGCACAACGTCTTGGAACGTCAGAGGAGAAACGAGCTGAAGCGCAGCTTTTTTGCCCTGCGTGACCAGATCCCAGAGTTGGAAAACAACGAAAAGGCCCCCAAGGTAGTTATCCTCAAAAAAGCCACCGCCTACATCCTGTCCATCCAAGCAGAAGAACACAAGCTCATCTCAGAAAAGGACTTACTGAGGAAGCGGAGAGAACAGTTGAAACACAAACTCGAACAGCTTCGGAACTCTGGTGCATGAATTGACTTCTCAGCGAAAAGGAGCCTGAATCGCTCGTGACTTTTCATTCCTTACTCAGGGAGAGTAGGGAGAATGGTTCCTTCTTAAACTGATGTCGGCGCTGGACTTCAAATGCATGCTCAAAGCCTAACCTCACAACCTTGGCTGGGGCTTTGGGACTGTAAGCTTCAGCCATAAATGTTAACTGCCTCAAACTTTAGGCATAAAAAGAACTTTTTTTTATGCTTCCCATCTTTTTTTTCTTTTCCTTTAACAGATTTGTATTTAAATTGTTTTTAAAAAAAAAATCTTAAAAGTTTACCCACTTTACCCATGTAAATAGGACCCTTAAATGTAAATAACTTTAATAAAACGTTTATAACAGTTATACAAGATTTTAAGACATGTATTATAAACCATAATTTTTTTTATTTAAATACATTTTCATTTTTAAAGTTGATTTTTTTCTATTGTTTTTAGAAAAAAATAAAATAATTGGAAACAATACAATTGAGTCAACCCTTGTGCTTTCTTTCCTCTCTCGATTTTCTCTTCCTCAATTACAGATGAACAGAATTCAACCATTTTCCCAAGGTTTACTTAAAAAGCTGGGAAGAGCTAGCGTAAGAAAGGCAAGGGGGTTTCTTTGTTAAAATGGGGCTGGGGGCCTCAAGGCCTTTGAGTTCCTGAGGTTAGAGACACACTTCCTGCAAATGGTGATAAGAACCGGAGTTGCTAGTTAGGGAAGGGCAAAAGGCGGCTGAGAAGGTTAGAGGCAGGAGAAGGAGAAGCAGGAGAGGTTAAAGATAACAGTTAAATATACTGAGGGAAGGGATGGCAAAATCCCCTGCAGTTAACCAACTCCGTTCACTTCAAGCCAGGGAGAGACTCTGCCCTGCAGAGGAGCTGATTGGGGGAAGGGAGGGAGCCACCTTTTGTTCTTAGCCTGCTGCTCCCAGGTGGCTGGCTGTCCCTAACCCCACAGTTATCTCCTAAGCCTCAGAAGAACCCGAGGAAGGAATGCTACCACTGCCAGGTCTAACCTGGTTTCCAAAATGAGCTGTAAAAGTTCAGAGAGGACTGCAGCACTCAATGCGTGAAGACATCTTGAAAACAAGTCATGCTGCCATGCCTTTGCTCATTGGTGTGTCCTCAGCTGGGGAAAGCTGCTGGGGAGAGGCCTGAGAATGAACTTGTTCCCCGCACCCTTTTGAGCTTTGACTTGGAAGTCTACGGGAGGTAGGTAGTGCCGTCGTAAAAGAGGGACTGTGGATTTCCTCCTACTACACAGATGAAACAGGCATAAAATGACACATCTGTGCACCCAAGGGATTCAGCATCAATTTAACACTTAGTTCATCCAGTAAGAATAACCCTGCTACCTATGAGAACAAGAGTCATTTAAGTTTCAGTCTTCAGACCTGCTTGGGCATCAGTTCCCCTCTTTTTGTTGGTGGGTTTTCTGGGGTTTTGGGGGAGTTTTTGGGGGGTGGGGTCGGGAGTTAGGCCGTTGACTGCTGTTTAGCCTTTTACTCTGAGAAGCACATAGCTCGTTCCCCTCTGCCTTACCCATTACTTATTTATTTTACATCAGATCCCTGCTTGCCCCCGGGAAGGAACCAGTTTGGAAATGCTACTGTTCAGATCATAAAATAAAACATACTTAGGCTTTGTCATGTGAGTCATGAAACTCTCCTTCCACCGAAGCACTTTCACACATTCATGACACATGCTCATCATTAGTCCATGGGAAGGCATTTTGGAATGGGTGTCTTTATTAATTATACGTCTCTGAAAACCCGCAGACAAAGCCAGAAACTGGGACGTGTCCGTAGAGGCCAAGGAAGGGACCCTAAATGTTCTAAATGACTCATTTGTCTCAGAGAAGGTCTCTAGCATCCTGGAGTGACTTTGGGACTTCAACGTCCATCACTCAGAAGCCAATAACTGTGCCTATGACCTCCTAAGAGATTCTATTCAAGCATCTAACATTTTGTTTTTCATCTTTCTTTTGGGCTCTTTGAGACCCATCCTGCGCTTCAAACTGTCACACCCCCTATCCTGAATTCAAAGGAAAACACAAAACCCAGACGTTGAGTAGTTAGTTCAAAGGGTAACAAAAGCGGGGTGCTCTTAAACTGTTCTGTCTATGCCCCTTTGTGGCCCTAGGCTGGAGTGCAGCCCTGGAATGACTCACTGGAGAACTGGGAAGAGGTTAGGCTGAATCACTAAGTCCGGGCAAGCCCAGGGAGTAGGGAAGCAGTCCTCGTTAGGAAAACAACTCCTGCTTCCAAATGATCAGGAAACAGGTTTAAAGATTCAGAGTTTGGCTGCGGGGGATGTAAGGGAAGTATCCCAGGTGCCATCAGGGCACCTTTCAAGCTTTACCAAGTCAGGGATTGATCTGAGAACAGGACATCAGCCAACTTCCTTCCAAAAAGTCAGGAAGGCTCTTGTAGCCAGTCTAGACTCCCAGGGGTCTGGCACATTGTGCAATCAAATTTGTATGTAACAATCAAGATGGGGGTGGGGCTTTCAGCTCTGTCTGGACTATACAAAATTTAGCTAATCTCTGTCGTTTAGCCATAACATTGGAATTGAGGTCTCCCGCAGAGGATTCTGGGGTGGTGATGCTCAGGGATAGAACGAGGAAGGAAGTGTTATTTCACAATGCCATTTGGGAGCAACAATGGTGACCAACATTATAGAGCAATCAATCAAACTTTAAGATGAATGAAATGAATGAAATTTTCATAATCCTAGCATAGTACTTGGATCATTCATTCCAAGCTTGGACGTGTAAGTAGAGTCCTCTGCTGGTCTTTAAGACAATCTTTGGTCGGGCGATGGTGGCACATGCCATTAATCCCAGCACTCGGGAGGCAGAGGCAGGCAGATCTCTGTGAGTTTGAGGCCAGCCTGGTCTACAAGAGCTAGTTCCAGGACAGGCTCCAAAGCTACAGAGAAACCCTGTCTCGAAAAAAAAAAAAAAAAAAAAAGACAAACTTTGGAACTAAACTTGGGAAAGAGGACAGGAAAAAAAGTGGGGGACTTTCTGTGGTTTATTTACAATAACTGATGATTCATTCAATTAATAATTTAATTTTTTGATATGACTGTTAAAGGACCAACCAAAACTCATCCTTAGGTTATAACACGCTGGAAGATGGTCCTCAAGCCTGTCTGTAAATACACAACTAGGCACCTTCTGGGAACAAACATTTCATTTAAGGTTAGAGAGTAGTTGAGGTCTCTTCCAAAGGATGTAGAGTGTAGAAACAAAATCAACAGTACAAGGACAGGGGCTTCTTTTAAACAAAGAAGCCTGGACTGCGGTTGTATTTCAGTGATAGGACACTTGCCCGGCACGTAGAAGGACCCGAGCTTGATTGCCAACACTACACAAATAAGTAAAAAAACTAGACCAAAAGGATGCCCCTACTCACTATCAAAGCTTTAACAAGTTTCTATTGTTGCTGTTGTTCAGTCTCTTTCCGGAGAAGTCCCACGAACTGACAATTTAGGGAAAATAACCCGGTAATAGTGGCTTTGCCAAACTGGTGTGAGCTGACTAAATGACTGCGTGGACTTCCCTTTTGAGTTTGGTTTCACTCAGTATTAGGCTACTCTAAGCTCTTTAGGAAGACAGGGCTGAGGGGAACAAGTGTTAATGGGATGTAGATCTTCTGAGGCTGAAAAGAATGTCCTTTGTCTGGAAACAATGCCTAGGGGCTCCACCACAACCCACAAGACTCTGCCGGTAGTCACCCCATCTCCTCCTGAATGAACTCTCTAGTGCAGCCAAAGCTCTGTAGGGTTTGGGGACTGGGATCTTTGGGGAAAGCTGTGTTAGAATACACCTGTCACCTGTTTTCTATGCAGCCTCCACAACCAACCACCTCAGCTGAAGGACAATGGTTAAATGTGAGGATACTGAAGCTTTTATACGGACATGTTAAATTGCTGGCCCAAAGACACATAACACTAACAATAATAGCAGTTAATGTTTACTGTGTGCTGAAAAATTGACATACATTATCTCATTTTATTCTCAAAGCAACTCCTTTTTTGTTTGTTTTGTGTATCCATCGCTGTCCTGGAACTCGCTCTATAGACCAGGCTGGCCTCGAACTCGAATTTAAACACAGCGAATTTCTGCCTCCCAAGTGCTGGGGTGAAAGACAAGCGCAACCATCCCCAGTTTGTCTCAAAGCAACACTTAGGAAGTAAATTCTATTTCTTTTTTTTTTCTTTTATGGGGGGGGCGGTGGGGTAATCTCACTATGTAGCCCTGACTAGTCTAGAACTCAGAGAGCTGCCTGCCCCTCCCTGCTGAGTACTGAGTTTAAAGATGTGTGTGCCTCCCCACCCAGCAGTGAATTCTACTTTTAATGCCCGTTTTGTATGCAAGACTGAGACTGGGAGCTGTTGATTTGTTTGCGTTCACGAAAGTGAAACATAGTGAAAGCAGAAATTTAGATTATTTATTCAGTCACACATAGTTGAGTCCCTACTATGCACTAAGCATGTATGTGTGTTGAGGGGTGGGGGGATAATAATAAATAAGACGTAGCAGCAGATCCTGCCCCAGGCACTTGTAGTCTGGCAGAGAACAAAGAAAGCACCAAACGCTGAGGTTCTTTTTAAAGGTGCTATTCTTAATTTATTGAAATGGGAATAGACTCCAGGGCCTCATGCATGCTAGGGAAGTGTTTTATGATGAGCAACAACCCACACAGACTGTGGGTTCTTTTATTAAAAATTTCAGAACTGGAGAGACGGCTCAGTGGTTAAAAAGCACTGGCTGTTCTTCTAGGAGACCCGGGTTCAATTCCCAGCACCCACATGGCAGCTCCCAACTGTCTGTAACTCCAGTTCCAGGGGATCTGATACCTTCACACCAATGCACATAAAATAAAGTTAAGTAAATTTTAAAACAAGTTTCACGGCACTTCCAACACAGTAGGTGGGAGTTCAAGTCCTGGGAACAAGGAATGAGAACGATTGAGGAAGTCCTGAGAAAGAAGCTAAAGGAAAAGTCTGAACAGCTGATAACAGCGAAGCCCAAATGAAGGAGAGCTAATGCCTAAAAGGATGCTTTGCCATTCAAACTGTGTCTTAGAGCAGCAACAAGTGCAGCAAGGACCCACTGGGTTAGGAGAGAGGCTGCTTCTCCAAGCCACTCCTTCTATCTCCATCCACCCACCCAGTATCCACCAGGATACTTCATCTGCTTGAGACAATGCCTATAGTTAGCTAATTAGCTCTCTGAGCATCCAGCCCTCCTACAGTACTTTGGTTTTTGTTTGCTTTTGAAACAAGATCTTACTATGCAGGCCAGGCTGGCCTCAAACTCTCAAACCTCCTGCCTCAGCCCCTTGGTTGTTGGGATTATCAGCAGCCTGGGATACCATGCCCCAAGCTTCATGCAGTATTTTCTCCAGGAATTTCCACAGTGTGACTCTCGGATACAGTTAGATTTATATTCTCAGTTACGATCCTATTTTTGTTTTGTTTTGACTTATTTTGGTACGTGGTTTTGTTTTTGTTTTGAGATAGAGTCTCATATCGCCCAGAATGGACTTGAACTGTACGATTGGGGATAAATTCAAACCTCAGGACCTTCTACCGTCTCCCAAAATGCTAGGATTACAGGCTTGAACCATCGCCTCTCCCAGAAAATGTTCTAACGAGTCCTGGAACTTGATGAAGTCTGAGAACAACTGTCTCCTTCACCATAGCAAACCGAACCATCATTTCAAATCACAGACATGCTGGGCACTTGCTTATTGTAAACCTCTTCAGTGGATTCCTGCTACCTACTGGATGAAGTCTAAAGCCATCCTCCCATCCTCTCTGATACAAACACTCACCACCCACCCATCCACACACATGGCAGCCAGTTAGCCTCACTCAACCTTCTGTGTTCACCATTAGTAACATTGAGACAAGGCCAGTTTGGGGATTCTACCTCCATCCTTCTAGATCACATGTCCTGCTCATCAGATCAACATCTGGAAGGATGGAACCTCCTTGGTCTTGCTCAATTAGTGCCTGACATGAAAGCGCAGTTCAGTACTTCTTTAAACGGCTGTGGGAAAAGCTTTTGGATGATGCCTCTGGACCTGAGCAGGAGGTGAAGTCGAAGCAAAGTTGCTTTAGGCTGCATAGCTAGAAAGGCAAGGAAAGAGACAGGTACGTGGAGTGAAGAAAAGGGTTCTGACTGGGCGTGCTTGGCATGATTTGATTTAGAGCTGATAAGACAGGTGTAATGGATTTCCATGATGGTAGACTAGAGGGAAAGAATTGCAGACCGAAGAGAAAAAGAAATCCAAGTGGCCAGTCATAGGTGGGTAATCCTAGCAGGATGGCTTTGTTTCGTATGCTCAGTGTCTGGAGCCCTCTCTGTGCTGTGCGTGAAGAGGAAAGTTTCCTCCCCTCCAGGTAAGGATTGCTGGTGGTGCCCTCAACTGACCAGGCAATTCCCATTCTTGGGCCCCCACAGGTCTCTACCACCACAAGTTTTTACGTTTGTCTTTGGAGAAATCGTGTTTAAATCCCCACCCTGCCCCCAGCCACCTCTGCTAGGCTTTTGAGACAGGGTCTCTATATTGTGATGCTCTGACTGTCCTGGAGCTCCCTGGGCAGATCAGGATTCCTTTGAACTCACAGAGATCTGCCTACCTCTGTCTCAGGAATGCTGGGATTAAAGTCGTGCGCCACCACAGCCAGCTCTGCTAGAATTCTTAGGCACAGGGAGTACGTCTTCTTCTTCTCTCTTGGCATCCTAAAGACCAGACACATTGTCATTCAAATCTGGCTTCAGCTAACTGTGGTGAGGCACGTCTTTAATCCCAGAGGCAAGGCAGGCAGGCAGACTTTTGTGTAGGCATACGCTACTATTCCTGACTTCTCACCAATTCTTTTCTTTTTTTAAATTAAATTAATTTTTTTTTACATCCTGACCGCAGTTTCCCCTCCCTCCTCTCTTTCCATCCCCCAACCCCCACCTCTGCTCTGTCCCCCATTCCCAATCCTCTCTTCTATTTCCATTTAGAAAGGGGCAGGCCTCCCATGGCTATCAACAAAGCATAGCATATCAAGTTGTAATAGGACTAAGCTCCTCCCTTTGTGTTAAGGCTTGGTAAGGCAATCCAGTATGAGGAATAGGTTCCCAAAAGCCAGTCAAAGAATTAGAGCCAACCCCTGCTCCCACTGTTAAGAGACCCATAAGTAGACCAAGCTACACAACTGTCACATATATACAGAGGGCCTAGGTCAGTTCCATGCAGGCTCCCTGGTTGTCGGTTCAAACTCCGTGAGCTCCTATGAGCCCAGGTTAGCTGTTTCTGTCTCACCAATTCTTGATGACAGCATTTGAATAGTTGTGCCAGTTAGCAAAGGAGAAAGATCCAGAGGAGTGAAATAATTTGCTACAGCACTTTGGGGCAAAGAAAGGAAAGAAATGGAATTCAAGCCCAGATTAGCCCCATCACTTCAACCTGCCATCTCACACAGGTGGCCTTCCATGTTCATCTTGGGGCCTTTGCTTCCAGTATGGCACCTTAGAGAGTGGTTTGTCCTCCATGGGTGGTGGCAGGTCTGGGAAGCCAAACACATGGAAATGGGTCAGAAACCTGGAAGCTTCTGTGAGACAAGGGCACTCTGGTTGGGAAGGTAACGAATTTATCTTATAGATAAAAGGACAGATAGGGTATGGGTTATATACACAGAGGAAACATCTTCAGAGCAGATCGGGACTCTACTTGTGTCCCTCAGGTACACTTTTATGTAGCACTTGTGATAGCCTACAGGCACTCTGTCCTCTTGATGATGCTTCCATCTCCTTTTGGCTTTCTCCTCCTTGTCTATTCTTTTTGTTTTGTTTATTTCTGTTTTTTTGTTTGTTTGTTTGTTTGTTTTTCAAGACAGGGTTTCTCTGTAGCTTTGGGGCCTGTCCTGGAACTAACTATTGTAGACCGGGCTGTCCTCAAACTCACAGATATTCACCTGCCTCTGCATCCCAAGTACTGGGATTAAAGGCATGTGCCACCACCATCCTGCCCTATTTTGTTCTCTCTCTCTCTCTCTCTCTCTCTCTCTCTCTCTCTCTCTCCTCTTCCTCTCTTCCTCGCCAAAGATTTCTGCATCCTAAGCTATTTTCAAATTTTCTACATAATCAAGGATGACCTTGAACTCCTGCTCCTCCTACCTTCACCTCCTGAGTACTACGCGGTTGCAAGTCAGTGCTGGCCTTATAGGCATGTACTACCACACCCAAACCTTTTTGTAGTCCTGAACTTTGAGCTAGGCAAGTACTCTACCAGCTGAGCTCTGAGCCCATCCCTCCTTTTGGCATTTTCCCTTGCCAAAATGGGAGTGGGCTGGGGCAGTCTGAGAAAGCACCTTGCCCTCCTTTAACCAGAAGTTGCCCGGAACAGCAAGCTAACTTGAGTCTTCCCTAGTGTCCCTCAGTGATAAAGTCTGTGCTTAGCAAGTTGTCGGTCCTGGATTCAAACCCCAACACACAAAAAAGCAAAAGCTCCACAAGACAAAGACACGCCTCGCTAAAATGACCCAGGAGCAGAGCTCAACAGCCCAAACACTCCCTTGCTGGATAGATCCCTGGAGACACCACACTGTGTGCCTCTTTTAACACCTGGCAGTGCCCATTCCAAGCCTGCGCCTCACGCTCTCCGCTCTGACTTCCCAGTTCTCTAAGTCTCCAGTCAGAGCCTTTGAACAAACTTCTTCCAGTTCATTCCAACTAAAAAGCCCCGAGGGAGGTGGAACATTCCTCACATTCTCTCTGCACTATCTCTCTTGCTCTCTTGCTTTGAGAAAGGCAGGAATATTAAGGATTAGAACAAAGCAATACACACACACATACACACACACACACACACACTCCTGGTCCAAGGCTCGTTTTCAGCCAGTGTTGTTCCTTAGCTGCACATTTTGTTCTTGCACTATCTTCAGCTAGGGTTCGTGTGTCCTGAAGGTTCTCCCACAGACACAGCTGATGGTGGGTGGTCTGGGCCTGATAGGGTCTTGACTTCTGCTTCAGTTTTTGCTCCCACTGTCTAGAAGTTTACTTCAAACCCAAATAAGCTTTTAACAGTTCAAACACAGTTCTTGTTCAAGCTTTTTAGACTCCTGCTTGAGAAATCCGTATTTTGTGGCCAAGATTGCACTAAGGTACTTTCTGTATGTTGGTTTGTTTGGTTTGGGGGGTTGGGGGGAGTTTGCATGAATCATCATCATCTTAGCAATTCTATGGATTGCACAATTTGATTAGTTTAATCGCATTCGTGAGGGGAAAAAATGGTCTTCAGAATTAGGGTGGTTGTTCTTCAAATGCCAAGGTCACATTGCTAATGACCTCATAGAATCCCAGCTTTGGCTGACACCAGAAACCTGCTTTCAGATCCCAGGCCTGCACCGCCTGGAAAAGTCTCAGTGACATCCAATTCCAAGGGTTCTCAAATAACAGAACACCCCTGAGATGGGAAGGCTGAAAAAACAGAATCATGGGAAAAATTTTTCCTTGAAATATATGTTATAATTTCAACACCATAAAGTAACAAGTAAACAACAGCCTCACCTCTTTTGACCACAAACAAGGACATCATTGAAAGTAAAAGGGGTTGTTTTAAACAACTAGGTCTTGTCTTCCTAGATAAACCAGGGTGTAGGTTCACCATTTCACAGGGGAAGGGACCCCGGCTCAGGAATATGCAAACCACAGGGCAAGCACTGGGAAGGGTACTGAAACTCTCGCAACACTAGAGAGACCTGAGAATTCCATGGATCTCCCTGTTTATGCCTCCCAGTACTGAGTTGGAAATTAAGAGCAACACATCCAACACTTTTACATGTCTTAGACATAAGGCTCAAGTCCTTATGGCGTGAAGCTTCAAGCACTTTACTTACCGGCTGAGCTATTTCCCCAGCTGAGACCCCTCTTTTATTGCGAGGCTCTATCCATCAGACCTAGGATCCACCCTCATCTAGTATGACCCCATTTTAACAAATGACATCTGCAAAGATGTGGTTTCTAATAACATAGTGTTCTGAAGTTCCTGGTGGACATGATTCGGGGAGGACAGCTCCGTCCTGGGCAGATGGAAGAGCCTGCATTCATGCAATATAAATCTGCATTGGGTCTCGTGTTAGAACTCAGAACAATTCTACGATCAACTTCTAATGGGAAAGTGCAACATAGCAATAATCCATATTGGAAGCTGAGAATGCTCACACACACACACACACACACACACACACACACACACACACCTGAAATTCACCCATTTAGAAACTGGAGGTAGGAGGATCTTGGGAGCTCAAGGTCAGTCCAGATTATTTAGTGAGTACCAGGCCAGTGAGGACTCTGCCGCAAGACTCTGACTCCAAAGCAAATAATCGTCACCACTGCTGCCTCCCCTCCCACCATCATCATCATCATTATCCTCATCTAGGTTAAACTTCTTCACGAGGGTAAAATGAGCTCAGATTGTTGGAAGAAATTTCTTTCCTGCATGAGGTCCTTTGCACATCCAACCACACCCCTTCCTTCCCTTTTTGACTTCACTTTCTCTTCCCACTCTCTGCCCACCAACACCTCCTCTCTTCTTTGGCTCCTCCTAGCAGCCTTGAATGTCTGGCTTGACAGCAGCTCAGAGGCCTGCCCCATATCTCTCTCCCTTGTGTGTGTGTGTGTGTGTGTGTGTGTGTGTGTGTGTGTGTGTACTTCCCACCAGCGGAGAGCACTCTCTTTTCCTTGTCCCATAACTCTGTGCCTTCAAGGTCCCCAGAAAGCTGAACTAAATCTGCAACCCTTGTCAAATATCTTAGCCACATGCCCTTCAGACTGTTTTCTCCGCAAGTCTCGAGCTTCCTCATCTCAACTCCTCGCTCTTGGGCCTTCCTCTTTTTTGGTTTTGGATGTCAACTTATTTCGGGTGAAAAACTGGCTGCCATCAGATCGGCTCTCCTATGTGCCAGACATCTGTGTGCCATACCCTTCTCATGCGAATGTCACCCACGTTCTCTAGGGTTCTCTTCATGGTTTGTCGAAAGTCATGCAGCTAATTCAAAATGGAGTCACACATCAAAGCTGGGTCCATCAGATCCCAGCACACATTTTCTTCTTCCCTCTGCTGCAGTATTAGGAAAATGGCCCTCAGAACTTTTGATTCTTCAACAGGCTCCCCAGTCAATCTTTCTCAAAATACACACAGGGCCACTCACTGGGTATGTTCTGTTCTTTTCTCTTCTCCTTTTGAAAATGCTGTTTTAAATTTGTTTTGCTTTGGTTTTTTTTTGTTTTTGTTTTTCAAGACAGGGTTTCTCTGTGTAACAGTCCTAGCTGTCCTGGAACTAGCTCATATAGACTAGGCTGGCCTCGAACTCATAGAGATCCACCTGCCTCTGCCTCTGCCTCCCAATGCTGGGATTAAAGGCATGCACCACTACCGCCCAGCTTTAAATCTTATTCTTTGTCAGGATTTCATTGTTGGCTATATGCTGGCTTTGAACTCAGGGCAATTCTCTTGCCTCAGTCTCCCAAATACTGGAATTACCTGGGTAGGCCATCCCACTTGGCTTATTCTGCTATTTTCTTGATGCTCCATAGACTCCCTGAATTTTCCCTAAAATCACTGGGGTGGCTATTGGTAAGGACTGCTGGCAAAGAGGAATGCATTATCAACCTGTCAATCACTTCCAAGTCATTTTTTTCTCATGGTAGCTGCTTTGAGTTTCTAGACATGACCATTTAAGTCTGAAAGTGCAAACTCTTCAAAATTGGAAACTACTCTTGGTTGGCAGATTTCCACAAGGCTTGATTCAGCATGTTCTGCATGCTGAGGACAAGCTGCAAAACACCCTCAAACCACTCGCTAAAGAGCCTCACATACTGACCCCCCCACACACATATTCATGAAAACTTCTTGAATTTTCATGAACAAACCTGTTCTTTTCTGCTTCTTTGTACCCGCTGCTCCTTCTGCCAGACACCTCTTAAATGCACCTATTGACCTGTTAGCTCATTCTCCAAAATATCTGAGCTTCAAGGAAGGCACTCTATCTTCCTCTGTTCGAGGGCGGGGTGGGGGGACATCTGAACCCTAAAGTAGCCCTGGTTATCTCACATAAAAAGTGAGGGGAAGATGTTAAAACCTGGGCCTTTCCCCAAATCTACTAGGTTGAATTCTCTAGGGTGGAGCCTGGGAAAGGCTCACCTTAACAAGTTCCCTGGGTGCTTGGGAAGATCCTGGGCTGAGCTTCCCAGAATTGAGTCATCGCTTCTTCATCTTCACAACTTCTATCCTGCCTGAAAGCCAAGTGAACAAATGTTTCAGGGATGCTTGCTATGCGCTCAGCCCCACGTGCATAACACAGAGTCAGCTCATGCAATGGTTACCATAACTCAGACTATATGGAGACTCTTCCTAGCACTATGTTGTTAAAGGCGAAACCGAGGCACGGAAAGATTAAGAAACTGGTTCAAAGTCACCCATCAAATAAGAGCTGAACTCCCGATTACCCCCAGTATTTCCTGACTTGGTGATGTTTGTGGATTTCTTTCCTTAAATCACCTTGCTTTAGCATGTATATATTTCAAATCCAGTGCAAAAATCTGTGAAAAGGGAGACTTTGGGATGTTTGCACACTGTTGGCTACCCAGGAACTGGGCAATGTGAGAAAGGATCACAGTGAGTCCGTATCTGTGAAATGAATGAATGAACCCAATATAGAGGTTGGGTGCTGGTTCCACTTATCCCTCATACTCACTAAAATGATACTGACATTAACATTTAAAAGTGTATGTGCCACTTGGTACCTGTATATCCCAGGTATGAAAACCTCTGAGCTGGAATTGACATCTCATTGTGCTGACTATAATTAACTGGAAATTTTCTATCAAGGGTATTAAGTTCCTGTGCACAGGGACTAGAATGATTCCTCTTGTTATTGGATCAAAGCCAGCTGAGTAGCATTCTTGCCTCTTGCCAGAGAGCAGGCTACCGGGTTCATTCCAATGCATGCTATAGAGTGTTCTTTCAAAACCTTTGAGATCTAAAAGGTAGTGGCTAGATTTAATGGATGGTAAATAATAAAAATAAGGGTAAGGGACCTGGATTAGTGCAAAAGGAGGAGTTTTTGGCTTGCCTCTTAGAATGGGAAGATCTCAGGCTCCCCTTTGCCCGGCACTGTGCACAGGTGACCTTTCTCAAGCTGAACAGAGAAAGATTATGTCATCATTGTTCACCAATGTATCCTTAGGATTTTTCTGGTGCCCAAAAGAAAGAAGATACTCAATAAAAGAAACCATAGGTTGCTGGGAGTTGTAGCACATGTGTATAGTCTCAGCCATTCTGGAGACAGAGGCATGAGTCTACTGCAAATTTATGGATTTGAGGCAAGCTTGAGCAATATAGCAAAATCACAGTTTCAATAAGTCTATGCACATGTTTTCTAGAATGCAGACTGAGATGGGAGTGGGCTGTCGAGCCGGGAAAAGGCAGCCACACAAATTCCTAGTGTTTTGAAGCTGTTGTTTTGTAGCCAAAGCTGACCTCAAGCTCATGATCCTCTTGCCTTGACCTCCAGAGTAGCTGGAATTATAGTCATGTGACCATGCCCTAATTATCTCTCTCTCTCTCTCTCTCTCTCTCTCTCTCTCTCTCTCTTTCTCTCTCTCTCTCTCTCTCACACACACACACACACACACATTTGAAATGTTGTATCATGTAGTCCAGGCTAATCTCATACTTAGTGTGTAGGTAAAGCTGGCCTTGAATTCCTTATCTCCCTACCTCCACCTCCAACAATTTTAGATGATAGGTACTCACCATCATACTTAGTCTCCTGCTCAAGAATTTTTAAAATATGTTCACCTATTCACTATTTAAACACTTTCACTTACTCCTAGAAGGGGAAATTTGCATAGCAATAGACAACTGATATACCCATTTAAACAAATTGTTCTATCGAGGTAGCAGGTTCTGTGCTATTGGACATGCCTAGCTTGCTTAGGCCCTGGGCTTGATTCACCAGCACTATGTTAGATCATAAAGGATACGTTGATAGGTAGCTAAGTAGATAATAGGGAAATAGAAAGATGATGGATAGACAGTGAGATGGGGGAGAATAGACAGTTCCCTAAGTATAGTCATACGGTGTGTATTTTAAAGACTTGTATCTCATCACACTGTTGGAATATGGTAGGGTTACCTCTCCTATCCCCCTTTGTTAGGTTTGCCCTCTGAGCAGCTTTGGTCAAAACAAGGTGAGTAGACCTGAGATTTGATGTTTGGAGGCAAATATTTTCAGATGCAGTACATGTACCACCATGAATGTACCACTTATTTCCTGTCTGATAGTCCTGGAAATCTTGCAGCAGCATCATTGTGTTCCTGGCTCAAGAGGACATAAAACAGACACCGAGTTAGCCCAATGGAAATAGACATTACAAGGAGGAAATGAAACTTTTTTGTGTGTCAAGAAGATTCCAGAGTTGTTTGTTACGGTAACATTGCTTTCCTTTTTTTTTTCCTTCAAGACAGGGGTTCTCTGTAGCTTTGGAGCCTGTCCTGGAACTCACTCTGTAGAACATGCTGGCCTTGAACTCACAGAGATGCACCCATCTCTGCCTCCTGAGTGCTGGGATTAAAGATGTGCACCACCATTGCCCAGCAGCTTTCCTTGTCTTCACTGATACAAACCACTAAGTCTCTTTGACTGCTAATATTGCTGATTTTGTTGTTATCATAGTTCTTGTGTTTAAATCCATGACCTTGTACATACTAGGTAAGTGCTCTACTGCTGAGCTACATTCCCAACCCTCAGTTAAACTCAAATCACAATTAATCTCAGCCTTTAGCTATCAGTTATTAGCTATCGTCATTGTTTTCCTACATGATTAGTAATTTTTACATATAGTCTAAAATAAACCTTTCGATATATGCTACTGCATACTAAGGATATTCATCAAGGACCATCAATTCTTTAAAGTTAGCTTTACGGCGGTTCATGACAAAACTTCTGTCTCATCGCCAAATAGCTCTGTCTTAGAGCACGGAGGCTGCAATTATTGTATTATTCTTAATACATTGATTTTATTTTAAGCTCCAGAGGTGTTAAGAACAAATAACTGAAAATGTTATTTTCTTTCCCTGGCAGCTGGAAAGCTTGGAGGCAAGTTTCATCCCATCTACAGCAGGCACGCAAGACTTCATGACTCCTTTTTCAGTATTAATTTTGTCCTTGGCTTTGTGGTATTTTCCTTACCCCTTTTTCTCTTCTTTCCTTACCATTGCTTCTGATTTTAAATAAGTTCTTTTACATGTATTTTTTTTTATTCAGTAGATGGGTGTGTGCCTGTGCCACAGCATGGTGTAAAGATCACAGGAAAACTTCTGGAGTCAATTCTTTCCTTCTGCTACATCTGTCCCAGGAATCACATTCAGACGGTCGGGTTTGATAGTATGCTCCTTCAGCGCCAGAGCCATTTCATCGGCCCCATAGGCTCATGTGCTTGAATGCTTGAACTCTGTAGGTGGAACTATTTTGGGAAGGATTAGGAGGTGTGGCCTTGTGGGAGGAGGTGTGGCCTTGTGGGAGGAGGTGTGGCCTTGTGGGAGGAGGTATGGCCTTCTTGGAGGTCTGTTACTAGAGGTGGGCTTTGAGGTTTTAAAAGCCCTGCCAAAGACGCGATAGTTCTGCTCTCTGAGGCAGACGCAATCAAGCTCTGGCCCAGGATGGACTTAGGCTAGAATCTTCCCGGTAAGCGCACCTCAGTGCTACACACTTTATTAGAAATGGGCTAGTCCAGGTGCGAGAGTTAGCTGAGTAGAGGCTATATATAATGGGCCAAGCAGTGTTTAAAAGAAAAAATAAATAAAAAATAAAAGCCCTGCCAACTCCAGTCTTTCCCCCTCTGCTTACTGCCTGCAGATCGGGATGTAAAGCTCTCAGTTACAGCTCCAGGGCCCCTCTAAACAGTCAGCAAGCCTCCAATTAAATGCTTTCTTTATAAGATTTAATTTGGTTATGGTGTCTCTTCACAGCAGAACAGTAAACAAGATACCCCTTCATTCTGATATCTTAACTCACACCTCACAGCCATTTTAATAAGAGGAGAAAAGTAAGGAGGTTCTAGATAGACATAATGTCAAAGTGCCTCCAGTATATTATGTTAAGGCCAGCAAAATGGCTCATTCTAGTAAGGGCATTTGCTGTAAAGCCCGAGGACCTGAGTCTTGGCCTTACCACACCATAAATAAATAAATTTCATGAAATAAAAATATTTGCTAATGCCATAGATTAGTGCTCATCTGAGTCCTAACTAGAGACACCGCTGTATGTAGTGGATGATGATCAATACAGAAACTCATAACTAATCAAAGCTCTGGGAACAGTGAGTGCTGGGTGCTAAGATTTAAAAATGGGACATCTGTGTCACCCCCCTCAAGGCTCAGAGAACATTGGAGTGGAAGCAGAAGGGAAATGAGAGCCAGAGAAAGCAGGGAAGGGTGCCATGAAATACTGTCTTCTTCCGGACATGACATATTCATTGTTCTCGTGAACTCCCCGGAGCAGTGCCTACCTGCGCAGGCATGCCTACCAACATCCCGTCATGGATCAGGGAGAAGCTCAGCCCTTTCGCCTCCTTGAGACATTTAATGATTGCTGGCAAGAAGAGGTGCAGTTATATTCCTCAGTGATGTGGCCATTGCTTAAGTAAATACCCACACACACGCTCACACACCTTCTTTTGATAATGAATGAAACTAGAGAATAGGAAGATAAAGAGGAAGAAGAAGGCAGCAAAGGGAATAGGCCTTAATCCCTCAGACCAATAAGGTTGGAGAGAAGAACTCTTTGCAAAGGACAGAGGGGTCAAAAGGATGAGCTATATAATTCACAGGGCCCAATACAAAATGGAAACAGCCTATTGCTTGTTCATAGAGTAATAATCTTCAGGTGTCTACCTCAGAGCATTAAGCTAGATGACAGTCTTTCTGTGTGGGGATCCTACCTATGTGTGACCACCTCCTGAGGACAAGTGATATGCTGTCATAGACCAGGGGAATGAAGTCTTTCTCAGCCCACATGCTGGATCATGATGGCTAGCAGGAGCCAGGTATTTTCTAGTAGCTGAAGCCTGTTTCTTGGAAGTAAACAGAGCCCAATTGTGTACAGTTTTCCAGTCTGCATTAAGAGTAAGCAGCTGTGAAAGCTAAGGTAGCTCAGCCTAAGTTCTCAGAGGAATGCGCCTCATGGCTTCAGCAAGCCTCAAAGAAAGCATAGCCTGCTCTCAGAAGGCAGAGAGGCCTCAGATCCTCTAATGGGTTTGTTCCGAGTCTGGTCAAGGCGGCTTCCGCTGTGTACCTGGGAACGTAGCAATTTGTTATCAGCCCGTAAATGCTTCCTGATCCTAGCTCTAGGTAAACCCTACAATTTCCAGGCTATCTTCGGGGATAAGCTTAATTAGGATGTACATGTTTTGTATCCTGCCGCTGTGATGATCTCAGCCATCAGCTCAACTATATCAACTATATTTAATTTTTTTTTAACATTTGATTTATTTGTTTGTATGTTTAGTGTGTGTGAATATGTGCAGGCAGACACACTGGCATGTGTGTGGTCAGAGGACAACTCAAGGCAGTTGGCTCTCTTCTTGCATCTTGTGGGTCTCGGGAATCCAACGTAGGTCATCGGGTTGGCAGAAGGCACCTTTACTCACTGAGTCGTCTCACTGGTCCAGCTCAATTACATGTAAATGGCACCTGTTCATGGACAGTTTACTGGGGAAAACCCTTGCTGATTGTAATTTTACATGTGACGGAAAGGTATGAGCATGTGTGTATGTACGTGTATGCATGTGTGTGTACATGTGCATGTTTGCATGCATTTGTGTATGTGTATGTGCCTGTATGCATGCATGTGAGTGTATATGTGTGTGCATGCGTATTTACTCATGCTCACATACTAGCCCTTTTATGAGAATTGTCCATGTATGGATATGAAAAGGAAAATCCCTCTTTTCATCATCTTCTGTACATATCTGTTAATTGTACACGCACCCCTTTGGAAGTTACTTTCCCCCAGTGGAAACCAGCCTGTTCTAAAGGATCGTCTTCCAGAAAAGAGAGAAGAGGAAGAAACATCTCTTTGCCTGGACACTGCCTTATCATGTCGGGCTCTGTGATGTCCATGCGAACTCCTCCTGAGAACCTGAGCGCGAGTCGGGGACTGTGATAGGGAGACAGCGAAGGCTGTGTGTCACCTGCTGCCATCACAGGCTGCTTGCAGAGTTAACCATACCGTAACTTCTGGGTGGACTGAGGCTGCCTCAGGAAGGCAGGAGCTACAGCAGCTCCATCCCCTTCTGTTGATTTTCAAATGCCAAGAGGAAAGGCCAGGCTGCTCTCTTGCCCGTCTGCAGCTCAAGAAGGGCAGCAGGAAACCCAGGAGAGTCCTTGACCTTCCTGGATTACCTCTCTGGGTAGACATCCTGTAGCTTGTCCTGACACTTGGTACAGCTGAGCAAGCAATGACAGTCGTGTCGGAAGATGAATTCTGCCACGTAGCAGCTGTGTGGCTTGGAGAAGTCATTTAACTACTCAGAGTCTTACTTTGTAAATCGAGACAGTTGTAACCAAAGCATTTCCAATGCTGGGGCTGAGAGAATTTTTAAATGCATGAACTTTGTCTTAACAATTAGATGTCGAGATGTTTATCTACAGGAAGTGCAGACACAAGGACAGAAGGACAGAAGATGAAAATACGGATCCAGGGAAACTCTCTGATGGCCCTGTTATACTATCCCAATTATTATAATGCTAAAATAACTTAGTGTCTGAGTGTATGGAATTTGTTAGATATTTTTTTGTCCCTCGTGTAATAATGTGCACAGGCATTTAAAATGGATCCCAAGATCTCTGCTTGTTGAGTTAACTCTGTGATACTTTACCTTCTATATGATACTAATGGGCCATCTCTGGTGAACTGTATTTCAGGGGCTATAATGACACTGGTTATCTTTGGTATCTTTTGAGATTTTTTATCCAGGAGTATTTGTAATCCCAACACTTGATAGTCTGAGGTAAGAGGATCAGGGTTTTGAAGCCAGACCAAACTATTTCAAAGCTAAACTATCTCACATACAAAAAAGACAAACAAAAGTCAAGTTTTTACTTTGTGCTTGGTTTGACTAAGTAATGCTTGTTTCCTATGAATCACAACAAAATGACCAGCATGGCATAAGATCCTAAAAGGGCAATAGTGGCTCTCATTCATGGTGGTAACCAACGGCTCCCTAATTAAACTTAGGGTCCACTTAACAGGTGGGAAATCATGCCTGGTGCTGGAAACCCAGCCGACTCCCTAGGGCTAATGAGGTTATGGGCCTTAGGGGCAAACCTACTACTGCCACTTTACTAAACCAGCAGAATTCCTACCTGCATTCTCAACCTTTTACTAATAGCCATAGATACATGGAGCTCTCACCCTTCATCAAAGAAGCTTTGCTCTGCAGTGGATGGAAACCATTGTAGAACTCTACAGCTAGTTAAAATCAGATACCAACTGATCACGGACTATGCAGCCCCAATGGATATATCTACAATGCAACTCCCACACATAAGGCTCAGGGAACACGACAGAAGAGAGGGTGAAAAGATTTCAACGGCTAGAGGTGTTGTATGGAGGAGCGGCGGGCTGTGTCCCGCTGCCTGGCTAGCTCATACCTGAAATATCCACACAGAAATTGTATTAATTAAATTACTGCCTGACCCATTATCTCTAGCCTCTTATTGGCTAACTCTCACATCTTAATTTAACCGATTTCTAATAATCTGTATCGCCACTTGACTGTGGCTTACCGGCATGAGTCTAGCCAGCATCCTTCTGGAACAAGAGAACCATGGCATCTGCCTGTCTCTGCTTTCTTCCTCCAAGAATTCTGTTCTGTCTTCCCCGCCTACCTGAGTTCTGCCCTATCAACTAGGCCAAGGCAGTTTCTTTTATAACCAATGAAAGCAACACAAATACAGAAGGGCCTCCTACACCATAGAGGACAGGAAATGACAACAAAACTACACCCTGCAACATCCCAACAACGTGGCTACCTAAACAATGACAGCACCAAAAGACATGCCCATGTGGAAGAGGGACAGCTCACAGGATCCCAGCCTTCGACCATAAACCGCAGGCGGCTAATGGCAACTGAGAGAGGAGAATCAGTCTTCCCTAGGAATAAATTCTGACTGGTTATCTAATACAAAATGGTCAGTACTGAAATCATATACACAAGCAACACTAAATGGACTCAGCGGGTTGTATTGATATACTTATGCATATATGTATACATAAAAATAACCAAATAAAAAGAGACCATGAATTTGAAAGGGACTGAGGGGAGGGATATTGGAGGTGCTAGAAGAAAGGGACATTGGAGCAGCTGGAGGAAGAGGATAGAGAAAATGATGCAATTATATTTTAATTCATTTTTTTAATTAAAGTGTAAAAAAGTTTCTTGGTTACTGAAAATCTACAAATAAACAAAATGTGCATTATTATATAGTTGAAGACATGGCACATGATGGTCTTCCTAAAACGACACCTGACCTCTACCACAACAAGTAATCCAAGAGATAGTAAGGTAGAAACCACAATACTTTTCTGATCAAACCCCCAGAAGCCACACTCATCACTTCTGCCATAGGTTGTTGATACATACACCTTTCTCATCTTGCATCAGAGAGAATACAGAAATGAATGAGGACATGAAAGCAGCCATCTTTGGGGCTGGATATTCCATATTTCATGTATATGCCATAACCATACACATGAAAAGTCTTCTGAAAACCATTGATTGTTGTCCAAATGAGAGGGACCTTAAATTTTCCCCTTCATTTTCCTCAGGACTCTATGTCCAGCTATTGCTACTTGGACTGACCCATACTGTATCTGATATCAGAGCATTGCTTACTGGGGCTAGGAAGTGTTGTTAGCTTGCCAGGATGTAGACTCACTTAGGAGCTGGGCTTCTGGGCATGGCTGTGAAGAACCATCTTGATTACCTTAATTGAGGTGAAAAGACCCAACCACTATGGATGACGTCATTTCCTGACTGGGTCCTGGATGGTGCAAAAGGAGAGGCAAAACTGAGCAACAGCAAGCATTGATTTTCTCTGCTACCTGAATGTGGATACAGTATGTGACTGGCTGCTTCACATTCCCTGTGGTAGACTTTCCTCCATGATAGACTGTGAATTAAAATAAACACTTTCTCTAAATTGCTTCTTTTGGAGTATTTTATCACAGTAATAGGAAATAAACTCAGACCTTTATTATTGATTTATTATTATTGCTTGTTATTTATTATTTATTAATTATTGTTGACCTTCACTCCTTTTGCTTCTGTCCTTTGATGTCTTGAAGTGATCCCAGAGAAAAGGACAGAGGGCTTACCACACTCACCAATCCAGGAAGTCCCTTAGGCTAGAATCTCTGTGTGTTCTTCTTTGTACCTCAAGGGTTTAGCACTGGCCTGCTTAGCAGCTGTTAAATACTTGCTTGCTGTCTTCACTGAAGACAGGGAAACCCATGACATGGAGTTGAATCTAAGTCCACACCATGAAATGGAAACTATACCTGACCCTTGCTAAAGAGCCAAGAACCTGAAATTAGAAAGATCATGGTTCTAGAGGAAACCCTACTGCTGTTATTCTGAGAAAGGAACGGGCTAATCAAATGGCTCCTGATAATACTGAGAGTTCGGTGTGTTGTGCAATCCTCATCAGAGAAGAGTGATTTCAGTGGATGGTAATTATCACAGAGACATGCATGATGGGCAGAGAGTGAGACTTTGGAGCACTCGGCTCTTAATGGGATATCTCCCTCCAACCCCTCCCCTCAAGGATCAGACAGGGATAGGGGTAGGGGGCAAGTGGAAAGATTGTAAGAGCCAGAAGCGGTAGGTGATTGCTGTCCAGGCACGGCAGGCCTGATGCATATATGAACTCACTGAGACTCTAACAGCATACACAGGTGCAAGCCAGACACCATCCCACCACCGGGAAGGAGGAGTAGACCCAGAGTCCCATCCCCAGCCTCAGAGCTATTTGCAGTTGATGTCTGCTGGGAAAGGGAAACTAGTTTCTCCAATGGAGTGTCACTGGGTCTATCAACCACATTCTATAACAGGCCCCATGCCCAGATTTCCTGCTTATTTGTTTGTTTCTTTGTGGGCTTTGTGTTTCATTTTGTTTTATTTTGGCATTTCTTGTGTTACTGTTTTGTTGTTTTGATTGTTTTTTCTTTGTTTTGAGAGAGAGAGAGAACATGCAATTGGATAGGTAGGGAGGTAAGAAGGATCTGTGGGAGGGGAAAACATGATTAAAATATATTAAATATATTAAAAATATATTAAAAGAATTTTTAAATTAAAAAAGGTAAACCTGCTTCTGCTTAAAGAGGTGAAAGTGACCAATGGCCAAAGTCATCTCCCAACCTCATCAGAGCTTGTAGTACAATTAATAAAAACCCAGAGGCAGAAATTGGGGTTTAATCTGAAGAACGGAAAAGCAAAACAGCCAGCCACTGGCTCTTATCTCTACCTCAGCCTAAAATGGCAATCCTGCCTCCAGGAATCTCAGAATGAGACTGTGTATGAGAGCTGTCTCCTCCTGTTTTATATTCCTCTCTTGTTCTGGGATTAAATGTGTGCACCACAAACGCCCAGTTTCTATGGCAAACTAGTGTGGCTACTGAGATTAAAAGTGTATGCCACTACTGCCTGGTCTGTAAAATAGATCAGTGCAGCTGTTATAGTCTCTGAACTTCAGGCAAGTTTATCTATTAAAATACAAATGAAAAAAAATAAAATATAAAAAAAAACCAAAAAAATAAAATAAAATAAAATAAATACAAATGAAATATCACGACAAGAGTTTATGTCCTTTGTTCTGTCTGCTGTCAGTCCTGCCTGAATTTGCTTCTTGCCAGTTCCTCTGGAATTTTTCTTCTTGGTTTCCTGGAGCAGATATGCTTGAGCTAATTGATTTGGGACAAGTCCCTTAATATTTCTGGACCTCAATTCTCCTACGTCAAACAGATAGCAATACTTCCTTCTAGCATTAGTAAAAGCTGAAATTAAGGCTGTCAAGATAATGCACCTGCTCCCAAGCCTACTAACGAGAGCTCAATCTCCAGGCCGTACGTAGTGGAAGGTAAGAAATTATCCCTGGGCCTCAAGTATGCCATGCAAGCAGTCTGCCAACTGAGCTTCAGCCTCAGCTTCCTGTTCAAAGGCTTTGATGTTACATATTGTACTTTCCCATGAAGCAGCTTCCAGGATTAATGTTGTTGTTGTCGAAGACCAATAGGAATTCTGAATCTGAATTTCATTTTGTTTTATTGATGTGTAAAGTTTAGGGGTCTACTTTCCCCCACCTCAGCTTAATTTTTCTTATTGTGAAGGCTCACACAGTCTACTCAGTAGGCAGTGGTGTATAGAGGTTAAGGATACAAGTTTTGGAACCAGAAAGACTGGAGTTTGAATGGTTTTGCCAATGAAATTCAAAGTTTTCAAGTATAAACTGAGTATAGAAATATGCACACATTGACAGCAATATCAGTTACATAGTGTTCCGTTACAAATCATCCCAGAACTGGAGGATGCCATGGCAACTGTTATTTGTGTTGCTCATGTGTCTACAGTCCGTGCTCCTCATGGATGGCTCTGCCGTGGAGCTGGGAGGCCACCTGGAACTGGGTGCTGATGTCTTTGGCCTTCTCTGTTGGGTTCCTGGGTTTCTCAGGACCTGATGACTTGGTTCCAGAGCTCCAGGTGGACACTGAGCTGGTTTTTGTGACCTTGCCTAAGAGCATGCAGTGCTGCTGCTCTTGGGATTATAGGTACATCTAGATTTCAGAAGTGCCCACTAGTCTGGGTGTTTGGGGGTTTTAGACAGGGGATCTCTATGGAGTTTGGGCTGGGCTCACACTTAGAGGGTTCAGCCTGTCTTAGCTTCATGCATACTAGGCTTAGAGGGTTATATCATACTCAGCAAAAGAGCCTTCTGATTTCTATCATTCCTTTAGTTTTATTTTATTAATTCTTTCTTTCTTCCTTTTCCCCTTTCTTTCTTGCTGATTTATCTTATGTCTCTCTGTGTGCACGCCTTATTGCTATGTGTGTGTGTGTGTGTGTGTGTGTGTGTATACGTGTGTGTGTGTCTGTGTGTGTAGTGGAAACACTACTTGACAGAAGAAATTGTATGCCAGATATAGCTAATTTCTGTGACCAGTTTGGAGAAGGGCAGTTTGCCACAGAGTTATAAGAATTTAAAAACTAAATGAATTCTAAGTGTTTATGTGCATAGTCAAGCATCTGATTACTTGTAGGTTGGTTGCCATGGGCACATAAAACCAACATTCTCAGGGACTGTGTATTGTTGTTTCTCTCTCTCTCTCTTCCCTTCTCCCTCTCTCCCTTCCCTACTCTCTTTACATTCCAGTACTGAGAGTTGAACCCAAGACATCAGTCATGCTAGACATGATGTCTACCACTGATTTATAGTCTCCCCAATCAGAAGGATTCTGATGACCTATTCTGCTAGTATCTGAACCACCCCTTTGTTCACTTCCCAAGAATAATAAGAGTGTGTCTGTGCTGACATTTTCCTTTCCCAACCTTTCTCCTCTTTCACTACTTTTTAACTAATCATGAAAGTTGCCAGTGACAGGCAATATTGGGTGGCATTGTTTAACCACACACCATTGGTCTCATCGCTGAGATAAACAAACTCCCCTGAATGGTTTGGCCCAACAAAGGTTATCTATATCAAGTGAAAGAGGATATTAAAGATAAAACAGAAAAAAAATAAAAAAAAAATAAAATGAAAATAAAGATAAAACAGATAAGCCCTGCTGCTCAAGCTCAAGGTTTGGCAAGGCATCTTCCGAAATCAGTCTGTTCCCACTGCAGAGATGCCAAGCAACAAGTAGAGTTTACTTTTTTCTACTTGGTTAGAGCTAGAAATAATCCTCCAGAAAGTCTCAGAGGCAACATGGCGCTCACTGAGGTCACTGAGCAAGCTGGATGCTAGATCCTACATGAAAAGGTACTCAGTGTCCACACTCTTGCCATTTGGGACCAAACACATCTGACTTCTGCAGTGTAGCAATACCTTGACCAGCACCCACCAGATTCTAAAGCATCACCATTGTGAGTTTATGGCTCCTAAAATGCCTCCAGTCTTGGTAAATGTGGAGATACAAATCCCCAGCAAAGAATTACTAGACTTAGATACAGGTCCTCTAGTTATCTACAAATCTATCCAGCATTTTGGCAGGGGCTAAGATAATTTATAAATATTAAGTTTAAGTTTAGCAGTTGAACTAGTAGGTCTTTAGTCATGTTTTTTGTTTGTTTGTTTGTTTATTTGTTTTAAAGTCAGTAAAGCCAGGCAGTGGTGGGAAACATGTTTAGTCCCAGCACTCAGAAGGCAGAGACAGACAGATTAATGTGAGTTTGAGGCCAGCCTGGTCTAAAGAGTTCCAGGACAGCTTCCAAAGCTACAGAGAAACCCTGTCTTGAAAACCAACACACACACACACAAGTGCCAGTAAAAAGACAAGTGTAGAATGTAGAACATTTTTTTAATGTAACAGGTCTGAGTCATTAAAGTCAATGTCATTAAAGAAAAGACATAGAGGTGAGTTTATAATTTCAAAAAAGAAGCGGGCGGTGGTGGCGCATGCCTTTAATCCCAGCACTTGGGAGGCAGAGGCAGGCGGATCTCTGTGAGTTCAAGACCAGCCTGGTCTACAAGAGCTAGTTCCAGGACAGGCTCCAAAACCACAGAGAAACCCTGTCTCAAAAAACCAAAAAAAAAAAAAAAAAAAAAAAAAAAACACTTCCAGTGTTGCCTCTGACTGGGCCTATCAGAGAAAAGCATGATTATGGAAGATATTTGAAGAATTATTCGGAAAATCGAACTACTCCATGATGGTTCTAATTTAAGTATGAATATAATGCCGGGGTAAAATAATGTCCTAGGGTTCTTTGTGTGGTTGTGGTGGCTTGATTGTAGGTTGGTTGGCTTGTTCATCTTTTTTTAAAAAGTATTTTTATGAGAGAGGGTCTCACGTAAGCCAGGCTGGAATCAAACTTTCTATGCAGCCAAGGATAACCTTGAGCTCCTTTTTCCCTTTCTTCAATCTCCAGAGATTTGGGTGTACAGGCATGCACCACCATGGCCAGCTCAAAACAGTGTGCATGTTTAGAAGACACGCACATCTGAAAAAAGTCATACCCCATGCATAATTCTCTGGCTGCTTAGTCAGGAAAAGCGAGCAGAAAGAGCAAGTGTTCTTTAATGATGACTCTGCACAATACATTTGTGTGTGTATGTGTTTATATGCGTGTGTCTGTGAGTGCACATGTCTGTGTTTATATGCATATACATGCTCATGCGCATATGTGGAGGACAGAGGTCAATATCCAGTGTCTCCCTCAGTCATTCTCCACCTATTTATTATTATTATTATTGGTTTTTTGGAGACAGAGTTTCTCTGTAGCTTTGGAGCCTGTCCTGGAACTAGCTCTTGTAGTCCAGGCTGGCCTCGAACTCACAAAGATCCACCTGCCTCTGCTTCCTGAGTGCTGGGCTTAAAGGCCTGCACCACCACTGCCCAGCTAAAATTTTATTATTACTAATTATACACATGTCTATGTGTGGATGTGTGCACAAAGCACCCATGGAGGGTAAAAGGATGGGATCCTTCTGGAATACAGGCACTTGGGAGTTGAATGATGTGGGTTCTGGAAACTGGACTTGGGTCCTTTGTAAGAACAATTTGAGTTCTTACCGCTGAGCCAGCTCTCTAGCTCTAGTCCCTCCACTGAATGCTTGCTTGCTTTTTTTTCTTCTTCCTTTTTTATCTTTTTATTTTAAAGTGATTTTTTGAGACACAGTTTCTCTGTGTAGCCCTGGCTGTGCTGAACTGTGTAGATCCCACAGAGATTGGCCTGCCTCTTCCTCTAGAGTGCTGGAGTTAAAGGTGTGTGCCCGCTACCACCCAGCCTCACCTAATGCTTTTAGAGATAGGATCGCTCACTGAATTTGAAACTCCTTGACTCAGTCAGGCTGGCTGGTAAGTCTCTCACACCTCCTCTCTCTGGCTCACAAGTGTCTGCCACCACACTCAGCTGCTCATTCGGATGTTGAAGATCTAAGTGCCACTCCTCCTGTTTGTATGGCAAGCATTTTGCCAGCTGAGCCATCCCCCCTTCCTCGAATCTGTACTCTCTTTTTTTCTTGCTCTTCTCTGCATTTGAGGATGGTATTAATTAAATTGATGTGGAAGAGAAAATGATTGGAAAGTTTCCTGGAATGTGTACATGAACCTCACAGCATTTTGTCCACTAGGAAAAAACATTAGCACCAACTCAATTATCTGACCCTAAGCAAAAGCCATGTGTGGTGATCATTTAGATAACACACACAGCTTCTAGCCAACCTTCTGCTGACAACCCCAAATCTGCCCACTGGATTGAAAATATCCTCAGTCAATCAAGAACAAAGGCATGATGGCACATGCCTTTGTTATCTCAGCTCGTGAGAGACTGAAACAGGCGGATTGTGAGCTTGGAAACAGCTTGGGGAACCTAGTGAGACTCTGTCTCTAAAAATGAGGAACAACGGCCGGAGAGTTGTCTCAGAGGTTACTCTAGAGGACCCACGTTTGAGTCTCGACACCCACATGACAGATCACAGTTACCTATAGCTCCAGTTTTAGGGGTTTCAGTGCCTTCTCCTAAACTCCGTGAGCTCCAGGCACACATGTGATGCACATACAAACATGCAGGCACAGGCACAATAATCACTAACTTAAAACAAGTAAACAATCTTTAAAGTTTAAAAAGAATGCTGATGGAGGAGGAGGATGGTGATACTGTTGAGCATCACCAACATCCTGCAGTCATAGTTTCCATAAACCACTGGCTGACTCCAAATCCCAGATATCTCTCTTTTCTTGTTTAGCCTAAAGCCCTGAACCGTGTGATCATGCTCGTTTAAATGGAGAGGGAAGAATCAGACAGACTTTCCAGCCTGCATTCATTGCTGAGTCAGTATGGATGTATACATACACCACTGCAAACATGAGCCACAGGCCAGGGCACGTATGGACCGTTATGAGAAAAGCGCACACAGAAAGAACAAATCTATATGCTTTTGTAAAAGCCTGCATTGTTTTAAATGATAGGAAATGAGCTTGGCCTACTACAGTCGCTAGCACCTGTAATCACAGGAGGCAGAGAACGGAGACGAGAAGATTGCTTAAAAAGTTCAAAGCCAGCTGGATGGTGATGGCACATGCCTTTAATCCCAGCACTCAGGAGGCAAAGGCAGGTGGCTCTCAGTGAGTTCGAGGCCAGCCTGGTCTACAAGAGCTAGTTCCAGGACAGGCTCCAAAGCTACAGAGAAACCCTGTCTCGAAAAACAAACAAACAAACAAAAACAACAACAACAAAAAGAAGTTCGAAGCCAGTCTGTTGTATATAATGAGATCCAGGCCAGGCAAGGCTATCAATATGACCCTGAACTTAAAAAAAATAAAAGGTACAACCCAAGTGGATGTATCAGCCACCTGCCTTTGTGGATACAGGAGCTGTAGTAAATGTCAAGATCCACTGATCCTATTGGCCTTTCTGACCACAACATCCATTGCCCTGGCTGCCAGAGATGCCTGCTGCCTCCTTTTCTGAGCTCCCTCCTCCAGGGTCACGGCCCCTCTCCCAGAGTTGCCCACATCTAAGAATGGCAAGACACAGTCTGTTGGCCTGAGCTCATCTTCTCTGACGAATGGCCATCTTACAGAGCGTTCCTTTATCCCTATCTTCCCTTATCCCCAAGATTCAGACTAATGAGCCTGAGAACGTGCACCAGGGAGTCTGCTTCCCAGAACCTGAAGGCAGCAAGGGTACTCTAGTGAAGGCTGCTCAGCCGACCCGCAGCCTGAACCGCACAGGTACCTTCGGTGTCCTGAGACAGGCTGACTTTGAACTTCGGATTCCGTCCTCAACCCTTGAGTCCTGATACTAGAGGAGTGTGCCCCACACTCAGCCTCCCTTCCACTTCTTTTTTAACTGAAAGAACAGCTTTCTGAATCATTCGTGATAATTACAGTCACTATCTACAAGTGAATGCTTTTGATATAAGACCCACCTCAATGTGGGAGTTCAAAGTTGTGTAACCACTAAGGATGTCGGTATGGCGAGCCTCAGAAAAATGTAAATCAGTTTCCCTCAAAACCCAGCTATACATTCTTGGGCCTATACCCAAGCTCAGTCTGACTCATTTGCCTGCCCTTGGGACCCTTTTCTCTTATTGGGTTGCCTTGCCCAGTCCTGATATGAGGGTATGTGCCTACTCTTATTATGGTGTGCTTGGTTGATATCCCCAAAAGGTCCTGTTCTTTTCTAAAGGGAACCAGAGGAAGAGTGGACTGGGGGAGAGGGAAGGGCTGGGGATGGGAGGACTGGGAGGAGTGGAGGAAGGGGAAACTTCTGTGGGGATGTATGGGAGAAGAGTAAAAATAAGAAGCAGAAAGATGCCCAGCAATGCTCCGTAACTTGATCCTTTCTTCCAGCCTCCACTGACATCTTCTCTGGACGATGTTAAAATGACTGAATCACTGCTTCGGTTTTTTACTTCTGGCATCCCATTCATCTAGCAGCTGAGTTATCCCTTTAGATGCTAGCATAGCCTACTTACAATTACTTAATGGCCTGCATCTTAATTATTACTGCCTGCATCTTACATCTCTAACTACACTCTGGGAGGCTTAAGCAATGTAAAAATATTGCTGCAGAAGAAAAATGTTATAGCTGGGTGGTGGCGGTGCACACCTTTAATTCCAGCACTTGGGTGGCAGAGACAAGAGGATCTCAGTGAGTTCAAGGCCAGCCTGGTCTATGAAGAGAGTTTCAGGACAGCCAGGGCCATCACACAGAGAAACTCTGTCTCGAAAAACCAAAAAATGAAAATTAAAATATTAAAAAAATCTTTGCTGCCTTTTGAAGGCTACAAGTCCAAGGTGAAGGGGATAGCACAGCAGTTCTCTCTAAGTCCCTGAAGTCCCGTCATTTTCTCTCAGCTCTTGGGGTCTTTAACATGTCCTGATTTGCAGATGTACCCACCTGGTCTCCACCTGCATGTTCAAGTAGCATTTTTTAAAAAAATATTTTAGCATTAATTATGTGTATCTGTGTAAGTGTCTGTGGGGGGTATGCACAAGCATGGGTACAATGCTCTTGAGGGCAGAAGAGGGAGTTATAGGCAACTGTGAGTCTACAGATGTGGGTGCTAGGGGTTGAACTTGGGTATTTACAAGGATGATATGCACCGTGCGATGATGGTGCACACCTTTAATCCCAGCCCTCGAGAGGAAGAGACAGACAGATCTCTGTGAGTTTGAGGCCAGCCTGGTCTACATGAGCTAGTTCCAGGACAGCTAGGACTGTTACACAAAGAAAACCTGTCTCAAAAAAATTAAAAAATAAAAAATAATATGCTTGCTCCCTTAATATCTGATGTCTCTCTACAGCACAAGCCTCCAGTGGCATTCTTCCTCTGCTTCTCTCATGTCTGTACCCCTACCCTCTGTGTGTGTGACCAGTTTCCCTCTTTTTATGAGGACACCAATCATACTGGAGTAGGACCTACCTTTTACCACTATGACCTCAGCTCAGGTAATTACATCTGCAGTGACTCCTACCAAATAAGGTCTCCTTCTGAGGTACCGAGGGTGAGGACTTCAATACTTCAATATATGAACGGGGTGTGGGGGGCATGATTCAACCCAATAAATCCTCATCTCTGCTTTATTTTCTCCACAGCCGTCACCGCCTTCTAATGGATGGCATGGCTCCTTTGCTTACTAAAGTATCTACCCTTCTCCATGAAAGGTAAGCATCAAGACAGCAGAAATGTTTTTCGGGGGTTGTGCCCATTTGTCTAGTTTTGAGAACGTATTATACAGTCCAGGTTGGCCTCTAACTCATTGTGGATCCCGGGGATGACCTTAACCGTCTGCTCCTCCCATCAGCAACCACCCAAGTGCTGGGGCTGGGGCTGCAACTTGTGTGTCATGACGCTGTGTGGTGCTCGGTAGCGACTCCAGTACCTCATAGATGGTAGGAAAGCCCTTCAGCAAGGGAAGCACATTGCCGGGCCTATTGGTTGGTTTTGCTCATGATTGTATCCTCCGTGCCTAAAGTTAACCCCAGCAAAAGACAGTTCAGAGAGACATATTTGCAGACCAAATACCAAGAAAGAAAGAAAATGTACATTTCTTACCTCCTCCTTCGCAGCTCGGGCCTGTGGCAGGAGCTCCAGGCTAAATAAATCCGTGGACTCTGAGACCTTTTGAGCTTTTGCGAACATCAAGAACAACCACGTGCAGTCCTTTTCCTATCGCTCATGGAAACTGAGACCCAAGGGGCCAGGGTTTAATTCAAGTACATGGGAGGAGCAGCAATCAGTTCTCTTTCCTGTCCCCGCTCTGCACAACTGCTGACTTTAGTATATGTAATTTTCTCAGGAGTCCAAAAGGGCTGCAATGACAATTTGAAAGCAATCAGGTCCTTTGTGTTTGACCAGTGACAGATGGGCGCAGGCTATTTGCTCTAGATAAACCGAGTTAATCAAGACATCAAAGACTTCCTACTTGATGGGCTAGTCCAACCAGATTATGATATTCGGGGCTGATGGGAATGCATTATAAAGGCAACAAACCAACCCAATGGGTCTTAGCTATTTATAAGGAAATGATCCTGCTTGGGAGAACCTGCACTTCTGGTTTGGGACCAAGAATTGCTCAATATAGACCTTACCTTGGGGCGAGAACTCAGAACATCTTCCACCTGGCTCAGGTTACTGGAAAGGTAGTGAAAAAAAAGTCCCACTACTCTCCAGTAACAGCTCGAAACAACACAGTGCCCATACCAAAGAAGCCCCAAAGACATCATCTGAAGAAAAAAAAAAAACCCACAAAAAAAGAAAAAAAAAAACAGCTTCCAAAACATTTTACCTCCTTTTCTTTCTATAGAGTGAATTTAATTATAGACTCTGCAGCTGACTGAGTGACCTTGAGCTAACCGCTGAAGCTTTTGGTGTCTCACTATCCCTTCTATAAAAATAGGGTTAATGATAGTGTTTACTTTATCAATTTGTTGTGAGATTTCAGTGTGGTTACACACAAAAAGCACTTGGACATGTGCTCAGCCAGTAATAAGCTCAGTTCGTGTTGCTATAGTGTCTTCATCTAGTCATTTACTCGGCCAACCTAGGCTAAGGATTTACTTTTGAGTTCTAAGCTCTGTGCTGGCTTACGCGGATACAAAAAGGCAAAGAAATTGTTCCTACATCGGGGCATGCAACAGCCGAAAGAAGATATTGGCAACCAGAGACTTATAGATCACTGAAATGACAGGCGTGTGCAGGTGTAGGTAATTTCAGTGCAAAGGGTCCATGGTGATTATTATTCCCTGAAGGGAATGAAAGACTCACCTCTCTCTCTCTCTCTCTCTCTCTCTCTCTCTCTCAAGCAGCAGGGAAAAGAATGCTTATTTTAGTGTTCAGCAGACCTGGGATGGAACCTTGACTTTGATAACTGCTGAGACTATGAGGGTCAGATTTTAAACATCTCCGAAATTTAATATTGTCATATATAACTTGGTATTTATGAAAACTGCTTATTGTGTCTTTCATATAGGGTCTGACGAGGCAAACATGGTAAGCAGTATTGGTTTTTTTTTTTTCAGTATCATATATTTTCTCTCTATATTTAGCTTCTCTGTGGGTAGAATCTATTTTTAGGTCTACTGACTTTGAACTTAGGGGTGACCATTATTTTGATCAATTGTGAATATGTGTGAGCAGCACCCAAGTGTGAAGCACACCGGAGCACCATCTTTAAATACATGGATGGGTGTTCTCAGCACCCCTCCTGCTTTTATAGCCTGCTGTGAGAGCTTGTCCTCAATGGGCGTGTCCATCAAACCAGATCTGGCAAATAGGAAGGCTTAGCTGAAGAGAGCCTCAGCTGAAATGTACATCTGCAAAAAAAGAAACAAATCAGCCAGGCGGTGGTGGTGCACGCCTGTAATCCCAGCACTTAGGAGGCAGAGGCAGACGGATCTCTGTGAGTTTGAGGCCAGCCTGATCTACAAGGGCTAGTTCCAGGACAGTCTCCAAAGCTACAGACAAACCCTGTCTCGATAAACCGAAAAGAAAAGAAAAGAAAAGAAAAGAAAAGAAAAGAAAAGAAAAGAAACAAATCACCAATGACTCTCTGGGATTTTTTTTTTCTGCAGAGAACTTTCTAGTACATTCATATATAACTTGTATTCAGTGACATATTTCCCCTATCTCTTACTCATCACAGACAAAAGGAAAAAAGCAGGAGAGCCACTTGAAGATGTTGAGGTGGTAACATTTAAACTGTTAGAAAATTCTTCAAGTGTAAAGACAAGAAAGTTAGATAGGATGCAGGTTAATTGGAATACGCAGCCATCTGAACAACAGATTCATTCACATTGCACACGCAAGTATTCCCTGAGTTCTAGTGAAAGGCATGTGGATGAATGAATTCGAACCTCCCAGAGCTGGCCAGTAACCTTCACCCTGTACTCACGCTCACTCCTTTGTGATTAGATTGATGACCTCCAGGTTAACTTGGGCGTCACATCCTGAAGATTCTGAGAAGTCCTCAGCCTTGTACATGCCAGAATGACTGTCTGAAAGAGCCGTCCTACCTCATGAGCTTCACTATGTAGCAATGGTTGGCCTTGCATATCTGATCATTTTGTCTCTACCTTACGAGTGTTAGGGTCACAAGTGTGTACTACCATGCCAGCCTTGCTGAAATTTTCATTCCTCAGATATATAGCAGTGAGTTCAATCTTAGCATGGGCAACAGAAGACCCTTCTCAACTGGTCTGGGCAGGAGTGGGAGGAATCAACTTCCTCCTTCCCAGAATTCTCCTGTTCTCATTACATCATTTCTATTTCCTGTCTGGTTTTTCTGCCTATACTTCCTGCCTGGTTTTCCCGCCTATACTTCCTGCCTGGCCAATCAGTGTTTATTTAAAACATGATTGACAGAATACAGAAAATTCTCCCACACCACAGATATATAACAGTGAGTTCAATCTTAGCATGGGCAACAGAAGACCCATCTCAAAAAGGAAAGAAAGAAAAATGTCAAGAAAAAAAAAAAAGAATTGGAAGAGGGCTGGCCCGCATGACTAAAACTGGTTTATAGAGGCTGTGTCGTTAGGTGTTGGCTAGAATAATAGTACTTTTGGGAGCATTTAACGGGGCTTAGGATCATCCTGGGGTTATATCCTTGTGCTACTAGACACAGTGGTGTGTGTTCAACTCCATTTAGACTGAGGCTGAGGCCTAGCATGAGGGCCCAGAAAGGCCTGACTGGACTTGAAGCCAGAAGAGGTTCTGTTATCATCTCTGTTAGGTTTACAAATCAAACTCAGGAAATACTGTTGCAGATGGACACAAGCCAAGGGGTTAAGTACTGACAGTTCCAATCAAATGTTTACTAGACAGTTACTGTATACCAAACACCACACACACACATCTCTAACTACAGAGCCTGTAATGCAAGAACTCAGTGAACGATGTCCTTGGTCCCGTATTTGAAGCACATAGCTATGAGCAAGCTGAGGGTCTGTGTGCTCAGTAACTCAATTGTAATAATGTGTGCGGAGAAGCAGAAACAGATTGCAAGCCGGTGATTTTTGGATTCCAAACTGGTGCTGTGACCACAAAAGCATTGATTTCTTTTTTTTTTTTTTTTTTTTTTTTTTTTTGGTTTTTCGAGACAGGGTTTCTCTGTGGCTTTGGAGCCTGTCCTGGAACTAGCTCTGTAGACCAGGCTGGTCTCGAACTCACAGAGATCCGCCTGCCTCTGCCTCCCGAGTGCTGGGATTAAAGGCGTGCGCCACCACCGCCCGGCTAAAGCATTGATTTCTTGTGTTAGCAAAATTTCAAAGATATGTAGGTGGTAGCTAATGTGCTTTAACCTGAGATTCAGAACGTTAAGGGACAGATTCTGTCTCTTCATGGGGTTCTAGAAACTTTGGGGAATAGAAATGGAGTGGTGTTCTAATTTAATTTGTTGCTGCTATGACAAAACACTGACCAAAACCACCTTGGGCAAGGACAAGGTTCCTTTAACTTATACTATTGTGTTTTAGGCCTTCACTAAAGGAGTCAGGGCAGGAACTGGGTGGTCAGAATGGGAGCAGAGGCAAAACTCCTCTGGCTTGTCCAGCTGGGAAAAGCCAGGTCTACCTGCCCAGGGCTAACACCACCTACAGTGGGCTAGGCCCTCCTGCATTAATTGTCAGTCAAGAAAAGATCTCAACACCCGGCGGTGGGGGCACACGCCTTTAATCCCAGCACTCGGGAGGCAGAGGCAGGCAGATCTCTGGGAGTTCGAGGCCAGCCTGGTCTATAAGAGCTAGTTCCGGGACAAACACCAAAGCTACAGAGAAACCCTGTCTCAAAAAAAAAAAAAAAAAAAAAAGGAAAGAAAGAAAAACGAAAAGCAAAAAAAGAAAAAAAAAATCTCACAGACTTGCCCATGGGCCAGCTTAACGGAGGCAGGTCTTTACCTGTGACTCCCTCTTCTTAGGCATGTCACATTGACAACCAAGCTTAGCCACTATCAGTGGATAGAGTGACAACCAAGCTTAGCCACTCATTGGTGGATAGAGTGTAGAAAAGCCAAGAAAGACAGGAAGGTGGTGATCATCAGAGCTAATCAAGCAGCCAAGAAAATTTGGTGGGAACAGGGAGCACGTGTCTAGAAGGGCCTGGTTAGAAATAGTTAATCATGAATAAGCGGTAAGATTCATCAAGAACATTTACCAAACTTTCCATGGCTGTGTACAGGTGGAACACCCGTCGGTTTTCCAAAAATACAGAAGGAATGAGAGTGCTGAGTCTACTGTCTGGGAGAAGGGCATGTATGTGTTCAGAAAGTGGAGAAAGGTCCTTCTAGACGTCCATCATGCAACAAAAAGACAGCGTGGGCAGGAAACCTAGATCCAGTCTTGACTGAGCCTGTAATTAATATGTGGTATTGGATAGGTCAGTTTTGCTCCCAGAGACCATGTGCAAAGAAAGGCCTCATCTGGTCAGAATCTGAGACCTTGTTTAGCTCTATCCGTCTGGTCATTGGGAATAGTTCATCCAAGCCAGGCCTCCAGGAGGTAGATATTCCAGTCTGTTTCTTTGTTGCTGTGATAAGACACTGAAAACAAGTCGTGGGCAGAAAGAGTCTATTGGCTTGTATTCCCCATTAGGATCCATCGCTGAGCGAGGGTCAGGCAGGAAAGTGGAAGCAAAGACTGAAGCAGAGAATCGTGGAGGGGTGTTGCTTACTGACTCCCTCCCTCCTGCTCAGCCAGCTCCTTCTACAACCCAGGGGTGGCACGGCCCACAGTAGTGGGTAGTGGGAGGCCCTCTTCCATTGATTAACAATTCAGAAAATGCCCCCAGACATGCTCACAGGCCAATCTGATGGAGGTGGTTTGTCAACTGAGGTTCCCTCTCCCCAGGTATGTCCATATTTCTGTCTAATTGACAAAACCTAAGACAGTAGATCTTTATATTAAGTATGGAGATCTTGACACTCTTGGAACTGTGATGGACCTCCTCTCTCTTCTTTCTCCCTCCCTCCCTCCTTCCCTCCCTCCCTTTCTCCCTCCCTCCTTCTTTTCATCTGTTTGTTTATTTAAGACAAAGTCTCATTTCCACAGCACCAGGAGAGCTTAGGTACAAACCCTTTTGGTGGCGAGGGAACTGCATATGTCCCTTACTTCACATCAGCCCACTGTGTAGCTGCTAAGGGAAGAGTCAGTAACACTGAAAATCGACTGTTTACTGGGTGTCAGACCCCTCCTTAGGGTCTGCACTCAACCTATGAACACTTATCAGTTTAATTGAGAACCTACTATATGCCAGGCTCTGGAGATGCAGAATGAACAGGACAGTCAGACCTCTTCTGAATATGGAGCCCCAGCTGGTTGCTAACTTTCAGAAGACTCAGGCTCCCTGAGTTTATCTCATCTCACGCTCTCAAACAAGGTGCGAAGTGGATGGTATCATTTTCTTTGCTCAGAGGAAGAAACTGAGACTTCTGTGACTGGCGGAAGGTACTAGGCCATCCCAGCTCAAAGCTTTCTGGCATGGAGCCCATGCTGACTTCATCCTATCCTGCAGTTTCTCAAAGTGAAAGCCTACATCCACAGAGAAGATGCCCAGAGAACTGTAGCTGATGGAGATATTGTCTGCGATCCCCAGTCGCTACCTTTTTCCTTGCAGCTGTCTCTGTCTTTTGATGTCTTTGGTATCTCAGGAGTCAGGTGTTCTTTGAAGTGCCTCTCTGATGTGGAAGACACCTGCCTTGGTGTGGGTGGAGACAGCAGCCAGGTGACAGTCTTCCCAGGAGTGAGCACCTGAACACTTACTAAGGTCAGGGTTGTGGGGTGGAACCTCCAACTGAGGACTCAGGAGCATAGTGCTCAGATCTAAATCATATGGTCCTAGTTCCAGTCAGTCATGGGTCCTTCTCATTACTCCTGCGCTGGCCAGTGAGACCAGAGATATAGAATTCAGCACTGGTGTCCCAACACCAGCATTTGGGCTGCTTCATAGGATCTGCTAAAACAACTGTGCATTCCATCTTCATAGTGCTGAGGACATACTTACAATCTCCCAGGAGAAACACGGCAGCATTTTATAGCCCAATAAAGCTAATCTTCAGGTTTTATTTTCAGAGGGGAAAAAGGGAACTATCAAAAACAACTTATGAAAAGAAAAAGAAAAAAAATCAAATCTTGTTTAGAGGTTATTCTTCAAATGACAGAAAGCTCAACTTCAGCTGACCAAACAGATGCTGGTCGCTAATTGGTACTTCCTCAGTCCCTTTGCTACAGAGAGTGAGAAGTCCCAGCTTCCCTTGCAGCTAGCAGATGCTTTGGGAAATTTAATCTTGAGACTGCTGTGCTGTAGGTTGGCTTTGAACTCCTAATCCACTTGCCTCTGTCCCCGAACTGCTACATCATAGGTGCCAACAGGGCAGGTGACCAAAGCTCCAGACATGGCTGAGGTTTTTCCTCTTCCTTTAGCCATGAGTGTGATGCCTATGCCCATAGCAGATACCTTCTAGCTGCAAGGAATCTGCTGCTCTGATCATAAGAAACCACTGAACCCAGAAGCCTCCATACTTCCAAGTAATGAGAATATAAACCATTATTTGCTGAAGCCACCTAGGAAAGATTTCATGCTATCTAGGTGCAAGAGCATTCCTAAGGGTAACCACTATCTTGAATAACAAAATCATTACTTTTTCTCTTTTGAAGGGGAGACATGATCCTTCTCTGTTCAGGATCCTGTACATTTTCCCTGGACCAGTTCAATTGCTTTCCTCTGATAAGTACTGGTCAAAATAAATCAGTCCATTCCTGAACTGATACCTAGCAAAGGAAATGGGATTCTATGCTACTCTTAGTCTAATCTCTAGCTAGAACAGATACGGGGGCATTGAGTTAGTCACATGGTTATTAACACCTTTCTGAATGTAAAAACAACAGGAATAAATCACTAATGAAAGGGCTGTTAGAGGTGAGCGTACCAAAATTAAGCATAATTTTTAAAACTTTCATCATAAGTACAGGGAAAACACAAATAAGACACGGGGGAATAATAGCTGCATACCATACACAATTTATATGGCAAATGAAGTGTTAATATTCCATAAACCACTTCTGAGAATTTACCCTAAGGACATCACTAAGGACATATGCAAAGATGGGGTCTCAAAGATGTGTGTGACAGTGCTGAATTTAATAATAAAATTTGCAAGCAAAATGAATTTCCAGCCATAGGGACCTGCTGAAGTAAAAATGTATTACGAACTTAAGGAGGAACGCTGTAGGCCTGCTAAAGACCAGTGATGCCACAATGTAGCTGTTGTCATGGAAACATGATCACCATGTATTATTAAGTGACAAAGCCGAGTGTAAATAATGTATATGACTTGCTTCCACTTTCCCGAAGGAAAGAAAAGCAGATGTGTGGGGTCTGTATGCATATGTAAGAGTCTAGGAGGGTGAACTAAGCATTCATAGTAAACATGGTCTCTTCTTAGCAGAGGGCCTATTTTTAAAGTTTCTTTAAAATTCTTTCTGCTTTGCTTTTGTATTAAAAAAAAAAAACAATAAATAAAGGCGCTTTTATCTGGGAACAGATACCAAAAAGTAAAGGAAAACTTAAACCAAAAAATAATGAGCAAAATATGTTCATTAAAAATGTCTAATCAGGCCGGGCAGTGGTGGCACTCACCTGTAATCCCAGTGCTCAGAAGGCAGAGGCAGAGGCAGGTGAATCTCTGTGAGTTTGAGGCCAGCCTGGTCTATGGAGTGAATTCCAGAACAGCTAGGACTGTTACACAGAGAAACCATGTCTCAAAAAAACAAAACAAAAATTATGTATATAGATAATCAGCTATTTGTACTAGCTCATGCAGGCCATTCTAGCATTTGGGAGGCTAAAGCAGAAAAATCAGGCATTCAAGACAAACCTGGGCTTTATATCTAGTCATAGGTCCACCTGATCTACACAGGAAAACCTTGTTTTAGCCAAAAGTAAATATGGTGTAATGAACCAATGCGCAAATGTATGAATGTCCCTTTTTTGTTATAAGTCAACAAGAAGTGCTAGATATGGTAGAACAGGCCTATAATTCCAGGATTTAGGAGGCAGAGGCAGGGAGTTTACGCAGTTGTGAGGTCAATCTAGTCTGTGTAGAAAATTCCAGGCTGATCAGGGTACTGTGTGATAGCCTGTCTCAGAAAGCAAAATGAGGTGCACCACATATGCATACACACATTATATTGGAGGACCTCCAAGTCCATTAAAAAAAAAAAAAAGGATACCATCATTGGGAACCCTGAGAGAGCCTTTATGAAGACAGGTCACCCACGGGCGGAATTTTAAAACTCCTGTTTTCATTAGTCAGGGGAATGAATTCTTTAATATCTTTCCAAAATATAGGCAACAAAAGTAAATTTAGACACATGGAATTAAGTCAAAGGTATAGCATAGTGGGAAACAGGGTCAAAAGATGGGGGATACATATGGATGAGAGAAAATAAAAAAAAATTATGTATGCCACCCCTTCAGTAAGACTTGTGCGTAAAATATGTGAGAAAGTCTCCTCAATAGCAAGAAGACAGCCCAATGCAAAATGGGCAAAGAACCTAAATACACAGTTTCCAAAAGAAGATTCTAACAGCTGTACAAAAAGGCACTCAGGGTCACTGCTCATCAAGGACTACAAATTAAAACCACAAATTAAAATTAAGACTTACGTTAAATGATCACTAACCCAAAAGATACAAGATATTAAGAAAGTTGAGGTGGGTGGTGGTGATGCATGCCTTTAATCCTAGCACTCAGGTGGCAGGGCCAAGTGGATCTCTTTGAGTTCGAGGCCAGCCTGGACTACAGAGCTAGTTCTAGGACAGTCAAGTCTACACAGAGAAAAAAATGTGAAGAGAGACTTTCTCATACTGCTGGGAATGATAATTAGGACAGCTTTTTATGAAAAATAACAGGGGTGTGCCTACAAAATTAAAAATAAAAAAATTTTAAAATTAAAAACAGAACTTTCCTAAGATTGAGCAATTCCACTTCTAGGTACGCATTTAAAAGCACTGAATCAGGAGGAGCTCACTAATTTGACATAGCTGGTTGGTAAGTGAGCTCCAGGGGTCCTCCTGTCTCTGCACCCTGCCCCACACTGAGGCCAACAGACAGGCAGGCACTACCATCTCTAACTTTTATGTAGGTGCTGGGACTCTAAACTCAGGTTTCCAGGCTTGTGCGGCAGGCACTCTGCTGACTGAACCAGTTCGGTAGTCCCCGGTTTCAGTTCGATAAAATGAAGAGTTTTGCAAATGGATCATGATGAATTCCCAACAGTGTGAAAAGGCTTCATGTACGGAGCTCACACGACATGTAACAGACACCAAATAATAAATTTTATGTTACATGTACCTGACTACAGCGAAACAAATAAAAAAGCGAGACTTGGTGCAATTCATCCAGAGCCATACGGTAGCAACAGGGTATAATGATTTTGCCTGACATCCGCCCAGTACATTATGTCCCTCCGAATTGGAGGTTAGAATGGCAAGTGCTCCCTGTAAGAGTCATTTTGGAGAGCTGGCTCTCTGACTGGCCTGGCCTTGCTTCATCAGTAGGCAGTTGTGTTACCACCAAGCACAGGGGTAGCAAGACAGGTGATAACACTCTGTAGGTGTTTGACCTTCGCCAAGACCAGTGATTTCTGGGAGCTGCAGCTGGCCTCTTTGATGTGAAGACTGAGAACTGAATGAATCTCAGCCCGAGGGCCCTTCAGGAACCAAAGAACCAAAGAGGAAGTGGAGGCTTAGTCAGAAAAGAGCTGTAGGTTGCCAAGCAGCACTGGGGCAAACATGACTACGGGTCATTCAAGGAGAAGATGGCCTAAGAAGAGGGTGGGGGAAGAACCACCGGAGGGAGTAGAGTTTGGCCTTAAATTGGACATTCTGGGTGAAAAGAAGCACGTGTTTTGTGTAGACCACAGTGTCTATAGCACCTCCTCCACAGATATCAACTACTTAGAAGCCGTTACTGGGAAGAGGATTGAATTTGGAGGTCTGCTGCAGAATCCAGAAGGAAGAGAGGCAAGGCTTTTGTTCTAGAGCCGTGACTGTTAGTATAAGAAGGACAAGGGGGTGACTCCAAGGGACCTAGTCACCAGACATTGGTCAGAAGGCTGTGCCATAAACACTCCTGAGATGTTCTAGAACAAAGATAGAAAACTAAACCCCAGAACTTTGCTGAGTATTTTCTATTTATTTATTTTATTGTTTTGAGATAGTGTCTTGCTGGGTGGCAAATGCTTTTAATCCCAGCACTCGGGAGGACAGGCTCCAAAGCGATAGAGAAACCCTGTCTCTAAAAACCAAAAAAAGAATTTTTCCTCCTTTCACTTCAAACACTCTTCTGAGCTGGGTGTGCTAACTACTGCTCAACGTGTAAACTACTACTGAATGAGTATCTTGCTTGAAATGGTGTCGCATGACTATAATCCCAGCACTGTGGAGGCTGAGGCAGGAGCGTGAAGAGTTCAATGACAGTTTATGGTCACACAACCCCGAACACACCAACCTCATCTGATGTTGGAAGCTTAGCAGGGTGGCATCTCGTTAGTACCTGGAAAGGGAGTTCTAGGCTAACCTGTGCTAGATAACAAGATTGCCCAAACTAGAAAGATTATATTTTCTCCTGAGACTCCTCCCATGCACTAGGGACACTGAGGCTAGCTACCTGATGATATGCTATCAACTATTAATAGCTCAGAGACAAGGACTCCCACTGTCTACTCACAGATGCATTTTCCTCTCTTGTTTCACCTCTAAATGACCAGTCCCAATCCCTGGTTGCTGAGATGCAGAACCTGGTTCTAATCCCTGCTCCTCCCTTCACTTCCTTATCCTTGTTTATCCGGTAGTTCTGTTCTCCACTCCACGTCCAGTACTTCTCTCTATCCCCAAGGTGCCCTTTCTAGTCCAGCCATCTACCGCTACCTCCTGGCTGGACTCTTCTGATCAGACTGTATTGAAATTCATTCATTCCTTGCAAGACAAGCTGGACAATGTCTCTAATGGGCAGGATACCTCCTGTCCCAGGACTTCTCATAAGAGCTACAAGGCAAAGGTGAAACACTGAGCATGGAATACAAGGCCTCTTGGATCCAGCTTAACCTTCTCTCCTCTGACCTTTCCTAGGGACTCTGTACTCTAGTTTACGATTCTTGACAGTTTGTTCTCTTTGCTCAAATGCCTCTCTGGCAAACAGACAAACTCAATTTCATTTTCCAGGTTTCAGCACAGGCCCCTCCCCTCTTTTCAGCTTTTGCCAAGTGCAGGCCTCCCTGACTGCTTCCACATCTGGTCCCAAGCCGTTCCTTTCTGATCTCCCATGAGTCATTCACCCGCTCATGGAGCCACCCAGGTTCATGGAGCTGGTGCGGGAGACGGGTGGGCAGCTCACGAAGCATGGTTCTCGGCCTAGCAGAAAATTGCCTGCAACTGTTGGCCTGTCTTGTTCAGTGAGCCTTGACTGAATGCTGGATCACCTTGTTCTTACGCACCTGCACTGCCAGGCCTTTCCCCTGCTCTTCTCCTCAGAGTCAGATTAACTGGAGTCTAATCCCTTCTGGCTCCATCCCCCTCTATCTCTTGACCTGGATTTGTTGTCTCATAAGAGAGGAGGAGCTCAGTCTTGTTTGAAGGTGGAACATAGGTTTTACACAGAGAAGCAGATGTAGAAAAAGGAAGGACTGGTCCCGAGCTGGGATCTTTCACTGTAGGCCCAATCATTACAGCCACAGAAGTTATAGTATGGAATGGAGGGGGGGGGGGGGGGAGCAACTTGGAGACAGCATTACAGCTCACAGGCAGCTGAGGAGCAAAGCAGAAAAGAGCTAATGCCATGGGGGAGACTGCCTGTTCTCTCCATGGGAAAGGGGGCTCCAGTCTCCCCTTCTGCACATTTCTGAACCCCTGGAAGATTATTTAAGAAACTAATCTTAATGTCATGAAGAGATATTTAAGATGTAGCCATTCCTTTGGCTTCACGTTAGTGTACTTACCTTCTAAAAAGATTTTAACTGATAGAGCCCCTGTCCAGCCTGCATGAAGTCCTGACTTTAAACCCTAATAAACACTAATGAAGGAAGAAAGGGAGCGAGGGAGGGAGGGAGGAAGGGAGGGAGGAAGGAAGGAAGGAAGGAAAGGGAATGGCTGAGGTGGCTCAGCAGGTTAAGTACGCGCTACCAAGTCTAATGAGTTCAATCACAGGGACCCACATGCTGGAACGAGAGCTCCAACTCCTACAAGCCGCCCTCTCACCTTCACATATGTTCTGTGGCCTGTGTACATAAATAAATATATAAATATAATCAAAAATTTTCTTCTTCATTTTTTGTTTGTTTGTTTTCTTCAAGACAGAGTTTCCCTGTATAGCCCTGTCCTGGAACTCACTCTGTAGATCAGGCTGGCCTTAAACTCAGAGATCTACCTGATTAAAGGTGTGCGCCACCACACCCAGTTTTAAAACCTTCACTTTGTAGCTAAATGAAATTCTACGGTGGTGCACACCTTTAATCCCAGCACTCGGGAGGATCTCCTATGAGTATGAGGTGAGCCTGGTCTACACAGAGAAACCCTGTCTCAAAAACAAATAAATGGCCGGGCGATGGTGGTGCACGCCTTTAATCCCAGCACTCGGGAGGCAGAGGCAGGCGGATCTCTGTGAGTTCGAGACCAGCCTGGTCTACAGAGCGAGTTCCAGGACAGGCTCCAAAGCCACAGAGAAACCCTGTCTCAAAAAAAAAAAAAAAAAAAACATGATGATGCTATTTAAAAAAAAAAGAAAGAAAGAAAAAAATTGATAGGCTGATTCAGAACATGAAAGGCAATCTGAAACCAGGGACCTACCCACATGAAGGGATGAGAGAACATTCCCTCCGCAAAGTTGTTCTCTCACCTCCAGACCAGAACATCTGCATGCATCTACACACACACACACACACACAAATATGTGTTTAAAAATTCAATTCGAACCAGGCGGTGGTGGCGCACGCCTTTAATCCCAGCACTTGGGAGGCAGAGGCAGGCGAATCTCTGCAAATTCAAGGCCAGCCTGGTTTACTACAAGAGCTAGTTCCAGGACAAGCTCCAAAGCAACACAGAAACCCTGTCTCAAAAAAAAAAAAAATTAAAGTCGAATAATATAAACACCGCATTTAAAAATAGTTTGAGAAAATGACATGAAAGAGAAAGATAAAGTTATTTTTGCCTTATCTGTCTCATCCATGCATCAGTTCATATGTCTACATCGTCTGTCTGTGCCTGAACTAATTTCTAGAATTTGTTAAATGTTCTGAAAGCTACCCCCAGCTAATAGTTTACTTTTTCTGTATTTTTGTGTAATTTAAATATTTTAGTATATATATAGCATCACTATTGTAAGAAGAAAATTTCCTTTAAAATTTTTATTTATTCATTCGTTTGTTTTAGAGACAGGACCTGATGTATACAAGCCCGGCCTCCAAGTCCACGTAGCTAAAGACAACCTTGAACTCCTGATCTTCCTGTCTCCGCAGGGTCTTCAGGTCTGTGCCACCACACCTGGGTTTATATGGTGCTTGGGATCAAACTCAGGGTTTGAGCATGCTATGGCTCCATCTCTGTCCTGAAAGTGACTTTAGAACAAAATTAGAAGCAGATACATTACAGCTTTTGTTCTGGATAGTAGTGTTATTAAAAATACTTTCTTCTGTGAAATTCTACTAGGAAAAAAAATTTAAGATAAAGTTCCATAAAAGGAACTTTATAAAAGACAAAAAATAGGAGTCTAAGATTAGCACAGCAGAATTCAGTCTAGAGAAGAGCAAATGGGTTCAAGATCAAAGGTGAATCAGCCTGGGTGAAGGTCTTCAGTCCTGAGGGTCTCTAGTGTACAGGACTAACGGAAGGTCCAGGCAGCATCTGCAGGATTTGGTACTGACATTGCCTTTGAAAACTGGGCCTCAGAGCCTGTGGTTACAGCTTCCCAACGTCGCAGCAGGTTGCTTGGTAAATGCTGGAAGCATTGAAAGTGCCTACAGCAAGCACCCTGTGTAGACACTGAATTTCAGGACCATCTTCGTTCTCTAGCGGATGCAGTGGATAACCTTAACCCAGGGATCTGTTCAGCCGCGCAGAGTTGAAATGAAGCCGTCCCAGCGCGATTATTCGCGCATATCGCGCTGGGGCACGCGAGAACGATGAATTTTCTTTTCAACGGACAAATGTTCGTGTGGCTAAGAAGCCACGAAAAGAGAGGAGATTGAAGGCATCCTAGAGGAGCAGAGGCGACAAAGACTCTCTAAGAGGTTGGAGTAATGTGAAATGTTCTGTACTGGGTGGAGAGTGGGCCCTTATTCCTTTCCACAGCTAATGGTATCATATAGTCACGCTTACCGCTTTTCACTGGACTCAGGTTTCCGTCTACGGTCTGCATCTATCTCATGTGTCATTCCCCTCCCCGGTTGTAGCAGGGTACCATTCTGGGCTGAATGGTAGTAGTATCTTGTACCCGTTCAGTCCCAGATTTAATAAAGAGAAAACAAAGTACATGCGTGCCACCCACACCAGCCTTCTTTCTTTGGAGAGGCGTTTGGGCATCCCAGAGGTTAGTTTAATGCCCTGTGTGGGCAAAGAGTGGAGGATGCTGCATAGACAAGTGGTCCTCTCTCAGCTCAGGTTCGCTTAGTACGTGAGTGCGTCCTTCTCGACAGACCTGCGGATGGTGGTTCCCAGGGTTGCTCGCAGGTTATGGGATAGAACAGATTCAGGGGTCTTCTATTGGAACTGGTAACTTCATTTCCAAGCAACTTGGTCCTTTTAATTAACAGGAATTTCCTTTTCTATCTGAAAAGTAGGAAGATTGCTAGTGGTCAAGGTGAAGGGGGATGGGGTGTCTGCTCTAGAGAGGAACAGTGGGAGGGAAGCCGCCTGACATCGCCTGAAAGTACCCGCTGGCTGCGTGAGACCAGGGTATGAGTGTGGCCAGAACCCCCAGAACCCCCAGCCCAGGGCGGACAGAGTGTGTTCTCTATTAGAGCCATCTGGGCACTAGGCAGCCTTAGTGGCATGCCGCCTCGGTTGGGTCCTCCTTTCAGGCGTGGTGCCTTCGTTTTCTGGGATAGCAAGCAGAGGGGTGAGCAGGACCCCGCAGGCCGGGGACCTTCAGGCACCAGAAGACCCAGGACACACGCGGCTCGCCCGGTGGCGGTGGCGCGCGCTTCTCCCCCTCCCCCGCGGTCGGGAGCGAGCCGCCGTGACGTCACGGGCCACCCGCCAGCCCCGCGCTCCACCGGGCAGAGCGCGTGCGGCCGCCGAGCACATGGACCCGCTGGTCGAGCGGGCTCGGCAAGGCCGGGATGAAGAGGAGCTGCGAACCAGGATCCGACCCAGTACCCCCAAAGCCCCTCGAGTGGATATCCACGCGGAAAGGATGTTGGCAGTCCGGGTGACCTGGGAGTCATGGCTGAATCCACCCTCCCGTAAGTTCCAAGTTTATCCCCAGGAAACTCTCGAGCCTGGGGATGTACAGTCTGGATAGAAGAAAAGGGCTTTTGGATTCACTTTTCCTCATCACTAGACTCGAGACCGCCAGAGAGTTTGGGTTGGGGTGAGGGGTGTGGGTGCGGGGGAGGTTACACAGAATGGCCCTTGCATAGAGATAGTTCTGGATTTATGCACTTGATCAAAAGCCCATTTCCTCATGGCTAAAAAGAGACGCCCCCCTGCAATCAGCGCTGATTTGGGGCCGCTGATGTGGTTTGAAGGCCTCATTTGCGAAACTGGAAGTCTGAGTGATGCTCCCTCCATCCTTGGCCAGCCCTCCTCCGAGACAGCCCCTCAGGGCAGAAAGAAGGTGATCTAAAACTCCCAAACTGCGTCAGGAAACTTTCCCTGTGTTTGTACTTCATTCCTGTGTCTGTTCAAGACCCCTACACCCTCAGCATGCTAATTCTCTCTGGATGGGCAGCTGATTTAACTAGATGGGCCCTTCCTTGGCTACTATTTTATGCTCTGCACCCACAGTGTGGTGTGGGAGAGCGGCGCAGACTTCCAGGAAGCGCAGCCATGAAGCTACATGTGCCCTTGTGTGGACATATCATGGATTTTTTTTTCTAGGTTTCAAGCCTGCCTTAGTCTATTCTTTTAAGCTCTTGACTTCAGGATATTCTAGAAGATTAAGGAGAGAAAAACCACTTAAGAGGGTGTAGGGACAAGAGAGTGAGGTTTCTGTTTTCTTTCTGCTCTTGTGTTTTTGAGGGGCTGTTGTCAATTGGCCTAGAGAAAGCCATGGCAGAGTGTGTGCCTGTGTGTGTGTTTGGAAGGGCCAAGGATCCAGTCTTCTGTATGTTGCCCTGCATGTGGTAGGATGTTGCACGCCTGTTTTGCATATGGGCAGTGACAAGTTGGGGCTTGTTCACTTGCCACGGTCCTGTGGTCATAGCTAGTCCTTCTACAGCTCCAGCCAGTCGGTGGGAACGGGTTTGTGTTCCATCCTTGGAACTCGGAACTCCGAGTGGGATTTCCTCCAAGATTTATCAGGAGCCAAACTGTCATGAAAGCAGAAGGACAAATGGAATCCATGACTGGGGAAAACCTCGTGGCCTGCTCTCCAAGGTTGGAAATATGGTGGTTACATCTTGGAGGTGAAGATGTTGCTTGTGCCTTCCAGGCTCCACTGGGTTCATGGTGGATTTGGTGAGACGTCAGGACTGGGTTAGGGCATTGTGGGCTATCATGCTGGGGACCACCCTCCTCCCCCAACTGTCTGGGAATAACGGGTAATGGGACTGCCTTGTTCTGCCTGGTTCAGGGTGGTTGCATTCTCCTGCTGTCCCTGCCTTGAGTGCAGAATTTTGCATAAACCAGTTGCTCTTGAAAAGTAGAAAAAAAGGAATCGATTTCATTCTTTCTTTGGTTTATTTTCTTCTCTTTTTAACAACCACCACTCCACTGACTCATCTTGCTCTGCTCCTGTGGCAGCAGCTTTCAGAGCTGGAAGGGTCCTCTCTTGTTTCTGACGTTTCTGGGGATTTGTGGGACTGGTCCTCTGAAAGTCTGCAGAATTCTGAGCATCTCCATGGATTCTGGTCTTGTCTTCTTTTAACGTGGATGGCTGGCAGGCAGCCTGTCTGGTTTCTGAGGCCTATGCTTGCCATGCCTGGGACCTGTAGTCTGCCTGATCTAGGTGCTGTCCTTAGGTACCTCAGCTGTTGACTCTCTTGGAACACAATTCCCTTCCCTTCCATGTGAGTAGCCCTGAATTTGTTCATATCAGGGCTTTTCTGGGGATATTGAGGGCTTGTACACACTCTCTCTCGTTCTTTCTCTCTCTATATATATACATCCCTAGCTCCCTCTTAAATGCATAAATTTTAAAAATTATCTATCTATCTATCTATCTATCTATATATATATATATGTACACACACATATAAATATAGCCTGCAGAGTCCCTATAATATTGCTTGTGTGCACATGTGTTTAGAGCTGACTTCGTGGGATTGGGTAACCTAGTAGGGACTCATCCATGGAGAAAACCAATTCTTCCTCCGTCAGCAGCCATTAACTCCCCATCTCAGGGTAAGGTTTTGTGATGTTTGCCCCATTCACATGGGCATGCAAATGGGCAGTGTGGTCCCTGTTCCTTAGACTAACTGAAAGCCAGCAAATGGCTATACTTGGATGTGTTTTAATACCACATGGCCTTTTCCTTCTCTAGTTAAGTGAAGATATAACATTCTCCACCCTGCTGAACCCCCAACCCCTGCCCCATCTTCCTTCCTAATGTCAGTTTGGGAGGTCACGAAGAGACTGAGATTTATCTTCCATGGTATGTCTCACATCTGTGTTGGCATATTGACTCACAAACGGGAGCAGAACAATCTGAAATAAGAGTACCCAGGCAGTGGAACCAGCTCTATGGGTACAAGTGCTTTCCTGGCAAGTTGGATGACCTACTGAAACCCACGGTGGAAGAAGAGAACAGACTTCCCGGCCTTGTCCTTTGACCTTTCCAGGCATGCTTCGGCATATTCTCTAAATCATGCGGTCTCTCTACATACATACACACACATACATTTTTAAAAGACTAGCCTTTGAAGCCAGGTGTGGTGACTCGTGCCTATAATCCTAGCATATGAGAAATTGAAGCAGGAGGATTACTATGAGTTCAAAGCCAGCTTTGGCTATAGGCCTGCTTGAATTCCAGTGTGAAGCTTGTCCGGGAATTTAAGTATCAGAAAATGAAAACAAAATAAAAACAGATTAGTGTCCGTGAAGTCCTGGTGACAAATCATGCTGGCATCTTTCTAGAAAGTATCCGAAGTTCCATGTCTTGTAGAAGGCTGCTACAGAGTTCTTTGTTCTGCTAGCAGGGTACTACCCATACCTAGCCACGTGGAACAACTTTGGAGATCAGGTCGTAGGTGGGTGGGATTTGGGGCTGTATGGCTGGAGAGCACCTGAGTTCTTTGGTAGTGACCTGGCTGTCTGATTTGCTTTTCTGACACCAAGTGATCTCAGGAACAATATGTAGTCATAGTAACGAATAGGAACAAGGACAATAGCGTGGCAGTGACTTTCAGTTTCTTTAGTATGCTAAACTTATTCTTTGACTTTGTGTTGTCCACAACTTTGCAAAGTAGTGACGAGAGTGTGCAGCCCTCGTGGAGTTCTTTTTATGGGTAAGGTTGTGTGTGTGTTTGTGTTAGCTTAGGCTGGCCTTGAACTAGCATCTTGTCTGCCTCGGCCTCCTACCACTGGAATCATACCAATGTGTATCTCACCATATTCAGGCTGCTTTTAAATGCAATCATGTTAAATAGGATTATTACCATCATCAGTTTTTAGAATCGGAACACAGCTGGGGGCTAACGGTGTCACCCTAGACCTTGCCGCTAGGCGATAGCAAAACAAATGGGATTTAGATCAGGGCCATTTGGCTCCTTTCAGGAAGTCAGAAAATAGTGATGTGAAGAGTAATCTAAAAGCTGGCCCTTGGCCTTGAGCGGGAAGCCCAGTGTGCCCTGCCTGCACACCCGGCTCGGGTACCTGCAGAAGCAGTTGCTTTTGAGGAGATACCTCTGTTCAGCTGCCTGTCTTTGCTGTCACGCACAGCCGGCTGAGATAAGAAAAAGGGTTCAATGCCAGAAGAGTTCTCTTGGAAGGGGTCCATTGGGGCCTCTCCCCTTGGATGGGGAGAGGTTGGAAGGGGCGAGGTGGGAAGGGGTGAGGTGGGAAGGTGCAGGCAGAGTCTATGATCATTAGCAAACCGGCTTTATCCATGCATCCTGCTTGGCTTTGTGACCAGAATCATTCTAGCACTGTGTCCTGAATTGAATTACTGGTGACTTTACAGCAGGAGGAAGCTGGAGCTCCCTTCATATTCCTAATGTGTCTCTCGGTATCACTAATGCTTCTCTCTTCTAGGTGCTCTCGCTCTGAGCACCAGCCTCTCCGTTAGGGGTGTTCAGGGCAGGAGCTTCAGCAGGACAAAGATGGTGATGGGCCTTCCCTGCACCTATTTTTAAGAGAAAAAACACTGGCTTGGAGCCCACGTGTCCCTTCCTTCTAGCCGGCTCTCCCTCCTTCCTCCCCTCTTTCCATCCTTTTCTTTTTTTCTTTCCCTACTGTTCTGGGGAATCCAGCCCAGGGAATCAGGCATGCTAGCCAAATGCTCTCCCCTGCCCGATCTACACTCTTAGCCTATGGCCTTATTAAGTCTTTTACTTTTCTGTTTATTTTATTTTATTTTGTTAGATAGTGTCTTTCTGTAGCCCTGGCTGTCCTCGGTCTCTATGTATAATTGATTGGCTTCACGCTGGCAAAAATCTACCTGTCTGTTCCTCCCAAGTGCTAGATTCAGGGCCTGGGTTACCACACCCAGACTTTTTTTTTTCTTTTTTCTTCTTTCTTTTCTTTTCTTTTTTTTTGTTTTTGAACCAGGGTTTCCTATATTCCCCATCCTTCTTTCTCTTTCCAGAGTGCTGGAATAACCAATGTTTGTCACCACATTCAACTCATTCTTTTTCCATGCTAGAATTCTGTTACTTTGGTTTGTTGCTTATAGGCTGTTCTTTTTTTTTTTAAAAAAAATGATTTATTATTTTTATGTGTATGAGTGTTTTGTCCTCAGGTGTGTGTGTGCAACATGTGTACCAGGTGCTTGAAGAGTTACAGACAATTGTCAGTTGTCATAGGGTTGCTGGGAATCGAACCCCGGTCCTCTGGAAGAACAGGCCTTACTCTTAACGACCAAGTTGTCTCTCCAGTGCCAGTTTGTTTATGTGAAGCCAGGGCTCTGCATATACCAGGCAAGCGAGCTGTAGCACTGGCGATTGACCGCCTCCTGTTTTGATCGATGGGGAAGCTGTTTCATTTGCCTGCCTCTCTTCCATCACTGACCTTAAACTTCTCATGAGTAGGCTGCCTGGTGCTTACACAGCCCTGGGCCTTTTGGGAGTCAGGTTGCACTTAAGAACTGCTTTTTCGTCAAGGAAAAGGGCACCTGCTGCCTCTACTGATACTGCCTTTTAGGTGTGAAATGATTTGACAGGGTGCCAAGGGAAGCCTTTTCTCTAAGGAAAGGACACTTCAAAAAGGAGGAAGCCAGATAGAGCTGCAAGAGGCAGCCTGGGCTATATAAAGGAGTAGAGTGTAGGACAAGTATGTCACCTTGGTTTCCGTGTTTGTAAAATGGGGTGACGAAGCGTTGAGCTGCTGGGAGGCAGAAATAATAATCAGAAAGAGGCCTTAAAGGGCAGAGGACCTGGGGTCAGCACCCTCTCCAATCAAAGCTAGCAAATGATATTACTCTCACGGGGATGGAACTCTATGACATCATGACTATGAGTGCGTTTGAATGTTCAACTGGACCATTCTGGGTCTGAGTCCAGATCATGATGTCGGTGGCTGCACCCATCGGCATTGGAAACACGTTCTGGCTGGAATAACATAGGAGAAGAAGCCAGCTGCACGGGTGTTAGTTCAGAGATTGGAGGGTGCACCCTCAGAGGCTCGATTGCCTTGCGCACAGCCGAAGAAAGCTCGCTGTGCCACCGTTTATTTCAATGCGGCACAGGGTGGTTATGCCCACGAGGAACAGTGCCCAGCACTCAGCGCAGATGTAAGCCCTTGAGTAAAGGCCATCCCTATTGTTTATTATTCTTCAGGGCTGTTTGCCTGGTGATTCACCCCTGCTGTTTGCTGCTCTTTCTAGCATGGCTGGAGTGACTCATTCATTTACTGAGCACTTGCTGGGTGCCAGGCACAGTCAAGCTGCTGGAGAACCAGCAAGTGTAAATAAGACAAAAGTACGTACCATCCTATGGCTTCCATTTTCATAAAGGTCACACAAGAGAACACGGGGGAGGGAGGGAACGAGGGAGGGGGAAGGCATGACGTCAGTGCCACGTCGGCCTAGTACCCTCTACTAAGAGCTGGTGGGTGCTCAGCGTGTGTCCTCTCGGGCCTGGCACACAGAGGGTATCACGTAAGCACTACCTGCTGTGTTTATCATCATTATCCTGCCCCTTTGGAGGCTGCCTTGTAAAATGTCAGTCTTCCTTTCTCCCAGTTCCTCTGAGTTTTCCTTCCCTTCATAACAGTTGCCTGCCTGCGCCCCCCCCCCACCCCACCCCCGCCCGGTGGACTGCATATGTGTCTGTCTTTTCCCAGTAAATGGTTAAACCCTTTGAGGCCGAAGACTCACACCCACTCAATCTCAGGCACTTGGGATATGTTCACTGCAGGCCTGTTCCATTCCAGCGTGTTTCTGTGCTAGCCAAATGTTATAGCAAGATGAGGCAGTCGGAATTTTGCGCACGGTAGTGACACTTGATGTGTTTGTGAGGGGCGCGATTCCACGGAGCCCAGCAGAGGAACGTTAGCATCTGGAGGACTATCGGGGTGGGCTGCGGACGGATGCTGTCTGGATAGCGCGGTTCCAGGGAGAAGCTGATGCTGCTGAGCTGTCCTGCAGGCTGAGGAGCTAGGGTGCTCGTGGGGGGTCTGTGTGCTTTAGGCCCCAGGGAGAGAAGTCAGACAGGCCAAGGCCAGGATGGAAAGTGAGACCTGGGTACAGCAAGAAGAAGAAGGAAGGGCCCAAGGAGAGCCAGGTGACAGTAACAGAAACGGAAACCAGAGCCACGTGCTACCGCGCTTTTCGGGAACTCTGTAAAAGGTTTCATTGTTTGTTTGTGTATGTTGGGGTGTCTGAATATAAGTGTGTCTCTGCGCATGTGTGTGCACGGTACGTGTGCAAGCCAGGGGACATTCCTCAGCTGAAATTCACCTTTTTTATTTGTCGGTGGGTTTTAAGGCAGGATCTCTCATTGGCCTGGAGTTCATTGAATGGGCTAGGCTGTGAACATGTCTTTTTAATATGGGTTCTGAGGATCTAACTCAAGTTATTATGATTGCAAGGCAAGCGCCTTATTGGTTGAACTCTCTCTGTAATTGTCTTAGTTGGGGTTTTATAGCTGTGAAGAGACACCATGATCACGGCATCTTTTAAAAAGGAAAGCTTTTAATTGGGGCTGGCTCACAGCTTCAGAGGTTTAGCCTATTATTGTCATGGCGAGAAACATGGCGGCACCCAAGCAGACGTGGTGCTGGAGAAGGAGTTGAGAGTTCTACCTCTGGATCCTCAGGCAGCAGGAGACTGTGAGCCACATTGAACGTAGCTAGTGTCACTCCCTATGAGCTAAGCCCTCAAACATGAGTCTATGGGGGCCATTTCTATTCAAACCACCATACTAATGCTCTTTTTTTTTTCTTCTGAGACCAGGTCTCTGTGTATAGTTGAGGCTATAGATCACTGTGTTACCCAAGGTGGCTCCGACCTTGTAGGAAGCCTCCTTCCTCAACGTACCAAGCGCTGGGATTACACACATGCACCAGGGCTCCTAACTGAATGCTGTTACTTTTTACCCAGTGAAAGAGGGATTCACTGAAAAATGCTCCTAGGCAGCCAAGCGATTTTGTCCAATTTAGCTTTTTAAATCAATGCGCTGGCTTTGGTGGAAGAAAGGAAATCGAGGTTGGAAGTGGAGTGTGCGGAGCCAGTAGACAAGCATTGTGAATACTTCTCTAGGCTGTGAACTATTAACGAGGCTGCAGGAATGGGCTGCTGGGGAAGACCTCAGCATGTGTAAAATTCCACCGTCCAGTCCGGGAGCCTTATGTGTCCTGAATGTTTGACATGAGTTTGAGATGTGCTCTCTGTTAAATACATAGAAGGTTTTTGAAAGCACAACCAAAACGGATGTAAATTCTGACCAGTACAGTTGGAAATGTTGATTGGATACCGATAGGTAACAAATGTAGATGTCTTGGGTTAAATGTAATATGTTAGTAAAGTTCATTTAATCTGTTTCTTAACTTACTTTTTGTGGCTACTGGGAAGACTGAAATTATACTTGGCTTGGGTGGTATTTCCATGAGACAGGTCTGAGGTCTGGGAAGCATTCAGTGAATGGTATGAATGGCAGACATGGGATTCTGCAAAAGGAAAAACCTTACCTTACTTCAAGATGCTCTCAGGAGGCTTGATGTAGCTCCATTACAGATTGTTTATTAGGCAGGCAGGAGGTCCTGGGCTTGATTCCTAACACTGTGTACAGAGCCAAGCACACCTCTAATCCCAGAACCCAGGAAGTAGAGGCAGGAAGATTACTGTCATGCTCAAGTAGTTCATTGAATAAGAGTTCATTGACCGACCGGGCGATGGTGGCTCACGCCTTTAATCCCAGCACTCGGGAGTTCGAGACCAGCCTGGTCTACAGAGCTAGTTCCAGGATAGGCTCCAAAGCCACAGAGAAACCCTGTCTCGAAAAACCAAAAAAAAAAAAAAAAAAAAATTCATTGACCAGGCTAGGCTCTGAACACCAGAAAGCAGAAGGATCTACTGTCCTGCTCACAGTCATACTCAGCTGCATACTAGATTTTGGCCAGTCTGGGATACTCCAAAAATAAAATAAATCATCCAGGGAAGAGAAGGAGGACAAAGGTAACTGCCGATGCATTCGAGGGGAGAAGGCAGGCAGGTGAATGAGATCATCACCATGGATCTGCTGAAGCAGAGAAGCCTGGCCCGGGGCAGGAAGGGATGGGATGTCTTGAGTCTTAGCTGGATCCTTTCCGGCAGGAAGCAGTGATCTGACCGCTAAGCAGCCTGGGTCATGATGTACTAAATGGAGATAGGAAGTGAGATGTCTGGAGAGAGGTAAGAAAGTGGAGCACAATCTAGGTCAGCAGTGGTCAGGCCGATTGCGGTGAGGCCATCGAAACGGGATCTTTAAAAAACAGTGTCTCGGCAAGGGACAGTTTCCCAGGTTCACATTCAGAAAGGTGCTTGGGAACATGTGGAAGGTGGGCTTCAGGAACAAACACCAGACTTGGGGATTCCGGACTCTTGGTGGACACAGCTGTGATTATTGGAATTGAAATTCTCTTCCTCAAAGAAATATGAATTGACCTGTAAAACCCTGAAGGAGGGCTGGGATTCGCTCAGTGGAAGAACATTCTCCTAACATTCCTAAGACCCCAAGTTCGAGCTCCAAGAAACACCCACCCCCACCCCCACCCATGGAGGGCAGGGAGGGAAAGAGGAAAACGCTCTTTTAAAAAATCATTTCTGGGGGGGCTGGAGAGATGGCTCAGAGGGTAAGAGCACTGGCTGCTCTTCCAGAGGTCCCGAGTTCAATTCCCAGCAACCACATGGTGGCTCACAACCATCTGTAATGAGACCTGGTGCCTTCCTTGCCAGCAGTACATTGTATACTTAATAAATAAATCTTAAAAAAAAAAAAGATAAAAATCATTTCTGGAGTTAGGAGTTTGGCGCAGCAGGAGAGCACTTGTTTGTCCTGGGCAAGGCTCCGTATGGATTCGATTACCAGCACTCACAGCGCATGCACAGAGATAGATACACACACACACACACACACACACACACACACTCACAAAAGAAGTAAAACTGAAGATTTCTTCAGTTGCGTACGATCAATATTATCACGGTTTTGTCTTCTTGCTGTTGCTTCTTTCTTAGATAGCTGCAGTTACCCCATGCGTGCTTAGCTGCTGACTTCTGCTCTGTCATATGCATGGCTGAATATTATTTATGTACTGTTCATTTAACATTATAGGTTGAATAACATCTCTGTTCAGTGACTACTGCGTTGCTTAATATCTTCTTTGATTTGGTTCCATTTGCTTGGACACTAAGCTTTATAAACACCGTTAGGCAGATGGATTTTTTTTTTTCTGTCTTTGACCAATCACTTGACTAGGGTTTTTGTATTCGAACATCTTAAGTATGTTTAGAATTTTAGGTAACTTTGCTGTGTTCTGGGGACATATTGCTCCTATCGGGGGTCCACTAACTTGTCTTAAACATGTTTTGTGAGCTATGTACTAGAAACATCTTTATCTCTAGCCCATGAATCTATAAATCTCTCTTTCAGATAAGTTTTTCTTACGAATCCCAGGCTAGCCTCAAACTCATTATGAATTCTAGACTAGCCATACACTCCCATTCTTCCTGCCTCATCCTCTCGGCTGCAGACACTGTAGATTGCACCATCGTTCACCTAGTCTACGGAATTTTCTTCACCTCTCTTCGGCAACGGATGTTTATGGACACCTGTTGTATCCTGGCTGAGTGCTGGGCTCCACCTTGGGTGTTCAGGAGTCCCCAAAGACAGTGTGGTACTGATACCGAAGGGACTTATTGCACGTGAGGGAGACAGGCAAGAAAGCACAGACACGAAGGTAACATTGTTGTAAAGAACATATAATAATGTAATATAAGCAGGAGGGCTGTTGGCAAATAAAGGCACCGATACTGAAGTGCTGTTTGAGGAATTGGTGGCGGGGAGGCACAGAGCATACAGTTCCCAGAGAGACAGAACACAGGAGACAAGCCTGATAAAAAATCGCAAACTATGATAATATAAAAAGTTAGTAAAGGCTCGGAAGATGGCCATCTTGATGACCTGACTTTAATCCTTGACCCCAGAGGCCACGAGAGGGAAAGCAAGAAGTGATTCCTGCAAGATGTCCTCTGACCTCTACAAAAATGCCATGGTCCATGATCTCGTCCCGTTAATAACTAAATGTGAATAAAATGTAACAAAGGCTTGAAAGATATTTGAATTGTCTGCAATATATTACAAAGTACTGGGATCTAGTATGTATATATAGTATGTATATGTATACATATATATATATATATATATATATATATATATATATATATATAGAACACCCCTAAAGTCAATAATGAAAGGCAGACAGTCTCTACAGCCAAGTGAGCAATAGATTTTAAAGCTAGTCACAAAAGCAGGAAGCAAAAGGATGATTAATATGAAGAGATTCTGCAATTCACTTCTAAAATCAGGTTTATGGAAGGGGGGTGTTAAGAGGAGAGTTCTCCTTTGTGTGTGTGTGTGTGTGTGTGTGTGTGTGTGTGTGTGTGTGTACACTACCCTGTGTTTTGGCAAATGCAGACAGTTCTGTAACACTGTCAAGTCCTATGTCACTATCAAGACCTTGGCCACATCTGTCATCCTCAAAACCCCTTCCTATTTCTTCACTGTGACTCTCCTTTGCTCCAGCTCCGGCTCCGACAAGCACGACTGTGCTCGTGACCTTTCCGTGTTGCCCTTTTCAGAATAGCATGCTAATGGAGCTGCATAGGCTGTGGTCTGCCCAGATTGGCTCCTTTCACCCAGGCACCGTGCGTCTGGGGAGCGTCCATGTGGTTCCCTACCTAGCGGGTTGGCAGTTTGAACTCGGAGGAGCAGCATAGTGCTGCGTGGATGTCCCATATTGTGTGAACCCCTCCTCTAGGGGTACGTACTTGCAAGAGCTATGTATTATGTATTTCACGTTTTAAAAGGTCCCCAAAATAGAAAGTCTGACTCAAGCCTTGCTGTGCCTGTGTGGCCCAGGATCCTGGAGCCCAGCTAGTGAGTGTGTGAGGTCACTTCAGAGATCAGTTTAGCTGCATGTCATGAAATTGAAAGCACATGTACAGCCCCACTCAGAGGTAACTAAGGATTCCCAGTGTGGATTGCAGTACTATTTAGAGATACGTGGAAAAGGATGTGAATGTGGGCTGGAAGGGTCTAGAATCCAGAACAAGTCTGCTGTCAAGATCTAGGGTGAGAGGGTGGGGCTGGGAGTGAGCACCAAAGCCTCCTTGAATGTATTTTAAATGTGCTCTTTTCTTTTCCTTGTTCCTTCCCCCAAATCCCTTCCTTGTTTTCTTGCTCTCTTTTGGGGAAGATTTTTAAATTTTTCTTATAATTTTCTGATTATAATCATTTCTTCCTTCCTGTCTCTCTTTCTAAGAATCCCTTGTACACCATGCCTTGCTCTCTTTCAAATTCGTTGGCTCTTTTTTTTTTATTAATTGTTGTTACATGCTTATGGGTATATGTATGGTTTGTGTGTGTGTGTGTGTGTGTGTGTGTGTGTATTCCTAAATATAAAAAAGATCTCTGTTTGACCTGTATAATGTTGCTTTTCTGTGTCTATTTTCAGGGCTGACCTCTTGGTATTGGATAACCAGATGGTGTGTTATGGAAAACAGATATGGAAAAGACTGTTTCTCCCACTCACCATTCCTTAGTTACCTGTATTTCTTTTATGTAGGGTTGGGGCCTCTGCGCTTCCTCCCATCCATGTTAATCTGTCTATTGTCCTTATTCAGCCCATGCTTGGGTAGTCCTGTCAGTGAATGGACATTCCTAGGAGATACATCTCACAGGAAACTTCTTTCTCCAGCTCTTATTATATTTTTTCCTACCCTCTCTTCCACAGTGAACCCTATTTTTAGTTTTTTTGAGACAAGGTTTCTCTGTAGCTTTGGAGCCTATCCTGGAACTCACTCTATAGACCAGGCTGGCCTCAAACTCACAGAGATCTGCCTGCCTCTGCCTCCCGATTGCTGAGATTAAAGGCATGTGCTTCCACTGCCTAGTTTATAGCTTTGTATTTTGACTGTGTTTTTCTTTTATTTTGGCTCTTTGAGATAGGGTTCCTTTGTGTAGCCTTAACTGACCTAGAACCAATTCTGTAGATCATGCTGGCCTTGAACTCACAGAAATCCACCTGTCTCCGCCTCCCAAGTGCTCAGATTAAAGGCAAGCACCATCACCGCTGTGCAGTGGTTGTGGAAGTTCCCTTGACGGAGGTGTGGACTATATTTATCTGTGGATATAGGGACAAATGATTAAGGATTATGATGGTTTAGTAAAGTGGCAGTTATAGGTCCTCTAACAGGATCGATGACGTCACTAACCCTGGGTAGTTGGCTAGTTTTCCGGTATCAGGCACGAGTTCCTCTTGTCGAGCAGGTCTTAAGTCTGATTAAAGTGGTTACCACTATGGTATGTATTCCACTATTGCCCCTTTAGGGTTATTGGGCCATGCCAGTTGCTGTTGTGGTTCAGAGGGGTCATAGCTGGATAGGACTGTTGGTTGCTTTCTCCTTTGGAAGCTTCCATAATGCCGTCTGCTACCATGAAAGCTTGTCTTCAGGGAGGAGGGTTTCAGGTCAATTCGAGCTAAGAGGCGTCTAGACCTGAGTCTGACGTGTATGGTATCCTCACTTGGGACATAATCTTGCACTATGGCTCAGGCTCTCCGAAATTCCCTCTGTAGGCTTTGAACTAGCAGAAATCTCCCCACCTCAGCCTTTCAAGTGCTGGGGTTATCGGTGTGCATTTCCAGTGTGTCAACTTGACACAAACTAGAGATACCTCAGAAAAGGGAACCTTAATGCAGAAACTGCCTTTAGCATATTGGCTTGTAAAAATATCTGTGGAGTATTTCCACAACTATTAATTGGTGAAGGAGAGCCCAGCCCACTATTGTCTGTACCATCCCTAGGTCCTGGTTTGTATAAGAAAGGTAGCTGAGCAAGACATGGATGATAAGCCAGGAATCACTCTTCCCTATGGACTCTGCTTCGGTTCCTGCCTCTTCCTATCTTGTAGGGGCTCTAGCTTCTCCCAAGATCCCTGGCTTCCCTTGAAATCTGGAAGCCAAATTAGTCTTCTTTGTTTTAGTCAGGTTTCTGTCACAGAAACAGAAACCAAACTAGAACAGGTGCATGTCTTAAAAAGCTGTGTCTTTAGCTGGGTGGTGCACACCTGCAATCCCAGCACTTGGGGAGAGGCAGGCGAATCTCAGTGAATTCAAGGTCAGTCTGGTTTACAAAGTGAGTCCCAGGATAGCCAGAACTGTTACACAGAGAAACTCTATCTTGAAAAGCGAAAATAAAATAAAATAAAATAAAAAAATATATTTTTAATTGGCACAAAAATTATGCTTATTTATTGTGCGCCATATGGTATTTCAGCAGGTATTGACATGTTTGACTCTAAGTAGGTGTTTCTCCTTAGAGATTGATCCATTCTTTGTGGGAAAACATTTTTCTTCTAACTGTTCTGAAATACATCGTACATTGTTGTTACCTATAGTTCCCCTCTGAGCCACAGCACACAGAACACATTTCTTCGATCTACTGTGGTGCCCACAGACTTGGCTACCCTCTCTCCCCAATGCTCCCCAGCCTCAAGAGACTACCACTCAAACTCAAGGACATTGGCAGAAGAGTAAGGTCATTCAGTATCTGCCTGTGCCTGTCTTATTTTACGTAACACCTTGTTTCCTTCAGTTCTGTTGAATGGAAGATTGTAAATGGGTATGAGGGCATATACCTGGAATTTCAGCACTTGGGAAATGGAGACAGGAGCTTCAGGGTTGCAAGCTCGGCTTCAACTACATAGAGAGTTCAAGGCCAATCTGAGCTAGGTGAAACTTTATCTTAATTTAAGAATAAAAATATAGCCAGGCAGTGGTGGCTCACGCCTTTAATCCTAGCACTTGGGAGGCAGGGCAGGTGAACTGTGAGTTCGAGGTCCACCTGGTCTACAGAGCAAGTTTCAGGACGGGTTCCTAAAAAGAGAAACAAACAAACAAACAAACAAAAACACAAACAAACAAACAAAAATGAAGAGTATAGACACATACATACATATGCACAGACAGGCTCCTTTTTCATTGCTGGATTGGGAATAGACTGGCCAGTCAACAGTAGAAACCAGACAATTTGAGGGTTGTGAAGAAGCACCCAGCTTGGGGGTGCGGGCGTGTGGGGATCAGTGTGCTGTGTAGTGGAAGAAGGGAAGAAGATGAATTCAGCATTCATTCTGGAGTCAAGAAGAACTTCTGCTTGCATGGTGACATTTGAGAGATTCTAGATGGGCCTGGACTGGAACCAGAGAGAGGCCCTCTAAAACGACCTGTGGTACTCCAGTCTTGTCCTGAGGACTTTGGGCAGGAGTGAGATTAGAATGGATTGTCAAATCCCGTCTGCCTACACGGCCAGCCCAAGGTGCATATTCTTGTTTCTGTGCCTGGGAGAGCATTGGTTACTCTCTGGCTAGATGTTTTGACTTTTCCCAGTTCCAAAAGGAAATAGGAGCCGGGCGTTGGTGGCGCACGCCTTTAATCCCAGCACTCGGGAGGCAGAGGCAGGCGGATCTCTGTGAGTTCGAGACCAGCCTGGTCTACAGAGCGAGTTCCAGGACAGGCTCCAAAACCACAGAGAAACCCTGTCTCGAAAAACCAAAAAAAAAAAAAAAAAAAAAAAAAAAAAAAAAAAAAAAGAAACAAAAAGAAATAGGAAAAGGAAAAGGCCGGTGTGTGGAAAGTCCCCTGGAGTTTATGGAGAGCACTGGAGAGCGCTGGTGGAGAGTGTGGCTTTTGTTGCCACCGGTTTTGTTCCACAGCCCTGTCCTACTTAAATTGTGACTCAGGGTTTGGCCCGTGCCTTGCCGTTGGGATCCCTGCAGTCAGTCTTGAGCTTTTAAAGAGACCAACCACTCCTGCCTTTAGAGAAGCCCCTGAGGCTGAGGCCAGACTTCCTTACCTAGCCTGACTGGTACCTGGAGGACATAGCCCAAGGGCACCCAGGCTTCCTCCAGCTGCTGAATCTCCCTCAAGGGCTGCCTTCCCTTAGCCTTCTTGGGGTGGTCAGCTTTTCCAGAAGTGTGCACTGGGGTGAGGTTGGGGGGCCAGGAGGAGGCTGCAGGCCTTGATTGCTGTTGCCTGATCTGAGCTCTGTACGCGCTTAGCTGGCTGAGTCTGGCTTTGGCTTCTGTCCTTCCGGTAGGGGCCAAAGGCTATATTTCTTCCCTATCGCAACTCCAAACATTCCTTACGTGTTTGCTCTGTTACAAAGACATTCCCTGCATGCTTATTCCTTTAAAAAGGAAAACCAAAGATTTTTTTTTTTTCAACTAAAGTCTGTGAGTGCGAAGGAGAGAGATGTGTTTTAGTATTTGTGCCTTATGGATGTGTGGCGCCATGTGAGGGGGTTTTGAAGAGAGCATTTGAAACCTTCCTGACACCTATGACTTTGACAGCTCATTGATGGCACACACACACACACACACACACACACACACACACACACGAAAACTCTGGCTAGCAAACTCTAAAGCCCCTACTCTGCTCCCCAGCTGCCTCAGGGAGGGGCATCTTCCTGTGTCCCTGCTCGCTTCCCACCCTTCCCCTTGGAGCAAACTGCACCCTGAGGTCGCTCACTTAAAGGTTTTTAATGACTTCTTGCTGTTAGTTGGGTGCCTGCTCACACTGACTATTTATTGAACCCCTGAATGAATGGTTTATAACCCAGGCCACCCCAGTTGAACTTTGGAGGCCAAGTACTTTTGTCCTGAGGATGTCCTTGGCTGAGGTCACAGCAGAAGCGGCCAGACAGTGTAGGTTTGAACCATTAGGAAGTTTTGGAATGATGGGATTCTTCCCGAAGATTTATCTCTGTGCATACTTCCGAGTTTCACTTCTCACAATTGCACAAGAAGTAGCCAGTCTGGGACTTGGGGGCTAAGACTCGGTCCTTTTTCCACTTCTGCAACAGGGGAACTCCTGGTTTCGCTTTATGACCCTGTTTAAGGGTCACCTCCTCCAGGAAGCATGCAGCCTCTCTTTAACCTTAGCAGCTTCTAAGTGCAACCCTTCCTAAGGCCTTAGTATGAGCTGCAGAAGCATCACGTCCCTGCAGGGCTTCAAGTCCACTCAGGAAAGCGAGCAGATTAGATACAGGTGTCCCAGGTGAGCCCGTAGTGTACGGCGCAATGGGAGACACTGACGGTGGAGCCTACTCCAGAAAGAGCAGCTGCCGACTGACTAGAACTCCTTCTACCTGCCCTTGCCAACCAAGAGGTCAAAGTAGAGCTTCTGCTTCTCAGGGCTGGGAGTTAGCACCGGGGTGCAGTGCTTGCTGAGAGTATGTGATGATTTGGGTTTACTCTTCAACAACCCCACCCCACCAAGGAAAACAATGAGATGGAAGGGGGCTTTAAAGTATGAGAACCTCTTGGGTTCAGCTGGGTGTGGTATACTGGGGAGGCAGAAGCAGGGAGCATGTGGGCACAGTCCACCACGAGGAGCATGTGGCATTTGCAGTCACGAAGCAGACAGGGCTAGTAAATACTGGTCCTCAGTGCACTGTCTCCATTTTACTCAGTTCAAGACTTCAGCCCATTGGTAGTCTTCCCAATCTCCCATCCAGTCTAGAGACTCCTTCATAGACTTTTTCAAAGGCCTGTCTCCTGGACGTTTCTCGATGTTGTCAAGGTGACGATCAACATTAACTGTCACACTAAATGAGCTACAACAAACCCCTCCTGATTTCAAGTATGTTCAACTGAGACTTTAAGGGAAATCATAGACCAAGCGAACAGCTGTTGTGGGCCAGAAGGTTTGCATCCTTTCAGACAATGGCTGTCCCCTTAGGTTGGCTGAGCCCCTTCTGATAGGCCATGATTCTACTGTCTGCACCCCCAGACCGCTTCAGCCAACAAGCTCCTGGTGGGTGCGCCCTACTTTGGGGACTGTGTACTTGAATGTTAACTCCCGTCCGGCACCTCTTGACGCAGAATTAACATGTCTTCCTTTAGAGTTATTTACCTGAGTGGGGCCACTCCTTCAGTTCCTTCCACACTTCCAGGCCAGGTAGAGATAGCCGGGAAGGCCACCACTTCCTACACTCTAGATAGCTCTGTTCATTTCTCTTCCATCACCACCTCCTCAACCCGTGCTGGGCTGTTTCTGCTGTGTGGGGTGTGGGTTGCTGTGAGTTTCCTGATGGCTCGGTGACCTTTCCCTTGCTGTCTGCTTAGCCACTGCGGATTTGACCTGCGGACCAGAATGATTTCATTTCTCTTCCCCCCGACAGGAAGAGATGACAGCAGGATCTCTTGAAGATGCAAACCAACCCCATGTCCTGAGGAAAACAGCCCTATGCCATTTTATGTGAGTTTTTATCATCTGTCATTTTATGGAGCTTTTTATCATCTTCCTGTGAGTTGTAAGAGGAAATTGGACAGGGAGACAGGAGGGAGCTTGACGCGCCTGCATCTGGAGGTATTTGAGATTGTCAGGGGGATAGTGAAGAGGAATCTGGACTGTTCCTGGAAGGTCTAGCCCTGGTCTTTAAGAAAGGTGGAGTGATAGAAAGGGTCAAGAGGAGGAAATTGTGTCATTAAGATAGTCACAAGTTGGGGGCTGCAGAGGTAGCTCAGCGGTTAAGAATGTTTGGCATGCTTGCAGAAGACCAAAGTTCTGTCTCCCAACACCTACATCTGGCAGATCAGAACTGCCAGTAACCCCACCTTCGGTGGCATCCAACACCTTCTGGCCTCTGTGCGCATAGCGCACATTCACACAGACACACAAGTACACGTGGTTTAAAAAGTAAAAATATATCTTAGCTAAGACAACAATAATCTGTTGTTAATTAGTATTGCTAACAACTTGAATACAAAGGCATGTAGATGTTAGCCATGTTTGCCAGCACTATTGCATTCTCACAAATGGTTGAGACTAGGGTCCCTACGCCGTGGTGGCAGTTTTCAATCTGAGCTGTTTGGGAGGTGAGGAAAGAAAATTTTGAGGCTAACCTCAGGTACAAAGTGAGCACAAGGCCACGTTGGGTATCATAGCAAAAGTCTGTTGTCTATTGTTCCCCCTCTTCACTCACTTCCCCTCTCTTCCTTTTGTTCCTTCTTCCTGTAGAGTACAATTCAATGGCTTTAGGTATACTCATTGCATAACCGTCCCTACTAAATATTACTATAGCCTTCTTCATTATCTGAAACTGAAGCTCTCTATCTATTAAGCACTTTCACTTCCCCACCAGCCCTGAAAACTGCTCTTCAGCTTTGTTTGAGTCCTTGACTCTGACTGCTCTCCTACGTCATCTCTGTGTCAATCACCATTTGTCCGTGACTGGCTTTGTTCACTTAGCGCAGTGTGCACCGTGCACCCTGTAGCGTGTACATCACATTGGTTCTTTGTGGAGACTGCCCAAGTATTTTGTGTGTATGTAGCACGCTTATTTGTTCAACTGTTGATGTGTGTTTAGGTTGCTTCTACCTTTCAAATATTGTGAATGATAGTGCCTTGAGCATGGATGTGTATACGAATTTTATGATCAACTATTAGGGGAATGATATTGTTTTTGATGATGATTACACCACGCTACATTCCCACCGCCAATACTCACGAGTTTATATTTTCCTTCCTGTCTCTATGCTTGGTACTTTTATTTATTCTTTCACTAATAGTCATCCTAATAAGTATAACCAGTGTCCTTTATCCATTTATAGTTTTGAGACTGGGCCTCACTATGTAGCCCAGGCTGGTCCCTGCCATTGCTGTCCTCCTACCCCATCATCCTGAGTGCTGAGATTATAGATGGAAACTGTAATCTCACTGTGGTTTTGATTTGTATTTTTCTAATGACCACTGAATGTCTTTTCCTGGCTCTGCTGGGTACCAGAAGAGCTTCTGAGAAACTTTTCTTGCTATTGTGGTTGTTGTTTTTTGGTGTCAGTTCCTTCCCAGATGCATGATTCTTGATAGTTCCATCCCATTTTGTGGGCTGTCCTTCCACTCTCTTGAGAGTATCCCACAGTGCAAAATCATTTCTGTCTTTTTTGTTTCTTTCTAGGGCATCGTACGTCCTAAACTGGCCTCAAATTTACTATGTAACCAAGGAAAAGCATGAACTTCTGATCCTCCTACCTCTACCTCTAAGTGCTGAGATAATAGGTACACGTCGTCATCCCTGGTTTCATATAGTACTGGGGATCAAACCCAGGGTTTTGAAAATACTAAATAGGCACATGAACTATATCTTCAGCCCTTCATTTCTAGTTTTGATAATCTTGCTTAATTTTGGTTGATTTTGATGTTAGGAACCTAGTTAAGGCTGTCTGTCTAACTTAGGGTGAGGGTCCAGATCTTGACCATTTAGCTGTGTTATCCTCTAAGGTTTTAGCCTCCTGTCTTTAATGTCAGATATTCTCACTAAACTAAGTACTATGTAGTTGTGCAGTCCAGGCTGGCCTTGAATTTAACTCTCCTGGCTTCAGCTGCTTCATTGTTGGTGTGGGCTACCAAACCTAGTTTGGCCTGTGTATCTTGTCCATCCTCCAAGCACCTCTTTACTGGATGCTCTTGGTCCATTTTGCATATTTACAGGAGGGATTCGATTTGAGCAGCTGTTACCCTGGACACTTACTCTGTGTGTGAAATTATCAGCCGAAGGCCTTTCCAGGGTTGTACTGGAGTTCTTGGATTCACAGATTCTCTAAGTTGGAAGGAATTTTTTTGGCTCAGGTGTTGGCCCTCATAGATAACCTACAGGAACACCCCTGGTGGGATGGTTTAGACTACAGTTCTTTGGTTGAGAGCCACAGAACCTCTCGTATTTTCCTTATTGCCTGTGTCTCAGTATCTACCACCAAACTGAAGATAATATTAGGTCCTTTTGGCTTTAGAGTGTTTTGTTTGTTTGTTTTTTTTTTTAAGATCTTGAAGTCACAGATCCGTGGGCCTCTGCCAACTGAGGGCTAGGATTAAAGGCCTGCACCACCGCACCCAGCTAGTTTTAGATTTAAATGTGTGGAGCCTACAAAGCCTTTAACTTCGAGACCAGCAGAGTAGTCTGCTACTGTCTCAAGGTCACTTTCAGATGCCATTTAAAGACACAGTAAAGACCCAAGGTTCACAGTAGGGCCAGGGGATCCTAGAGGCTTGGCCCTGGCAGTTTCTCCTCAAGGTAGGCTCAAGATGGCCTGCAGATTCCCAGTTCATCTAGACTCTGCTCTCTGCTGACCTGGATGGCATTTTTCCCTCCTCTGAGATTCTCCCATTTTAGGCAGGGATTTGGAGCTGTTAGTTGTCTCGCTCCCGCTCCCCACTCTCCAGGAAGATTACTTTGCTGAGCTCTGAGCTTGGCTCACTCCCCTCAGGATAACAGATCAATTGAGAAACAGATGTCTACTTGTGCCCTAATAGAGTTGCTTCAGGAATCCCTACCCTTTCCCCCATCCCCTTGATGGCCCTGCTCAGGTCCTGTGCTACCACCTGCCTGACATTCCACACTGGGGGCCCAAATTACCACCCACCTATCTTCCAGAGAGGGACCCAGTTTGTCCCCCGGGGAATTAATCATTTGGCTATTGCTTCAGGTCTGGAGCCTGGATTTCTTACACCTGGGGTCCTGCCTGGAGATCTGCATCTTCAGCCAGATGTCAGTAATTGCCCCCATGTGTTTAAGGCCAGAGAGCATCATGGGTGAGGCGCTGACTCCCGTTCACTCAGGCTTGCTCCGAGTGTTCCTAATATCCCTTCAAATTTCAGCTATAGTTACTTGTCTTTTACAGGCTCAGTTTGCCCGTCAGTAAAACTAGGAAATGAAGACGAGCCTTGCAGTGAGCTGCATGAGATTCCAAGCCCTTGGCACTTGTCTGTTGCCACCCAGAACTGAAATGTTCAATGAGCATTGACCATTGTCACCCTTCTTGTCTCCGCTGACTGGGTCCGTGCTGGTGGTAAAGAGAATTTACTTTATCTTTGTTGGATAAGGAAGTACATTCAAAACTTAATACCCTGCGAATCCCACTCTTTAACTTCCGGTTTCCCCTTCTTCGCCTGGGAGTCCAGTTCCAGGAAGTCGAGATTTGTGTGTAGAATGAGATCAAGCACTTTCTTCCCCTTTGACCTCTATGTCCTCACTATCAACTCTGGTCAGTCTTGGCTGTTGGAAGGTTCTGCTCTTAGCACTTCATTAAATCTGTAGGTCCATCCTTACAGCCATTAATCGGGTAGGTGTTGATTCCCGTTTCCCATTCTAAAGGCAGGGAAATGGAGGCAGGGCAGCTAGATAACATCCCAGCATGAGAAGCAAATCACCAGTGGTGCCAGAGCCCGCATTTGCAGCCAGCTGCCTCTTGTTAGAGCTTCTGTGTCTCCACCGGTGGTCTGCCCTTCCGCCTAAAGGCCATCTCTATCTCTGGGGCTCGAGTACTTAGTCGCCAGCACTGAAGACCTCTGGGCATCAGAGTCTTTATCAGGGCGCCTACGGCAGGTGTGCTGTGCAATCAAGGAGGCCTCTCTGAGGTGAGCTGAGACCTGGAGACTCAATTGGAAGGCTGCAGATCCTATCAGGCATCCTCTGGCAGCTCCTAGTGCCTGTTCTTCATTCTTGTGGAGAGACACAGGACGATCATAGTGCAAAGGGCAGAGCTTGTTTGGGATTTGGGACTGTTGGCCTTTCATAGAGGTTTCGGTGGCTCCAATGGATTCTGCTCTCCTCCTTTTCAGATTCCGGCGCATGGGTCTACCTTTAGAAGGGAAGTGCAGGTGAACCACTCATACCCAACTTTGTCCTGGTCCGAAATGACAAACAGATGCCTTTTTGCTGGTTGGGCCTTTAGGTAGAGGGAATGGATTGGCGGGAGACTCATTCCAGTAACTACATTCCAGTGTAGGCCATGCACAAGGGAAACTTCTATGCAATACTTCTGATAGTAAAATTACATCCTTCTGTCCCCACATACGCAGTAGAGTTTTTGTGGAAAGTTGCTTACAAGCGCAAAGCCTGGAACAAATCCCATTAAGAAGAGTTTGTAATCTTGGTCTAGAAATCCCACAGCCCTAGCTCCCTAGGACCCGAGCCTACGACTAAGACCAAATTGTGACCAACCAGGACAGTACAGGGTTGCATGGACCTTATTTACATGACAGGGCTTCACACTAACCTCGCAGAACTGCACCCTGGTGAATTTTCGGTACTCCGGTCATTGTCCAGTGCCCTGCCCTGTTGCCGGGCTTGATACACTGATAAAGGGTTCTTCCTGTTCTTGTTGAAGGATTAATTAACTAAACCACCACCTGCCAGCCACCCTTCCTTTCTATCCTGGTGGGCATGACTGTTCCCCTGCAAGTTCCCACTGCTGAGATCATAAATCAGGCTTTTTAAGGATAAGCAGCCCGCCCAGCTGTGAGGAGTAGAAGCTTCCAGATGTTCCAGTGCTGGGCAGCAGAGAAAGGTACACGATAGAGTCTCCTGGAAAGCTACTCTGCAAGATGGGCAATTAAGTTTCAGTGGGTTGCCAGTCTTTCCCAGGAGGCCTAGCTCTTGGATCTCGCTGCAGGCAAGGAGGCAATATTTCAAATAGAGGCTTTTTGGAGAACTTGAAGAAGCATCCTAGGTATTCTGAAGGGGCTGAGCAAATGTTAGGTCTGTTGGTTTCTTGATGCAGGTTGCCTTGAACCCAACGGTAGACAGACCAAGTTCACTGTCATGCCAGTGTCCAGAGACACAAGGACCAGGGAAGTTGGGTTAATTTAACTGTAGGTAAAATTGTGCTGCCCAACAAGGTAAAACACAGTCTTGTGTGGCTGTGGATGATCTAAGGTATTTCCTAGTTTAGGTCTGGATTGGACAATACTATGCATATAAACTAACTATATTTTGTAGACTTAGAAAACGATAGACGGGCGTTGGTGGTGCATGCCTTTAATCCCAGCACTCGGGAGGCAAAGACAGGCGGATCTCTGTGAGTTTGAAGCCAGCCTGGTCTACAGGAGTTAGTTCCAGGACAAATACCAAAGCTACAAAGAAACCCTGTCTTGGAAAACCGAGAGAGAGAGAGAGAGAGAGAGAGAGAGAGAGAGAGAGGGAGGGAGAGAGAGAGAGAGAGAGGGAGAAACGGCTGCCTTGATGATTTGTTTTTCATATTGATTACATGTTGAAATGAGATGTTAGTGTGTTCCGGCAAAGGGGAAATAAATAAATTGATACTGTGGATTTCACCTGTATATTTATTGATATTTTTAGTGTGACTGTTAGAACAAATTTAAATTACATATGTGGCATGCATTATCTTTTCACTGGATACTGACAAGCAAGTCGGATACCCACGCAAATGTCAGTTTTGCTGGCTACACCCTGCACAACCCTATCTAGCCGACCTCCTAGTTCCACATCAAATTGCCTGGGTTTGAGTCATGGCTCTGACGGTATTCAGGGGTGGTATTGGTTCAGATGTTTCCATTTCACTTGTCCACCTGCAAAGTTAGTACGGCACTAGTACCTGCTGCATAGACATAGGAAGATTAAATGGCACAGTTCAGGTAAAGTACTTAGAGTTGGGCCAGCCTGTGAGCTCCGTGGGTCTTAGCTGACACAGCTGTTTTTGTGCCGGTTGATTTAGAAGCTGAAGACACCTAGGTGGGAAGATCTAATATATGGGAACCAGACAAGGGAAGAAACAAGAAACCAATGTAGTGGCGAACGAGGTAGCTCATACTCAGAGTACTAGCTCTTGGAAGGTGGAGGCTGGAAGATTAGGAGTTCAAAACCAGCGGCAGGCACATAGTAAGTGCAGAGCTATGCGGGTCAAGAGAAACTGTCTCAAAGAATGAAACAAAACAAACAAAACTCAAAAACAGCAAAGCAATGCGGCCACTTCTCCAGGGATAATGGTTGTTAGACGGAGGAATGCTGAGCCTATCGGGCCAAGTAGGGAATTTGGATAGCATCTTCAGGGTTCATTTGGGTGGTGTCTGGCCCACTCTCCTATCGCAATGCCGTGTGCCAGGAACCTTTGATTTACTTAATAATGGCCCTGGAGTAGAACCATGGTGTTGCAATTTGGATGTGCCACAGATAGCTGGGAAGGGCTTATTTTTAGAGCAAAGGTGAAAAGACAATGGCACCCCTTGGTCTCTGAGATCTGGTGTGGTTCTTGTTGATCTCCCATCAGGCCTGATGGATGTATTTATTAGCCCTTATCACGCGGTATGAATGTAAACACAGCACGCATAGTGCTCTGCACCGTCTGAGATGTCATGTATGCACTGGGGTGTGTGTGGATCCCTCGGGGCTTGCTTGCCTGCTCCTTTCATTAAGGTTTCCTCATCTCGTTCTCCTTTTTCAGAGTTCCCGCTGCTTGCCTGTCCTGCGGACCTGCCCCAGTGTACAGAGATTCTATGGTTTGCTTCCTTGTTCCCTCTATTCTGCCAGGTCAGGATACTTTTTTTTTTGGTTGTTGTTGTTGCTCTTTTGCTTTTCAAGACAGGGTTTCTCTGTGAAGCTTTAGTTGCTCTTAGCTGTCCTGAACTTGCTCTGTAGACCAGGCCTGCCTCTGCCTTCTAAGCGCTGGGATTAAAGACAGTATGCCATCACCACCCACCACTGCCTTCTTGTGTCATTCTGATTTTTGTTTTGTAGGATCATAATCTGAAAATGTAAGAGCAAATGAGTAAATTCTTCGGTCGATGTCCTATCTTACATGTTGCTTGTTTTATCCAGGGTTGAGTCATTGGGATTTTGTTTGTTTATTTTGTTTTTCCAAGTAGTGCTTATATTTACTGCATCTTTTTTTCTTTAATCTTGTTTTTGGTAGGAACACGGGAAATGTTAAACACTTAAGGAAAAAAAAATGACTTTACGCACACTTTGTTGCATTTTGTGTTTTTGTGCGTATTTCTTGTGAGCTTGCTCACACTGATAGTGACCAGTTGCCTTGGGTTGTTCTCCTAGTGCAATGTACAGGGCTTCTGGTGTCCTTTGAATGCAATGCTATGTTGCACGAAGCCACAGCGCCTTGTGTAGCCCAGGCTGCTCGCAATCTCCTGATACCCTCCTGTTTCAGCTATTTTAGGCCTAGGATGACAAGCGTGAGCCACCAAGTCCAGCTCTGGGTTTAGACATTTTTGGAGAGTCTGCCTGAGATGAAGCTGATGACTCCTTGGAGCTGGCCACTGCTTCTAATATTCAGTATTATGAGAGTAGTTCCGGGGAGCCAGAGAAGTTTTCTATCCTAAGTCAATGGTGTTGAGTGGGAAGACCCCTGGCCCAGACCCAATGTGTCTTCAAGTGAATTTCGGAAAGCCACTTAGCTTCTGTTAGCCTTGTTTGCTCATGGGGAGGAAAGGAGGTGACACCATTTTCTTCAGGATGACTGGGCGAGGGGAAGGTGAGACCGTGCACATCTGAGTTCCGGGTTGGGTTCTACCATAAAATTCGATTTCAAATGTGTTAATAGACACAGTAGCATAGGTCATAGACGCCAAGCCAAAGAGAAAGTTAGATGTTTTTGACCCTTTCTAAAGGGTCAGTCGGTTTCCCATTAGTGTGACGAAACACCAGAAATAATCTACTTGAGAAAGAGAAACAGCTTAAAAGCTTGACAAAGTGGTGTGCACCTGTACGGGGTTGCTCCGGCAATTGAGGGAGGAGAGTCGTGTTTTTGAGGCTACCCTCAGCTGTGTAATGAGACTTTTATTTTTAAAAGAAAGACGTGGTGGGGGAGGGGTGGCTGGTATCTCAGGATTATTTCTTCAAGCCAATCCCTCCTTTCAAGGGCTTGCTGCTCCCTAACTTCTGAGTAGGCCCCGCCCACTATCTAATGGTTACCCTGCCTTGTAGTAATGCCTTCCTGGGTTGTGTGGAGCTGAGGGCCCAGGCCCTTCGGAGGGCAGGGCCACATGCAAAGAGCATACTAGTATTTCCTGCAGCTTCCCAACCTTGCTGGCGTGAAGACTAATGTCTCTTCTCCCGCTGTGCCCGCACCTAAAATGATGAGTGCTGGAGAGATGTACCCAGGTCCCCTCGGGCTGCTCCTTCTAGTGAATTGACCTGGGGCTAATTGCTTTGCTGAGACTTTGAGAAAACAAAAGCTTTCCATGGAACACACATTACTACAACTCCCAGACTCCTGGTGAGCGCATGTGTTGATCAGGATGCTGCCTGTGGCTTGCGTGGCCCAGTGCGCAGCCCTGGAGACTCTTGGTTGAGGTCGGTCACCTCCCATGGACCCAGAAGCCTCTACTTCCCCTTACTGAGTCCACCTGGGCTGCATTTTAACTTCTCAAGCTGCCTCGTGCCTGGCTTCTGGCTGGATTTTTTGATAGTTAGGAATCGTCCAACGTCAGAAGGGACCCATCCAGGCTTGTCATTAGACAGACAACAAAGTGAGGGTCCGGATGGGGAGGGACTATTTTGGAAGCTCTTACCGTTCCCATGTGTATGCAAAGGACAAGCGCGCACACACATGCACATGCACACAAATTTATACCCAAACATGCATACATACATGTACATGGCAATCTGGAAGGATGTATATGGAGGTGATTGTGATCGTGGTGGCTTGCAGTAGGAGACTTCAGAGACAGCAAGGATATTTCTGCTTTACTGTGTAACTTTGCATGTCTTTCTCCTGTTGGAAAACGTTGCCATTTGTATTTTTTTTTTAGTTTTTCAATGTGAGGAAGCATGACTTTTTTAGGGGTGTGGGGATGGGGAGTCTCACATAGCCAGCCCTATGTAGCCAAGGACGCTTCTGTCTCCACCTCCTTCATGCTGGAATAAAAGGCAGGAACCACATCCCTGGGTTTGTGCATTTCCGGGCATCAAATCAAGGGCCTAGTACATGCCAAGCAAGCCCTGTACTGCACTCCATTCCCAGACATGGGACACAAGTTTTTAGAAGTTCACCAGGTAATAAAGGATAACATCTTACTAATTCAGGCTTTTATGGAAGTCCTAAGAATTAAAAAAAAAATGTATCTATTCTAAAACTGCCTCTCTGAACCCAGGTCACCTGGCTTCTTGGTCTGAAGGCTTGGTAGCACTAATTTACACAACCTTTGACCCTTTGCTGACTGCTCATCTTCTCCCCAAAGCTGCCGGCCTACACTGCAGTCCTTTGGTATTGCTGGACGGTCTGAGTTCAGACCTCCTCCCCAGCCCGGCTCCCTTGTATGGCAATAGTGCTAAAGGAAGGTGCTCAGTATGCTCCTTTTCCTCCGTGGAACCCAGATCTGTTCCAAAAATCCAGGGCTTCTCTGCCAGCACGCCGGTGCTCAGCTGCTTCCAGAGGCCCCATGCAGTATCGGAAGCTTCTTGGAAGTATTTTCCTGTTCAATTCTGGCACCTAGCATAACCCCCCTTTTTAACCTCTGACACTGAATGTCAGGGCCCATTTGAGTTCAACCCTTGGTGGCCCTTTCAGGGACAGGAACAGAAAGCCTGAGCCCCCTACCCCCTTCCTTCCTCCTGAAGGCCTTTGATCTTCATCTTGGCACAAAACTCCATCCCTCTCCCACACCCCCAGCTCCATTGTTGCTTTTGGTAGGCCAGGCTGTTAGGGACCCGTTACTGCGCTGTGGAAGCCATCTAGTTCAATAGCGAGCAATATTTCACTGCCCAATAGCCAATTCAGGAAGCATAAATGGGTTTATGGGCTCCCTTTCCACTTCTCCATTTAACATAGAAAGACCATATTGATCCGCAGTGGGGGAAGGGATGGGGCGGTGGGTTCCACCCTTTCTTGGCCGAGACCATCCCTGTGTTGTACTGAAGGCCGTTTTGAAGCCTGCCCATTCTTTTCACGCTCAAAGAGAACCGATGCACAGCGTGGCAACGGCGTTTGAGGGGCTCTGCAAAAAGCTCAAAACAGTCTTGTCTGAGAATAACAATGGCGAAGAGAACAAGAGTAAGCAAAGGTTATGGCAGCAATCACGGACAAGAGCCACCGCTGTAAAGTGGGGTCCTCTGCCGCCTGGGCTGGGGAGCCTGGAAGCCTCTCTTTCTTCCTCCTCTTCATGGCACCAGCCTTGGTGATGGTTGTGTTTCGACTTGGCCAGAGGTCTATTTTGAAATCGAAACGAGAAAACAGACAAGCCTTGCTTTTATAATTGCATCAGAAAGCTTACGTTTATCCTCTGCGCACTGTTTTGAGAGCCCAGACAGGCCGAGTTTTTCTTTAGACAAGGGGGCATGGGGGACGGACACTTGCGCACGCGCACAGAGAGAATGACTACACTCATGTGGATAGAACTGGCAAACCAGCGATGGGGTGATGTGTCCCGCACCCTGTGTTTTACCCGCTCTCTTGTGACCAGTGTGTGATCCTTGGAAATGAAAAACAAACCGAGAAGATGGGTTGTTTATTCCTGTTAAAAATAATGGCCTACCAGATGCCGTTCCAGGATCTGCACCTCCATCAGCCGCTCAAGGCTTTTGGATCTTCTGCCCAGAATGCCGCTTTACAAGTGGAACTTGTTGGCATTGGAGCCAAGTATAATAATAATGAGTCAGGTCCGGACTACAAAGGGCCCTGTGATGAGCAGAAAGTAATTATTGCACACTGCAGATAATAAAACCTTTAATAGATACTTAGAAATAGATACATATACATACATATTTTAATGGGTGGTCTCAACAACCCAAAAAACCACATATCACCAATGCAGAATCCAGCCTCCATTGCCTGGAGGTTGTTCGGAGAGGATTGGAAGCCTGTTGGAGGAACTCCCTGGTAAGCAGTACTTCCCAGACACCTATCCCACAGGAGCTGCCAGAGGTCTTGCAAGCACGCAGGCTTCCAGGCACTACCTCTCAAGACTCTTCACTCTGCGTCTGGTCTCCTAAGAGAGTGGCTTCTCACCCGGAATAGACTTGGCTTTCTTGGAGCTAAATGAGGTCTGTATCTCAGCTCACCATTTACCAGCTTTGAGAAAGGACTAGCTCCTCTCCTGCCCCCATCTGTAACCTGAGAGCGAGAATGCTGCCTTAGCTGGGCTAGGACCTCAGCCTCTAAGGAGGTACCGTGGCGTCTTAGGGCTGCCACCTCCAATGGCCCCAGACTGCTCAGTGATGCTCAGTGCATATATTTTTCTTTTCCACAGTAGTAGACCCCACTCTAACTAATTGCATAGGGACTCTATTTTCTGAATGTGACCATAGCCTAAATTCTGTTTACATAAGGAAATTAATGGGACTGGCCTTAACTCCCCCCCCCCCCCTTATCTTTTGGTTTTTTCTAATCAGGGTTTCTCTGTGAAATAGTCCTGACTTTCCTGGAACTCACTCTGTAGACCAGGTTGGCCTCGAATTTACAGAGATCCGTTGCCTGTCTCTGCCTCCTCAGTGCTGGGATTAAAGGTGTGAGATACCACCTGCCTACTTTGCCTTGAGCTCTTAATCTTCCTACCTCAGCTTCCTGAGTTCTGAGATTACGGACAGGTATTCCTAAACCTGGCCTGTTTTCTTCTTTATGCTTTTATTTCTTTATGGTTTGGATTGTGCGCCTCATAAAGAGAGGTATTGGATGATATCTGTGTTCCCAAGGAGCACTCCACACTGGCCATCTCCCTGCACTCAGTGCAGACATCACTAGTTGATCATGACCTCCTTTGCCTTCGATTCTGGGCCCAACCCCAGGATTGCATTTTAGGAAGGCCAGAATCCAGTTGACATGAATGCATTCTAGCTGCAGGGTTAAGTAGGTTCCTGGACCATGATCCGGGTTCAGCAAGGGATATCTGGAATGATCCAGTCACTTGTAGTCCCTGAAAACACTTGAGTGAAGGCCTTGTTCACTGTAGTCAGTCTTGATTTGACTTACACTTGAATGCAGTGAATAGAGTCCCTACGTTAGCTAGACTAAGTCTAGGGCGGTTTAATATTCATGGAGTGAGCGGAGAGTGTTTGGGGTACAAAAATATGGTACTGTGCTGGGTGGTGGTGGCACACCTCTTTAATTCCAGCACTCAGGAGGCAGAGGCAGGTAGATCTCTGAGTTTGAGGCCAGCCTGGTCTGCAGAGTGAGCTTCAGGACAACCAGAGCTACACGGAGAAAGAAACAACCCAGGAACAACAACTATAGCAACAGCACTGCTGACCAGAACCTGGCAGGAGGTGCAGAGCAACAACCAAGTTGCCCCCTTCATCTTTTGGTCGGCTGTGGGCCAAGCTCTTGGCCTTCTTGGGTTGGGATGATGGCTCCTTTAGCAGGGAATGACAGGGAGTGGTCGCAGCCTCTAGGGAAGGCGCAGTCCTAACCAGCATCCTGCTTAAGTGGCCTTTGCACGTGGAATCCTGGTATCGCGGGCGCCCAAGGGCATGGATGAGACAGCTCAGGTAAGGGCTGATTTACTGAGATTGTGCCTTCAGTTTTGCTCAACAAGCAAAGCCTTCCATCATCTTCTCTACCTCCCTCGGCCCTGCCCTGGGTATCTTTAGAAGCTGCCCGCTTTTCTCTTGTGGAATGTGACAGGCTCCAGGGACCAGCCAGCTGTTCCTACCTCTGCTGTTCAGTCCAGCCCAGTGATGAAGTAATATCAATTCCCCTCTTTTTCCTCCCTTTTCTTCCTTTGTCTCGTTAGAGCTCAAATCCAAAGCCTTGGACATCCTAGACAGTGCCTTACTGCTGAGCTTATGCCCCAGGCTCGGATCTTTCAGCTTTAGTACGGTCCTTCCCATCTTAATCCTGGCCTGTCAAGCCCCAGTGCAGGAAGTGGAGTGGATCCTGCAGACATACCCTTTTCTAGAAGCTATATTGCAGCTCTCTCCATGTTGACTGGGCCTGGCCCTGGGCAGAGGTGAAGTCTTACCTGGGGGACACACCTGGGTGTTAGTAATGCAGGTAGTCACCCAGTCCAATGATTCTCAAATGGAGTGGCCGTTGCTGTGACCTGGAGGGCTCATGCAACCTTGGAGCCTCATCCTTTGGATGAGAGGACTGGTCTTCTACAAGCTTATGGGTGACCATGGAACCAAGAACCTCTTACTTCACTGCAAGTGTGATCTAGAATATTCTCCCTCTAAATAAGCCCCCCTCCTGCCTCCACCCTGCTTAAATCTCACTGCCCAGGTGCAACTGCCTACCTGGAATACTTCCACTTTGGCCTCCTCACGACCTAACCACTCGAAAATTGCTAACAAGCCCCTTCCAGTCTCTTCAAACTATCTGTTTCCTTGGAGTACAATTCAGTGATGGACCCTTGCCTAGCTTGTGTAAGGCCTGGGACTCTATCTCAAGAACTGGAAAAAACAAAAAAACAAAACTCCGGGAATGAGTTTTATCCTTAGCACTAAAAAAGAAACGATTCCTGAAACCGGCAAAGCTAAGCCCTCTCCAGAAGTCCTCTTGCCAGCTCTCCTCTCTTGAAACGCAGAGCTGAGTGGTTCTGTGGGTCTCCAGTCTCATGTCATTGTCCCTTTTCTTGTGACTCAGCACTTTGGACTTTGGTTAGCTCACCTGCCCATTTCTACCTATTCCAGGACCTTTGCACTTACTAAGAACACGCTTCCCCTCGCTCTGAAGAAGGCTAACGTTTCCCCTTCCTCTCCTTATCTTCCTCCTCCTAGAGGAATTATTACCTCCTCATCATCCCCATAGGCCTATTCACTAACCTCCATCATTTTCGGCCATCTGACGCTGTTGATTTCAAACCTGCATCACGGACAGCGTGGCGGCTCTAACCAGTGGAAAGAGTAAGCCTGTGCAGCTTACTTTGCCTCTTGTTTTGAACAGGATTCCTCCCCCACAAGGCTGAAAGCTGACTGTTCCTCCTTCTCTAAGGTGGGCATTTACGGGGTGATTTGTAAATCACTGAATGAGTGGAGCTGGAAAGGGCCCCACGTTAGTGAACATAGCTTCTCTCAGCCAGAAGTAAGGCCTTCTGAGGGCTGGTTGCTTGCAGGGCAAATGCCAGGGCTCTTGGGGATCTTGCGCCCTTTCACCACCAACTGACAGCCCTGCTTCCCTCCAGCCATCACCTGAATGAATGCCTGGGCTTCTGGGTGGGGGCAGCAAGTGAGCACAAAGAAGCCTCAGGCTGTCTTCCAGCTGTGCCTGAGATTCCACAACTGCAGCTTGCTTCCTCACCAGCTGCTCACAGGCTTGCTTGATCCCTCCCCGCCCCCCCCCCCACCTCATTTCTTTGCTTCTGTTTTTTTCTTTTTGAGACAAAGTCCAGGCTGGCCTTGAAGGCAGGGTGAGTCTTCTGCCTCCGCCTCCTAACTGGCGGAATTGCAAGTGTGGGCTGCAAGTGTGGGCTAGAATGCTTTAGTAAAAATGAGTTTTGATCTTTAAAGGGAAAAAGAAAGTCTTCAAGATAGACCTCAGCTGCTGCTGTCACTTATACGGGGACTTTAGTTTTCTTCTCTTGTTGGGAACTGATCCTGCATTATCATGTATGCTAATCGTGAGTTCTACTGAGCTCTTTAAAAACTGCTTTAAAGTTTTCTGGGTTGATATTTTGGAGAGGTTGTGATATAGTGTATATTGTTCCCTATTGGTTCCTGGGATCCCTACACCGATTCTTATTATATTATTTCTTTAAACAATTATTTTAGTTTAAAGAGAAGGGAAATCCAGCCCTGGTGGAACATACCTGTAACCCCAGAACTTGAAAGGCAAAGGCGACAGGAGGTTTGCCATCCTGGACCACAGTGTGAGACTCTGTCTCCAGAAGCCAAAGACAAAGGAAAGATAAGGGAAGGAAGGAAGGGGGGGAAGGAAGGATAGAGGATAGAGAGAGAGAGAGAGAGAGAGAGAGAGAGAGAGAGAGAGAGAATGATTGTGAACATGAGCTTTCACTAAAACCTTGAATGTCAGGTGGAAGATCTTCCTTCTTTTTTTTTTTTTTTTTTTTTTTTAGGTGAGGTCACATGTAGCCAGGTTAGCTCATATAGCCAAGAATGGCTTTGAATTTCTGATCCTTTACCCTGCAGCCAAACCTTTCCGTTTTTCTGGTCTCTTCTGGGCTGATCCTGAGGTGGGAGGCCGAATCCAGTTAGAGGAGGATCTCTTCGCAGGCCATTGTTGGGATTCTCACTGTGTTCGAGCCCTCGTTCCTGACCTTCCTTGGGCCTTCTTGGCTCTGCTTTGTGCTGGGTTGTGAACTTGTGATGCAGTTCTAAAGGGCTCTGGCTGAGTGTGGAGACAAGGCGCATGCACATGCGTTCCTTAGGAATTTTGGGCAAACTCTGGTTGCCTTTTCCAAAGCACTTGTCTGGGGAGACTGAGCACGCTAGCAGCAACGTGATTCTGGCACACGTCCTTTGAAGGCCTGTCACCGGGGACTGCTGGGAGGTAAAGTGATTGGTCCAGCCGATGACACGTGGAACAAAGCCATGTTGTGAGCCCAGTGACAGTGATAAAGGTAGCTTCTGCTTTCCCTGCATCATGTGCTAGGTTCTGCTTTCTGTCAGCTAAGTCATCTCTTACAGTCGTCCTATCCATCTAGCTATGCTCCATTCTAAATATTATCATTTCATTCTACAGATGAAAAAAAAGAAACCAAAACACCAAACTCATCCAGCCCAGAGAGATTGAGTAACTCGGCCTGAGGTGGCCCAGTTAATAAAAGACGGAGATTCAAACCCAGATAGTGAGACCAGCAGAGAGTTCAAGGAAGCACTCAGATCACTCACAGAGCTGTGGGTGACTCAGGTTTCTCAGGAATCAGTTAAGGAGGGCTTAGTGATAGATGAAGATTTAGTAGCGGATACAGGGGATAGTGGAGCTTGAACTGGGAGGAAGGATTGCTTTTGGGGTTGAAATGAGGATGAACCTGTCATTGTTACATGAAAGGATCCCCCCAAATCCCACTCTGTCCTCTGATCTTTTGCTGGTGCTTCCCAGTACACCAGAGCCCAGATATAGGCCCCACCTGCGTGGCCTCTGGAAAGGATGGCCTAGATGAAGTGATTCTCGGCCTTCCTAATGCTGCAACCCCTTAATACAGTTCCTCGTGTTGTGGTGACTCCCCTCCCCTGCAACCATAACATTATTTTAATTAGTACTTCATAACTGTAATTTTGCTACTGTTATGAATCCTAGTGTAAATATCTGATACTCAACCCCCTCTGAAAGGGCCAGGTTATTCAACCCCAAATGGGTCCACTACCCACAGATTAAGAACCACTGTGAAGAGGGTTCCTTGGCTGTAGAGGAGTTAACAGGATGGTGGGAGGGGTCAGGATGAGTCAGAGAAAGAAGAGGGTCACTCTACTTATGGCCTTGGGCTGAATGTGGAAGAAGTCCCTGGGTGCAGGCTGGGACTGTTGTTACCCTCTTTTCTGTGGGATGGGAACCTGTGCCTGCCCAAGAGATCCCTCTTTGGAGGAAAGGGCTACTTCAGGCCAACTGCCTAGATGAGCCCCTGCCGGGCCTGCCTTTATATGCCTGCCAGCCTGTAACTGGCAGGAAAGAGAAAGGAGCTGTCTGTCTCTAGGGAGGATATTCTGGAAGGCTCGATTATCAGACCTCATTGTAATGCCACGTTTTGAGTTTTATAAATCGCTGTTGGAGTGGAAAACATTTGCAGGCTGTCCCCTGTGAATAGCAAATCCTGCCCAGAGCTCTGAGAGCCTTAAAACAGTGTAGAATGTGAGGAGATGAGACAGGGGCGTGGCTGCTTGCGCTGGATGTAGCCCATGCCAGGGACACTGAGGCTCTCAGCTTTAAGAGTGTTTTTTTTTTTGTTGTTTTGTTTTGTTTTTGTTTTTGTTTTTCGAGACAGGGTTTCTCTGTGGTTTTGGAGCCTGTCTTGGAACTAGCTCTTGTAGACCAGGCTGGTCTCGAACTCACAGAGATCCGCCTGCCTCTGCCTCCCGAGTGCTGGGATTAAAGGTGTGCGCCACCACCGCCCGGCGTTTAAGAGTGTTTTAACAGAAGGGTCCCACAGGGTGTGGTTGGCGCACACCTTTAATCCCAGCACTTGGGGGGAAGAGGCAGGCAGAGCACTGGGATTTTGAGGCAGCCAGCCTGGTTTAGAAAGCGAGTTCCAGGACAGCTAGAACTAGGACTGTTAAACAGAGAAACTCTGAAAAAGAAAAGGGGGGGTGGTCCCTAAGTGATCTTTAAAACCTAAGATGCTGCTACCCAGAGAAAGACAAATTGAAATGACTGTTCTTCCCCACTGAGACTACACTATACACAAGTCAGTAATGGACTCTTCTGCAATCCACGGGACAGTAGACACTCTGATGCATACCAGGAGGAGGGAATGTGAACTGCCTCTCAGATATGGTACTTTTTTTTTTCCTGTCCATATTACAAAAGCATGCATCCTTTGGCCTTCTTCTAATTTCCCACTGGTACCCTGAGCTATTTCCCCAGCAGATGTACCTGTAGATATCTGTACAAAATGACCTGTGCCCAAGCTGATTCATGGTTACATTTTCACAGCAGCAGAAGATGGGGAGCAATTTTGTGAATGGAAGATAGATTCAGGAAACGATGACACATGTTCCAGCTGGCTAGACGTGGGAAGGAAAGAGGAGCCCCCCGTGTGTGTGCGCAGGTGGATCCAGGGGTTATACTGTTGAGACCCAAGCAAGTGCAAAATCACGCCATTGTTTGCCTGAATAGAGGAGGGGGAACAGACAAGCACACATTTGCCCAAACTCCTTAGCCACTAAGAAGTTTATATAAGTGACGGTCTTTGTAGGCCAGCTCTGTGAGGATGTCAGAGGCTTCAAGAGTGGATAGGGTTTGTGGAGAGATACTCACAGGCCATGTGCAGCCCTTGCTTGTCACAGCCTGCCAAGAGGCTGAACTGTTAGGACCTCTTAAACAAATTCTGCAAGGAGTACACCTACAAAGTGTTTCGCCTACGCCAACAAGGTGGCTCAGGCTTCTCCCGTGTAGTGGCCCGAGCTCCATGTCTGAGTCTACACAAAGACAGAAGGAAAGAATTAACGTCACAGAGTTGTCCTCTGACCCCTACTTACATGCTGAGGCACATGTGTCCCCACCCACACGCACGAACATAGACACGCAATCACTAGTAATGAATAAAAATGCTGGGCCAGCACCCACCACAACCGTCCCCATGAAAGCCCTACCTAGGGCTGTAGTGGAAAGAAGGGGACCAACTGCCCGTGGCACAGCAGTGTGGAAAGGGCCTTGGGATGCCAAAGGGGAGAGAATGTCAGGTCCGGGGACAAGTAAAGTTGTCACCCAGGGTGTGGGTGCGGGTGTGGGCTATAGGGCAGGTCCCAGGGGTCCCGGTGTGTGATTAGAAGCTACTGGGAAGATGGCAGAGAGTCATTCCTTGTTGGTGGCAGCTGAGATCAGAGCTGAGGAGATGGGGTCTATCTGGGGAGGGAATGAGAAACAAGAACAGGATGTTTGGAAGAGCAGGTGTTACTGACTTTTGGGTCTGCTGATCTACGGCAGTGCCAAGGAAAGCCTGCATGCAGGGGTTTTTTTCCCCCCTCAAACCTCTGAGGACTTTTTCTGTTCTGGATCCCCAGAGTGGGCTGCGGTGTTCACTAACAGTGTAGGAAGAACTACTGTCCTCTTCCCCCTAGTCTTCCCGGCTTGCTGTTGTTGAGGCTGAAATGCAACTTGGAGCCAGCTGCCTTCAGAACAAGGTGTTCCCAGGAGGTGGAAGGACTGGTTTGTAATCAGATTAAAGCTGGATCCCTCAGAAACTTCTAGGTCCCCCTTCAGTCAGCTGCCATTATACTGTCTCTGCCATCGAGGTGAAAGGGGCTGGAAGAAGAAACAAGAATTTAGGAAGAAAGAAGGGAGATTGTGTATGTGTAGGGTGGGATACAGTCCCCCGAATGGGTACCTGAGCAAGGGCTGTGAGGGAAGGCAGCTAGGAATCAAGGTCAGGGCTAGATTCTAGCTGACTTTGCCACTACCCAAGAAAGCGCTGGCTTCTAAAAGCAGGTAATGTTGTCGGTATGGGAAAGAAACCCTTGTCATATCTGTGGCCTTCCTAATATAACATCAGAAACCTTTGCTCTTGGCTTGTCTGTCCTTGCGCTTTTGGTTATGGTGCCACCGTTCTTGGTTCAGAAACCCTGGAAAAGATGGTTAATGATAAAAATAACCGAGCACCCCCATGGTGGCTCGCGACCATCTGCACCTCCAGGCGAAACTAACTGCTCTTCTGGCCTCCTCAGGCACCAGGCTAAACATGCCCACAAATCAGGTAAATTAACAAGCAAACAAAGGAATGAATAAATAAATTTAATCTGGGCATGGTGACAAATAAATAAATAATAATAGCTGATATTTTTACAGTACAGACCTCTGTAGTTTGATACGAATATACAGCAACTGTGTGGACCTGAGTGTCAGCTTAGCGGATGTTTTCACTCACTGGGTTTGGTTTTGTGATGGGGTCGCTCTGTGTTGCCTATGTTTAGAACTTGTGGTCTCAAGTGATCCTCTTGCCTCTGTCGGAGCACAAGTATGTTTGTGCCTGGGTTTGTCTTCGCAGACAGGAAGAATGAGATAGATTTTCAAGATTTTTTTTTTCAACTTTTATTTCTGTGTATGTGCACATGCACGCAATGCCTTGGGAGGCCAGCAGGGGGCATCAGATCCGCTGGCGCTGGAGTTAAAGGTGGTTGTGAGCTGCCACGCCTGGATGTTGGGAACTGAACTCTGGTTTTAATCACTGAGCCATCTCTCCAGCCTCCAAGAAGAGACTTTACTTGATTTCTGTGAAGCACATGATGGTTTTCAGAGCACAAAATTAGTGTATGTGTGGTTTTATACAATACAAGACAGCTATGGGTATTCACTCCCTTAGGGTCATTTAAATTTATTTACTTACTATCTATTTGTTTATCTTTTGTATTTATGTGTGGGAGTGAGTGCCAGAGCACACATGTGAAGAGTACCACTCTGGGGAATTGCTTCTCTCTGTCTACCATGTAGGTTTTGGGGTTTTTAGGCTCTATGGCAAGTGTCTTTACACAATGAATTATGTGATCATCTTTTGCCAAAGAAATGTTCATGCAATTCCAGATATACAAGTAGCAAAATAAGTATATGAAGCAAAGATTTATTGTTAAGCCTAAAGAAACCGATTTTAGAGCAGTTTTTTGGTGTGCTTGTGATCTTATCATATATTGAAGTTGAAACTTTCATAGAATGCACTTATTTATTGTTTGCATAAAGTATGGCAGCTGTGTGTTTGGTCCTGCAGAATACAGCATCGTTAATGTTTTGTAGTTATTGCTAATATTTCACTTCACATAAATACACAGCAGGAAATATTAAAAGTATTTACTTACTATTTTTTTCAAGACGGCTTCTCTGTAGGCCTGGCTATCCTGAAATTCACTCTGTAAACCACACAGGCCTCGAACGCACAGATTCCCCTGCCTCTTCCAGGGATTAAAGGCATGAGCGCTGGGATTAAAAGTCTGCGCCGCTACCTCCCAGATAGTAAAAGTATTTTTAATGCCATTGTAAAAGTTGCTGGAAATCCCATCCTATGCTCATCCCAAACTTGTAATTCCTTCAAAATATATGTGAATGTGAGTGTGTGTGTGGTGGGGGGCGGGTGATAGGGAGGATAATCTAGGAGGATTTGGGAGGGGAAAGAATATGATCAAAAATATTTTTTAAGATTTATTTCTTTAATATATATATATATATACACACACACACACACACACACACACACACACACACACACACAGTGTTCTGCCTACATCTGTACCTGCATAACAAAAGATCTCATTTCAGGTGGTTGTGAGCCACCATGTAGGTGCTGGGAATTGAACTCAGGACCTCTGGAAGAGCAGCCAGTGCTCTTAACCTCTGGGCCATTTCTCAGCCCAAAATATATTGTTTAAAAAAAACAAAACTAAGACTGCAACTCAAACTTCAGTTTTCAAAGCTGTCAGTTTTAACCCAAAGCATGGAAAGATAAATGAATTTGATACTTTTATGTTGGTGACTAATGATAGAAGAAAACATATCTGTTTCCTATATTTTAACTACTGTGTTTCTAAAAGAATGGAAAGAGGCCGGGCGGTGGTGGCGCACGCCTTTAATCCCAGCACTCGGGAGGCAGAGGCAGGCGGATCTCTGTGAGTTCGAGAACAGCCTGGTCTACAAGAGCTAGTGCCAGGACAGGCTCCAAAGCCACGGAAAAACCCTGTCTCAAAAAACCAAAAAAGAAAAACATATAGGCATCCTCCTGAATATTAACCTTCAGCAAGCGATGAAAGGAGACAGAGACAGAGACCCACATTGGAGCACAGGACTGAATTCTCAAGGTCCAAATCAGGAGCAGAAGGAGAGAGTGCACGAGCAAGGAACTCAGGGCCATGAGGGGTGCACCCACACACTGAGACAATGGGGATGTTCTACTGGGAACTCACCAAGACCAGCTGGCCTGCGTCTGGAAAAGCCTGGGATAAAACCGGACTCTCTGAACATAACGGACAATGAGGACTACTGAGAACTCGAGAACAATGGCACTGGGTTTCTGATCCTATTGCACGTACTGGCTTTGTGGGAGCCTAGGCAGTTTGGATGCTCAACTTACTAGACCTGGATGGAGGTGGGGGGTTCCTTGGACTTCCCACAGGACAGGGAACCCTGATTGCTTTTCGGGCTGAGGGGGGGGGGACTTAATTAGGGGAGGGGGAGGGAAATGGGAGGCGGTGGCTGGGAAGAGACAGAAATCTTTAATAAATAAATAAATTAAAAAAAAAAAACCACCCACAAAGTATGGAAAACTTTGTATGTTTGGTAAAACACTGTACTTTTTAACATGGAGTATTCCCGAGTCTGAGGTCAGGTACTTCAGGTATGTTCATGGATGCTGACAAAACGTGTGGGCCAAAGTGCATGTGTGTTCAGGCTGCCCTGAAGTCATGTGATGCCCCCTGGGTGCGCCCTGCCAGAAACACTCTGGTCTTCCTGCTTTTGTTTTGAAGTAAGTGCTGGCTCTCGCATGGTCAAAACCCTTTTGCTTTTGATGACCGTTTTGTATCCACGTTTGGTTCTATGATCTCTCACGATTTGAGGAGCCGGAGTCTCGGGGCTGCTCGGAGTCTGTCTGATTTGGAAGGCCTGAAGCAAATAGGAAGTGAGGTGCAGAGGTTAGTACACGCATGTGGCCAAGAACCTAGCTAGGTTCGAATCTCCTTGTGAATGTAATTAACCTCCCCGGCCCTCCGCTCAAGTCCCTCCTCTAAAAATAAGAAACCATAGGATGTCTGTTTCACGGGATTGAGCTCTTTTATGAGTTAATGTGTAACAGTCAAATGGTTCCCTTTGTAGCCTCTCAGCAGGACTGTAACCAGGGTTTAGGGAGGGAAAGCCTGGAGTGCCAAAGCAGGGCTGAGCAAATTGAGATGTTGCTGGTAGCCATTTCTTACTATCAAGAAGGCCCTCCTTGCCATCCTAGGACTTGCTATGTAGACCAGGCTAGCCTCTAACTCAAAGATCCTCTGGTCTCTGCCTCCCATGTGCTGGGATCAAAGCTGTGTGCCATCATGCCCATCTTTCAGTGAATGACCTGGATGCTCTTTAGTGGTGATCCCACGAGGGGCTTGGCCCTCCCTTCTCTGGCACAGAGTACAATGTCTGTCTTGCACAGCCAAGCCCCTTTGACTTTGCCAATCTAGAGGATGCTGGGGAAAAAAGCAAGTTTCTTAGGCTTCTCTTGGTAGCCTGTATGGAAGAGATGCAGCAGAACCTTTAGAGGTCCCATTGGGAAGGGATGGAGGGGTAGATTAACTAAAAGGTTGCTGCTGCAGAGGGTTCCACAGTATTTCTCAGGGGTGTCTCGGCTCAGACTGGTTGTGGCAAAAGCTTTCTGTTAGGGTGCATTTGCTAGGGAAAGTGACCAAAGTTGAGTTCTCATAAATAAAGAAAGAAGGAAAAGTGGGAGGCGGGGAGAGGGGTGGGAGAGATGCAAGATGCTCTTCTCTTTGACTCTCTGTATATCATTCAGAATAATTCACACTGGAGCTTCCATCATGCCCTCTATTTTGCCCCTTTGTTTCCTGTTCTAGTATTGGCTCTTCTCTTCCTAGTTCCAAAAGGCTGGCAGACAGGCTTGCTGACTTCCTGGCTATCCCCACCCCTTCCCGGGTCCTGGATTCCGCATCCTTTCTCTCCCCGTGCAATGACCTCATCCCAGCTGGAAAGTGGGCCTCTTGTGGCCCCTGCCTATTTGCCCTGGTCCATCACATGGCCCTGCTGGGATGCCAGGTGTATGAATCGCAGGCAGTGGGCAAGTTAGGCAAGGGAGGGCATTCCTCTGGACTGAGCTGTGCGGGTACCTTGGCACAGGAGCCCCTGCTTCTAAAACCAGCTGAAAAGCCTGCCTATATGCCCTTCCAGTGGGCTGCTGAGTCATTGCCTGAGTCACACGCAGTACAGCTGGGTACTCAACAGCGAGCCCTTTGTGGAACCCAGATGGACTTTCCTGATTCTTGGGATATTGAAAGGGAAGTACGGCTTGGTGTTTGATCTCTGCTATCCTCAACGGCTCTTCCACCCGAATTCCTTTCCTGGCTTGTGCCTGTGGGCTGGGGAGTGATACACACCTCCACCTGGGGCTGCCAGCTAGGATTCAGAATCCAAAAGTTCAAATCAAGTCAGCGGCTGGGTGACAGGCACAGAGCCAGGGAAGGCAGGGATTAAGCGAGTTGGGGCAGGAGCGAATAGGGGCAGATTCCTGGGCCCTCGGCGTGGCCCAGAAAGATCAGCCAACTTTCTTGTGTCTTGTGTATTTTGGAAGCATCCAGAACCTACCTTGAGAATTCAGTCGTGTTATCTGGGGGGAACAGGTGCAAGAATTCTTGTGTGTTGGCATCTTAGAGCCTGCTTAATCCCACTGTCCTTACACACATTTGGTGGTTGAAAAGGGGTGGAGCAGGAGATGATACTGGTTCAGAGCAGAACCAGAAGCGGAAGACATCAGAAAATGTAGAATTTGATTGATGCTCAGACTTGCCTGACTCAGTTTAGCCCTTTCCCACTTTGTCTGGCTGCTGGAGTCTTCTTCCTAAGCAGCTGTCTTATAGGGCAGCAAGCCAAGTACTAAGGTAGAATAAAAATGACATTAGATGTCCTGGACTCTCTATGGTTGAGCTTGTGTGTGGAGCCCCAAGCTTGTCTCTGGTAGCGGATGGTGTCCTACTAGGGGAGGGGACAGCTAGGGATTGGCAGTGAGGACTTTCTTAAGGGCTATTGTATCTGTTTGGTTGACACTGGAGTTGGGGTCCCTAGATGACCCTTTGTGAAAAGGTGTTTGCTTGCGTGATTGTGCTAGCTTAGAAAATGCCTCTCGGGCTTGTGTTCTGCAAATATCCCTCTGCTTATGTGGCTTTGGCCAAGTCACCTCTGCTGGGAGTGCAGGTTCTAAAGCCTAAGTCCTTCCTGTGGGAAGGACTCTGTTATAGTTTCGCAGGTGAAGCTGATGAACCCACGTGCCAGTGTGGATGCAACCCACTTGCGGATGGATCCCAGTCTTTAGTGTTATGATGGACTGGGCCAGAGCCTCTGCCAGGAAACAACCCCTCACGCCCTGCCATGGGTACCAGATGGGCTAGACCTCAAAGATGTGTAGGGACATGTTTGAAGACATTCATCCTTTGAATTCACCTAGAATGCCAAATGCATCACTAGCAAGATGATTAAGAGACCATTGTTCCCTTCTACGGAAGGCGGTGAGTGAGCTGGAAAGAGTTTTGGGTATGGACGCTTTTGAAGGTGAGTACTTTAAATATTAGCACAGAGGCAGAAGGCGATGAGCAGTTTCTCTGACAGGGTGTTGCTGGCTGTAGACCTAGGCTGCTTCCAAACTTCTGATCCTCCTACCCCGTCTCCCTAGTACAGGTATAGGCCGCATGACCATGATTGCCCAGATTTCTGTTTTTGATAGAAGCTTTCAAAACTGGCATTGTGGCTGTCCAAGGACGGTGGACACATGAGTAATTTCTCATGAAATGTAATGTACAACAGTTAATTCTGTGGCCTGGACCTACCTCTTTGATCCTTTCTTTTTTCTTCTCTACCAGGGGACCTGTTTTTAGTGACGCTTTAGAGATTTTTTCTATTATTTATTTTATCTGTGCGTGTGCTTGAGAGTGTGGGTGCATGTGTGTGAGCATGTGTTTATGCCACCGTGCGCATGTGTAGATCAGAGGACAACTCTCAGGAATTGGTTCTCTCCTTGCATCATGCAGAATCAAGGGATTGAACTCAGGCTATTGGCCAGGATTGGCAACTGGAAAATAATTCTCAATGCTGCACTAAAGGAATATATTAACAAATATTATTTTTCATCCTCTTGGTAGAAACTCAACTTCACAATCTGATGTGATTGGCTGATCAGTGTGAACAGGATGGAGGGGGTCCAGGAGATCTGGACCTTTGTTGATGGAGGAGGTCTAGGGGATCTGGACCTTTGTTGAGGGATATGGACCATTGTTGATGGAGGAGGTCCAGGGGATATGGACCATTGTTGATGGAGGAGATTCAGGGGATCTGGACCTTTGTTGATAGAAGAAACAAACATTTTTCACAGCAGCGAGCACCTTTACCCATCAAGCCATACCCTTTAATGACACATTTAAATGAGAGACGGACAATTTCCCCCTAGTTTTGTAGTAGGTTTACTCATGTTGGACTATTTAAGATTGACCATTCAATCCCCTGATTTCATTACTGTGTCCGAAGAAGACACAGAACAGCTATGAATGGGGTTCTTTCCTTGTTGGTAGAAGGAAGACTGGGGACCAATTATTCTCTGTTTGTTCCACTTCATACCGGGCACAGTGGCACTCTGGCATGAGTTCCCAGGGCAAAAGCCTGGACCTTTGTGAATGCCTACATTTAGAGGCAACCCCAGTAGACTATGTTTGGCCATTGACCCCCCAATCCACCCCCTTAAGGAGATAACCAATGGTGCAAAAGTAGAGAGAGGACATTTATTAGTGTGGCCACACTGGAAAGAGGAACAAATAAAGGGTTCTAGTGACCCCCAAGACAGTCTTCTGGGACACTGATATAAACTTCAGGTTTTATTGAGGAAATATGGTAGTAAGGAGCAAGATAACCATACTATTAAGCAATCCTGGTCAAAGGATGGTGTGTTTGGTCATTGGCTCGCTCCAGTTCTGCAAGGTGGCCCATGGGAAGGCCTTACTGCTGTCGTTGCTGGAGGGAATCAATCTGATTCTTAGAAAAGATGATCACTTCTGCTTCAGTGTGTAGCCTTGGCATCATAAATAATCGCCCTTATCTTGTTTTTCTTTTTTTTTGGGGGGGGGATCCAAAGTAACTGCAGGTTTTAGACAATGACCTATATCTTATTTTTTAAAATATTTATTTATTTATTTATTATGTATACAATATTCTGTCTGTGTGTATGTCTGCAGGCCAGAAGAGGGCATCAGACCTCATTACAGATGGTTGTGAGCCACCATGTGATTGCCGGGAATTGAACTCAGGACCTTTGGAAGAGCAGGCAATGCTCTTAACCACTGAGCCATCTCTCCAGCCCCGACCTATATCTTATTAATCTTGAAAGAGTATGAGATCGCAAGACACATTCCCTGAACTGCACACACATCTATGGGTAGTATTAAGCAGATGACCCACACTAGACGAGATGGACAGATCAAAAATGAAGCAAGGGTTGAGCAGTGGTGGCACGTGCCTTTAATCCCAGCACTTGGGAGGCAGAGGCAGGCAGATCTCAGAGAGTTCAAGGTCCGCCTGGTCTACAAAGTGAGTTCTAGGACAGCCAGGGCTGTTACAGAGTATCCTAACCCTGTCTCTCAAAAAACAAACAAAAAGAAGAAGGAAGAGGGGGAGGAGGAGGAGGAGGAGGAGGGAAGGAAGAAAGGAAGGAAGGAAGGAAGGAGGAAGGAAGGAAGGAAGGAAGGATGCTAGGCTGTTTGTTATTCTGTGGCTAGTTTGTGGACCAAAGTGAACTGTCAATGCTTTTTATTTGTTTGTTTGTTTTTTTGTTTTTTGAGACAGGGTTTCTCTGCGGCTTTGAAGCCTGTCCTGGCACTAGCTCTTGTAGACCAGGCTGTTCTCGAACTCACAGAGATCCGCCTGCCTCTGCCTCCCGAGTGCTGGGATTAAAGGCGTGCGCCACTACTGCCTGGCCTGTCAATGCTTTTTAGCAAAGCATCATCTAAGTGGTTGTTTTAGCTCTGGACTGGAATAGCTTACTCACGGTCACAAGGTAACAGAGATGGAATGTGAAATCCGGTATGCTTTTGAGCTTGCTCATCTCCGTGCTAGTAAGCACCACTTCGCTTCACCTGAATAATTGGGAACCTTACAGGCAGGTGTACCGAAGAAGCTGTACAGTTCCCACAGAGATAGGCACCCCAGGCCTCCTGTATGCTCTGCACAGGTCTGTATCCTACCAGGATCCCCACTGGGCCATCTGGTGTCTAAGTGTTCCGTCTTTATACTGAAGCAGGAACAGGGCAATGCTGAGTGGAAGAAATCAGTGCACAAGTGAGATCTGGGTTTATCGACGTCTGGGGTTGAATCTTGGGTTTGCTATTCAGGTAACCTATTGTGACATCAATTTCCTTGTCTGTCAAATGAAGGTGACATATCATCTAGGTCAGAGATAAGAGTGAGGTTCTCATGCTTGAAATGACTGGGACCCAGAGGCCCTTGCAATCCTTTGCTTCTTTGTCTCTACAAGTAGACAAGCTGAGTCACAAGTCCTGAAGGAGATTGCTTCTTCTCCTCTCTTTACCTGTGCTATCTTGCCCTTGTATTATCTGGGTGCGGTGAGCCTCGGGAAGAATAATGTTCTGCCAAGAGATGGGTGACATCAAACCCTGTGAACACCAACTTTGACCTTGAACCCTAGGATTGGCTCACAGCTGCCAGTGGTGACGGGAACCAGGGATGCTCCAGGGGATATAGGGAAGGCAGTGTGTGAATCTGGGCAGGGCCATTTTCCGGAACTGTCAGGGAACTGGGTGAGCCTGTGTAGGTGAGAAGCAGGTTTGGTGGTGGAGGTGGTGCTGTCAGAAGCAGGGCTTTCCTTGGCAGAGCTCAGTTGCCAGTTGTGGGCGCTGGGGTACTGCATGGGATCAAGATAGTCTGTTCCGGGGCCAGCCCAAAGTCAGCTTGGTTGTGCCCAAATGTAATTCCAGCATGCAGGAGGCTTCAGGCATAAGGATTGTGAGTTTCAGGCTGGCCTGGGCTACCATCTCCACAATGAAATCTTCAGAAAACCAAGAGATGGCTAGGTTTCTGATGGTCTGTTTTTGGAAAAGATACTTGGGAACCTTGAAGCTGGGCAGACACCATAACAGACTGGGCAGGTAAACTACCGCTGGGTTTTCTTGCAGAGAAAGAGGTCCACCGCGAGGAGTTCTTTGTTCCTGCCCACTCAGTCACCTTGACAGAGTCATTTCTACCTTGCCATGTGACCATCTAATGGTTCGGGAACTTCTCACAGTGTTCATTACATAAAAACACATATCTGCTGCTGTTGCTGCCCACAGTCAAGAGTGCATGACGGGATTTCATAATGAATTTGCCACTTTGCTTATCTTCTTCTGGATCTATACCCATCAGGGTGTTTGCGAAAGTCATGGCTCTTCCTGAGAGTTTTCCTTCGGAGCCTTGTTTCTCCTGTGCTTATACACGTTATACTTGTACTTCCATGCTTGTGTCCTCACACAGTCCAAGTTCATTTTCCTCCAGCAGTTCTACTACAGCTTATTCTATTCCGCCACCTTTCTACCCACTCAGCCTTGTATCCAGCCACTCTTGCATGTAAGAGCACTTCTAATGACCCAGCCCTAGGGACAGAGACACCAGATGCCTTTCCTTAGCTGTTGTAAGGATCGTAGCTGACATGTTCACAATAAAACATGCATTAACAGGAGCAAAGCATAACATTTTTCTTCTTTTTCTCTTCCTTCCTCCCTCCCTCCCTCCCTTCCTTCTTTCCTTCTTTCCTGTCTTTCTTTGTTGTCGTTGCATTGGGATTGAACCCAGGGCTTCACATCTGCTAGGCTCTATCACTGAGCCACACTCCCAATAAAAACAAATGTGTTTAATTAAACTTGTGTATTATTTGGGGAGCCTTCAGAAATAGCCAAGGAAGCAAAAAGTTCAGAGGAAACTACTTTTACCCTTTGGTATGCACATTGTTGCAGAGATGTGATTGGATAGAAGTGTCTGATCTGATGACCACAGACCACAGGGTGCAACCGAGCAGCACATCTGCTCAGATCCCTTAGGCGGCTCTGCATGTGTCTTAGTGTTTCTATTACTGTGAAGGACACCATGACCATGGTAGCTCCTATAAAGGAAAACATTAATTGGGGCTGACTTACAGTTCAGAAGTGTAGTCTACTGTCATGGCAGGGAGCAAAGGCAGGCATCCATTGGTGCCGTAGCAGTAGCTGGGAGTTTTCAGCAGGCAGCAGGAAGAACCAGCCACTGGGCTTGGCTTGAGCTTCTGAAACCTTAAAGACCACCCTGATGACACACTTCCTCAAGCAAGGCCACAGGTCTTCATCCTTAGAAAGAAGGCTACTTGCAGTGAGCCAGTGGATGCTAGTTTCATTCAAAGCACCACAGCATCCATTGCTGCTTTCTAGATGTGAGCTGGACACCCCTGAAACGAGGGTGAGTGAGAAAGTTCATGGTCGTTCACAAGACAGTCCACATATGAAGTTAGAGGGGCATGCCTTGTTTTACGGCTTGCTTTTAGGAACAGGGACTCCTTGGGGAACAGGAATCCTGTGAATTTCTATGACTAAAACTGGGAGAATGAAAGGGAGACAGAATCAACAGGCAAGAAAAGGTCTGTAAGATCTTGTGTCTAAGTCTTTCTAAATACCTATAGTTGAAAGTATTCAGTCTCTCAAAGCATTCTATTTTGAAATGTGATTTTTCTAAACCCCTAAACACCCTTCTACTTAAATCCCTTCTCACCTAGCCACTGTTCCGTCTAGCTACCATTCCACACAGCTACCTATCCACCCAAATATCCTTGCACAAAACCACTTCCAGTTGGCATCCACACACTTGGCATTGACTAAGAGCCCATAAGGTCTCTCTGCTTATAGGGGCTGGAGACACAAGTTTAAAACTGAGCCATTGCAGTATTTCATTGTATTCAAAGGGTTCGTGAGGGTGAGTATTCAGCTTGGGGTGGGGGTGGCTAGGACAATTCCTTGAATGGAATCTTACATGATGAATTGGTTCAGTGTGACTGTGTGGGCAAGGGCCAGGAGGCGTCACTCCATGAGTAACCGGAGGGCCAGGCCACAGGCCTCTCAAAGGACCCTTGTTTAATTGTCAGCTGGTCAACCCAGTGGTCCATGTTCTTTCCTAGTTTCCTGGTGTAAGTTCCCCAAATGCGTTTCTGTTGTTGGACCTGTGGCTCTGTCCATCACAGTGTGGCAGATCACAGCTCCATCCCAGCTATGTGCCCAGTGGTGCACAATTTTGAGTGTTTTTCAAGACCATCATCCCGTACCTCACAATGGAGGATTCTGTAACAGGCAACCACACTTCTCTTTTGACCAGGCTTGTAGAAACTGAAAATGATTGAAGTGTCTAGAGCAAGTACCAATCTGTGGCTGCCTTTCATCTTTCACATCCTGCCATCTTGCTTCTAGATGGCCTCATATTTTATGCCAGTGCTCTCCCATGAGCTGCTGCATCCCCAACTCTGGTCTCCTATTTTAGAAAATTACTGTTACTCTTACTTTTATTAGTGTATGTATGTCTAGGCATGCTTGTTGTGGGGGTCAGGGGACAACTTTGTGGTTTCACTTCTCCCCTCTCACCTTTATGTGTATCCCAGAAACTGCGTTCCCACCTTCATGCTTGAGCAGCAAGAACCTTTACTCCGCTGAGCCATCTTGCCAGCCTCAGATAGCATATTGTGGTGTTTTAGCATGGTATCATGACAATATCCTAATGCTGGTCCCAGTTTTAGGGACATGAGCTGTGTGTCTACCATGTTCTCTATGCACCTATACAGAAATGGTGCTCCAAACCTAGTGGGTTTTTTGTTGGTTTGTTTGTTTTTTCCTATGAGTCAGGAGGATGAGCAGGTGAGCATCCTCCTGACTCCTTACCTGGGACCAGCCCCACAGCAGGTATTGTGTGCTCCCTGCTGCTGCTGACTCTTCAGTACCAGCTGCTGTGCTGCCGGGCTGTGAATCTTCCTTCTGCCTTGTAACACACACACACACACACACACACACACACACACACACACACAATGCATACTATTCCCCAAATGGCAGGATTGTTTTAAGAGGATATCTTCCCGCTGCCTGATTCTGTTGGAGCCCCTCTTTGTTTGTTTGTATGTGGTGGTGGGTGTATGTTGGGGACACTTGCTAAGTGTGAGCATTCTAAGAATGGTAGGGAGGTTCACTAAAGGAGTAGCTGAGTTAGAGAGTACAGGACAGCCCTTTTACCTAGTTATAAAGTGGCCAGCTGTGGCTGTAGCTTTTCCTGTTTATCACCTGTGCATGTTTTGCAAACTCTTCACGCCTCTCAGTGGTGTTAATGCCCCCCCTTAATCCGCCATCCCCCTTCCCCGCATTGGTTTCTAAGATCCCTCTGATTAATTTATGCTGTTGTTAGGGACTTGTCCCCAAGTCCTCTTTGTTAGGCATGCTTTTTCAGGAACCAATGCCTCCATTTCTATGGCGGCTCTATCTTTACAATTCTGCATCTAATTGTGGGGCCAAAGACTGTGCTTTGCAAGTGAATATGAGGACCTACCCATCCACAGCCTCCTTCCCGTTTTCCCCCCACCCCTACCCATCTTTCTTATCCATCTTCCTACCCACCCTGGAGCTGTCAATTAAAAATCCTCAGATCAATGGCCTTTTTCCCCCTTCCCTGTCTTCAGGCACACCAAATCCTGCTCACTTTAAAAAGCAAACAGACAAACCAACAAACAAAACCAAATTCCTGGGAACACTACCTCCAAGCTCTACTGTAGCTCAAAGCATCGCTCGAGCTTTCTCTGGCGATTGTGCCAGTGTTTGTACCATTGTCCAGACCCCCTTCGAGGCTCCTGTCTGTCTGCTTCCTGTGTAAGGCCAGCTGCTAGCACCGAGACTCAGAATGGAAAATGACCTGCCTGAGGCCATGGAGCCTGCAGGTAGTGCAGGTGTCTGGGCCCATATTTAATCTCCAGCTCTCCAGCCCTTTGCACCTGGGCGCAGGACTTTTCCCTGGTGCCTCAGGAGAATGGACTAAAGGTTGTCCAGCCAACAGGGGCTTATTTTCTGTGGTCTGTAATCATTGGCCATTCTGGGTTAATGAGAGTGTGGAGAGAACTAGGGGAAGGTTGGGGCAGGCTTCCAGGTGAGAACCTAGTGACAGCTGGCTTCAGCGTCCTTTGGGCCATGCCTGTCCCCTGAGAACCGTGTGGCTTCTCTAGGTGTCCATGGAATGCCACATCTGTTACCATACACTGAGCCACAAAACCAAACTACCGAACACTCTGCCCTGTGGGCCTAGAGAGAGTAGGCAGGAAAGACAGGTTCCAGGCTGGGGGGCTGGGGGAGCTGGCAGGTGACTTCAGGGGAGGATTAGAATTCTTGAGGGAAGAGGGCAGTGGAAGCTTGGTACAGGGAAGAAAGCCAGCCAGCTGGAGTTAGAAACAGGATCACTGACAACCCCCTGTTCCAAGAGTTTGGGCATGCTTTCTATCACTTGGAGTGAGAGCCTCGGTCTCTTTCTTGCTCCTCAGATGGAACTAGTGAGATATGTCCCCAGGTTTGTGACCGAGACTCAGCGATGGATGCTTCTTTTGGGGCCTTGCCAATGTCTCTTGAATGTTGATTGCTTTCCCTGCTTCTCTATAGAACAGACCAGAGCTGGACAAGTCTCACCCTTCCTCCCCCCCTCCCTCTCTTCCTCCTTGGCTCTCTCCTTCCCTCCCTCCCTTCCTTTTTAGTGCATAGTCATTGTGTACAGTAGCTAGTTTCCTGAGGACATTTTCATTTTCTTAGTAGTAGGGACTGATGCTAGAGTTGCATACAGGTTAGTAGCACTCTAGTGCTGAATTTACCCCACCACTCCTTCCCCTTTTGTTTGGAACAGTTGTGCTTGTGACTTTGTACCCCCGGCCTCTGAGTATCTGGGCTTACGGGCCTTGTGCTTCCAGACCTGGCTCCTTAGAAGCTTTTCATACAAGTGTGTAATGTACTTTGCCGATGCTCTCCCCACCCGCTGTGGGCACAGTATTTCCACAATGGGAACATTCCCAGTAGAGACTCTGTGACTTGAAAACATGGGACCTCTTATCCCTCAGAGTACCAGGTGTCTGTGGTGTAGTACCCGTGTGCTGGAAAGGACCCTTCTATGAAGCTCAATGCATCAACATGGACTAGATGGTTCCCCTGTGGTCCAAATGGAACCATGGAGCCTATGATCTATCCAGAAGTGAGCACCAGGTCACTGCACCCCAGGATAAGTTAGGCTCTTGCAAATGAAGAGGGGGTTGGAACTACCCAAAATTTGATGGGATAAAGGTGGGCCTTGTTTTCACACTGAGAGTTGTAGGTCCCAGTCTGGATCCTGATATTGAACAATAGCCTGAAATAGATGTGAATGACTGACAGAATTTTGTTTTTCTTGAAAGGTTTATTTATGTCCATGTTTCTGGAACGTTCCATGGCAAAGGGGTATTCAGTATGTGGTTGCATTTACAGGTAACCTTGAATAAGAGGTTATTTTGGGTTATTTAGTGGGCTCTGGATAATGACAAGAGTTTTAGGAAGTTGGCAAGGGTGAACCTAGAGAAAAGCCTTAGCAGTTAAGAGCACTTATCGCTCATGCAGAAAGTCGGAATTGATGTCCAAGCACCCACGTGGGGCATCTCACAACCCCACCTTCTAGAATCCCAGGTCCTCTTCTGGCTTTGCAGACCGCTGCACACATGGACATACTCTCACACAGACATAAACTGTTTTCAAAGCAATAAGTGGACAAGGGAAGTTTGAGGATATGACTGAGTTGGTAGAGTAGCTGCCTAGTATTCAGAAGACTCTATGTTCAGTCACCAGCACTATACAGAACAAGTACAGTGGTATATCCCTGTAATCGCAGCACTTAGGAATTCCAACTCATCCTTGGCTACGCACTAAGTTTGAGGCCAGCCGGGGCTATACAGACTGTCCTTAAAGAGAGAGGGGGGAGGAGGGAGAGGGAGAGGGAGAGGCAGACAAGCAGGCAGAAATGGGTCTGAGTACTGCAGTGTGTCAAGTTTGCTGGTTTAGAAGATGAGGGGATATTGAGCAGCCTCTAGAAGTTAGAAACGACAAAGAAACAGGGAAACAGAAATTGCCCCGCAGCCTCCAGAAAACAGTACTCATCATGCAGCTCCTGTTGAAAGGTAGGGAACATGTATCTTGGACTTTCCACTTTCTAAACTGTACACTAATAGGTTTGTATGGCTATAATTATCAAAACATCTGGTGGTCACCTTGGCATTATCCCACCGGAAGTGGATGCTGAAGCACCTGGCAGGAAGGTTCTTAGGGTATGGCAGCATCAGGTGTTATTTGAGTGTTATCACTGAGGCTCATGCGGCCAGTTTGATGGCCTGGTAGGATTTCCGAATAACCAGGTGTTGTGGATAGGTAAGATAAAAGGCCATGTGTGCGCATTACCTTTGCTATGATAGCCTACTCAGCCCTCACCTGGGCACCTGGCTCAGATGACCTCACCTAAAGCTGCTGGAAGTGTCAGTCCCTTCCCACCCTGCCTTATTTTCTTGCTCTCTACCACCTGTGCACTATTTCTTTGAGCATCTTGGCCATGCTTGGTAGGTGTGTTTTAGATCTGATGGACAAGCAGCTTTGGTTCATGGTCCCAAAATTGCCTTCTCCTTCCAGTAACTATGTCAAGTATGGCCCAGCTGTTGCCTTATCTTCCTCGGCTTCCTGTGTGGAGAAGGTGGCTGCCACCTTATCGCTACCCTTTCTTGCCCCTGACTTAAAGGATGCTCTAGGGCAGTCTGGGGGCGGTGGTATGGATCTAGGTGGCCCTGGTCCCGAAGGAGAACTCTGTGCTCCCTGAATTGATTTTGTGCTGCCAGTCTAATCTATCAAGCTCTCAGCCTTTACTGTCCTGGTGTTTGCACAGCAGGTCCTGCTGCTTCCTGTCTTTACTCCGTGTCCCCATGCAGCCCCCTGCCCCCATTCAGTGTCTGGTGGGAGCCTCCAAGCTTAGATGTGAAGTGGAAGATGAATGAAGAAGATCCCATGTCACAGAGCCAGTAGTGGGCTGGGCAAAGCTGAAAGAGGAGCACCGATTTGGCGTGCCCAGGGGAGAGGGGGAGCAGGGTGAAGTTCAGCTTGTGCTACAACCCTTCTGGGGGTGTCCTCTGCTGTTCTTCGGAGGTGTGGGTACAAACAGAGCACCTTGCCTGCCTCTAGCTCACCCAAACTGCCCATTAGGTTGGCTCCACTTGCCGTGAGTGATGAAGCCTTGGGCTTTGATAGAAGGAAGACCTCGTGGCATTTTCAGGACCACTGTATGTGAGGTTTGGGTTCTCCTCCTCCTGGGAGGACACGAAACACCCCTGCAAAGCCAAGCTCACCTGTCACCTGTACCGGGGCCTGGATTGCTTACCTTGAGGAAAGACACAGCAGCCCACATGCCCTTCTCAGACCTCTCAGGCTCGCTCACCAGAATGCTAGGAATGGCCAAATGCTGCCCAGGCTTGTGTTTGGCCTTAGCCAAGGTCAGCTTGTCTGGGAGGAAGAAGGGAAGGGGGCACTCTTGCTTAGTAAGGAGCAGGAGGAAGGGCCCCAGCAAAGCAGCCCGGTGAGATCTTTTATGTGCAAGCCGGACCCATCAGAAATTCTGCTAGGAGCCACCCTCATCCCTCATTTCCTCCTACTCCAGGAAGGGGTGCTGGGCCATTGATGGGGGCATAGCTTCCGGTCTCTTGTGAGGCTTACATTCCTCTGCAGTACCCTGGGGTTGCTTGCCTGCAGACACCTGGTTGGAATAACAAAGAGTGGGAAGCTCAGTGGCGGCTGCGGCCTGCCTCCTCCTCAGATCGGAGGATGCTCTGCTGGGAGGGGCTGGTTCTGCTGAGCTAGCATTTTTTCCTTGTCTTTCCTCCTAGGCCCTGCCTGTGTCTTTGACTAGAGCTGGGCTCCTGGAGAAACGTATATGCTGAGAACAATCCTTGAGGCTGTGCAACCTCATTGTTTATGCATGTGTTGTGGGGGTGGCAGGCAATTGATATGGGGACTGGCGAGACCAGGAGAAATGGACTAAAACCTCTGAGACTTGAAACTAAAATCATTGGAGATGTCACCTTTTATCCAGCGTTTCTTTTGTTGTGAGTGTCCCACAGGCTTGGGTCATGGGAGCCCTTCACGGCCCCATAATATAGTTAGGCTTGGCTGAGGGATGGGAAGGCCACTCTAAACCATCACAAGACATCATTAAAGGCTCCTTATGATGCTGTCTCAGATCCCCTCTGTCTTTGGCTACCTTTTTTCCCCCCTTGACCTTTGCAATATTTTCTTATTATAACATAAAAAATTATTCTGTCTAGCACAGAACAGCATTTCTACAGCTAGGTTGCTATTCTAAGCCTTTAGCAAATATTAACTCATTTAGTTCCAAGACGGCCTGGATGCTGGTATTAGGAGAGAAGTTAGTCCATGGTCCGAGGCCACACAGCAAATCCTAGAAAAGCCAGTATGGTAAACATAGAGGGTCTGGCATTCTTCACTCCTGGAAGAGAAGAAAACTTAGAAATAAGCACCGTGAGTATTTTTAGATCCCAGTGGGAAGTCACGAAGCTACCCTGGGAGAGTTTCACTGGATCTTTGTGTAGAACGATCAGTTTCCTCCGTTCCAGTGAGCCATGCATTTTTAATGGTCCCACATCCTTTCCTTCTTCTGAACACAGGTAACTTTATCATACCGTCCTTTTTACTTTGGAGCAAACCCCCATATTCTCTATGTGGCTAAGAGACACTGTTTTATGGAGGAGCTCCACCCGTCAGGTGAAGTCAGTAATGTGTCCAGCCCAGGACTCTGCTGATGGCAAAGATGCTGTGTGACTCGTGACTGGAGGGTTGAGCCAGGGGTTGCAATTAGGCTCCAGCGAATTGCAGGTTGAATATTACAGGTTTATGCTTTGAATATTGCCGACTGCCATGCAATGTTTAACCAGTCATTAGGAAGACATGAAGCTGCCATTCTTATCCGTTGTTATTAAATAATAATGGCGCTAATGCCATCGGGTCTTAATTAATTTTCATTCTCTAGTTTTAAGCTTTGCAGTATTTGCCTAAAATCAAAAGCCAAGTGGTAAAAAGATGTCAGAAAACATCACCAGCTTCCAACAAGCTCTCTCCTCTCTGTTCCCTTCCCCTTAACTTCAGGGCCCAGATGTTACCATTGCCGGCAGCTTCATGCCCTTGATTTGGAGAATGCTTGTCATCTGCGAGTTTTATTTTATTTTGTATTTTAGGGATTTATTTATTTTTATTTTACGTGCTCTGGTGTTTTGCTTGCCTGTATGTCTGTGTCAGCACCCTCGTGCTGGATCTCCTGACACTGGATTTACAGACAGTTATGAGCTGCCACGTGGGTGCTGGAAATTGAACCTGAGTCCTCTGGAAGAGCAGTCGGCACTCCTAACCATTGAGCCATTGGCTAGTCCATCTATCAGTTTTCTACAGTAAGAAACTGAGGCAGAGTACCCCAGTCCCAGGAACAAAGAGCTTCTCTCCCTCCCTTCCCCACTCTTCTTCTCTCTTCCTCCTTTTTCTGTTTTTCAGGCTAACTTCCTTTTTGTTTTGTTCTCTGTTTTTCAAGACAAGGGTTCTCTGTGTAGCCCTCAATGCTCTGGAACTCACTCTGTAGACCAAGCTGGCCCGGACCTCGGAGATCCACTGCCTCTACTTCCTGAGTGCTGGGACCACTGGCTAGTGCAGGGTAACTTTTAATTAACTGCTATCCTTCTGCCTCACGCAGTGTCTTGAGTGCTGGGTTTAAAAGAGGCTCTACCACATTCAGCCATTACTCTTCCCTTATGAGAAAAGGACACAGTTGGCCACAAATCTTACTTTGCATGAAGAACAATGGAAGGTTATTCTTGGTTGACAGGGCCCCTCCCACACTGGTAACCGAATTAGCCCCAGAATGTGCCATTATTTGGACAGGGGATCTACATACACGCATGTAGGGGGTAAGATAGGAATACAGCTCCACCCTGCCACCTCCATGAGCACAGTCAGAGATCTTGACTCAGGCCAAACTTAGGTTTATGGCTTCCATACTGAAAAGAATTTTTGGAGGAGTTTAAGTGAACCAGTATCATTAGTGTTATTAAAGATATCTTAATACAGGTTTAGGCCTGAGGGTTAAGAGAAAAAGAGGTGCTAGAGACAGAAGCAGGTAGATCTGAGTTCCAGGTCAGCTAGGTCTACAGAGGGAGTTCCAGTACAGCTAGGACTATAAACACACATACATACACACAGACACACACAGAGACACATACATGTACAGAGAGAGAGAGAGAGAGAGAGAGAGAGAGAGAGAGGAGCTAAGAAGAAAGTAAGACATACCCAAGAGAAAACATAGAAAAACAAGACACATCGCAGTGTGGTGCTGACTCTTCCAAGAGGGAGAACCCCCCCCCCCCCCACCTTCTCTCTTGATAAGGGAGATATGTGAACTGGCTCCAGAGATGCTGTGGGTGCAATTAGAGTCTGATAAAGTAAAACCAGGAGCCACCAGGGTTGCACAAGAAGCTGTGTACATGTCCTGTCCCAGTAACGGAGGTCCTTGTGAGATTCCTAGGAGATTGCAGTTGGGTGACTGGGAAGGGAGAAAAGCATCAAGGGGTTGCTAATAGCTCTGAAGTTCTTATTCCTCTGCTAACAAAGGCTGGGTTCCAGATTCAGGGGCTTCTTTTTTAGATCGTCATATCCCCAAGGTTTTCTTTGACTTTCTAGCGTGCCCTAGAATTGGATTACGGGTAATTCTGTAGCTAGGGAGATTGGTGTTGGATAAGGACAAAAGGAGAGAGGCAGTCTTCGGGATTCCGAGGAAAGGCCAGGTGATAAGAGCAGGTAGAGATAGGAGAGATGGTGCCACAGCTAGTGAATGGCAAGGCATGAAGGCTCTATGTAGGAAGATTGCTCCATAGAGCCTCCAGGAGAGAAGAGCCCACTCTTTCTGAGATGTAGCCTTCTCATCTCCAGAACCAACGGGATAATATGTTTCTCGTGGTGTGAGGTACCTACTACAGAGTGACTCTTTTGTTAAAAGAAACCGGCAGCAGTCCTTGCAGAATGCGAATCTCCTTGGGTGTGGAGAGTGGAATGAGAAAGTGGCAGGACCCTTCCCGCTTTGACCCACGCGCTTTATGCAGATACTTGTTAATGACTATGAAGCTCACAGCAAGACAGGTCATTTTGTTCCACATCCTCTGCTGGAGTTCTGAGAGCAATTGAAAAGACTAGACAACCTTCCTCTCCTGCTAGTGGAGCCATCTCCCACTGCTCACTGAGGGATGGATCTCGAGTAGGTGGTAAAACTGAGGGCTCCAGGTCAGAGAGCCTTGCCTGTGAAGTGCAAAATGGTTTGAGTCATGGCGATGGCCAAATGCTGCGATGCCTGTGTGGCCATAGTGCACAGTGGGGAATTTCAGCTGTGCTTGGTTGTTGTTTTGTCAACTTGACACAAGCTAGTGGTATCTGGGAAGAGGGAACCTCTGTGGGAGCATTTTCCTGATTAATGCTTGATGTAGGAGGGCCCAGCTCACTATGGACAGTGACATTCCTGGGTAGATGGTGCTAGAAGGTATAAGAAGGCAAGCCAAGAACCAACATTCTTCCATGGCCTCTGCCTCTGTTCCTGCTTCAGGTATCTTGGCCTCAGTTTCTGCCCTGACTTCCTCAAAGATGCACCGAGATTGAGAGCTGTAAAATGAAATAAATCCTCCCTTCCCCAGGTTGCTTTTGGGCAGTGGTTCATCATAGCAACAGAAAACAAACTAGGCCAGGCAGTGGTGGTGCCTTTAATCCCAGTGCTCGGGAGGCAGAGGCAGCTGGATCTCTGAGTTCAAGGCCAGCCTGTTCTACAAAGTGAGTTCCAGGACAGCCAAGGCTGTTTGTTATACAGAGATAAAAGAAAGGAGGGAAGGAAGGAAGGAAGGAAGGAAGGAAGGACACAACTAGAACATTAGTCTTTACTATTTAAGAAAAAAATTAAATTTATTTTTATTTATGTGTGTATGTATGCTTGTCTGTGTGTGTATACCACATACATACAACCACCCAAGGAGGTGAGTATTGAACACAGTTTCCTGCCCTGCAACAACAGCCTTGCTTTTCAGGGTAGGAAATCTGGCCTCTGAGAGATTATTTCAGTTCTGTGGCTATTTCCTAAATGGAAAAACACATACTTTCCCTCCTTCACCTGATTCTTGCTGCCTTATCATTTTGGGGTGTATATGCCTGCCAGGGGTACCCTGACTGGGTGGGCTTCTGCAAGTCTGATTTTGTTTTGTTGTTTTTGAAACTGGCCCTCATTGAACCTGAGCTGCTGGAGTATAGTCAGGGGTCTCCTTGACCTTCTGATCTACCTGCCTCCGCCTCCCCTGCATTGGTATTGCTGGTGTGCGTCCCACCTCTGGTTTACTCTGTGCCAAGAATGGTACCTGGTACCTGGGGCTTTGTACGTGCAGTATACCCAAGTCCTTGCCTTGTTGAGCTCTAAGCTGTTGGATTCCTGGTGCCTAGGATCCCATGCTTACTTCCCATCTGTTTGGAGTATGTGATTGCTTCTCAGTGTGTGTTAGTCATCTGTAAGAATGATAATTGGTATACATATTTTGGGGACCTTACATCTTACAAATATTTATTTGTCTCTCTGTGTGTGTACACATATCACAGTGCATATGTGGAAGTCAGGACAAATTGTGAAAGTCGGTTCTCTTCTACTATGTGGGTTCCAGAAATGGCACTCAGGTCATTTGGCTTGGTGACTAGCACCTTTAAATGCTGAGTCATCTTGCTGTCTCTTTTCAGTGCTTTTTGACCAACAGCCAGGAACTGTTCTTATGTACTCAGAGAAGAGTTTCTGCACAGTTTAGCTCTGGGTGCTTATGGAAAACCAAAACCATTCACAGTATCTGTAGCTTCTTTTCTGGTTGCATTAGAAGTATGTGCTCATCACAAGCAACCGCAGACACTACAGGGGTGTGGAAAGTACTATCCTCGTCTTTGGGAAAGAAATGGAAGGAGTCAGAGAACCTTGCATAGGAATCTTAGCCTGATGTCTACATTCTACATCTTCCTTCAGGTTGTAGCGGGGACAGGTCTGCCACCAGAGGAGATGGCGGAGTGACAAGGATGCATTTGTTGAAGTTGCTTCATTTGTGGGTTCAGTAGGGCCCCCGTCTTCTGTATTCCTGTCTGGGAATACAGCTGCAGGAGAGAGGAAGGATTGGAGATTGATCTCCTCTAACTGCTACTGCCTTGTGCCTGAAGTAACTGCTTTCCTCCTGGCTCCCGTTCTTCCCAGCCCTCACGCTTGCTAGAGTTGGCTGTCACAGCTATCCTGCCTGGGTTAGGTGAGGACACAAGGCAGCAGGCCTTCAGCCTGTGGTGCTGGTGGCATCCCAGGCCCTGGTCCCACCTCTAGCTTCTGGTGCATTCTTCTCATAGCTTCCAAGCAATTCTGGGCAGCCTCAGCTCCAGCGCAGGCGCAGGCCTCTTCCCAGATGTGCAGCCCTTCCCAGGGGACACTCACCTTGAGCCTAATTACCTGTTCAGCAGGCCTTGCGCAAGTCCCTTGAAGCCCCTGAGGGAATGACTTTTGCTTCTCCTTAACTTACTTGGAAGGTGAGCAGCCAGGAGACTCTAAAGACATCTTTCCTGAAGGTGCATCGTGGCTGCTGAGCAACCGTCATGACTAGTATTCATCTTGCGGATGAACCGCTTGCGGCTAACGGTAATAAACGCTTACGGTCTCTGTGCGGAAGGGGCCTGCTGTGCACACTTGCTCCTCCCTGCAGCCCTGTGAGAAAAGTTCATCCCATATCTGCAGGCAATGCTGCTGCAAGACCCTCAGTGGCTACCTAAAACTACGGCTGGTCCTATGACCTTTAGACACGGTTTTCCTCCGTAGCCATATCTAGGACAAAGTTTAATTTGTAAGTTAACTGTAACAAGAAATTAGTGTCAGTAGCTTATAATAGAGTCATTATAATAATAATAAATGCTCTTTAGGTGGGCAAGTTGCTTATTTCTAGAAATTTTCATTTTATTCGGCCATGAGTGACTTAAACCATGGAAAGGGCAGCTGTAGGTGAGTGGGGAGGGCGCAGGAAAGAGGCTGGACTTAGGAACACCCAACAGTCTTGCTGCTGTGCACAGTGAGCAATGGTGTAGACAACAGGATGCTCTTCACTGGGGTCTGTTGGCCTCTTTCCCAGTGGGATCTTCTGTCTCATCACTGAATAACCTGCATTGGTACAGTCATGTACATGGTAGCTATGTACAAATGTCTAGTTCTTCAACTAGACATCTGTGAGTGTGAGATTTTTTCCTTTATGGGGGGGGGGACTGGATCTAGGGTTCTGTACATTCAAAGTAAACGCTCTACCATTGAGTTCTATCTTTTGCCTAAAAAACAATTGTAGCACATTTGTTTATTTTATATGTGTGATTGTTTTGCCTGCATATGTACATGTACCATATGCATGCCTGGCACCTTTGGAAGTCGTAAGAAGGTATCAGATGTCCCCTCAACTGGACCTGTGAATGGCTGAGTCACCATGTGGATATGGGAACCACACCTAGGCCTTACAAAAGCAGTATGTTCACCAACTGAAGCATAATATGTTTCTTATGAGTATATTTGTTTCCTAGGGATGCTGTTATTGATGGCCAGAAACTTAACTAGTCATTCTCCAAGCACCCCCTCCCACACACACACACAAACACACACAAACACACAAAAAGGTCATGTAGCTCAGACTAGACCTGAACTCCCTATAGCTAACTCACCATGTGATGTGGGAGTGTCATATATCAATCTGTTGATTTCATTGGTTAAGCAATAAAGAAACTGCCTGGCCCTCATAGGTTAAAACATAGGTGGGTGGAGTAAACAGAACAGGATGCTGGGAGAAAGAAGCTGAGTCAAGGAGTCTCCATGATTCTCGCACTCCAGGCAGAGCAGGTTAAGATCATTCCTGGTAAGCCAGCTCGTGGGCTACACAGATTATAAGAAATGGGCTAGTCCAGGTGCGAGAGTTAGCCGAGAAAAGGCTGGATATAATGGGCCAAGCGGTGTTTAAAAGAATACAGTTTCCGTGTAATTATTTCTGGGCATGAGCTAGAGCTAGCCATGTGGGCGACTGGGTGCCGGGGATGCAGCCCCGCTGCTCCTATTACAACAACCATGGAATGGAGAAGGCCCATTAACTTCTGATCACTTTGCCTGGGTCACAGAAGTGCCAGGAAGACAACCATGTACGGCTCTGACCTGTTTTATGCAGGGCTATAGGTTGACCTCAAGGTCTTTATTCATGGTCAACAAGCACTCTTTTCTAAAATTTATTTTTATTTTATGTGCACTGGTGTATTGCCTGTATGTTGTCTGTATGTACACTGGTGTATGTCCGTGAGGTTGTCGGATGCCCTGGAACTGGAGTTTACACACAGTTATAAGCTGCCATGTGGTGCTGGAAATTGAACCCTGGGTCCTCTGGAAGACCAGCTAATGCTCTTAGCTGCTGAGCCATCTCTCCATCCCCTCAAGACTCTTACAATGAAGCTACCATCCTCACCTGAGCTCTTTAAGATTAAAAAGAAAAAGAAAGAAATCAAGATAGAATATTGATTAATCACTATCTCTGAACTATTTCAATAGACCAGCCTGAGCTTAAATTTGTGGTTTCCCTGCTTCAGCACTAAAGCATCTGAGGGTCCAGGCATTCCAAGTGTGTGCCAGCATGTCTGGTCTCATGATGTTCCCTGAACACTGAGCAGCTGCCAGGGAGCATCAGATGATGTAGACAGGAGGCTTTGTCATGGTCCTAGCTGCCCACAGCTTTAAGATGTGCGAAGCAACATGGGGCTCAGGATGAAGAGGGTACCTCTGAGTCCCCAGTGTTTTTAGAACATCCTACTTCTAGATATTGAATGAAGTTCATACTAAACCGATGGACCAGAGATGACAGTAGGCTTGGGGTTTAAAATGGATCATGTCATGCTGTAGGGGCACTGGGAAGGGACAGTGATGGATTCATTTTGGAGTCATTCACAAGGGATTATGGGAAGATTGAGCAAAGGCTTTGTTGGATGAGAAGTCCCTGTGGGGATGAATAGGTCCAGAAGAAGGTTATGGTGTGGAATGTGCTGTGTAGTGCTTGCTGGAATGGAAGGTCTAAGGGGCTGGGACATGGAGCCTTCATTCAATTCATCTGAGTATCATTCCTGTGACTCATTCTGCTTGTATTATCTGTAGTACAGAAATGGGACTGTTCCTGCCTGGTAGAGGAGTTAGGAGGTTTCCCTGTGATGGGGCGGTTGGTGTGCAAGGCCTCCAGTCTCCACGATGCTCTATGAATATGAGCTTGGGGAGTAGTGATCACTGTGGCCTGGATGCTGAGCAGGTTAGAAGCAGATGAGACAACTGGCCGTGTCCTGTGGTATAAAGGAAAGTCCTCCTCCTCGCTGCAGACCAACCCTTTCCTTTCTTGACCTTCCTGTGGTCTTCCAGCCTGCAGGGATCTGACTACTTTCTCTTTCAACTTCCTGTGGCCCAGAGGCTGCCCCTTTGACTCCTTCTCATACTCAAGGATATCCCGAGGTATCCTTGAGGTCCTGAAGAGAACGCCTTATACTTAGTGTTCTTAGTGGTTGGGGGAGAGCTGATAAACTTAGGTTTATCTCAACTTCTTTACCAGCTTCTCCAGTGGCAGTCGGAAATCCTTAACTAGCCTGGATCTGTTCTCCCAGCCAAGGGCTTAGAGGGCCCCCCAGGAGCTGCTGGGCCTGCCTGCTCTGTTCTGAGCAGTCCTGTAAATAAGGAAATCAAACCCTTTGTGTGAGACAGTTTTATTATATCTATGAACAAATTCTGAGGAAAAAAAAACAACTTAAAAGAAGGATCATGGTTTTTTAGAGGAACAGAACAGGTGTGTGTGTGTACATACATACACACATAAAGAATATATTATGCATTTAATAAATGCCATCAGAATGGCTTACTGGCTATGGTCCAACTAGTCCAACAATGGTTCTCTACCAGTGGAAAGTTCAAGAATCCAGTAATTATTCAGTTCATGAGACTAGGTGTCTCAGCTACTCTTTAGTATACACCAGAATCCTGAACAAGTAGGTCGTGATGCCACTGAAAGAGTGGACTTGCTAGCACGAGCAAGCTTCCTTCTTTCATGACCTGTATAGAGGCTGTCAGCAGAAGGTGTGGTCCAAATTAAAGGTGGGTCTTCCAAATGCAAAAGATCTGGATTTTGGGTGTATTTTCTCACTCCAAAGATCTGGATTAAAAGTGGATCTTCCCAATTCAAATGATTTCATTAATTAAAAAAAATCTTTCAGGCTGGACCTTGTAGCACAGAAACACCTTTTAATCCCAGCCATTGGGAGGCAGATGCACATGGATCTCTATGAGTTTGAGGCCAGCCCAGTCCACATAGTGAGTTCCAGGACAGCCAAGAAACCCTGTCTCAAACCCAACCAACCAACCAATCAACCAAAGCAAATAAATAAGTAAATAAATAGAAAATAAAAAAAATTAAAAAAAAAGAAAGAAAGAAAAAGAAAGTCCCTCACAGATGTGCGCAGTCATTTGGGTTTTGGTTAATTCCAAATGTAGTCAAGCTGAGAACGGAGAGTACCCATCACAGATTTAGCTCACTGTTTCAGAGGGCTAAGATCTTTGTGGGAGGAAAATGGGTCTCTTACAGCAACCAGGAAAAGGCAGATACCTGCTAGAGGCTGCCTGTCCCTTTTTTTTTTCCATACAGTCTGGAGCCTATGGGATGGAAATGCCTACATTCAAAGCAGATCCGACCCCCTTAGTTAATCCCACCTGCAAACACCCTCCCAGGCACACCTTAGTGGAGCTCTGCTGATCACTTCCCGTGCTTCTCCCTCCCTCTTTCCCTCCCTCCCTTTCTTTTTTCCTCCTTCCTTTCCCTTCCTCTTCCCCTCTCCCTCTCTCCCTTTCTTCTCTTTCTCTCTTTTTTTTTTTTCCAAGGCAAGATAGCCCTGGCTGTCCTAGAACTCCCTCTGTAGACCAGGCTGGCCTGGAACTCACTGAGATCCACTTGCCTCTGCCTTCCAAGTGCTGGGATTAAAGGTTTGCACCACCACTGCCTGGCTGTCTTTCTTTTCAAAGATTTGGTTGTAATACTCATCAGGTATGAGTGTTTCGTATGCATGTATGTATGTATGTGCGCCATGTGTGTGTCTGGTGCCAGTGAAGGTCAGAAAAGGGTGTCGCATCTCCTAGAACAGATAACTGTGAGCCACCATGTAGGTGTTGAGAACTGTACCCAGTTCTGAATCTCTATAGGAACAGCATCTCCCCGGTACCTCTAAGAGCTACTTTCAAAGGATGTGCCAGAGGTCACAAAGCCATGACCACACGTGAGGGGGACTCACATTCTGGCTTACTGCACCCAATTCTGCTTATTGGGTCACTTCATGTTCCATTCCATGAATGCGTAAGTGGGATCCTGAAGCAGCTGATCCCTGTTAATCCAGCACCTCGGGGAAGAAAGCAAATAAATCAAAAACGGAGTCTGTCTGCAGGAGGATAGTTACAGCATTGTCTGGGAACAGATGCTGATGTGTCTTCCCAGGGTGGGCGAGACCTGGTCCTCGCAATGCAAATGTCTTGGTGGCTGCTGCTTCTGAACTCCAGTGAGGGAGGGAAGATGTCTTCTTTGCTGTGTTTAAGAAATCTTAATTTTCCCAGTGAGAGACGGGGTGGAGGGCAGGGAGACTGATTGAACCTGACCTCCTAGGACGGTTTTCCAGCCCCTGCAGTCAGTACCGTGGTCCTTTGGCTGTGATGCCTGGGCAATAGAATTGACATCTACTGATATTAACAACACAGTGGAGAGTTCTAGAAGACAGAAAAGGGGAATGAGAAACTCAGATGTGTGTGCATACATATATTCAGTGTCAAGACATCCTCGGGGAAGAGAGGGGAGAACACTAAGTCATAAACACCGGGACACAAAATGAACCCCAGGGATTCCGTCCCTCCCTCTCTGGGGACTGCACCTGGGGCTGACCCTGTAGCTTGCAAAGCATTCCTCAGCTCACCTGTGTTCAAGGGGGTTGATCCACATAGGTCTTTCCTCTGCTGGTGTTGGGTAGGCCGGCACTTCTTACCAGTGTCTGCTTGCAGGGGTCAGCGAGGGGTGGGGTATCCAGGAGGGAGGGTCAAGAAGGAAGTGACACATTTGGACCTGATAGTCCGGGAGACAGAGAGGAAAGAGACTCAGCCAAGAGAAAGGACCTGAGGCTGTATTTTCTAGTGGAGGCAATTTCTGTGTCACAAAGTTAGAGCACGCTTCCTGATGGGCCTCCTCCTGGCTGCCTTCCAGGCCTGGCCAGCTGACTGCAGCAGGCTGTGAGCAGGCGATGTGAAAGGGCAGGGAGCCCCGGAAACGGCCGATTCTCAAGCCGGAGGGCCCGGTCCACATCTTTGATGACTCCTCAGCACGCTTGCCCAGAAAAGTCTTAAAAAGTTTAAACCCCCTCTGTACAGAGCCAGAGCACATGCACAGAAGTGGCCACAAAGAGCAGCTCAGTGGTTGTGGATTAGCCAGCAATGCCCTGTCTCACACCAGCTGCTTAGCGTCACTTTGTTTTGACTTCTTTCCCTCTGGTTATTTTAATTAACCATCGCTATTGATTTGGTTGCGCATAGCCTGGTGATGTTGGTGCACACTTGGCTGGGCAGTGGTGGTGCATGCGGAGGCAGGGGCATCTCTGAAATGGAAGCCAGCCTGGTTTAGAGGACAGCAGGGGTCTGCACAGAAAACCTGCCTGGGGTGGGGGAAACAAACAGAAAACAAAACAACAACAACGAAATGTGGCGGTTCGGGGTGGGTGGAGAGATGGCTCAGCCCTTAAAGGCTAGGGTCACAACTAAGAGTACTTTTTGCTTGTGCATCTGAAGATAACTTTGCAGGCTTGCCTCTTCCCTCGAAGGTTTTACATGGGATGTAGGGATTGAAGATTACCAGGCTTGTGGTCCTGGCTTCTAAGAGCACAGAGAGCTTTAACTCTTTTGTGTCCTTATCCATAGGCTTTCCTCTGCTGTCTTCCCTCACCCTCGGCTCTCTCGCCTAGTCCCAGTTACCTTTGTGATATGTGTTGTACGTATGACTGGAACGTGGTTTGTGCTCCTTGGATTCTGGGTGACCTTTTAAAGTCCATCCTGGAGCTGACACGCATTTCTGGAGTTTTCCTAGCATTGCTGGGAAGATCTTGGCCTTGTCTCCTGCTGGTCCTATGCACACATTGCCATGCACTTAGGACTGGGGAGCCTAGATCCAAAGGGCATGCCTCTACTCCATATAACTAGATGGTACATGACACTGTCCCTGTGTATTTCTCTTAAGCAGTTGTCTTCTGCAGAATGCCTGTCTGCTCCATTAAGTGGCTGGTCCTTGGGGGTCTCTCCTCTATATTTTAGCTCCATGACATGTAAGCAGTCGGTAATATGAGAGAAGCATTTGGGTTTGAGGACACCCGAAGCTCTCATGTAGCGAGCCTTATTCCCATGATATTTTCTGGCAGGTGAGGTCCTTTTTCTGGTGTGGTATCTTTTCTCCTGAGCATCCACGCTGCCTCTGCCCTTGGTCAGGAACTGCCACTTGACTATAGTAACGCTCACCTGGCCGTGTGATAATCCTTCCTCAGGTGACAGAACTTTAATGGACTTGACCACAACAAAACAAACCTGGTTTCAGATTTGCCTGTGGCCCTCAGTAAATATTTAATAATGTACTTTCCCTCTTTCTCCCTTACTGTTAACTGAGGCTATGGTGTTAATCACCCCACAACCTCCCCCTACCCTCGCTTCCTCCATATTTCTTCCCCTCTGATAGGCTGAATGGATTACAGGTTCCTCCCAGATGCTGCCCGGGACCTCAAGTTTCTTATCTTGGCAACCAAACAATGACAGTTTGTCACTCATAGCTTTTTGTGCGTGTGGAGGTGAAATGAGATTGTCCATGTGTAAAACGTCTCGGTTTTTAGTTCTAGCCATCTTGTGTGGGTACTCCTCACAGGGTAATGCAGACACTGGGTTGAGGCTCAGGCTTGGAAGACAGACTAGACTGCCTTGCTTCTGGCTGCTCTCTTACTGGTGTGAATCACCCGCAACTGTCTGTACCTCCAAGTATTATTCTGTAAACTTAGTTGGCAAATTCCAGATGGTCGCGGCATTTTACGGGATGTGGTAGGCCAAGGCTCCTAGCAGGATGAATGACGCATGCTCCTTGAAGGGCCATTAGTGCTCTCGGGTGGCTGGGGACGTCCAGGCCCCACATTCTGTGATTTCTGGGATAATGTGAATGCATTGGGTTGAGGAGACACAGATATAGTAGCTGGACCAGTCTGGAAGGACCTGGAAATTGCTGAATGAATAAGAGTAGTAACCCGCCCCAGGCACTGTCCTGGAGAAGCAGCTCACAGAGCCTGGCAGGACCTGGAACCAGGCCAGCCTTTTGTGGTTGCCTTTAAAAAGAAACAAAACAAAGACTGACTTCCGACCAGCTGACCCTAAGCCTCTAATCCTAGTAGGTTCCCTATTGGGACCTTTCAGACCTGCAGAGGAGCCTGGCTAGGTGCCAGGTCTGATCTTTAGTGAGCCCAGGCAAGCCAATAACTTGCCCCTCATCAACACCATGGGCACAGTCAGGTCCTAGTCTTCTCCCAGGCAGCTCTGTGGATCCTCCTGCAGCTAAAATGTCCTTGCCTGTGGGGGGGGAGGGTAGCAAACCACTTAGTGGCATTCCCTGAAGGTTTTTCTCCCGCCTCACCTTTTTTCCCCAGGCCTTCCGCTCACCTGTATTTGCTTGCCAGTGTCACAGGGACTATTTTTATCTTAGCACTTTTTGTTCCTGTGTCAAATATAAGAGAGGAGTGATGATTGCTCCTGTCGCCTGTGATTGTGCCAACACTGTTTCCTTCTCCCTCGTCTCAGGCATGACCTTAGCATGACTATGGTAAGAAGATGCCCTCCAGAAGACTGTGCTTGTGGACGACATGGAGCCCCACTTGGGGATTTTCTGAACCCTGTGGATTTTACAGTGAAATGCACTTGTGTGATGCTGGTGGATGTGGATTCCGGAAGAACTCACCTGGCTTGCCTTGGGATGCTACAAGTGGCCTAATGGATTCTTTCAGGCTGGATGCCCACTGGATGACAAGGACAGTAGCTGAGAAGACTGTATCTTAACCCTTGACTCAATGCGAATATTTGCTCTGATCTCCCGGACAACCTGGAGCTCCCTCAAAAATGTAAGTCCCCAAGACCCATTTCCTTTTCAGTGTCCCTGTGTTTTAGGCCAGGCTGTCCTGGATGGTAGTTGAGAGTTCTCTGTTGATGGGGCTGTTAGGAGAAGAGCTGCTGTCTTCTGTGTCCATTTATGTATCTGGCGTGATGCCAGGACCTTATGGGAGAAAGACAAAAAGTAAGTCTTTTTAAATTAAAGAAAATAACAACCATCGAGGTAGTGGTGCATGCCTTTAATCCCAGCAGGCGGATCTCTGTGAGTTCAAGGCTAACCTTAGAGCAAGTTCCAGGACAACCGGGACTGATACACAATGAAAACAAACAAACAAATCATTATTATCATAATCATCCATCATTATCATATCATAATGATAATAATAATAGTAAGGAGAATCCTTCCTGGAGCTACCCTTCTTCCCCGTGTTGATGGATATTTGTTGATTGAAGGTTCTTATTTCTCTTTTTGTCCTCTAGACTATAAATGTCTCAAAGGCCAAGGCTTGAGGAGGTTATCTCTGTCTCTGAGACTCAGTGGGTACCTGGCAGGTGGTCTCTCACACTGCAAAAAGGGTAAATGAAGACGTGGTGGTAAAGGCATCAAGACTGGCAACTCCACAGGAAAGGCAAACACAATAGACTCATTTCTTGGCTCTATGTATAGAGCTGAGAACAGCATGAGACCAGATGGTTAGTACCGTGAGACAGGTGCTGTTCTGGGTTTAAATTCCTACCACCCTGTGTGACTCAGAACTAGTGATAGTTGGGTGCCCCTCTTCAGCGTGGCTGAAGTTAGTAGTATTCTCTTCTATCATAGCGTTGGAATTGAGGCTCCCAAAGCAGGCATTTACGTGCAAGGCATGTGCCCGAAGCTTGACCCAGGGTCAAGGGCAGTGCCAGTGCAGGGTAGCTTCTGGGGAGGGTGCTGTTGCTCGGCCCTGAAAATATTCTGAGCACAGCAATGTAAACAGTGCTAGACTTTGCACCAGACACTGTGGGTTGTCCTGCACAGTCCATTAAGGGTCTTGTTTTGAAGCCTGGAGGAGGGCTGAGCTTTAGACCTGCAATAGGCAAGGAGAAGGAACCTTCTGCCAGCTGGAAGGAGGGAGGAGTGGACTTGACAACTGAGGTTCATGCCTCTGCAGTTCACTGGTTTGACCCCTGAGGTGTTGCAAAGTTGGTAGAACCTAGGGTTGTTCACTGGAGTGCCAGGCTACCCAAGAAAGAGTGAGTGGTAGCTCCAGTAGGAAGGGGCGGTGCTCGGGTCACCATTTGGCTGCCAGAGTGGCACTTGAGATAGAGGCTGCTTGGCATGGGCTTCTAGGTCCATCATGACAACAATAAACTCTTAGGCAGCCCTGCTTGAACTGCTCCTGCAGGCAGAGTCCACTGGTTATGCTATGTTGCTATTCACAGTTTCTGGATGTGCACCGACTCTCTGCTGGAGGAGTCTGAGAGCCTTGCTGTCTTGCTTAGAGGCCAGACACATGGTGCATTGCTGCAGCAGAGCTGGTCTGATGAGGTGGTGACCCCCATTGTGGATTTCTTGCAGCTCCACAAAGAATAGGCACGTGGTCCTTTGAAACAACTGTGTCATTTAGACCAGCAGTCCCTCAGGTACGTAGTGTGTCTCCACTCTGTATTTGCAAACCTTGAGGGTCATAACTTGCATAGGTGTATGCTTAGGAGAAGGCCAAGCTGGAAGCTAGAAGCCTGGCTGCTTGGTTTGTGCAGGACCAGTCGGGTCAGCTAAAGAGGAAAGATGTCCTTCTAAGTCCGAAGGGGCAAGTGTTGGGACTTAACTCCTGTGGTTGCTCTTAGGCCCTTAAAAGCTAGCGTCCTCTTCTCTCCACCTGAGAAAACCAGGCTTTGGGGACTCCTGCAGGCGTTAGGCACCAGGGCAGGGATGAGGCAGAAGTTGCATCAAGCTGGGAGAACAGCACTCAGTTTTTCTCTCATGGTCTTGGGGGGTTGGGGGTGGGGGGTGGTCTGTGCTTTTGGTAAGGGAAGCCCTGTTAGATAGGGTGTTTGGAGCATGGCTATGGATCTGCCTGACCTGAGGTGGTGAGTGGAGTCATTTCAGGGCGTGGCTGTTGAGACTCTTAGCCTCTTTGTGTCTCCATACCATCCCCCCATGACAGCTACACCTCACTTATCACATGGCCCCCAGCTCCCTTTCTCTTCTTGGATTGGTTACTCCCTAGCATAACCCTTTTGTGGTGGTTCTCTTTATCTCCTTCTTCTCACAAGAGGCTGAGTACCGGTAGACTCAGGCTGCAAAGAAACATGGAACCAAAATCCTGAGAAGTAAGACAGGGATTCGAGGCTCCATCCTGCGGACACGGATATAGCAAATATCACCATTTATCAGGCCAGCCTCTGTGCAGGATGCTTGGCCAACACTGAGGCAATATGTGTCAGAACAGAGCCGTGGGGTAGACACTGTTAGACGTCTGGGTCTGTAGTAAAATGGGCGGCGGGGCTGCGTTCCCAGGAAGATTCTAGCCCACGTCCATCCTGGGTCGGAGCTTCATTGCGTGTGTCTGCCCAGGAGCCGGGAGCATGGTGTCTCTCTCTCTGAGGTGTCTGCTCCCGAGAGGAGAGCTGTGGAGTCTGAGCTCACTTCCTCTTCCTCCCAGCGTTCTATTCTGTTTACTCCTCCCACCTATCTTCTAACCAATGAGGGCCAAGCAGTTTCTTTTTATTTAACCAATGACCTTCCTCCATCATGGGTCTGGGTCACTGTTGGAGGGATGAGTACAGAAAGGCCAAGTAGGTGTCCCCAGGGAACACCGTGCTGCCTGACTCCGCAGCCATGGAGACCGCCTGGAGCTGAGGATGTGACTTCTGCTCCCTTCTTATCCCCGCTAGAGACCATAATCTGGGGCAGGTCACCTTTTTTCTTTTGGTCTACATCCTCATTAGTAGGAAACTTGTGTCATTTTTCTCCTAAACCAAGGTGTTTGGGAATGAAAGGTCATCGTGTTTACGGGAATGGTCCTGTGACTGTGGGGAGCTCACGACATCGCAGAAGCAGAGTCTCAGAGTCTGTGCCATGGGTAGTTATGGGTCCTGCTTAGCATCTGGTGAGACTGTGGGCCATGGTGCTTCTCTCTGAGTCTGCAAGATTCCTTATGAGACGGATGCTTACCTTGATCGGCAGCAACACGCACACACAGACAACAGAAAGCCCACCCTACCAAGAGCATCTCATTTATACATCTTTCTTTTATGCGTCTGGGTGTTTTGCCTGCAGGTATGTCTGTGCTGCATGTACAAGCACTGCCTGCAGACCAGATACCCTGAAACTAGAGTTATAGGCAGTTGTGAGCTGCCCTGTGAGTGCTGGGAATTGAACCGCGGTCCGCTGGAAGAACGACCAGTCCTCTTAAACCACTGGTCCATCTTTCCAGTGCCTGGGAGCATCTTATAATCATGAGAGGCACTGATTGTAGGCACTGTGTGGGCCCTGTCCATTCTCTCGTGCACACTGGGCACCCAGAGTGTTCCTGTCAGCCCCTCTATTACAATAGGTTGAATCACATAGTAAATACTCCCCCTGTGCAGTCAGCGGCTGACTTCATCTCATTCACTCACTTCTCAGTGATCGGAGGCTGCTATCTCCCCCACAGCTTTATAGTGAGAATTAAATATAAGCACACATTTGGGCGTTTGAGTCAGTGTTTTTTGGCATATGACATGTACTCAGGGAATATTAGTTATTTTTAAGTAAAATGTTGAACTAGATTTGGAAGATCGAAAACACACAGACACAGAGAAATAAGAAAATGCTGAGGATGTGTCACGCCTCTCGGAAATTTGATGTTCAATCCCGGCTCTGGGTTTCCTAGTTAGCGCAGCCTGCTGAGTGGGTTATATTTGTGTCTAAATTAAGGTTTGGCAAACTTTTCCTATCCTGGGCTAGAGAGTAAATATTTTCAGTTTTGGGAGCCCTGCCGTTCCCTACCACTCATTGCAGCACTGCTTCTCCTTCTGGAAAGCCGCCAGTGGCAGTATGTAAATGAGTGGGTGTAGCTGTGTGCCAATAAAACTTTATTTACAAGAACTGGCCAAGAGCCCATCAGCTGTCATTTGTCCTTGGTTTAAATAAGGAAACCTGTTTGTCTTTGAAAGAGACTGCTCCTGGATCATAAACACTGGAGGGCAGCTTGTTATGAGATGTAATATTTGTGTGAAGCTGTGGCCACAGCAGATGGGCAGCCTATTTATTGTGTTTCACAGGAAATGTAAAAAAGGCCCTTACATGGGTAGTTCGTGTCGGCTGTGTCTTAAGCTGTGATGCTGACAGATAGTTCTTTTGATAATTCTGAGAAGTTATGTTAGAGTGTACATTCTTGTTTTTTTTTTTTTCTGCCCCCCCTGAGTTAAGAGTTTTTCTGTATAGTCCTGGCTATCTTAAACTCACTCTGTAGACCAAGACCAAGCTGGCCTTGTATTTACAGAGATCCACCTGCCTCTGCCTCCTGAGTGCTGGGATTAAAGGCACGTGCCACTGTCTCCCAGTTCGTTCTTAAGTGGACACCCAGTCCCTGGATCACTCAAGTCTCAATGCTCAAAGATTACCTTTGGAGCAAACTCGACTAGGGTTTTGCAGCTTTGCTGTTTCGGGGCCGGTTGATCTTTCTCCACTGATCTCTGCTTTGGGTGGGCTTTTCTAGCCACAGCCTGTAGGTATGAGGATCCCAGAGTCCTCTCTTCCTGTGAGTGCTCAGAGTTAACCAAGGGGGCAGATTTTAGGCATCATCTCTGTGACCGCCCACCCTGTCCCCAGGCCCTTGGATTCCCCAGTGAGCGAGGAGGCAGGCAAGGCTTATAGTCACGGGAAGCCTAAGATGTCGCCTGCAGTGGAGCAGGAATAGGCGGTGGCCACAGGAACCCTGGGTCAGAATGGGTGAGTAGGGTCTCTTCTTCCTGGTGCTTGGCTCGCTGGAGCAGGACAGGGCTCTGGGCTATTTAGCAAGACCTGCTGATTTGGAAGAATAAACATCCAGCCACAAGCTCTCAGCTTTCTTTCATCCCCAGCCATCAGAAACTTGTTGTTGCATGTTTAGGACACGTGAAAAGACTTATAATAGTAAAAAGAATTCTTCAGATGGAGAAATGCTCCGAGAAGCAGTCTGAATATCAGAAATTTTGGGCCCAACGAAGTGCAACAGCTTTTTGGTGGTGTGACCTCCAACAGATCAGTTGGCCTCTCTGGGCCTTCGTCTCCTCTCTCCTGAAGTTGGCTGTGGTAAAATTCGATGCACTGAATAAGCCAGGTGGAACTCTCTTCTTCAAGCTTGATGCGTAGCAAAACCCTACTCCGGCGCCACTTTGCCAGGTTCTGAGTTCAAGTCAGCTAAGGCAGCTCTTAGGACTTCTGGGGAGACTCTGACTTGGGATGACTGGCCAGGTGTTGTGATACTTGGGTAGTGTTCTGGTAGAGGCTCCACTCCAGCCCCTGGCATTCATATACCCAGAGTCTGGGGTGTTTTGGTAAAAGCTCCACCCCCAATCTCCCTCTCCCATCTCACTCTAAACCCTGCTGCATCTCAGAAAGCCGGCCAGTTGATGAGGCCTCCCCAAGATCTGCTCAAGATCATCCCCACAGGGTATTTAAACTGCCTCCCTCGCCAGAAAACAGACACACGGTTTTTCAGTCTCTCTTCCCTGTCTCCTCTCTGGGGGGTATGGAAGATCATCAGGCAACATCGTATCATTAAACCTGGATCTTTTCTAATTTGGTTTGATTTGATCTGATTTGGGTTGCTGCATAGGCGGAGAGGCTTATCGGAGTGCAGAAAGTGTTTGGGTAGGTGCCAGGGGGACAACTGAGTCATGGATGTGAAAGTGTGGGAGCCTGACAGTGCGTGAAGGGAGGACAGAGAGTTAGGGAGGAGCCTGGGGCGGCAGAGAAGGTGACTTGGCGGATTCCTTACAGGCCACGTAGCCCTTGCCCACCTCAGAGCTGGTGCCACACAGTGGCTCTGAGTGCCAATACCGCGCAGCCTTGTCCTTTCCTGCTACACTGGGAATCCTCCGGAGCGCTCTGGGCTCCTCCGTCTTCCGGTGGCTCCCAGAAAGTTTATCCTCATTCAGGAATTTGCTGTGGAATTTGGAGGACGGTTCTCTGTGTAATGTGAGTTATCTAGACCGTGGAAGTCACAAAGGGCCACTTAACAAATGCACTGTTCCCACCGACAGGATTAACACACGCCTAGGATGTGGCTTGTTTGCCTTGGGCCAGGGCCTTTGAAGAAATAAATGAAAACAAAACCCGAGACAGTGAGAAACCAGCCCGCTTGTGCTCACAGGAGCTCCGCTCTTGGACTTGGGTCCAGCGGGTCAAGCTTTGCTCTTCTGTTTCAGATCCACGTGGGGACCTTTGTGGACACCGACCGTGTCTTATGTTTCTGCAGTTCTTAGGCAGGTGGCACAGTGTTGATGGCTCCTGTAAAATCTGTCACTCAGCATTGGGCTCGGCTACATGGTGCTGTTGTCCGTTCATCCCAGGCTTTGGAGCTCACTTGCGGGATCCCACTTTTGTAAGCAGGCCTGCAGTGAGTGTCTAGGCACACAGCAGAATGTGTCCCCAGGGGTCCAGCATGTAGGGCACAACATATTTGTCATCTTCCTACATGTGACCACCTGGCTTTCCAGGCAAAAGGTCATCAGCTTCCTGAGTTCTTCTTCTCCCTGGCATCAGGAAACTTCTTAAGTGGGGAGGAGTGGGTAGTGCGTCTTCTGTGTTCCTGTGCTCATCAGTAGGGTCTGGTACCTGATCCTGCTCAGGATATGACTGTGTGGGCTAAATTCTGGAAGGAGACTAGGTAAATCCCCAGAGACACTCTGGAGCCTGGGCATGCAAGGAGCAGCATGTTGGGTCCTTCTGCAAGAACAGGAAAGGAGAGAGCAGCAGCAGTGGCGAGGAAGGGCAGGGAAGCAGTCAGTTTGCTGATGTCACCTATCCAGGCATGAAGGTTACAGGCACTGTTTCAGATCTGGTGTGCAGGATACCCAGGGCATGTGGAGAAAGGAGTGCCGCATCGGGCAGAGAGGTGAGGTTGCCATGGTGCAAATAAGAACTGCCAATCTGGGCAGGGTACACCCACCACACTGCAATCCCAGAGGAGCCATCCCAGTGGGAAATGAGGACTCCAGGACACTCCCCTGCTTGCCCCAGCCCAGGAACATTGGGGAAAAAAATGACTGAGGTTCCCCCTTGCAGGACATCTCAGAGGCTGTCAGCACAGCTGCTTGTAGAAAGTCAGGGTTGGAAATTGCTGGAAGGAAGTTCCATGCTGTGGAGAATTGAAGATAAAAAGGAAAATCAAGTATGGAAAACCAGAGAGGTGGTGGTGGTGGTGGTGGTGGTGGTGGTGGTGGTGGTGGTGGTGGTGGTGGTAGTGGTGTGTGTGTGTAATAATTAGAAATGGGGCTAATGTGATGTCTTCTCTTGCAATCTGAAGTGTCCTCCACAATTAAAAATAACATCATAGACCCTGGCCCAGTTGGACTGGACCAGTTTTGATGTCTCATGCTGCTTTGAGGCACAGGGCTGAGTTGCTTTATAGGCATCCCCCTACCCCTTGCTCTATTTGGTACATTCATAGATGGCATTGGCAAGGCCCTCTTGGCTTCTCTTCTGTTTGCTGAGCTTTACAGTCTCTGCTGGGGTGGGATGGCTACTGAGGATGTACCATTCACATGATGTACTAGCACCATGCCTGGGAGACTCCCCCCTAGAGGGGAGCCTTTCCTTCTGGACCCGCATTTCTTGTCCATGAGTACTGGCATTGTTCCATTGTTGTGGTCACTGTGTAAGCCTAGCTGCCTTTGAACTCGTGTTGATAGGCCTGCCTCAGCCTTTCAAGGGCTGGGATTGCAGTGTGGTGGGCGTACCCTGCCTGGATTGGCAGTTCTTATTTGCGCCATTGTTGTGTGACCAGTCAACCTAACTGTTAGTGGCAGCAGCCCAGCCTTTCACCTCATCCTAGATGCAGAAGATGAGCAGTTCTGTCCCCAGATGTGCTTTCCTGGAGCCTATCCTAGAGCTTGGGGGGCAAGCCCACTGCTCTCTGAAGGAACAAAGAGGAAAAGTTACCTAGTCATCCCGGGAGCTGTTAGAGCTAGGCCCTCTGCCTCCTGGGGTGGGGGTGGGACTGCAAGCGTGCAAAGAAGCAGGTGTCTTAGACAGGACAATCCCAGAGTGCTGATATTGCAGAAAAATGCTTCTCCATAAGACGGAAAACGTTCTTGAGAAGTCCTTCCTTAATTCTTCCGAGAACTCTCCGAGGTCGGCCCAGCCAGTGGTTAGCTCTCCAGATGGGCTGAATGATTAAGGAGCACCTACTAGTGCAGGGCAGGGGGCTGAGAAAACACTTTGTCCTACTGTTCAGGTACTTTTCAGTCTTAAATGTTTTACTGGCTTTATCTCATTGATTCATTGTTGCAGCCTCCAGAAGTGGTTTCTGTCTACATCTCACAAGTGAGGATACTGAAGTCCAGCCAGTCTCTCCCTCTGGGCTTCCTCAGCATCGCCAACTTGAATATTTTCTGTCTCATTAACCTAGGGTTGTGACTTGAGGAGGTGTGATCTGGGTTGCCCTGGTTGAATATCAACATGGTGTATTCAGATCGGGTCTCAGGCAAGTTACTCATCTGCTTGGCCTCTGTTTCTCCACCTGTAAAATGGGTTGTAAGAGTTTCTTTTCGGCGGGGAAGGGTTTGGGGTTAAATAGAATACAGTTTGGACAGCCACCACACAAACCAAGGGCTTGACAAAGCCTGATCATTATTCTTCTGGCTACCAATTTAACAAATGACCTATCAGGAGGGTCAGGAGCTTGCCAATGATCACAGTCTAGGACAGCTCTTGGGATGAGCCAGGCCAGTCTCCTTCCAGACAGGAGCTCCTTCCTCGCCCTTCCGCCCTTCCGTCACCACGAGATCAAGACCATAGTAGTAACTATCTGGGCTGTGTTTCCATAGATTCCCTGTCTTCATTGATTAACAGCGAGATAGGGGATGGGGTGGGGGAAAAATACCCAGCTGACGCTCGCGGACTTAATTAAGACTTTCCTGGGTTTCATTTGTTCTCTAGTTAGCACCAAGATAAATCCTCCAAATGGCTGGGAGGGTTTCATTGACAGTCCATTGTGAATTAACATAGCATTTGCATCTTCCTGGGGATGATAAATGCTTAGATAACAGCACACAACAGAGGGAAGGGAAAACTGGGGCAAAGTCAGGCTAGGCTGATCAGATCAGCCCCTTTGGTATGGTGAAGCAGCGATAAATGGCTTAAACAACGTCTCTGAGACCCTCTGCTTCCCCTGGTAGGCTGAGGGGGAGACTGAGGGAATGGGCTCTTTTGATGCTTGGTGAAGCCAATATCCTCCCGAGGCTTCTGTGGGCTGCTGTAAGCCTGTTTCTCATGCGTGGACCCAATGTCAAAGCCATGACTGTAGTGGTTGAAGGGGTAGGTGCGTGGGCCCCAATGGCCAGGATTTTACACGATTCTTCTATTTTATTGAACACCCCAATGTCCTGGGGTTCGATTTATTTTTCTAGCAGTTCCCAAAGTTGGAGGTTCTGTGATCTTCACATTACAAGTGTTGAACTGGAGTTGGGGTGGGGCTCAGCCCCCACCTAGCAAGGACTCGAAGCTGACACTTCTTCCCTGGAGCTCCTGCGCACACTTTTCTACATTGCTGCTTGCTACCACAAGTGTTTCCATTCAGTGCTTAAATGGCAGGCTGCTGCCTCTAGGTGGGCAAGCCTCAGGGGCCTCAGAAGACACTTCTCTGTAAGAGGCTGGGCCCTTGCTGCCTATGGAAGTGACTGGAACCTTTCTGTTTACAGTCCCTGTTCTCCTGGAGTCTCTAGACGTGATAAACTTAAGCCAGCCAGTGCTCAGGAGGGTGACGGGAAGTTGCACCTCAGCTCTTTGGGTCTGCTGGGAGACAGTGAATGCAGCCATGGCTGTCAGGGCTAGTGGAAGAGGAAGCTTGCTCCTCGCTCCACAGTTCAGGCTGCTTTTCCTGGATTCCTAGCTGATTACTCTGCCTCCGAGGACGAGGACGAACAGATCGAGGTCAGGAAGCCAGAAAACGCTGGACTTTCCCATCAAGTCCTCACCAGTTTAAACCGTCCCTCTTTCTTTTCCCTCCCCCTCCTTCTCCTCCACAGTCACCCCATCTCTACTTCAGACAAGGTGTCATGCATCCCCACTGGCCTTAGACTCAGTAGAGAGCAGAGAATGATCCTGAACTTCAGCCTTTACCTCCTAGATTGCTTTGGTTACAGGCAGGTACCACCATCCATACCTGGTTTCACGAAGCACTATGCATCAAATCCAGTTCTTCATACAACCTAGGCAAGCATTTCAGCAACGAAATTACACCCCCTGCCCCAAAGGACATCGTTTTCTCGATAGTCACCTTAGTGATTCTGTGTGTGGCCACGAGTTTACTGAGGATGTAAAGAGGGGCACACTTGGCGGGGTGGGGGAAGGGCGATAGCTGAAGAAAGGGAAAAGTACACATTCCACACCCAGCCTCTTCCTGACTCTGGATCCCGGGAACTGCAAACAAGGGGCTGATTCACGTGGCTGACTTCAGGGCCCCCCCTCACTGGAGTTGAGGTTCTGTGCCTTCCAGTGACGGGGAGGAAATTCCATTTTAGTTATTCCATGCTATGAGTTGTTCATGGCATTCTCTATCTTGATTTTAGGGCTGCCTCATCTTTTTGGAATTTGCCTTTCCCCCCCCTATTTTTCTTTCATTGGGTGATAAATTGAGGTGAATGCTTAGTACAATTCTACAGCACACAGTCATTCTTGGCATCCCAGGCTTCATGCTTTCAGGATGCTGGGCTGTTAGAGGCATGGATGACTTTGCCCTCTCCCTCATTCCGTGTTAGCTTCTTAACCCTTCGTGGGATTGCTGGTTGGGAGCTCTGTCATTTGGAGAGCTTGGATCTGTTACAACCCTTGGAGAGACTCCTTGGGGTTTAGTGGAAGAGCCATCGTAGAGTGTGAACTCATGAAGTGGTATGGAACGTTGTCTCAGAGGTACATTGACCCCATCACCTAAGGTAAATGTGTCTGCCATCAGTTAGACTATGTGGGGAACTTTCCTGACTCTGCCACCTTCTACTCTCCATCTGATCTTTCTTTCAAACCCAGCTATAGGGTCTGTAAAGCCCCCTGTGGCTTCCCTAGCAGAGTTCTGCTCTGGCCTCTTAACTCATAGTCCCTGGGCCTTTTTCTTCAAGGTGTCCAGTCTCTCCCATGAGATGGTGACCATTTCTTGGGAGAAGTAGTAGGTTTGGGTCTACTGTATATTCACAGTTCTTTATTTGGGGTCACTTCATGGTTGCTGAACAAATCTCAAGAGCACTGTTTGACACTTTTAAATGTGTATGAAAAGCTGGGTGGTGGTAGGTGCACACCTGTAATCCCAGCACTTGGGAGGCTCAGACCGGTGAATCACCAAGTTCAAGGCCAGCCTGATCTAGGGAGTGAGTTCCAGGACAGCCAGGGCTATGCAGAGAAAACCCTGTCTTGAGAAACAAAACCCTGTCTGTCCTGGACCACACAGGCCACTTTCCCATCTTACTGTTACTGTCTGTGAATCAGAGCACCACTGAGAAAATAAGTGACTGCCACCATGTTCCCAGGGGCCTTTCCATAAAGGCCTGCCTCCTGTTCCTCAAATTCAGCGAAACAGCAGCAATGTAGCATGGAGGTATTCATAGTGATGCATGGGGTTGGAGGCATTGAATTTCATGACCAATGAGCCTAGGAGCCTCGATTCTTTTTCTTCTCAAAGCCCCCTTTTCCCATTTAGAGAGTATGGGGTGATGGAAGTACCTTTCCTGGGAGATTGTTCCAAGGACCTTGGAGGTGATATAGGCACAATGTTCAGTACAGGCAAGGGTGTCTGTGGGGTGAGGGACAACTGATCATCGTAGCCCTCAGTGGGTGGATGGGATTTTTCAGAACCACTGTAGTGCTGGGCATGGAGATGTGTTTGTAATCTAGCTCTTGCAACTGAGGATCAGTCCAACCTGTGCTACATAGGAGGTTCAAGGCCACCTTGGACACATTGACAGCTGTAGTTGTTGTTGGGTTTTTTTGTTTGTTTGTTTTTTCTTCCCCTTACTCTTTATTCTTTGTTCTTTGGGGAGCCGGCCACCCAGCTCCCAGATAAATACATGGAGATGTATTCTTTCTTATGAATGTCTGGCCTTAGCTTGTTTCTTGCAAGCTTTTCATAATTAAATTGTACTGTCTATCTTTTACCTCTGGACTTTGACCTTTCTCTATTCTGTATACCTTTCTTAAATTTTTTCTTCTTCCAGACAGCTTTGAAGACTGTCCTGGAACTTCAGGTGAGCCTCGAACTCACAGAGATCTGCCTGTCTCTGCCTCCCAAGTGCTGGAAATAAAGGCATGCACCACCACTGAGGGTCTCCTTTACTTTAACTCCGTGACTTGCTGGCCCGATGTTCTCTGCTCCTCTCCCTTTTCCACTTCTCTCTCTTTCTTCCCAGATTTCTCCTCCTATTTATTCTCTCTGCCTTTCCACCCTGCCTGTCCTTTCTCCTGACTAGCTATTGGCCATTCAGTTTTTTATTAGACCAATCAGGTGTTTTAAACAGATGAAGTAACACAGTTTCACAGAATTAAACAAATGCAGCATAAAAGAATGCAGCACATCTTTGTATCTTTAAATAGTCCACAGCATAAACGAATGTAACACATCTTCAAGTAGTATTCTACAACAGACACCTGGGCTTAGTAAAACAAAACTGGAGGGAGGGAGGGAGGGAGGGAGGGAGGGAGGGAGGGAGGAAGGAAGGAAGGAAGGAAAGAAAGAAGGAAGGAAGGAAGGAAGGAAGGAAGCTGGAGGAGGCTGTGTGAGAACATTCATGACTCCTCTCCGGGACACAGAGACCAATTGAAGGGACAGGAGTATGATGAAAATATCGGGCCTAAAACTAAGAGTTTTACAGCCAGAGGGACACCCAGAGAGGGTGCTGGGGTTAGTTGTCAGGTTCCTGTGTATCTGCAGTACCCGGGAGGTGGGTAGATGGGTTCTTTAAAGACTAACTTTAGAGACCACAAGGCTCCTCTGAGCAGTAGTAAGGAGGAGGTTCAGATTTGGGGTCAGAATCCCTGCTTTTGCAGAATAGAGCAGAATCCTGGCCTGAAGCATTCTACAGTAAACTTTAAAGACTGCAAATTTCCTATCTGCCTTCTTTCTGTTTCTCTTTTTATTACTGTCTTCCCTCTCCTCGTGCCTGTGCCCCCCCCCCCCACCAGTCCTGAGGTTCCAGGGGCTGCTCCTGAACACTAGTCCATTGTTGCATCAGCGACTCACACTCTTGTCCCCTGCTCCTTCCTTCCTTCCTTCCTTCCTTCCTTCCTTCCTTCCTTCCTTTCTTCTTTCCTCCTTCCTTCCTTCTTTAACTTTTCTTTCTTCTTTTTTTTTTTTTGTAACTGTAGTGTTATTTTGTCCCTTTGGTATTTATTTCAAGAACCAAAGCAAAGATCTTTTGGTTAAAAATTACAAAACAAAACAAAACAGCACTCCTGAATTATCAGTCAAATCTCTTTGAACAGAAACCCCAGGTCTAAGAGGTGGCCAGGCTGTATATGAGTATGACTTTGTGTACAGCAGAGGAATCCCTTCCTGCCTTCCTGTCTGGTTCTTCCCATCCTGTTTGTCTTGTTGACCGCCTTATGCTGCTGAATCTCCTACCCATTGATCCAAGAAGCCCTCACCAGTGTGATCTGTTCTCTTAAATGGTTTCCTGAAAGTGTTAATTAGCTTCGTAAGAAATAATCATAGCTGACATTTATCTAGTGCTTATTAACTTCGAGGCAATTGAAATTAAGCCTCTTCTGTTATATATAATTTAACTCCTATAATAACCGTAGGAGATACAGTGTTAAAATTAATTAGTGCCATTTTTACAATGAGAGAAAAAAAAAAGAAGACCAGAGAGGCTAAGTGTAGTGTTTGAGGCACACAGCTGAAAATGGCCAAGCTGGTGTTCTAGCTCCAATGCCGGGCTCTAAACCTTGTGCTCTTGACTGTGGTATCAGAGTACCCGAAAGGTGGGGTTGCCAACATCAATTGGATGGTGGATGGGTTGACATTTGCGCTTGGTAAAACCCAACAGGAACCACTACAAACCATTTCTAGAATTCAGGCAGGTTTGCTCTCAGGAGCTTGGAGAACTGACAGAGATGTGGGTTTTGAGTCCCCCACAGTTTGTCCGTCCCAGAGCCAGGACCTAGAACCTGGAGCTGCTGCACCTTGAACGTCTAGCTCCTCTGTCCTGGTCTGACCTTCCAGAATGGGGGTAGAGCAGGACTTGGAATTAATTGAAGAGTAGCTTGCAGGCAGCTCTGGTCCAGTGCACTGTGAAACTTCTGCTCTGTGGCCAATTCTTGGTTCTGGACAGTGATCTCCTGGGCTGTGTCAGATGTGTGAAGGCCGAGGCATCTGTATTGGAAATTGTACTGGGGAATATACGTGTAGGGATTCATCAAAGACCCAGTTTTGGAGACAGATCTGAAGCAGCATTGATGGCACCCCTTTCCTGCACTGCCCCCCTTCTGGGCTTCTCAGGCTGTCAGGAAAGTTGAGAGCCTCCCTCTGTCCTTGCTAGGCGCTAGGCGATGGTGGTGCCGTTGGTGACACTTAAGCTCCCCTGGCTTCGAGTTCCCCTTATCTTAGGCTAAAGAAGGACAGAAAGAACAGCTTTGTGTCCGAGCAACTGTTTCAACTGAATCCTACCGCAGGTTCTGGGTGGGACATGGTTAGTGGTGGATAAAGATTGGGCGCGGCTCTTGTGGGGAGGTTGGTGGATGAGGCAGGGGTCCAGGGAAACTGCCTTTCAGAGAAGCACTGGCTTTGAATGCCCAAACTAGATGAGCTTCGGGGCCTCCCTCTCTCTGTACGAGAGACGTCACGCTGCAGCTGTTTTGTAGCCCGCATTCAGCGCACAGTGCAGTCGGTGACCTCCACCCCACAGAACCCTTATTTATGGAGGAAGTGTTTGTTTTGTTTCAAGTCATGTAACAAGAGCGAGGTGAGCGTCCAAGCGCTTCCCAGGCATCCCCAAGTGCTTTCCGTGTGCCAATGCGTGCCTGACCGGGATCTGTGCTGTTGTCTTTGCGCACGCATGCAAACCGGTGCTCAGAGGAGCTGAGTAACATACCCAAGGTCCACAGCAACCAGGGCAGGCAGCAGAGAACAAACCAGCAAGATTTACATCTCACAGACTTCTACCAAGGGAGCACAGCATCCTTTGGGGAGCTGCATCATCTATGGCTTGCCCAGAATGCTCAAGGAGAAGTTAAGTTCCCTTAACTCCAGCGTGAAGGAGGAGCTGCCTGAGAGTTTGCTGGTAATGGATTGAGCCCTAAATATGAGATCACTTTTACAGTTTCTCTTTCTTTCTGATTATATTGAGGAGCAGCTCCTATTCCCTCGTTGGTCAGCTTTCTCATCAAGGTGGCCCTAGGTAGTACCCGTGTCTTAGTCTAGCTTGCCATGAGGGGTTTTCCTGATACCCTGCCAGCAACGAACTCCTCAAGGGCAGTGACCGCCACCCAGCACCTTCTTCTGCAGCTGTCTAACCTACTGCACTAGGCCAAGGTGTGTCTTCAGGCATAGTGTAACAGTCTCTGTGCAAGGGCTGGAAGCTCCTGCCAGGGCGAATTTTCCTTCACAGCTCTTTCTGGGCAGCTGTTTCTTGATTGTGTGAGGTTTTTTTTTGGTCTATGGAGGAAATGGGAAACAGCTGACCACTGAGCTCTTGAAGTCACCCAGCAGGTTCCCTTAATCTCCATGCTCTATGTCTTCCAGAAGCCTTTTCTCTTTTTTACTTCCTCTCTACTCTGCCCTGGATGACCCTCTGTGCCTCAGTTTCCCCAAATGTACACAGGGGAGCATAAAAACACTCATCAGTGTCTTCCTTGGGTTGCTTGTCATGGTTAAACATGTCAGGTCCCTTGGTGGCACATGCCTTTAATCCCAGCACTCAGGAGGCAGAGAAAAGTTCGAGGTCAACCTGGTCTACAGAGTGAGTTCCAGGACAGGCTTCAAAGCTACAGAGAAACCCTGTCTCACCCGTCCCCCCGAAAATCCTATCCTGAAAGTGCTTGTATGCTGGACTAGCTGCAGGCTGCCATGACTGTTGGGGTGGTGGGGGCCTTGTTAGCTGTTCCCCTTTCAAAACAAGTCCAAACATTTCGCATATTCTGCAGAGAGCAGATCTAAACTCCAGAATCTCAACACCTCCAAGCATCCCCGTAACCTCTTGGTGAGGTGTGTGATCTGGGACGGAAGCCAAACGAACTGACATTCCTTTCATTCCTGGTGGGAAGTTGTGGGCCATCACTAGTAAAAACAGCAAGCCTCCTTTCTTGGACCCCTTCCTTTGGACTCTGCCAGGTTTTTAAGTGCATTTAGCAGACCTATGGATTGTACCCCTCAGTGTACAAGCTGTCGTGCTTTGTATTGACTGTGTGACGGACTGTCATTTATCCTATCAGACTGAAGCCCTAGGTGTTCCTGTGGATTTTTTTTAGCATGTGACTGTAGACAGAACAGTCTTGTTTTGGAGTTTTGCATAGTGGTGGTGGTGGTGGTAGGGGATTTGAGATCTAAAGTCCCGCTGATTGTAGAGCGAGCATGTTTGACAACCTTTAATTGCAAATCTTTTCTCTCTCTTTTTGTACCTGTTCATTCTTTTCTGCTCATATGTACATCCATCTATCTGTCCGTCTCTCCATCTGTACATCAGCTTATCTTACCCACCTATCTCTCCTTCTATTCTACCCATCCATCTTAACACTCACTCCTGTCATCCATTTACCCTTCTGTCCATCCTACCGTTTCATCCATACTTCTGTCAATTCACATACTCACCCATCTTATTTCTGCATTAATCTGTGCACCCACTCAAAAACTCATGGGTCTATCCATCTACCAACCCATTAGCTGCCCTTCTAACTCATCCGCGTGCTTACCCACTAAATTATCTGTTACTTCATTCGCCTGTCTGTCCACTTACCCACCCATATATTCCTTATCTGTCAATCCATCTGTGCACACATTCATCTATGAACCCGTCCATCCCTCTTATCTACACACTGGCCTATGAGACACTCACCTGTCCATCCTCCCACCTACACTTACTAGACTAGCCCTCTAGACTGGGCCTCTGGACCAGTCCTGAAAAAACAGAAAAGAGGAAGATGGATGCAGGTCTCAAAGATTCGGGTATGAGTAGGAGATAGATATTTGGATAAAAGAGGAAGCCCATATGTAGCAAGTACTGTGATTTAAAATGGTACAGGCTGTTCTAATGATGACAGAGGAGGCCGACAACCTCTGAGATCCCTTTACCAAGGATGAGGCCTCTCTTGCAAGAACCCCAGGCTTGTCTTCCTGAGGAGGGGCCCTCCGTTTCTACAACCTCAAGAGGTCCTTTTGAGCCACAGGAATCTGTGCTGGAGAGTTCCTAATTGCCGGCTTTGCTGCAGAAAAAGTGAGAAGGGAAGAAAGGAAGAAAGAGAAAGGCGGATCAGCCTTGCTGCTGTACGTTGAGTTTGTGGTTCCAGACCTCCGTTTTCTGGACCTGATTTGTGTGGGAGGCACGTAATTGCCCTCCTGCAGCCAGTGCTAGCTACAGCGTCTTCTGGCCGTGCTGACTCTATGCGGTGGTGGCGTCTGGCCCAAACAGACCTCCTCTCTGTCTCCTTGGTTAGTTTTCGGTGGCCAAGGGCAGAGCGGAGCCTGTGTTTCCACTGGGTAGCCACCTCGCACAGTGAAGCAGTTCAGTGAGTCTGAAGGTGTGCTGGATTAGGGCTCCTCAGCCCTGCTCCCCACAAGGGAGAGCACAGACCAGCAGACTTTCTAATGAGCAGCTCTGCTTGGCCCAGGGAAGCTGGAATATTGTGTGCCAGCGTGGGCAGTCAGATAGCTGACCGATGAAGGCATTGGCATTCGCCTTCAGACCTCGTGTTCCCTGCCGCTCTGCCTTTTGCCCCTGCTCTCAACACCATCAATGCTTCACCCGTCTGTGTTGGCCAGCCCAGGACAGCAAGAGCCATTGGATTCATTCAGACAGAGCCAATGGTAGAGAGAAAAGAACAGACGGCCCTGGAAGCAGCTTGTGGAGTGGGATGGCAAAGCCCAGTCATGGCCTTCCTGGGGTAGGGATCTGGATTAGTGTGTGAGCACACATGCTCCCCCTTCCAAAAGAGTCACAGGGAAAAGGCCTTTTGGAATTGGCACTGCCAGCTTCTCTGATTGCTCAGCAAACAGGAACTCGTTCATCCTCTCTGGTCTGCAGTCTCGGTGCAGATAACAGAATCATACTGCCATCAATGTCTATGCCTTTTCAGGTAGCTTCATGTGCTGCCTGAAGGACCCTGGGTCCTCAAGACAACAGAAAGAACCTGGGGACCAGGTTCCCATGACCTTTGGGGAGCTGCCTGGCTCCTTTGCAGGGCCTTTCTCTCAAGGCCTTACCAGGCCCACTATCCAAAAGCCTGGGCCTCTTATGGATTTGGCATGTTCAGGAATGGGAGGGAACCCCCAAGTTTTTACCCTATGGCCCACCATCCCTCTTCTAATTTTATTATTATTATTATTATTATTATTATTATTATTCTCCTGCCAGCTTGTGGGGATTTCACAAGTCAGGTGCCACTTGTTACGTGTCCCCAGCCAGACAGGGAGCATGTTTCTCCTTGTGACTAAACAGAGAGAGACACATCCACAGATGGGCGATTAACTCCACCCCCACCCCAAGGAAAACCATTTCTCTACCTCACACCCACCCACAGTGCATGCTCTGGTTACCCAGACACTGTGAGGGTCATTTACATCTGTGATTCTGAGATCATTCATTGCCCAGGGAATTGCACAGTAAAGCCTGAGTCACGGCCACATGAAAACCCGCACTCATGAACTCACTGCGAATGTCCAGTCCAGCCACATGGACACTCATCAGTCATGTACTGATTGCCAGCCCTTGTAAACAAGTGTCAGGAAGAGGATGAATAGCTAGAACTCGGAACTGACCTCCGTTTGGCTCACTCTCTGTATTAAGTGATACAGCAAATCCCCTTTGCCAAGCGAACTGAGTAAGTGCTGGGAAGGATCTGGGCTGGGTAGCTGCTACTCAGAAGCCCATTTTTCCACATTAAAAGATTTATTTTGTTACTTAAAAATTATTATCATGTATTAATTATTCACAGTAACACGTCTCAGTGTGTTTTGTACAACTATACTATTTTGATCACTTCGTTCCCTATGCCCTCTTTTGTTCCCCCTTCATTCCTGCTCAGCCTGATAAACTCAGTGGACCCTGATTATTCTCCTGTTCTTACTGTGGTGTGTGTCTGTTTATTTCCATGAATTTACTTGACATTGCTGTTACCTGGGCGTTTCTGCGCCTGTATATTCATTAGCCTCTCTGTTCCTCTTTGTTCCATTGATAATCCCTGACCACATGCCTATTTTCTAGAGAGGTGAATGAGTTAATACACAGGAAGGCTTAGAACAGTGCTTCCTGGCGGATGTATGGTAAACACTCGTTAAATGTTAACTATTGATACTGGTGTGCCTGGAACGCCAGCCGTCCCCAGCTGATTTGTGTGCTTGCCAAAAGTTAGTTGTGTTGGTAATTGCATATTACATAAACGGGGGAAGCTGGAGTTTCCCACGAGGTGGTCCCTGAAAAGCAAGCATAGTTCTTTGGAGAGAGTGGATAACATTACCAAATAACTTGGAGGCAAAACAGTTGGGAAAGAAAGAAGGCAGGACAAAGCTGTAGGGAGCCTACATTCCATACGTTACAGACGACTAGGCTTTGTGTTCCTGGGAGGAAACGGAAACCTGGTATTGCAGGTACCCACACCTGAGTTTGTTTTTTTTTTCTGGGAAAGGGAATTTGTACCTATAGTCAGTGGACCAGAGGAAATTCCTTCCCTTCCATTGGCTGGCTGACATGCAGCCCTCAGACAGCGGTAAGTCTTGGTGCTTTTCAGGGTCATCTACTCTTTAAACAGAACAGCAGTGGTGAAGTTGGGTAAGGACTTGTTTTCTCCAAGGCTGTTCAACTGCTAGAAACTGCCTACCAACAACCCAGATTTATGGGGTGGTTGCAGGGTTGGCAGGACTCTGTAATAAGATGGGGTACTGGTTGTGTTATGACGGGGTATAAAGAAGGCTGTTTGGGGGACCTTGTGTCCTAATGTGGGGAGGAAGAGCACCATCAATGGCACATGTTAAAATGTGGAGATAACCCAATTAGTGCTGCCTTGCAAACCTGAGGACCTGAGTTCAATCCCCAGGATCCATGCAAAGACGCTGAGCATAGCGTTGCATGCTCACCATTCCAGTGATGGAGAAACAAGAACTAAGGAAGATCACTGGGACAGCCTACAGACTACATGTTGAATTATAGGACATTGAAAAATCATTTCTCAGAAAAGATAAAAAAAAGGTAGATTGCATTGAGGAATAATACCCATGGTCCACTGGCCTCCATTTGCATCCATGCATATGTGCATGGGCACACACGCACAGCCATGCATGCATACATACACACATACATACAAATGTGCACTTGATGGACTCTCCACATGCATCCATGCATATGTGCATGGGCACACGTGCATACATAGTCATGCATACATACATACAAATGTGCACTTGATGGACTCTCCACATGCATCCATGCATATGTGCATGGGCACACGTGCATACATAGTCATGCATACATACATACAAATGTGCACTTGATGGACTCTCCACATGCATCATGCATATGTGCAGGGGTACACGTGCACACATAGTCACACATACATACATACAAATGTACACTGATGGGCTCACTATCCACAGAGAGAGAAGTGGTCAGGGACCTAGAGGAGCAACTGGAAAGAGGCCTGAGGGGTCCTTGCAGTATCACACTCAGCAGCAGAGCAGAAAGACAACAGCTCGTGGCAGATTTAGAGAGCGGCTTAACAAGCAGAGAAATTAAGAACAGGCCTTGGAGAACTGAGGAAGCCTGAAAGGTTTTCTGAAGAAGGGAAGGAAGTTTGCACGCTGTGAGGGACTGTGTGCAGAGCAAAGCCCCCACAGGCAGGAGAGTGGCTCCTGCACCGCCTCACAGCGAGAGCCCTGAGAAAGGGGCTTCGGCTTCGTGTAGTAACTGCAAACATCAGGTGTGAAGTCTGAGGCGGAGCTCACTTCATGGTTTGGACAGATTTAGAATACGTCATAGAACGCTCCTCCATGGCACCCCGCTAGGATGAGAGACAGGGGTCACTCGAGGTCACAGCCAGTGAGGGGCAGAGCTAGAAACAGCTGTTGGTGGTTAGTTTTTTTTTTTTTCTTTCAGAGTCGGAGTATCCTCCACCCCTCCCACACTTGTCCTACTTACTCTAAATATCTGGCCCTTATTTGAAGTGGCTTCTCTTTCAGTGGCATTTTTCTGAGGATAACAAGAGCTTCACCCTGGAGCTCCATTTGCTCTTCTTTCCTGGAGCATAGAGGACTGAACCCAGAGCTGCACATAATCGAGCAAATACTAGCTCTACTACTGAGCTCGACCCACCCATGTATTCCTTTGGTTTCTATGGTTTCCTCTGCCTAGATTTCTCCTCTCCACCTCTTCTACACCTCTCTGTGTCCTTCCGAGGCTTGCTTTATTCTCTTTCTCCCTCTCTCTCCCTCCACCCCTCTCTTTCTTTCTTACTGTTTTGTTTTTCATTTCTTTAAATGGCGACAACATCTCACAATGGACTTCAGGTTAGCCTTGAGGCCAAGATCCTCCTGTCTCAGCCCTCTGAGTGCTAGGATGATAATCATGCCCAGAACACCTGACTTTGAGGGGGACATTTCTACGTAGCTGTGAAGTCCCTGAGGATGAAAGACCTTGCTCGTCAGCAGTATCTTGCTAGCTCTGCTGCTCACACCTGTAGAGAAACCCAGGGTGGCCAGTGCACAGAGAGGTCTTACAGGGCTGGCCTCTCGTCTTTATTAGCTCCGGGCACTATTGTGTGCCTGGACTGCTGGCCCCTCCTGGTGCAAAGAGAGTCGGTGGGGATGCTTAACAGAACAGGAGTGACTTGTAGATGCTGGGAAAGCTGTTCCCTAACACAGCTGGTGGCATGACTGGTCACTGCATGCTAGCCACTTTAAGAGGTCACCAGGCCCCAAAGGGCGTCATGGGGTCATGGAACTGTTGGAATGCATCAGCCACCAAGCCTCTTCCCTGAGTTTTGCTATTCCATGTTTTGGGTAAAGTTTTGTAGTTTCAGGGGAAATTTTCTCACCTTGCCTCAGTTGTCGCTCAGACTGTTGTAATCTTATCAGATGACTCAGCCAATGAAGAGGGCCAGCGAATGGAAATGCCCAGCCTCACTCCCTGGTACGATTGAGAGCGGAGGCATACCTGGGCAACCATTGTCGCTGTGCCCACATGACACTTCTGACCCCAAACAGCCTCTTATAGTTTTGCATGGAAAGAAGTCAGAATGGTAGATGGGATGTTCAGTGTTTGATGAGATTGGTTCCTGTAGGCTCATATGTTTGGTTTCCAGTTGGTGGAACTGGTTGGGAAGGACTAGGAGGCCTTATTGGAAATAAGTCATTTTTGGGAGCAGGCTTTGAAATTTCAAAAGATTTGCTCCCTTTCTCTCTGCGTCCTACTGTGGGTCAAGAGGAGAGCTCTTAACGGCTATTCCAGCCCCTCACCAGCAGGACTCTTGCTCCTTGTAACCCAATTAACCTCTTTCTTTTGTTAATAATGGCGTTTGTCATGACAATAGAAAACTAAGACTGGAGCCCAGCACACCACCCACCTTTAATCCCAACATTCAAAGAGCAGAGACAGGTGGATCTCTTTGAGTTTAAGGGCCAACCTGGCCTACCAAGTAGTGAGTTCCAGGACAGGCTCCAAAGCTAGAGAGAAACCTGTCTCAGAAAAAAAAAGGGGGGGGGGTGGCCATCCGGTTGTTTTACAATAAGTGAAACTGAGCCCAAAATGTTCATAACCCAGCTGATAGAAGCAAGGATAAGATGTAGGGGATCAGCAAAGACCCTTGCTCCTCGAATCCGGGTGACCCGAGTTTGTTCTCTGAAACCCATGTAAAATGAAAGGAAAGCACTGATTCTACAAAGTTACACTTGCGTACAGTGACATGCACACACACATTCCATACACGCGCGCGCACACATACATCATGCTCATACATACAATGATAGGTTTTTAACATGCTGGGCCATCAGGCTGGTGAGTTTGTTCAGCTCAGTGCCCTCCCTGAGCCCGGGCACCCAATACGATGTAAGAATGTGGAGCGCTCGCTGCGCGTGCCCTGTCTCTGTATCTCTCACCGTCTGGACTACACTCATCATATACATAGCTTGTGAGGGCTTCCGTGGAAAGTGTCCTCCTCATGCCCCGTCCACTTCCTTCGTCCCGGAAATTGTTCCTGGCACATGCCGATCCAGTAGCTTTTGGTGACAAAGACTGTCTCCTCTTGGCCCGTGGAATCTGGGGTATACAAGTTCAGGAATCTCCAGAGCCTGGGGCACAGCGCGAGGCAGGAAGCCACTTCTACAGAGCTCCGAGGAGGAGACAGGCCATCCTGGTAACTGTCAGGCTCCCCGGTGTACCAGGCTCCTCCTGTTGTATAAGCAGCTGTCACCTCAGCGATTCTCAGCATCAGGCTTCCCAAGACCAGATTGAACATTAAACAAACAGTGACTGCTTTATAAATATTTAACTCCCACTGTTTAGGAATTGCTCGGGGCAGGAGACAAAATAAGAGTTCCTGACCGTCTGCCGCATGACTCTGTCGTGGTGTTGGACGGTGGGGGTCAGAGCTGGGGGTGGGTGGCTCAGAGGCAGAAGCACAGTTTCCCATGTTTGGGGGGGGGGTATGCATGGGGGATAAGTGTGTATGCACTCATCAAATTGTTTAAATCTATTCTAGAACCACCCTCTCAGTCAGCTGGGACCTGCCATTTCTGGTGCTATTGCTATAGCCCAGTGATGGCAGTCCTTATCCGAACCTCACCCTTTCCCCTTCTCCCTTTCTCCCCTCCCCAGCCCCATCCATCACGGAGGATCAAACCTAAGGCCTGGAGATTCAAGACACCACCCTGTTGTATATCTCCAGCTCCTTCATTTTTAAATATGTCAGTTTTATTGAGATATAATTCATATACACCCCAACCCATCCATATAATAGGATGCTTTCTATATATTCGTGGAACTTGAAGTTGTTACCACATTCGATTTTAGAACATTCCTGTCAATCATAGTCACTTTTCACATCTTGTCTCCCTATCACCTCTTATTGACACCCCTACCCCCACCCCCAGTTTTCTGAGTCCTAGGAAGTCATGGATCTACTTCCTGTCTGTTCTGAAAATGTCATAAATGGGGTCATCTGTCATATTCTGCTATGACTGGCTTCTTCTATTTTCAGAAATTCTCTCTCTCAAGGTTCTTCATGTCCCATCTGTCAGTCCGTCCTCTACTCTTTTTTCATGGGTGAATAATGTTCCACATGTGAGCATCACACACTTTGTTGACCTTGCCTCTGTGATGGACCTTTGGGGACAGCCACACTCTAGCTGAAGGATTACGACAGAGTTGACCCAGTATTGTGTGATGAAGGCAAAGCTGACCTGGAAAGATCTAGAAGGTCATGCTGAGGTGCGTGGTGGACATAATAAGGTCTCTTCGGTGGATAAGATGTGAGCTTTACTTGGCACTAACTGTATTCAGAGAGAGGCCCAGCTAACTCACAGTATTATATAATCCTGCTGAAGGGCTGCCTCCCAGAGGCTGCTCTGCTTTTCAGTTGCTTGGATGGGAGACTAGGAGATGTCAGTGTCCTTGGCTGATGGATTTGGTTTAGGAGAAAGGCGGGAGGAGGCACGGCTTCTTGTCCTCCTTACCTCCTGCAGGCTGCTGGCTGCAGGCACCGGGTCCCTGGCACTCACAAAGAGACAGGCAGCGTCTGGAGGGAAAGTCAAGAGTTTAAGCTAGTGTGCCTCCCGATCACCTCAGTCATTTAGCCATACTTCAGAGTGAGATGCTGTGAAGGCCTGCATTGGATGCCCCATGCTGGGCAGCACACGATGCCCAGATACCAAAAGTCCCAACATCCATCTTCTCTGAAGATAAGCTTTGTTTGGGAAGTTGCGTATTGCAGCTGACTCAGGGCCAAAAAGGCTGCCCTCTCCGACATCCACTGCATCCTATCCCAGAGCCTGCCTCGCTGCTTCCCAGCTTCAAACACTCTGCAGACAGATCCCCCCTTCTTGGTCCCCTCTGATGACTCTGTCTGGAGATCCTTGACCCTCCATCTGCGCTTCTCACTCCTAGGCCCAAGAGCTTCCTGGGTTGCCCTGGTGAGTGTTTCATTTTTGTTGGTTTTGATTTCCTCCTTTTCAGGCTAATCAGACACCAGGAAAGGTCTGCACTGAATCACAGTCGTGGCTGTTCCCCTGCTTCCTCTGTTCCTCCCTGCCTTCCCACTGAGCATCCTTTCCTGGGCCAGCAATGACCTCAGCAGCAGGCAGCCCAGCTGTGGGGACAAGCACCGTCCTGCTCTTCAGAAGCCAGGGACTGCCCATGTTAACTTGGGCCTTCCACTTCCCAGACTAGTCAGTCCACTGAGGCCTCCTTCTCAGCACTGATGGGAAGAGCCAGAGTGACACAGGCGGTGACACCGTGGAGTGATCACCTCTGCACAGAGGCTGGGACGATGTCCCAAAGGACTACTAGACTCTGCCTTTACAACCTTTGCCAGCTGGGAGATGCCATTTTGCCATCACTGCCCCTGTTTCCCTGGTACCTTCTTCCTTTTCCCTCTGACCTGTTGAAAGCCTTGTTAAAGGCCATGTTAAAATGCCACCTTCTCTTGGAAGCCCTCCTGAAGTGCCTGTGAGTGACACTGAAGCTTCTCAGCAGAGCCCTGAGGAGGAGGAGGAGGAGCTATGGGGTTGTTCTTACGCTGCTGCAGGGTGTAGAGGGAGATACACTGCAGGAGGAAAGCATGTTCGAGGGTCAGGTGGGGACTTTGCAATCAGTCACCTCCCCTTACTTGCTGGGTGACTTCAAGCAAGCGGCAGCTTCTCTAGATGTTGTGAGCAAGCCATAGGGCCACCCCGTGCATGCCAGGGCCTTTGTATGTGCTCAAGCAGGAGCAGTCTCTCACTGCAGACATGGGTCATTCTGCTGGAGGAGCTTCATGAAGCAGAGAGATGGGAGATAGCATATGGCTGGCAGGTGAAGGACATCTCCTGCTGCTATCGACTCTGTTGGGTCAGTTTTAGTGATGGTCCCTTCCCCACTCCTAGGGTGACGATGCCTGCTCCCCTAACCTGTCTTCAAGAGGAACCCCATTTGATCACTTAGCCCAGAATACCCTTCACCACTGGCATTTCTTCCTCTGAATTATCAACATCCTGACCCAGCCTGCCCTCTGGCTGTCAAGCATCCTTGTCTGTGCTATATATATATTCTGAGAGGGAGACCAGTTTCTTCTCAGGACCGTTCATCAGCACTGTTAACTGAATTGAAAAACACTGAAGAGTTAGTAAAGCTCAGGCTTGGGGTGTCTGTGAGGGTGTTTTCAGAGAAGACAAAACCCACATTGAATATAGTCAGTACTGTCCTCTAGGCTTTGGGCCTAGACTCAATAGAACAGGAAGGGTACGAGGCAACTAACTTATTCTCTGTCTCTCTTTCTTTCTGCTTCCTGGTTGCCACAATGTGAGTTGTTCTCCGTTACACTCTTGCTGTGATGGATCGACCATAAGCCAAGATAACACTTTCCCCCTAAAGTTGTTCCAGGTACTATTTGGCAGCAAGAACAATTGACCCCCCCCCCCCCCCCCCCCCCCGCAAAACTCTGTTGTGCCGGTCTGAAGAAATAGTCAGTACTAGCCTGCTTTCGCAAGCATCTCTTGAGTCACTGTCTGGCGTATCTCTACACCCCACCAAAGCCTAGATCCAGAGAGCTGAGCCTACAGGGCCAAAAGATTACTATGCCCTGGACACGGGGACCTCGGCTCAGTTTTGAGATTTGTCCACAGTAGAATTCAGCTTTCTCATTACCATCATCCCATCCTCCTGCCCCTCCCAGGCAGGGCACATAGGTGAGAGGGAGGTGACCAGTCACTTTCCACCTCCTGTCCCCCCCCCCCACCACCACCACTGTGTCCTTTGATGGGACACACTGCTTCTCCTAGCCTGCCTGGCTGTGGTGGCTGTGGAACGAGGCTGAGAATAAGCCTGTGTCCGAGGCAGCCCTCCAAATACAGCAAGGCTAGCCTGACCTTTAAATAGATGGGCTCCGAGCCACTCAGTTCCTGGAAGTTTGAAGAAAGTCAGCCTTTAAAGAGATGCGCCTTGCAACCTCAGGAAAGATCTGTGTGTTTGCAGAGGCCGTAATTTACTGCTGCTTTTGCAATTCATGATATGTGGCTGTGTAGCCGCTGGGAGCCAACATGCCAGTGTTAGGAGGGGGAAATCCTCAAGTATTTTAATATACCCCTGCTTGAAGCAAGATAAACATATGTATTGTGCTTCGTGAGAGAGGCGTGGTGGGGAGAAGGCAGAGGCCTGGCAAGGCTTGAAAGGTCCTTTTAAGCCGAACTCTGAGGGTTTTCTTTCCTCCTTTTTATTTGTAAGCAAAGCTGGCATGAGTAGATGATGCTGGGATCTACTTGGCTGCTTTGAAACTAGTGGCTCCCGAGACAGGCAGACTGCTCCGTCCCCTCCCTAAGCCATAAACCACCGCCCGCCATCTTGCCTCGTCCCACTAAAAAAATGAAGAAGCAAAGGCTGTCGTTACCCTTGACTGAGATGGCTGACTTTCTCGCAGGAAACTTTCCCTGTCACATCTCTCCCTTTGCCCCTTTGCCATCATGTCAAGGGAAGAAGGCTAATAAAGGTGGATGGCGGGAATTTGTCACATGGGAGTAGCTGACAGCTCGCATCGGGGAGATATGCTTCCATAAAACTGGCTGTTAAGCCTAGAAGTAGCAAGGTCACAAGAGGAGGGTGTTGGAATAGGACCAGAAGGAAGGAGATGAAGGGACGGGATATGACCCTGAAATCTGGACAGTTAGGATAGCTCGAGTGGGCAGTTGACAGATGTTAGTTACATGGCAGGCTCAACTTTAGGTTGTACCTTGAAGTCGATTTCCAGGGCCCTCGAGGTGGGGAGTCCAGGTGACAGCGTAGGGAAAAATGACTTGTCCCGCACCCCCAGATTTTCTGAAAATTTCTAAATTTGTTCTATCGATTAAAAAAAAAATAAAATCAACCAATCAGAAGAGGAGTTAATTCCCTTTCATGAAATCTCAAACAAACCTAGCTTTTGATTCTGATTCTTCAAACTTCATGGAGGATTGAGTTCAACCAGAGACCTTAAGCCCACTGTGCCTTGGCTTTTTGAAGAGAAGGTGTATGTGTTTTTGTGTGCGTGCATGTGCATTCTGTAGAGCTGGATGTGTTTGCAGACTCCATAAAGAATCCCCTTGCAGCCAATTCTCTCTTCCCTTCTGTACTACGTCATAGACTGCAACCATGTGAATTGACTCCATTAAATTTTTAGAATTTGCTCAATCCGGCTAGTGCCTTCTGGTGTGTGCAGGGTGATAGTTGTGTTTCTGACTGTCTCTTCTGCTTGCTGCTTGTGAGAGACACCCCTGTTCATGATCATTTTCAGAGTCCCTGGTGGACTTGAGCACTTTATTTCCCCTTGGCATTGCCAGGGACCCCCGTGCAAACTTTACAGCAGGCTCAGGACACTATGTCTTTCTTGTGCTTTGATTATCTGTCTTGGATGGGATGGGACCATGTTTCCCATTAGGACCCAGACTGGCATGTATTGAAGGTGTGTTTTGTACAGATGGAGACTGGTATTCTGTCTCCAGAGTGGTAGCCTAACCAGTGTGTACCAGGGCATGAGGGCATGTGAGTCACTTTCCACCTTGCATTGAGCCAAGGAGAATCCCCACCCAGACCTCCGTCCACCACTCTAATGCAGCTTGTGTTTACACAGTCCTGAGGTTCTCCTTCTCCTGTTTTTGCCAATCCCCAAATACGGCCATGGCCAGAAAGTGAGAAGGTGCCTCTTATGTAAGGCCCTGTGTGCTGGTCCCCAGACAATGCCATTTCCTTGCCTGGCCATGTGTGACTGCATAACACCGCTTGACTCATTTCCTTTGGAAAACTTGGCAGGGCCACGTTGCCCTGTTTCCTGCTTCTGTCACACAGATTCCTGGGAATACCACCCCTCACTGTGTTGCTGCTCTGGGGGTCTGAGATAGGAATGACAAGGAGGCTGTGCCACTGGATCCTTGAAATGGGTCTGCTAGAGATTTAGAGAGACAGCCAGAACTATGTTCAGAGTTAGGGTACCAGAAGAGGAATGGCAGACTCTCCCAACCTTTGTACTGAGAAATTTGGACATTTGTGACATTTAGAAGCCCTTACATGCTTCCTAAAACTATGGGGACCCCATTTTTGTGAGGCAGAATGGAATATCTGAAGGGGTTTGGGGAAGGTGAAAGAACTTTGCAACTCATTTTATATTTTTGAGACACTGTCTCATGTCACCCAGGCTGGCCTCAAATTCATTCTGTATAGTTGAGGATAGTCTTGAACTCCTGATCCTCATCCCTTCTTCACGGCCTGAGAGCTGGGGTTTGTAGGCATGCACCATGCAGACTGCTGGATTCATGATGATTACCCCACCAGCTGCTCAGTGGGGAAGCAGTGCTGGAGCAGGGTCAACAGTCACAGCTGAGGCAGGCGGGGCTGGGGTTAAAACAACATTGGAGGATTGTTTTGTTCTGCCTGAGCGGCTGTACCTGCATATGCTGGGGTCCAACCAGGCCCTATTCAAATTTTCTTTTCTTCATTTAAGCTTTTCTTCATTGAGATGAAGACAGCAGTACTCTTACCTGCTGGTTGTTCCCATGAACAACAGTATGCCCCTTTCGTCTCTGTCTTTTCTCTAGAGCAGCGGTTCTCAACCTTCTCGATGCTGTGACATTTTAATACAGTTTCTCCTGTTGTGGTGACCCCCTAACCCCAACCATAACATTATTTTTTGTTACTACTTCATAACAGTAATTTTGCTACTGTTATGAATCATAATGTAAATATTTTGGAAATAGAGGCTTGCCAAACAGGTCGTGACACTGTCCTAGAGGTTAATTTGATGCCTATTCAGAGAGGCCAGGTAGGTATATATTTCTCAGTCTCTCTGTCTGTCTCTGTCTGTCTGTCTGTCTGTCTATGAATGCATGCATGCATATATCTGTCTTTCCTATACACTAATCAGACAGATCACTCACTAGACAGTGTCTATTTTGTGCTTGGCCCTGGGATAGGTGCTTCCATTGAATTCTCAACATGAATTCATCCTGCATGTGGCAGGCTATTTATTTTTTGTCATAAAGGAATAAACGAAGTTTCAAAGAGATAAAATGCCATGTGTCTAGACATATAGCTAGTATGCATCAGAATCACACATAAGTCTACTGTCTGGCCTTTAGCCCATGGAAGGTGAAACAAAGGTGACCCAGTGACATGAGCAGGACCTCTGGCTGTGTGACAAGGGGAAGTTCTGAAGCTTGCCGAACTTCAGTTTCTTACCCAGAAAGCATCATGACCATGGCACTTACTTCATACCATAGCTGAGAATATACGCTAAAGCCAGGTTCCTCCTATAGATTAAAATGTATCTAGCATGGGTGCTAGGACCATCCCTAGTCTGGGTAGACTTGACCGAGAGTTCTACAGTCTGATGCTTCTGAAAGGGGTTGGCGAGGGCTGTGGACACAAGACAGGGTATGCTGTGAGATGTGGGCTGTTGGAGTTTTCAGGGTGTTGGGGGCTAAGTGAGGAGTGGCCCCGAGACAAGTTTTCTCCAGGCAAAAGTGCTTCCAGCTAGGACTCTGCCTAGTTGCACATATCCTGGCAATGCCCCGCTTTGCTCATAAACGATGAGGTTGTGGCTTCTGTGACTGCCTGGATGCTGACTGGTTGCCATCTCAATCTGGATGATTCTTGTATGAATGCTCCTTTCATGCCTTGTGCTGGTCTAAGAGACAGTGCTCCTTCCCCAGAGAGTCCATCCTCAAAGACCAGTAAGGAGAGGGGGCGGGGTGTGTCATAGCATCCTTTAGGACCAGTTGTGTTTTGTCATGAATCCGGTGTACAAGAACCAGACCACATTGCAAAGGGAACCTTTCAGAACCTTTTCAGATTCTTGCGCAGGACCACGCCCACTGTGTCACCTGGCTTGGCTCCACCTCTGCCTAGCCAGCTGTTCTATCTAGTAACCTCTTCTTCTCGGGGACCCTAGTGGCCATGGGTGTTCTTAATGACAGAGCCCCAGAAAAAAGGCGCCTCTGTGTACACAATCATTTGACCCTTTGGGGAGTTGACACAGAAGGTAGCTTTCAGGTAGAGGGGGAATAAAATACACGACTTTATTATTTGTGGAATAAAGTCGACAGACCCAACTACTACGCCACTGAGTTTTGCCTCCTGCATCCTCCTCATGTGATTATCTTACATTATTTGATTCCATTTCTTTTCTTCCCATGCTTATCTTCCATCCACAAATGCATGGCACCTGCTTGCCCACCTGTGATTCATGAGACCACTGGCCGCATCGTCTAGTTAAATCTTTATGTATGCAAGACAGGTCATTATCATTAATAGCTATCCAGAGGTCAAACTCAAGGTTCGGGAAGGCAAGATACTTTTGAGTCTCAGTAAGTGACGGAGGTAGAATTTGAATCCCAGATTCTTCATTACCCCAAATCATGACCTTTTACATGGCTGTGTCTGGCTGACGGCTCTGTGGACATCTGTACCTGGGTCTCTTTAGTTTCTTCTCACCCTGTTCTTGATTTGGTTCTTCCAAAGCAGCCTCGTTCTCCTCAAGACTGGAGCCAGCTGGACATCACTGGGTTTGTGTCCTCTGTATATGACCTCCTTGATTGTGTGCTCAAGGAATGAAGCCATGTGGAGAATAAGAATGTCCTCTTATAGGGGAGGGGTGAGGGGAATCCATTGACCCATCTTGGCCCCTCACATTGTTCTGGAAACAGTGCCCTTCACCTTTAGCAGGTTCAGACTGCCAGATGTGACAGATGTAGTTACCTGTGAGAGAAACTGGAAATAATTTGTTTCCAGAGAGGCAGTGCAGCCTAGAGGGCTACAGGTCCCTGAGGATGTCCCATCCTAGGATGGCGCAAGCCAACCTGGATTTCTTCTAAAGCACAGATGAAATCCCACCGCTTCCAAAGGCTGTACGGTCGACCACTCGAACACGGCTGTGTGACTTGACCACGGGACGTGCTCCTGAGAACAGGCAGGTTGGGGGTGTGAAGGAAAAGCCTTACCTTGCGCTTACATCCCGTGGTTTTACAAATGTATGCATTTGAAAGCTCCTAGCGAGACAGATGGCATGAACTCCAGCTGAAGATCCCTTTGGGCTTCTGACATTTGTTTTCTTTCGAGTGTTTAGAGGAAAATGACACCTTCAAAAAGTGATGCCATTTGTTCTGAGAGCTGCAAAACCATACTGCACTGAACAGAAAGATTTGCACTCTGCTGGACATGAGCTAAATTCCAACTGCATTTTTATTGCTTTGGCCTAGGGTCCTGCTGTGACAGGTGCATTGCTCTGTTAGGGATGATGTCAAGGATGGAGCCATGGGGGTGTGTGTGATGTAGAAATGCTGCTTTCTTTCTCTCTGTGATATTAGATAAGGGGCTGGAGGTGACTGCTTTCTCTCTGGAGGCCAATGCTTTATGATTGCTGAGGAGGAAAGAGCGCCTGTTCGGTGGTGCTCCCCCCCCCCCCCCAACTCGGCCTTCATTCTATTCAACAGTCATTAATGAAGGGTCCTCAATGTAATCTCAGCCTCGGCCTCCATGTTTGGAGCCACCCCCCCCCCCCAACGTGTCCCTCCAACCTTGACCCCCTCCGCATGAAAGGTCAACACCACTCCCAGATTCTATTTAAACTGCTCCCCAGAAAATAAACACGTGGTTTTTCCTCTTCCTCTCTGGTCACGTTGGCAGTCCTGTTGGCGGTTTCCCATTTCTCCTCAGGGCCACCTGGGAGCGCAGGTGTCTAATTAAACCTGGATATCTTTTAATTTGGTCTGATTCGGTTTGATTGGGATTATTTTGCATTGGCCTAGTGTCTTGGTTAGAGAATGTTCCTAACACATGCGGGGACTAAGTTAGGGTTCTTTGCCCTGATATGGTATGAATGGGGCATAGACGCTTTGTGGAGTGGGAGGAGCTGAGACATCAGAAGAACAGGTTAGATAGGATATGGCTCGAGGTGACTGGACAAAAGACACATTAAAATCATCTCAGACAGGTGCAGGATACACCGGAACTCCATGATCTTGGGCATTGTGTTCCACAAAACCTGCATTTTGTTCTCAAGGGCCTACTTGGCCTTTACTCTTTTGGCCACTTGTACTTCCTAGAGCCACCTCCTGCTACTGTCTGACACACACACACACACACACACACACACACACACACACACACACACAGTTATTGTGATGGTGCTTGTCGAGTTAGGCGAGGCTGAGAGTTGAAGAAAGTCTTACCCAAAGGCCTATTAGGACTAAGCGATGCCAGAAACAAACCTGAGGCCACATTGGAGGGGTTCTGCATTTCTGTACACTTCTCAGGTCCCCAGAGTCTGGAGGGAGATGGAGGGACGAGGTTTCCGTGTGGAAAGTTCCCTTCCCACTGGACCCTGCTCTTTCTTCACAGTCAATGATGGAGTATTATTGATCTTGTTAGCTATTTAAAAAGCTTTACAATAATAGTTACATAGATGATCACTTACTTAGTTTGCCTTCTGAGTGAAAGGTAGGCATTAGTCTGCCACCATGCCTTATTAGGGTTGCTGTGAAAATTCAGTCTATCAGTGCATGGAGAACACTCAGAATATTAGGTTAGACCCTTTGATATGGTCAGCATTCAACTTCCATGTATCCTCATTGTATCTGGTCAGTAGTACACACTCAGTGTATGTCTGCTGTCTTTGGGTGGAAATGATGTCCCTTATTCCGTGGGCACGCTAGGATCTCAACTTCCTGCTGAAGAATACACCTCTGTAATGCCATCTTTGTCCTGTAAGTGTTTATTTGAATGTTCTGACCATGAGCATCATGCCTCCGACGAATCATGGTTTCCGGATATGGGAGAATCCACATCTCTTCCCCATTGTGCTCAGTCTGTGGGCTCACGTTCCCATCGTCAAGCCCTGTTAGGTTACTTGTCTTCTAGCTGATGTAAAACACTCTCCACGAAGCAAACCTGAAGGAAGAAGACTGAATGACTTTGGCTCACAGTTCAAGAGTAACCCATCATCATAGGGAACTATGGTGACAGCTTGCCAGCTGCTCACAGTTCATCCTCAGTCAGGAATGGGATGCTGGTGCTCACCCTTCTTTCTCCTTTTTTTTGTGCTGTCTAGAACCCCAGTGTTGTGTGGTATTTTGACTGTGCTCTGACAAATAAAACTTGCTTGGAGTCAGAGAGCAGACCAGCCACCAGTTGCTTCCTACCTCTACTGAAGTTCCTTGATCCTCTTACTTACTACTTCCTGTTTCCTCTCTATCTCCAGTTCTCCAAACCTCTAGTCAGCTAGTGGCGAGCTCCAACCTCTAGCTCCAAACACAATCAAAACTTCACACATCAGTGACACTATCAAAATATCAGACAACACTCCAGTCCGTGGGGTAGCATGGCCAATATTCAGGGAGAGTTTGCTCACCTCATTTAACCTAAAAGAGATAATCCTTCACAGGTGTGCCCAGAGGCTCATCTTTTCAGTGATTTTAGATCCTGTCAGGTTGGCAGTCAGTACTAAGCATTGCAAGTTCCCAGCCTGGCCCTGAACTTGGGTCTTTTTCCAAAGATCATCCTACCGTGAGGTGTTCTGTGGGGCCTTTTGCCTATGGACCCATATTTGGGGTCAGAGTCATGACTCCCTTGCCACAGTCATCCCAAGCCCTAGTCTCCTCCCACCTTGGCAGACTTTCAGTTGGAGTGTAGTCCCGCCTTTCCCAGTTATTCCTAAACACACCAGTGTGCCTTATATGCCCCTCCCCCAACCACTTGTGAGGTATTGTTTTTCCGCATTGTGTTTGGAAGGGAATCTTTTTAAATTGCATTTCTTATCTAAACTTAACCCGGGTCTGTTTGCCTGGGACAAAGGAAAGAAATCAGTGCAGTTTGGTGCTGGCGAGCTCACAGCTGCCTCTCATTAACATATCATCTCATTTGCATTTTTGATCCGGCCCGGAAACTGCTGCTACTACGTCTCTCCCCTTTGACCTGTGATGGCCTCTTGAGGCTGGGAGGGGGGCAGGGTGTGCAGCCACCCATTCTACAGCTGTTGAACTAGACCCAGCGAGAGCCCAGGGCTTTCCTGTGAGTGATAGTTCCGGCGTGACTATGAAATCTCCATCTACCGTAGAGCTGACTCATCCTGGCAGCTGGCGTGTTTGTCATTTCAGGTACCCGAGCCTCCAGCTTCAGCATCTTTCAGGAGAAAGCAAAGTCCATAGTTCTGTGTCAGTCCTGCCCTGAAGCTGAGCATCAGCTCTTACCCATGGAAATAGTGGCTGTTCTGAAACTGTTAGGTCTGTCTGTGAGATTTTATGAGGCACCATTTTAACTCAGATTGCCATCCTATCTTGGGCCTTTCTTCTAAGAAAGAATAGAATGCTAGATGGGGCTTGGGGATTGGGGCCTGGGCATGCTCTCTAGGCCACATGGAGATGGTGAGATGACAAAGGTGACTCCATTTCTGCATTTGAGAAAGTAGTGCTTGATGTTGGTATCAGTGCTCATCCTAGCATGGGGTCTGACTCCTTGTAGGTCTTCAGGAATACTGCATGAAAGGACAGATTTCTCGAGCTTCCAGAATCATCTCACGGGATGAATTTCAACCCAGCTCTTCTCTGTGTTTGAACTTTTGTGAGGCTCTGCCTGTGCTAGCTGTAAAAATGGAGTGTGTTAAGTCTAATGCAAATTAGGAAGCAGTGTTGTAGTGAGTGGTAGAGACGCTTTCCTTGTTTGGCCTAAGGATGATCAAGTTGTAGTGACCTGTGCGAGATCTAAACTAAGGTGTCTCTGTCTCCTACTGTTGACATCTTGGATCTGATGGTTCAACACTTGGCTGTCTTGTGCAGTTTAATAGTCCCCACCCCCCTTTTCCTACTTCGTACCAGCAGCTCCACAAAAAACCAACCCTAGTTTTGACAACTCAACGTGGTTCCAGATATCAACTGTTCCCTAGTGGAAAGTGGAGAGTGCAAAGTCTCTTATTTATTGGAGACAGTGGGTTTGCAGATCTTGTGTCTCTTTAAACCTAGTAGTGCTGGCATAGACCCATCTAGAGAGCTTTGTGTCTAAGGACAAGTTGACACGTAACTTGGTGTACTATTTTCCCCTTGCTGTTACTAAAGGAACCTTTTATTGTGGCTCACTGTTTGATGGGTACAATTTATCATGGTGTGAGAGCAGTTGTAGTTCTGGCATCAGGAGCTTGACGTGGCTGGTTGCATGGCATCATAGTCAAGAAACAGAGACAGGTGAATGCTGGTTCTCATCTGGAGTCCTCATTTTTTCCCCCCTTTTTTAAAACTCAATACTAGACCCCAGTCCATGGAATGCTGCTGGTCAGGTTCATGGGGTTGGGATTTCATGCCTCAGATTTCTTTCTGTCAACGCCCTCACAGAACACCTAGAAGTCACCTACAAAGAGGACCCAAAATCTAGTCAAGTTAACAATTAAGATTAACCCCCATGCTTGGTCATGGAACATTTTCAGTGTTGGAAGCGAAGTTCATGCCTGTTGTATGAGAGGAACATACTTCTGTTTTCCTGATTGTGTGACCTTGAACATTTACTCAGCTTCCCGGATGGAAAGCCATCCCGTGTTCTCAGAGCTCAGACTTACATGTGACAGGAAAACAAAGTGGTGAAATGTTTCGTTTTCTATCGGTGCTCTAGAAAATGCTGGCAGTCTCTTTATGACTGACACAAACATCTTCAGGAAAAGGGCTCTCAGTTCTTGTGTGAGGTTCAGTTGACATTTTCTGTGTAGCCGTAGAGAAGAGATTCAGGTCCTGAGATCTGCGTCTGCATAAAACCAGCTTGGTTCAGGGCCTGAGCTCTGACTGTGGTTTCTATATCTACCACTTGCTAGCCAGCCTGAGACCTTGCCTGGCTTTCACCATCTCAGTCTGTTCAGCTATAAAATGAGGCCTAATAAGCATGCTAACACCACACAGTTAAACAGTTAGGGATTCAGAGGGAGCAAAAGGTCTCTCTGTGGCTTGTCCATTGGTCCTCCTTGATTCTAATCTAATAGTTGTTTCAATTGTATAGTTCTATTCTGGAGGTTCAGACATTTAGGGGAAACACAGTCAGCTTGTTCCTCTGTCCCCAGTGCTATGGAAAAATGATATTGGCAGTAGGAATGGTGGTCACAGGGACAGCTGGATGTCTCATTGGTAACGGTCAACCGGGTCCCTTTGAAGTGGTTTTAAGACCAATTTGGTAACTTGATTTGGAAAGTGGTATTGATGACTGGGAGGGCCCGGGCTGCCCATTAGCTGCTGTCTGGGTTGGCAAATTGGTTTAAATGGAATGAACGCGGTTTCTTCCTCCCCAGGGCTCATGGCTAAGGGCCAGGCTCTTTGTCAGGGAAAAAAATCTCCTGGGCAAAAAGACAAGTGAAAAGGTTCCCTGGAGCCTGCTGCTGTTTTTCATATGTGAATTCTGCTGTCCTCTGTGGGCAAGGCCAGGAGCTGATAACACTGGACAATGAGCTGGCCTGGGTGGGTGGGTGAGGGGCAAAGTAGTTCAAAGGGAATGGACAGTGACCAATGCTAGGCACTGCTTTTCCAAGGACTGCTTATCTGTCACCTCCCGATGAATGACATTATGCTTGATGACACCCTGGTTTCTTTTTCATTTCTTGTGTTTCTATACCAGCCAGTGTTACTGGGGTGAACTTTCCGGTGTTCCCTATGGGAGGCAAGTGTTGAAGCTTCTTGGGGGTTTACACAGGGGGGCCAGCAACACTGCTGCCTATGAGTCTGCTGAATATTTTCTATTCCCCACGATGTCAAGCTGTTTCCAGAACAGTCCTCCCAGTTTGTACCCCTACTCACTGGGTGCGGAGCCCCATTTCCCACATTATTGCACCCCTCTGTTGGGTCACAAGCTTGCCAGTTTGATGGGTTAGGTGCACATCTGCTTGGTTTTCTCATTGCCAGCGGTTAGGTGTCCTGTGTGTGGGCACTCACTATGTGTGAGGAAGGAGCGCAGAGGCAGCTTGTCTACTCATGGCCTTCCTGCCCCCACCTGCACGTCACTATTCACTGTACTTGCCAAGCGATTATTAGGTACCACGTATTCTAATGATTATATTAGGTACCTGCTATAGATGACATGTGCCTGGTGCCAGGGATATAGAGAGTAGCACGTGAACATGGCTCTGTTGTGGTGGGTGTAGAGGCAAAGGGGAACGGTATTAAGTATTTTTTAAATTTATTTTTATTTTATGTGTATTGATGTTTTGCCAAGGGTGTCGGGTCCCCTGGAACAGGAATAACAGACAGTTGTGAGGTGCCAGGTGGATGCTGAGAGGTGAACCCAGGGCCTCCGGAAGGACAGACAATGTTCTTAACCATTAAGCCATCTCTCCAGTGCCAGTATTAAGTATTTGTAAGCGGAAGAAGCTAATGCTTAGAAAACATCTTCTGTTCTCCTGAATGGTTTTAAGTAGCCTTGCCACTCAGCACAGAAAGGAAACCATGGTCTTGTCCCTCCTCTCTCTAGGAGAAAGTGGTGTTTCCCAAGGAGAGGAGAACAGAGAAACAGGGGAAACATAAGGGCAATGCTTTTTAAGAATGAAGAGAAGAGCTCTTGGTTGGTAAGGGCTCACTGTGTGCTCGACCCCCTGGGAAGAGCTCAGCCTATGGCCAGGCCACAGTGAACCTCCGGAGCTCACAAGGCAAACCTCGGTTCCCTTGATTCTTTAGTGGTCACTATGTCAACCGCTCAGCTTCTGTATGGAAGAGCTGGGCAGAACCGCGCTGCATACCCCTGTTCCTCTGAGAAGCTTTCGCAAGAGCAGCGGGCCCTGTGTGAACACCACGTGGTATATCCTACCTCCACAAGCATAGAGGCTTTGAATGGAATGCCGAAGAAAAGGAGCTGGAGTAGTTAAGTGACACATTTTCCGTGTTTCCTCATCCCTTGTAGAGAGCCGAGTTCTGTCACCATGGACGCTGGCAGTGGCATGTTCATGCCCGTGGCAAGCAGTCAGTCCTGAGGTGGAAGAATTACCTGTGAGATCCGGCTTGTAAACAGCACAGGTGAGATGGAGTTGTTTCAAGATGGGGGAGACCCATTCTTGGTCTCATGAGCCTGTTGGTCTCTCTGAGGAGACACATAGACCTGTCCCACAGTGGGAATGTGACTCTGGCTGGACCGAAGTCAAGGTTTTTTCAGAAACACTGGTAAGGTAATATATATCTATCAGGAAAGTTTTGGGAGAAGGTGATGGTTGCTACCTCCAGCCTAGTCTAATCGTGACCCTTAGAGTGTATGATGACGTCCTAGCCTTCCATCTCAGAATATGACTGTGATCCCAAACAGGGTCTTTGAAGAGGTGATTTTTTTTTTCAGTGAGGCCTCAAGTGTGGGTCCTCAGCCTGTGTGACTGGTGTGAGAAGAGGGTATTGAGACACACATGCCTTCCACAGAAGATATAGCTGAGGCTTTTGAGAGAGACGGCCACAGCCCAGGCAAGGGAAGAGGTCTCAGGTGAAGTGGACCTGGCTGAGTCCTGGTCTTGTGTAGATTGGTAACTTGAGAGCTATGAGGAAATGACTTTCCCAGCCTGCGATAATTTGTCGCTTCTGTTCTCTGAGAAAACTACAGTGACAGAGTGAGTCATTTTGCCTTTGTAGCCGTCTTTTGGTCTCAGGTATAAAAAGGTGCCTTGGACTGTCTGCCTCAGGCTGTGGGATCTAGAGCTGGCTTGAAGAGCTCCCAGTAACTGCTTAGGACCTTACCACAGGCCAGGCCCTCTTTGAAACCCTTTTGGAAGCTGAACACAGGACATCTTTTTGTGGGCCTTTTTGGGAGGAGATGCTTCCATTCCCCTTTACAGCTGAGTGAGGGGACCCCAGAACCCTTGACTGTCTTACCTGATGGTGTTCAGCCAGGAAGGGGTTCAGCATCTTAAGAACTATTATGTTGTTCTTTGGAGCCCCTATGCCCAACCCCTCCCTAGTACCTAGATTATAGGACACACACTGAAGACAGATTCCCAGAGATAAGACAAGATCCTGTATGTTATGTTTGGTGCACTGTAGACATCAGAAGCTGTGTGTGTGTGTGCACGTGCACGTGCCTGTGAGTGTGTGTGTGTGTGTGCACGCGCGTGCCTGTGAGTGCTCACTCTAGCACTCCTGTACTCTCACTGCTCCATCAGGCCCCTTTGCTTCTGTTCTCTCTCCTCAGACCTCATCTTCATTGACATTGGCTTTCATCCCAGAACTCAGCCTGGCATGCAGACCTGCCCTGTAATCTTCACACCTCACAGGGCTAAATCAACAGGGGGTGGCTTTTGGGAAATGACTTGTCCCTATGAATCTGTCCTTTCCTCCCCAGCTCCCTCTAATCTTTCTTTCCATGTGCAGTTTCCAGGGCCCCGGCCGGCATTCTCTGCCTCTTTTTAAAGAAGCACCTCTCATCGTTGACCAGTGTCCGACTCCAGGGAAGGGAGGGCAGCGCTAGCCCTGGACTTACACAGAACTTACGGGAAAATGCATCACCCTGAGCGTGGGCCTGCCAAGGCACCCACCCAAGCCAGCCCTGCCCGGGTTGGATGCACTGACCGCCTTAGTCACTGGCCAGAGACACTGTGCTTGCTGGAGCCTTAGTCTACTCCACCTCTCTGATGGCTGAGTTCCTGGAAAAGCTTTACGCCATGGGACGTGGGTTTTTCCCTCCTGCCATATAAGTGGAGCTCTCATCCGCTGGGCTCTTATTCAGTTCAGGGATTGTATTGAACCTTTCAGACATGGCTTGTGAGTGTGTGTGAACACATATGCATGCATGTGCCCATATGGGCGCCCGTTTGCATGCGGAGGTTAGAGGTCTGTGTTGAGTATCTTCTGCAATCTTTCTTTCTTTTTAAAAGATTTATTCTTCAGACCTTTAATTCCAGCACTTGGGTGGCCGAGGCAAATGGATCTGTTTTATGTTCAAGGTCAGCCTTGTCTACATAGGGAGTTCCACAAAGACCCTGTCTCAAAATAAATAAATAAGTAAATAAATAAATAAAATAAAAAGCCACAAACAAAAAAAATCCCTAAAACTCAAAGATCTGTTTTTAATATTTTTAATTTTGTTTATGTATTTTGTCTGTGTGTATGAGTGCAGGTACCCACAGAAGCCAGAGACTTTGGATCCCCTGGGGCTAGAGTTCTAGGCGATCCTGGTGGCTGATGACCTGGGGTCATCTAAAAGGACAGTGAGTTCACTGGACAGCTGAGTCAGTTCTCTATCCATAAGCCCCTCCCTCGCCACTCTTTATCTTTTAGAAAAGAGTATCTTGCTGAACCTGGCTGCTCCTGTCTCCATCCTTCAACCCAGACATTATAAGCATAGACTGCCATGCCTGGCTTTTTATGTGTGTGCTGGACATTCAAACTCTCGGATCCTCATGCTTGCCTAGAAAAAACACTTTACAAACAGAACCATCTCTTCCACAAGCCCAGCTTTTTATCGGATGCTCCTACTAATCTGATCTGGTCTCCTGACTAATTGGGGTGCCAGCTCTCAGCTTGGAAGCATGAGGACTCACAGGAGAAAGTACCTGGGGTAACTGAGTCAACCCAGGGTGGCACGCTGTCCTTGTTGGCTCCTTGTACACAGGGGAAGACATGGCTCATGAGTGCACGCAACAATAGACTTTGTAGCCACAAAGCTATGCTATTGTGCCTTCTGGGGAAGCTAAGCAGGGCTTCCTAGTGAAGCTAAACTTTGAGCCTTAGACTCCAGCCTGTGAGCTCCTGTTACCTCCACGCTGTCTCCACTAATAAAGCCTGGAGTGAGCTCCAGGGGACAGATTGGGGTCACCATGCATGCACAGGGAATTTACTTAAGGAGCCCGGCAGAAAGGAACTGCTTGCCGCAGGAGGCGGAGGTGACAGGGGATAGTCACTCAGGATGAGAGGACTGGAGGTGGATTAGGAAAAGACAGACATCAATCAGCCAATGGGAGCCCGCCCTGGGAGACCTCCTTCTAGTTATCACAGCTGTTTGTCTATAAGCCGTCAGGACTTCACCCTGGCTTTCTAGTCCCTCTCCCTATACACGGGCACAGGGGAGCAACATTTTGAGGGGCTGTGGAGCCAGGATGGTTCCCACCCACTCAGCACTTAAACAGTGACTATAGTACCCCCAAAGACATGATCTCACTCCATTGAGCAATGGCTTGGGAATCTAAGCCCCACTAGGCTGAAGGGGGAACTAGAACTTCCTGAGAGAGAGGAAGTATCAACCAAGAATGGTTCTACTTTACCTTCTACCCTGTCATGCGTTCTGAAATCCCACAGGTCTCCCTTCACAGAGATTTTCACAAGGGCGTCCATGTCATTCCAAAACCTGGTATTCATCTCAGGGGTAGACCCCCAGAACCCTGGGTAGGAAACCCAGAGTAGGCCCAGTGCCTGGAGCTCATGCAGGCCTTAGATTGGGAAAAAAAAAAAAAAGTGTCACTCCAGGTGTAATGGAGAGCACGGAACCCCAGCGTGGTCTGGAGGTGGGAACTGAATGCATATTCTCAGAAGGGTACTCCAAAAGGCATTGAGCAAGAATTTGGGTATAGCTCAGTGGGAGAGCACTTACCTAGCACGCAGGAGGCCCCGGGTTCAATCCCCAGCACTGAAACAAAACTAATGAAATAGAAAGCATTTAATAGAGGAACTCAATGACAACAGCACCCACCCTGCCCTTAGCTGTCACTTCCCTCTGCTATGCATGACCCTGCCTTGCTTTTTTTCTTGGCCAAGGGCTCTCTAGAGGAATACTGTTTACCCATCACTAGTCTGGGATACACAACCCGGAAACGGTTGGACTGGCGGGTAAGCCCAAAGTGTCCCTTCTTCTTATTTTGCACTGTTCCTTAGGGAAACAAAAAAGGATCCATTTAGTGTTGCTGTAGCAAATTTATTATTATTATTGTTGTTGTTTGTTTATTTATTTTTAAGGAAGGCAGCATTTCCACCTGTGCTGCCTGGCTTGGGAGGGAGCTCAGATAAAAAACAGATTGTGGCACATGCTGTGTAAGCAGCTCAGACAAAGCAGCCCAGCCTCAGTGTGCCCAGGGAGGCCGCAAGCCTGCAGTTTCCCTGTCTCAGCAGAGAGGCAGGAACCTGTTAACCTGTCTCAGGCGCTAAGAAAAAGATCGCAGTGAGATCACGTCTGTTGAAGCCCGCTGAGTTCCTGCAGCTCCCGTGCCGTGTTTCCTTATTGCTTACTCATCAAAATGATCAACCGGGCTCAGAACTGCTTTCTTCCCCTCTTCCGGTTCCTGGGTTCCTTAAGCATGTCAGTCGATGCTTCCTTTGCAGTTTGAAAATGAAGTGGTTAATCTAAACATTCTGTCTCAGAGTGACCTGGCACACCGTAGAAGCTTATTTGGGCTGTGTCTCCATCGAGACTGTGCCTTTCTGATGGCAGGTAGGCCACTGAAGTTCAGGCTTGAGGAACCCAGAGAGGTCACGTGACTGTGTGCAGTCAGTTGTATTTGCCTCCAAGTCAGGCCTTTTAGTAATCAGACTTGCAATTTCTAGATTATTCTGTTCAGTAGCAGAGCAGCAAATCTGCATTTCCTCAATGAGTGAAGGGAAGGTCTGCCCAAAAATTGGCCTTGTGAGGTCTTTAAGACTCAACATTAATTTTTTTAAATGCAAAAATCCCCAACCAGGCTACTTCTGTTTTTTTTTTTTGTTTTTTTTTTTTTTTTAAATTTTGACAGTCTGTGCACAGACCCAGTGGGAGGCCACCACACCAGAGAGAGGTGAAACTGCTCTATAAAAACCTCCACAGCACTGTTTGCAGGGAGTGGGTGGACACGCCGACCTGTGACCAGAACACAGTCCCGAATCTTCCATTACACTTCCAGAAACCTAGCCCTTTATATGCCTGGCTGGGAGATGAATGGAAGAACAGATAAGGACAGCTGACTCTGACAGACCAGGGCCTATGGGCCAACCACTTCTCTGGAACTATTCGAGTGCTGGATCTGTGCAGGGTCAGCGGCTCAGCCCAAATGCCTCCCCAACTCTCTCCTCCCCTTTCCAGTAGGAAGTTGAAGCTCAAACTCAGAGCTGTAGACCTGGGACTGAAACCTAAAGCTCTTGAGTTGAGAGGCTTCGACCTTCTCTTTGTCTGACTTGAATAAAAAGAAAACATACAAACAAAAAACCCAAAAAGAATTCTAGGTACACACCTTTAATTCCCGCACTCAGTAGGCAGAGGCAGGTGGACTTCTATGAATGAGTATGAGGCCAGCCTGGTCTACATAAAAGTCTAGACCAATAAGGGCTACATGGTGAAACCCTTTCTCAAAAGCAAATAAATAAATTGCTTGATTAATTAACAAACGTTCTGTCATAAGCCCATATCTACATGAACTTCTAAATGTCCTCTCTCTTTTCTAGATTGGGATTTATACTTTGGCCAGAAGGGTCAAAAGCTGCTGGACACATATCTTCTCCTTCCTGTAGATTTCTGGCAGTTGGAGATGCATGTAGAAATAGGCAAGGTTTGTCAAGAAGGTTGCCTGCAAAACTGTAGAGAAAATACAAAGCCTGAAATTATAATGGCCTTGAATACGCTTAGGGGCTGGCAGCAAGACCACTGATGCATGCAGCATGAAAACAAAGCAGAAAACAGGGCATTCACTATGTCTCTGCAAGGGCTGGAAGACTTGCTTTACGGTCATGCTGACCCTCTGTTGCCTTCCTCGTGGGCTTTAGAATCTTTTCTGAGACTCATTCCTGGGAGTGTGAGGAGCCAGGTAATGCCCATATTCGAATCATCTTAGGGTTTGCTGAAACAGTATGTAATCATGCCTGGGGCTGGCTCAGGCTTCACACCCAATCTGCCTGATCTTCCTCTTCCTCTCCTCCCTCTTTCTTCCCTTTCACCTCCTCTCCCTTCTTCCTTCCTTCCTTCCTTCCTTCCTTCCTCCCTTCCTTCCTTTTCTGCAGGGTCTTTTTATGCAGTTTTGACTGTCCTGGAGTATATTATATAGATCAGGCTGACCTCAAACTTGGAGATCCTGCTATCTTTGCCTCCCAAATGCTGGGCTCAAAGGTGTACCCCATCATACCTGACAGCATGTATTTGCTTCTCTGTTGTGTTTTCCATTACTTCTCCAAGAGGGGAGTGACCTGCCTCAACAGGTAACCAAACAGGGCCAGGATACTGATGCTGGTCATGCCTCTCTCTGCGTGTCTCTCTTTCTCATATTGTTTGTTGAGCCAGAGTCTTGCTACTTAGCCAGACAGACCTTGATCCTCCTTCTTCAGGTACAGGAATACTAGTATTACAGTTAGGTACCACAATTCCCAGCTAAGGAGTAAGGATTCAGACCCCTGATGAGCATCCCAGTTCCTTCACACAGCAGTGACTGAGCTTCTGTTTCTGCCTGGGGTGTAGCTTCTTCCTGGGAATTTTCATATGCCTGGGGTTTTATATGTGTTATCTCTTTTCTCTGATGCCACCGTGGGGACAGTTCTTCTGTTTTACACTCAGAATGACTGGCACAAGATGTGCAGGAATTTATGATGCTTCCAGAATTTAGTGAGGTGGCATGGTGCTGTGTCCAGACTGAACTGTATGATGTTTTTGAACAAGTGTGGAATTGGAGTTAGTGTTTTTAAGGCAGTCATCTAGGTGTAGTGAAATCATTAGGATGGGCCCATCTGGTCTGACCAGTGTTCTTGTTAGTTGAACAGTTGAGAAACTAGAGATGCTTGAACATGAAAAAGATAGTGCAGGGACAGTGAGAAGTGCCACGTGCAGGCAGGTCAAGGGGAGAGACCCTACTGCCACCTCGGGCTTAGCATTGTGAGATCTTAGATCTCTGCTGCTGAAGCCCGGCCTCTGGTGCTATGATATGGTGCCCCGGGTCAACAATGATACTTAGTCAATATCAGTGATTAAAACCATGATCTCTATTGGAAATGTTTTTATTTCCATTGTAAGTGACATAAACAAAATCTACGAACAACAACAGGCCATTCGGCTAGGGCTCCAAGTTACTAAGCTCATTGGCTTTGGGAGCATCTCAAGCTTGGTGTTGTACCTCTGAGTCTTTATCAGCATTGTTTCTATTTGGCAGGAGTCACACTTAGTTCAAGGACACCAAAACCAGGGACTTAGGTATTTCATACAAGGACTGCATTTGAAGCCATTTCTCAGGCTGTGAATTTACTCACTGTATTTATACCATCTTCTGTCAGAGCTAGTCTGGGTGATTGATCTTGTTTATGACCACAGCATACCACAGAAATGAAAAAAAGGCATCCATCTACACCCAAACTGGAAGCCTTGCCTTTAGCGGGCAGCTTCAGGTCGAAAACTCCGCTTACCACCCTCCCAACTCCTGAAGGAGGATCCTCAGTTATACTTGTTAAGGCTGTAGGTATAGCTGTGGCTGTGCAACCTCTATTCATTGCCGTCAAAGCCCATGTCTAGACCAGCCCAGTCGTAGCACTGGGCTACGCTATGCTTGTCCTGTATATGGCTACTCTGCCTCCCATGCTGTGATGGTGAGAGAAGGCATTGTAGCATAGTGAGGACGTCACCACCACTTCATGTTCTCTGTCAAAAAGGGAAAACTCTGCCCTGCGGGTCATTTCTTAACAAAACCTCTGCAAAAGATGAAAACAGGTCTACCCACACAATGCAGGGATGAGGGAGCAGCAAACAGATAACCCTTGTGGTACAAACCCCCTTCTCTCTCTTGGTTTTCAGAGGTCTCTTTTATAGACCAGGGCTCCCATGTGTCTATTCTATAGGAAAAGAGATTATGACTCCGGCAATGATGCATCCCATAACCCATTATTCCCCTCTGCAGGTGAGGGAGGGTGTGCCCTGACTCCTGTGACTCTGCCAGGTGTTCCTGTGACTGGAAGTTTGCACACACAGGTGCACTCCCAGGCAGCTTCCCCGAGACTTTCAGGAAAGTGGGGCATGGAGCAATCCCCAGGTGCTCTGCTGTTCCTGCTTCCTCAGGCTGAAACCTCAGGGCAGGGGACAGCTTGTGCAACCTAAGGACAGATGCATTCTCAGGTCTTGGCCCTGGTGTCTAATTTCCTGGCACCAAAGTTCCAGCTGCCTGGCCAAAGCTGAGTGTCCCAAACAGAAGCAAGGCCACATGTAAACCGGAGTGGCTGGGAGTGTATGGGGGTACGTACATGCAAAGTACCACATGGGGACACAGAGTGGCGTGACGGTCAGCTGATCTGAGTGAGGGTCATGGGGGCTGTAATTTGTGTAAATATAATCATTTAGTACCTTTGCTTACCAACCTTAAGGAGCTTCCTGCTTTCTGCTTTGTTTGATGCAGGCTTTGGGGAAGGCACAATTTTTCCACACTGACAAGCCTGGGGCTCTGCATAGGGAATTAAGATACAGACCAAGGATGATGACCAAAGGCCTGAGGACCCCAATCGCAAAGTGCAAAGTATCCTTGGACTTTCGGGATGGTGAGCGCATGTCTTTGTAGTCACGTGTATCTCGTTTCCCTGGTAGGAACACCAATTAGCTAGCAGGTGTGGGTACCATGGAGCCGCGCTCAGACTTAAGCACCTTATGCCATCCTCATGACTCACTCCGAGTTGGGTACCATGGAAACAGGCTCTTGGAGGGCATCAGTGAATACTCTGGGGCTGCATAGCTTGCGTAACGTGGCAGAGAACAGAATGTAGCACGTGGCCAGCATTCTCGTGGTATTCCCTTCCCACATATACTTTCAAGGCCGAAGATTGGGAGGAGTAAGGTGAAGTGAGCGAGCCTAGGCCTGGGTGTCTCTCTGGGCTCTGAAGGAGGAGGGAAATAGAGGAGATGTACATATCCACGTGAGCACATCTATCCATGGCAATCAGTGATCCTGCAGACTGTCTCTGACTGCTTGCTCCCCTCCTGGCATTTTCAGCCCCGTTCATGCGTGAAGTGGGTGTTTATGAAGCCACTCCTGAACCTCAGTTCTACGCTCAAGGCACACGGCCCTGAAGGTGCCAGGACTTTCTCTCAGAGAAGCCCTTGGTACCATAAACCCCTCAGGGAAGGAGGCAGGAAGTGCCACTTTGACTTCCATACATGTCTGTTAAGCTGCTTGACACTTGGAGGGAAATGATAGGATGGGAGGACTTTTGTCTGTGCTTGGGCCATCTTGTCAAGCCCTGGCAGCCCCCGCTCAGCCTCCAGAGAAGATTCCCCACTGAGTTTATTTCCAGGCCAGGAATGGCTTTCACCACACTGTGCCACACGCTTGCCTCTGTGAGCTCCTGCTGGCTCCTATCCTCCCCCACACGCCTGAGTAGTTCTCAGAATGCTCTCCTGTGTTCTGCAGTGTGCGCCTTGCAGGACAGGGTGCTTCCTGGAAATCTTCCTCATTCTTTCCTGATCCGCAGCTCTGCTTTCACTACGAGGAATCCTTATAGGCAGACATTCTGGCGTCCTCTCTCTTGTCCATCTCAAACCTAATTGCTGCAGTTCGCGAGTTGGAGGAGCCTGATTCCATGAAAGGGGGCCGTATTTGTCCCGAGGCCTCAGCTGAAGAGCAGTAGCCAAGGCTCCAGCCTCTGGTGGCCAGGCTTCTATGGCCCTTCTGGTCTTCTGCCTCCTGGAGGGCTACAGATAGGAGACACCCTTCCTGGAAAGACAACAGCTTGGGGACACTACAGATAAGGCCAGGCGGGTGTGCCTGGTCGGCCCCAGAATAAAAGGCTTACCAGGAGAGGTTTCTTAGGATTCCACCTTCCTTGAGGTGGGTCCTGCCGATAAAGATGCCTTTGAAGTTCCGTTGGTGGTAGATAGGATCTCTGTGGCAGAGCCTGTCACAGGGAGCCTTCTGGATGGCTGTCCCCAGATAGCCAGATCAGCAGGCCGAAGATAGAGAGAAAGACTTATCTGGAAGGGCCTCTGCAGGACTGGCTTTGAGGTACTTCCTTCCTGTCAGCCCATTTCTGGAGTCATTCTCTTCTCTGCAGATGCAGAAACTGAGGCATAGGTCACCATTAGAAAGTCCAGACGAGAGCGTTGATGTTTGTAGTGAATGTGGGTTCCACACTGTGGACGTTCAGTACATACTAAAGCTGATGAACACAAGCATTGTACCACATTTTGGGAGCCCAGGAATAGATCCCATACCCTTTCCCAGAGAAAATTCTGGGTCTCCTGCCTGGAAAGAGCTTAGATGGCCATCGCGGGCAAGGTGTGCTGGGGAACAGGGAAGCACGCAGCAGAACCTGCAGCTGGACTTGAGGGGCTAAGAAAGAGGTAGAAGGAAGGCAGAGCAAAGCGAGCAGGAACCAGACTCTGGTGGAGCCATTTGCATTTTGGCTGAGGGCAGAGAGTCATAAGGATTTTAAGTCAAGGCAGAGAAGGAAGAGAGTGGCCTCTTCCAAACCTGAGACTCTGCATTCCGGGGACAACATTGAGAAGGATGAAAGGTGGCCGTGAAGGCGAAAGTGAAGGTGTAATTTTGTAGTAGAGCACACAGTCCTGGTTTGATCCCTGAAGAAACACACACGTGAAGGGGTTTGGGGGTGATCTGGGGGGCATCTGGAGGGGCTGGAGGAGGAGGACCTATCCTGGGACAGACATGGGTGAATTGGAAATCCCTGACACAGAGATTCCACACAGTGCCTTCAGACATCATTACTTTCATTCCAGAGGCTGGGGTACTCACTGGCATAGGTGGCCAGCCTTTGAGAGTTCCAGCGTGCCCCTTTGTTCCTGCCCTAGAAATGACGTCCTCCACAGGTTCTAGAAGAGCGTCCTTGGAGGGGGCGAGGTCTGGAAATCTTTAGGGTAAGCTGTGCTTGTTCCTCGAGACTGCATATGGGGCTGGTTGCAGGCGGGATTCTTTTTTTGTAGGAAGGACTGTTCTCCTACTGTTGATAAACGCACAGGCAGAAACAGGGAAGGGTCTTCTCCTGAATAGAAAGCTGGACCTGAGGGCCTCTCACAGAAGGAAACCCATCCATGATTCGGCCTGTGGAGTGGAGGCAAGGTTTAGCTGCTAGTGTCTTGAAGAGAACAGATGAGGACAGGATCTTGGGATTAGACCTGCAAACATTAGTTCTTGGACTGCTGAGTTTCCCAGATCCTGGCCTCAGTCCCAGTACTGGGCACAAAGGGGTTAGGTCAGCCCTGAGGAGGGTGTGAGCTTCACTGTGTGCATTCCACACAGAACCCCAAAGTCTGCTCCTGTTGAAGCAGCTGTCACGAGGCTCAGGCATCTGCATAGGCACTCTGGGAAGAGTGTCCTCCATGTCCCCACGCTCAGATGGAGGTACCTCCTAAGGGCAGCACAATGGTAGCACCTCCCTTCCTTTAAAGATGGAAAGGTAGAAAATTCTAAGTTCTCCACTATTCCTTCCATCCCAGCTTTATCTATGAAGATGGGAGATAAGTTCAGGGTAGTTCTCAATTGCCCCAAGGCTACAAAGCTGCCTTATTGTAAAGTAGACAGGAAAAGTCTGCCTTTCCCTGGCCCTCAAAATGCAAAGTTATTGGTATAGTAAGGTCCAAGTATTCTAGAAGGGATCAAAAGGAAAAGCAAAGAGCAGTTTCTCAGCTCCCTTACAGTATGACCCGTCTTGCCACTTCCACCAGCATGGAGATCAGAACGCTAGCAGGCCTCCTGCTTTAGAAGTAAAGTTTTATTAGGATACAACCATTCCCATTCTGTATTTTGTCTATGTTGATTTGTTGCTTCAAGGGCAGATTCTAGTCATGGCAGCAAGCTTGTGTCCTATAGGGACAGAAGGAAAGGCCAGCCCTGTTGTAACTGCAGTTAAGACTCTAAGACTGAGTTCTTCTTTGTAGAGCATCAAGTACTTTGTAGGCTATTTCACGTTTATTATGATCGCCTTGAATTTCAGACTGGGATGGTAAGACGGTGAGTTGCCACTCACCCAGGCCTCCCTTCTCCCACAGGCTAAGTTTACCCTGCATTTCTTCCCTCCATCCCTCCCTTCTTCCCTTCCTCCTTTCCTCCCTCCCTCCCTTCCTCCCTCCCTCCCTTCCTTCCTTCCTTTCATTTTTCCCATTGCCCAAAAGCAGCTTCTTTATTAACCAAAGACAATAAAACATATTCATAGCATACAGAGGGGAATCCCACATCAGTCTACCCTTGGACTTCTACTCAGAGGCTGAGAAACCAGGATCATGAGTACAAATGTCTCCCAGACTGTTTACTGGAGTCCAACCTCGGCTGGATAACAAACCACATCTTAAGGGAATTTGTCAAAATATCAAAAACGAAATGAAAACAACAACCCCCCACCCTTTCCCTGCCAACCTTACTTGAAAAGAATGACCACACATTGCCTGATATTTAAAGGAACCACGGGCTGTTGAGACGGTGGGCATCCCACTTAGCACGTGGCAGCAGAAAGTACCCATCTCTAAGTGAAGTATGGCCCATCTAGTTAGTCAACTTCAATTTGTGGTCCTTATATTCCTTCTGTGGTCCTTGTTCATCTTCGATTACCCTGCACTGCTACGCCACTGCCGCAGCCAGACACAGCAGCTCCAGCCCACCCACCCTGCTTGGCTAGGTTTTCCTGTAGATGTCATTGTTTGGGGACTGCTGGGTGAGCCTTAGGGTTTGGAGAGCGTGGAACATGTCTCTACCCTTGGAATATCTGCAGCCTCTGCCTGGCCTGCTATATAAGTTACTTATATAAGTTACTTACTTTATGTTTTATATTGTATTACTGTGACAGCACACCCACCAAAAGCGAAGCACAGCAGGAAGGGTTTCTCTGGCTCGCCATGGGGAAGAAAGCATGATGGCAGGACCACAAGGCAGCTGGTCGCGCTGTATGTGTGACGAATACTGGTCCTCTTTATCCTATTCATTTAGTCCAGAATTCTGGCCTGCAGCCTGGTTCTGCTCATATTAGGGTGGGTCTTCCCCACCTCACTTAACCCAGTCTTAGAGACTCTCCCACAGCCCTTCTGGAGGCTTGTCTCCTAGGAGATCTAGATCCTGTTATATCAGCAATCGATATGAACCATTATTTCTGGCATCCAGCAGGATTTCAGTAGTGCTTTATGACTGGGAGAAGGATTCTAGCAAAGGAGAAAGTTGGGAGTCTTCGTGGTTGAATACAAGAGCCCAACTTCTGGAAACCATGCTAGCCTGCTTTGTGACCTTGGACAGGGAGCTGACTTTCTCTCTGTGCCTTCAATTTCCTCATGTGAAAAGTGGGGTAAACCTAGCACTGATAATACCGTGAGAGATACAGGCATGGCAGTGGGTCACGTGCAGGAAAGATTCTTGACACGTTGCCAGATTGACAAGAAACAGGCTATTACAGGCTCAGGGGCATTTGCGGCAGACTCCCTAGAGACAGAGGAGGAAAGAAGAAGCAGTGTGATTCTTTGATAGTCTTGACAAAGGAAATTCCCAGCAGGTGAGGGTGTTAGAGATGGAATAGCCAGCCTCCCCTCACCTCTTCTGCTCCTGAGAGAGCCAGTCTCCAAGCGGTTATCCTCTGTGGAATGTTGGGAGAGGCACGTTCTCTTCTGCTGATTCCTCAGCAGCTGCCACAGCAGCACCCAGCATGGCAGTGGCTCCAGCCAGACTTGGAAGCTTCACGATGGGGCGCCAAGTTCTATCATTGTCACCCCCCCCACCCCAACACTGGTCAGGTGCTTCCTTTGTCCTTTGTTGGGAAGTTACTTCCTCTGGCCAGCTCTGCTACTTTGGGAGAAGTCACTGAACTGAATAGGAGAGCAGGAGCCAGGGAACCCCTTGCCACTCGCCAGTTACCCACAGAGCGCTCTGCCTCTGTCCAAAAGCAGCTATTGAACTGTGGCCTAAACAAATTAAGGAGGACTCCTGCCTGCCTCCTGCTCTCTTGGCCCTGGAGATTTGGAGAGAAAGCCCTGTTGTTTTGTACGATTTGAAGCTGCCCAGTCCAGCCACACGGTTTAATCAGCCTTGAAATGGACCTTTATCAGGGTATCAGCCTGAGAATCAGATACCTGTCTGTGAGGAAGGCCAAGAAGCTGTTGCCTCTGGAAGGCCCAAGGTGACTTTGATGTCAGAAGGGTGGAGCACTTGCCTGTGTGTCTGCCCTTGCTGTACCTGTCTTTCCTCTATGTTATATGTGCATGGTCTGGAAAAGTCTGGATGAAAAAAATCAGGCCCTCCAAGAGACCTGAGACGGGAGAGTGGTAGGGAAAGCTACCAAAGAGGGAGAAGGCTCCAGCATAGTGCTGGCCTCTATGTTTACCCCCTCCACATTCCAGGAGAAAAGGTTCCAGACGGTCCCCATTTATGGATGTGAAAACAGTAGAGGTTTATGAGATAAATTGAATACGTCCGTAGGCTCAGAACTATTCTGCTTAGAGGTAGGACAGGAGTTAGGCGCAGGTGGAAAGTGCTTACCCCTGGCTTGGTTGTCTGCCTGGAGTTTGTGCAGATGACAGTCTTCTGGGATTCTAGCAAGAGCTGGAATTCCACTTGAGCCCCACCTCATAGGAAACCGAAATTCTCTACGCTCTTCAGCACCCCGGCAAAGGCCAGTCTTAGTTACCTTTCTGAAAACGGCTTCGCTTTGCGCAGGTCAGTGTGGAATAGAGATTTTCTGCAAACATTTGTGAGACTCAGTTAACATTTGATTACATACAGGGTTGGCTTTTTCTACAACCATTTGAATAGTGTGGGAAGGAAGGAGAGGCCTGGACCTCTCAAAGCTGAGGCTGTCAGAGACCGTTAGTGTCTCTGAGCACGGCAGGGCTCAGCAGGCTGACAGGGCCCATAGACGTCTCCTTTCTCACCCACATTCAGCTTTCTCTCTCTAGAGACCACTTTCCTGGCTCTGTGTGGAGGCTGGAGGACAACCTAGTTGTCATCTTGGGGAAAGCCATCAATTTCTTTGAGGCAGGATCTCTCATCGGTCTGAAGCTCACCAGTTCTGTTAGACTGGCTGGCCAGGGAACCCATACGATGCCCCAGTCTCTGCCTCCCTGGGGTAGGGGTTATATGTTCGCAGCACCATGCCCCGCAAGATGACTTTCTTTGACTTGCTCTTGGATGCTTTCTGAATTTGTCCATTTCTGGTATCCTGATGTTGCCAAGGCTCTGCGGTTGAGTCTCACATCGTATTCATATATTTTTAAAAATTTATTCCATTCTTTTAGGCATATGAGTGTTTTTGCCTACATGTATGTCTGTGTACCACGTGTGCCTGGTGCTTGTCTAGGTTAGAAGAGGTCATCCGATCCCCTGGGACTGGAGGCATAGATGGCTGTGAGCCAGTGCGTCAATGGTGAAAATCAAACCCAGGTCGCCTGTAAGAGCAACACACGGTTGGGTCAGAACCACTAAGCCAGCTCTCTAGCTCATCTTTTTTGTGTTTTTGAGATTTTTAGCAGTAAAGTATTGTCACTGCCGCCATCACCACCGTCGTCGTCGTCGTCATCATCATCATCATCATCATCATCATCATCATCATCATCATTTATTGAGTCAACAGTGTTGGCAAAGGCATCACCCTCCAAAGAAAGAAAAATGCTGGGAAAAGGAACTCCATAGCCACCCCTCTGGGCTAACTGGGTTATTTCAAATATCCACTGTGTTCCTTCCACACCTAATTAATAGTTTAATATAGGTACGGTGGTAGAGAATCGTTTGTGGTGTGTTCTGCATCTGGTAACGTTTGTATCTTAAACTCTGCTTATTCGCCTTAAAGCGTTTTGCAAATACTCATGGCTATCCGTGTGTTGCGGTTGGTTACACTGATAGATATATTTAAAATCAGTTGACAATCAAGGGACATCAATTGGCTCTTAGACCCCAGGGGACTGTGCACATCTTTGCATGTAACTTTTCTCTTCTTGGAAACCATTTGAGCACATTCTCAGTAGAAAGCTTATTGAGTCAAAGGTCACTGTTTTATGACTCTTGACCCATATTGCCAAATTGCTTTCGAATCGAACTGTTTACACTGCCTCTGTTAATAGGCGGACATGCCAGTTTTGCCACTTGTTCACGCCGACTATTATTAGCTTTTTTAAAAATGTAGTTTAATAGGCGTAAGATGGTCTCTTTTTAATTTGTATATATTTTTATCTAGAGAGGAGCTACTCTCCCCACCCCCCATCTGCTTGTTTACCAACTCTCTTTGGGAATGCTGACGCTGGCTGCTTCCAGAAACAAGTTCATTATTTTCCATGTGAATCCTTCCAGGCAAGCCAATGGCAACGCAGCCTTGACTTCAAGCGCATGAACTTCAACACTGAGCCTTCACGTATTTTTTTTTTTTTTTGGACGGATTTCAGGAGCTTAAAGGCCAGGACCAAAACAGCCTACTCCTATTGAGAGTTCTGCGTGAGGTCTTCCAACTGGCCCTCAGTCTCGGTGACTTTCAACTTAGCGCTTGATTCCTTTCTTTCTGCTCCCTGCTTCATCTGACGAGCAAGACAGAATTTTTCTGCAGAAAATCTTTAAGATACACCTCCTCCACTATTTCTGGTTTTCTTACTTTGGGAGAGAGAGGGGTGTGTCTCATGTCTTCCTGTTAAGCCTCTCTTTCTCTTTTTTTTTAATTTGAGCATCTGTTTGCGTTTCTAGACAGCTTTCTTTGATTTTTTTTCTCTCACTGTTTCACCCACAACATCCTGTGGGCTAGAAGCTTCTTCAGCACCTCGTCTCTGCTCTCTCTGCCCTGAAGCAACCTGGAGCACCCTTGCCTCTCTAGCTAGAGTCCCTGTCACAGAAGGAAGGCCCACACTAGTTGAAAGTAGCCCAGATAGCATTTCCGGACCTCTGTTGCCCCACAGGAAGAGTGGAGCCTGCCTGGGTGGTGTAGCGATGCCTGCATTCACCTGACTGGACTTGAGAGGAACTGGAATTTCAGCTAAGATTTGCAGTTTTCCTCGGGTACTATTATGGCTAGTCCTTAGCTGCAAAACATCTCTCTTTGGATTCCTCATGAGTGCTTTTTCTTGGATTCACTCCTGGGCTTCAGCATTTATGCCTTTGTTTTACTTTGTTTGAGGGAGAGTCTCAGGAACTGTACCCAAGGCTTTCCTTGAGCTGCTGATCCTCCTGCCTCCACCCCTCTAGCATTATGCATGCTTTTCACTTGAGATGTATATTACACACATGTGTATTCCTTCATGGTGAACCAATGGCAGTGCGACCTTGATTTCAAACGTGTGAACTTCAACATTGAGCCTTTGTGTGAAATGGTGTTTTTTTTTTTTTTTGACTGATGGTGATTGAAAAGACACATGAAAATCAAGAGGGACTTAGGGATCACTGCATAGTATAAGTCCTACCGTGATCACATGACATCTGTAGTGCATGCTCAAATCTGCCCTGCACACACTCCTTCGGTCTCATTTTTCTCTGCCATAGGAGCTAAAGTAGCTTCTTTCTTTGTAACCAGCGATCATGTGGTGAAGGCCAAGCTGGAGGCTGAGTGGCTCCAATGAGTGATTGCTCGCGGAGTGATCTCTTCTGTGATGAGAGGCATGCCTGGCTTCCTTCCTTCCTTGCCTGGGCTGATTCATAGGTTGATAGTTGACCCAGGGTCACTGAGAGCATTTGCATTTTCTAGAACCCATTTTCATCCTTTTTCCTCTCTTTCCTTCCTCATTTCCCCCACCCCACCCCAGTGTGTGTGTGTGTGTGTGTGTGTGTGTGTGTGTGTGTGTGTATTAGGGTGTCATAAAACTACTTAGAGGAGGCTGTTTGTGGGGCACAGGTTAGAACGCACAAAGCAGCTTTGGAAACAAAACAAAAAACAAAACAAAACCTGCCAGTAAGTTCTTATCTGTGTTGCTTAGACATGTGAACCTGGGCTGGATTCCCCCTTCACCGCAGCGCAGCCCTGGTAATGTGAGTCTAGGAGATTCTGTTCTTAGGGGAGCAGTTTGTTGGGGTTCCCTCTCCCTCTGCTGTGGATTAGACCCTGCACTTTGCATCCTTTGTGCTCTGTTCAGAGGGCTTTAAGGATGAAGACCTAAAGAACTTTCTTTGTATGGCGAAATCCTCATTGCCTGGAGTGTGAGTCTTTTCTCTAGGGCTTAGGCTTCCATAGGCCAAGGCTGACCTGTGGCTTCAGCTTCATCTTCTTTCCCCTGCCAAGTGAGTGTTCATGATATCCTAGCTTTCGTGAATCTTTTTTTTTCAAATATTTATTTATTTATTTATTATGTATACAATATTCTGTCTGTGTGTATGTCTGCAGGCCAGAAGAGGGCACCAGACCTCACTACAGATGGTTGTGAGCCACCATGTGGTTGCCGGGAATTGAACTCAGGACTCTTGGAAGAACAGACAATGCTCTTAACCACTGAGCCATCTCTGCAGCCCCTTCGTGAATCTTTAGTCAAAGGGAGGATGACCATTTGAAGTTCATGCTTTCCTAAAGCCCTCGGCCCTCTGATAGAAATGTAGGCCTTATCCACACAACTTATCTGGCCAAATGAAGGATGCTTTGGTTACAATGAGATGCTGCCCCATGCTTGCTTCATCTGCCTTGAATCTCCAGGAAAACCTCATGGAGAGTATGCGGACCCCTAGGGATTTGTGGCATATGATTGGAAAATGCAGCAGGAGAGACCTGTGACCTGGTGACCCGGGGTTCGTCCTTCCTTCCTTCCTTCCTTCCTTCCTTCCTTCCTTCCTTCCTTCCTTCCTGTTATTTGAAACAGAGTTTCTCTGTGTAGCCTTGACTGTCCCAGAACTCTCTCTGTGGACCAGGCTGGCCTCAAACTCACACATCTGCTTCTGCATCCCAACTGCTGGGATTAAAAGGCATGTGCCACCACCACCTGGCATGACCTGGGTGGCATCTTAATGACACTGGTGTCCACTTACCGCATCACGTGTAAGGCGATTACCGTGCACACAGATTCCTCTACGTTCCGTCCCTACAAACAATTTAAGGCACCTGAGTCCTTGCCCCGTGTTGCTGAGAAGCCCCAGGCTCAGAGAGGTGCACTCTGCTCTGTGCACCTGATGTCACACAGGAAGGAAGTAGTGAGGACTCTGCTGAAAGTCGGAGCTGCACTGCCTCCCCGCGACATGTGTCACCTGCTACCTAACACTGACATCAAAGTTTGCCCTGGACTTTGGTTCTTTGAGCTCTCATCCCTGCCTGCCACCTCTAGTGGCCCCAGCATTTGGCTGTTAAGGTACGTTCAGTGCAGGGACATGCAATAATAAGCCAAAGGCGGCAGTGTATTCTGGAATACCCTGTACTTTTTAGCTCCGTGACATCACCTGTTTCATAATGGCCTCAAGCAAACACCGCTCTTTTCTCACTGTCCTCCCCCACTCTTGTTTGCCCAAATCCCCAGCTTCTCACCGTTTCCCTTTCTCAACAGCTCCAAAGTGTCATCCTCAGAAAGGAGGTCACTCAGAGAGTCTGGGGTCTTGACGATCCATACCTTTTCAGCAGGGAGACTGAGGTCAGGGTCTGGATTTTCCCAAGGCTGGTCCTGCTCCTATAGTAGCTCTCTTCTCAGAATAAAGGCTCATGGTTACTCCCTCCCAAAGCCCCATCTGCTTCAGGACCATGGAAACCTAGGTACCCAAAGCAACAGTGGATGGCTCAAGGGGTGGCTTTGTCATCGCCTTCATTCTAGGAGCTTGATCGTTTCCTCTCACTGTAGGATCAAGTCTCCAAAGCGGAGTGATCTGCGGATTGGCTTCTGTGAGCTGTCCACATGGACCGCAGGAGCATCACGGTTTGCATTCTTAGTAACGGAGGCTATGGGTCTGAAATGCTGCCAATCTTTGCATTTTTAGACAGTCACGTGAAGCCAGTGTTTTGGTTCACAGGCTAGGCTTCCCACAGGTCAGGGAACCCTGATTGCTCTTCGAGCAGATGAGGGGGGGGGACTTGATCGGGGGAGGGGGAGGGAAATGGGAAGCGGTTGTGGGGACGAGGCAGAAATCCTTAATAAATAAATAAATTTAAAAAATAAAAGAAAAAAAAAAAAGAAAGGACCAAGATGACTAATACAAATGCCTTATACATCTTCCTCTATTCTTCCCCTTCTTTCAAGCCATATAAATCATAGTTGCCTCTTCCAGGAAGTTTTCCATGAGTATTTTAGTTGTTATCTTCACCGTTTAAGCATTACACAGCCAGATGTCCACTAAGCATCATGCATCAAGTATCAGATCATCCTGGCCAGGCATCTAAGCTATAGCAGGTATATAGCAGATATGAGTCCCCTGCATGTCATTACAATTATTCATCTGTCCATCCTGTCATCATCTAATCACACAGGGCAAGTTTTGCTTTTGTTTTCTTTTGAATTGGGCACGCGGGGAACAAAGGCGGACCATGTGGGTCTCTAATGGCCTAGGAGTTACACACACACTTAAATAAACAAGCGTTTGCACACTTCTCCTAGCTCCTGCTCACTGATGGTAGTTTTGCACCTTGAATCCTGAACCCTTGTTGAGGTCTTGCTCCCCCACCTAGGAATGGACGCCTACCCTACTGGGCTTAGAGCCTTTATTTGGTGGCAGAGGGCCTTGAGCACCCATCATTAATTTTTTTAAAAAAACAAACCAGCATTAAAAACCCTGGTTGGCCTGTAACTTGCTGTATAACCCAGGCTGGCCTGAACCTCTTAGTTTCTTACCTCATCCTTCTGAGTATCTGGCTCATAAGAACCTTTCTCCTGTATGCAGAAATTCTTCAGAGGCAGATTTGAGTGTGTAGATTAATAAGCAGGATGCTTATTCTGGGGCACATTAGGATCAACAATGGCAAAATTCAAGGAAGGAATCAGGATTGGAGGGAGAGATCAAGGTGTTGGCGGCGATAGAACAAAGCACAGCCTCGGAGCAGGGCACAGACCTGACGAGAATGCTCCTTGATAACTGTCCTGAATTGTGATGGCATGTGACTCTGTGGCCTTGCCTGGAAGGGTACTTGAGTTTGTCCAAGGATTCTTTATTCAGCTAAAGCTGTCTTCAAAGAAGCTGATAGCTCAGTGTCAACTAACTGCTTGGATGGATGGATGGATGGATGGATGGATGCATGCATGGGTGCATGAATGATACTTAACACATAAAAAGCATCCAGGATTTGGGGAAATATACTCATCTAAGCTTTATGGAAACACAGCGTGTAATTCATTCAGCAGGTGCTTACTTTTTGGGCAATGATGTACTGAACTCCTTATACGTGTCACGCATCATGGCTGCTCCTAGGAGGTCTATAATCAAGGTTTTTGTGGTTCAACATTGACTTCCTGGAAAAGTCAGCCTTTAGTTCAGAGATGTGATTTCCTGGACCATGTTCTCTGATCCAGCACTGGACTCAGTGTTTCCTTGGCCATCTAGGGGACAATTTCTTGAGATGAGGTGTAAATGGGTAGGTGAGGTCTCTCCGGGGTGGGAATCTCCATCATGACCCACCTGATGGTGCACCTGTGCACCATGGGGAACTCCCTGCTAAACTTACATTGACTGTTGTTTGACTTCCCAGTAGCCTGGAACTTCCCCCAGGGGTCCCATTGGCTAGGTGACTTTCCATCACTCGAGTGAGTGGAGGATGGAGCTGAATGGAAATAGTCTACACACTTTCTTCTGTGAGTCACCAAAAACTACAGCCTAGTGTGTGTGCCGCTGCTTGACTTACTTTTCCTGTATGTAAATGAGCTGTCATTATTACAGTTCAGTAGGCAGAGAGCCTACAGAGTGAATATGAGATCACTGACGTTTCCATGTGAAAAAGTCATAGAGAGAGCCGGGGTCTGTCTTCCTTTGTGAGAGCCCCGATGGGGAGTGCTTGGACCTGTGACTCTTTGGGAAGTGTTTTGTGGGTACGCTGTGCCCCATTTTCTAGCTCTTGCCTTTGCCCAGACATAGCAGGAAGTAGCCCATGTCTAGTGCGGGGTGGGTTGTTTTTATCTGTACAAGTCACCCAGGTGATCGGAAAAGCTTTACGGGAAAGCAATGGCTTTGATGTTCTGGGTGACAAGCCTCAAGTGTGATGGCAGGAAGGGAGGGTTTGAGGTTGGAGAAATGAAACGACTTGGTCGTGACTTCATCATTTAACACCCGTACGGTAGGAAGGTGCTTACAAAGGAAAGGTGAATGCAAGTGTAGGTATGAAAAGGAAAGTTTGAGGTGGACAGCTATGAGATGACATGGTTCTGATGGCTCAGGAAAATCTCCCAGCACCGTCGACCTTCCAGAAGCCTTCTTCCTCCCACACCCCCACCACATCCTTTGCTTCACTAGTGAGAAACTACCTTGCAGTCATGTTTATACCTGTTATCTCTTCTATCTTTCACACATGATATTGCCCTGACCTATGATGCCTGCTCAGGGAACGTGGCTCAGAAACGGGAGGTCTTGTACCACATAGGCTTTCTTCATAGGACGGTGGTGGTCCTCAGTGACCCCTTTGAGGGTGTCCTGTCTTTCAAATCTCAGTTTCTAGAAGGTACACCTTCCTCTGCCCCTCCCAGCCTCTCCTCTGTGGAAACCTGAGGTGCTGTTCCTGAAACTGCTGGGTCTTGGCTTCTTGAGCTCTAAAGTGGAAATGGTAGCAGCCCCTGCCATTCTCTTTGGGTTCCTGTGTGGAGTGAGGTGCTCACATACTGCCTGAGTTGAGTATCTTGGGGGTGACTTTCCTTGATGGCTTTTCCAGCTGTGCTGAGGTGTCAGGGACAGATGAAGTCACCTCTCAGTGATCAGATTTTTAACACCCTCTGGTGTTATCCAGAATGCTAGTTTAGTTGTTTGGAACCAGGTGTGCCCCACTTGTGGCCTCCAGGCCGTCTGAGTCTCGGGTTGGCTGTTAATGCAGACCGTCATCTTTGTAGATGGCAGCATCATATCGCAATATCAAAAGGTTAGACAGCTCTGTCAGATTTAGACCGTCCACCTTCCAAAAACAGGGAGATGTGCGGTGAGTGACGGTTGTGTTAGGGAAGAAGCCCGATGCTGTATGGGATTGATCACGGCTTAATGCTCAACGCTGCTTCTCACAGTGATGCATTCATCTTTTGTATTTGAAACAACGCAAATAGCTCGGTCCATTTGTTTTTCAGATCCCTTTTCTGTAAGTATCTAAGTCTCAGAATACTTGAGGCTTAGGAATTTATCAAAGAAAGATGTTTGCTTAGCCCCGTGTTTCTGGGCTTTGGGAAGTCCACGGTTGAGCAACTGCATCTGCCTTCCAATATGGGAGAAGTTGCTGGGTGAAACAGGTGCACTTGGGAGAGATCGGGGAGTAGGGGCAGCCTTGCTCCTGAAACAGCTGACACCGGAATAGCAACCACTCACTCGCCTTTGTGAGAATCAACCCATTTCTCTAAGAAATCTGCTTAGTAGGCAGTAGGAATAAATGAGTGAAGGCAGTTAGACCCTGAGAATAACAAAGTGCTTAGCAAACCTCTCCCGAGAGTCAGGCAGTGCGCCATCCTGCATGTTACTCAGCACACAAGAAGGTAACTGCTCTCTGTCTTTGAATACAAGGTAGGGCCAGAGAAGTTCTAATTTCGACCCTGGCAACCAGTGTCCTGTTGCTTTCACCTTCAGCTCTGCTGGATTTTGTAGAATTCCGCAAGCATGGGAGCCAGTGTTGGCCAACGCTCCTGGTACCATCCGTCAGTGTCTGGATTTGACCTTTTTCAGGAACTTCTTTGGGGAAAGCAATACATTCCAATATTTTTTTTAATTTATTTATTTATTAAGGATTTCTGCCTCCTCCCCGCAACCGCTTCCCAATACATTCCAATATTAAGCCCGCGCTCAGGAACTTCTTAGGCACACAGCCAATTATTAGCTTTCCTCGGCTGCTACAGGTGCCCCAGCCCACCACACTGATCCGTTTGCAGTGGTGTTTGGATGGACTCCTGGTCAGAAATCCACCCGTGGTCACTTATTTTCTAACTGGCTCACTGTTTCCCGCTAAGGGTGTAAGACCCGCTACCCATGGCTAGCAGGTGCTGGCAACCATCTGTGCAGCCCACTGGCCGCACAGTCCAAGCAAACAGCCAGTTGCCCCAGATGATGGAGCAAGTGCTGGGAGTAGAACTGGTGTCTCTGATGTGATGGATTGTATCTATGTTTTTGTCTCCATCCTTATCCCTGGACCCCTGCCTTACTCAGGCGTTTCCTTCCCATCTCTAAGTTAATTAGCCATTGTGTACCTTCCCTTTTCCTTGCACAAATTACATGTCAGTCTTTGGGCTCAGGATGAGGAGGAGAGGACGAGGGACCTGGCACATGCTTAGAATCCTGCTGCAGGTCCCAGAGCAGGAGGGCTAAAGATCGGGCACCTGATCAGCCCTCTGCCTCTTAACTCTTGAGGGTCTTGAGTGGCCTGGATCTGCTTGTCATGGACGCTGAGCTTTCTTTCTGCCTAGTCACAGAAAGTAGGGCATAGACTTTGGGGTCCAGTAGCTGATTGACCTTTTGCAATACCAAAAGGACTTTAGCAGACCCATGGCTTGCTTGGCCATGTCAGGTATGAGGAAGTATGCTAATGTCCTATTCTTGGGGACAGTGTTGGCAGGGATATGACAGGAAAGTGAGCAGCGGTGCCTGCTGCATGCTGGGTCTCTCCCCACCCTCCAGGTCCCCTCAACGTGGACAAAGGAGTCTTGTCTTCCTGCGTGCGTGCGTTCTTATCCCTGGCTCATTTCTGTAGGGGGTGTGCGACTCTCTAAGTTCTGTTTGTGAAGGCAAGAGTGAGACTTTTCTACTCTGTGTCCTGAGGCTTTGAACCCCCAGGACTCCATGCTTCCCCGCTGAAGCTCCCAGGAGAAACTTAAAGACTTTAGTTCCTTAATTTTTATAGATCATCACGCTTTGTATGTGGTTAAAAACTTGATTCAAAACACTCATCAATTTGACTGCCCTGGGAAGAGGTCCCTGTTTTTTTCAGCAGGAGCTAGTGCGCCATGTGATTTTTGTGTTCTTGTCCGTGTCCTGTTACCAAAGAGAGAGCCCACTTAGAAGCCAACAACTCAGCCAGCCACACCTATTTATTGTTCAGGGTTGGATGGCCTCTTTCAAACGCTGTCTGTTTGGTCCTGCCATTGCATATTGCTGTCCCCCACCCCACCTCAGCGTTGAGCAAACCAGGGCTGTGTGTTCCCTTAAGCCACACACCAGTTTGTCCTCCCTGGATAACTGTAGTGCCGTAAGAAGCGGGGAGACCTTTCATGTTGTCATCCTGTTAGGGGCCACCTAAGAAGTTAAGTCTCAAACATGCGCTTGGAAGCATCAATAACACCGGGCATGTCGAAGTATTCTGAACTCAGCTAGGACTCTCTCATTTTACACCAAGACAGAGCGGCTCAGAGAGCTGAAGTTCTTGCTGAAGCTCCCCAGAAGGACTTGCAAAACGGTAGCGGTAGGCTGTCCCCAGCCTGGTCTGATAAGAGCCCACCAACATCCAGGAAACTATGCTCCTGCCCTTTTAGGGTCACAAAGCGATTGCAGCTTGACACTAAGGCTAAAAGTACTTTCCTGGTAGAAATGCCAAGGCTGCGTGGGTGGCTGGCTGCTTGCTGAGTGCAGAGGTGCTAGGGACAAAAGGGTATCTTTCTGAGTCCGCTGCTAGTCAGCAGGACATTTCTGGGGAGGGGAATTCACCTCCATCTGCTGGTAACTGAACTCTGAGCACTGGCTGAATTAAACCACCCCTCCTTGTTTGGGAGGTGGGAAGTCACTCAGCCTTGCAGGCCTGTGGTACTAGCACATTCAAAGGAAGAATATGACTGACAGCCAGAGGGCCTCAGATGAGCAGATTACGGGTACCGTGTCTCTGGAAGAAAGAGGGGGAGGTTTTTTTAAGAGAAATATAAGCTACAAACCATGCCTGCTGCTCCCAGCTCCATGGCAAGGCCAGTTGGCCCGTTGCTCCTATTGTGAGGGCAAATTCCCCATGGAACTTTCCAGTGTCTTTTTTGCTGAGTCAGCGCTGACTAAGTCCAATCTCATTAGAGTCCTTACTGCCAATGTCCTGGGTAGTTTGCAGGAAGGGGAAAGTTTGCTCTACAGGAAAGGGGTCTCCCATAGCACATGGAATTGTGTAATGTGTCTTTCTCTGGGCACCACACTTTGATGTCATTATCCCTGGAAGGGCAGTAGAAGGCCTGTCAGAGTTCACTGGGCCAGACACCAGGGCCTGCTTGGGACTTTGCAGGTAACTAGGAAAGTTCTCACTTGGCTCCTAGGACCTAGCCCTTCCATGCTTTGTTCTGGACACTACTCTGTCCCTTCTGGCTACCTCCTGTAGCTGTTTCTACAATCATTGAGGTTAGGATTCTCTGTAGAGTGTAGGTGAAGTTTTCCTATCCTAGCAGCTGTTTCCCAAATAACCCACACTGAGACTTAATATTACTTATAAATTCTTGACCTGTAGCTCAGGCTTGTTACTAGCTAACTTGTACATTTAAATTAACCTGTGTTTCTTATCTACACTCTACCATGTGGATTAGTACCTTTTCTCAGTACTGCATGCTCGTCTCACTTCTCCCTGGGTCTGCTGGTGACTCCTCAGACTCCGCCCCTCTTCACTCCAGCATTCTCTCTGTCTCAGGCTGTCTCACCCAATCTCTTGCCCAGCTGTCCACCAATCAGCTTTTCTATTCACAGAGCAATGCATATTTATGATGTACAGAAGGATTATCCCACAGCAGTAGAGGGTATTCTTTGTTGTCGTTTGCATAAGTCACGATGCCTACAAATCCCATGATGCTAGATGAGTGCTTTGGCACCAGTGAATGAGTCCATCTGATGCAGCTTCCACGGCCCACAGCATTCCATTGCATACACAAGGGGCTAGGCACTGGACACAGGCTGTTATCAGAAAGAGGATAGGGTTCATTTTCCTCATCTCCTAGAACTCGTGCAGCCAGAGGAGTGAAAATGCCAGTAGGGAGGGGAACATGATTGATGGGTGATGACCTGGCAATCAGTGAGACCAGCCATCAGCTGTGGCCTTGTTGCCTATGAGACTTAGGAACATAAAGAGATCAAAACAGGAGGGAAAAAGGCCTCACATGGGCTTGGCACTAAGAATTGCTCACTGATCACTTTTTTTTCTAAGAGGGTCTACAACATGGCTCATTGGTAAAGACACCTGTTGCTAAGCCTGATAACGTGAATTTGAGCCCTAGAACCTAAATGGTGGAAGGAGAGAACTGACTCTCAGCCATTGTCTTCTGGTTTCCACATGTGTACGCCCATACTTGTGTATGCTCCAAGAAAAAGGAAAAAGGAAAAAAAAAAAACAATTGGTCAATAAATGCCTTTTTTTCTTTGCTTCTTGATTTTTTTTATTATGGCACTGACTGGACACAAATATACGGTTCAGACTAGCTTCAACTCAAGGAAGTCCTTAACTTTGTCTCCCAAGTATAGGATTATAGGCTCTTTCTATCATAGTGGGCCCAGCTTTTCCTTCCCTTGCTTTATTTATTTACTTAATTAATGAACCTATTGTTATTTTGTGTGTGTGTGTGTGTGTGTCTGTGTGTCTATGTATGTTGGTGTGTGCATGGAGGTCAGAGGATAACCCATTAGAGTTAGCTCTCTTGCTTTACTATGGGGGTTGTATCATTGAATTCAAGTTGTCTGGCTTGGGCAACACCTGTCTTTACCGCTGAGCCATTTTGCCAGCTCTTAGTTTTTATTTTTTTAAATGAATGAGATACTGCCTTCCCCAATCTGTTCAGCACGATACTAACCCATCTCTTCCCTCTTCTTGCTTATCCTAGCATACCTGTTCAGCATTCCAGAAGGATTTGAGGATCATCCTGTTCTAAAATAAAGCCGGAGTATTTGGGGGATTTGGAAAATTGAGGTAAGTGAGGAATGGTCTCTTTCTGAGCCTTGTGGAAACAAAATTTAACTCTGGGAATGGATAGTCTCTGTGGCAGAATTTGGTTTTAGTGTTCTTTATAGGTCTTCCTGTAGCAATTAAAAGAGCTTGAGAAGCTGGCTTCCCATTCATCTATGCCTTGCTCTCTCTCTCTCAGCATTTCTTCCATTTATTTGGCCAGTGTCTAGCACATGCTCTCTGCTTCAAACAGGAGAGCCCACTGCCTCCTAGGAGAATCAGTTGTGTTGATTTGCTGTGGACGACTGCCCTGGGAGAGCAACAGAAAGTGGGAGGGTCCTGTAATGAGGTCAGAACACACTTGGGGCACCCAGACTGTGAGATCTTCCTTTTTGCCTCGCATCATCTGTGTTTTCTCCTCTACCTCCATCCTGTGTTGGAATCCCACTAAGTCTGTGGCTACTCAGGTAAGGCTAAGACATAAAGCCCAAGGGCTTCCTACCAACCTATGTTTTCCCATCCTACCTGTCTGGGCTCCATTGAGTCTTGTTGAGCTCAGAGTATTATTTGGTAGAACTATGTATCCCATGAGTTTCTTCCAACTCGGGTGCTATGGACACTGGATGAAAAGAAGGATCAAGCTTAGTGAGTTATCAGCTATGCCAGAGGAAATGCCTCAGAAACAGAAGAGGATTTTTCTTGATTAATGACTTACAATTTATCAATGACAGCATGCCTTTATATGTCAGACCATTAAAAGTTTTGGTCTGCTGTTGTCTCTGTCTTTTTCTTAGCACCAAGCCTGTTTGGGCAATAACCTGTGAATCAATCTCCAGTGAATCTTAAGCAGATCTGAGCGCTCCCTAAACCGGACCACAGCAAGCAGTGTAAGGAATGAGCAGTCATACTGTGGCTTCTGCAGTCTGGTGTAACTTCCATCTCTCCTCTGGCCACTCCTCATCACCAGAGAGCTTTATCAGAGTTAGGGTAGTCTTGTTTATTCCACTACTCACACAGTCCCTGGTCCAGGGTAGGTCTCTCAATGGATGTGGAAATGATGAAACGCAGCAGGGGAGGGTGCTAGACGTTCATACATACATAGCAACGTGCTAGCCTTTTGTGTTCATCACTATTCTCTGCTGCTCCTCGAAGGCTGACCTATTCTCGAATGGGAGAGAAGGGCAGAGGGAGTCCAGTCAGCAGGGCAGAGACCCCTGAGAGCTGAGCAGCTGCCCCTTGCTGCCATGGCCATGGAAATAAATGTTGTCACCTACTTTCGGTGAACAGAGGAATGCCGTGGCAAGTCTGTGTGCTGGTGGAAAGGGAAGCATTTTCCTAGAATTAAGTTGCTAGGTGCAGGAAGACAGAGCAGGGATTGGGGTTCTCAGGCTCACGGTCCTGGGGCAGAGGTGCTCTGTATGAGTCCCAGTGCCCATATTAGTATTCATGCACCTAGTTCTGTTTGTGTTGAAAACGCTGCTGTTGCACCATGAGCCTGTCTGCCTATGGCTTGCTTCTGCCAGTAGGACAGCCATCCTTTCCTACCCATGCACCTGGCCTCTGTGAAATAGAAGGGCCAGGACCATGGAGTCCTTCTTGCTTGAAAAATAGACCAGTGCCCACTGGGTATAGAGAGCCACGAGGATCACAAAACCTGGCTGGAAGAATAGCTTCAAATGGGAAGACTTATTTCTTGAGACTCTTTCTGATGGCTTGCTTGTCTGGCTTCAGACCTCCGTATTTTTCTCTCTCACCCCACCCCACCCCACTAGTATCACTTTGGGCATGCCAGAGGATGGGCTCCTCCCCTTCTGGTTGGTGCTCTGGATGAGTATGTCCCTTAAGAGTTTGTGAGTTGGGACATTAAGTCCATGATGTACATACATGATGTATTAGAGAGAGCAACACCCAGGTGAAGTGTGAAGCCCTCATGAATAGTCCCCTCCCATTAACATAGAATGGGTCAGCTATTATGGCTCTTGACTCATCCCTCTCCTCTTCTTCTTGTGGATGAATTCACATCCCTTCTGTCTCAGTTAGGGTTTCTGTTGCCCAAAAAGCAAGTTGGCGAGGAAAGGGTTGATTAGGCTTATACTTCAGCATTGCTGTTCATCACTGAAGGAAGGCAGGACAGGAACTCAGACAGGGCAGGATCCTGGAGGCAGGAGCTGATGGAGAAGCCATGGAGGGGAACTGCTTAGTGGCTTGCTTCCCATGGCTTGCTCAGCCCATCTTCTTATAGAACCCAGGACCAGCAGTCCAGGGATGGCACCACCCACCATGGACAGGGCCCTCTCCCATTGATCACTAAATGAGAAAATGCCTTACCGCTGGATCTCAAGAAGGCATTTCCTCAACTGGGGCGCCTTTCTCTGATTACTGTAGCTTGTATCAAGCTGACACACAAAACCAGTCAGTACACCTTTGTACCCTAAGATACGTTCCAGACACCAACCAGATATAGTTATCTGGTCTTATGCTTTCCTTTTAGAATCATGAGCTAAGATGGATCCCTTTTTTATTAATAAACGATCAGAACTAAAGGCGCTGTATAGAAAATAGACAAAAGACACAGCTGAGTGACTTGTTGGCCTTTCCCCTGCCCTTTTGCCCCCAGCCCCCTCCAGCTTCTCTTTCCCCATCTACTATTCTTAGTTCTGTGCCTACTATGCCCTTATTGACCTCCTTTGGCTCTCGTGCTAGGACGTCTGTGGGCTTCTGTCTTCCTGCCTTTAGACATGAGCCCACAGTACTCATTAGCCACACGGTACACATGGAAAGAGTGTGTCCTTTGTTCTGTGTTCACAGTCGGAAGAACTCCTGGCCCTCCTGTGCTCTACCCTTGTCAGCATGACTTTTCGAGCCACCCCCAGGATTGGCCCATTTGTCTATTGCTATTTCTTGTGGTTTCATATTGAGGTTTTGGTGCATTGCATTTGACCCGGAGTATATTTTTAGTACTAAAGGCAGAGTTCAATGAACGTCAAAACACGAAGGCAAATGAAGAGGAAAGATTTGTATGTCTAGGGAAAAGAAACATGCCTAATTTTATCTCTTCTGATGATATCTGCCTCTGATTATGCCTGGTCACCGGCTTTTCTCCGTGATGCCCATCACTGTGGGTTCTGTAGAGGTGGGAGCAGCAGCTGGTCCTGCCCCTAAAGACAGTGTCACAAAGCGTTTGTGGGTGTCGGTCCAGCAGCTGGCCACACAGAGGACCATGCATCCCAGCTGTAACTAAAGCAGGAATTAGTACCAGAGTGAAGGCCTGACTGTGGGATTTGCAGGGCCTGTTACTGTATCTGCAAGCTCTGATCTGCCTTGCAGAAGCAGGCTCGTTTTTCTTGGTCTTCAGCCCTTCTTCCAGGATAATACATATTTAGTAAAGCTTCTAGATCTTCTCTCACTAACCTGACCCTTTGGCATCAGCACAAGCTCAAAGTACATGCCTGGGGACTTTTGGGTTGACAGAATTTTAGAATTCTGACTTTGGCCTTCAAAGTAAAGATTATACCCCTTTCCAAGCAATAGCTTTCCTGTCTGCTTCCAGAGGCAAAGCAAGCCTTGCCATCTGCTTAGGACTTCATAGTTCATAAAGTTTTTTTTTCCCCTCTATCCTGTCTGCTTTCTTTTATTGCACAAGTCTTTATTTTTTTATGGCTCTGTATTTACTGAGATGCCGTAGCATGCCACTGTGCAGGGTGCCACTGTGCAGGGTGCCACTGTGCAGGGTGTCTGCAGGTCTGGAGGAAGAGCTGCTGTTCCTGTACCTAGGGATTTCCCAAGAGCATGGCTACCATTTCCCCAGGCTGGAGTCTGGGGGAGATTGCATGGCCTGAGATCAAGCTGCTAGTTATGACCTTCACATGAAAACACAGGGCTTCTGAACCTAGCCCTGAAACCGACCAGGACCAGCCTGGTGCCCTATCTGTCTCCTGTCTTCTTCTCCAGCTGTGTGCCACATCTTTTCCTCTCCCCTCACTTCTCCTGCCCTCCTTTTCTGCCTCCTCTTTCCCTCTGCTCCCAGTTCGGTTTCTTCTGAAGATGAACAGCTTTCTCTCTCTACAATGCTTTTGTAGGAAGTGATCCAGTCATAAAGAGCTGGGCTTGGTACTTGTGTGACTTGCCTTGAGATCTTAGCCTCAGCTCTTATTTTGTCTGTTAGTACCTTTTGTGTTGATGGCAGGATGTTCCGGTTCTTTCCTTGTCCTGCTCACCCTTCCTGTGACAACTCAGCGGCTGTCGCAGGTTGAGGTGCTAACAGCAGATGACCTGTTTTCTCTATCATTGAAATATACCAGGTGTATTATTCAGGATGCACTGGTGAAATCAAACCAGTGGACAGTGAAGAGAGATGTGTATCTCTGTATCTCTGTCTCTATGGAGAAGAGTTTGTCTTTCATTTAAGCATTGACTCAAGCCATAGAGGTGGTGTTTTATCTATGATCTGCAGTGTGTATCTGGAGACTAGGCAACCGGTGATATGCATAGAGGAGCCAAGTTATACATCGTCTCTGTTCAGGTACCCAGGCAGAGATAAAAGGCAGCTCAATCTACCTGCCTCCTTATTCAGCTTTCTTGTCACCACTGGGTTCTGATTCTGGGTGAGCTGGGTGATGCCCACCCATGGCAGTCTCTCTTCTTCCCTCCTTGTTTGGAAACACCATCACCAAGCCTCCTTAGAAGTACCATTAATGGTTTCTCCTAGTATCTCCTGGCCCAGCCAAATTGACACACTGGGTAGACACAATGTATCTAACTATCCAAGTATCTTCTGGCCCAGCCAAATTGATACACTGAGTAGATACAATGTATCTAACTATCCAAGTATCTCCTGGCCCAGCCAAATTGATACACTGGGTAGACACAATGTATCTAACTATCCAAGCATCTCCTGGCCCAGCCAAATTGAAACACTGGGTAGCTACAATGTATCTAACTATCCAAGTATCTCCTGGCCCAGCCAAATTGAAACACTGGGTAGATACAATGTATCTAACTATCCAAGTTTCTCCTGGCCCAGCCAAATTAAAACACTGGGTAGACACAATGTATCTAACTAACCGTCTGGACCAGCTGGCTGACATCCATGTCAGGCCACAGGCTGAGGGCCCTCAGACTGCTGTGGACCCTAAGGCAGCCCTTTGCAATCCAAATTTTACATCGAGGAGACCAAGTTGAATCATCATGAGCTAGTATTGTCCTTATCTGGCTATGTCCCCGCTTTGATGTTTACCCAACACGGAGCCCCTACTGAGTGACGATATTTGTCTCATATGCACTCAGATGTCAGCTAGATGTTTAATGAGCATGGCTGTGTTCACAGCATTGGACTGTGGGGACTAGAAGGAGGGAGCTTTGGCTCTGGTCTTTTTTTTTTTAAATTTTTTTATTTTATTATTATTATTTTTGTTTTTGGTTTTTCAAGACAGGGTTTCTCTGTGGTTTTGGTGCCTATTCTGGAACTAGCTCTTGTAGACCAGGCTGGTCTCGAACTTACAGAGATCCACCTGCCTCTGCCTCCCGTAGTGCTGGGATTAAAGGCGTGCGCCATCACCCCCTGGCCTTGGCTCTAGTCTTAACCCTTGTGACCCATCGGATGCCTCACTTTTCCAACCTGTGAGCTCAAGGTGATGGAAGTTCATCTAAAGCTTTGGTCCTTCCTTCAAACGTGGGTGTGTAGTATCAGTCACTTAGCGCCTTCTCTGGAGACACACTGGCCATCAGCAGTCCCGCTGCAGTGTTGGATCCACTAATGAGCTGCTCTCTGTGCTGCTGGTGGAGGAGTCTGTGGCGCCAGGAACTGCTGATGGCGGTGAAGACAGTACTAGGGGCATTGCTTCTTGTACTAGTAAGACTACCTCAGCGGTATTATTTTGGGTGTCCCAAGCGCTCATCTCATCAACTCTTCAATCCTTATGCTGCCTATGCCAGATGACTTATTCAGGAATGTCTCGGCTATTGGACTTGTAGATGTTCCTTCCAGTGGCTCCACTGAAGCAAATGACTGGCTCCAAAGGACTGTAAGCCAAGTGGCCAGATATGGTCATTCAAAAGAAGATTGGAAGCTCCTATTTGCCTGTCCCTGATAGTGTCACTGCGGCAATACTTTACCCTGGCAGCACTCTCTCGCTCACAGATGTTCCTCTGTGTCCCACACTTGCATCAAGCTTCATCCCACCCCTAGTAGACACGATGTCCCGGAAGGGTTCTGGTACCTACTGCTCTGCCTCCCATTCTGAGAAGGTGTATTTGCTTTAATGTTTACTGTCCATCTGTCCCCTGCCCTTCCCACCATTTTCCTTCTTACCCTCTCCTATGTTCAATTCTTTCTTTCTTTTATTTGTTATATATACAGTGCTCTGTCTGCATGCTTTCCTGCAGTTAGAAGAGGGCATCAGATCTCATTATGGATGGTTGGGAGTCAGCATGTGGTTGCTAGGAATAGAACTCAGGACCTCTAGAGGAACAGTCAATACTTTCAACCTCTGAGCCATTTCTCCAACCCCACATGTTCAATTCTTGTCTTGCCCTTTCTTATCACTCCAAGGTAGTCCTGCAAAACTCCCCTTGATGATCCTGCTGTGTCTCCAGAGCGCCAATCATTTCTTTTAGTCACTTGAGATGGAATCCATATTCTGATTGGTCATTTGGAGACCCAAGAGTGTTTATTGCTACTCTCATTGTTAAACTACAACCCCCACAACTCCGTGCATTCCCAGCTTCCCCTGCAACACCCACTCCCTCTGCAGCCCATGCCAGGAAGTGCTGTTTCCCAGCTGCAGCCTATTATGTTCCGGTCCACAGGCTGGGGGGCGGGGGGTAGGGCTCACAGTCAGCCCCCATATTTGTAGCCTTCTGCACATAGTGGCAAGGCTTTGGGTTTTCCACTTCGCTGATCAGTCCCCAGGGTGGGCAGGGCTCCCGGTATGGAAGGGCATAGGAAATAGCATTGTCAAAATAGACCAAGGGCAGTCCTGACAGGGGAAATGAAGCCGGCTTGGGGAGAAGAGGAGGGCAGGTGCTTCTTGAGGGGGTTTCCTCTGCTCAGAGGCCCGCTTGCTAAAGGGCCCCCAGCAGGCTGACTGATACACTTCCTGTGACCCCATAGACCTACACAAGTCCTCCATCAGACACAAGAACTTCCTGTTCCCTGTTCACGTTCCAATATATACGGAGCAGAAAGGGTTTGCTGGCTTCTGCTTCCTCTTTGCCCCATGGCTTCTGTCTTAGTGCCATAATCAGTGCCCTCAGCCGTGTCACTGCTGAAAAATGGAGGGTGATTTCTCATGGTTTTGGAGATTGGACTTCCCAGATCATAGCATTCACATAAGACAAGGGCCCGCTTTCTGGCTCATGGCCAGCTCGCCTTCCAATTCTCACCCCGTGGGTTGGGTGAGGCTACTCTCTGGTGTGTTTTTCTAAGGACACTTATTGTGTGTTCCACGCTCATAACTTGATCCCCTCCCGAAGGCCCCATCTCTAAATGCCATCACCTTGGCATTGAGGGGGTCAACATTGAATTTGATGAGGTCATAGATACTCAGCCCACCGTAGCCCCCTTTGAAATGTCCCTTGAATGCGTTCTCCTTCCTAACCAGATATGTCAACAAAAGTTTTGTCACTCTAAAGCTGCAAGAATTTGAGTTAGTACAGCTCATCTAGTGACTCAGGCCTCTCCTTCAGCATGGTTGAATTGCATGACTTTGCATGCGTGACCTCGCCTTTGTCCATGTGTTAAATTTTTCCTACATGGCTTTATACCCTCCATCCATCTTATTCAATGAAGTGTGAAGATTCACTGGGGGCATACTGTAGTGAGGATTTTTGTTGCTGTGATAACACCATGGCCAAAAGCAAACTTGTAGGTTTATTTCCCCGCTTACAGCTTTGTAGACGTCATCCAGGGAAGACATGGCATGAACCTGGAGACAGAAACTGATTCCGAGGCCATGCAGGAGTGCAGCTTGCTTATTGGCTTGTTCCTCGTGGCTTATACAGTCTTCTTTCTTCCAGCACTTGAGACCAACAATCCAAGGGTGGCACTACTCCCAGTGAGCTGGGCCCTGCCACATCAATCATCAGCCAAGAAAATGCACAATAACCTTTTGCCATCCGCTAGAAGCATTTTCCCAATTGAGATCTCTCTCTTCCGAAATGACTCCAGCTTGTGTCAAGTTGACGTAAAACTAACCAGCACAGGGTGTATGCTAGTTTTCTAGGGGTACTTAACAACCCAAAACAAGCGAGATTGCTCAAGTCCTCTGGGATGCATTCCCATAGCTGTGGAGGCAACGAGCCTGATATGGCAATGTCCTTATGGTCCATGGGAAGAACTCGCTCTTTTCCTGTGGACTTCTGATGGCTGCTGGAAATGCTAGGCCTTCCTCAGCTTGCAGGCACGTTTCCCTAGCTGTTCGCCCCTGGTCCACTCTTCTATGTCTATGCTTCTCTTCTTATATGGATCAACTTTCCATCCACATCTCAAATACCACTTCTAACTTTGATCATGTCTGCAAAGACCCATTCCCAAGTAACACTGCAAGGAGTTCAGCTAAAATGTTAACTGGAAGTGGTACACGCTGCTCAACCCAGCACTTGGGACACGGGAACAGAAAGATCAGGGGTTCAAAGCTAGCCTCAATTACATGATGAGTTTAAGACTAGCTTGGGCTATCCAACACCTTGTCTAAACACTTCCATTTGGGAGTAGAAAAAGAAAACAAGATCTGTTTTTTTTTTTTGTTATTGTTGTTGTTGTTTTTTATAAAATATCTTTGGTTTTATATTTACAATGATGTAGACAGTCATATCTTCTTAGTCACTGTTGCATTGCTGGAAAGAGACACCATGACCAAGGCACTCTAACAGAATGAAGCATTTAATTGGGGGCTTGCTGACAGTTCCAGAGGTTAGTCGCTTATTGTTATGGTGGAGAGCATGGCAGCATGCAAACAGACTTGATGCTGGAGAAGTCCCTGAGAGTTCCATATCTCGACCCACCGGCAGGAGAGAGAGAGAGAGAGAGAGAGAGAGAGAGAGAGAGAGAGAGAGAGCCTGGGTTTGGCATGGACCTTTGAAACCTCAAAGTCTACCCCCAGGGACACACTTCCTCCAGCAAGGAAGTGTTCTAATCTTCCTCAAGTAGTTTCATCCTGTGATGACTAAGTATTCAAATATATGAGCCTATGAGTGCCATTCTTATTTAAACAACCCCACATATATAGGATTTAAAGCATAGATTGGGGGCTATGAGTGAAAAGGAAAGCAATCTTGGCCCTAATTTGGTTTATGGAGATGTCCTGTCTTGGTCTCTCCTCATTGCCGTGGCAAAATTCCCATTTTGGATGGCTGCAGCCTGAAATTTTCTCGGAGTTATGGATACTGAGAAGTCCAAGGACAAGGTATGAGCAGTTCAGTGTCTGGGGAGGGTATCATCTTAGCTTATGGATGTCTGCCTCCTTGTGTCTTCACAGCGGGGCCGAGGGCTCAGGTCTGGAACTATCTGGTATTTCTTACTCTCCTTTAAGGAAGAAATATTCATTTGCTTTCCATGCATGCATGTGCGAGAGTGCGTGTCGGGACATATATGGTGGTCAGAACACAGCTTGTTGGTCGGTCTTAGTTCTTTCCTGCCACCATGGCATTTCCTGGGATGGAACTTGGGTCCTCAGGCTAGGCTGCAGGCTCCTGCACCTGGAAAACTATCTTGCCAGCTCCATTTCATGTCTCTTCTTACAGGGATGCTTATCCTATGAGATCAGACCTCTGTCAAAGTGACCTCATGTCCTCTTCCTAACCTCTGTGGATATCTCGTCTCTCATAGAGTCTTACAGAGGTGGGGTGTCGTGTCAGTCAGGGTTCACTAGAGGAAAAGAACTGATAGGATGGATATATACTAAAGAAGGATTTGTTCGAGTGGCTTATAGGCTGTGGTCCCATAGTCCAACAACGCTGTCTCCTGACAGAAAGTCCGAGAACCTAGTAGTTGTTCAGTAGACCAGCTTTCTATCTTTATTTTAAATTTATTTATTATGTATACAATATTATGTCTGTGTGTATGACTGCAGGCCAGAATAGGGAACCAGACCCCATTACAGATGGTTGTGAGCCGCCATGTGGTTTCTGGGAATTGAACTCAGGACCTTTGAAAGAGCAGGCAATGCTCTTAACCTCTGAGCCATCTCTCCAGCCCCCCCCCCCCCCCCCCCCAGCTTTCTATCTTACCGGGACTCAAGTATATGTTGGGATCCCAAAGACATAGGCTCTCATATCAGAGGGAATGGCTCAGCTTCAGGACAGATGAACTTGCCAGTGAGCAGGAAGGCAGGCAGGCAAAAAGTAAGCTTCCTTTTTCACTGTGCTTTTATGTAGGCGGCCACCAGAAGATGTGGCCCTGATTTAGGGTAGATCCTCAGACTTCAGATGTTCCAAATCAAGAAAAATCCCTCGTAAGTAGGCCCAGATGCCTGGGTTTTAGTTAACACCAGATGTAGTCAAGTTGACAGCTAAGATTAGCCATCACAAGTTCAACCCAGGAATCGGCCCCTACTCCCACTTCTAGGAGTCTGTTTTCTGGAGATGGTGCTGGAAACTTTCATCCATTTTTTTTTTCTTTCAATTCTACAGCACACCAGAGCCTTGAGGATGGCTTAACTGGTCAATACCAAGTGCACAGCAGTGGCTACAGGGCAAACGTCATCATGTCTTCCTAGTCCAGGAGCCATAGGGGCTGTGCATCTATTCTGGTTGCTTGGATAAGTGGGACGTGCCGGGTTTCTCTTCGTAAAACGCTGTTCTTCTGACTTTCGATGTCTTGTTGGGAGGCTCTTCAGAGCCATGTTTTTATCTTATTTCTGATTGCATTTCCCCGTAACTAACTTTAGTGTTATCAAGAATTCTTTTGAGTCAGTTATTGTTATGTTGTTTGCCAATGAGTGTCTCTCATTGTGACTTCTGCATTTGCTAGCCAGAAGTCTACTATAAGGCAGAACTTCATTTTTCATTATAAATGCCTCTTATCAGGCAGATCTCTGTGAGTTTGAGGCCAACCTGGTCTACAAGAGCTAGTTCTAGGACAGGGTCCAAAGCTGCAGAGAAATCCTGTCTCGGAAAAATAAATAAATACATACTTCTTATTTATTGGAGTATGTACTTGTGGATTTTTGCTAAACTTTTAAAATCCATGAATAAACCTACATTGTTACCCAGATTTTCCTAAATTTGATCATTTGTATGTCCTTAAAGTTGGCTTCTGTAGCCTGTTTTGGTATTTCACCAACGTTTTGAGCTCTTTCTTACATTTTTGTCTAGTCTTACAGTATGCTTTGCCTGACCCAGCCTTGGAATCAGCCATGACTTCTACGATATTCTTACCTTCCCTAAACTAGGTAAGAAATAATTATAAGACAAACCTAAATTGAGAGACATTCTATGAAGCCATCCTTCTGAAGGCAAAGACTGACTGAAGAACAGTTTCATAGTAAAGCGACTAAGGAGGCAGGGAAATGGCTCATTTTACTGTGAGGACTTGAGTTCAATCCCCAGGGCCCATGTGAAAACATTGGGTTTGGTGGCACATGTCCGCAATCCTAGTGATGGTAAGATGGGGAGGGGAGTGGAGGGTGGATCCCTGGAATTTCCAGCTGACCTAGATTACCTGGAGGATATATAAGCCAATGAGAGATCCTATTTCAAACAAAAGGAGGGGAGGCACCTTTCATCTGAACACCAAGGTTGCCATGTGATCTCCACATTCATAGATGCCCGTTCCCCCCCCCACACACACACACATGCACATACTCCTCCCACACACAGAAGAGTTACTAAGGAGACAAGCATGATGACACTTGCCTGAAATCCTAGCACTTAGAAGGACAAGACGGGGGATTGCCATGAGTTCATAAATTCAAAGTCAAACTGGGCTCCATAGACTAGTCAAGGTCTCATTACATAATATTGTCTCAAAACTAAACAATAAAAAGATAAAACAATGAACAAAGCCACCCCCTATACCCCCTCCCACACAAAAGACTAGGAGACTCATCAGTTTGTGACTTAGGTCAGATTCCGTCCTTGGAAAAACCATTATTGCTAAATTTAAATGAAGGTTTTTAATTAGCCAAAAGAACTAATTTCCACACAAATTTATACCATCAATTTTTTTCTTTATTTATTTATACTTTTTTTTTTTGGGGGGGGGGAGAAAGGGCTTCTCTGTGCAATAGCTCTGGCTGTCCTAGAACTTGCTCTGGAGACCATGCTGGCCTTAGACTTACAGAGACCTGCCTCCCAAATGCTGGGATTAAAGGCTTATGCCACCATTTCTGGGTTTCACATAAAACTTTATAATTGTATTGTGATAATAATATAAGTAAGATAACAATATTTGTGAAGGTCTAATGCTATACAGAAATTTTCTGTACTCTTAAACATACCTTATAAGTATGACATTATTTCAAACTGAAAATTGAAAATTATAAGACACAGTGAGATCTGTGTGTTTAAGGGTAAATATATTCATCAATCAATTAATTAAAAAAGACAAGCTGTTGTACTGTTTGTCCTGAGTTAGCCTATTTTTTTTTTATAAAAGCAAGACAGGTCCATATAGTACATATTCATGTTTACCTAGAGAAATTTTAAGAAAAGCATGTGTTTCCTCTTAGGACACATTTCTGGGAAGTGTGATTGAAGGTGTGAGACAATGGAAGCTTTTCCTTTTTGAAAACGTTTTAAAACAAGCAGGTGCTGTTATTTGGGGGAATCATCAGCACCTGGGTTACATGGGTGTACACGCATGTATGTGTGCTAGGCTCTGATGCCCAGCTCCTCCCTCGAATGTATTTTCCTATATGCACCTACTATGCAAACACAGTTGCCAGAGGGATGCTCACACCTTTTCATTCTGTAAACTGGTTTCTCACATTCTGGTCCTTCTGTGGGTATTTTTATTCAAAGGTTGGGTGCAGTCCATGCTGGCACAGTGACACCAGCTCCCTTTATGTTTCTCAGGAGCCTGGCAAAGGTTAGACTTTACAAACTTTGTTCTTAACTCAGTATCATTTTATTCTCCCCAGAGGAGTGTACAAATTATAATTTGCTGTGTTAAGGAACTATGAGTCATTCAGTGCTTTGGATCTCAACTCAAAAAAAAAAAAAATTAGTGAATCGCTATAGTTCCTTTTGGATTAAAAAAGTTGCTACGTTTTTTGGTACTTACCCTGTGTCTCTGGGTGCATGTGTGTGTCTGTTTGTCTCCATGTGTGTGCATGCAGACAGGTACATGCATGCACCACAATTCAAGTGGAGGTCAGAGGACACCTCTTTGGACATGAGTTCTTGATGTGGGAGGATCTTCTGTTTTGTGTTGATTTCATTGGTTAAATAAAGAAAACTGCTTGGCCTGATAGGTCAGAGCATAGGTGGGTGGAGTAGACAGAACAGAATGCTGGGAAGAAGGGAAGTGAGGCAGATGTGATGAAGCTCTGACCCAAGATGGACGTAGGCTAGAATCTTCCCGGTAAGCTACCACCTCATGGTGCTACACACAGTAATAGAAATGGGCTAATCAAGATATGAAAGTTAGCTAAGAAGAGGATAGATAAAATGGGCCAGGCAGTGTTTAAATGCATACAATTTGTGTGTTCTTATTTCGGGTGTAAAGCTAGCCTTGTGGGAGCCGGGCGGGACGAAAAGCAACCTGCTCGCCTCATCACTACAAGTTCTCTCCTTCTATCCTGTGCTTAAGGCAGTCTCTCCTGTTACTTCATCCACTGAGCTAGTATGTGAGCTTTGAGTCTCCCGACTCTGCCTCCATCTCTGCTTGACTGGAATTAGACAAGAGTCACTGCTTGAGCTCATTAAATGTGGGGACGGAACTCAGGCTGTGCATCAAGCCCTTTTACCTCTGAGCCATCTCTCCAGCTTGAGCCTCTCAGGGTGTTTTAATGACCATGAGACCATGAGACTGCAGTTTCTGCAAAACTGCTTTCCTTTTATGTGTGAGGCAGGGTCTTGCCGGTAGTCCTGGCTGGCCTAGAACCTAATGTGCTGCTCAAGGTGGCCTTGAGCTTGAAGCTATCCTTAGGGAGTCTGCAATAACTGCACCACCTTTGTCCTGCGGTCGTTGTACTAGGTGGATTTAGTTCATAGACAAACTAATTTTTCTAAAGTGGGGTATTCGTGAGTGGAAGCAATGTCTCTAGAATGAGGGTTCTAATGTGCCTTGAGCTATTGCAGATGATGGCCACTGTAGCCTTTTGCTACTGTATGATGAAGAAACTCTATGAGCCACAGGCCCTGGATGCTCATCGTGTTAGCTCCAAATGAGCTGTCATTCTTGCCAGATCCTTTCCCCATTCAGGGGTCATTCTCTCTAGAACACTCTCTGCCACTCCTTGCAGCCTTCCAGACTGCCTATCACCCTTTGTAGTTCTGAGATGTGAGCTCCATTGTTTGCTTTCCTGGATCTTGCCTTGCACGGTGTCTCCATGGATGGGACTGTGAGCAGTGACTATACAGGTGGTTAGAATGGTAGCTGAGGAATCCCTGAGAATCTTCATCAAGCACACACTGTGCTGGAGGAATGTTCACTGTGTCATTGCTTCTCCCAATAAGCCCTTGATGTAGGGCTCGCTGTGGCCTGGTACCTCCAATTCACAGTCAACCTGACTAGGAAGCAGAAGGAAAGATGGATGACAGTCTTTCCAAAGAAGTGTTCACTTAGGTGTTTAAACTCTCCCAGTAGATTTTTGCAGAGTGGGACAAATTATTATCTCACAGAATTATGGCTATATTTCTGAGACATTCCAAATAGATGTTTGAACCATCATCAATGCCCATTACTCCGACCTCACTCTTGACATTATGAAACTATTCATGAAGTATGTGATTGTTGCTATCCACATTAAAAACCAGAAATATTAGATATCCACTTAATTCAGTAGCAGAAACCATTTGGGGAACCAAAGGTAAGGAAAGAAGTGGAGAAGCCAACTTTTCAACAAAAGCTAGCATTTGTCCCTTAAGTTTAGTCAAAGAAATGACAAGATGCTCAGAGATACTGTGATTGGAAGTTATTCTAGTACCACATAGTAAAGCAGCTCTATTTTTTTTTAAAACATTGATGCCATAAAGGGTCTGCTTCTGTGTGGTCTGCATAAGACATGGGTGCCAGGATAGGGACTTGTTTGCAGTTCCTTTCTCGGCTCCCATCCCCTCCCCCAGTGAAGTTGCCTCTGTGGGAGAAATAGTGGAAGAACAGTAAAGTCCCTTTAATTTAGAAGTCATTAAGAGCATACTTGTTGTTAAATGGACCTCTCACTAGAGCTCTGTGACTTTTCCGAATTTATTTTTGAGAAAATGACAGCATAGTGTGAGACCTTGGGAACCCCACTAAGGAACCCCCGAAAGCTTGGTAAGTGCAGCGGCCATGCCAACCTTTATGTTTGCTTTGTGCGAAAGTGAACAAAGACAGATTCACAGGTTATTGGGCAAATTACCATCCAGTGCACTTTCTGTCTTCAGTCCTCACCGTGACCTTGGGTGAACTGTATCCTGTTGAAGTCAGAATGCGATTTCTCTTTGAATTAAAAGTATGTGTGGTCGCCTGGTAAGCACGCTGCTGCAAGGTTCTGACACTGAATGTCGATGCGAGTTCGAACCACAGTGCAGTAAGACATACTTTGGGAAAGTCAACTGTTTAAAAGCCAGAAAAGAAGAAGGGAAAGATGCCAGTATTTACAAGGCTGGGCAGCAAGGATCATTTTCTAAGTATTGAATAGATTGACAAGAACACAAAGGGAAGCGGCAGTAGAGCTCAGCTAGTTTCCAAAGCACATGTCATTGGACTTACTGCTTACCATGCCTCCTGTGTGTGACTGCTGTGTTTCTTGTATGTTCTGTCTCAAGTTTGTGCCTCTACAGCAAGTAATTTAGGTGATTGATTTCTCTTTCTTTTCTTTCTTTCTCTCCCTTCCCTTCCCTTCCCTTCCCTTCCCTTCCCTTCCCTTCCCTTCCCTTCCCTTCCTTTCCTTTCCTTTCCTGACCTTGAACTCCCAATCCTCCTTTTCCCTCGGATTACAAATATTTGTCTCCACACCCAAACACATTTAAATGAGTGCAGTATTATCTCAGTGGCCAGTGGAGTGCAGTGTATTGTGTTCCTGCCCATTAAATCTATGCTAGGAACCTGGAGGGCTCTTTGCAGCATTTTATTCCACTTTCAGTTCGTGCCAGGCCTAGATTCAGTGGACCCAAGACTTGTAACCCAGTTGGTCAGCAATGTAGCAGCCAGTCTGTGCATTCGGTTTCTGTTTTACACACTGAATTTGACAGCATCCCCTGCACTTGAATGGTGAGTCATCTAATAAAGGTCGCCCTGGTTCCTAGTTACCTTTCCTACCCAAGAGGAGATTCACAGGTGGCTTTGAGGGCTGGTTTCCAGGGCCATTGAAGGCTCTTCTCAATCTGCGAGTGGGCCTCTGACATTTAGACAGCCCGTGGCCTACCTTTTAGAAAGTACTAATGTGTTTCTTCCGGAGGAGGGGCCTTGCTTTCCACCTGTGGTTTTACAAGGTATTAGTGTTGATTGACGGTTCTGGGCCACACACTACAGCTTGACCAGAGGGCTGTGAGCGATGCCTGACGACAGTCACCCTGCCTTATATCTAGTTCACTGGGTCTTATGCCTGTAGTAGAAGCAAAGGCCAGTTTCAGAAGGCTTTGTCTGCCGTGTTCATATTGCTCACTCTATTTTTTTGTTCTGTTTTTTTTTTACTATTTTTATTGTTTTTATTGAACTATACATTTTTGTCCACTTTCTTCCCTTCTTCCTCGCTCACTCTACTTAACGTAGTAAAGATGATAGACCGCTTCTGTGTCACCTTTTGTACGTCCTTTGTTATGAAATGCAGATAACCATTACCTTATAATAGGAGGGTTGTTGTAGGCTTTAACTCAGATGGCAGCTTGCTGGCACGTATTGAGGGTTCCATGATTACTTACCCACCCACCTAAACATTAAAGTACTCTCATTGCCTTGGAGTTAGGTGTTTTTTGTGTTTTTGTTTTTTTCCATTTTTGTTTTACCAGTATGATTCATTCACTCATTTGACTCAGTTCAGTGTAAAGAAGTTAACACATCCTGAAACTCTGTTCAGCACTGGAGTCCTGCCAGTGAGCAGCCCCTGGTACTGTTTCACAGTCTTCTGGGAAATGTAGAGGTATGGCTGAGGACAGGCTGGCATAGCTGAGTTGACAGTTGTCAGTGACCAGTGGGGACCCAGTGTCTGGTCCTGAAATCACCTTTAAATGGTGTTTCCAAAGTGAAAAGCTGTGTCTTTCTCGCCTACACCTCTCAAGACCAAATGCACTGTCTAAGCCAACAGGGTACACAGCCATCCACAGTGTGTGCCTGGACACAGCACAGACATTTTCTCTGGGAGGTTGTCTTCTTTAAGCAGTGTTTTAAAGTTCTTGACCAAAAGCCAGGCCTGTAGTACATGCCTTAAATCCCAGCACATGGAAGGCAGACACAGGAGAGGTTGAAGCCAGTCTGGTCTACATCTGAGATCCTGTTTCAAAGGAAAACAAAAGCTCTTGATTGAGTTTACACTCTAGAATCTTCTGATGGATGGCGGATGCCGTGCTTTGGAGTTGCCCGTGAAGGTCATGATTTTGCGATGTCCTCAGACTCTCACTGTTGCTAAAAGCTGACTAATTCGAAGCAGGGAAGTGAAGAGTTTTGTGAAATGTTCCCCCCTACACATTTGTCCCTACTGTCAAATCAAGTAGTTATTTCTGATAAGTCCTTTGGCTTCTGTGAAGCAGGCTGGCCATGCCTGGTCGTGGGTGGTGCTGATAAATGACTGAACAGACAAGGCGAATGAGGGTGGGGGTGACCTTCTCACCATTTCGAAGTAGCGAGGGGGTTGGGAGGTGGCTCGGCTAGTGAATTGCTTCTTGTATAAGCATGAAGAACCAGTGTCTTGGCGGTGTAGACAGTAGAACTTGTGTGACTCACTGGCCAGCCAATCTAATCAAATCAATGAACTCTAGGTTCAATGAGAGGCTTTGATAAAATAAACAAGATGGAAAGTGATTGAGGAACGAACCTGCTTGTAACCTCTGCCCTCCACATACACACGAGCACATATGTCATACACACACAGAACACATACACTGAAAACAGAAAAGGAAATGTTTTAAAACTCTAATAAGAAACCTTTGGGAATGTGTGGAGATGTCCATGACCACTGAAGACAGAGTTCTAGGTTGACCGACTGAGCTGATGGAGAGACAGGAACCTGGACAGCACAGCTAACTCAGAGTGCCTTGTTCTTTTCAGAATATTTTGCCCTGAACCCTTCTTCTGGACTTTGGGAATATTTGAGCTCTTGGCGTGCCAGTGCGTAGACCTTCTGGAAAAATTATGGACCCTGGAAACTTTCCAAGAGACCCATGGGCATCAACAGATTTCTAGCAGTATTTCCTTGTTGCAATTGATTGATTATGTGAACTTCAGTTTCCTCATCCGACGAAGGAAAGGAAAAGCAGACTATTTAGTTATAATGCCTGTAGATGCTATCACAAATGAACCTCAATATTGAACTGAAAATCACCTTCTTTCTTATGTAATAGTTGAAGCAAGGTGTTGCTGGTGAGCTGTTTTTCATGCAGAACCTTGGAAGTCGGGCCTCTTCATGTCACCGGCCTACCATCCCTAAAGCCTTGAAATTTACCCACCAGGCAGAGGGAGAAAGGGCCCATAGAGAAGGGCTACCCAGTTACTTTCATAAAACTTTTAAAAGACTAGTATACGAAACAAAACATAGCTAAGAGTGTGCCACACAATGCTTAAATGCACATAAATATAGCATAATGTTTCAGTCAAGGAGGTGATTCTGTTGCTAAATTCACATATCATTTTCTTTTTTTAAAATATTTATTTATTATGTATACAATATTCTGTGTGTATGCCTGCAGGCCAGAAGAGGGCACCAGACCCCATTACAGATGGTTGTGAGCCACCATGTGGTTGCTGGGAATTGAACTCAGGACCTTTGGAAGAGCAGGCAATGCTCTTAACCTCTGAGCCACCTCTCCAGCCCTCACATATCATTTTCTTGTAATTTTTTTCTTTATCTGTCTTGGTGTATATGTGCATGTGTGTATATGCACATGTGCATGCCATGTGTACATTCAGAGGACAATTTGGGCAATTGGTTCTTTTCACCACTGTGGGTTCCAAATATCCAAGTCAGCTTCTCAAGCTTGATGGCAAGCACCTTTACCCAATGAGACATCTCAATGGTCCCATTTATCATTTTTTATGGAATAAACACTCAAAGTATTTTTGCTAGCTTTTTGAAATTTGCAGCATGCTGTTACTATTGTTGCTTTGCTGTTTTTATTATCTGTACTCTTCATGCTATGCCATAGCAACAAGAACTCGTTATGCCTTCTAAGTATAGTCCAGTACACACTGCCCAGACTTTCTCTTCTTCCCACTCCACCCCCCACCCTGTGTGACTTCCAGCTCTCAAATTCTGAGATCAACCTTTTCCCGTTCTACCTATGAGTGATGCTCTTACAGCACTTGCCTTTATGTGCCTGACTTACTTTACCTATTATGATGACCAGTATCCTCTGCCTTCATCCTCCTTGTCCACAGTGTTTGTGGGTTTTTCTGTTGTTATTCATGATTAGTATAACATTGAGTACGCATGCCACATTTTCTTCATGCACTTGTATGATGGACACAGGCTTTTCTGTCTGTGGCTGTTGTAAATAAAGTGCTGCAATAAACACGGGAATGCAGATGTATGTTCCATGTGCTGATTGCATTTTATTTGGACACGTACCCTGTAGTGAGATTGTTGGATCTTATAGTCATTCTATTTTTAGCGCTTGGAGAAGCCTCCAATCTGTTTTCCATACTGTCTGTGCTAGTTTACAATCCTACCAACGTTGTGCAGTGGTAGAAAAGAATCTTTTCCTGAACACTCCTGCCCGCATTTATCTTTTCTTTTTCTGACAATAATTAGAATGAGATCAAATCATTTCGGTGTGACTTTGATTTACATCTCCTGGTCTTTGGTGGTGGAGAGTTTTTGTGTCCCTGTTGACCATTTGTTTGTTTCATTGGGGGGAACTGTTGACTTCTCAATGCATTTTTAAATTGGATTAGTTATCATCTGCTGATGGAGGAAGGAAATGATGTCTATGTGTTACTTTCATTGGTTAATAAAGAAATTGCCATGGCTCTGATGGGACAGAAAATTAGGTAGGTGGCATAGACAGAACAGAATGCTGGGAGAAAGAAGCCGAGTCAGTCAGTCGCCATGACTCTCCGCTCCAAGATGGATGCCCGTTAGACTCGTCCCGGTAAGCCACACTCAAGTGGCAATACGGATATTAGAAATGGGTTAGATCAATATGTAAGAGCTAGCCAATAAGAGGTTATAATTAATGGGCCAGGCAATGTTTAAAAGAATACAGTTTCTGTGTAATTATTTTGGGCATAAAGCTAGCTGTGCGGGCAGCCGGGTGCCAGAAACATAGCCCGCCGCTCCTTTTACAACAATCTGCCATTGTGTCTTTGATGGTCTTTATTCTGGCTGTCATTTACATTGTCAGATGCATAGTTTGCAAACATTTTCCCTCATTTTATGGGTTGTTTCTTTATTCTGGTGGGAGCTTCCTTTGTGCTTCCGTTTGAAATAATCTCTTTTGTCCACTTTTGATTTTATGTTTTATTTTTTTTTTATTATTTTTGTTTTGTTTTTGTGGTTGTATCAAACACAATTCTTGTTCCTTCTAATACCCTGAAATATGTCTCTTACAATTAAACCCTCCTTTTACTTTGAAATGACTTTATAACTGGTAAGAGACAAGAGATAGAAGTCTAGTTTCTTCCCTTGCCTGACAATGTTCACATTTATTGAGAATGTTGTCTTTTCCCTACTGGTGAGAGATCTCTACTCTTGTACTATTATTAAAATCAGTTGACTGATTAGGGATGGTGGTACCTACCTGTCATCTCAGTACTTTGGGAGGCTGAGACTGGAGGATTGCCATCACTTTGAGGCCAGCTTGGGCTATAGAGTAAGTTTTATGGTAGCAGAGTGAGATTTGGTTTCAAACCAACCAACCAAACAAACAAAAAACATCAGGCTGAAGGCATATGAATTTACTTATAGGTCATTCTTCTTTTCCCTTGACCCACATTTCTGTCTCTGTTTCCCCGTCCCTCCCGGGATATTTTGATTGTTATGACTTTGTAGTAGACTTTGAACTCAAGTATAATGTCCCCTGATTTGTGCTTTTTGTTTAAGATGGTTTTGACCTTTTGGAGATTTTTGTGCTTCCATACAAATTTGAGGGTTGTTTTCAAATTTTGTGATGAATGCACTTGAGATGTGATTGGGAATGGATTCAATCCATAGATTGGATTAACAGTTCAGCAATGTTGATTCTTCCCATTTGTGAACTTTGTCCTTTTTCTCTTTGTGTGCTTGAATTCTCAAGTGTGTGTATGTGTGTGTTTTGTTTCCTTGATTCTTTCTTTTTTCTTTATTTGCTACTGTAAATTGGATTGCTTCTTATATAACTATGTCGCATAGTTTGCTATCAGTATGTACAAGGCTTTGTGTATCGGTATTGTATCTTGCATCGTTCTTAATTTTTTTCTTAACTAACCGTTTTCAGTGCAGACTTTGGGGGTGTCTATGTGTACGTCATGCCATCTACAAATAACATAAATCTTACTTTGTATTTCACAACTTTTTTCTTCTCATTATCATTATTTTCTGGTTCTGGAAAAGACAGGACCTTGGGTATGATTAGTATGGGCTCTACCAACTGGGTTTTTACCTAAGTCCTGAACTTCCTTCATTTCTTTTTCTTGTCTCTTTATTTTTTGGGGGACTTACAGTATCATGTTGAATATAAATAATGAGTGTGGATAGCCCTGTCCTTTTCCAGATGTTGCAAAGTGTTCCGCTTTTTGTCTTTGTATTTTTTTAATGTTTGACTGATTACACATCATCTTTGTTGTGCTGAGTACATTTTTTCTATACTTAATGGTCCGAGTTTTAATGTGAACATGTGTTGAATTTTATTAAGTACCTTTCTTTGTTCGTTTGTTAAGAGAATCATGAGTTTTGTCCTTCCTACTGTGGATATGCTATCTCATGTTTATTGAATCTTCATCCTTGCTTCCCTGTAATGAGTCTTACTTGATCACAGTAGACAATCTTTAATGTGCTGTGTTAATGGCTTGCTAGTATTTTTGCACCTATGTCTTCAAGGTATCGGCCAGTAGGTTTGTTTATGTATTTGTTAGTTTTGTTAACTGGTGTAATGAGGCCTTGTAAGGTGAAGAAAATCCTTTTCTTCTTTTTTACTTTTTATTTTTTTATGAAGGGCAATAATCTCAGAAGAATTTGTAGTAGTTCTTTCTATGTTTGGGAGGTCTCAGTGGTGTAGCCGTCTTATCATTGACTTTTCTTTGGGAGATGCTATCCTATGAATTCAGTCTCATTAGTTATCGTTAGTTTGCTCTGGATTTCTGTTTCATTGGGATTCAATCACCACAAAGTGCATGTATTGAAGAATTCTCCAATTTTTTGCAATTCTCAAATTTGTTGGTAAATAGTTGTTCAGACCCACTCTTTAAATACTTCACCCTGAAAGTAGCATATAGTCATTTCCTTCCTAAAGGATAAACTAGAAGAGTTCCAGGATCAGAGGTGGTGGAGGTAGAGGTGGATTGTAGCCATTCACCATCCCACACAGTTTCCTTTTTAATGTTACATAAGAGTAAATGAGCCTGGATTGTGAACATACCCTGTTGGGGCATATTCTGCTAACTGCAGAATTCACTCCACTCTGACAGTGGATTTCCCCTCTGCTTTTTCATAATACATATTCATATTATAAGGTCATGAATTTTGTGCATGTACTTAGTAAATGAATTTGCGAATTCCTCAACTGGTGCAATTTTTTAATACTTTGGGTGGGTTTAGGGAGAGGTAAGTCTTCTTACTAGATTTATCAGTGCTTTACCAAAAATTGTAGACAGGTTTCTGACGGCTCTCACTAGGCTGCACGGGCACTTGTTCTTTATTAATAAATGTCCCTGTTCTTCGTGGACATTTACACACTAAGCAGCATCTCTGCAGCATCTGCAGAGAGTTTGACCTCAATGTTGGGAGCAGATTTCTGGTAATGAGTGTATTCAAGCACAAGGATAGGTTCCTGTAGCATAAAGGGGCTCATTCCTTTGGGAGCTTCCCTTAAATAATTAAAAGTATTTACAACACTCCCTGGGGGCCAAGGGCCAAGTAGTTGCCTGTGTGAACTTATTTTCATCCCAGCACCACCTTTAATGATACCCAGTCTATAGAGGTTCCAAAGGCAACAAAGGACAAGAGGCTCAGAGACCATGTAGCATACCTAACCATGTTAGCATACCTTGCCATGGAGATGCTGACATAGGCTCTGTCTGTGTTGCATTCTTTCTGGCCTCATCATTAGGGTCATGAAGGGATTTTTTTAAATTTATTTTATGTGCCTTGGTGTGAAGGTGTCAGATCCCCTGGAACTGGAGTTACAGACAATTGTGAGCTGCCACGTGGGTGCTGAGAATTGAACCCAGGTCCTCTGGAAGAGCAGTCAGTGCTCTTAACCGCTGAGCCATCTCTCCAGCCTCCAAAGGGATTTTTTTAAAATAGGTGTTCAAGATAAAGATATGAACAAGTCAGAGCAATTCCAAGGAACCCATTGTTTGGCGGAGGCTGAGGCGGTGTTATTTGTAGGATGAATAATGAAGGAGCATATAGTCAATTCTTCTTGTTTGTCATAGTTATGCCTTATAAAGGGGTGCCCGCACTGAGTTAGCCAGTCTGAAAGCATTGCCCCAGACGAAGCAGAGTTCTGTTCCTGCGAGCCTCTGACCCATGTGCTCGTCAGCCCTTCCACACATCACCTTGTTTGGTGCGTATCTGCTAAAGGTGCTGTGTTTTATGGATCGCATTCACCGGCGTTGAACCCCTGCCAAGCGGCAGCAGAATCGCAGGCTGAAGAGGCGTCTCTAGCACATACTTTCTTTGTGAAGCACATTGTAGCCTTCACAAGCTTGAAAACATCCGCTATCTCTCAAATACCAGGGAAGAAAATGTTCTTCAGTAGACCGTGGCAGAGATTCTTGTTTAAAGTCTAGGAAACAGGAGCAGACCAGTGAACCCGGCTCATTTTGAACTCAAAGAGAACATGTTCAGTGGCTTGAAATGTTCAGTGCGCTGTCGGTGGACACAAAGGACTGGATGATTACAAATACATTTAAATGAGTAGGTGAAATTTTAAATCCCTAATCTACAAATGAGAAGCTGAGAATATGGCTCATATGGTAGAGTGCAGGCCTAGTGAGTTAGAGTCATAGCACGGCATAAACTGTACACAGCTGTACAAGCCTGTCCTCCTAGCAGAAGCATTCAAGGTCATCCTTAGATACAAAGTGAGTTTGAGGGGAGGTGTGTTTACGTGAGACCTTGTTTCCAGAATAGGAAGTACACTCTGCGTTGTAATTAGACACTACTCCTCTCACTGCCCCCTGAGATGCAAATTTGCCAGAGCCGAAGCTGCCATGGAGGAGCTTGTCTAGAGCTGACTTTCTCCTTAAGGGGTCAGAGTGTGATGGGCATGTTAGGGTTGCCAGCCACGAAGTCTCTGTCAACTCTGCCAGTCAACTTTCCTGACTCAGCACAAAGTAGCCCCAGGGAATCTACTGTAAACACAAGCGGCGCTGCACCAAGAAAAGTTTTAGGTTTGCACACTACGTTTTTCACACTACATTTTGAATTTCACATAATTTTCCTATCACAGAATGCTGTCTTCTGAATTTTCTTCCAACTCTTTTAAAATGAAGAAACCACTCTTAGCATGTGGGCTAAAGCCTATGGTAGCCAGATTTATTCTGAAGCCTATAGTTTGTCAACTCTGATCTTCCATACTACTAGGTAGGGATGCTTGATCATTTAGACTAATCTTTTAAAAAGTATGGTGAAGTTTAAAAATTGCCGAAGTCCTACAACCTAGCATAGTTTTCCAAGATAGTACATACACACTCACGCATCAGCACATCCATCCTGTGGTCTTGGAATTGCACTTGTTCCGTTGAGAACATGTGGTCTTTTTGAGCCTTATGGATAGACAGATCTGCACCCCGAGTGTAACAGCAAACTGTGACCGGGCTACTTGTCTTTCACTAGCATCATTTAGTTCCTGTTTGGTTTTATTGCTGTTACCAGGCACATTGCACGGGTTCTTTGTGCTCAGAGATAATGCCGGTGAAGGGGGAGAAAAATAAAATGTGGTCATCAAGTTCATGCTCAACCTTGTCCTTGAAACACATAGAGCAGAGTAAGCTACACAAGCGGCTTGCATTTTGAAGTAGAGAAGACTTAGAGATGAGTGCACTGCACTTCCTGAGTTGGTAGTTGCCTTCTTTGTGTTCTTGGACCAGGAAAACTCCAGAGACCAATGGTCATCATCCTACTTATGGGTGGAAAAGCTTAGTGTCCAGGGTGGATGGCAAGGAGGGATGCAGGAGTCATACAAATCCACAAGACCTCACATCTAAGGATCTCTATGTCTTCAATTCTTTATCCTTGCATCAGGATCACCACATGCATGTTGCTGTCCCAGACTTTGTGTCTCTATGTCTCTGCATTCGAAGAACCTTCTCAAGGGCGCAAAAGAGGGATAAAAAGTGACTATGGAAGAAAATAGATGAGCGTCATCATAGACTAAGATGCCCGCTGTCAAGTTCGTGAGACAATCAGAATTGTTTTGCTCATGCAGCTCATGCAGTCAGCTGCCTCCAGTTATGAAATATGAATATGTAGCACCTGGACACCAGGTGCCTCAATTGTGTTGGCAGCCTCCCCAAGGCTGCTACACAATCCCCTATCTCTGGGAACCTCATCTTTCCCCATCAGCCGCGATGTTGTGGTATGTGACCGAGTGGCAGATTACCATCGTCATTCCTCTGTGCTCCAGGACCAGGTAGGATGCCAGCTATGATCATCTTCCTGTACTCAGGGCATTAGTTATGATCTATAACAAGGAAGATGAGTTGTAGAGAGTCTGCCCAGAATCCTGTTTTGATTATATGCAAAGACAGTAACTATGTATCTCACCATGAGAATTCAGAAATAGGTTAAGTGTGCTGGCACATACCTGGAATCCCAGCACTGGAGAGTCTAAGAGGTTTGAGGACAGCCTGGTCTATGTGGTGAAACTACATCTCAGCAAAATTAAAGAATAATTAAATATAACTTCAGTCTTATACCATAGGGGAGTGACTGAAGGCATTGTAGCATATCTAGTGATTGAATTTGTTTTCTGGGCATTTGAACATAAAAAAAAATGATGGGTTAGTGGGACTATATTATGGGGGGAAATGCTATGTAAAATTTTGAAGTGATGCGATGGTATGAAAAGCAAAGAAACATAAAACCACACCTAGGTCAGCAATAATGTCAGGCACTAGCCACAGGAGTGTTTTCCTGGGATATAGACAGCTGCGTTTTCTCATGAGTCTCCTAGAAACCACTGTGTCTAAGCTGACCCCGACCCTTCACTACATCTTCATCACTGCCTGTAATGCCATCCCTATTAAGCCATGTGATGGAATCCTCACTGCTATATAGAGTGACATCCTGGGTGCTTATTGCCCTCACCTGTCACAGAGGGCAGTCCTGGGGAAATGGTCCAGGGGAGAAAAGTCATTGCTTCAGTTGCTGACACCAATGAAATCTGGAATAGAACAAGGCGACTCTTCTAGGGGGAACCTCTGTGTGCAGTCAGCATCCTAAGGAGGAGCCTGCATTTTGGTATTAAGCTGTGTGGACTGGACAGAGTGGGTCATGGAGAGAGTTTCAAATGAGAAACCCTTGCATCCTCAGGATCAGAGGTTAATGTTGCTGTCTGGAGTCCACGCTATTTCTCTCCCACTTAAATTCCATGGATCTGACTTTGGGAAGGAAGAGCTGGTTCTGGAGAAGATATTGCTCCTTGATTCTTGGCAATCAAGTGTGATTCATGATGATGGTAGCAGATGGGTCCTGAGTTCAGCCAGCTCTTCCCTGATCTAGCCTGTGAACTAGCCTGAGCTGTCCAGTTCTTAGCAGTATGGTCAACACTGACCAGTCCTCTTGACCCGAGTGTTTCCAGTCTGAATGTGAGATTCAGGTCCACTCTTTTAGCACCAGTTGGGGGATCAGTTATAGAGGATGCTGCCACCAGCTTGCAGGAAGAGATCTGGGAAAATGAGAGGGCACAATGGGAAGGGGGCTCTCTTTTTCTTTTCTTTTTTTTTTAAATAGTTTTTATTGAGCTATATATTTTTCCCACTTCCCTTACTTCCTCCCTTCTCCCATTCCCCCTGGGAGGGGGCTCTATTTACAGTCATCTTTTATGTACATGGAAGATAAAGGAAAATATTGAAAATTCCCATAACAACACTGATTTTTAATACTTACTAGAAAGAATGACAAACACCAGGTTGAAATCCTCTTTGCTGCGTTTTGCGGTCGTTCCTCCGGCTGGCTTGGCCCTTTGTGCAAACCCACTAGTGTCCTGTTAATCTTCTCAGGAAGGGGAAACACCCTGAATGGGAGGCTCGTCTGCCTTCACAATGAAATAGTGCCATGAAAACTCATCGTTTCTCACATGCTTACACAGACTCCCAGATGTTTTTCCTCCTTTTGTGGAGGATTAGAAATCCATCATTACTTTGGTCCATCAATGTCCACTACATCAGCATGTGCAGGGCCACTTGTCTCCTTTCCCCCCTCCCTGTGATGGGCTCTGATGGAAGTTCAGCACGCTGTCCCAGGAGCATGGTTGGAAGGGCAGCATGGACTCTTCCTGGAGAGGAAAAGCAACAGCCCCTTGGTGCTAAGGGGCTACCTCCTGCTGCGCTGCCTGTGTCTGGATTTTGCTGGGTGCTCACTATAGCTCTGGCTTCTTCTAAACATGCTCTGCTAAAAACTCGCGACTTAGGCAAGTCTGCTGATGACATTGTTATTCTTGTTTAGTTCCAGTTCTCATGAGAGAATCTCACTTTTTTTGCACAGAGTTTCTCCTGATACCCTTCATTTTGTAATTGCCTCTGGATTTCCCTCTCTGCTGCGTTATTTCTTAGTGTTGCCTGTCCTTATGTAGGTGGTAGTGTCCATCACACCTTCTTGACAACAGCCTATTTTCTGTAAAGAAGCAGAGGTGTTCTGGGAAGCAAAAAACAGTTTCCCTCCTGTAGTAAGCTTTTTCATTGAGACCACCAGTCTGCAAGTAACAACACAGAGACTTACTAATTATGAAAGCTTAGCCTTAGCTTAGGCTTTTTTTCTAACTAGCTCTTATAACTTAATTAACCTGTTCCTATTAATCTACATTCTATCACACGGCTTGGGTACTTTTCCTCTGTTCCACATGTCTGACCCTTTCCACTTCCCATTTGCTGTCTCAGTTTCTCTTCTTCCCAAAGTCCTCTCATTCCCCAGAAGTTCTGCCTAACCTCTCCTGCCTAGCTACTGGCCAGTCAGTTCTTTGTTGAGCCAATCAGAAGGTGCCTTGGCAGAGACATATTTTCACCGAAAGATTATTTCACAACACCCCTCTTTCTAGTGTTTTAAGCTTATGAACAAAATATATCACACATGCCCAAAAGAACTTTGCGTACATTGTTAAGGTTACTAATCACTTTGGGCTAAGAATTAAGTTAAAGAGGTCAAATCTCTTAGCCCATCAGTAGCAGAGTTTGCTCTATTGGAAACAGCAGAGAGAAAGTATAAAGGAAGAGCTGGAGAGATTTAGGTGTGAAAGGGCTTTGATGAACTCTGCTTGGCTTCTTAATGTGAGTGCAAGCATGCATGGACTGGAGACAGGTAACAGGTCCTAGGGTCACTGACAACCTGCAGCACAGCAAGAAACTACGGCCTGCATCCTGCAATTGCAGGAAATGCACTGGACAATGACATGAACCAGCTCAGAGGAGAATTCTTCCTCAAGACTCCTGTTACAGCTAAGCCTATCTATGACTTAAACTCAGCTTTAAAGTCAGGGCCAAGAAACTCATATTTCTGCCCATAAAATGGCATGATATGTAGTTATGAACGTACATACATGCGTGTGTGTGTGTGTGTGTGTGGTTTGGCAGCTATACAAAACGTACATAGATCCTCAAGATTAAGAATGTTATAGGAGTTGTTTGGACAAAGCCTGGGCTCTGGCAGCCCTGACAAGTTAGATTCTGCCACTGGTTCTTAGGAGATAAAGAGACCCAAATGGTGAGAAATGAAATTTATTCAGTGTGGCCACATTGGGTATAATAAGTATAGCAACTGCAGCCTCTTGTACAATAGCTCTTAACTGAGTGTTCAATGGGGTTGCTTTTGCCCTACTTTAAAGTGAATGCCTCTAAGGATGTCAAGAATCTCAGTATTTTTAGCACTCTGTAGGAGTGGCTTCCAGTAAGTTTGAAGATGGGTCAAATATTGGCTAATATTTTACTGTATCTGATAGAGTATTGCTGTTCTGTTACCGGCAGTAGTTGACAAACATGGGATTTGTATGATCACAAATGTGCCGTGCAGTTAGACAGTCTCCTCATTTTCTGAATGAAGAACTTGGGGCACAGCCAGGCTAAAGGATGGTATGGTGTCCATTTGTAATGGTTCCCTAGAAGCTCACAAAGCCAAGGCGTAGGCCCAGTGCAATGATATTCAGAGATGGGATCTTTGCTGGTTGCTGCACCATCAAGGCTCTGTGCTTATCAATAGATTAACCTATTGATTCATTTAGAGCTTAATAGGGTTTGGGAGGGGGTAGAAACTTTAGGAAGTGAGGTCTAATTGGAGGAGGTGAAGGCTCTGGAAGGCCATATTTGGTCCTTAGTGCCTTATTCCCTCTCTTCCTCTCTCCTTCCTCCTCCCTCCCTCCCTCTCACCGCCTCCTGACCATGTATGTAGGGCAGTGCCTTCCTTGCCTGTGTCCCTCCATCAGGATGTTAGGTATGCTTTTTTTGTCACCAAGATGGAAAACTGACATGATGTGGTTTATTGAAGGCAGCACAAGTTAGTAACAGAGTTCAAGTTCAAACCCAGGCTCATTGATCTAGAGCCAGCAACCATGTGTCTACTGAGCTGTATGCCCAAGTCTTCTGTCCTCATGTTGGTCCATTCATCAGAGGCAAGGAAAGCTCATGACTCTTTTTAGTCTCTGTAAGGTCTCCTATGTCTCATAGGAAAGACTTCAGTTGTTGCCTAAGATAGCGTCAGGTGGGGAGTGAATAAGAGAACAACCATGGCTGGGACATGTTAAATGGAAGGTTGTAATCCAGTAATTCTCACAAATCCCACTGAACATAGAGAATTCACTCTCTCAATATGATATCGCCACCTTCCGCAGGATGTTCTGCCCTCCTGTCCAATCCCTGCTCCCAGATCTACCTCAGCACCTGAGGACTACAGCAGAGGTCACCTTGAAACCCGCCCACAGGCCTGACTTGCCAACTGTGATGTTCCCTTTGCAGTCTTAGATTTTCTCTGTGGGTTTTCCGCCGCCCATGAGTTTTTATCTTCCTTTGCGACCGTATGGTCCGTTTTCTTTCTCTGTTGCCAGGTTGAGGAGCCATGGAGTCGGGAGGGGAAAATATCTTTCCATATTCTACCCTTAAGGAGTCTTGCCAAACTCTTTCCTGAGGCTGCTGGATGGAGGCCCAATCCTGTTCTCAGAAGCCACGTCCACAATGAGCATCTACAGATGAGGAGCCAGTGCATGGCCCCAGCCACCCTGGACACAGAGTGACAGGCTCTCCCTGCCCTGGACTGTGCTTTGAAAGAGAGAGCACATCATGTCCTTGGCCCTGACAGCCCTTCTGCTGGGAAGCAGCATATTTCCCATTCTCTAGTTCTCCTCCACCCCCCACAGCATCAATTTTAATAATTACACAGGAAGTTCCTTTTCCTTCAGGAAAGATGGCTGTGGCAGTTTTCGGCTGGGTGTTCACTATTTTTTTTTTTTCTTCTTCAAATCCCCAAGAGTTATGGCATTAAGGGAATGAGTCACGTCTTCTGAGGTAGTGAGTCCAGGAACACCACAGTAGGCAGTGCTGAAGTTCAAATGTAAGGCTGGACTTCACAGCCCCCCCCCCCCCCCAAGTAAGTCCTTTAACCTTTCCATGGAGGCTGCTTCAGTTCAGGGTCAGAAGAGCTTGGTGCGGGATTTGGGAAAGAGACACACATCAGGAGGGCAACTTCCTTGGAGAGTGACTTGGTAGAAAGGGCTTAAGAAGCCTGAATGAGAAGGCATGAGGAGAAAGGGAAAGGTATCGTGACTATGCCCTATCTACTGGAAAAAGTATGAGAGCCACCGCTTGGCCCAAAATGTTGGTTAAAGATTGAGCCCACTCGTAAGGACATAGCAGTCTAAACTCCAGTCTCCCATAGCACAAAGCCATGCCCCATGCAAATTTAACACTTCCCCTACAATAGCTGAGTCCAGGCTTACACCCTCTACATCTGGGCCCCACCATGCCATAGATCCAGTGCTTCTTGTACCGAGACTTTCCCATGCTTGTTATGATTCTACATTTCTCATCTGAAAAACACTTCACCAATTAGCTCTCCTGTCTCCCAAAATTATTGTGAAGGTCAGACGAGGAGATGTGTACCCAGAGTGCGAAGTAGTGTTTTGTGTGAAATGTACATAAGACAGTTCCTGTCACTACTGATTGCGTGTGTGTGTGTGTGTGTGTGTGTATGTGTGTGTGTGTCTGTGTCCTGCAGAGGAGCAGGAATGCACGCGATAGCTTTGGGGTCTGCTTCATGCACAGAGTGATTTGAGCACCGCATTCCTTCCTCTCTCCTGGGTTCCCACTGTGACCTGAGAAACACCTGTGCTGGAGTCACCTGGGGAACCGACTGACTTGCCAGTTGTTGAGCACTGGCCCAGAACCTCTGAGTCAGAGGCTGGGTGGGTATCAGCTCTGATGGCTGCCTGCCTCCTCCTTCCTCAGCTCCACTTGCCAGCACTGCAGATTGTGTGAAGTGTTTGCTACGTGCTGTGCTGTCTCCATCCCCAGGAGAACCAGGGCATCCGGGGGTCGGAAGGGGTTGGAAATGGATCAATTAGCATGGAGTCTTTGCTTGAACTTTACCCTGGGTTTATGGAGCTTGGAGACACAGGGAAGGCTGCATTCCTCACTGCAGAGCTGCTTAATTCGTTCTCACTCTCTCACGGAATGCCATTGGCTCATTCCAGCCACTTAGCCCAGTGATATTTGCTTCCAGTCTGAGTGGGCAACCAGAGCTGTTGATGGTAAGGTGTATTAGCTCTTAACCTGAGCCAGGTGGACATTTCTTCAGCTATTCAAAACTCAGGCCATCCAAATCTAATAGCTCCCCAGTAAAGACCAAGCTTGGTGTCAAGTTCACAGTGCTGGTGTCCCTCTCCTTTGGGATCCCACTGCAATGGCAGCAAGCACAGGGTTACTCCATATAGATCAATTAGCTGAGCTCAAGACTGGAGGATTGGCTCAACTGTAAGACATATGTTTAGTGCACACAAGGTCTTGGGGTTAATCCCTAACACCCAAACTAACAGCAGTGACAAAAGCCGAAGAGCAGAAGCAGCAGCAACAGCAACAACAACAACAAAAACTCCCAAACAAACAAACATCATCAAAATTAAATTTAAGTTCAAATACCAACTATCTAATATAGTTGTTACTTCCTTCTCCTCCTCCTCCTCCTCCTTCTTCCTCTTCTTCTTCTTCTTCTTCTTCTTCTTCTTCTTCTTCTTCTTCTTCTCTCTCTCTCTCTCTCTCTCTCTCTCTCTCTCTCTCTCTCTCTCTCTCTCTCCAGTAGTTTTATGGATCTTCCTTCCTTTATATACCTGCACTATGGTTAGTTGGATGCAGGATTGCATCCATACCAGTGCTCACACATCCCTGATATCTTTTGCAGGCCCCAATCCCAGGCCTGAACTTTGCTCACTGAGCTCTTAGCAGAAGTTGCCAGATGAGCTTTGAAAAAAAGAACTTCCAATTCCACGGTTGAAACTGTGCCATCACCAGAAACAGGCTGTATGTGAGCTAGCCCTTCAGATTTTAAAAGTGCGATTAATGAAGTCGAATGTAGTCCGAGAAGTCTACCTCAATTGACAGCAAGCTAGACCAGTCACCAGCCGGTTTCCAGGCCTCTCTATGAGCCTAGTCAAAGTCAGTTCAAGCTGTCTGCCTGACTGCTTTGATGTACGGGTATCAACCTAGTGTTTATGCCATGGAGGTCTGGTTGTTAGCATCGTTTCAATGATCTATACAATGGAGATATCAGTGACTTCTCTTGAGTTCTACCAGGACAGGAGCTGGATAGGACCATGTGCATTACCTGTCCACTAAATCCTTGCTTAGTGACTGGGAAGTCCTAGAAGGGAGAGGTAGTGAACCCTTTGCATATCTGTCTGGCACTTCACCCATTCACTATGCTTAGGGTATTTCTATGCTCCATTACAGCAATTCTCCACCCACTCCCAAACCTATAATGGTAGAGATATCATTTGCTGGGCAGAGATCATGAAAAATAGCAAGGGGGTGTTGGGAAGCTAGATTTCCTTTTGGTGTATGAAGCTGAAGGCTTCGTAAGTCTTGTGCAATCTACTGATGAATTGGGTCCTCATATGAAGGCACGCTTTTTATATTTCTCAGAGTTTTACAGTCGGATGCAGGCATCTTTTTGTGAATGCAACATGGATCTACAGAAGGAATTAGGGCTCCTGGTCTATATCATCATATCTTATTCCTTCTCAGTTGACTCAGCAGGGCGGAATCACTCTCCCGCATCTTGAGGAGGGGGAACATCAACTTAGAGATGGGATATGGGTGGTGACTAGAACGGACAGCTAAGAAAGTGGCAACACAAACAGGTTTTTATGCAGAAGAAAATTTCACCTTGTGGATAGATGTCACTGCTGAATGTGACCAGGTTACCTATGACACCTTGTGTGATTGCTGAGACCTCATGGACCAATGGGTGTCACTGAAAAGCCTGGGTAATTGACCTCAAAGACATTGTGAGTTTGTAGAGCTTCTTAGAAAAACATACAGTTCCACACCCAAGGCACTGTGTGCTCTCATCTCAGGGAAGCCAAACAAAACTGAAAGGTGTGTATATGCCAGGATGTGGTGCAAGAGCTGTTTCTAGGGTGACATGCCCAGCCCACCCTTCAAAGACCTAAAGAGAAAAGCCCCCATTCCAACCACCTGCTACTGACTTTTTCCTCTTGCCTGCCAGTTCGAAGTGGGATGGGGCCAGCGCCAAGGGCATTCTTAGGCTTCTGTTCTTGCTGGCACACTAGCCAGGAAGAAACCCCGGTTGGCTGGCTGCCTTGGGCAGATGCCACCATCGTGTGTTTGCTTGGCGGGCCATGGGTAGGAAGCAGAATGCTTCTCTTAGGCCTTGGGCATTCCAGACCTCTGGGACAAGCTACTGGGACCTTCACCTCCCATCTACCTGATAGACAGGTGATAATCCTACCAACTCCTCATGTAGCCCAATGATGAAGGCAGGAGGCACGGTTGATGTCTATAGAACAGACACTGTTGTGGCTTTCAGTCCCAGTGACAAAAACTCCACACCCTCAAGAGCACACTCAAAAATTTTCTGCACATGCAGAATCGCACATCATTCAATTGGGACAAATCAGAAGGGTTTATACTGGAACACTGGGTCTGGTGGCACACCTGTCATTCCAGTGTCCAGGGAAGGTGAGGTGAGGAGACCAAGGTTCAAAACTAGCCTGGAAAACATGATGAAACCCTTTTCCAAAAACAATATTAGATCTTAGAATTCAGCGGAGGGCTTCCGCTATCACTTTGCCTACTTTTACATAGACATTACAAGCCACCTATGTATCCCAAACTGGCTTGGATGGCATATGTGACCCTGAACTTATAATATTCCTGACTTCACTTTCCAAGTGCTCAATTATATGTGTATGCCACCATGCCTCGTCTTCTATGGTATCCCCAGTTGGTTTTTTTTTTTTAAATGTTATATAGGGAATCAAGCCTAGGACTTCAGACTTGAAGGCAAGCACTCTCCTATCTGAACTGCAACCCCAGCCCTGTGAATGATTAAAACACACACAGAGTCTCAATGGAGCCCCCTTCCTATTTGAACCATACAAGGGACTAGTTCTGAGATATTTCTTAGACAGGAGGGTTTCAAGCCTGCTGAAAAAATATGGCAGTAATTAACATTCTGGGTGCTTGCTTCATGCCTGGCATGAGACCATGCCTTGAAGGGCACATTGTCAATATCCTATTTTACAGACTGGGCAACTCAAGTCCAAGAGCTAGAGTTGGTCCCTTGGTCCCTTACAAGAAGCCCTAAGGCAAAAAAGTAATGTCATTCTCTGCTTTTAAAGCCTGGCTTAATTTCTGTTTCTTTTGTTGGAAATGGTGTAAGAAACCCAAAATGACGCTTACCCTTGTGGCCTGCACTCAGAGAAGGATCTGTTGTCTCGTGTCTCCTTGAACCCCTCAAATCACTCTTTGAGGCAGGACTCTTATCATCTAACATCACACTCTATCAATCCTGGGGTAGAGGATGTGCCCCAATCTCTCTGTCTCCATCTCTGTGGATTTTTTTCCTATTCTGCCATTTGCCTCATTCTGAGACCTAACGTACCAGGACAGGCTGTGAAGGGAAAGGAGCACCCACTTTCTGGGCTAGGTGGGTACCGGAAACTGGCAGGCCTTTGTAGTTCAGTTCTAAGGCCTGGGGAGCTCCAAACTCAACCTCTTTCTTACAGCTTCCTTCATCTCTGGCTAGAACCTGGGCTTCCTGCTAGAGAAAAGATGTTAGCAGATCTGCATAGGCCCCTCATTTATATAAAATGAGTCCTAGGTCTATACCTGGCCCCATCTCTGGACCACGGAGGAGCTGATATGGCTACAGTGGGATCTAAGCCCCTCCCCAGCTCTGTGCTCTGTGCTCTGTGCTTCTTGTCTTCCTTGTTCTCATCCCTGCTCTGCTTTATTCATCCCTTTGAGCTCTCTACTAGGTACATGTTGTGACTTCATTACAAGCTCTTGCCTGGTTCCTGTAGTTACTAATATGAGTTCTCATCTCCAAGAAGAAACTAAAGTTTCCAGAGGCAGGGACCAGGTTATCACTTTGATTTTGTTCTTCTTTTTTTTAAGATTTATTTAACTATATGAAATGTTTTGCCTGCCTGCATGTATGTATCCTGTACGCATACCCGGTGCCCAACGAGTCAGAAGAAGATGGTGGATCCCCTGGAACTGGAGTTAGAAATGATGATGAGTCATCATATTGGTGCCAGAACCTGAACCCCAGTCTGTTGCTAGACTAACATGTACTTTTAACTGCTAACCCACCTCTTCAGCCCCCATGATAAGGAAAAGAGCCAGCTCTCAGTGCCTGGAATCTGGTTTCTAATCCTCTCATGTCATGTTTCATGTGACTCCTGCTTTCCCCATTGCCACAGGGGCACTCTTCAGGTGGAAGTTAGGACATAGAGGGATTGGTGCTTCACCCTGTATTGTTCCTAGGGAGAACTCAACTCCCTCTGTTCCTGGAAATGATACTGCTGGGCGTTGGAACACTGCTCTTATAGGAACACTTGGCCTCGGACAGGAGTGCTAACCTGTAACTTCATCCTACCTACCAATTGTTGTTTTTACTCTTTACTCTTTTGGCATTTTCGGGGGGGGTGTAGTAGGAGCTTTGGGCTGTGTTCCTGTCACCCGGCTCCTGGCCACCTGGCTAGCTTATGCCCCGAAATAATTACACGGAAACTGTGTTCTTTTAAACACTGCTTGGCCCATTAGTTCTAGCCTCTTAATGGCTAATTCTCACATCTTGCTTAACCCATATTTAGTAATCTGTGTAACACCAGTCTTACTGGGAAAGATTCAGCATGTCTGACCTGGTGGCTTGCTTCATCGCATCTGCCCTGGAGAGGAGAGGCATGGCATCTGCCTCACTTCCTCTTCCTCCCAACATTCTGTTCTGTTTACTCCACCCACCTATGTTCTAACCTATCAGTCCAAGCAGTTTCTTTATTAATTGACCAATGAAGGCAACAGATTGATATGACACTCCCACATTGGGGGGGGGGTCATCCAGCTTCCAAATAAATCACACATGGAGTCTTATTCTTTCTTATAAACGCCCCGGCTTTAGCTTGGCTTGTATCTAGCCAGCTTTTCTTAAATTATTCTGTCTACCTTTTGACTCTGGGCTTTTTCCTTTCTTACTTCCATTGCTGGTTGTATAGCTGGGTTGCTGCCCCCAGCGCCTTCTTTTCTTTGTTCTCTCATTCCTTCTCCTTTCTTCCAGCTTTCTCCTTTTATTTATACTCTCTGTCTGCCAGCCCCACGTACCCTTTTTCCTGCCTTGCTATTGGCTGGTCAGCTCTTTATTAGACCATAAGGTGTCTTAGACAGGCAAAGAATCATAGCTTCACAGAGTTAAACAAATGAAGCATGTACAAAAGCACACATATTTCTTTTTTTTTTTTTTCTCTCATTAAACTTGTTTTAATGGGTCTCAAAATTCTGTGACAGATTTTTGGTCAAGTTGTTTCCATTAAAAAGTACTGATTTTGAAAACTAATAACTTAAAACTGCCACACACACAAAAAAAAGCACACATATTTCTATCATGAAACAAATGTTCCATCGCATAATCAAAAGTAATACATCTTAAACTAACATTATACAACAAACAACCAATACATGATGTCCTTGACTACCTGACCCTTACTGCATGCAAGCTGCTGAGGGTAAAGTCACTTGCAGGGTCACATCCTATTGGTGGCACCAGGAGGGGAGATATTTTGTCTAACTCTTGGGTCACGGAACAAGACCCTTCCTTGTTTTTAATCCTCAACTGACAACCAGCTCTATCTACCTGGTTCTGAAAGGGATGTCTGAAGGGAGCTAGCTAAATAGGACCCAGTTCTTCAGGCTCCTATCTGGGTCCAGGGCGCTGCTACGGCGGGGGGGGGGCGGGGGGAGGGGGGGAGGATACTGAAGTCATACAGGATGGAAAAAGACCCGTGTGAGGAAATTTCTGAAATACAGTCACCAAGCAGCGTTCCTTGAATGCTTTGCAAAACAGGTTTGCTCTCGGACTGAGGATGTGGCTCTATTTGAGTGATTCAAACATGAAGTCCTGGATTTGATCCCCGGCAGCACATAAAGCCAGGTGATATCATGTGCCTATAAACCCAGATTTCAGGGAAGGGAGCAGAAGGATCAGAAGTTCACGATCATCATTTGCTACAAATCTTCCTTGGGTACCCTGAGGTATTGTTTAAAAACAAACAAATAACCCTCAGGGTTTGTTCTCTGCTGGCTTCCACCTACTGAAGCCTTCTCCAGGCCTCAGCTTCCTCAACAGCTATGACCTCCTGTTTGCATTCTGTCTCCCTTCTGTGGGCAGAGAATGTGAAATGCAAATAGCACTTTGTAACCAATAGCTCTTTGTAACCCGCACCCTCCTCCCCTGCAGCTCTTACTTTGTGCCTCTTGTTCTCCTGCTTTCTCTCCCGCCATGGGCTTCTGCCAGCTTAGCCCACAGTGGCCTCCTTTTCTTCAGTCATCTCCGTTTCAGTCAGACTTTTCCAGTTTAGCCTCGCAGCCTGCTTCACTCACCGTTAGAAGCCTCGACAGTCAACCAAACTGGCTAATCACGTAAGGTTCTGATACTGGTGCCAGTGCCCCGATGGCTGCTTCCTGTCTTGGTGGCTTCCTAGACCTGCGCACCCTGAGTCCCAGTTACAGAGGGACAGAAATGCCCAGATTCACCTTGACTGGCATGGATATCTACCACCTGGGGCTGGTGGCTGGGGCTAGTCCCACAGTCGCCATCCTTCCTCAAGCCTCTTCTTCTTTCATGGATAAGCCTTCTGCTTTTTCCCAGGCCATTCCCCAGGATCTCTGGAAGCAAGAACATAAGGCCCTGGAAGGGGCCTGTGGTTGCGAGGAAAAGCAGGGATGCTGTGTAGTGGAGAACGCAGGTTGTACCTTCCGATTCTGAGAGAGCGCCTGACTCTGCCAGCCTGTCCCTGCGATCTACCTGCTTCATGCCTCAGTTTCCTCTTCTGTCCATGGGTCTCTACCCAGTACATTGATACCAGTGAAGGGTACAGAAGTACCAGAGGCTAGCCCGGTATGCGTGTTCTGCAGACCATAGCTGCTAAGACAGTGCTATCCTATGTGAGTTATCATCCTAGCTGTTGGGCTGTTGGGTGGCATCTGGAGGTCAAGAGTCTAGAAGGCAGTCCAGGATCTTGGCTGCATCACGCAACTCCCTTGTCATGCTCCCCAGTTTTAGATCCATCTGAGGCAAAGAGAGAGGGCAAGCATCTGATTTCTGTGATCACAGGGGACCCTGTTCCCTCATATTATTTTTATTTTAAATGTGTTTCTGTCCAGCTCAGAGCTACTGAGGAACTGAATGAACACGGACTGTGTCAGTTGCTTCTCTATTCCTGTGATAAAAATACCAAGGCCACTTGCAGAAGGAAGTTTATTCGGGCTTGTGGGTCTAAAGGGTTGGAGTCCATCCATGATGGCATGGCAGCAGAAGCAGGATGTGAGGGCTCCCGTCTTGATCCACAAACACGAAGCAGAGAGAAGGGAGTAGAAATGACTCAGGCACCCTGACTCCCAAAGCATCATTCTAATGACGTGCTTCCTCCAACAAAGCTGCATTCCCTAAGTCTCCCCAAACTGTACCATCAACTGAAGACCACACATTCAAATCCCTGGGATCATAGGGAACATTTCTCATACAGCCTCTCCCAGATACGGTGAGCCCTTCCCAGTCCTGTTTCTTGCTCAGAGCCTTCATGACATACAAAATAGCTCCTCATGCTTCAGGAATGGTTAACTTTGAATTCTTTGGCCCCAGCCTGCCTTGGATGGAGTAAGTGTGGTATATGTGAACTTGGGCCTATGAGAGCCAGCTGCTCCCTCCCTTTGTGTCCCCCTGAACTCATTCATCACAGTCAGAGGTGAAGTTTCCTTGATCCACCATACTGCCCGTGATCTGTGTGCACTGCTGGTCAAGGACCTGCTTGGATGTCAGCCCCTGCCTGGCATACCTGGAATTGGCACACCTCAGCTGTTCCAGGACAGATCCTGTGACTGGGGGGTTAAGTAGCATGCGGGATGGTTACAAAGCCCAGTATGTTCTCCTTATGACTTCCCGAGCTGGGTGGCAGGTGGCTGGTGACTGGCAGCTGGCGGGTGGCTGGTAGCTGGCAGAGTATGCATGCCTGGCACACCTGCCAATTGGACCTTTGATCACGATGGGGCTGTCCAGCCAGCTTAGTGCATTATAGAATACAGAAGCTTCAAAAGGCAGCACATAACCACTGCGGAACTGCAGGGAGCTTATTTGCTATTTTCTGGCTGCAGGTCTGGAGTGTGGGAGCATCTCTGTGTGCGTGGCTGGCTGCTAGCATGGCATTTGTGCACACAACACTGACCTTGAAGTTCAGCAGAATCTTTGGTCTTTCTAAGCCCCTGCTACTCACACCTCACACTGACTTAAGGGCAAACTGAGAGTAAGTTGGTGTGGCTCAAAAACCTATGGAGCAATCGTCTCTAATAACAATAGCACTTAATAGAAGCAGCAAGGAATACTGAACGTTTGTTCTGAGCGCGAGCCCCAGAGTCCCCAGTATCTGGGCTCATTAGACTGCTTGAAACCCCAGGTTCACTTGTTGCCTGTAAAGCAAAGACAGTGGCCGTTTCCATATCATAGCGGCTGTGAACTGTGTATGACGCAACACACATGAAGAAGCGTCCAAACACTGCTACGTCTCCCTGAGGGGAGAAGACCCTGTGGCTTAGCCCACTGATATCCAGCATCTCCAAGAGTAGAAAGCCCTTTTATTGGATCCCATTTCCACCAAGGGAGTTTACCCACCGAACTTCCTGTGTTGATCACTTTTACTTATCTGCATAAATCTGACATGGGTTTTTAGGCAGATTTCCTAGCATTCTGGCCAGTACCATGTGGGGAAAATTAAACAAAAACAAAAACCGATCTTCTATTAGGAGATAACTGTGGCCTTTGTGGAAAAGAAATATAGTATTTGACAGATTGAGAAATGACCTGCACATGCCCATGAGGAAGTCTGGATGGAGTCAACCACTGGTATTGTCTGACACTGTGGATTTGACTCAAATGTCCACAGAAGCACCTTTGAGCACTGGGTTTTGCTAAGGGTCCCCACCCCATGTCCTTCCTGGAGCCTAAAAGTTATAATGCTTAACTAGTCTTGTTCTATATTTGCCACCTGCCCAGAGGTTTTCTAGTTACAAGGATGCTGCAATGGGCAATATCATGACCACTACCCCAGTGCGGCCTCGAACCACCAAGGAGAGAGAGCCCAAGGGAGTCACAATGCAGGCTCTGCTGGTATTAGGGACTAAGGAGGAGACAGCATGTTAACAGACACACGCGTAGTGATGGCAAAAGTAATTTTGCCCTGCCAATAGCTACATTGCCCTTCTGTTCGCTGTCCATACCTGACTTGCATGCATCCTGAATACGAAAGATAATAGATTTCTCTTCCACACCAAAGTCTTCAGCCACAGGCTTAGAACAGAGAGCATGGTGACCCTGATGCTTTGAGTTCAGGCCCTTCTGAGGAGGCACAGGGGAATACGTGGGTGGAGAGACGGGGATCAGCCCTGCTCGCTAGGAGTCCTGCCAGGGTACCCTGAGTCCCCATCATGGTCATGACAGTCTTTCTTCCCTTTGACCTCTGCCAACTGCATTTCTTATCTCTGCCTCTGTTGGGAGCAATTCTTCTGACCGTTGGTATATGAAATTGGAGCCAGCTCACAGCAGAGTTTGTGACAGTTCTAGGATACTTGCCAAGGTCCTTTTTGCCTCCCTCCCTTTCCAGACCTGATCATCTTTCTCTCTGATCTTTCCTTACCTGGCCACTGGTGTGGTTCAGAGAACAGTTTGCATTATCACCTGCCTTAGACACTGTCAGATTCAAAGGTACCAACCACCTTCACCAGTCCTTAATCCCTTATAGTACTCCTGCCCCTTCCATTGTCCTCAGATTACTGCCCCTCCCCAGCTCCTTTCAGGCCAGGATTATAAGCTATCTTGTGAACGGTGCTTACCTTCTAGATAGGTAGGCTTCCGGAAATGACCTGTCCGACCAAGTTAAAAGATAGGTAGATGGGGGGAGTGCACATTATAGCTCCAAAGAGCAAAAAGCAACTCAGGGAGGAGAGGGGGCAGGGTAAGGAGTCTGGCTCTACCCTCATCAAGAAGAGCCTCTTGGACACTGTTAAACAGGCTGCTGTTTTGTAGGCAGACTGGAAGCGGCTGGCTACTCCACAGGCCATTGGAAAACTCAGGCTACTGTAGCCTAACGGAGAAAAGACCCTGGGCGGTGGGAGATAGCACTGGGAGATGCCCTGAGGGTCAGAATGAATCCCCACTGTGCAGATGTCGAGTGTTAGGGAAAAAAAGAAATTTATCTTGTGCGACTATAGACCTAAGTTTCTACCTGGAATCAGAGAAGGGAATGGGGCAGTTTTTGTGTTCCAAGGAAGGTTGGAATTTTATGTCTGTTACTCCAGTGAGAAATGAATGTTGTGTGGAGGAGCAGTCACTGTGTTTGCATCTGGCGTGTGCAGGTGAATTCTGTGTCACCTCACCTGGGGTAGGGTACCAAGGTACTGGATCAAATACCAGTTTAGGTGTCATGGAGGAAGTAGGGGTTTTTTTGCTCAAGAAAGACTCTTTCTTGTCTTTCTTTTTTGGTTTTGGGACTCTCACACATGAATATGATGCGGTTTGATTATATCTACCCTTCTCTTATCCCCCCACATAGCCCCCTTTCAAATTCATATCCTCTTCTATGTTTACTATAATTGTTATGATTAGTGTTGCATGGTGTAAGGCCCATCACCAGGGTATGATCAGCCTCTCAGGGGGCTGCTTGTCCCTGAGGAGAACTGCCTTTCCCTTCCTAGGCATCAGTTGACCTCCTTTAGCTCTTCAGCTTTGGTTGGGACCTCGTGAGCTCTTTCCCGGTCCATGCCGGGATGTTGACTGGGATGGTTCTGTGCAGGTCTTACACAAGCAGCCATGGGTGTTGAGTGTCTGTGGGTGCAGCACCTCTGCCATGTTCAGAAGACGCTAGTTTTGCGGCAGTTTTCCTCGTCCTCCAGCTCTTAGAGCTTCCCTGCCCCCTCTTCTGTGATGTTCACTGAACCCTGGATGTAGGGGTTGTGTTATAGAGACCCCACAGTCACTAATTCTGCCACTTTTTTCATGAGGATTGAGATCTGCATGAAGTATTTAGGAGCCAGTTGGCTACCGTGTCGGCTTAGTGGAATTATGGTCCTGGGTTCTCCTAGGACCTATGACCATTCTTGGTTAAGTGTAGCACATTAGGCAAGAGTTCTACTGAGTGGATCTTAAGTCCAATGAGAGAGTTGTTTCTGGTCATCCCTAAGATGAAGATGCCTTATTGCACCATTGGGTACGTCTTATTGGGCCAGTAATGATTGTAATTCATAGGATTTACAGCTGAGTAGGCCTATTGATAACTTTTTTCTCCTGGCAGCTTGCATAGCACGTCCTAACACTATAAGAGCTATCCAGCAGGGAGGAGGCTGCCAGGTCAGCACCAGCTCTATCTCTTCAAGTCCTTGACTGAAGTGTGTGGTGTCTTTAGCAATAGTATCTACAAGTTATGAAAGCAACCAAGAGCAATGTAATAGACTATATCATTTGGGAGGTCTCTTGGACCCCCTTAATGGTTGTTGCTGTTTTGTGGAAAGATCTTGATGCATGGGCTGACCTCAAACTCATAATCTTCTTGGCTCTGGAGTGCTGCTGGGATTACAGGCATGTCCCCAAACTAAGGTATTTTCAATGGAGTTAGCATTGGAATTAATATAGGCTGACTAAAGTGTGTTACTCTTCGTGATGTGGGTGGGCCTCCTCCAGACAGTTGGAGGCTTCAAGAGAACAGACTGGAGTTTTCTATGGCCGTAGGAAGTGGGGATTCTGACTCCATGCTGCCTGTGGATTTGAACTGCAAACTTAGTCTCTGTTTGCTGGCTCGTCCTGCAGACTCTGGGCATGAATATGTGAGCCAACATGCCTCCCCCTTTCTCTTCCTCTCTCCTCTGTCTCTCTCACACAAACTCACCCTCTGGGAAATATTGAATCCCAGGAACAAAGCGATCAACTGGGATGTCTGAAATGTGTACAGAAACGAATATGTTTTGATTTGCATGTAGAAGCCCCCAACTTAAATTCTCCAGGCTGGGTCTGATCATCCTGCAGGCAAGAAGCTATCTTGCTAGTTCTTTGTGCTTTTATGCCTCCCTCTCTCCCCTTGCACCCCACCCCGTGTGCGCACACGCCTGCATGCGCAAACACTCATGCATGCGTGTGAACTTCAGAGGTATTTGCTGCTCACTTACTATGCTCCAGGCACACCCTTGCTCATTACTCAGTGCTGCCTTTTCTCGAAGCCAGGGCCATTTATCTTCTTTCATTCTTTCCTGGCACTTTGGGATGTGATCCCAGAAGGGTTTTCCTATTTGTTGGATGCTCTGTGGTCTCCTCATCAAAGTCCCTCAGGGTCCCGGGCAGCAGCAAAACATCCAGTAGTTCTCTCCTGTGTCGGGCATTGATTGTTCCAGCGTCTTCCTTCCAGGCCATTTGCAGTTCCTTTACCCCCGAAGCCTCTGGAAGTCACTTAGTGTCTCTTTGTACTGAGTAATCCCGTTTATTACACACGTGCAACTTCCTTATTGGCAAGTGTTGGCAAAAATAGTCCTGCAGCCCCGAGGGACAGGGTCATTTGAACTTGGCTACTAAAAACATTTGGTGTGAATAATGAAAAGCGCAGCCAGCAGTGGTGGATTCCTCTCACCCCCTTTGTTCCCTGTTTGCTTTGTGAAGCAGAACGTTTAACCCATATTTTCCAAGAACTGAGTAGGTGGATTGCTGGGGACAATTGATTTTTTTTTTTTTTAAAGAGAAGTATTGTTCTCTTGCATGTGGAAACCATGAGGCAAAGAATAACATTGAGCAAGAGTCATCCTGATGACCAGGCCTGGCTAATTGTGGAAGTGGTGTTGCAATATGTTTGGGCCTTCATGTGCTGCAGGTTGAATGGTCCTATCTGAAATGCTTGGGGCCACCAGTGTTTGTTTTCAGGTTTCTTTTCTCAATGCGGTGGGTACATAGAAATGTCTTAGAACTGGGGTTCAAGTCCTTTTTATGTTTCATGTTTTCCTGATCTACATGGCCTGAAGGGGAGTTGATGCAACATTTCTATGATTTGTGGCAGGGATGAAGTTTATGGTGTGGGCTGTTTTCCCATTTGTGCCATCATGTTGGCCCTCAACACATTTCAGATTTTGGAACGTTTTAGGTTTGGGATTTAGGGGTCAGGAATACTGGGCTTCTATAGTGTATCATGTCTCCGTATAACTGGACTTTAGACCCAGGATAACCCTTAAGGCTTTGCTCTAGTTCAAGGTCACATAGACCATTTCTTTCTTAGATTGTCGTTGTTTAGAATGGGCAATGGTGGCAGCTCAGCAGGTGGTAGAGACCCCAGTCATCTTAAGTAATATGGAATTCTGCTTCAGGTTATGGGGTGACAGAGGCAGGTGTCTAGCCTTCTCAGCAGGAGAAGTTTGGCTAGGCAGATCCTAGGACACGGGGCTGTGGATGTTAGCAGATGTCTGTCTTTTTTGGAAGAGCCTGCCCTTCCTCTGCATTCTACTCTCTCTTGTGTTGCGAAATACTTTTTGGATTTTGTAATTCAACAAAATGTCCTATGGATGAGCAGTATAAGTGGCCTATGCCCTGTGACCTTAACTGTGACCCGGTTGACCCTCACAGGTCACCACCAACTAGAACCGGGGATAAGGGAAGTTTCTTTGACTCATCGGGTTTTGAAAGCAGAACAAGGGTTTTCAAGGAAGCAAGGGAAGCACAGTCAGCTTGGCAGCCTCATCACAAGATGCACTGAGAGCTGGAAGAAGGGCATGGCTGGCGTCCCTGCATAGATGTAGACCTAGGCCTGAGAAGGGACTCAGAGCTCATTTCCTACAGACTGGTCCCCAAGCCCACTCTAGTGCTGAGGATGACTTCCAAGACTCTATAGCACTTACAATTGGAAGGAACAGATGCTTCACTATGCTCATTCTTCCTGTCAGTCATGATTCTTGGGTGTGTGTGTGTGTCCATATGTCTCGTTCTTTCTCATTTGCTGTCTAGTGCTTTATTCTGTTTCTTTCTAGATCCTATAAATGCCCATTCTTGTTGATTCATTTTCCCCTTTTATTTCTACTTCTGCCTTTACTCAGGTCATAAGAGTTCTATTTTTAGGAGCCTAAACTCTTGAACTACTCTACTCCTTTCTCTCCCTTCTTACCTTGCATCTATCCATCCATCTATCCCTCTAGGAAGACAGCTGTCCATATAGATGCTGGTATATGGTCCCAAGGCATAAGGTTGTGTCTCTGTGTTCTATGTGCAAGAGACAAAGTGAAGCTCCAGAAGGGATTCCTTGGCACTGGTCCCTTCTGTTGCCTGTTTGGAGTGTAGGAGAGCTACTAAGGCAGGTGATTAGAGAGTCAGTCCTTGGGCCACTGGGTCCTCTTCTGTCTCTTGGGGACTTTCTAAGGACATCACTGGCTGTTAAACCTTCCCTCCCGTCCCATTCCATTGTTTGTTCTTTGGTCAGAAAGCAGGAGGATGTGTTCTGGTATGAGGTTGGTAAAATGGGTGAGGGGATGCTCAAGGGCCTGTATGGGGGTCTTCTTTCTTGGACCTAGGGAGAGCTGGATTTTAGCAATGTTGCAAAGAAGAAGTCTTCAAAGAGGACCTGCACCTTCAGGCTATTCTCCCTAGAGAAAACTGATCAGAAATAAATCATAGAGTATTCATTTCTTCCAGACACCAGAGAAGAGGTTGCCATCTTCCTTATTTTTCAGACAGGACAAAGCATTTTGGTGCGCCCATGCCTCCATCTAGATCCGCTTAAGCTTTGCGTTCTAGTGAGGGTGCTTATGATAACCGTGAGATCTACAGAGTGCCACACTAAGCCCAGAGGCGTCCTCAGCGAACCGAGTTTGGGCTGCAGAACCTGACAGCCACTTTGCTTTGAACCCGGTGAGTTTCCACTACTCTGGTGAACCAGGAGAGCTTCTGGCCCCCTTTTGTTTGGTGGGGACAGTATTTCAGTTTTCCTTCCAGGGATATTAGTGAGGGAAAATGAACTATGCCTTGCACCAACAACTTCACCTTTAAATGGTGCCTGGCAAGTAGGAAGTGGTTAGCAAATAGCTCAGGCACCTGGGCACACATGTGTGCACACCCAGAGCTTAGGAGACATCTTCTTACAACAAGACCTTCCCAAAATATTTTGTTACTTTTTTTTTAATCGCTCGATTCTCTCGACCATGGTAGATGACTTATAAATTTCTGCTCAATAAATGGAGCAATGCCAAATCTGTTTTAGGGATGACCTCCAGGCTCAGTCTTAGGAGCAGAGAGGCAAAGTAACTGACCCAGCTTCTGATAGGCAAGTCTGGGCCCAGGCTGTATACTAATCTAAATCACTAATAGGTTTCTGTTGGAAGGGCAGAGAGCCCAGCTGAGCGAGCCCCTTGCCTCAGCACAGATCCCAGCAACTGTAGCACATCAACTGTTGTTGTCCCCAGGCATGTCCTGCAACCTCCCGCCCAGCTTCAAGCCTCTGTTGTCATATGGAGTGCACATTCTCACGGTGATAGGGCCGCTTTGAGACGGCAAATAGGAAATAGCAAGCACCCCATCTTTGTGACTGGGTTTGCTATTCTCATTGTATTCTGGCTATGCTAACAGATCTTCATTAGCCATTCTTATCTTTGTGCCTCCTGAGAGTCTTCATTCACCGTCACATCCCCACCTTCTAACGCAATTCTTGGTATGTGCTTGATACACACTGTAAGGAGCATGAATGAACGCCAAAAATGAAACAACAGGCAGCCTTGGGCTGGTGTGTTGAGGCCACCCTAGGCAGTTATCTGGGGTTGGGTTTCCGGGGGGTCTTATCCCCTCTTGTCAGATTCAGGTCCAGGACAACGGTTCCATTGTTCCTAGATAGCATAGCCTATCTGAACGTATCCACGGGCAGTCCTCTGTCACACCCTGAGCTCCTGCCCTATCACTAGCCCCACCTGGACCCCTTGCTGCTACCCGTGTGGTGGGCCCGAGGACAGCTTTCATGTGGCCGGCATGACTGCTCCTTAATCTCTCTCTCCCGTGGTGTAAAAATTCATGGAAGTCTATGGCTGATTCTCTTTCACTTTCCAGCAGTTCCTGGAGGCCCGGATAACAGTTTAAGTAAGTCTTCAGTATGGCCTTCAAACTTGCAGCTTGACCTCCAAAAGGGACCTTGTCTGAAAGCCTCATTCTTATTCTCCTTTGCCATTCCATAAGCTGAGGTCCCCAAATTGTATGACATCTAGGTTACATGACTGTAGTATAAGAGACTGAAATTAGAATCAGCTGCTATCCCTAACCCATGCTAGTGATTTTTACCATAAGTGACCCACCCATGACACTTAATCTGTTGCTCTTTTCTGCCTCTTCTTACTTCCAAATGGACAACAGGGAGACGTTACATAAGTGATAATCCAGGGCTTTTTTGAGTCTGTTAATGTCTTGTGTCTTCCAGGTTTCCCGGAGGAAGTCTTGGGTGTGAACACCTTAAGGAACTGAGGGAGCTCCTGGGGATAGTAACTTCCCTCGTCAGTTTTTATTAGCTGTAGTTGTAAAATTGGGGTACCTTTATAAAATGGGATACTATATAGCTTCTTAAAAGAATATGCTGGAAAAGATATGTCTATGCGTTTATATATATAGTAATTCGATTTAGAATTCGATAAGGTATATATGTAATATATACCAAAAACATATAGTTTTTATCCATCAATTATAATTGTTCAAGTATAGTTACTAATGGGGTTATGCACCAATGGGGAGCGTTGTTGAAGTATTTCTCTCAAAGAACAACATCAACCCTAGCAATGTTGACCTTTCTTTTTTAAAGCAGGGTGTCCAGTGACAGATATGAAGTTAACTAACAGTTGCTCATTAACACACAGCCACGGCCCCCATATCAGCCCTGGGATCTCCTGCAGGCCTAAGTCCCCTTGGCATGTTCTGTTATCTCTGCCTCTTTGCCGACCTGTCAATCACCCCTAGCTCACCAATCATGCCATGAAGTCTAATCCAGCACTGCTTACAGATGCAGTGATATTACTGGGGCCGAGCCAAAAGAGACACATAGTAGATTGTCCAGCGATGCTGATGAATGAAGAATGAATGAATGAGCAGAGGAGACAGGATTTCCCCGCAGTTTCCCTCTGCCTTTCACTCCTGAATCCTTGAAGCCGGCTGGTGGCCAAGTCCTTTCTCCCTCTTCTGGTCCCATCCCTGACCTCCCCTCCTCTCCTTGAGTATCTTGCCTTGGCAAGGCTTCCTCATCCCTCCTGAGCTGCAGAGAACCCAGGAGCAAGGAATGAGCTGAAATGGACCTTTGAGATTCCAGTTTGGCGCTGACATTGCTAGTTAAGTCAGGCAGATCTGACTTAATTGATTAATTTCGTCATTGGAGCAGAGCCAACTCAGAAGCTGGGATTAACCTCCCCATCTGACAGTGTGCTGCTGGGTCAGACCTGTTGGGGTCTGAGACTGTGCTCTGTTAACGGCTGCTTGGGTGACCTTGGCCGTGTTACTTACCCTTGTGGAATCTCTCTTTCCTAATCTGTGAAAGAAAGCAGAAATGCATCATCTTTGGAGGGCCTGGTGAGGATAAGCTAAGATAGCACCAATGCAGGTGCCCTTCAGAGACAGAGGGAGGTGAAAGTGTTGATTGTGTCTGGAGCAGAGGAGGTTCCTATCTTTCTCAGGGAGGAATCCCAAGGCCGGGTCAGAAGAGGTTATAATTTGGCGCTTCTTCTGTTCAATGTGCCTCTCGGACTGCCCAGGGTGTGCAGCTTAAGCAAATAAATTATCCTGCTCCTGCAGGCCCTGTGCTGTGTAGCTAGCCATATGCTGGAGGAGATAGAGATCCTTATCTGGCAGAGTAATATTACCCAGCAAGGGATGACATTTCTTATCAGAGGCTCTGAGGAGTCAGAGATAGGCACTTTTCTTTTCATTGGCTGCCAGACCTCTGTGTGCTGGACTGGCATGGAGGGTGGGAAGGGCTTGCCGCCCAGGGGTGGCCAGCTGATGCTGTTGCAGGCATCAGCTGGCCCTCATCTCTTACAACAACCAGGCCTGATAGGCGGCCTTGTCAGAACTGGGTCCTTTAGAGATTTTTGCCTTTTGAAAGAGACAAGGCAACGGGGAATGAGGAAGGAAGAAGCGAGTGTGTGGTGGTGCTGGCCACCTTTGGGTGGAGGCAGGGCTCTGGCCTTTGTGGGGCCTTCCCCTTCTAGGAAAAAGCAGGCAATCCTCTGGCACACAGACAAAGCCTGGGTTCTGGGGTATGGGTGTGGGAGGAGAGCTGCTTGTTTGTCCCGGCGGCCCAAAACCAAAATAATCACACATAAACTATATTAATTAAAACACTGCTTAGCCCATTAGCTCTAGCTTCTTATTGGCTAACTCTTACATCTTACTTTAACCCATTTTTATTAATCTGTATATCGCCAAGTGGGAGTGGCTTACTGGCAAAGATTTGGCGTGTCTGACTCTGGTGGCTCCATGGCATTTCTTCCTGACTCTGCCTTCTTCCTCCCAGCATTCAGTTTAGTTTTCCCTGCCTACCTAAGTTCTGCCCTATCAATAGGCCAAGGCAGTTTTTTTATTTATTAATGGTAATCACAGTACACAGAGGGGACTCCCGCATCATAGGGGTCTGTAGGGTAAGATAGTTCAGACCCTTGTACGTACTGAAACCAAGCTATTGGAGTACTTCTATGTGCTCCCCAACTCAGCTTCCCAGAGCTCTCTGCCTTGGGTTTTGTCCTAGAAGGGGAGCTGTATGGACGCATCTGCAGCCTACCTGAACCATGGAGTTCTATGCTCTTTTGTCAGGGGAGATACTGACAGGATAAGAGGGCAGAAATGGACTTTATTCTTTCTCTGACCTCTGCTGGTCCTTTTCTAATTTAGGCGGCATCTACACAGAAGGCCCTGGCTTTGAAATCTGGCTTTCATTCCTAGTGATATTTGCCAAATGGGTAGCCTCAGTTTGTCTATAGTCTGATGAGGCAACATCACATCTTTCCATGTCTCCTGTAACTAGATTTGGAGCTCTCAGTATCAGGTTCTGGCTTTCTGAAAGAGAAGACTTTATGGGGTCCCCAGAGACCTGTTCTGAGGAAAAGCCCATGCAGATTGGATATCATCATGGGCCTATTCAACCTCATGCTCTGGGACTGTGACTTCTATTGTAGACACACGCTCAGAGTTCTTCCCTTCCTGGTTTTCGGAAGTCTTGTCTTGTCCAGCTCTGCTCTCAAGTAATAATCTTGCTTCATCGAAAGGAAGGAGAAGTGGTTTTCTGTCTTCCGGGACCCCTTCATCAGCAGTTACTGCCTCCACTTCTTTCCTGGTGGCCCCACATTTCCATTTCCTTCAATCTCTTCTTTCTCCCTTCCTGGACCTTATCTCGGGCATTGAGTTTTCTTGTCTTATTTGATTTTGACATCTCTCACTTCCTTTTCCAATGACCAAATCCAGATACTAAAAACCCAGGTCTGACCATGCCTCTCTTCATCTTAAATGTAACCAGGAGCTCCCTGTCAGTTTCAGGATTATAACCACCCCTCTTGATATGGTATTTATAGCTCCCATCAGCATCAATCCATCCATGAATCCAATCTGATCACCTTTGACACCCCCACTCCACCCCCAGTGTCAGGTATGAGTCCTCAAAAACAGGTTTCACGTGTTCAGCTCTCCCTTTCTCTCTTTGACGTCTGGGGTTTGATCCTGTCATTTTGTGTTTATGCCTAAAACGTCTGTGTGCTCTGTTCTGAGTCTAACTTTACCTCTGTCCAGCTCTGTGGCTGTGAACGTACCTCTCCCCTCTGTGCCAGTTTTTGGTCAGTATTTAATCACTTTTCAGCCTCTCTGTGTCTTTAATGATCATCTTTTTTCCTTCTTCTTCTTTTAAAATAATTGTGTTTTTGAGATAGAGTCTTACTCTTTAGCCCAGGTTGACTTCTTCCTTCAGTTCAGGAATGCTTGGATTACAGGTTTGAACCACCACGTCTGGCCAAGGTAGTCTTATAGATAGCATAACTGGATCTTGTTCTTTTTTTTTTTTTTTAAAAAAACCATTCATCTACGCTTTATTTGATTAGACAATTTAATGTATTTCTATCTAACATCATCACTGATCGGCAGGACTTACTGTTGCAATTTTGCTGTTTTTTTCTGGATCCTTTGTGGTTCCATTGCTCCCTGTTTCTTGCACATTCTTCTTTGTAATTTTATAACTTGATCTATGTGTGTGGTTTGCTTTTAATCTCTCCCTCTCGGAGGATCTTGCCACTGTGGAATTTTTCTTTGTGTTTTCCATAAAGTTTACACAGAGCATCTTATCAGAAAGTCTGTTCTAAGCTCATGACAGCTTCAATTGCACACAGTAAAGCTGCTCTCTTTTCAAAGCACGTTTGGCGTTATTGGTGCTACGCTCTCTGCCATTGCATATCCACTGACAAATAATTAACGCTAGAGTTATGTCATATTTTGGTCTTGCAAATTGTATCCTTGAGTTGAAAGTGACTTTAGTACCACCAGTGCAGTATGTTTCTGAACTTGACCATTTCTGCACTTTTATTGCGAGTTCTGCATGTGTGTGTCTCTGTACCGTTAGTTAGTGTCCCTTGATTTCAACTTGAGGGGCTTCCTTTAGTGCTTCTTGTAAGACAAGCCTCGTGCTGAACAGCCCCCTCGTCTTTTCTCTGTCTGAGAAAGCTTTTCTGTGCCCTCCATCTCTGAGAGATAGCTTCCAGGCATTTGATTGGCAGTTATTCTTCCAGTGCTCTGAATCTATCATCCCACTCTCTTTTAATTTTCAGGATTTCTGCTGATAAATCTGCAGACGTTTCTGTGACAGTTCACCTGTATATGACAAGTTAGATTTCTCTTGTTGCTGTCAGACTTCTATGTCTTTGCTTCTGATCGTTTGATTATAACGTGTCTCAGTAAAGCTCTCTTCACAATAACCAGACTGGGATTCTTTGGGACTCAACTTGATGTTTATTTCCCTTTCCAGTTATGAAATGTTTTCTATGATTTTTTTTCTTTCTTTCAACAAGCTGTTATCAGCCTTTCTTCTCTTTCATCTGATGGTGTACTAGAAGGTTTTTGTACTCGATTCTTTTATTGTTTTGCTCCCAACTAATTTCAAATGACCTGTCTTTGAGCTCATTGGTTCCCTTTCAAGTCTGCTGTGGAAGTTACCTACTGAATTTTTAGTTAGGCCATTGTGAATTGGCATCAAAGTTTTTGTTTGGTTCTTTTTTTTTTCTTTTAATGGTTTTTGTCTTTGTTTACTTTTGCTCATGTGCTGTTTTCTGATGTCAAGTGTGTCTGTAAGGTTGTGTGGTTCACAGAACTTCTTCAAGACAGATGTTTTGGATTCTTCATCAGGCAGTTCATGGCTATCCATTTCCTTGAAATTTGTTTCTTCAGTGGTATCCCTGGCTCTTCATGATCCTTGTGTTGATGTGAGTCCATCTGAAGAAGTAAGCACGCTTATATTCTTTATAGATTAGCTTTAGCAAAGAAAGTCACCCACTGGTCAGCTCATTCACACGCGGAATTTGGCAGGCTGGTTGATAAAGTCTGTGGATAGGATTACTGCTGGAACCGTGAATATGACAGGATGCCCTGGTGTCTAGATCATTGTGTAGACAGGTTGGTGTCTTGGGTGTGTAGGGGCCATCCTGAAGCCTGGAATCATTTGGATAAGCCCAGAACTTAGGTCTCTGGATCAGTGGGTGGAGTCTAAGACCTGGGTCCCTGAGTGTAAGCTAAATCTTGAGTCGGTGAGTGTTCATTCTATGCTGAACTTCTCCAGGGGATTTTCATTAACTATACCCTAGGTCCTACATTTGTAGAACTTGACTCTGGAGTGGAGTTCATTAGGGTAGGCCTGGTGTTGGGGTCTGTGTCAAACACAGGGTTCTTTACTCTCTGTCTTTCACATGAAGGGGAACTCTTTCCAGGGTCATTAGGAGGAAGGCTGATATGGGATAATGTAGAGCTCTCTCTCACACCTTTGAAAACGTGTCATCTTACTTTTCTGTTCCTTTCAATATGCTGTAACCTTTCTCTTGATTCCTTAGCCTCTGTGGTTAAATGCTGTTCAAATTGGTCTTCCTATGATAAACAGGTGCTGAAATTCCTCATCTTCATCTTGATGGTGCCACTTCTGTCTTCACAGCCCGATTTACCAGGATACATTCATTTGTTTTTGTTTCATTCCTGTCTTCCTCCACTACATTTAAACCTTGGAAAGGATGAAGTCAATTTTAACTGCTACAGTCCTAGCAACAAAACACAACACATCAGCACTCTTTTCAGACTATGTGCTGGGCACTGTTGTAAATTCTTCATGTTCACCCAATTATTTTATCCTTGTAAGACCATAGCAGTAGAGTTACTACTGCAGCATTCATTTCACAGATGAACAAACATAGCAAGGGAAGTTAACTGTTGTGTCCCATTTTCCACTCTCGATGGGAAACTGTGAAAGCATGGTTTAGAACCTCAAGTTGGCTCCAGGGTGCTCGCTCTTAAGCCCTCTACTATGTTCTAGTGACTTCTCAGCAGCAGAGACTTTGCAAGTGGCTGATACATGAGTCAAAGGGACATCTCTTCTTTGCACTCGATCCAGAGTTTGGGGGCCTGGTAAAACGTAAGGAGCCAGCGTTTGGGGATCTAGCATATCTGACTTGAACTCTGGGCTCTGTAGCTGGTGACTGGAAGCAAACTAACTTCACTGAGCTTTGGCCAGCAGGGGAACAAATGCTCTCTATCCTGTGCAGGATGTTTGTGAGCTGAACTGATGGGCTACAGTAGGTGAGCAAAGAGTGCCAACTGCCTTTTAGGAGTTCTCATTTTTAAGTAGAATGATACTACATCCTTCACTGGTAAGAGTAGATGGAAGGGAGAGGACTTCCTGGGCTGGGCTGGAATGGGATGGTCTTCACTCAGGTTGACAAGGAGCAAGAATAGGGTCCAGTTGCTGTAGGACTCAGGGGCTTCCCTGATGTAAGCCCCAAGGCTTAAGTCAGAGTAGCCACTGACTCTTTTTTCTGCACCAAGTATGTAGAGATTTTGGTGATTCCCTGAACACAGCATTAAAGGTCTCTAGGTGTTTTTGCATCTATGACCATTCAGAGCACCCAGAACGGCTACTTTCTCCTACCCTTGGCTTTCCTGCCATGCAGGCTTTCTAAGGAAGTCCCGGATATGCTTTTTGATCCTTTCCAGGAAGTCCAACTAGGTGTTCTGCAATCCCATTTCTCAGTAGCGCTTGCTTCTGAGGACTACTTCCTTCCAGTCTTCGTTTCTTTCCACATCTGCTTTCCAGCGCTCAGGGACAGCTCTGCTTCTTTCCATCACTCTTCATTTTCTTCCTCAGCTTTTCCGTCCCTCAGTCCCTCATTCTGCCCTCCAGCTCTCCAAAAAACAGAGGTGCGGGCCTCTTAAAAAGCAGGCGACCTTAGCAGCAGATTCAGTCCCCCGAGATGGGGAAAAAGGACATTTGGCCTTGTGACAGCCGCGGCGCTGACTCAGCCTGGGCGCTGGACTTGCTGTTCAGTCATCCCTGGAAAGCCACAGAACCGTCTTGGCCCCAGGCCTGTAAAAGAGAATGTGGCCTCACTGAAAGCTACAGCTCAAGCTGGCCGCCTTTCCACTGGTTTTCTCCCTCCTGGAGTATCGCTCCTTTGCTTCTGAGAACATTCGCAGTCCAGAGCGATCCACCAGATACAGTAGCGTGTAGTGTCCTACATATTGAACTCATTAGCGGGGGTCAGTTCTCAACCTTCATCCTAAAGCTACCTACTTGCTTCTCTATTAGTTTCTTTCTTTCTTTTTTTTTTTGTCACTTGGGTGAAAATGCTCCAGCAAAAGGAATTTCCTAGAGAGGGTTTATTTCAGATCACAGTCTAGGGCCCCAGTCCTTCAAAGGAGGGAAGTCACAGCAATGAGAGCTTAAGGCAGCTGGTTACGTTGCATCTGCAGTGAAGAAATAGAGTGGAGATGGCCTCATTTAGCTTGTGGTGTCTCCTTTTTATCTGGTCCAGGATTCTAACCCACTATAACCCACCCTTACAGCGCCACCCACAATGGATGGATCTCCCCACCTGAGTCTAATCAAGATAACTCCCTGTAGGTATGTATGCCCAGAGGCCTATTTTCTTGGTGATTCTGGGTCTCCCGAAGTTGACAGTTAAGACGGACCCCATCAGAACTTCTGGTCCTCGCTCCCTTGTGTATGATTTGTGTGACATTCTAAGTGATTCTGTTCTGGCTTGTTTATCTATAATGTGGGATACTGATTGCTGGTTGCCTTTGGTAACTTGAACTGCTCATTACAATTCTGCAACCCTCCCTTACAAAACTCCACATTCACGCCTTTGCCGTGATGGCATAGCATAGTTTGGATAGGATGCAGGGCTTGGCCTTGTGACTTCTTGTGCCCTATGGGAAGTTCTTGGTCTTATCACCCAAGTGGAGGACGGAATGTGCGGAAACTTTCTCTTGTAACTTTCACGGTCGTGGCAACAATGTGCCTTTGGGGATGGGAGTGTGATATAGATGCAGAACAATGTTTCCACAAGCCCTGCTTACATCAGCCAACACCTAGCAAACCAGCTGATGGGAGACTGAAGAATAAGCGCTTGTTATCATATGCCCTTGAACTTCTTATTCCCCTGTTCCCACCCCCCTAGTGCTGGGTACGGCTATGCTCAGTGTACCACTCTGTGTACCACTATGCCCAGTTATTTGGCTCTGGGGACAAAGTTTAGGGCTCTGTGCATTGTAAGGAAGCTTTCTTTCTTTCTTTCTTTCTTTCTTTCTTTCTTTCAAAGCCCTTCTGATGGTAACTGGGGCCACCAAAACAATCTAGAATCAGCTCTTTATTTTAAACAAATCAACAAGGCTAATTCAATTTGCAGCTTCAGTTCCCTTCTGCCGTGTAACCTGATTGTCACAGGTTTGAGGGGTTAGAGCTTGGGCATCTGTGTCATGTGACCCTCATCGACTACAACCCACATTAGGCACACACTACTAGATTTCTATTGGTCCTTACTGGTATTATAAGCCCTAGTGTTTTACCTGTGACATAGAGGTAAAGTGTCCTCTGATGTTGCCACCACTTCCTCTTTTAGAAAGGTTTGTTGTACTGGGAATATTGCTCTGGGAAACAGGTGCTGTTCCTTGCTGCTGGACAGCAAACAGTGGGTTTATGAGACAGAACAAAGTAGTGAAAGACTCTTAGGCGCCTTTGATAAGAGCTGAGACTCTTTTGGTTGATGATAATTGTCCTGAGTAATTGTGATGGGTGTCCTGCTGTTCCTGTTCTCGCTTGGTAGGTAGAACACAAGGACTGTTTGAGGCACCTCAGAGGGGTCACACAGGACAAGGCTAGGACAGCCAGCTTCTGTCTCCCAGGCCAATCTGACTCTGTCCTTGTAGCCACAGGACTCTCTGATCTTCCCACACACAATGGATTGCAGGGAAAAAGAAACTTCCTGACCTGACTGATACCTACTTGAAAAAAATAGCTAGCTTGCATGGGCCAAGGAAACCAAATCCGGCAAGCATGATAACCTTTCGCGGGGCTGAGTTCTGCTGAGTAGCTAGCGGGAGTGGGCTTGCAGAAGACATTGAGATTGGGGCAAGGATGTGAATTCCAGGGTGCTATGCTAGCCACTCATGAGTGAAGAAAGGCTTTAAATTTCTTCTTGTTAGCCTTTTAGAAAGAAGTTCAGAGCTAGATACTCAAGTCTTCCCATCTGGTGTACGCAGAAGGATGCAGTTTCTGGTACATCGTCACAGGTTACCCATATTCAGCAACTAGTGGTAACACCCTTCACATTTCTCCAGTGTCTGTGCAGCCCTTGAAGATGAATGAAACCTCAGTGCTGTGGTAAACTGGTTATTCTCTTAGCTGCCAGAGACAGGGTGACGTTTAAGTGAGATGGGATGCACAAAGGGTATGTTACATGACTCAGCTCACAGTGAGTACTCACCAGTTAGAGGGCATGGCATTGACTGCGAGCCAGGTCATATAAGCTTCCATGAGCTGCCAGTCACAAACTAGACCATGCCCATCACCTGATTTGCACACTAGGGTTACACGTGTGCACCACCTCACAAGGCTTACATATTTAAATTGTGGGGCAAAAAAAAAAAAAGGATAGTGTTTTGTATGCCTTTAATCCCAACACTCGGGAGGTAGAGGAAGGTGGATCTATTTGAGTTTGAGGCCAACCTGGCCTACAGAATGAGTTCCTGGAAAGAAAAGGCTACAGAAAAAAAATATAATGTATGTATTATACACACATATGCAAATATATACATATATGTAAATTACATGAATTGGAAATGGAAGGTTCAGTATCTATAAATAGCGAGCTATTGGAATGCAACATGGCCTTTTTAAAGTCTGCTGGCTGCTGTATGACACAAATGACAGAATAGGGTGCCCCAAATACTCTCAGCCCTTTTTATAATAAATCTGCACATATGAACTTATCCGCTCCTGTACCATGTAGATGCTAACACATTCTCTGGAACACAGACGAGTGGGGCTTAGACAGGACAGAATACTAACTAAAATCAATCCAATGAAAAGGATAGCCCTTGGATATATTCCCAGGGCTGGCTTTTAGATCCTTGGATTGTAGGTCAGGACGTTGTTCTTTTGAGGTAAGGCAGAAAGAGATGAAGTCCTCCATTAGTATGAGGGGAATCCAGCTTTAGACCTCTTCCCTTCTAGGGCTACAGATATAGCACAAGGTGGTAGAACCTTTGCCTAACATACTGAAGCCGTTGGAGCCCCAGTACCAAATAAACCAGACACAAACCAAAAAGTCCCAGCATTCTGAGATGGATGTAGGAGGACCAGAAGTTCAAGGTCATCCTGAGCTATGTGAGAACCTATCTCAAAACAGAGAAAAATAACATCACCACCAACAACTCAAAATTGTCTGTACCACAGAGTTCTTGACCTTTTTTTCTGATGGACTCTTCCCACCCCCACATTCTACTAGTATATTCTGCTAAACACAATGCCACACCCAAGCTTGACCTTACACACACACACACACACACACACACACACACACACACACCAGCTTGTCCTTATAAAGGACTCTGAGCACAGAAGACAAGGGGACAGAGCTAGCTGAGTTCTGGATTTTAGACTCCAGAGAGAGGGAAGAGCCTCTGGGAAAGGCAACAGATCCCAGGCCTTCTCATGGGAAAGAGACCTTACTGGAGCCAGCTCTGTCTCCTGGGGATATGGAGTTCTTAGGCCATAATATCAAGCAATTGTCTCATTAAATCTCCTCTGCAGGGACACTGCTATGGCTTTCCACCTATTAGGGCTGTCTTCACATGGGTGGATTCTAAGCATGTTCTTTTAGAACAGCTTTATTTAGACAGACGTCACATAACATGGAATTTACCAATCCTAGAGCGTATTCTTTTCCTCAAAAAGAAAGTCTGGGTCCTTTAGCTCCCAAGTTCCCGTACCTCTGTCCATCCCAGTCACCAGAACTCATTAGGGCACTTTCTGTTGCTGTGATTGGCTCGCTGGAGCCCCTTTCTGTAAATGGAATCCTACCCTTGTAGGACTGGCCTTTTCCACTTAGTATAGCTTTTCAAGGCTTGTTCACGTTGTTCACCTTGATCTCATGCTTTTTATATAATGGCAGAAGATTCCCTTTGATGACTTTATCTCATTTTATTCTGTCATTTGTCAATCAACTTTGAGCTATTTCCTTTTTCTAGAATAGATTACTCTGGAGGTTCAGATGCACGTTTTCTCATGCACCTACATTCATCACAGTATATACATACCTAGGAGTGCAATTGCTAGGCCACAGGGTATGTCTCTGTGGCTTTTTTAAGGACCTGTCATCCTTTCTCAGAATGCCCTTGATATTTTACTGTCCTTCTCAACCTGCCTGCTCTCATTCCTTATTTCTGCTCAGCTTAAACATAAAACATGCACCAAATTTTGGTTTTGTTCTTTTTTTTTTTTCAAAACAGGGTTTCTCTGTAGCTTTGGAACTAGCTCTCGTAGACTAGGCTGGCCTCAAACTCACAGAGATCCACCTGCCTCTGCCTCCCAAGTGCTGGGATTAAAGGCATGCGCTGCTACCACCTGGTGAAACATGCTTCTATTTTGTATGAATTTTAAACTCATGCCAAATTAATAAATGTAACTAGAAATAGGTGTGTGTAATGTTGTCTCTTCGGGTGGGGGCAATATCAACTAGGAGAAAAAAACTGCCTTATGGGTAGAGAATGTTCTATCTTGTGCTTTGATGCATTTGGGTAATTTCGTATTTTATCAAACATATTTTTTTTATAAACTAAAAAATATGATAAAAATGTACATGCATTTAATCATCTTGAGACACAACTGGCTATTTATCTACCTACCTTCCCATAGACATAGGGCCTGCATCTTGCAGTGAAGGCCAAGTGTAAATAGGCTCCTAATTGACATGATTAACTGTGTCTCAATGGAAGCCTTACTAATGCAAGTGGGGAGCAAACAAGGCTGTTTTCTACTCTCTGAACCTGGCTGAGGTCATGGGGTAGCTGGAGGGCTACTTTGCAGTGGGGATGGGACCTTCCTTGAGTCCAACTGCATTTCCTTTGAACAAAGTTTAGAAAGACTTTTCATCTTTTTCTATTATTGGGTATAAAACGCATCCTTCATCTTCACTCAGAAGAGCAGGAAAGCCAATTCCATTCTGCCTGTGTGTTTTCCAAGGCCCAACTGTGTACTGAAGAGAGGGAAAGCTTCCACAGAGCACAATAACTCTAAATGTCTGCATGGCAGAGAAATAGAAACAAACATAAGTGGGAGCTCTCATAAAATATGCAGAAATATAAAAATGGACATAAATCCACAGATTAGGACCAAGCAAGCACTACTAGTTAGCCACATCTTAAAAATTGGTATGCAATTTTTGATAGAATTATATTAACTGCGTCATCTTATTTTTAGGCTAGAAAAAAAATTCATTTGACTAGCAGAAAGTATCAATATATTCAGTACCATATTTTGCTGGAAGGAAGTACCAAACATTTTTTTTTTTGTACCTTTATTCTTCTCCGATAGTTGATATCTTTTTCCCTGGAGATCACGTCTGTACAGCTTATGAATTCACTTATTAAGAAATTATTTGGATTGTTCTCTTTGATTGAGGGTCCAGTTTAATTAACCCCCCCTTCTCTTTAGAGTAGACTTATTCTCACCTGTCTGTGCTCTGTCCTTGGAGCTGGTATACTTTAGGACCCCTCCCTATGTGGCATTGAACATGAGGAGGTCAGTCTTGGGGTTTGATTTCCTAGGATCTGAGCAAATGATAGGTCTTCTGTCTTGGTTTCCTCATTAGAAGAATGGGACCTAAAACACCTTCTCCAATGGACTTACCTTTGAGATATGTGTGGGAACACCTTAGACCCATCTGTCAGTTCATTTTTCTTTTCCAACTAACCTTGAGTTCACTGTCTGCCTACCTTGGAAAACAGTGCTTAGCAAGTAGTACAGGATATATGATCCTGGTCACTGACATCTCTAACCTCTACAGAGACTTAGAAGGATATGCTCATGATGAGTGTGTGTGTACGTGTGTGCATGCGCACACATACATACACAATGCTGCCTGTGTGAATGTTTATTTGTATCCTGTACCAGGTACAAAAAACACTTGTTTTTAGGCACATATTTAATAGGAATGAATTGGTCTCTTAGAAGTAGAAAATAGACTGGTGTTTTCCAGGGGTGGGCTTCTTGGAAGAGTGAGAGATCTTTGAGGTATTGACAAAAAAGATAACAACACTTCAGCCCAATAGGAGGAATATGTTTTGGAGTTTTATGGGTTATGGTGGCTATAATTCTTAGTGTCTCATAGTCTTGAACAGTGCTTAGAAAAGGGATACTATATTCTTTCCACAAACATGAGAGCCCTATGAGGTGACAGGTATGTTAACTAGCTGGATTTCATCATTCATAATGAATGTATGTAGGTGCTGAATGCTTGTTCATTTCCCAACTGCTCAGACCCAAATGATCATGCAGAAACTGTATTAATTACAACACTGTTCTGTTTATTAGCTCAGGCTTCTTGTTAAGTAACTCTTACATCTTAAATTAATCCATTCGTATTAATTGTGTCTTGCCACTAGGCTGTGGCTTACTGGTGCTTGCATGTTACTCCTTTGGCAGCTACATGGCATCTCTCTAACCCCACCTACTCTCTCTCTATATCTCTTCCAGACTGGCTATATACTGCCCTACTATATGCTGAAGGAGCTTCTTTATTAGCCCATGGTAATAAAAACATATTCACAGCATACAGAAGGGACTCCTACATCAAATGTACCCTGTAGCATCATGTCATTCAAGATACAAACTATTTTACTCGTCAGATTCATTAAAAGATTTCAAAAGCCTCTGTCCTGTGCATGAATTATGATTGCTCTTGGGACCAGTGATATGGTTCACTTGACAGTCTATCTGTTCATGGTTGGAGCCCCAGCACTGCATAAAACCAAGCATGGTGGCACCTGCCTGTAATATAACACTTGGGAAGCAGAGGCAGGGCTTTCATAGTCCTTGGTCTGTATAGCAAACTCAAGGCCTGCTATGGCTACATGAGACTCAGTCTCAGACAAAACTAGCTGCTGGAGCTAGTAAGTGTCCATCCTTGATCAAGGGTCAGGCTAGTCGTGGCAAACATCTAGGCGGTATCCGTTTGTCATTTCCTCCCTCAGTTCAGGTTCCTGGCAGCAGGGCTCAGTCTTTAAGCATTGCCCAGTGCTGTGTTGGAAATTCTCCTTGCCAATCAGGATCTTGAACTTGACCTCAGGTGGAAGTGAACATTGTTTTCTGAGGATGGAGGAGGGGCTCAACAGAACATGAGTCACAGTTTTGCAATGATGTTTACCGTTTCAGAGTATGAGCCCAGTCATACTTACATAGAAGCTACACGCTGCTTGTTTTCGGCCTCCAATTTATTGGGCACCTCTATACTGAACCATCCTCCTAAACTGCCTCCCTTGGTCCCTTTGGTACTTTTGATGGCAGTAGGTTTCCTCCTTCAATTTGCCAGTGATAATTCCAGAAAGCTTGCTGGTACACAGATACCTGAGCCTACAGTAGACTTGCCAACTCCATGTAGTTGATGACAGTCAACACATTTTTCAACCACTTTGGTAGAGCCGTTTCACCATTTAGGTACTATAAACAGCCTGAAATCAATCTGTATTTAAGGCCCTCACATACAAGTTTGAAAAAGCAAACTGAAAGATGGAGATCGTTGTATATATTTACAGACCTTCAGATCGATTTATCCAGGGATGCTAGATAGGTTGAGTTGAGCTACACATCTTACTGCAGTAAGACATAGCACTTCTGACTAATGCAGCCTGCAAGGTAAGGTCGCACTTGCTGCCCAGGTCAAAGGATGGAGCTGTGGTGAGCGGGCTGCTTCCCGCCACCCAGCTCCCACACCGGCTAGCTTTACCCGAAATAATTACACGGAAACTGTATTCTTTTAAATACTACTTGGCCATTAGCTCTATCCTCTTACTGGCTAGCTCTCACATCTAGATTAACCCATTTCTAATCATCTGTGTACCACCACGAGGTGGTAGCTTACAGTAAGATCTTAACCTGCGTCTGTGTCGGGTTGGAGGATCATGGCGACTGCCTGACTAGGCTTCTTTCTCCCAGCACTCTGTTCTGTCTACTTTGCCTCCCTAATTTTCTGTCCTATTAAAGGGCCAAAGCAGTCTCTTTATTTAACCAATGAAATCAACACAAAACAGAAGACTCTACCACATCATGGAGCCTGCTTAGATCCCTGAGAGGGCAAGACTTCTAAGGTCCCATCTGGGCTTTGGTGATGGCAGCAGTGCCCACAGGTGACACCTGACTTTTCTGCTCCTTATGACTCCTTCCCTGATTTAGCTTTTGAAAAATGTTCTTTAGGTGTTGTGGGGGTGTCCTTGGGTGTTGAGGTTTAAGGGTTCCTGGATCTCTGCTAAAGCCAGTCTCTCCGCACAGCTTTTTGCAGTGTTCACTTTTCTGTTTCCCAGGTTAGAGTTCTCTGCCTGGCTTTCTGAGTCTTCATTCTCCACCCCTTCTTCCAGGGCTCCATTATTTTCTTTCTATTATAGCAGCAAGAAATGCTCGCTCTGGACACATAGAATTAGACCTCTCTCACATCAGGCACTCAACACTCCTGGCTGCTACCACTCACTCTGCAACCTACGGCTATCCTTGGAATATAGCTTTCAGAGGACTCTCCCACAAAGCCCCCAATGTGATCCTGATCTCCTGTGTCTGGACTGTACAGGGCCCACACTGTTATACTTTTGATAGTCTTATTTTTGTTGTGTTATCCTTTATTCTTCCATGGGTACCTAATTTTCTTCCTGTTAAAGTCTTGACTCCTTAACTGGATTATACACTCCAGGAATGACTTGCATTTTGCAGTCTCTTACTATGGTATTTTTAGCATTGACAGGCACTTAAGAAGCAAGTTGTCAAGGCAGGCGGGGGTGGCGTACACCTTTAATCCCAGCACTAGGGAGGCAGAGACAGGTGGATTTCTGAGAGTTCAAGGCCAGCCTGGTCTCCAAGAGCCAGTTCCAGAACAGGCTCCAAAGCTGAAGAGAAAGCCTGTTTCAGGGAAAAAGAAAGAAGAGAGGGAGGGAGGGAGGGAGGGAGGGAGGGAAAGAGAAACAATTTTTCAGGGTTGGTTAGCTTGATGGTGTGTTGATTAGGGAGTAGAAAAGGAAACCGGAAGCAGTCATCTAAGGGTCACATGTTCATCTCTTTCTGTCCAGCCCTCTCTGCCTTCCACCTTCCAAGCCAGGCCTCCTTACTCCATGACTAGCCCAGTTCAAATGTGATTTGGTACATATGTATAATACATGATGATTAAATCAGGGCAGTTGACCTTTCCAACCAAACTTCACTTGAGAAAAACCATTTATAAGTCCATGTGGACCACAGAGAATTACAGTCTGGTGTCCTCATTGTTCAGATGACTGGAATCACCTCTGAGATAATGACTGTGGGTGTATCTTTCAAAAGAATTTTATTCTTGTTGTTAATTCAATGTGTTAGCAATTAGATGCATGTATACAATGCATTCTACTTACCTCTCCCTCCACCTTCTCTTCTCCCCACCCCTGTGAACTCTCCTCCTCCCTCCTGACAGGTACTTTTCTTAAGTTCATGGGGTTTTTTGTTGTTGTTGTTGCTGTCATCGTTTCTTTTATGGCACCCCGAGTTTAATCTGGGACATCTGAGTGACCATAGGGATGGAACTCCACAGTGTGCCGCCTATGATACCAATAGGTGTTCGTTTGATGATTGTCCCCTCTCCGTGAGAATCCATCAGTCATCAGTAGTAGTTCAGCAGGGAGGGGTGGACCTCATAAGACATCTGACAGTAGCTGTTGACAGATCCCGTCTTGCACAGGCTCAGGGCAGGCAACCTCAGCTGCTGTGAGATCCTGGTTATAACGACTATGTCACACCCAGAAAATGGTATTTTATGATCCTCCTTTCATCTCTTAATGTTCTCAACACCTTGCAGCCTTACCACATGAGGGACCAAGCTTGTAACCAACGAACCATTTCAATCCATAATAATCCAGTTTGGGTGCTCTGGGTACCCTTGATTCATAGGAGACACCTACCTTGTCCTGCCATTGGCCCTAGCTTGCTTTCTTCCCCTGTCCTCTTCTATTTCCTGCTAGTAGATGCTAGGCAGACCCAGTCTGGTTTTCTGATGAACACCCTGCACCCGAGCTGGGGACTGTGGGAGAGTCTCCCTGGTGTGAACCCTGCAATGATGTGAATGAGTCATAACTCACAGGCCCATTTAGTTTCATGATTGTTGTCATATTCTTTTCCAAAATGACTGTACTTACTTACACTTCTATCAGCCATGCTCGCTGGTTTCTGTTTCCCCATGGCCTCCGCAGCACCTGGTATGATAAGATGTGTGTACTTGCTGCAGTGATCGCATTAGGGCACTGGACTGGCCCCTGTGTTAGATGCTTTGCTTTCCATAGAAAAATCTCTAGTAAGAAGAAATACCAGGTAGGCAGACTATCTTCTATTAGAGAAGACAAATCTTTCCAGAAATTCTGTATAGACTCCCCCTAAGTCTGTGTTATTGTATAGCTTGGGACAGGTGTCCTCCTAGCTAGTCCTCATCAGAGATGACAGGATTGCTGTGGCTGCTTGAAGCCCCAGTTGACGACTCTTGATGACTCTTCTGATTGACCAGTACTTCTTTTGAGCGCACGCCTGTCTGCTCTAAACTTACACAGAACTGGGTTCCTTTAAAATAGGAGAGCAGGGACTGACTGGCTACTCAGCAACCAACAGTCTACATCAGGTTTTCGTTTTGACCAATTCCGGAAGTGCACACTGCCTGTTGTGTGCAAGTAGTCTCCCCTGAATCTGTACGATTAACCATTTCCAGAGCTCAGAAGTGGTGCGTTAACCAGTACATCCCATTTCCCCGAGGAATAGATCTGTCCAGCTCATCTTAGAAACCTAGTGCTCTTTAGAAATGTTTCCTGCCCGGCAGATGTCAGACCTGTTCCCGCTCCAGCTGTTTAAGCTGGGGTTTCTGCACGCTCCCAACGAAAGGGGGTAACAGAGAGTTTCAAGGGCAGAGCACCCCAACTCTGGCCCTATGCCATAACAGGTGGAGAGGAACAGCTGTCAGGGGCCAGAATCTCTGTAGGTCGCTGCTTCCTCCTTCTCATCTACTACATGGATGCTTTAGTAATCCTTGCGGTTTTCCTTCTGACCAAAGGAGGAAAACACTAATTTTTGAATGAAACCCAATTGTTAAGAATTTGTTGACTACTTGCCCTCTATGAGGCAGCTTAGAGGGAGAATGTTTCCTTCCTGTGATCTCATAGAAGTCACCAGACAATTCTCCAAGAGCCCATCTGTGTCGTGGCACCCGCTTCCAAGCTGGGTTCTGGGTAGAGTGTTTGCTCAACACACACAAGGCCCTGGATTCAATGCCCAGTGCCCAAGTGAAAAAGAACTTTCTTCCTGGCATTTATTAGCAAGGTGCTTTTAAGCACGTAACATCCCTGAGATATCCCTCGGCATTATTTGTGCTCCGTAGATAAGTGGTATGTTTCAAATGAGTTGCTAATATAAAAGACTTTGCATGTACTCAAATATTAGATACTTTTTATAATATTAATTTAAAAAATAATGGAGAAACTAGGAGGCTCAGAGGCATCAGCTTATGAAGCTTAACAGATAGCTCTGATAAGCAGAGCCACAGCTAAAGCCCAGAGTATCTGATCCAGAGCAGAGCTTTTAAGCATCCTACTGACTCTGGGCATTAGGGGTTAGAGTGTTCCTAGAAACAATATTCTGCCTTCCTTTGCATTCCCACTCAGCCACACTTTTTACACAGAAGAATCTCTGCCACTGACTACAAAGACAGTGCAATGCTTCCAAGACCTGGTCAATATCCGGTGTTCACCTGAATCAGAGCCACACACCTAGGTGGTGACTCAAACCAGACACAGGAGTACCTATTAAACATCTCCTGTGCCAAACTGAACTCTGAAGAAGAGGCCACAAGGCAACAAGGATGCTGCTGGTTCACGGACCCATTCTGAGTGTGGAGGAAGGCCCTGGTCCCCCTGATCAACCTTTCTCACACAGCTTATATTACCTGACACTGTCTAGAGCACCAAGTGATTGTATACACGATTCAGCATCCTGAGCATTCTGGGATATGTGATGATAACAATGACCCTGTCTTATTTTTCAGATGAGAAGCTTCTACTTAGAAACACCAAGTAACTCAGCTGATAAACAGCAAACGACAGAAGTCTTCAGGCTGGAGGGAATTCTGTGAGACACTTGAGCCCTCCAGCGCTGGTAGGTAAGTTTGCACCTCCCAGAATGCAATGTGCTGGGAATGACTAAGGTATTGGATGGCCAGTGTCATTTCCTCTGGCCTCCTAATCTTATATTCTAGTTTGGTTTTCAAGATAGGGTTTCTTTTCTTTTCTGCATTCCTTCTCAGCCCTGGTTTTCCTGGAACCCCTTTGTAGACCAGGCTCGCCTTGAACTCACAGAAGTTCACCTGCCTCTGCCACCCAGTGCTGGGATTAAAGGCATGTGCCACCACACCCTGTTCCTTAATTCCTTTTTAATATTTGTTTTGCTTTTTGTAGGAGATTGATGGACTTACACAGAAGATAGATCCAGCCGTGCCGTTGGCCCTATGAGAAGGAGACACTCTTTCCAGAAGACATAGAACATTCCTGAACCTGGAAAGATGCCTGGAAACTGGGAGAAGACAGAAAAGAGCACTTGCCCCTCCTACCTGGGCATCTCCCACCATACTCAATACTTTTCACCGGGTCACTGCTGAGCTGTCCTCGTTTAGTCTTGGTTTGATGGAATATTAGTCTGAAATTTTTACTTTCAATTAAACTTACTTGTTGAACCACCTCTATCTTCAAAGGATTCTATTAGGATGGCTAATTATAGCTATTGCTACAAGGCATTATTTGCACTCAATTTCAGCTCTTAGGCAATTTGGTTTAAGTGTTTTATATTTTCACTCTTCGGAGTTATGTGTAACCATCATCCTCCTACACCACAGGCTTCAAATGAGCTATTTTTGGAAACCCAGATCAAAACAGCAATTTTGATGGTGACCATATCTGGTCTAACTTTAAGTGCTAGTCAAAACAGTCAAAGACACAATGCTATACAGAGCAAGAAAGACACCCCCTGTTTATGAGGTCAAGTGTTTGGAAAGTTCAAGCTGTCCTTTATATTACGGTATTGGTCTGAGTACTATCTAAAGCCAAAGGCAATGTAAATTCCTCCTAAATTGCAGAGATTTCTTCTTCTGCTAACTGTTGGCCATAATTAATGTGTTTCAAGATGGCAGCCATGGAAGAGTTTAGCAGGGACCCTGCATTTCCCGTGAAGTGGAAATTATTTTCTATTTATGGTTATTTATGTGTACGTGAGTGTGTGTATGTTGTATGTAGGTGGTTATAAGTATTTGTATGTTATAGCACAGCTTTCTGGAGTTGGTTTGTTTCTTCCTCTGTGAGTTCTCTAATGCAGCTCAGGCCATTAGGTGTTCACGGCAAGCACTGACCCTGTAAGCCATCTTTGGGCCGAAAGCACTCTCTTTGTGTTCATAACGCTGCCCTCATTTCTTCTTGTGCCCGCAGACATGTAGCCTAATTCTTGTTTGCTAACCTGCTCTCCCTCCCCAAAAGTTCAGTTCTCAGCTTGTGAACCAGGACCATGCTCTCTCCTGTCACATGCCTGCCTCATAATAAGTACTTGCATGATGAACTGACGGATGGGTGAATGAATCCTAAAAGTACAACTTTTATTTTGTTTTTGAGAAAGTCAATATTTTATTATGTAAACATTAAATGATTACATTCATCTTTAAAAACAAACAAGCAGAAAACAACCCCCTAGAACTTTTCCAAGAAGGCTGAGAATCTTCTAATGTGTCTTTGCTATTCTTTACTTCTTTACTTATCTCTGCAGAGGGAATAATTTGTCATCATTTTGGAGCACTTTTTTTTTTTTAAAAAAAACTAGTCTTTTTTTAAACAATCTTATTTTTATTTTACCTACCAATTCCAGTTCTCTTCCTCTCCCCTCCTCCTGCTCCCCCCCCTTTCTTCTACACCCCCCCCCTTCCACTCCACAGAGAGGGTGAGACCTCCTAGGGGGAGTCAACAAAGTCTGTCACATCACGTGAGGCAGGATCAAGCCCCCTCCCACCCCCAGACAATGGGCTCTAAAAGGACTGTTCTAAATACTGACTCCACTGCCCATGGTGCCAGAAACTGCCCAAGCCACACACATTCAGATGGCCTAGTTTGGTCCTATGCAGTTTTTCTAGCTGTCAGTTTGGAGACAGTGAGCTCCCAGTAACTTGAATCAGCTGTTTCTGTGGGTTTCCACATCATGGTGTGTACCCCTTTATTGGAGCACATTTTTTTATAAAGTGTTATCATGCTAAGTAGATATACCACCTTTGATTTGAACCAAATGAATTTGTGTGTTTTCATATATGCATGCAGATATGTGCAATGTAAAAATTAAAAAAAAAAGAATGACTTGTCTTAAATCTAGGACATTGTGTCCCCAGTGAAGGAGTGACCTAAGATAATTTCCTCTCCCTGGACCTTATATTCTTTTCAGCACAGTGGGTTCAGAGGGCCTTTTGAAAGTATTAGGCAAAATGATAGAACTTCCATAGTACCACTGGGATTCAGATGCAGATTATACCAATAGCTGTCCTCCACTATGCATTGGGATGGGAGAAGGCCCCCAGCCCAGTGCTTAGCTGACACAGCACCACAAATCATCCCCACTAAGCCCAAAACTATTGGCTCTAGATTTTACTCTTCTTTCTAAATACTGTGTTATCATTTACAAAGATTTTTTTTGTTTGATCAAATATTACATGTTGCATCCTGACGGCTCTCATCTGCACCATATCCTATATGCCTCCCACTCTCGCCAACCTCCTTCCTTCCTGCAACTCCTTTCTCAAATCCCTGTGTTTTCCTTTATTTCGTGACCCACTCTGTCTAACCAGGTCTGCTTGTGTGGCCACAAGGTTCCAACTATCCACTGGAGCCTAGTGGACCCACCTGTGGGTACATGACTGAACAATGTCTGGCCTTCTGGAATCTACCAGTATCCAGTAGTTCAGCAGGGTAGGATATGGTCCTTTGAGTCTCTCACCCATCTTTGAGTGACTGATGCGAGGCCCAGTTTGTAAGAGACAGGGTAGGCAACCACAGCTGCTGTGCAGTCAGGATTGCAATGGCTGTGTCATGTCCAAATGATCACATTTACGGCCCTTTTTCTTATCATCTAGCTCTTATATTCTTTCTACTCCATCTTCTGTGACATTCCCTGAGCTATAACTCTCCTGCACACTCAACCATCACATATGGTCATCACCCTCTGAACCCAAGAATCTCTGTATTTTCCACAGCTCATTGCAAAGAGAAGCTTCTTTGATTAATACCTAGCATAACATTTGTTTATTATACAAATACAGATAAATATTTAGAAAGTAGCTGGATTCCATATCACTTACATTAAGCATCTGTGGTCAGGGTCTCTATAGCCTAAGACCCAATTCAAAGATTTTTGACCTAGTTTATGCTATCAGATATGGACCTTCTATGAAGCAGGTCTCAAATCCAGTAAGGTTGGTTACCACCCAAACATTCATGCCACTATTTCCCAAGTGGGAGTATCTTAACTGGCAGACTGATATTGCAGTTTATAGGGTTCACTGATGGGTGTAGAAGGTCCTCCTGTATTTGTGTTGCTTTCATTGGTTTAAAGAAACTGCCTTGGCCTTTTGATAGGAAAGAGCTTAGGTAGGCATGGAAAAAAGAACTGAATTCTGGGAGGAAGAAGGCAGTGTGGCAGATGCCATGAAGCTCCTGCCTGAGACTGATGCTGGTTAGAATCTTTCCTGGTAAGCCACGACCTCAATACAGATTGGTAGAAATGGGTTAAATCAAGATGTGAGAGTTAGCCAATAATAGGCTGCCAGGCAGTGTTTAAATGAGTACAGTTTCTGTGTGATTATTTTGGGTGTAAGCTAGCTGGGCCGGACGGAACAAAGGGACCCCCCTCATACAACAACCGATGGGTGGAAGAGTTGATAGATTTCCCCCAAGTGGCTTGCATGCCACCTTTCAGCACTGTGAAAGCCATCCAGCAGATGGCTTCTGTGGTAGAGTGTTTGCTCAACACGCACAAGGCCCTGGATTCAATGCCCAGTGCCCAAGTGAAAAAGAACCTTCTTCCTGGCATTAATTAGCAAGGTGCTTTTAAGCACGTAACTTCCCTGAGATATCCCTCGGCATTATTTGTGCTCCGTAGATAAGTGGTATGTTTCAAATGAGTTGCTAATATAAAAGACTCTGTTTATCTTTGTCTCATAACTGAGGTGTGTGGTTTCTTTCAGCAATGCTCTTATTGACTAGTTCTGGTGAGCAACCAACAGCAATGGCATGAGCTTTCTTAGGAATATACAGTGACAGATCTCACATACGGCTTTGGGCTTTTCGTTTGACAACTCATTGCTTTTAGAAGCAGCATTACGTAGCCATGTATGATATAGGCCTTCCAACCTTTTTAAACCATATTTTTAATCAACTTACAAAGTGGCAGGTTTCCATATGGTCTTTGCTTCAATCAATTCTCAACTCCCCTGCCCTTTCCCTTCTGTGCCCCAACCCTATCTCTGCTTGAACCTTTCTGTCTTCTCTATTCCCCACTTCTACTTTAATATCAGCTAGGCTTTCCTTGTAAGCATTGCATCTCAGATGGAAAGGGATCCTGGCAGTCGGGAGCCAAGGAATACCATAATGTCACCATCCCTAGCAGAAAGTGGTACAGTTCTGCTCCGCTCTACTCTACCCTGGCTGCGGAGTAGAAAGTGTTGTTGTTACTTCTCTGCTTTACTCCATTTCAGCAGGGGAAAGAAGGTCTCACCCAAACCTCATTTATTGGGAGGGACAGATCCAGGAGGCTGGCTGTCTCTGCCATAGTGGAAAGGGGGCTACAGCAAACTGAGTAGGCGTAGGGCTTCTTAGGGGCAGAGTTTTTCCAGGGTGGAGATTTTAAGGGTGGGAATTGGTCGGATTTCAATCCCTGAGCTTAGATAGACTCAGAGATGGATTTCCTACTCATAGATTGGTTGGTTTTTGTGCTGAGTTGGTCAGGGACAGAGAATGTTCTTTTGGCTCTGGTTTTAGGGCCAAGGTGTGTTTCTTTGACTGACCCTTTTACTCTACACTGCTAGTCTCCCTCCCTTAAGTCATTCTTCACCCTGATGGCCCCTTCTAGTTTCCTGACTTTTGTATTAACTTCCATTTAAACACACAAATGTAAAGATTCAAGGACAGGACCCATATACGACAGAGAACATGTACCTGGTGTGGTGAAGGAGACAATAACTAATAAAATACAAGAGGCTGAAAACCACACCCACTGGGAATATTTCACCTGGTGTTTCAAGTCTTCCCTCACCTGCTGATAGGTCATCTCATGAGTCTATGAAAAGACTTGAGAAACCAGCAAAGTACAGGAGGTCTTGTTTCACAAAGGAGTCTTCAGGTCTTCTAGGCCCTTATGACACATGCCAGACCTTTCAGGGAGCCGCAAGAATGGCTCAGAGGGGGGTTTTAAACCACTGTGATTCATGGGTAGGCTTTGCTCGCTGAGACCTGAGCCATGGGGTATTCCCCATTGATGAAGCTCAGGACCACAGGGGTCACTGGCTTCATATGCCTGAGGTGGGTTTGCCTTGCCATATGGCAGGGAAACTCTGGCCCTTAGTCTGTACATGATGTGGTTGCGCGAGAGGTCATAATTAATAGGTGTGAAAGGTGCTAGCAGCTGTACCCCAACAGTATCTGAGGGTGCTGTGTGCCTCCACTCCTGAATGCTTTGCTTACATGTTCCATGGGTTGAGCAGAGTTTTATAAGAATAAGCCCAGACTCCACCATACATTTCTTTTTTTGGAGATGCTAAGAACATGCAGCTACACCTCTTCCACTCTTTGCTTCCTACCAGCTGGGTCTTTTGGTGACATGGCGCTATGCAATAGACATTCGACCCATTCCTTTCCCTATTTATGGAAAAGGCATAATTTTTCTGGGTGTGATAGTGCACACGTGTCATTCCAGTTCTTAGAAAACTGAGGCAGGAAGATCAAGAATTCCAGACAAGCCTGGGTTGTAGTGCAAAACCCCATCTCAGAACAACAAAAACATAATTGTAGAGGCTGTGAACTCCAAGTGAATATCTAGACGACACACTCATACAATGGGCGTAAAGAGAATGGAGAAGATTTTATTGGCAAAGTGTACCTGGCCAACTGATGATATGAATCAGTAAGTAAGTCATGGGGATCGTGCTGTGGTTAATAGCTGACTTTCTTGATTGCATGTGTTAGAATCTCTTGTAGATCAATGCAGATCAATCCAAGTTGCCTCCTCCCTCCCCATATTTTGTGTTCCTGGCCCTTCCACCACATATATTCATAACTAGTAAACTTTCAAGAGTATGTCAACCTACCTTACGATTCCTAGATCCTTGAGGAAAAGCATAATGTGGGGAAGACTCGGACACAAATCCCTTGGCCTCTTATATTCAGCTTATGGAAACTCCCTTCTTCCGGGGGCTTCTCTGAGGAGCCAGGCTGGGGGTACGCACACTCCCCAGAGAACTGATTGAGTTCTGATTATACCAGCTGTTCCATTACCCTTCTGTGATTGGCACACCTCTCCTTCATCAGAAATGCACCAACTGAGAAGACTTCGGGTTCAGGATAAGTGGCACTGGGAGGTCTTAAAGACAGAGATATAATTTTCTCCCATGTATTTCCCTACTGCAGTTCCCCAGAAAGGAATTAGGAAGTAGAGGTTTGTAGGTTGAGTAAGCCAGTAAGGACATTATTAACCTTTCCCGCTCACGCAATTAATATCCATTTCCTATTGATCTTAGCACGCTGGAAGCACATCTGGTGATGTTGCTGTGTCCCCAGCAAACATCTGAGCTTCAGGTGTGTTCACTTTGGTTTCACATAAGCAGTCCTCTGCCGTCTAGCTTCCGGCTGTGACTAATTTCCCCCCAGTATTTTAAACTTAGAGAAGTATGAAGAACATTGACTCCCTACCCTCATCACTTAAAACTGGGTGTGAGCCATTCCCCCAATCCATCAGCACCTGAAGCAGGTGGGCAAGCTGGTCCTGGGGTTGTAAGAGTGGGACCACTGCCCCTGTCCCTCACCGGCTGCAGCACTTAGCAGAGCAGGCCCTGCACTTCATCTGGGCAGCACAATAGAATCGTTCCTGTTGAGGTGTGGGTGAGCCATCCCCAAAGTTGTGAGCTTAGGAGAGCTGTTCCCATTACTCGCCTGTCATGTGGCAGCGTGGGTGGGGAAGAGAGGCCCACCCAGTCAATGCCTGAGGCAGGTGGTAGACCTAGTCCCTGAGGTCATAAGAAGGAGAGCTGTCTCTGACCCTCATCAACTACCGTACTTGGGAGAGTGGCCAGGGCAACACAGCAGAGCTGGCCCTCAAGGTGTAGGGGTGGGAGAACCTACCCTGAGGACATGAAAGCCTGAGAAACAGCCCTGCCCCTTGCTCATTACTGCAATGGATGAGCTAGCCAGGGCAATGCTGGAGAGCTCACCCTGGTGGTGAAGACAGAGGAGAGCTGATGGGCTGACCAATCCTACAACTATATGCCCAGACTCAGAACCAGGGCTATATGTTGGTCCATCCCAACAGCCACCCAATCTGTGGTCTGCTGGAGCCAGGTGGGGTATGGTATTAGTCCTGTGGACCCTGGGCTGCAGAATCTCCATGACTCACGGTCACACTGGGATGTCCATAAAGAATCCCAATGAGGACCCAGTGTCAGTGATATAGCAGAGACTAGGGCCGCAAGCCAGACCAGTGATTGTTTGCAATGGATGCCTGCGTGGAAAAGTAGGGATGAAGGGGTTTGTTGTGTGACTCACTGTGTCACACTGCAGTTCCCATGACAAGACTGATTTTTCTTTTCTTCCTCTCTTAAGTTTTATTTTATTTTATTTTGGAGGGGAGGTTTTAAGGGCAAAGGGCAGATATGAAGGGACAGGAAAATGAATTGGATAGAAAAATATAAGAGCAATTGTTCTATATAACTCTGTCATTCTGCAGCCCTCCACACCCACAGGGTTGTCACTTTAAGGTGCCTTCCATTTTTCCCACCCATGATTTTCTGCCGGTGACACCTGGGCTGTTTCATAACTTTTCAATTAAATGTTGACATTTCCTTTTCTCTAAATCATTATTAACAAACAAAAAAAAAGATAACTTCCTAACTTTTTCCTTCCGGTAAGTAAAGTTTTCCTTCTAGCATGTTCTGTCTCCAGAAACAATGACAGAAGTAGAACCACTGTATTAAAGGATATGGATGCTGTCAAGCTGTGTGTGTATTTGTGTTTAGATTAATAGACGCTTTTCCTGGGTAGGTATGGCTTTGTCAGGAAATCCACTGAGTTCCCTGGTTCCCTTTTCCCTCACACTACCTTATTACTAATATCTTGCACTGCTGTGCTCTATTTGTTAGAATTTATATGGCAATATTGGTGCCAAAGTTCATTACATTGGGAGTAAGTATGCTTAATTAATGCATAGTGTTACATAAATCTACCATCACTGGATCATAAGGGAACTTTCACTACCTTAGAAATACACCATACTCCAGGTGTCCATCCTTCTCTTCCTTTTATTTTTTTGTTTATTCGTTCGTTCTTTCCTTCTCTTTCTCTCTCTCTTTGTTGTTGTTGTTTTGTTTTTGGAAACAGATTTTCTCTGTGTAGCCCTGGCTGTCCTGAAACTTACTCTGGTTTCGAACTCAGAGATCTGCTTGCCTCTGCATTCCAAGTGCTGGGATTAGAGGTGTGCACCCCCATGCCCAGCATCCCTTTTAACTCTTATCAAGGACTGGGCCTTTCACTATCTCTTGAACAGGTTTGAGACTATCACATGGTTGGAGCCACATAATAGGTAGCCTTTTCCTATCTGCTTTTTGCATGTGACTAAACTGTTGATTGATGTTCTAGAGTCTAGATGAGCTAGAGTTGCCCCATCTTGTCTGCCTTCAAATCTGTGCATCAAGGAATGGAGCTACTATAAACATCTATGCTGAGTAACGTTTTCAGCTCATTTGTGGAAATACTAAGGAGGACAGAATCTTAGGTAAAGACAATGTTGAGTTTAAAGGTTACTGCCAGACCCTCTTCCAAACTGTTGTACGGTCCCCACTAGCTGTGAACTGAGAGCCTCAGTAACGTGCACTGGAGAGGTAACTCAGTATTATGCCACTCATGCAGCATTCTCAAAGTCCTAGGTTTGACCTTAGAAGCAAATCAATAAAATTTCACTGAGTCTGGTGGTGCAGACCTGAAATCCCATCTGTCCGAGCAGCTGTGGCAGCGGGATCACAGTTTCAAGTCCATCTTGGGTACAGGAAACTCCTGTAGCTCCTGCCAATGTTCTAGATTTGGGCTATATTGATGGGTGTGTAGTGGCATCTCCATAATGTTTTAGTTTGTGTTTCCATGGCAACAGATAATGTGGAGCATCTTTCATGTTTTATTTGCCTTCCACCTATCAGTGAAGTATCTGCTCAGATCTTTTGCCTGGTTTTTGTTTGTTTTAATTTAGGTGCTCATTTTCTTGTTCCTAAATTTTGTGCTTTTTTTTTTAATTTATGTGTTCATTTTCTTGTTCCTAAGTTTTAAGAAGACCATTCTTGTATATTAAACATACATTTTTTTTTTTGCATTGACTAATTGTGTATGTGTGTGGGCATGTGCAAGCCATTGCATGTATTTAGAGTTGCAGGAATTGATTCTCTCCTTCCACTATGTGGGTTTCAAGGTTCAAGCTTAGTCGTCAGACTTAGAGGTAAGTAAGCAACTTTACCTACTGAGCCATCTTACTGGCCTTCTACATTTCAAAATGCATTTTTAGTTTCAATGTAAACATACTTAGAAATAAGCATAACAATGTATGAATTTTGGGGGGTACATTTTGATTTTTGAAACATATGCAGGGTGCCTGGGGGGTGCAGCAGCTATGGTAGGCCTACGAGGTGATGAGCCATGAGAAGAAGAGAGGAGACAGAGTTTCTTTAAGTTGGGCTGACTCTGCTGAGGAGTGGTGGTGCATACCTTTACATACAGTACTTGGGGGGCAGAGGCAGGTGGATCTCTGTGCTGTTGAGGCCATCCTGGTCTGCAGAGTGAGTTACAGGACAGACAAGGCTACATGGAGAAACCCTGTCTCAAACAATAAAAGTAAAAAACCAAACAAAGTTGGCTATCTCTTACTTGCAGCCGAAAGCATTCCTAACATATATTCAGATTACCTGCACTGTGAGGGGCAGCCTGAGCTCCTGGGTTTCAGCACAGAGTCGCCCATGTGACCTTGGATAAGTCTCTTCGCTTCTCCACAAATTCTTTGCTCATCAGTATGATGCTGAACGAGTGTGCCATGAGCACTGCATGAGGGACAATGGTACCATTTATGTCACGAGTGCCAATCTCGTTAAATGACGAAATGCTTATAAAAAGGCTGGAACCTTGCCTGACACACAGCAAGCGGCTGTGGAAAGGCTTGCCAAATGGAAGGAAAAGAAAAGCAGTTATGGTTTTAGGCTTTGTTGTGCACCTTGATCCATCATCAAGGGGAACCTGGACCCCATTCACTACTGAGGCCCTCAGAGCATGAAAGCCCCCCAAAACTCTGTCTCAAAACACCCACACTAGCAGTTTCTTTTTGACACAAAAGACTCCTTAGAGAACACTGGCTTGTAAAAAAGAAGGGCTGTGACCACCAAGTCATGTCCCTAGATGACCAAGATAACCAAACTTGCTCATGCAAATGGATTCAAGTTTCTCCTGGCAACCCTTCTGGAAGGCTCTAGAAGTTTTGAAACTCCTTTTTGAAAGGGTCTTTCCATTCTAGTGGCCTTTTTTCTTCTCCTCCCATCTTAAGATTTCTTGTCAGAGGTAGAGTGGGAGGAGGATTAGTGCCCGCGTTCTCTGCCCTTTGTGTGCAGTGAGGGATCAAGCTGCTGGTCATGTGTGAAGGAGCTGACGTGACCTGGAATGTCCCTTTCTGTTACCCCAATGGCCAGCCTTCAGAGAGCATTATTTTAAAATAGTTCTAGAACAGGAGGTTAAAAATTCAGCTAGTAGGTGTGCCCATTAAAAATCTTTTGGAAAGTGCCTACAGAATGTTTGCCTTTCCCTCTTGCTTCTTACCTTTTCTGTCAGAAACATCCCAGAAAAAGGGGCACCACCTTTGGGCCAGTCTCCTTCCTACCCAGCCTTCCTGCTTCTGCCTGGCCTACCTTCCTTTTTCAGCAGCATAACCACCTGCTTCCGTCCTCACTTTATTCTCACTTGTATTTCAATGCCATCTTCCAGAATGGCGTTCTCTGCCTGCCCTCTAAAGTGTGTTCCTCTTCTTCCTTGCAGTCATCTGGAGGACTCTAAGTTATTGATCTCATTACAGACTAATTTGTTAGCATTGTTCCATTGTCAAGAGTATCTACAGAAGCCAGGATGTTCTGTATTGGGTGCTTATTAAGCAGTAAAACTTGGAGACCTCTTCTTGGAAAGTTCCTGATATGTTCTGAACAAAGGTACCAAAGATGGAGGAATTCCCCCAAATGACTGCAGCTGCGGTGATGTGTAGGTGATTGAATGAACTTTGATTCAATTAGAAATCAATCGCACCACACTCCGATAATCCCCCTTCCTCTGTTCCTGGGTATCTTTGGGCAGCCCTAGTCTAAACAGCATTCTCATCTGTGGTAGTTTATGGACAAAACCAGCTTGTTGTTTGTGTACTTCCTATTGGAACATGGGATTTCTGCCTCTTCCTTAAAGTGTGTGTGGACTGGTGACCGTTGCCTGCAGCACCTGTCTACTGCCCTTGGAGCACAAGTACTGGGGGAACATCGTACTGTAAGGTTGAAAAGCAGGTCTTGTCCCAGTCATGGCCTCAGACTGGTTTCCAGCCAGCGATGGCCATCTTGGCTGTTTAGGCCTTTTGCACGTTTGGACAACCACAGTCTAAGTGACATCTGAATACACGGGCATGAGAAACCCCAGTGGGCACCACCCCGCCAAGTTTTTCCTGAATTCCTCACTGAAATCACTACAAGCATTACTAAATGACTGGTGTCTTAAAAACACAACGTTCTGCAATAATACATACTCAGCAATGAAACAAGAACCCCACTGTCATTCCTGCGCCTGCACACTGCGCTGCTGAGTAAATGATTTTCCAGTGTTTAGTGCATCAAATCTCTCACTTCTATGTTAGGAGTACTCGTGCGGGTGTTGCCGTTGATTGGAGCAAAAGCAAATCTTGTTTAAATGCAATGGGCTTTGCAGCAGCTGCAATATTTCTTCCAACCTAGATGCCATCCACTGTGTAACTCACCATTTATGTGTACCAAGAACGAAACAAATCTTCCTAGTGGAGTTGCAGCGTGCCTCTGATTGCAGGCTATCCATCATTGGAAAAGACTTCTGAGTTGAAGGTGGGTGAGCACAAAGACAAGTCTGAATCCAGATGCCAAACAAGACCCCAAAGACTCGAATTTGTGAGAAAGAGAGAGCTTGGAGCAAATATGCCTTCGTATCAGAGTCTCTAACCCAATGTCCCATTTTACACAGTAAAACACAGAGGTCTAATACTGCTCTGTGGTCTGGGGCAGAGAGTAATTTCATTGGACCCCTGGCAATTAGAAAGAGTCAACTGGCATTGCTTCATGGCTGTTCAGCACCACTATGCTCTGTGAGAAGGATGAAGTCAGATTCCAAGACCAGGTTGTGCTGATGAGCTGTTGTTAGCAAGAATGTGTCTGTGCCAACAATGATCAGTCAAGCCCCATTTCCTTTGGTTCTTGTGACATTCCTTTTTGATGACATGAGCTAGCATTTCCTTGTGAGATGCCAACAAGATGGCAGAAGAGACTCTAGGCACAGCTAATGGAGCAGAGACATCGTCAGAATCCTGGGTGTTCAGTACAACACAGCAGTTAGTTGTGTTGCAAGGGTCATTATTATGCTGACTCTACTGCAAAGTTTATCCTGGAACCAGAGACGTTGATTCTCTTTCCCAGGTCACACTGCTGAATAATGGGAATTTTCTTCATTGGACAACAGAGCTTTTTCTCCAGAGCACTGTGCCATGCCTGCCATGGTTAGGAGAAAAAGTTCTTCAGCAACTGCTTTTAATGCAAGTCTCTCTCCATCACAGCCCTGTGGGCAGACCACCCTAAAGAGTTCTCCATTCAACATCTCACACTCAACCATGGAGGCTTTCCACCAATACTGGCAAAACAGGAAAGCCTTAAAGGCTCATCTCAGACGGGACATTCTAGATCCGTATTCCTGTATAGTGGCCACTGGCATTGGCTCGCTGAGGCGATGTGAAAGGTGGCTTCTGTTGGCCATTCCCAACCTCCTTGAAGCGTTAGGCTTCTGGGCAGCTTCAATGCCTGGGCATAGTTCTCTTTTCTGGGTTACAAAAGAGCTTTAGTATCTACCCCTTCCACAGACAGTCATAATGAAGTGTGTGTGTTTAGATTGCATGTCAGACACTCAGTGATGCTATGTAAAAGGCACTTACCGAGGGTCTCCACCAACTATCTCCTGTGGCCTGTGGTCCTCATCACAGCCCTCTTTGGTGACTCATCAAACAGTTTTACAGATGAGGAAATGTGCAGAGGTTCTTGCCATAGCCCCACGGCTAGGATATGACAAAAACGGCCTGTTATCTGACCTCTTTAAACAGACTTTAGTGTCCGTGAGCTGGAAGCTAATAAAGTGTTTTGTCCACTTCTTGTGGTGCAAGAATTTTCCTCTTTTACCCCATGTAATAGCTACATTTATTTATAAGGTACAGGGTGAGGATTTGAGATCTATGTTCATTGTACAGTAATCAACTCTGGGCACCATCCATCACCTCAAACGTGTCATTTCTCAATAAGGAGAATGTTCCAAAGCCTGTCTCCCAGCTATGTTGAACTACGGTGGCATGCTGTGAACTGTGATCACCCTTCCGTGTCACAGTGTGCCAAGCTTGCAACTTGTTCCTCCTGATAAACAGCAAGTACATGGACACTGTGGAACACTTTGCCCACATAAAGGATAAACACTTGCCATTTGTGCTAACGTTGATGAAGTTGGAGGTCACAATGTTAAGTGAAATTAGTCAGACACAGAAAGACAAGCATTCCAGGATCTCGCTCACATGGGGATGCCCATAGATCAACATAGAGGCTGCTAGAGGCTGGGGGCAGTAGAGAATAGAGAAAGAGGGACAAGATTGGCTAATGGGTTCAGGAATGTCATACGTTTTCCATTTCTTCTTGTCTCCGTGAAATCTTCCTTCATGCAGAAATTATCCTGCTGCCATTGCTGTGTCAGTAGACTGTTGCTCTTATATTTCCCATGTCTGTTCATGCCATGTGCCTCCTTTTGGGGGTTCTGAAAAGAGTGGTAGGTCCTTGTCGCTACAAATTGTCCACTTATATAATGAGCCAAACCCAGACCAGATCATCTGCTTTGAAAAGTTCAAGGAAACTCTTAAGTCCAAATTCTTATTCCTTTTCATTTCTCAAACCAAGGAGTATTGCCCATGTGGCTGCCATTACCTTGAGCAGTTTGGTTTGCAGAGTCTCTGAATAACCTTGTTGCTACTCTCATGGGTGCTCCCTAGCATGGAAGACATAGGAAAGCAAGCCTTCCTGGCTATCACTTGGGTCTTTGGGACCACGTTCAGGTAAGCAGAATGAGACTCAACATTGTGTCAAGCCCCCTCCTCTATTGGGTAGTGTAGTCAAAGTTGATACTCTTTACAAGAGAGGGTAGAGTGGAACTCCACTACGACAGGTGCCTGAGATCTTCTCACCCAGGTATGGATCTGGTAAAAATCTGGGAAGTTTTTGGCTCAGATTGACAATGGGTGACATAGTCAAGACTTTAGTCATGCCCTTTACCTTCAAAGGCTACAGCCTTGACTGTCAACCATCCAGAAGGTGAAGCTACTAATATCGAAGGTCTACTTTGTGCCAAGCACTGAGTGGAATTCTTCATTTACAAACAAATGGGAATTGTATGAGTTATTTTTCATCAGTCTGATAAATTTCTAAGAGAACTACCTTCAAGGTGGAAAGACTTCTTTTGGCTATGGCTTTGCGGGCTTCAGTCCACAGTTGCCTGGCTCTGTAGTCATGGTCTGGTCTTGTGGAACATCACGGTAGCAAGAGTATGTTATAGAGTGAAATTGCTCTCCCCATGATGCCCAGGAACTAGAAAGGGAATGTCAGTAATAACTGACTTCTCTCTTTGTGTTCCATCAGGGCTTCCAGCCCATGGGATGGTACCCCTCCAACTCAGGACTGGGCTCCCCCTGAATCAATGGTCTCTAAAAGTAGCTTCACAAGCAAGTGCAGTGGTGTGCCTTATTAACCTTCCTAGGCATCTTAATCCAATCAAGTTACGACCAAGATGAATCCTCTGGGGAGGTCCTGTATATGTTCTACTGGTAATTTCGTATGTATTTTCACAGAATGCAGAAGACACTGTGCTTGAATTTGGCTCCTTCAGAGTTAAGGCTGCCATCCTGAATAGCTCAGCATGTGGTACACCATGCTGAATGTTACATGTGCACTTGAAAGAATGTTTCCTCTGCAATTTGGGGTGGAGTGTTCCATAAATATCCATCATGAGAGCCTGGGTACCGCACTGAAGAAAATTTGCTAGTGAAGGAAAGCTTCTGTGTTCTTTTATTGCTGTGATACTCAAATAAACTCACACTAGGAAGCAGGGCTTTTGTCCCCTCCCCCCCCCCCCCCCCCCCGGGTATGAGTGTGGGTATGCCACCAGTTTCTTAGAATGTCATCATCCATAATTTGCCCACAGCAGGAGAGAAGGCCAACATCCAAGTGGGTGAAAAGTCAGGGCCAAGAGGCTGACTTTGTACCAATGCATCCACCATGTGACCCAAGTAAGGAGAAAATGCCAGGGACTCTAAACAGACAGCTGGAGCCAAGAGAAAAGAGCTAGGGATTTGCTTGAGGAAGAGTCACCCACAGAAATGAAGAAAGACGCTATGCTATGACTCCCCAATGCATTCACGTGACGTTTCTCCAAGGCCTGTTGTCTTAACTTCTATAGATGCTGTGACAGAGAGCCGTGAACTGGTAGCTCACACATGATGGGAATTTCTTTCTCACAGTTCTGTGATCAAGGCACTGTCTTCTGAAAACATCTTCTCTTTTATAGATGAACATCTAGTGCCCTCTGCCCTGTAGTAGAATGATTAAGGAGTGTCTTTTTAGAAATATACATCCTATTCACAAGCACTTCAACTCCACGTTCTAGTTACCCGTGATGGTTTGAATGAGAAATGCCACAGTTTACCCCCTACCCCTGAGTTTGTACAAGGAAGTATAGATAGTTTAACACTCAATTATGCAGAATAAGGTGGCAAAAAACCCAGAAGGCCTAAAATGCCAGAATAGGAGGGGGAAATGTGGAACTGAGCATGTACGCCTAATGAGACCAAGGAGGGATTGCTAGGCTTCGAGGTTTCACCAAATTGAAAGCTCCGCCCAGAGTGAGGGTGGATCCTCCTAGGAGCCAAGGGGAATTAAGAGGTCCTAGTTAGATTAATCCCACAGTCTGGGAAGTGTCAGTGGTGGTAAGCCTGAGATCACACACACTTTACACAGAAACTACAGGCAGCTGCCAGATGCTTCTCAGGTATGAACAGCTGTATCACCATTCTCAATACCAACCTAGGACCTGGGGTCACCACTTTACCAATGAAATAAAGATCCCAGATATCACACTTATGTAAGGTCTCTCTGTGTGGATATGTTTATTTTGCCAAGGCCAACAACCCAACAACATGTGACAGCCACAGAAGCTGCCTTGATCGGTGGTCTTCAACCTGTGGGTTCTGGCCCCTTTGGTGGTCAAACAACCCTTTCATGGGAATTGTAGATCAGATAGCCTGCAAATCAAATATTTACATTATGATTCATAGGAGTAGAAAATTACAGTTATGAAGTAGCAACAGAAAGAATTTGTATGATTGGGGGGGTCACCACAACATGAGGAACTGTTGTAAAGGGTTGCAGCATCAGGAAGGTTCAGAACCCCTGACCAAGATGCTTACTTTTTGCTTCACTCTTAAATAGTTTAAGGATCCCACATAAGCTGCAAATCCTCAAGTTTTTTCACTTGTAAAATGGATAATTTTATCACTTGCCACCTATGATAGTAATTGTATATATTTATTGGTATAGTTGAGGTACCTCAATACATGCCAATAACGTGCAACAAACAGTCAAGCTAACTGATTTGTCAATCATTTCAAAACCCATTTCTTAGTTCTTGGGACAGTTAAAAACCTGGCTATTTTGTGATGTGTTATCTCTCCTACTTCTATTTTACTGGAAACTGTCTTTCCTGTCTACCCACACCAAAGGCTTTCTGAGGGTTAAAAAGATGCATACAAACCCCTGAGCGCATTTGCCTGACCCATTAATATACTGTGCATGTTGGCTACTGAGATTATTATTAGCCCAGCAGGACAGGGAGGAGTATTGGGGGTCCCTGGGGTGTGATCACTCCTGTTTACTGTTTGGATGGTGCTTGTCTGGCCAGGGATCATGAGTTTGTTTTTCTGGTAGGGAGGTTGCCCTGGTGTTCTGGAGTGACCCCACAGGGCTGACTGAGCTCATTATCCAAAGCTGTGTGCTGGGTCCTGTCCAGCTCCATCCAGCCCCACCCCCTTGCCTGCTAAGCCTGTGTGCCCGAGATCCACAGGCTAGGACTGTCACTAGCTAGCATTGTTTTCACTCGGCAAATGCGTGACCTTTATTCCGAACCATGTCCCAATCTCCTGGCAAAGGCTTTTCTCCCCAATACACCTTTTCTTTCTGCTTCTGGGGAGGCGAGAGGACGTCAGTGCCTCCAAGGCAATTGTTTTGCCTTCCCCACTTTCTTACAGACTCTGCTTTCTGCTGTGCTTTTGCAACGTGAGTCAGATGTTTGAAGGACGTGAGGGTATTGAGGAAAAGATGGGTGGTGTTAGCCAGTCCCATGTCATCATCCTTGCTGTGCTCTCTGCCTCGAGAACAAGAAGAGCCCTAGAATCAAGCTCTCACCAGGGTCACACCTAAACACTGACTACATGGGAATATATATTACACTACACATCATGACTGTGTTGTCTGCTTGTTTTTTTGTGTTTGTTTGTCAACTTGGCATTAACTGAGACCCCTGGGAAAAAGAAATCTCAGTTGAGAAATTACCTCCACCAGGTTGGCCTGTAGGCATGTCTGCGAGGCATTTTCATGATCGTTAATTGGTGGAGGAAGGTTTAGCCTCCTGTGGGTGGGGCCGTTCCTGGGTAGGTGGTCTTGGCTTGTGTAAGAAAGGAAGTTAAACAGGAGCACAGGGGCAAGCCAGTAAGCAGATTTCCTCTGTGGTTGTCCTTGGTATCTGCTTCTGCTTGCGTTCCTGCCCTGACTCTCACAGGGAAGGACTGTGATCCAAGCACGTAAGCTAAACCCTTCTTTCCTCCCTGTTGTTGTTAGTTATGGTGTTTATCAAAGCAATAGAAAAAAAAAAGCAAAACCTTTGGACAATAACCCTTGGACAATGACATGTAACAGGCCGCTGTGCCATTGTGAGGGGTCACTATCCTTAGTTGCCTACAGAAAAAGCTTAGCATGATACCTGGAACATTGCAGGTTTCTAGCATGAGCTACCGGCTGTTTGCAGGAATCCTTAGGAGCTTCTGGAACTCAGTTGCCCTATTTTCATACCGTCTATATGATATAAGCATCGTGTCCAGAGCTTTTGCTCAGTAGTGACTCAACTGAGCAGTTATAATTCATGAATGACTCGTCCACAACCCCAAGACATGTCCTTCCTGTCCTGGCTTGTAGCGGGGCCCAGAAAAAGGAGCATGGCTGCCTACTGTGTGTGGCACAGTGTGCGTAAAACTCCTAGAGGCCCCTAGCCACTCTGTACTTTTTGTAACTGAATTCCCGTTGACAAGTCTGAGTCACCCAGAAATATACAAAGGCCAAGGCGTCAAGCAGGGCTATGTCGATCAGCTCGGAATCTACAGCTAAGGGCCTCGCTGGGTTTTCAGACCCTCCTATCCTCTGGATGTCATTTATACAGGAGATAGGCTTTCTCTGGAGAGCAGCTTCTTTTGGGCTTCTCCAAGGTTGCAGGTTTCCTCTACCTTATTCTTGATGGGCAAAGCATGGGCCCATGCAGCTCAAGAAGAGGTTGCAATAGAAGGCCATGTGCTTTGGCTGGAGGTAGAGACACAATCTTCATACGGGTGGTGAGGGTCTTGATTCTGCTCTGAGACATGGCCTGGAGTTCTGCAATTTCAGGTTTGCGGGTCCTCTCTTGAACCCCTGCTCTGTCCTCAGGAGCTGTGGTGTGTTTCTTACCAGCATCTCCATTTGTCCTCTGCAGAGTGTGGATGAAACATCTCTTGGTGAGAGATGGGAGTGGAATCCCTGCTTGTGTTCAACCTGTTGAACCCCAGAGCCTAGAATTGGACCTGCTGGGCTGTGATGATTGGCAAACACTTGTGTTGGAAGAAATACTAAAATCTGTGGAATTCCTGGCACAACTGTCTTGAATAGTTGCCTGCACCTGTTCTAAACAAGGATCTGACCAATTATAATTTCTCCACCCTTGGTCGCCATTAAAGTCTTATTGGAACAGGGGTATGTTCATCTTTTCTGTGGTGTTGTTGGGCTGCTTTGCCTCTGGACTGGAAGAATTTAATAGTCATGGGACAGATGTGGCCACAGAGCCTAAAATAAAGGCAGTTTGGCACCAAACTCGGGCTCCTGTTCTGAATATCCAGGGCACGGGTTTTGTCTTCTGAAAGTGATCACAGATTTTGTTTTCCCATTTGCAGATGTTTAGGGCAATTGGAAATCAGAAACCAGCAGTGAGCTGGTCAGCTTGAGGTATGTCTTCTCTACAATATTGAGAGTTTTTGCCTCCACTCCATTTTGCCCCTTTCATTCTGCCCCGAAGAGACCAATTTCTGTGCCCGCCTGTTTTCCAGGGTAAGGTGTTACTTTCATTTCTGTGTAAAAAGAAACCAAACCCACCTGTTAGCTCCTGGTCTTTTCTTTAGGGCCAGACTCTGTGTCCTACAAGAGGTTTAGAGCCAGGGAGCCACACTGGACGTGATGCCTTCAGGATAGGCCACTTTCAATGGCTGGCGTGCTGGCAGATCCAGGACAGAGCCCATGAACAGGCAAAGAGTGCATAGCTTGCATTCTTTCCCAACATTCCAAATGGCATGATCTTAGCTTCCTTAGTCTTCTTTGATTCAATTCACCAATCTGTAAAATGGTCACAGTGATGTCTATCAAGCCTCTTGTCATTGAGACTGAGGCACGCGGTGTCTATTATCCAAATCACAATAGACTTGTTAAATACACCTATAATCTCTGTTAGTGTTTAGTTATGAGCTGTGTAAAAATCTCTGCTCTGTGCTGTCACTCTTTCTAATGCTTAGATGTCACCCCTGAGAGTTTGTTGGGTGGGACCTTGTTTTCTGACCTTGTGAGGGGAAGCTTCTTAGGCATCTGTGAACTCCTGGGAGTTCTAGAGCTGAATTAACCAAAGGAGTTTTGTCCTGGTATCAAGCAATCCTGTGGGTCCCAGTCATGGAGCACAGTATGACTATCAGACAATTTTCTTGCTTTCCTCCCAGAACAGAACAGCAGGCTCTTTCGTCTCTCCCTCCCTCCCTCCCTCCCTCCCTCCCTCCTTCCTTCCCTCCCTCCCTCCCCTCTTTCTTTTCTTTCTTCTAGCAGACCTGAGCTTTGGGAATGGATTTCCACAGGACTTTTACTGCTGGTGTTTGTGAGTGCTTACTGTCTAGAGAAGAACACCTTCACTCTTGTCCTCATACAGGAATGAAGCAGAGAGAGAGAGAGAATCAGACCTCCGGTTTACATGCAGCTAGAGTTCTGAGGTGCAGTGACTCACTCAGGGCCACCCAGCGAAGAGCAGCTTGGCTGTCCTCCCAGGCTCGATCCCTCTGGTCATCCAAATATGGAAGCACATGGTGACACAGAGCCACATGCTTTTCCTGGGCCTTCTGAGGCAGAATGCTTCCAAGGACACTTCGGAATGAAGGGAGTAGAGTCCAAGAGGCCTTTGTCAAGGTCCACCAGAAGAAGTCTCCCAAGGATCCTTGTGGAATCCTGCAGTTCTCTTTCTCTGAAAGGGGTGGGGTCTTGGAATACTGTCCAAGTCACTGTTGACATGGCAACGGAAATGTCCTTCCAGACTGTGGGGATAACCTTATTCCAAACCTTCCTCTGGAAGTCTTCTTTACCCATTGCCTGCCCCTTTGACAACCATCTCCAGACTAACCTTGAAACTTAATTCGGGTTTCTCTTATGCATAAATACAATGTCAGTCATTCTTTTCTTCCTCTGAAAGTGACAGATAATCACCAAAGAATATTCAAATAAGCAAAAATGCCCTCCTTTCTTTTCTTCTGTTCCCTCTTCCCTCTCTTCTTTTCCCCACCTCCCTGTCCTTTCTTCTTCCTGTATAACTTTTTTGACTTATTTCTTCTTTCCTTTCCTTCTTTCCTTGCTTTCTTTTTCCCTTTCTTCTCTTCTTTTAAAAAGTCTTATTACATATCTTACATATTTATGAAAATATGCATTTATTGAAATACCACCTGGATACCTGTTCCTGGTTAACTACCAGCTTGGTTCTGGTGATATACAAAATGGCACAAGATGGACAAGGCTCTGCTCTGTGGAGCATGTGCCCAGTAGGGGACATGCACCTGAATCAGATTTTAGATGAAGCATAAGTAGATAACTAACTTTTGCTTAAGTAGCACAAAAATAAACAACGAAGGGAAATAGAATTAAAGGGGAACACACACATTTGACATGAGATCCAAACTAGTTCTTTCCGGAACTAGGATACTAAGATAGTCAAGCTGTGACCTGAAGGAGCTAGAGCTGCTGCAGGGAAGTGAGAGGTGGTCCCATAGGTGTTAGAGACAGGGACCTTCTATCTGTCTGTCTGTCTGTCTGTCTATCTATCTATCTATCTATCTATACATCAGTCTATCCATTCTTCTCTCATATATTGCATTCCTAGGGCAGTTTTTTCCCCTTCATCCCTCCCTATCCCTTTCCAACCTCTTCCCTCTTCCCCAGATCCACTCCTCTGTTTCCTTTCAGAAAAAAAAATGATCAGACTTCCCAGGGATATCAACCAAATGCAACATAAAAAATTGCAATAAGACTAGGCACAAACCCTCATATCAAGGCTGGATAAAAACAACCCAGTAGTAGGTAAAGGTTCCCAAAAGCAAGCAAAAAAGTCAGAGAGAGCCCCCACACCCACTGTTAAGAGTCCCACAAGAACACCAAGCTACATAACCATAACATACATGCAGAGGACCTAGCTTAGACCCATAAAGGCTCCCTGATTGGAGCTTCCATATCTGTGAGCCCCTATGCACCCTGCTTAGTTCATTCTGTGGGCCAGGTTCTTGTGATGTCATTGACCCTTCTGGCTTTTATTTTGAAATGACTCTGGCTTCTTAGAAGAGAGTGGTCTGAAGGAGGACCAGGAGCAGGATTGATGGTGTGTGCCCTAGGACTGGGAACTCAAGCCAGACGACCAAGGATCTTGGTGCAATGCAATATGGTAGAGAAAAAGAGACAATCCATAGAGGGCATTGGGTTCTAGAAAGAGCTCCAAGGCGTGACCTGTCTTGAGTGGAATCCTCCTAGCCAGCAGCAGTAGGATCTTAAAAGTCAGTGGAATTGAATGAAATGGGAGATGTTGAGATTTGTCCTGTTATTTCGAGCACTAGGGGAAATCTGAGGATAAGAACAGGGAGTCAATCTACTTAAAATCCCAGCCAAAGCATGGTGGGAAGGAAGACAACTTCTCAAGACCCAAGCCTTCACTGTTTTTCAGATTGTTCCTATCCAGGACTTTGTTCCATAGGATGCTGGCTTTCATCTCACCCCCTGGGAAGCACACTGTATTGTGTGTGTGTGTGTGTGTGTGTGTGTGTGTGTGTGTGTGTGTGTGATGTCCTTGACAGCTGCCTTAAGAGTGTCTCATGGAAGTTCCCAGGTGGTACTTATGGCCTCACAGTCAAGAGTGACATCAAACCCCACCCTAAGTCTTCCTTGCAATAGCCTGGAGGCCTATACAGCTACCACCTTCTGCTAGCTGGTTTCAGGTAGGCAGCTCTGTAGGAGTCTACATCTGGCTTGAGTAGTTCTCTCTGCAGTTCGTTGTTGCTCTCTTCCACCTCTCTGATCCAGGTTGGTGAAGAGACTCAGGGTCCTAGTCAAGAACTCTAACATGCAATCCCTGGTACAGTGGAATCCTCAGCATCCTTCTTCCTTCACATTCTTCATGGTCCAGCATTACCCTGGAGAGATGGCAATGACTTTTATCCCACCTCCTTCCTACCACTGGCTACCAATGAGTAGCAGATCTAAAGTCCCACTTTTCTATTCTGGACTATTCATTTTCCTCCACTCCTCTGAGCTACTTTGCTGAGAAGCTTCTGGGGGAAATTACTCTGATAGCTTTGCCTAACTCTTGGTTTAAAATTTTCCTAAAATGAGGACTTCCATGATAGAACACCAAATGATCATATTTAATAACAGAAATTCTCATTCTAAGGTAGACACATAGCTTCCTGGAATCAGATTCAAAATTTGAAGCTTCCCTTGCAGCTATGTGTGGCCACGTGACTTATCTTTTTGTTTTGTTTTGAGACTGGGTTTCTTTGTGTAGCTTTGGATCCTGTCCTTGACCTTTCTCTGTAGATCAGGCTGGCCTTGATCTCATAGGGATCCACCTGTCTCTGCCTCCCGAATCCTGGGATTAATGGTGTATGCCACCACTGCCCCAATTGCTTCTAAAGCACTGAGGGTCTCACATTTTGCGGAGTAAAGACAATGAGCCTGCAATAGTTCACAGAGCCCATGGGCTCTGGTTCACCACCTCCCTGATCCCAACTTACTCTTGCCCTCCTGACTGTAACTCAGGACAGGCTTCTACACCAAGATCTTTGTAAATGCTGACTCCTCTCTTTCTCTATTACTCAGTTCCCCTTCTGGTTCTAGCAGCAACATCTCACAGAGACCTTTCCTGATCCCCATGTTAAACAGTCAGACTCCCCTGTGTTGGCCATGAGTCCCCTGGCTAGCTTTGCTGACCTCCAATAAGCTTAGTGCTTTCCTATGTGCCTCACGTATTTGAGTGACTTACCCACTCCTTCTGTCCACTTTACAATAATCTCCAGAAAGACAGATTTTGCTTCTTCTCTGTCCTAGAGAAGTATCCATGATGAGAACACCTTCTGCAGCTATTTGGGAATGAATAGTGCGTAGCTTCAGATGGAAAAGCATGTATATTTGGCATAACCCTTTGATCCTGTACATATCCCAGGATACCCCACTTCCTTTTTTTGTAAAGAAAGATGCTCTCTAGCCTCCTCTCTTGCCTTCCAGGATGTCACAGAGAAGATTGATTCTCAGAGACTGTGCTACTACTAGAAGCAGTTTTGTCTCATCTGTCAGTCACAAGTGGGAAGTGCCGGGTAGGAGGAGGCTCCCTGTCAAAACAGCCTCCTCTCTGAGGCACATACCAATATGGTCTGGGACCAATGGTTTGTTTTGTCAGAAAAGGAAGCACTGGTTGCTTCCTCAGTCACTCTCTTCTCTGTCTCCTGACACAGCATGATCTGCCTGCTGCCTCCCCTAGCCAGGAACATGTTAGCTTCTTGCTACCAGGTCTGGAATTTGCCATTGCCCACGTTCCTTTGTTGCTCTGTGTGTAGTGCATAGAACTGGTTTTCCTGTCTGACATAGCGTTTGTGACTAAACCTTGACAGAAACAACTTCAAGGAGCAAGGCATGATTCTAGTGCATGATTTTAGAGGAGTGAGTCCACACTGCAGGCATGCTGAATGAGAACAATTTACATCAAGCTGAAGAGCAGTGGAGAAAGGCAAAACTCAGCACTGCACTGCCTTGGTCTTCTCCCATGTTCTGTTCCCTCCAGCACCCCTGACAGTTGGATAGGGCACACACATTTGGAGGCTGGCCCCTCACATAATCTTCAATGACCCTTAGATGCCCCCAGAGTGTGTTTCTGCCTCCGAGGGATTTAAAATCCAGTCAATATAAAGATGAAGATCAACTGTTGCCCTCTTGAAGATAAGTTAAAGTCTACCTTCAGACCCTGTGAATGGGACCTTTGTAGGCGTTAAGATCAGCCCGGCTTGCACTGAAGAACTCATAAGGGGAGAAGGTCATAGGAAGAGGGAGGCAGAGATGGCAATGATGCTTCCACAAGCCAAGGACTACAGGATCCAGCAGGTATCAAGAAGAGGTGTCCCCCGTGGATTCAGAGGGAACAAGCCTTTGCTGACAACTTACTCTCAGAGTCTAGCTATTGTCTAAAGTCCCCCAGACTTTGGCACATTGTGATGACAGTTATGAGACACCACTTGCTCCCATTCAGGTATTCCCTGGATATTTTGCTATCCCCAGAAGGGTTCGTTTTTAATGACCAGTCCTTACCAGCCCAGAGGGATCACCTTCAGTTCCTGTATCTATGGCCCTTCCTGGGTTCTGCCTTGAATGCTGGATGGTTCCCCTGGCCAAGCACAAGCCTCAGTGTATCCTAGAGGGGTGGGGCAGCAGCGTAAAGTAGCCCAAGTAGAACCTTCTGGACTCTGTGTGTCACAAGACCCAGCAGCCGTCAGAGGCTGCCCTTGGTGTTTCCCCTGGAAATCCTCAAACTGCTTTTATTCAAATCAAGGCACTCAGTCTGTGAGCCCAGGCAAGAGACATGCTACCCAGTGGACTTTCCGTGCAGTCTGGTTCTTACTGGACATGGGTTCCTACTAAGAACAGGGACCGGAAATGGGTTTCACCAAACAGAGAGCAAGTCATTACACAGAAAAGTATAAAACATCCAAAAATGGAAATCCTCTCATATTTACTCTTCCTCCTCCACTTCCCCTCCCTGCCTCCCATGTTTTGCCTCCCAGTCCAGTTTCTTGGGTCACAGTGGGAAGTGACCCCCTTCTCAAAATTCCCCACATGTGGTTGTTTTCCCTCCTTGGGCTTTAGACAGATGTGTAAATGCTCCTGCCAACATGACCCTTGCCCAAGACCTATCTGCCTCATATTGTGTAGACTTGATTGCTGATTGATTCAAAGGCCTTTGGAGAGGACCTACTGTGTGCCCCCTTGTCCTTGAGAAATGCTCCTTCTCTGGAACTTCCTTTTTATTTAATCTGTTCCAGAAACATAGATGATCTCATGGTCAAGCTTCTTTGCTAGTGAGGAAATGGTATCCCAGAGAAGTTAAGTAATTTGCCTATTTGATGGAGACATTTTCAAATGTAGTTTGGATTTTAAAGTCAGTGTTTTGTTCTTTTTTTTTTAATTTAAATTTTGTAACTCAGAATCTTACCTTAACTGTTGAAAAGAGCATCATTGTAAAGGTTTAGGTCAAGCAAGATTGATGGCTGTCCCATAACATGCCAGGAAGGACTGAGTAGGTTAATGTATAAATATGGCAATGTTAGCATTCATTTAGCAAGACTTAACCATTTCACTATTTCCAGGGCTGTCTGATCTCCAAGTCATACTTTCTCATTGAGAGACATTAGGCTAGCCACCCCCATCCCATAGCTTTGGTTTTCCCACTTTCAACTGAGAATTTCATTCCATGTCCAAGCTGACATCCTGTCTGGCTAATCTAGCATCCCAGGGTCACAACTGTTGCCATGTCCGTGTGTCTTAAAGCTAAGCCTTTGCATTCTAGCTGAAACTGTGAACTACGTCCAGACTTTCAAGATAGCTATCTATTCAGAACCTACCTTGCAATGTATCTATCCGTGTCACAAGGCCCTGGCTGCCCAACTCTCTGCGTCTCACAGCCCAGATACACTCCTCTCTAGGGCTCAGTTCCTGCAAAGGGTGGAGGATGAAAGTAAAAGACTGGGCAGATTCCTTTGAGTCCCCGCATCCTCTATCTAAAATAATCTCAGAGGTACCCAGTGGGAGGTCCAACGTCTTTGGTCTATTTTAAGAATGAACTCAAAGGAAAGCCTTGCTCACTCCTTCTGTGCTTCACACTGTGCAGAGCATTTGGCCAGGTAAGTGAACTCTATGGGTGAATGGGTCTGAGTCCCAGCCTGTGATGGCCCTACTGATGAGCCGAGCCAGCTGAGGGGGTGTGAGCTGATGAGGTGAGCATAGAGTTTGCTCTGTGTCTCCATGCCTCTGCTTGTCCTCTCATCATGTGGGAACGTACTGACCTCCTTCCAGGCTGTGTGAGATTAAGTGCACTCTTGCATAGCACATGAGACTTGAGGGACACACGAAACACGGCAAGAGTCAGTGGTTGCCACGCAGCTTGCCCAGTCAGCAGCATGTGGTCTGAAGGCCATGCTGCCTGGATAGCTTGGCCAAAGTCCGAGAGCCAAGACCTTGGACCTGGGATGTTGGAGACAATTTAAAGGCAGGCTCACAACATTTAGTAAAACTGCCACTAGAAACGAGAAGACACTATGCTTGGCTTGATTGATCTGAAGCAGCCATTTTACTGAGACATTATTGATTTTCTTTGTTATCTGTGCTTCATGACTGAAGTTCTATTTTTTCCACATTCCTGCCTCCCCCAGATGGGTTCCCACATCGCCCATGCTACCTAGGCCCCAGCCAGAACCTGCCCTCTGCTCCTGAGCCCTGAGGGATCAGAACTGGTCCACAAGTACCTGTCTGGGGACAGGACTATGCACATCCCTGAGGTCCTATATCTATCCCAAAATGTCTTCCAGTCTGTGAGAGGGCCCAGCATTTAGTTTTTAAGCCAGAAAACAAAAACAAACAAACAAAAGCAAAAAAACCCTTAAAACATTGTAACAAGTCAAGAGAGAGTCAAGGAGGAAGCGACTGTTTTCTCCCCTTTGAACAAACATGTTCATTTGACATGGGCCTTGCTAATTGTGTCGCTGCACCTGGGATGCTGACAGGCCGCAGTGAGAATGAAACAGTGGGTCCTTTCCCCTTCAGAGAAATACAAATGCTGTTCCATGTACAGTAATTCAGAGCTGTGTTCTCTGACCACGGGGCCTCCTACACGTCAGCTCCCACTGTCTGACTGAGATCCCTACATCTCAGCCCTGCTCTGCCTTCTGACTCTCAGGCAGAGAGAAAGGACAGGAGAACGGGTCTTCCTCTTTCTCCTGGAGCCTACTGAAGCACCCATAAGCTCTAGAATGTGGGCCCTTTGCCACCTCAGTCTGCTTGCTCCTATCTGAGGGGGAAATTGTTATTATTTTGTGGTTTTATCTTGTCATTCTAACCCTGAACTGCACAGTATTCTCTTTAAAAGAAGCCATGGGCAGCTACTTCATGCAAATGTAAATATACTGTTACTTTTCTGTGGGCGTGCCAAAAGACCATGACGAAGAAACTTGTTGAAGGAAGAGTTTATTTGAGCCGATGGTTCCAGATGGCTAAGAGTTTATTGTGGTGGGGATGCATTGCCCCAGCAGACATGGCTGCTGGAGTGGTAAGCTAAGGGATCATATTTCAACCCCAAGCGCAAAGAAGAGTGAGTGTTGGGCACAGAGCGAGGCTGTATAATCTCACAACCTTCTCTCTCCTTGACGTACTTCCTCCAACAAGGGTTGAACCTTGTTGATCCTTGAACCTCCCCAAACAACACCATCAACTGGCAAACAAGTCTTCAAACACCTGAGCCAATGGGAAACGTGTCTCATCCAAACCCTTGTAATAAACAGTCTCTATAAGCCCAGCTAGGATGGAGCTTAGCAGGGAGGCTTCCTAAAATACCACCAAACAATTTTTAAGTCCCAATTTATGTCCTGGTATGGTGGCTTTCATTGTGAGTCCAGCACTTCAGAAACTAGAGCAGGAGGGTCCAAAGTATATAACGTATTGAGTTTTACAACTATATGCATTCATGTCCTGTCATCCCAAACAGGTCCATAGGGCTTGTTCTTTAACTCACACAAGTCCCTTATTGCTGTTCCTACGTTCTCTTTCCCTGCTTTCAGACGAAGACTGGCATGCTCTAATTTCTGCCACTGGCACCTCACTTACTCAGTCCTAACCCTTCTTAGAACTGGGGTCATTTTTACTGTTCTGTGTCTGACATAGTGTTTCTGAGATTCTCCTACGTGTATGCATCATCAGCTCGTTCTTCGTGGCTGTTTAGTGTTCCACCGCCTGTGTCCCCTGCACTGTCTACTCCTACCTGATAAAAAGATACTGCAGTTGTTTGTTGAGTGTGCTGGAAACTAAGAAGACTTTCATGAGCTTCCAAGCACAAGCCTTTTTCTGGACATATGTGCTGGGGAAATATCTAGAAATGGAAATATTAGGTCATATGCAAAATGTAACTTTAACTCTGTGAGCAAGAACCGAACAGTTTCTCCAAGTGAATGTATTTATTTTCCACTGTTCCATATCTGAGACCTCCAGTTGCCCTGTGTCTTCATCTGCACTAGGTTTTCACAGTCTTCTTGCCTTGGTCCATCTCCTGTGTGTGGCATGGCCTTTCATTGCGGTGGTAATCTCCATCGCTCTCGTGGCTAGTTGCTGCTTGCAGTCTTCTGGCGTTGAGTGCATACATCCTCTCTCTAGATGGGCCCAAGTGTCTCCACATTGGAAACGGACTTCTCCTTCAGTAAGTATAAGAAGGTTTTATGTTATCTAGGCTAACACTAGTTGTTAGTGCTGCAAAGATTTTCTTCCAGTCTGTGCTGCAAGATCCTAAGAAGCCTAGTGTTGGACTTATTGCTTCACACTTTTGCTTAGACTCATAGGAATGCCCTGCATTCCGACCTTGCAAGGCATTATCTATGAAGTTCATGGGCAAGAACTGTGCTTGATGGAGTTACTCATGCCCCCACCCCTCCCAACAAGGCCCACAACTCTCTAGCAGCACAAGGCCGGTTCTCAGGCTATATGGCTTGAGTTCCTAGAACATTTTAGGCCATGCAGCAATACAATCATCTCCACCTGGCTGGGAGTAGTCTCAGGAGTGCTTGACTCTGCACTATGTGGAGACGAATCTGAACAAAGGTGTTTCTATTTTCATGAGGCTGTCAGGAACACCCCCATGGAAGGTTGACAACGAGGGAGGGGCTTACGCAAGCTTGCAGACAGTCCTGTTCTCGGAGCATTGAGGGAGGAGAAAAGGCAGACGGTGGAAGACAGGACTGTGGTACTTCCTCTGCATCTGCTTCAAAGAAGGGCCTCTCCAAACTCTAGGGTATCCCCCTACCTTTGCCCTCTCTGAGCAGTGGAAGGGTCTCCAAGGTGACCAGAGCTTTGGGAGGTTATGGTGGCCAAAGCCAGCCACAGCTTATAATGGTGAATCTTTCTGAGCCCTGGTTGTGTACTGTAATTTGCCGCCCCATTGAGTCCCAGGCACTGAGTAGGTGCTTTTCCCTCAGAGCTGGGTCCTGAAAATCCCCATGAGATAGGGATGAGGTTCAGAGAGGTTGAGTCATTTGCCTAACATCACACATTTGTAAGTGGTTGACGTTTGAATTGGGTTTAGCTAATTCTAAAGCCCCGTGGCTTAACCGTTACACACTACTGACTTTCTATTCAAAAATCTCATGTCAAATCCCTACATTGGGTCATGCATGGGAGGAGTTGCCCTGGTCAGTTGGGGTAGATGAAGTTGAATATGGCTCATCTCTGGTTTCCGACCCTTTATTGCTTCAAATGGTGACCCTCCACAAGCCATGTCTATATCCCAGAAATCAGGACCATGGCAAGTAACACTTTCACAGCTGGAATTAGGGCTCTTGAGATGAGATCACCCTGGATTGTCATGCTGGCACAATCTGGGGGCACATGCCCTTCCAAAAGAGACAAAAACAAGAGGAGAAGCAAGAACAGGTCACAGGCTAGAGTGATGTGACCACAGGCCAAGGAGTACCAGGGCTCTGCCAGGAGCTCAGAGTCAAAGATTTCTCCTCAAAGGTAACATGGTCTTACATATTCCACTCACTGAGAGCACCTGAAGGATTGCCCCCCTCCTCAGGGGGAGGAGATTAGACAAGGGCAGGAGCCCCTGATGTGTCACTCTTCCCACAAGCAGATATGTTGTCCTACCTACTACTTTTCTGGTAGTCCTGTGACATGCCACTCCCAGTTCCTGACTGAACACTCATTAGGAGTTAACAGTGACTGATCTCGGACTTTTGGCTACCAGTTGATTCTTCGCTGGTATCACACCACATAATACTGTTCAGCCACCCACAGATGATGAGTAGGGTGGCAAGGTTATCTCTATTAGATGGAAGGGGAAACCGAGGCTCTCCTTAAGCCACTGGATGCCATGTTCTGGCCTCATCAGTCATTTGAAGGCACTGCTGAGCCTGTGTGTGGTTTCTGCTGCTGCAGCTTTGGGTAGGACATTGCGCGTCAGACAAGCGCTTAGGTGAGGTGGATGCTTTCTTGTTGTGGACTGCTTTTAGCTACCCTGGAGGACCACACCTGTTGCAACAAAAGTCAGACCCCAGAGTTTCAGTGGGTTAGCACAGCAACTGTCTCATGCTTACCGCATTGTGGTCCTTTGGGTGCTCAGCAGCCCCCATCATGCAACATCACCACGTGAAGCCGATGGCCTCCCAAGGTCACCAGGGGAGAGAGAAGACAGGACATAGAGCCGTGGGCTTCCTTACAGCGCTACGTTTGGAAGGAAATCTCCACTGGCCTCAACTTAAATACAGCACCCTCAAAACCTTTCCAGGGAAGCTGGGAGCTGTAGTCTTCCCAGAAGGACACGGTGTGACAGGCATGCAGATGGCCAGCAGCAGGCTGGGTTGTGTCCAGGTGCTTTCCCCCGTTCATCCTTCACTTCTTCCATGGTCCAGGGGCTTTCCCGGGCCTTCTCATCTAGGTCAGTGTTCATATAGGTTTGTGTGTGAGTGTGAAAGTGAGAAAAGCAAGATGGAGCAAGACATCTCTTGGGTCCCTCCGTTCCTTCTCTGGCAGTGAGCCTTTTCCTCTCAGGCGCGTAGGTACCACCTCTTTCCAAATGACAGGCGCTTGGAACTTCCCACCATGTGTGTAGGGTTTTGCCCATACCACTTTCAGCAATGCAAGGCCACAGCATTCCATCCTTTAAGAAGATCTTGGGCTCTAGACTCCAGGACTCAGATAAACTCTGGCTAGAGAACCACCCATCCCTTGCTGTTCTAGGTGCTCCAGTGAAGCTGCCTGAAGCCTCTGTTTTTTGTAGCTGTTATGCTTCTATATACAAGGTGACTTTGCCCACTAGGCCCTGGATGACCTCCTAAAGAGTAACCTGTCTTCTCTTCTCCATCATCCAGGACCCAAGGCCTGTTACTTACTGTCTATCTGCCTGAGGGCCAGATTGTGTGATGGTCAGTACAGACGCTGAGATGTCTGTCCAGGCCCAGGCCCATCTTTCTTAATTGACTGTGTCAGTTCAAAAGCTTCAACTTTATGGTCTTGTTTTTTCCCTAACATGTTCATTGCCTGCAAGACTGAATCTAGAGTCTTCCTGTGACCCACAAAGAACCTCTGCCTGCTAGGACTGAAAGGGGCAGATTCTAGCTCTGTCACTTTGAAGACTGAGTTTTGAATGACCATCCCCCTTTTTTTGGCTAGATTTTTTAGCTCGAATTTTCTTGAAAATAGATGTTTTTCTTTTCAGCTAAGCAAGGTGCACATGAATTCAGAGACCAAAGCAAAAAGCAACAAGGCCTACACAGGCCTGCACTTGGTTCTCTGTGAATGCATTATGGGTCCAAGCTGAGTATTTTTCTGGGACTCGAGTGTGTCAATGAGCAGGTCTCTGATTGTTGTGCCTGTTCTTGGGCCTTGGCGTGTGGAATAATTCTTGTTGCTATCATGCCTCAGTTTTCTTATCTATAAAATTGAGCTGATGGGGCTGTACATATTCAGTGAAAGACTGCATGCGCTCACCGCTCTTTGCTCTGTGTCAAGTGCCTAGGAAACACCTGAGAACTGACCACTGTGCAGCCCTCACCACTGCTGTTGCTACTCGCTGGACTCTTGAACATGTGCAGACCATAGAATGCTGCTCATGTGTGGCAACTGGGGTGCTCTTACATACATATCTCTTTGCTCCCCCATTTTGTGTCCCTTCTGCTCCAACACCCCTAACTTGGACCCATTGATTCATTCAATCATTTAGCAGCCTTCGCTAAGCTCATCCTGTCGACATATCTTAGTCCTTCCTGTTCATTCTCACTGGGCTTGCGACATCTATGTGGGAAGTCTATTTACATTTCTGAATCTCTCTGACTAAGTTGAACTGGAAAACAATGCCCTTTTTCTCCACTGAATTACTGACCATGAAGCCGGTTCGTAATATCAAGACTGACCCATGCATAAGCTAAATGAGCATTTATCGAATGAATGATGCTCATCTCTAACTCTGATTCTATCTCTACTGCTCACACTAGAAATCTGCTGTTTCTTTTGCTTGAAACTAAACCAGTGTGAGCTCATATCACCTAATGTTCCAACTCTAGAAAACCGCTGTTAATTACTGTGCCTAGATTGTTCCCGGTCCAGTTTCCTTTAGACCAGCTGAACGGTCTAAGATGACCAAAGGAGCTGTCCTCTGACCAGTCAGAAAGGATGCCATTTACATCTGTGTTTCTAGAAACATCCGTAGGTTCATCAAAGACTTTTCACAGCTGCTAAAGTTGTTGATCCATTAAGCTGTGTTTGATCCGCCATCTATTGGATGTGCTTATATCAGGGCCTAGGACAGCAGTTCTCAACCTGTAGACTGCAATCCCTTTGAGGTTCAAATGACCCTTTCCCAGGGGTCACCTGAGACCATCAGAAGACACAGATATTTCCATTATGATTCAAAACTGCAGCAAAATGACAGTTATGAAGGAGAAATGAAAATCACTTTATTGTTTGGGGGTTACAACATGAGAAATGGTTTTAGTGGGTTGTCGCATGAGAAAGGTTGAGAACCACTGGCCTAGTAGCAAAAGACACAAGGAGGCGGGAGCATTTCTCACACTGACCAATGTCTCAGAGAGGAAGGCACATGATAAAAGTGCTTTTCCCATTATTCTAAGTTTGTGAATGCTCAGCTTTGGCCAAACAGCCCTCTTTTCACCAATTCTCTGATTGCTTTGGCAGCTGAAGTCTCGCTGTGGTTTGTAAGTGTGCTGTATCGGTTGACCTGCCCTTTTCCATGCCCTCTTCTTCAATCTCTTGGCTTGGCTCTGGGTAGAATGGGCATTATGATGGCCATGCTGACGCTGGGCTTATGCAGAGGGAACATAGAGAATAGGCTTTGGGTAAACCTCGTGTCTTAAGCAGTCTTCTTATGCTCTTGGCTCTTTGTGTCATAGAGGACCTGCATATGATTTTATAGACAGTCTACCCTTGCTTCTGACAATGTAGAAGGTTGTTCTGATTTCCCAGTTTTCACTCCTTCCTGTCGGTTTTCATGCTAAGCCTATGCTGCTTTCTGAGCAGATCTTTCTTCCCTGCAATGTAAAGGAAAGGTCATGGAAGCCTTAATGTGTGGTAGAGGTTCTAACAGGTTTTTTTTTTTGTTTGTTTGTTCTCACATCTGCTGTCTCATTCATTCATTCTTTACAGCCATCTGATGGGGAAGATGTTCCTAGCTCCATGCTGTTAGTGGGGAATTTGTAGTGTAAAGATTTCAATTTTACCTCGCCAATATCTCCTTGTTACAGAGAATCTTTCTGTCACTATCTCCATCTTGTATGGGTACTCATTTCTGGGCTCTTTCTTGGGAGTTTTGCCTTGTGGTTTTATCTGCATTGTGTACCATGCTTTCTGTGTGATTATGCCTGCAGCTCATGAGTTATTTTGTAGCAAGTGCTCAAGAATCTGGACAAGTGCTAATTTGTTTGTAGTTATTTCCTAAAACGAAAAAAAAAATAGTCCATTTATGCTTTCTTTTCTTTTATCTTTCCAGACCCTTAGGGTCTCATTCTCTATGGCATTTTTTGGAGCAAATGTAACCAAGAAATCAATATCACTGTTAGATTTTGTCCATGGCAACCGTAATGCTACTGCATTCCCCTGCCCTGTAATGTTGACAGAAATGGCAGAGCCGGGGATGGGTGAAAATACTCAGAAGAGGGGATGGGGACCTCCAAAGGGAGGGGTGGAAATTAAAACCCCATGGAGCCTCACTCAGCAAATGAAAAACTGTCAGCTGTGCCCTGTGGCATAATCAGGTCTCCTTTCAGAGAGTGTAATGGCTTGATGTCAGGCATGGCAGGGGCATCAGCAGCATGCAGGTATCAGGAGGCCCTTCAGGAAGATTAAATTGGCAGCTGCAAAGACAGCAGGCTGCTCCACGGCCTTACCTTTCTCTTTAAGTACCAGGAGCTCAGCAGCTCCAGGGCCCCAGTGGGGGTGGGAGGGCACAAGGAATTCCCTGACTTCAGTGCATCTGGGCTTTTGTTGCCATCACTGTTACTATTATTGGTCTTATTATTAGATCCTGCCACAAGGAAAGAAGGCATTGTGTCTAAGACCAGTGCCTGGGTGCCTGGAAAGCCCTGGAGGGGTGTCTAAATGGTGTTAGCCTTGTCTACACAGCACACTCAGCTGGCTAGCAGTGATTTATGTGTCCAGTACTTTCTATATGGCACGAGCTGCTCCGGGTGAAAGGCCGGGGGTTCTGCAGGAAACAGAATGTATCAAAGCTCTGCGTTCAAGCAGCTCATGTTGTGCAGGGACCAAGTACGGAACAATGCTCTTGGCTTGGTTTTCACCTCATGCTGCCGCCAAGAATCTCTTCCCCTTTTCCTTGATTTAGTATTTAAGCGGTTCTTTTCCGAGGCAGATTTTGTTCCTTTGAAAGACTTGTCTGAAGATCTTGTTGTTGTTGTTGTTGTTATTGTCATTACAACTTGTAGTGTGTGTGTGTGTGTGTGTGTGTGTGTGTGTGTAGTTACCACCAATATTATGGGTTAGGTATCCCTAATGTGAAAATGTGAAACCCAAAATGCTCTAAAATTGGTCACTTTTTGAATGCCAACATGATCTCATCAGTGGAAAGTTCCATGCTATAAAATACTAAACAACTATTACGATGTTTCATAAGGTTATCTTCAGGCTATGTATGCAAGGTGCATAGGGTATGTATGATACATTTTTATAAATATATTTATATTTACACACACACACACACACACACACACACACATATATATATATATATATATATATATATATATATTACACAAATATATTGCTGCTCAGACTTGTATCCTATCCCCTGAAATATTTCATTAGATGAAAATACTCCCAAAGCTAAAACCAGTCTGGAATCTGAGGCACTTATGCTCCCAGATATCTTGGGTGAGGGCTCCTCAGCCTGTAGTAAGCAGAAGTTGAAGGACTACCAAACATCTTATCAAGCACTCATGGCAACCAGACAAGAAATGAACAGTCCTGCAGTTCCAATAATGCCGGCAGTGAGAAGCCCTGGTGGTAAGAGACGTCCCAGCATCCTTTGTGGCTAGGTGTGGTTCTCACCATTGGGATACAAATAAAAGTTCTGTGTCCACGTCCTACAAGAGGCAGAATAATGATCAAAGTCCCAGGTTATAGTGGGTCTACCTTGGACCACAAATCCCCATGTGGAAGAGAGCTATCTCCCAGCAAAGGGGCATACCTTGGACTGTTAAGTGAATAAAAAATAAAGCGCTGTTGTATTTTATACATTAAGGATCCCCCAACTATCACATTTTAGTGAATCTCAATTCCTGTCATTACTATGACTTGCCAGTAGTTCTAGAGAAACTAACATTTGTTAAGCACACACCATGGGCCAGGCATGAGTTCTTTAAGAAGAAGTGTGTGCTGGATAGTTTTGCGTCAATTTTATACAAGCGAGAGCTATCTAAGAGCAGGGAAAACCAATTAAGAAAATGCACCCATATGATCAGTTGTAGTTGGCCTGTAAGGAATTTTCTTAATTAGTGATTGCTGGGAGAAGGTCCAGCCCATTGTTTGGTGGGGCCATCCCTGGGGCAGTGGTTCCTGGTTATTTAAGAAAACATGCTGAGCAAGCCATGGGGAGCAAGGCAGTAAGCAGCACCCCTCCATGGCTCCTGCCTCCACGTTCTGACCCTGTTTGAGTTCATGTCCTGACTTCCTTTGATGGCAAACTACAATCTGGAAGTATAAGCCAAATAAGCCCTTTCCTTCCCAACATCTCAAGTCATGGTGTTTCATTGTAGCACTAGAAACCCTAATTAAGACAAGTTGGTACCAGAACTCACTGGAATATTGCTGTGACAGACCTGACCATGTTGTTTTGGGGAGAATTGCAGAAGGACTTTGAGAAAAAAAAAAAAAGCCATTGAATGGTCAATGCTTGCTGAGCTATTTTGTAGGAGCTTGGAAGATAAGAATGTTGAGGGCAATGCAGAAGATGGAGGCCTGGCTTGTGAAGTTTCAGAGGGAAGTTTAAAGACTCTATCCATAGCGATATTTTGTTTGTGTTTTAACAAATAAAACTTGCCTGAAGATCAGAATGCAGAGCTAATCCACTAGAGGCCAGGCAGTGGTGGCACACACCTTTAATCATAGGACCCAGGAGACAGAGGCAGACAGATCTCTGTGAGTTCAAGGCCACCCTGGGCTACACGAAACTGAACCCATCTAAAAGAGAAACAGAACTCATACAAAGGTAATCCTAGCCCTTGAGATCCCATGCCTTTAATCCCACCACTAGGGAGGTGGAGACAGGAGTGATCTGGATGGGCAGAAAGAAGAATATAAGGCGGGAGGAGACAGCAGGTCAATGCAGTCTGAACGGCAGTCAGGATAAAGTTGCAGCCTCAGCAGTGAGTCTGAGCATGCAGTCTGAGACTGCGGTCTGGAGATGCATTCTGAGGATCTGTAGAGACAGGATCACACCGTTGGTCTGTAGAGGTTGGAACTCTAGTGGCTGACTGCTCTGCTTCTCTGATCTTCAGCAAAACCTTTGCTCTGCTAGGATATACGACACTGTCAACTGGAGTTGAGAAATTAGTGGTGACTAAGAAGAGACCGGAATTGTTGAGGTGAAGTCTTCCGGGAAGTGTTTTGAGAGCCAGTGCATAGAAACTCTGTTCCACGGGCAGCCCAGGTTGTATCTTGTGCTGGCAGCCAGACTTGGTAGTGGAATAGTCATCCAGGTGGTACTGGTTTTGAAGGGGTGATAAAGAGCGGCTGAATCTTGGCATCGTGAGCACCCAGGAGAGGCCATTGGTGAAGGTGTAGCCTCAGCGGCAGTTGAAGGCCTGGAAATGTGGAGAAGTTGAGGCTTGGCACCGTGAAGAGAGCCTATGAGAAGCTGCTAGAGAGTGTGCAACCCAGTTACAGCAGAAGACCCCAACAGTTTTGGAGATGCCAGTACCATGGCATGGTTGCAAAGACCAGCAGCTGTGGTGGAGAGCAGCCGGTTGGAACCTGGAAGACAAGCTGGTGTCCTGCAGAAGGCAGGGGTAGAGAGTGACCCAAGGCCCTTGGCAGAAGCTGGAAGATCACGAGCGCGTCCCGGGAATGGAATGGGGAGGTATTTATACGTGCGAAGTTTGGTTTTGCTTTCGTTTGATTGTTGACTGTGCCCCAGTTCTTTCCTCTTGAACTAAGACAGGGATCTCTCTGCACCTTCATAGATGTTTTATTATCCTTGCTCCACAGAAAGCAAGACAAACACTCCAAGAGGTTGACAGCATCTGAGCCTCAGCTGCCTGTTTTATTCCAGATTCTGGTCTTAAACAACAAAAGGCGTTCCTTCTCTTTTTTCAGTGCCCACTCATTGTGGGTGTCAGACTATTCTTTCAGGGTCCCTATGCCTCGTCCCTTTTCAGTCCCTCTACCTTCATTTTGGACACTCTAAATTGAAACTGAATATTTTCCTTTTTTGTCTCACTCTCTACATTGTCTCTTCTTCACACACAAAGAACACAAACTCATTAGCGGAGCAGAACTATCCCTCTGCTGGCAACCCCAGAGTACTTTAATGTTTTTATCCCTTGGGCCCACTCCCTGTCTCCACCTATTCCAGGGCACTGGTGCAGCTTCAGGCAATGGCAGGAATTATCCTTTTCCCCCAATGTGTTTTGGCTCTGCAGAGGGAATCAGATCAAGCTTCCCTGTGGACTTCAAGAGTTCAAGAATGGGTTGTCTGTCTATTTCCTGGGAACACTGCTTAAAAGATCCTTGTATTGGGTGGGTGCTTCATTCCAATCATATATTGGTATAGCTCTTTAAACACACATAATTGTGTAAAGGAAGGTAAACCCAGTTTTTCAGCTGTGTTCAGTTCTCAAATTCTGTTTGTTCTCTGAAAGACTATATTGACTTTGGAAAGTAGCTTGGCAATATTACACTCTAGCAACTTTCACTCCCAACTATGCTCCCTGGAGAACACTCACGTGCCAAGGAAAGAATGCAGTATTTGTAATCCTAAAAACAGACATGCTGAGTTAATTGTCCATCCACAGGAGAAAGGACACACAGATTTGTACGAAGAGTGTTCTAGACGAAGTAGCACTAACATAATACAGAGCCATCTCAAAAGGCATGTCAGAATAAAAATCATAAACAGTGTTATGCATTCTGCCTGCCAGGGCCCTAGTAGGAAGCAGAAAACACACGGAAGAGGAGTTCTAGAAAGATAGAACAGAGGTTTCACTCCCACGGATGCCTAGGCTGATGGGTTATTCAATGCACCTCAGAATGTTGAAATGTTACTGTGTATCCTCCCTCAAAATTGTTTCCATCTAGATAATTTATTGTGTGGCTTCCTTTTAATCTAGCATATCTTTATGGCTCATTCTGACCAATAGATTGTAGCAAATGCGATTTGGGATGGGTGCTATGAACATTTGAAATCCCTGCTCTCACTGTCTGGGATGCTTTTGATGTTATGTGAGATAGCCTGCACCAGTCCTCTTGAGGACCCTTGAAAAGAAAGATCTGCCAAAGGCCAGCCGCAGATGACACTGATCTATTTGCGAATGTTAGGGTGAATCTAATCAATCAGTACCACTTTAAGTAGATTTGGAAACTAAGCCTAGCTTAAATAACCAACACATATGATGGGAGCAAAAAAACTGGTTATTGCTTTTAGTCTTTAAGTTCTGGGGTGATTCATTATGGGTCTATAGTCAACACAAAAGAGATGATGATGAAGAGGAAGAAGAGGAAGAAGGAGAAGGAGGAGAAGGAGGAGGAGGAGGAGGAGGAGGAGGAGGAGGAGGAGGAGGAGGAGGAGAAGGAGAAGGAGAAGAAGAAGAAGAAGAAGAAGAAGAAGAAGAAGAAGAAGAAGAAGAAGAAGAAGAAAACCTATGAAGTTAACAAGATGGGAATTAACCAGGATTAGGGCAAGATTGGGGAATTTTATGGGGCAGGGTATGCAGGGATAATCTTCAAGCAGTCCCAGAACCAGACACAGAATGGGAGAAAATGACCTTCCAACCTCTAAAATACTGTACCCAACTAGAAGCAGAAAGCAAAGGAGTCTGGGAGTTGTCAGTCACTGTAGTCAAATCCCTATGGCAGAGAGATGAATCTAAAAAGGGATGAGGGGTGATGGAGAAAATTGGAACTAATATTGGTCCTGATCAACTGTCTGGTTAATCCCAGCAAGGAATGAGGAACCTCAAATCAGATTGGAGGTCAGTTCTGGGAAGGAAGGGTTTCTATCTTACAAAGACCATGAACACACACATGTTCATGGGATTTTCATACAGACTGTTTTGTATGTGTTTTATTTTTAGTTTATTTTATTTAATTTTCTTGAGACAGGGTTTCTCTGTAGCTTTGGTACCTGTTCTGGAACTAGCTCTTGTAGACCAGTCTGGCTTCGAACTCACAAAGATCCACTTGCCTCTGCCTCCCAAGTGCTGGGATTAAAGGTGTGCACCACCACCACCCAACTCTGTTTTTGTGTGTTTGAACTCAGTCACATCTGGGAAGAAGCTGGCAACACCAAGTCACACAATGGGTGACCATGGCATCATCGGGTTACTCCCCCAAGCCTAACGTTTTGAAAAATCAGAGGGCCATTTGGGCATGGGACATGACTGTAGGAATGTGGGCATAGTGGTTGCTACCTGACTGATCTTTCAGGAGAGAGAGAGGGAGAGAGAGAGAGAGAGAGAGAGAGAGAGAGAGAGAGAGAGAGATAGCAGGCAAGAAGGCTAGTGAGTGAGAGAGCAAATGAACAATCCCCCCAGGTGTGTCCATGTAGAACAAGAGAAGACTTGATGCCTTTGCAGCCCCATTATTTCCAAACCTCCTCTCTATCATATATATGCACACAGCATATGTGCACAAATGGTCGGGCACACACACATGCACATATACACACACAAGTCACTAAGGAGCCCCAGCAGGAATCTGGGAATCTAGAAAGGTGTCAACCTCCCTGCTCCTATTTGCATAGTGCCTGGCATTCTCTACCATGAAATCAGGGCACAGAAATAAGGCAAGGGTGTTTTCTTGTGGTAAAGACAGAGGTGCCTCACACTAAGGCTACAATATGCACCACTTACCCGACAGCTCTTGCACCCAAGTGCTGGGCATTAGATCAAGAGAATATTTCTAGTCCCCTCCTGGGCATGTTGTCACGACTTGAGCCATGTCAGGTACTCCCTTGGCAATGGGTCTGGCACATAGTAAGCACTCAATAAATGCTGACTGTCAGTATGTCGTGTTGCCCTGTGTTCAGGAGTTGCTAACAGAATAATGGCAGGTACAGTGTTCAAAGGCTCCCTAATCTAATGGAGAATTTGGAACAACCACTTAAAAAGAGGCCTGTGGCCATCTTACAAGACACCCAAGCAGCTTTCTGTAAAGCCTTTGTAGCTACAAACTGAACTTTTTGGTGACAGCCACCATGAAATGAGGCTCTCTGCCAACAGTCAGGGAGAGTAGCCTCCTTGGGTGCGGATCACAGAGTCTCAGCTTCCAGACACCCAGGATTTCAGAGTCGGCATTACCAGGAAAGATTCACCCAAATTCTGACCCTAACTGGGAGAAAATTGATGTGTCCCCATTTCAAGCACTTAAATCTTGACATCTCCTATGATGCCTAAAACGATAGACTCTATATATGCTTAATTTCCTGTGTATTTATACATATTCATGAGAAAGAGTTCTTTGTCTATTTTTCAAGGGCTCAAATACATATTTACTGTGTTTGTTTGTCACATCATAATCACCAGCACCACTACTTTCATGATTTGGAGGTACTATCAGCTCAAATAATGATTACTTGGAGGCAGGCTCTGCAAGGACAATTGTTCTGTTGGCAGATTGCTGAGTACTACATGGGTGGGTAGTGCATACAGCCAGGATACGCTGGAGCAATGGATGACTCACAGCAGAAGTCTCTCTGCCCAACTGGGAACAGTACACAATTTAAAAACATAGGGTTCAACCCTTCTGGAATTTTCCTTGGTCATTTTAGCTGTAGTTGACTGCACATAATTGAAACCCCAAAAAGAGATATTGAGGGATCAAGGAGGTCTGTGTAGTACCAGAAGTAGAGAGGGAAGGAAGAGGAGGGTTTTACTCAGACTTGTTAGGCACATAATCCTGTGCCAAGTTCTTATATTGACTACACACACACACACACACACACACACACACACACACACACACAATTTGCATTCCTATAACCACCCATGAGAGCAAGAGAAAATTGCCTTTCATTTCCAGACAAGAATGCCAGAACCTGAGAAGCTTTCCTAGGCCTTCCTGCTTGGCCTAGGAAGGGGTTGCAGAGTTTCAGACTCAAGTCTCTCCACTTCTAGGACCTGTGTCTAGGTAATATACCCTTCCTGGTGCTACAGCAGGTCAGTCATCTTTGCCCAACCTTCTCTGCCTGTTTGGCGGCCATTTACCCCTTCTCTCTCCTTTGCTCCATTTCTTTCTTCTTTGCTGTTAGGATCGGGGGAGGGGTGACAAAAATGATAAAATGATCCCGCCCAACTGTTTGTCTATAAGGAAAGTATAAGGTGAAATGGTGTGTCTGTGGCTGCTTTTTTTATAGCTGTCATAGCACCTGGCCTAGGTGGGAGGCTCAGAATCTATGGAGACTGATAGAAGTGTTTTTCAAATTTAGCTGTCAAAGCTGGGGAAATCATCCTGCCTCCTGCCTGGAAAGTGATTTACAATTTTCCTCTTTGGTGGCATCCTAAAGCAAACAGGCACTTTGGTTTCCATGGAAAACCCACTCTTGTCTCTAAGGTAGAGGGCCTGCCTACACTCCTTTCCCTCTTCCTCTCTTCCTCTTCTCCTTCATTACCCCTTCCTTCCTCTCCCTCCCCCTTTAATTCTCCTTTACAATCCTCTCAGTTTCTTATCCTTCTGATGGTGATGCCTCTTCCCACACACTCCATCATTCCTTGATTTTTCCCCACACCCCAAGGCACCTGCTCTGGGTCGAGTCTTCCTCTACTTGCTAAGGATGCAGAGGTGATTCAGAAATGTTTCTGCACATGAGAAACTTCTAGTCTGCTTAGGAGAGATAAGCTAAGCAAATGCTTCAGGGTGAATAGACGAGAGAGGGAGCCATTACCTGGGAGCCCTGAGTTCCTTAGGGTGGATTTTGTAAGGAAAGCCACCCCTTTTTCAGACAATGGCACACGAGGAAGCAGGCAGAGCCCTCTGCTCACGCCTCCACAAGGTCGTGGAGCTCTTTGTATAAAATGACAGGGTTGTGTTTTATTTTTACTGCTTCATTCTAGAAGGATTCAGTCGGTGACATGACAAGTGATAGAGGAGGAACTGAGGTCAGGGATGGGCTCCGCCCACTCTTCTTTACTTTCTTCTTCAGTCTCTACATGGGGGAACGGCCTCTGAAAAGAGATGGACGTGGCTGATCTCTTCTGTGTCTCAGAGAAGGGAAGCATCCTTTCATGCAGTCCTCGCCTGTTCCTCTGCTGCTCTGAAGTGCAGTGCTTAGAGTCAAGCAGACACTTGGGCTTAAACAACTCATTCAAGCAAAGACTAGTGTTTGTTTTGTTTTTGAGAAAACAACTCTCTATGTAGGCCAGGCTAGCTTTAAGCTTGAGATTTTACCCCTGGCACAGTCTCTTAAGTGTTGGGATTATGGGGATATGCCACCATGCCAGACTGAAGTCAAGATTTTAAACGGCAGTTTATGTGACTTGGTTTCCAAGTCTGCTGACATTCCAATAAATCTAGTGGCACTAAGAATCCATTCCAGAAAGGAAAGCATTGTGACCAGTGGGCTTCTTGTCCAGGATCATAAACTTGGAATTCAATATAAAGTCACAGTTATTATATAGAAAAAAAGAAACCCCCTGATGCTCACGCCATCTGAAAACAGAACATGCTTGGCTTAGGTGGCTATTAATATACATTGTCATTGGCATCAGCATTGCAGGCTCAGTATTGGAGAGAGCCAAGATACTGCTCATTTGCATATTACTTTGCATTCATTTGCATTTTTCTCCTGTGCAAAATTAAATGCAGCTAATTAGTGCAACCTTGGTACAATGAGAAGCAGGCTAAACCTTCTGTGCCTGGGTGGATGGAGTCCAAAGCAGGGACTGAAACAACCCAAAGCCACTTCCATCCTGGGTTGGACATGCAAGGAGACTTGAGCGGGAAACATAGACCTGGAATAAAAAGCAGGAAAGTAAGGTGTATCGTTTTCAAGTATTGTCCTTCTGAAGTAGCAACTGGAAAGTCAGTATGACCAGAGAACTAGAAAAGAGACTGGCTTAAAGGTGGTCAAGAGCTGTGTCTGGTACATGATTTGGATGTCAAAGACCTTGGAAAACATCAGGTGTGGAGTTCTGTTCTGTTAGGGAGAAGCTGCAGGACGCTGTACTTGGGGAAGTATAGGGAGGAAGTGAGAAAAAAGGTAGCAACGCACTGAGTCTTGTAAAGTATAGAATATAGGTGGGCGTTCTAGGCTGTTAACATGAGACTGTCACGAAGTACACCTGGGAATGGAGGTTCTCAGTATCTTTGCAGGGTCCAGCCACTGTATGTGATGGGGTCCTCTCTCTCTCTCTCTCTCTCTCTCTTTCTCTCTCTCTCTCTCTCTCTCTCTCTCTCTCTCTCACACACACACACACACACACACACACACACATATACACACACACGCACTACACACCACAGAGATACCTTTAGATTTAATAAACATAGAACATAAAAGAATCACAAGCTAAGTACTCCACAATCACAGTTTTCTGGGATGATTCCCATGGCCACCCGAAGAACCATTTGTCATTAGGTACCAGTAAGACAGAAGCTGCTTGCCTCATATGCCAGGAAGCTCTTCTTGGATAGCTAGAACATCCCCTCTTCTGAAGGGTGACAGCAACATTCATTCTGTCTCCCTCTTTCTTGTGTAGCCTCGAAGCAGTCTGTGGCTTATCTGCTAACCTATTCTTTTTGGTCACGGTCATTTTGATTTGGTTGTGACTTGAGTCCTTTGTCAGCTGAGGACTCCTTTCTCTCAACTGGTCATTTTGCTTGCTTTCTCAGGTTTTAGCTCCATGCTCTGTTGCTGAGGCTGCTCCACTCCACGAGGGACCCCACCCATCTACCTAGGAGGTTGCACTGTCGTTTAGGGTGAGTGGAAGTGATGGATGTGAGTGCTGGGTAGGAGATACTGCGTGAGTCACCATATTTGACATTCCTTCCCGATTCTGCCAACAGAATTTGCTCCACAGCCAGTCCTGGGGTGGGAGCAAGGGTAGCAGTTATGGGCAACAGGTAATGCTGAGTCACAAAAGAAGTATATTGCACTGTAAGCCTTCAAGGTTGACTGTATGATCATCATGTCTGTTCTGGAAGAAACATCCATCTCCCACATTATAGTGAGATTGGCTCTTGTGGAATGGCTTTTCTGTCAATCGTCCAAAGCTCCCTACGGAAACACTATGCTTGATACAGTGGATGTCTAGACCTTTAGCCCATGATCATTGCCTTGAGTCAAAATACATTAGTCTCCAATTTTTAAACATGTGAAACTTAAAAAAAAAGCTTGCCATAAAAGGTAATGATTTTCTTTATAACATTTTCACATACAGTGTGTGTGAAATGTCTTTGTCCTTGCTCATTCCCTTCTCTGCCAGTCTCAATGTCCCTCTTTCTCTCTTTTTGTCCCCTTTCTATTTCCTCAATCAGCTCCCTTTCTCCTCTTACCTCACATATATTCTGTGACTCTCCTACTTCCTTCATAGTTCTTTCTCCCCCTCGTGTTTCCAAAGTCGCCTTTCTACTTCTGTGTGTATGTGTATGAAAGTTACTTCCAAACCTAGTGATGAAACTGCTACTACCAATAGTAGTGAACGCTCTGCAAAATTATCCTATTTGGCTTTTGACAAAAGGCACATGAGGCAGGTCATTTAATTTCCACTTCCCAGAATAATAAGAAACAGAAGTTCAGGACTGTTCAGTAATGCATTCACAATCACACATGCAAGGAGAGGGTCAAGATTGAAGTCAGCATTCCTCTCATGCACAGACCCTAATCTCATTACTTTTTGCTCATGCATTTCCTCTCCAAACTGGATGCTAACCAGCAGAGCCACATACCTTATTCATCAGGGATGGCTGCAAGTTTTATGTCTGCTTAGGTAAAGCAAAAATACTCACGAAGCCCTACAAATAACCTTAGGCATGATTCAGAGGTCGTCTGTGTGCAATTGTTTCTTGAAAGCTTAGATGAGATGTTCTGTTTTCTGGATGCTAGGACCTACAAAATGCAACACGTGGCTTGATACCACATGTTCTGAGGACCAACTCACAGGGGCCATTCGACTGTATCAAAGTACATGAAAAATGTCTTGTGGAAATAGGTTTTTCTGAGCACAGGACCTATAGTATTTATGAGACACTTGAAGGGTCCATTACCCTCCAGAAATGAGACATTCTAATTCTCCCATCTGCTGAGTGTGACTGGCCACTTTCCTCAGAGGAGGCTTGGATGCAGGAAGCCTTCATGCTGACTAAACGGTGGTTGAAGTTTGCAGGGTGACTGTCGGGTTTATCAGAGAGTAACTGGAAGGCAAACTGTATCATTTCATTTGAGCAATCATTAAAAATGCTCCTGCTTCACATTCCTGTGGCTCCTTGTGGCTCATTCTGCAGAGGAGCTCTCCGCCACCCCCCTCTCCCCCGCCAGCTGAAGCTATGTCATTAGCTGTGGCCATTGGTCATTTCCTGTCTTATCCGTCTAAATGCTTGTTTTATTTTGACTGCCATGAGAATGGGTTCTGAGCTATGAGCTGAGTTTCACAGGCACTGGCGGATGTACTTCCTTCAATGTGGGGACAGAGGAGAAGAATGCAGGAGTGGCATTCAGGAACGTGGGTGCAGCCACTGGCTCACTGATAGCATTTTCATTCACGCGTGTCCTCAGGCATGCCTGTTTCAAACAGCATTCTTTGAGTACTTAGGATATAGTACCACTGTTCTAGACTCTGGGAAATGAAAGTATACATACTATAACAAAAATAGGTCATCATAGTTCTAGAGTTTTTGCTCTGGTGGGAGACAACATATGTTAATAAAATTAGTACCGATATAGATTTGTAAAATATATGCTTTCCATGCACTAATTTAGGGAAGGAGAGCAAGTGTCCTGAATACCATAATCTTCTTATCAGACAATCAGTGACAAGAAATGAGCCTTAAACAGTCCTTTCCCACCCTCGCCTCTTCTCCCTCCTTCTCTCTGATCTTTGAGCTTTCATCATAAAAGTCTGTTAGTGCATCTGGTAATCTTGATGTCTATTATTTTATTTAATGTATCTGAGTGATCGGCCTGCATGTGTGTATGTGTTCCTTGCTCCTGCCTAAGGATGGTTGTGAGCCCCCATGTGAGTGCTGAGAACTGATCGTGGGTCCTCTGCAAGAGCAGCAAACACATGTAACTGCTGAGCCATGTCTCTAGTATGTTGCTGTTTTTGTTGTTGCATGACAACTGCAATATTTTTTATTTCTAATGTATATTAGAATAATAACTCTTTTACTGTTTTACTTTTAATTGGTTTGTATTCTTAGTATCAAGTATGTCTCCTATATGCAGAATATAGTCATTCCTTGGGTTTTTATACAGATTGCTTTTCATTTTTTGCTTAGAGCTTTAAGTGGATGTGCAGAGAGTGTAATTGTTGGCTTGGTTATGTTCAAGTCATCCATATTGCTCTGGGCTCTTACGCCCACCTCATATTCATTCTCTTCTGTGTTTTTCTTTGTCAAGAACTTTTTAGTGTTTACTTTAATGTTTCCCTCTTCTTTGTGCTTATACTTCTTTGGTGGTTTTATGGTGACTTTTTAGGGATTATAATTTGTGTCTTTGAGTTAATGTTAAACTAATAGAAATGTTTTTTATTCCACTTTCATTTTGAATAGAATTGGATACATAATTCTGTTTTTTTCTTCCTTTCTCTTCCCTTCTGCCTCCTTTTTTTGTGTTCCCCCTTTCCCCATCCTTCACGTGTTGAAATCTAAGACCTGACACCTGCCAATCAAGCAATGTGTTACCAAGTCACATCACCAGCTCAGTAATTTCTGTATGATTTTTTTTCCTCATTTTTTTTTCTTTAGCAGTGCTTTGAAGTATTGTTCCAATGTTTTCTAGTTTTCATTGAATTGGATATGATGTCAGCCATCAATTTTATCTGTGGTCTCCTGCATAGCATGTACATTTTGACATCTCTTGGAACATTTTCCTTAGTCAGACAAGTTGCAACAAGTAGATTTGCAAGATGGAGAGAAATGACACTTCATTTGAGCTCTTGCAATCCGTCAATTCTGAAACGTTCTGTACATGAAGTTTATTCCCATCTTTCAGCTCCCATAACTAATCCATTTATTTAGGTATTTTATTTTCTTTGTTGTAACCCAAAGAACCTTTTTAAAAAATTAATAATTCATTTTTCTTAGCTCTCATGTCATCATCACCATCACTGTCAAGGATGAGAGTCCAACTTGCACAAAGTACTTATAGTTCCATGAGTAGAACTTAGCCTAAGGGAGCTAAAGGGACTTCTTTTTTTACACTCAACCAGGTCCCCTGGGTCATGTCTAGAATTCGCATCTTGGTTCATCTATATCCACATCTGGTCTTCTGACCCATGCCAGATCAAACATTGTAAATGGGAGAAAGTCTTTTTTTTTTTTTTTTTTTTTTTTTACCTCTCCTTCTCTCTGTTTTATCCTCTGCTCTGTAAGAATTCTGACTGGCTTTGGGTACTCTTTAGACTTGTGCCTGTGGTCTTAGAGAATCATATACTCTCTGAAAAGAAGCTACAGCTTTCTGAATGTCTGGTTGAATCTTTTTTCTATGATAGTAGTTTTCTCTTCATATCTCTAAATGCTCTTTTTTATGTTGGGAAGAAGTAAGATATCTTTACAAAGCATTTTAGATGCATAACAAGAGACAGGCAGGGAGATGTTATGATCTGGAATAGACATTTCAGATAGAAAACTCTGGGAAACAAGTTCTAATTTACCTCAACATCCTGTGAACTCTCCCATCAAAACCTTGTCTTAATTTTGTCCCAGTCTCTGTCAACACAGTTATAGCTTGTGTCAATACATTCTGATTTTCCATTTTAGGAAGTGGTGGAATGACAAAGTGGCTTTCTGACATTTCTACAAAGATACTTTATTTGTGTTAAAACAAACACAAACACACTATGAATACTCCATAGAGGGACTACCAGCTGATTCAGCCACCATATATGTGTGTATATATGTGTGTGTGTATGGATATCTATCTATCTATCTATCTATCTATCTATCTATCTATCTATCTAATTTGAAACTTCTCTTATCCATTTCATTTCAGAGTGCTTTTCTTAATTTTCTTTCCTATTTCTTGGATGCCACTAAGCATCAATGTGTCTATTTCTCTTTGCCAATCTTCCTGACCACCTTTCTGCATCATAGCTTCTGAAATCTTCCAGTCTTATGGCCTCCACTCCCGATGATCATACTTACCCAGGTCTTCTTGCATTTGCTTTCTGGCTTTCCCATGGCATGCAGGATACCCTCCATCTCAATGACTGCTGCTTAGGATGCTATTGCTCTCTGTGTTTAGATGGAGATGCAATTGTGTTCTCTCATCATTTATGCTTCTGCTTAGATAAAATGTCCATCAATGTCTTCCTTGGTTATCTAATAACTAACACACCCAAAGACATAGCAAAACTCCTTTTATTTCTTCCTAGGCACTTGCATTTAACCATTAACAAACAGTGTATTACATATTCATTGTTTATTCTTCTTCTCTACAACCAAATGAAGAACTTCTAAACAGGAGTTCTTAGTGCTTCACGCACTACCTGAATTGACTGTGACACCAACATTGGTTGAGTAAACTATGCTATACTCATTAAGAGAAAGGCATAAACAAAAGACAGACAGACTAATTTGAACATCAGATAAGTGATTGGATCAGATCCCTTTCAAGATTACAATTTGGGGATTTGAGGTGATGCTATTGATCTCTGAAAATTTGCTTGTTGCGATGCTTTCACTACTCAGGTTTTATTTTTGTTTGTTTGTTTGTTTGTTTGTTTTTGTTTGTTTTTCAAGACATGGTTTCTCTATGTGACATCCCTGGCTGTCCTGGAACTAGCTCTTGTATACCAGGCTGACCTCAAACTCACAGAGATTCACCTGTCTCTGCCTCCCAAGTGCTGGGATTAAAGGTGTGCACCACCACCGCACCCAGCTCAGCCACTCAGGTTTTATAGTTTGCCATGTGTTCAGAACTAAAGTATGTTGCATGTTCATTCTCCATTCTTCATTCACCTTGACTTCCGTTGCTGGTATCATGCCATACAGCGGAGTTCCCTTGGGAGAAGAAAGCCACAGATGTTTTCAGGTTCATTGTTTTCCAAGTTAACAGCAGCAGCTGGAAGAGGGCTCTCTCTCCTAATGTGAGAGTCTTTATTCAGGGAAAGATTCTATATGTCTTGGAGGCAAATGGCCACAACTAAACTAGTCATTCCCACGAGGGGATCAGCCTTCGGGATGCCTCTTCTTGTCCACTCCTGTGACTGAGGCTTGAGGCGAGTAGCCCTGAATGAAATCGTATCAGAGTAGAATGCTTAGTGGTAGTTTCTCTATGGAATAAAGCAGAGGGAGTATGTGCTTCTTGCCTCACTGCCTGTAAATGGTCTCAAGGCACAGGTTTGATGTGCATTTCCATGTTTGTGTATGTAGGGGAGCTGATGTGCATATATAAGTACACACGAACTTGCATACATATGCATATGAAGTCAAGAAGAATATGTTATATCTCTATTCTCCCACCCACTTTTTTAAAAGACAGGCTCTATCACTGGCCTCAATTCCCCCCAAGGATACTGGCCCTGTTGACCAGTGAACCTCAGGGATCTGTCTGACTCCACCTCCCCAGCCATGAGACGCACACTCAGCCTTTTGATTTGGGTTCTGGGCACTTTACCTGTTGAGCCATCCCATCAGTCACACTTTTATTTTGCAGAAATCAAAGGACCAGATATGTTACCATGGCAGCAAGTTGTTATCCACAGCATTTCAGAGCTATGGATGAGGGTGTTCCTGGAAGAGCCGGCTGGCTTCCTGGCTCTGTTCATCCCGAGCACCGTTTTTCGATGACTGGTGGAGTGGGCTTGTCTGAAAAGAACAAGCCGTTTCTCATCTTCCTAGGGATCCTTTCTTTTCCTGGAATGATTTATTTCTTCATGCCACTTCGTCTGAGCACACACAGAAGGGCTTTATTCTAGGTGCTTGCTACGTACTTTCTGAAGTCATTTCGCTGCTTCTCTTGAATATTCATAGCCTCTAATTTATGCCGATTGTTCTTTTTTTAAATAATTATTATTTTTTAAATTTATTTATTTATTAAGGATTTCTGCCTCCTCCCCGCCACCGCCTCCCATTTCCCTCCCCCTCCCCCTCCCTCATCTGCTCAAAGAGCAATCAGGGTTCCCTGACCTGTGGGAAGTCCAAGGACCGCCCACCTCTATCCAGGTCTAGTAAGGTGAGCATCCAAACTGCCTAGGCTCCCCCAAAGCCAGTACGTGCAGTAGGATCAAAAACCCACTGCCATTGTTCTTGAGTTCTCAGTATTCCTCATTGTCTGCTATGTTCAGCGAGTCCGGATTTATCCCATGCTTTTTCCATGCCGATTGTTCTTGTATGGGCATACCATCCTAGGTTAAAATGTTAAGCATAAGGCCTTATTTTCCTTTGATTAATTTTGTATTCTCTCTTGTATATGAAATTTCCTTTTATATAGAAGGCACAATTACTATTTGTTGTTTGGCTTTAATTGCTGAGTTGGCGGTGCCCTTCTACCTAACTTAACCACTCGCCTAGAGTGTTTTGTTGCCAACTTATGTTGCCAACTGGCTCCTCACATATGCCTATGTAGTGCTTGCATCTCCATTGTCTAGCATGGGACTTTCACAGTGCAGGGCTCTCAAATGTTACTTTGTCAACTGATAAACATTGGTGGCATGCCTACTACTGTTGTGTGCTGTAGTTGCGACAGGGCTCATAGCAGGCCCAACACTGCCTGCACTGAGATGCTAGCTGATTTCAGAGCCAGCTCATGAAAGGTGCATGAACAGGATTGCATGCTGAAAGCTGAAATGCAAGAGGAGGGTTTCCAGAGACTGTGGTAAACGAGAAAATGGTTTCTTAATTCATGTTTGTGAGATGAGTGGTGGAGAGAAATGGCCAGTTTTCTTCTTCATGATACCAAGTGTCTCTTCTCCAACGTGCTGAATGTTCCACAAAGAGCTAAGATCCTCATGTGTTTGTTGTTCCCTGTAGGCTTTGTCACTGCATTTGATACACTGTATCAAAGCATTCTGTTTGTGATCTGCTTTGACAAAGAAAAACCGGATGTGTCTTGCTTGATGAATCTGTCCTCTAGTGTCTGGCAGTGAATACCCAAGAAATGTCTTGATGAATGGATGGATGGATGGATGAACTATACAAAAGGCTCAGTCTTCCGTTAGAGACTGAAGGGCTTGCCTGAATAATGCCCAGTGGTGGCTGACTTAGGGCCCGGGCAATATTCTCGGAGAGTCTGTGGAGCATGGCCCCTTGCTACGGGAGTGGAAGTACTTGGGGTAATGATGAAGGCTGATGTAGCAATCTTATGTGAAGTGAGATGATCTGCCAGCTTCAATGGAGGAGCATCTGACCTTCAGTGCTGTACCAGAAGGAAGTAGACCTTGACTGACAGCTACAGAGGGAGAGACGCTGCTCTAATTTACCAGAAATTACCTCTTCCTCCCACTTCCTAACAGCCAGGGCCATGGCCTTGTCCGGGGCCTGTCTCACTTGGAAGAAGTGTGTGTGTGTGCTGTGCCACTTGAGTTCCTTTACCTTCTTTGTTAACAGAAACAGACTGAGTCCACGAGTGAACTGTTCCCTGAGTGCGGTGTGGTGCCAGAAGAAAACCTTGAAAGTACACAAGGAGTTAACAGATGCCCTTGGATATTGTTGGAGTGCTTTACGCATGTGTGTGGAGGACAGAGAGGGATGTGGTAATCTTCAAACATTACCATTCTTGTAACTAGTGATTATTCTATTACTAACACGTCACATTCATTACTCTATAAGCATGCTCCTGGCACCAAGCCAAGCATGACATGGGCATTGCCATTGGTTCCACAACAGAGATGATGGTTATTCCCATTTTGCAGGCAGATAACTGAGGCACAGTAGTACTCTGAGTATTATTCTGTGATAAGCCATAGAGTTATGTCACCTCCGCCATCCCTGAAAAGCATCATGAACAAGAGCTATGTAATTTTCACTGGTACCAGGCTAGTGAATGTGATATTTCTATTATGTAAAGCGCCCATGGAATGCCTTATTTTTTTCATTCATTCATTTGTCCAGGGTCACCAGCGATGGGAGCTGGGCCTAGACTCACATCTGGTAGACCTTGGAAGCCTGCTGAATCACTGTGTGTTAATGGCACAAACTTGCTCTTCTACTGAATGTGTCTGGGGTTAAGTAAGGAGTCTGGGGAAGATGTGGCCAGAATCTGAAGCTGAGAGAGCAGCCTTTATTGATGAAAACAGCTGCAATTTCTCCTTCCTTCCATGGTGTGCACAGGGACATCGCCTGTGCACAGAAGTTTGGCCACTGCTCTCATGTTGCAGAGAAGGAAAACGAGGCTTAGGAAGACTGGACACCTGCAAACCTAAGCCCCTCCATTGTGAAGTGGGTTTGAGTCTGCGTCACAGAGTCCCTTAGTCAGTGTGGATTCTTCTATAGGATATCCTTCAGCGTTGTGAGGGCTGTGCCCATCAATCCCATTTTGTCTGCCAACCCAAGGGAAAAACTTACAGAATATGAAGTTGCAACCAGACAGGTGGTGTTTTGGTGATGATGAAAACGTCAATCACATTAAGCATTTCTCGTCAGGATCGCCACTGGCAGCATCCTCCGCACAGGGCTGGCGTTGTGCTGAGGAGGTCACCATGCTGATTTTCATGTTTTTCTGTCACTTGACTTTCTTTGAGACACTTTGTCAAAGTGACACTTGAGGCACCCCCACTGTCCTCATGTAGATATCCTGATCTCTTGTGAGAAGAGTAAACAGAGGCTCCGAGAAGGCAGCAGCTGACCCTGGGTGAAGGGGGCTGTGATCATTAGCACACCCCTTGCTGAGCTTGCTGGTCTGATGTGCACGGCCTGAAGACAGGGGAGGCAGTCTGTTTCAAGCTCTTCCCGATGGATTGCTGCAGTCAAAGGTAAGGAGGAGAATAAGGCAGGGACTTGGACTCCCCCCCCCCCCTGCTCGTTTCTCCAAGCATTCTTCCCGATTTCAGATAAATATCTCACTAGACCAATTGGCAGATGTACTAGATGAAGAAATAGAGAAAATACATACTATATGAGTTAACTTGTTGCCTCAAGCTGCCCCATTCCTTCAGCCTGGAAGACCTCTTCCTCCCAGATCCTTGCATCATCATCTGATGGGAACCTGGGGCATCGAGAACTCAGGTGTCCTTTCAACATCCTACAGCTTCATTCACGGAACCTGTGCATCCATTATGCATCACTGCTTCTGTTTCTTAATTTCTCTCCCTCTCTCTCTTCTTTTCTGTCCCAGGGCCAAGTAGAACTTGGCCATTGCTAGACAACCTTCACCCCAACATCACTGCTGTCCACAGTGCTTTTTCCTGCTGATCTTTCCTTCAGTCCTGAGCCTCCACATTTCCTGTCTGAAGAAATCTTGCTAGGCTTCCTGCTTAGAGATTGCACCATGGTTTTCTTCTTCTGTAGGGGCCTGGTATCTTTCCTCATAGCGCCTATTAAGATTTCTAATTCTATCTCAGTTTTCCTATTTAGTGCTTAACGCTCCCCCCTCCCCGTCTGCTCTACAAGAGCAAAGATATTTCCATGACTAATTCATCATAGCCTGCCTGGCCCTGTGTCAGGTACAAGGGAAGTGTGCAATATCAGCATCAGATGGGAGAAGACAACACTAAACAAAGAGGCTCATAAGGATTAGGAGAGAAAGCCCAGCAATGAAGACATGGTTGTTAGCTCCGTGGGACTTTGAGAATACAGAAGTACATGGCAGGCTTTGGGAGACAAAGGCAGCAAGGTCTCCAGGTATATCTCTGAAGCTCTGTGTGCTTTCTAGCGTGGCTATTTCTGTAGTCACAGGTTCCCAAGCTGCTTCAGGGGCTAGAGTGAGTCTCTGGGGACCTCGACTCTACTGGGCAGGGTGCAGTGACTGAGGAGGCTGAAGCCCAGCTGGAGCTTGTGGGAGCTGGCAGGTGGATCAGCCTGCAGCATTTTTCTTGCCTAGACCCTGGCAGCTCTCAGCGTTTCTAAGCTGGAACACACTGACCGGAACACCATGACCTTTGGCACAATTTCCTGCTGTCCTCTGTTCTGCTTACAAAGCAGGGAGGGGGAGCCCAGCTTCTTTGCTCTGGCTCACCATAGGACAGGTTTGTCTGAGATGCAGGGACTGGAGGAAGGGAAGAATGAAGGACACCCAGGTGGCATGCTGGGGGCAGCAGCAGAGCCAGATGGCTTCCTATCCTACTTGGAACTTGAATACTGGGAGAGTGTGCCAGCATTAGAGTTCTCTCTCTTCAGGCTCTGGCTCTGACTGTATCCTGCTGTAGGGAGTAGCTGCCTAGACACTGGCAAATTCAGAGTAGGGTCCCCTCCTGCTCCGCACCCTTGCTGTCCAACCTCTATAGTGCCACTTCATAATGGACAAACTGGATTTAGTGACAGTTATTAGGGACTTGCTAAGCCTTAGCTGTTTCATCTTCAAATGGGATAATAGAAAGTTTCTAGGGCTATTAAGAGTATTAGAGTCAGCATGAACAAAGTGCTGGCATAGAAATCAATCAGTGATTGCTGACATCATCATTGCACACCGTATCTCATTGATCCTTATGAACTGAGATAACTACTTTAAATAAATTAAAATCACATCTGTCTGTCTGTCTGTCTGTCTCTGTGTATATATATATATGTGTGTGTGTGTGTGTACATGTGTGTGTATTTGTGTGTACGTGTGTGTACATGTGTGTGCACATGTGTGTATGTGTGTGCATATGTGTGTGTACATATACATTCCATGACATAGCTGTATAGCTGTAAAGACTAGAGGATAATTGGTTCTTTCCTTCTACCATGTGTGTCTTGAGGGTCAAAATCAGATTGTCAAGTCTTGGGGCTAGTGTCTTTAACTCTTTGGCAATATTTTGTGGGTCTAACATTACTGATTCTTATCTGGGGAATCTGAGGCTAGGAGGCCACCAAATATCCTAGGGTCTCCATCTCCAATGCTCAGAATAAAAGAGAATAAACATTTCTGCATTCCCAAGCTCTTTTTCTACAGGCACTTATAAATTCCTTTCACTTTGTTCAATATTAAACTCCTCCTACCTGATGTTTATTGTTCACCCTGTATGTACCCGACCTAGGGCTAGGCTATGATGATCTAGCTATGAAAACATCATTGAATTCATCCTCATAGAGTGTGTAGAGGAAGAGAAATAGTAATCATCAACTAAAAGAAATAAAGTAGAATTAAAAATCAGAATGGATCCCCATCAAAATCCCATCAAAATTCTTCACAGATCTGGAAAAGACAATAATCAACTTTATATGGAAAAAAAAACCCAGGATAGCCAAAACAATCTTATACAATAAAGGATCGTCTGGAGGCATTACCACCTCTGACTTCAAACTCTATTACAGAGCTACAGTATTGAAAACAGCTTGGTATTGGCATAAAAACAGAGAAGTCGACCAATGGAATCGAATAGAAGACCCTGACTTTAACCCACAAACCTATGAACACCTGATTTTCGATAAAGGAGCTAAAAGTATACAATGGAAAAAAGAGAGCATCTTCAACAAATTGTGTTGGCAAAACTGGATGTCAATCTGTAGAAGAATGAAAATAGATCCATATCTGTCACCATGCACAAAACTCAAGTCCAAATGGATTAAAGACCTCAATATCAGTCCGAACACACTGAACCTGATAGAAGAGAAAGTGGGAAGTACTCTACAACACATGGGCACAGGAGATCGCTTCCTATGTATAACCCCAGCAGCACAGACATTAAGGGCATCATTGAATAAATGGGACCTCCTGAGACTGAGAGGCTTCTGTAAAGCAAAGGACACTGTCACTAAGACAAAAAGGCAACCCACTGACTGGGAGAAGATCTTCACCAACCCCATAACTGACAAAGGTCTGATCTCCAAAATATATAAAGAACTCAAGAAACTAGACCGTAAAAGGCTAATCAACCCAATTATAAAATGGGGCACTGAGCTGAACAGAGAATTCTCAACAGAAGAAGTTCAAATGGCCAAAAGACACTTCAGATGATGCTCAATTTCCTTAGCGATCAGGGAAATGCAAATGAAGACAACTTTAAGATACCATCTTACACCTGTCAGAATGGCTAAAATAAAAAACACCAATGATAACCTTTGCTGGAGAGGTTGTGGAGAAAGGGGTACACTCATCCACTGCTGGTGGGAATGCAAACTTGTGCAACCACTTTGGAAAGCAGTATGGCGGTTTCTCAGGAAATTCGGGATCAACCTACCCCTGGACCCAGCAATACCACTCTTGGGAATATACCCAAGAGATGCCCTATCATACAACAAAAGTATATGCTCAACTATGTTCATAGCAGCATTGTTTGTAATAGCCAGAACCTGGAAACAATCTAGATGCCCTTCAATGGAAGAATGGATGAAGAAAGTATGGAATATATACATATTAGAGTACTACTCAGCAGTAAAAAAACAATGACTTCTTGAATTTTGCATGCAAATGGACAGAAATAGAAAACACTATCCTGAGTGAGGTAAGCCAGACCCAAAAAGAGGGACATGGGATGTACTCACTCATATTTGGTTTCTAGCCATAAATAAAGGACATTGAGCCTATAATTCGTGATCCTAGAGAAGCTAAATAAGAAGGTGAACCCAAAGAAAAACATATAGGCATCCTTCTGAATATTAACCTTCATCATGCGATGAAAGGAGACAGAGACAGAGAACCGCATTGGAGCACCGTACTGAAATCTCAAGGTCCAAATCAGGAGCAGAAGGAGAGAGAGCACGAGCAAGGAACTCAGGACCTCGAGGGGTGCACCCACACACTGAGACAATGGGCAGCCACTAGTTTATGTTGTTGACTTCTGCTCTAGTGTCTGCCTATTTCTATTACTATCAAATAACACAGACTAGGAAGTGTTGCCAGCATGTGCAGAGGGTTTTATGAAGTACTCCTGCTTTAATCACCTACTTTGGAACACATAACCCTCCCTTTGTAGATGAGAATGTCTGGAAGTATCGAGACTATGACTTCATGGAGGGTTGTTTCCCGTGAGTTAAGGCTTTATTAGAATATGCCTTATTTGAGTGGTGGGCTAATTTCTGGGCAATGTGCTTGTGAGACTGGCTTTAGTCTCCATCCTGCCATTTATGAGCTCATTCTGTGTCTCCTTCTTTGTCTATAAAATGAGGATAATTACAACAGTATAATACAGTGTGTAAAATCTGCTCATCACTGTGCCTAGCATATGGGAGAATTTGATCAATAATAGATGGTAATATTGGGTTGAAAACAACCATTTTCTGATGTTGGCTTGCCTATTTATTTTCAGTATAGAACCTGAATAAAATGGGAAATATATATGTCATTAAAGAAAGCCAACAAAAGCCCCAGTTCCCATAGAGAACTGGGCAGGGATCCAATGTCTCAAGATAAACAAAAGCAACAAGCCCCAAGGGGTAGTTTTGGTTCAGGACCAAGGACAGTATTCAGCTTGCTCCCTTGCCCTTGCCCTACTATGGCTGTCTATGGAGCTGAGTAGGGGGCCCCTACTTGAGGCTTCTTTGTTCTGCACTAACAACTAGCTCACAAAGCTCTCTGCACCTGTCCACGCCATTCCTCCCATCCCATGTGCTTTTTCCCTTCCTCTCTTACATGAAAGAAGTCTATCACAGTAAGAAGCAGGAAAAGCACAGAGATCATCTTTGCTGTTATCACTCAGCTCTGGCAGCCACTGACATTCTACAACTCTTTCCGAACTTGGCTTTTCTTAAATGAAACTTTGCAGAGCCCATGAGTCACTGTCTATCACCTTTCTTCCTGAGGTGACTTCGGGTCTTCTGTATCTTCCATCTCTCATCCCCTCCAGTTTCCTTTCATCAATTCAAGTCCTCCACACTCTGCAGAACCAAACAACACCTCGCTCCTCCCGATGACCTTTCCTGTCCGGAACTGTAGCACTCTACTTTGGAGGGCTTTCTGTGATCTATTATTTATGACTTTAATCTTGTACCAATCAGTACGCAGTTTGAGGTGACACTTCTGCTTGCTGGATGTGCAAAATCGAGCTCCATTTGGTTGGGGCCTCTGAGAGCTCATAGATCACAGAATGCAGCACGCAGGGGGATGTTGTTATATGGTGAAAGGAAATGCTTGGTAGGAAATGGCCCCTTTTTCCCTAGTTTTGCCCACATATTATTCCTCATGTAAACATTCAGGACCTCATGTTTAAAAAAATACTGGAAATGTTGTAAGAAGAGAAAGCATAGGATGTGTGCCTGGAATAACCCAGGCATCCATGATGCTCTTAAAAAGGAGACCTCATTTGTCTCTCTACCAGTGTCTTCAAAATATATATACTTTAAGTTGGAAATCCATGTTTGGTAAAAAGTGCAGATCATATTCGAAATTTAATGGGTTTATATTTTTCTGGCTTTTTCTTTGTGTGTGTCTCTGTGTTATGCATGTGTATTTGCACATATAAGTGTGTGTGCACACGAGTGTGCATACTTATGAAAGATCTGGTTAGCATTGAGTTAACTTGTTTGTTACCAATCTTATTTTGATTAATGTCTCTGAATGAAACCTCACCTCACTGAGTAGCACGGCGAGATGGCCAGTGAGCTCCACGTATTCCCCGTTTCCAACCTTTCCACTGCTAGAATCACAGGGATGTGCCTTCCCACCTGTCTTTGTTTGTTTGTTGTTGTTTCTTTGTATGTGTGGGTCCTAGGGATCTGACTTAAGTCTTCATGCTTGCATAGCTGACACTTGACAGAGAGTTCTCCACAATTTCATCTGATTCCTTCTTCAGACCCCAAAGGATTTGATATGGGAACTAAGCCTCATTCAGCTTTATTTTCAGGACCCAACACTGCTCCTTAGCATTGACTTATGGTTATGCCTATTGTACAGGCTCTCAGGGCTGCAAATTTTTGCCCTGTCCTTGGGAGCACATGGTCCAAATGGAAAGGTATCTTTAGTAGTTGATGAGGTGATACACAATATCAGTGCCTACTGTGAGCTTGGGATCTACTCTAGAGGGAGATGGATTTATATTCTTGTTGCCTCCTGCCCTGCCATTACAACAAGTCAAGACTGCAGGGGACAGTCCTTTCTCAGGGCCCTGCCATGTTGCAGCTTAGAGTGACTTTGTTTTCCTTAAATCTGACACTCTTGTTCTATCTCTGGCTTGTCTTTTTGCTCTGAGGCTGTCATCTTTCAGAGAGAGCCTCACACCACTCACTCGGGCTTTCCTGTCTCTCCTTGCATTTTTGTATGTTCAATCCCAGGACCCTGTCCAAGGAAGCTCCATTATACAGCTTTCCTGATCACTTCCCTCCTCTGTCTCCAAAGGCAGGAGAATGTGGCTTCAGATGTGCACTGTGAAGAATTCTGGCACCAAGAATCTGTCTTCTCCTACACATAGTCTCTGACAAATGTTACCTTAGTACACTGTGTGTGTGTGTGTGTGGACGCATGCACACGTGTGCACAAAACCATTTTATAACTAGTGACCTTTGAAATCTCTTGTTTCCTTTTATGAATTTAAAGTCATTCCTCTGAAACAGGAGTCAGAGACCTTTCCAGGTACCTTTTGGGTAGTCACAGAGAAAGTCAGAATCCCTTAACTCATGTTCTGGTTGAGAGAGCCAAGTTTGACCCAAGCCGTTCATAACAGGAGCAAATCCAGCAGAGAACTTGGTAGATAGAAGACCTTCATGGATTCTGATGTTTGCCATGTCTGGAGACAGCATTTACTTATTTTTGCTTAGTTATGATTGAAGAGAATAACGTGATATTATAGGTTTGATATGTAAGAATGTATTCATAGACTGGGATATACTTATCACACCAAACTGTTGGTAGGCAGGGTCTCACTTAATTATCTGGTAGGCATTCCTCACTAGAGAACTCAAGTATAGTCTAGAGCTCTGAATATTGATCAGTCTTAGCATCTAGCTTTCAAGAGCAAGACTGTATAACTCTTGTGTTTGGTTTCTTTTTTCCTCTAAAGATAATGTATTTCTTTCCATCCACTTTGCCTTCAGTTGAATAGTTTTAAGTCTTTTAAACCATCCATTTATGTGACAACTTTCAAGCAACTTCATCCAGGGAGTTGTGAGTTTTGTGATGCTTTGGATTTTCTTTGTACAATTAGTGTCTGTCTCCAGTCCTGTAGACCTCTGCCTTGCTATGCATAGCCCCCACTACATTGATAGCATTTGTTAAAATTGTTTATTTCCTATCTGCTTCCAAGTTTCTTTATAAGGATCTAGATATATCTAGCATCTTCCATCCCTCTTTCCTTCCCTCCCTCCCATTCGCCTTCCTTCCCTCCCTCTTCTTTCTCCTTTCTTTATCCTCTTTCCCTATCATTTATCTGTCCAGCTCTATCTATCTATCTATCTATCTATCTATCTATCTATCTATCTATCTATCTATTATCTATCTATCTATCTATCTATCTATCTATCTATCATCTATCTCAGTCTCTATGACTATAGTCAAGAAATGCCAGATTGAGATCTTTCCACCCCATCCACATCCCTTTTTTCTAAGTTCCTTCTGTCCACTGGAGAAGCCCGAAAGAGGATCTAGAAAGGGGGCTTTCTGGTGGGCATCAATGAATCATGGAGAAATTGCTGTTCAGACAGGCTGGGTCAGATCCTTCTGGCCACCTGACATCTGATGAGTCACCCAGACAGATAATGTGTCAGTGTCTTTTTCCTGCCTGGCCCTACATATCAAAATAGCCTGCTGCACCCTCCATCTGGGCCCACTGCAGGGAACTGACTTAACTCTCCAAGAAAGTTGACCTGGTGAGGAGGGGGGGAAGGCTTCCTCTGGCTGAGCTGGAGTTTAAACATTGTAAGGCAGTTTAAGAGAGGCTTGTCTTGTGTTGCACCCATCCAATCCAGGTCTCATGAACTAAGGTCCTCACCATGGCCATTCATTCTTCTGCTTTCCATTCGAACATTTCCTTTGTTAAGGTCTGGCTTTGTGACAATGAAATAATGCACAGTCCATGAGGGCTGATACGTACAGGGCCAAAACAACAACAGTTTGTGAGCAGCGAGCACCTACCATGCTAAGCAATCATTAGGCACAGTCCCCATTTAATTCTCAGGTTGACATTGCTCACTCTGAGAGATTCACACTGTGAGACCGAGGCTCAAGGTATTGCAAGTTCTTACAGCAAGAAGACGACAAACCTCAGTGCAGAGTAAGGGGACTGTAATTCATCATCTAAGCTAGAACATTTGGGAGTAAAAGGGGGAAACTGTTCATACTTGTGTCAGGTAGCAGATAGAAGGGTGGAGCATCCCGGTAAGCCATGGACAGACACCTGTTTGAACAGCAGTGTTTGGGGATCTGATGGCAAATGATTTCCTGCCCATTCATTGCTTCCAGAGAGAGTAACAGAAGCAAAGTCAGCTCCCCTATTCTCTTGTGGCTTGTTTTCTTCCCTCCTTCCCTCATCTAGAGATATTGGCATAAAGCCCAAACTCCTGTTTCGCTTTTGTATTGCTGTTTGTGTTTTTGTTTTTTCTTTTCTTTTTTCTTCTTTTAGGGAGTTCTATGGACAGTTCTAATGTGCTGCCAAGAATGATCAATGGTATAAACTTTGAGGGCAGAAAGTCATTCTAGTTTGTTAGTGGATCTCAGTAATTGATAGAGGGATATATAATAGATAATGAATATCTATTAGTGACAAAAACGAATCGTTTCAGGAATCAAACTATTCCCAGAGCCATGAGTAAGATATGTGTCACTGTCTTGGAGGGTTCTACATGAAGTTGCAATGCCCGTGATAGAAAGAGAAATAAGAACGAGGTATACTGTGGCAGCGTCCACCAAGCTTGTTTTCAGTTCCACCACTAAGGCAGAGCCAGTACTGTGTCTGAGCAGGAAAAAGACACGGTCTGATTGGTAATTTGGAAAGAACACTCCTGTGGTTGTGTTCCAGGTTAAGCCCAAGAGAAACTGGACACTGAAAGTATTTAGAACAAGTTTTTAAAAGAGCTACTGAGTGCCCAGCATAATATAACCTTTTACATAATTGAGAGACCGCCAAGCCTGGGCAATTCCACCCCAGCTTAGCATCACCCCCTGGACACACCCTCTTCACAGCAATCAGTCACCTCTGTTGGGTACCTGAAAGCCACTCTTTCAGGAGACCAATTTTCTCCCTTTGCTAGTTGGCTTCTCTCCCAATATTAGTACATCTGTCATGTTAAGTAGCTCGCTGGACAGAAAAGATCTAGGAAGATTTGAGAAAATAAGGGTCATTTCTATGACTATGGCTGATCTGTTTATGTGATTCTCATGAAATTATTTATTTTCCATGAATTTCAGGCCTTCTGAGGGTCAGGATATAGTGTAGTTTTTCAGCTGTGGACAGAGTGCAGGAGGGAGCTATAGACATGGGTGTTCCCCAAGCCTGGCTGTGGTACCCATCACCCCACCAAAGCAACCCAGGGAACTTTGCTGTTTGCAATCCTATGTCCTGAAGTTTCCCACAAAGCATTACCCTGTCTGCCTGGGAGACCACAAGACTCTATGAAATGAAAGACACTGTTGACACTTATGGCGACTGGAATCCTATCTATATAAACCAGGTGATGTGAGGACCGATTCATTAACATTTTGCAGTCAGATGATGAATGGTGGAACCTCTTTGATTAACTCTTTAATTGACCTCCCTCAAGGGACAGGCAGCATGTAAGATAGTTCTAAACCAGTGGGGACTGGTGGTGTTACAACTCTGTACTTTGAATCAGTTGAACACATTTTCTTCCATCTTTGAGCAAAGCCTATGCACTGCTTTCTGCATCCCCCCTCCTAGCTTCCCAGATTCTACCCTCTTTCTTTGAGCATCCTCCTCCCTGAAGCCTTCCTCTAATCTCCTGTTGTTACTTTATTCCTCCAGCTGATTGCCTAGTCAGCCCCATTCTGATATTTCTTCATTCATTCCCTAAACATTTAGATACATGTACCCTTAAGTATTTCACATTGGGGTTCTTTAGTCATAAACATTTGACAGACTCAAGCTGACTTCCATCCACATCTCTTGAGCCTCAGTGAACTTACTGTACCTCTGACTACAAAGCTGACTGGAACTCTGATCTTTAGATTCGCAGCTCCTGTAGGAGGGTAGCACTGGGTGAGGATGTTGGATGAAGTTTTAATAGTCACACTGACAGTGTGTATTGCATATTGCAGAGCTACCACTGTCAAACTATGTTATACATCAAGAAACAGAGTCACAAGGAAAGCAAACACTGTGCTCAGAGTCACTCAGCCAGATTTGATGGAGACATGATTAACCTCTGCTGCTGACAAGTCCTCAATCTAAGTTAGGAAGCATCTTCCTGGGGAGATGCTTGAATGAGGAGGAGGGAGATTCATCATAAATCAAGAAACAGGACGATGATCATTTTTCCAAGGAGAGTGGATGGAAGTAAGGGCAGCCTCAGGGACCTGGCTGAGACAAGGCATATTAGAGCTCAAACTGGGAGTTTAAATAGTGATACCAAGTTAGGAAGTAAATTCTCTGTATGATGCAGCCTTTTTTATATGCTGGTTCTAATCGCAATTTTCGTATCAGTTTCTTCCATTAAAACATATGAAAATTGAGGCTCATGGTGATGTCACTACAGACGGACGCTTGACTCCAGCTGAACCTGGGTGGTTTTAATGTGCAGCCAATGACCCAACAACATTCCACACCCTTTCTACAATGAAAACCAAGAAAGAGAACCACTGAACTACTTCTGCAAAGCAGCCACTGTTGGAATTCCTCTCCTTCTTTCGTCTGGATTTGTAAACAGAGGCCGTGAGTCTGTGGAAGCCAAAGTAAACAGTGGCAGATGCAAACAAGGCTTCCAGTGAGGAGAATCCTAATGGAATTATTGGTGTGTATGAGTTGTCCCCAAGGACTCTTGTCTTCGCCGTGGTGCAGATATCTGGGTCTGGGGGGGGGGGGGGGTCTGCAGTTGGCTGCAAAGTATCTTTGGGCTATCCAGTTGCAGCATGGTGACCTGCTATAGGCAGGGTACCACACTCTGGATGACTGGCTGATAGTCTGTGTTCACTTCCAGACTTATTGATGAGCCCTTTGAAAAGAGGCAAGAGTAAAAAACGTTTGTTCTTATGTGGAGCTAGGACACCCTGCTTTAACAACTGCTATTAGTTGTTCCTTCATCTAATAAATATTGGCTGAGTCCTGTGACCGTTAAAATTGGACTGTCAATCTGATTGCTATTGATAAATGCCTAGGGGATTAGTGACATGCTCTTCTAGGTGTGCCTGTGTTGTGGCAGGGCTGGAGAGGGTTAGATCATAAAAAAACTGACCAAAACACATGGTTTAATTTACCTTAGAGCAAACCCACCCAGAAGTAATGGAACTGAAAGGCGGAGCCTGATGGAAAAGGAGGTCACTGGGTATGTGTTCTTGGGAGTTCGGCCTTACGTAGGGCCCTTACTGCTGCTGTCCCCTTCTGCTTCTGTTCTTCCATAGAGTGAGCTGCCCAGCATGCCTGGCTCTCACAAATGAGATGAACTCAAGCCTTTGAAGCCAGGAGTCCATATAAAGCCCTTATGTTAGGTGTTGGGTCACAGTGATTAAAAAACTTCACTCACACAAGTCCTTTCAACATAATAGGCTCTATGCTGAGTTATAGAATATAGCAGTGATTGAGATAGTCCCTGCCCTCAGAGAGTTTATCCAGTTTACTCCATGGAGACAGTGAGAAAAGAATATGTGGCCTACAACAGGGTTAAAAGTTAAGGACCGAGAAGTACAGGGAAGACTTTTCAGAAGAAACGTGTGTTGTAGAATGCAGTCTTCAGATCAAAACATCTGCCATCATCACTGTGTCTGCCGTGCCTGCTCGATATCCCCTCAAATGAGTTGAGGGTGGGGAGGCTTATTGCACCCTCACGAGTATCCAGCCATCGTTCCCCACAGTCATTTGTACATACTTCTACTCTATTTGCTTTACCTCATGATCTGATAGAGGTGCCCCAGTACATAGACTGGAGAAGGCTAACAGAAAGGGTCTCTCCAGACCATGGAGGAGCTATCACGCATGTCAGAGGCAGAACCTCCAGTGTGGCTGCTTAAAGGTCTCCCATGATGCTCTAGTGCATGACTTTTTATCTATGACCTGTAAGTAAGGCTAAAAAGCTATTCATCCCCTAGTGTGAACTTTGGTGAAGTCATGCTTTTGGATAACTGTTTGGACCTTCTGAGAAGTTGTAGGTATTGCTTACATCTCACCAAGGAAGAAATTCTCACTGCAAAATGACAGAATAAAAATGTCAAAGCAAAGAGCAGGCTGGGAAGACATCTGAGGTTAGGACATCTTTGGTAAAGGAAAGATTGCGTTTAGGAGCTGTAGAGAGGAGCATGTGTAGTGATCTGAATGGGTATGGGCCCCATAGACTCATGTGTTTGCATACTTTGTCCATTAGAAGTGGCATTATAGAAGGTGTGCCCTTGCTAGAATAGGTGTGGCCTTGTTGGAGAAAGTGCATCACTGTGGAGGCGAGTTTTGTGGTCTCTTAAGCTCAAGTCCTGCCAGTGTGACACAGGCTCCTGTTGCCTGCGGATCAAGATGTAGAACTCCCTCTTCCTTCTCCAGCACCACGTCTGCCTGTACACCACCTTGTCTTGCCATGATGATAATGAACTAAACATCTTAAACTGTAAGCCACCTCTAATGAAATGTTTTCCTTTATAAAAGTTGCTGTGGTCCTGGTGTCTCTTCACAGCAATATAAACTCTAACTAACATAGCGTGGATACCAGAAACATGTAGGGAACCAGGACTTGGGGAATATCTGGGCATGGCAATTTGCAAATCCATCAAAGAGTATGAGATTAATGGGAGACTATACCTCATTCCTCCCAGAAAGCGTTCAAACTGGACAATATGACTTATCCCAACTGATGCCAGAAATTGTAAAAGGTGTCTCTGGATCATTATTAGGGTCCAATTTCAGTCATCTAGTAGGCATGTAAAATAGTGAATGCCAAGGTATCAGCCACGAATATAAAGGAAAGTTACTAATTAATTCATTAAGTGTCTTTTGAGAACTCCTGTTCTGTAGGCATGCATGTGATTGGTTTTTTACAATTTGATTCATTATCTAAATAACATTCATACATATCAATTGGCTGCTACATCTTAGCCTTCTTTTGCTCATAAATCCTCTATTAGCTTTCTAGGATCACCAAAATAAGATAAAACAGACTGGGTGGTTTGAATAGCAGAAATTTGTTTCTTGTAATTCTGGATGCTTAAAGCCAAGGTCAAAGTGTTGGCAGGATTGGTTTCTCTTGTGGTCTGTGTCCTTGGTTTGTGGGTTATGGTACTCTGTGTCTTTCCTCTGCACATACTCCCTAATCTCTTCTTTTATAGGACACCAATGATGTGTCAAGGACCACACACATGGCCCCATTTAACTTAGTTTAAGTCTTTTAAGGCTCTATGCCCAAATACAACCGTTGTGTGGGCTAGAGGTTTAACACATCAGTTTTGGAGGGACATAATGGTCTCTTTCCCTCACACTTTATTCAAATGAGCCATTTGCTTTGCACTGAATTGTTCTGCCATTTTCTTTCTTCTTCCCTGGGGTTTTCTATGTTTCCTGTAAATGGTACATAGATACTTGTTGGATGCTGATTTGATTTTTTTTTCCCTTCAAGTTAGAATGTTACATTAGGGCTTAAACTCCTCAGATGGTGAACCATACACTCAATGTTTATCTTCAAAGCTGACTCAAGTGTTGCCTCCCCAGGTAACTTCCTCTCACCCTTCTTCCTTCTCTGCCTGACTGCTCCTCTATAGGAAGCTCCACTTCCGTGATGTCTTCTTCCTCCAGCCTGCTTTTCATGAATAGTTTGCTATTTACTTGTGATCTCCTACCCAGTAGGCGGAGCTTCTTCAAGCTCTGTACTGTGCCTTTAAAATTGTTGTTGTTATAGTTGCTTCTTCTTAGGAGCTGCTCAATGAATACTTAAGTGATTAAAGGGTTGCTCCTGAGTAGCGCTCAGAATCTAGCTCCAAATGGGAGCTACCACAGAGCTTGTAAATTTCATTGTAGCTCAGTTAGGCAGTACCTGTATAGCATGCACAAAGCCCTAGGCTCCATCCCCAGCATCTCACAAACCAGGTATGGTAGCTCATATCTCTTATCTTAGCATCAAGGAATTGCAGGCAGGAGAATTTAGAAGTTCAAGGTCATCCTCAGCTACAGAACCAGTCTGAGGTCAGTCTGGGATATTTGAGATGCTACCCTGCCAGATAATGATTGATACCCCAGGATTCAACTCCAAATACGTCAGGGAAGAGGCTTTGAAGAGTATTCTCAGTGACTGCAATGTTCAGTCAGATTTAAAATCCACTCAGCTCTAGTGCATGGTAGTAGTTCTGTTATGGGTCAGGCCAGCAACAGTATAGGTCTCTACCTGGAAGTTTTGCAGATTCCTCAGGGTTCAGCTATTTGTGTTTAGTTTGTCCTCCATGTGACTATGATGCAGGCCAAAGATTGAGAAGCTGGCTCAAGCCAGGGGTCAACACGCATTGTAAGACAAACAGTTCCAGTGACTTTAAACTTTCCGGTACCATTGTTCCAGCCTTTCAGCATTGCTGTTGTTCCAGCAGTTATAGACATTATGCAAATGCTTGGCTCATGCTCTAAGAAAATTGTATGTAAAAATAATCAGGAAGTTGGCCGAGGCCTTAGTTTGTCAACTTCTATTCTGTCAGGTATTGCTGTGTAACCAGTCACTACATGAGTGGGTTTAAACCAGAATCACATCTGTGGCCCAATATGATCCAGGTTTGTCTGAAGGAAAGGGATGGGAAAACAGGTACCACATCTAGGTACAACTGCATTGTTATAGACAGGTGGCAGGGGAAAAGCACAGGGCAGGAAGAGATGAAGAATGAGGATATCTATTCCGTAATGGCTGAAGTGACCTAAAGGTCATAGGTGATTGGCCATGTAGCCAGGGCCTTGTAAACACTGATTATGCATTATAATCTACTACTGCATTGTGATTATTAATCATTCTTTTGCTTGCTTTTACACAAGTCAGGGCTGGATAGTGGATGCGATTGTTTATTCCTTATGGAACGCTGTTAGCAGCATCCTCAGAGACAGATGTCATTAACCATTAGCGCTCGCGACAACAGGTAGAGGGAGTCATTGGCCTTAGCAGCCTGTCTTGGTGACAGAACAGTTTGTTCTCAGTGCCGTGGGCTGTTTGTTCAGAGGAAGCCCTAGGACAGGTTGGCCATGACATGATCACTTGCTTTTTCTAAGCAGGTATATCATTCCTGACAGCCTGCACTGGATACGGATGGAGAACGCCAACCCCAGTTTGAAAGAAGATGACTTGCTTGACTGGAGCTTAGCTGACATCCCCAGTTAATGAGAGCACAGGCGTGGCCCCTTTGACGTGAGAAAGATGAAGGAAGATGGAGCAGATTGGTCCTCAGAGATCTGTGTTTATAGACAGTGGCTAACCTGCAAGGACCACTCTGGGCTTCATTTGCCTTCCAACCTCCATCCTTCTCTGGTTTTCCCAGAATGTTTTCTGGGGACCACTTACATCAGCGTTACCTGGGGAGTTAGTAACACAGACACATTTCTGGGCCTGATGCTCGCAGATCCTGGTTTGTGAGGTTGATGTGCGACTTCCTTGTTCGAAAAGCTTTTCGGTACTTGTGATAAACAGCACCATGGAAGTGGCATTCGTCCATTACTTGTAGATTCAGATGCGTAATTACATGATCACTCAGCAACTGGGGTTCATAGAAAGCTGATCAAAGCTGGAGAGTTCTGAGTCCTTAGCTCTTAAAGGGCCAGGGCCAAGTCTTATTTATCCTCACATTCTTGGCAAGGTGTCTTGGAGCATGTGAAGCCTTTTGTTTATAGGACTGGAGATGGGACCCAGGAAAGCTAAATGATTCACTTGTGGCTTTGCTGTTGATGCAATGCAGAGTCACCTGAATCCTTACTCTGCCTCTGCGCTCTTCAGGATCTGGCCTCTCCAAACTGCTTCTTGTAAAAGGGTCCCAATGTGTGAAGTGTATCTGATGCGTAAAACTATGCTGAGTGGTTTAAGCTTGTGATTGCCTTTTATTCTTTATTGATTATGATCTGTTAAATTGACATTATCTACTCCACTTTATAGGAAAAGTGCAGAAAATCCCATGACTAGTGAGGGTGGAAGAAAATTCCTAACAAGGTTTCTTTTGTGAACACTGTGGCAGAAACGCCATGCAAGAAACTCTTGCCTTTAATCCCAGCACTCGGGAGGCAGAGACAGGCGGATCTCTGTGAGTTCGAGACCAGCCTGGTCTACAAGAGCTAGTTCCAGGACAGGCTCCGAAACCACAAAGAAACCCTGTCTCAAAAAATCAAAAGAAAAAAAAACCTCTTGGGGTGCTAATGGTGCTGTAAGTGGCGTCCTTGGAAGGTCAGTGTATAGAGAACCACCATTGCACACACCGAGGGTTCCTGTTGCTCTTCAGTGATGTGGTGGGAATCAAGTCTTGGTGGAGCTGGGTTGTGAACCCATGTTCATTGGATACACCCTGTTGCATTTCCCAATGAGCCCTTGGCTCCCTATCAACCCACCGTTGGGGAATCTCCATGTGAACTTACACAGAATGTAAATGGAAGATGTAAACTAGACGCTAGGACATTTTAATCTACAAATGTTACTGTTTTCCAACTTCATGTGGAAAGGTCCCAGCAGACACCTGGAAGTGACTACTTCTGGGATAACAGATGATAGAAGCTCATTTACCTAAGGTGAAGAAACTTTGCTATTGTTGATACTTGCATAGACACATAACTTCTTAAAAAGCTTTAGCCGTGTATTATCGTAATAAGCTGCATATATCTGAAGTGTTTAGTTTGATAAGTTTTGACATGTAGACACATCCATAGTTAGGATAATGATTATATCTATCTCCCCCAAAGGTCTTATTATAATCCCTTTCTCTGGCCCTTCCTTAACTACTTTTTGTTTCTTTCAAGGTACTTATAATTTATTTTCTATATTTTTACTACATGTAGTTATTTTCATATATCATTTACTACTTTTTATTGTTTGGTGATATACCATTTTTTAGATGTTTATGACTTGTGTATCCACTCACCCATTGGTAGTTATTTTATTAGATTCGATAGATATAAAATTCTGTCTAACTTCTATTACTGAAATAAATGGAAAACTAAAAATTTACCATATTTTCCACATTACTCAATAATAGTTATAAAAGATAAAGACAACTAATATAGAAAATAACTACTTTAGTTAAACTTTTATCATTTCATAATTATGACTAAACAAATTGAGTGAAAACTAATTTTCCAAAGTAGACATTATCGTCATATTTTTACACATAGTTTGTAATTAGACACATCGGCTTGCTTCCCACTTACTAACTTGTCTTCTATTTTAATAATGGTCCAGTAGCAAGACAAACCTCACAGAAATGTATTGCTGGAGTAGTAGAAAAGATTTTAGAGCTGTTACTGCAATTTCACGACACTGTCTTACTATTGGTTTTTATCTATAATTAAGCAAACGACACCACATGTTGAGAATTTATTTTCCCAGAGTTCTACTCCAATTATTTACTTTGTAGAGTTATTTTAAAATATAAATGGTTTTTAATGAAAGATACACATAATACCCTTCCCACTTTTGGTTTTCAGTTGGAAAACTCATCTTAGGATGGGCAGCTGTAACCCATCTGAAATGCATAGTCAGCAGGAGTCTTAGAGTCTGTGTAGTGGGAACCCATGTCTGGCTCACTGGGCATATACATATTTATTGGACACATACACACATGCTTCTTAGGAAAACACTCACGGAGGAACAGCTGGATCACCTGGGAGAAACAGATAGGCCATTTAAGAAGCTGCGACTCCATTGGCCACCGTGGGCACACTGTTTGTATTTCCCAGACTTCTAGTTCTTTGACAGCCACGTCAGCACTTGGTATCATCAGCCCTTTTCATGGCTGATCTAATGGGTAGGTACTACAGGTGTGGCAGTTTTGTTGTCCTAGAGCTCTGCTGTCTGGGTCCGAGGCTGTGAGCTCCATCCATGTTCTTCTACCTGGATTCCTGGATTCCAGGCTTCCTCCTCCCAGAGTGACTGAGTTCTGCGCTCTGAGCAGATGCTCACAGACTTCCTTTAGGCAGACAGCTGGGATAGTCCAGGTTCACCTGACCTGAAAGCCAGGTAGGTCCTTTGCCCCATCAATTACTACCTCACCTCTTTGGTAGGCATCGCTATTCTAGGTATTGTGTGTGTGTGTGTGTGTGTGTGTGTGTGTGTGTGTGGTGTTTTCTTAATCCATTGCATCATATTTTCCCCTTTGTCTTTCCAGCAGGATGGCAAATTGCATGCCTTTTGATTTGTTCAGAGTAGAGACTTCTTTCACTTCCAATGTTTTTCATTCTCTCTGGTCTTATGTAGGAGAATGTCTAGTTTCTCCTCCATGGGAAAACAACAGACACTCCCAATGGTTCCAAGTACCTGTGTGTAGTGAGTGTTCAGAGCTTTACACTGAAGCGTTGGTACCCTAGGATGAACCTTAGCCTTATCTCTGTTTATAGTCACTGCTCCCCCTATGGGTTATAGAAAACAAAACAAAAACAAAAACAAAAAAATTAGGAAACAAAACTAAGAAGTAGTTCACGAGTCTAATGGTTGGCACTGATTGTTCACTGAGTGTGGACTGGGTACCACGTCTTGACAGATGCTTTCTCTATAAAACAGGAAGGATCAAAGAATGAGCCATGGCTGCCTCTTTTCAGGAGGCTCACATTGTTCGAAGGACCAAAATTCATGAGCAAGTCCTTATCATGCATTTACATATAAGGATCTGAGTATATTGCAAGTTAGTTCCACATCAGTGGAATGAGAGCTGCAGAGCCTGCTCAATGTAGACCTCAGGGAACATTAACTACTGTTGTTTCTACACACGTCATCCGTGTCTTGTGGCCCTTAAGATCACCAAGATAACCATGTCTGTGTTCTCAAAGGGGAAGGAACATGTGGAAGACTACCCAAGGGATGTTCTTTTTACGTCTTTGTTTTTGTTGTGTGTGTATGGGTGTTTCACATGCATGTATACCTGTGCACCATGTACATGCATATCTCTTGGGAAATAGAGGATGTTATCAGATCCCCTGAAACTGGAGTCGCAGATGGTTGTGGCTACAATATGGGTGCTGAGAATTGAACTTAGGCCCTGTAGAAGATCAAGTGCTTCTAACCACTAATTCAGTGGTTCTCAACCTTCCTAATGCTGTGACCCTTTAATACAGTTCTTCATGTTGTGGTGATCCTCAACCATAAAATTATTTTGTTGTTACTTCATAACTATAATTTTGCTACTGTATGAATCATAATGTAAATATCTGATATGTGACCCCAAAGGGATTGCAACTCACAGGTTGAGAACCACTTCACTAAGGCCCCTCCCCCTCTTTCTCTTTCTCTCCCACCCAAGGGTTGTTTTAACACCCAGAGCAAGGAGTGATGTTCATCATTTCATTCACCAGAGCCTGGCTTCCTGTTTACATCCTACAGTAAGGAACTCTGGGAAATGTGATCAACCTGTGTCTTCAAGAACGAAAGACACAGGTCGACTGTAAATGGCATGGGGGCTTATGGATTCTTCTAATATTAGGTTAGGATTTTTCCTAAGAAATTTTCTATGGTGACTCTTAAACAGTATTTAATGGTGAGAGGTGGGGCCGAGGCTGTCATGTGCAATTGATGTTGGCCTGTGGCCTTTGTACAATCGCAGGCAGGAGGAAAGGAGTAAGTGGAGTATAAAGTAGTGTCCAGCTGGGCCACAGAAAGGCATGTGTGGGCACATCTGCTTCCTACCTTTTATAATGGTCTGTAATTAGCAGGTTGCCACAAAGGAACACAAGGCCCCCTCAGTGAGGTGGTTTTAAGCCACAACAGGAAATAGAGGCAGCAAAGGCAGACTGTAGAAAGACAGTCGTCTGTAAATCAATACTGCTCTTGAGTGCGACACAGGGGCAGCCATCTATTCTGTTACTCTAAATCCTGACTGTAGGTCTCTGTTAGGTCTTGCCTAATTGATTGTTTTTAGGACTTTGTAGTTAGACCCAGTCTTGAGGTTGCCCTCTGTACCTACTAATCTCATTGAACTCGTTTGCTTAACTTCTCTGTGTCTCGGCCTGGCTCTGCTATCACTGTTCCCGACAGTACAATTCTCTGTGACGACGATTCACCTTCTCTTTATCCTTCATGGGAAATTTGTCCTCGTCTGTTCCTACCAAGCTCTGATTCTCTCTTGGGTACACCTAAGGTAACAAGCCACTGAGGTATCCCATAGTAGTTCTTAACGTCTTATATTACAACTACTTGTTTATTTGTTTATATGCTTGTTGCTTCCAAATAGATTGTGAGTCTACCACTTTGAAAAAGTGAGAGAGAACTTAATTTTATAATCTGTTAAACTTGTCGAAATGAAACTCTTCATTGTTGGTATGCCATTCTTAGAGTACTGTTCAAGCATCTTGCTGTGGCTCACAAAGCTGGGCACTCTCTCTTATTCCTTTTTACCTGGCCATAGGGTTTTTTTTTTTTCATTTTATCTAAAGTGCCAGTTCCTTTCTTTCCCCTGCTATGTACATGGTCAACTCAATGTATGGTCTCAATGTGTGTGTCATTTCATCAGATAAGCCATCTTAGACCTGAAACTAGAGACGTGTTCTTTTATTTTTTTCAATGTTTGAAGTTTTAAAAATTTCCCAGCTATAGTTCCATGTATATTGGGATTAAATACTCATTGCAGCTTGGTAAATATGCTTATTGCATGCATGCAATAAACCAGAAAATGAGAGCGTGGGTCTCATTGTTCATATGATTTTATCATGTTCATTTATCTGCTAACTTATTTATTGCTTATCTCTTTCACTTGAATCAAAGTTTATCATAGGAGAGAATGTATTTGAATTATGGTAATATTACCACAAGTAGCATATATCAGATGTAGTGGATACTCAGTGTATATTGAATTAATATAAGTACAAAAGTACTAAATATTTGGTCTTCCTATTCTCCTTTATATTGGGATCACAGGCACAGATGTGTATCTTGGGGGTTGAATGACTGAGCAGATGCGAGTTTTCTAAGATGAAAAGTGGAATATTGAATTCTTTTAATGTAATAGGAATTCCTTTTGAATATTCAAATGAGCAAATAGCAAAATTGGAAAGATGACATGGCAATTGAATATATACTTCTCTTGAATGGTATCTGAGTTTGGTTCCCAGAACCTGTGTTGGGTGCCTCATAATCACATGTAACTCCATCTCTAGGTGATCCATATTTGGACATGTAGCATATATATATATATATACACACACACACATATATATATATCCACAATTAAAAATAAACATTCTTTAAATGAATTAATTGGAATTACATCAACCAAATTCTATAGGAAAGGCATGGGAGTGGCATCTGGGCAAGACATGAGTCTTTCGGTGTGCAGAAAATAAATTCTTCCTTGGACATTAGTCTACAGGGAAAATTTTCAAAAAAAAAATCAGTAAATGGCCAGAATTGGTGTGGTAGCTGGAATATGTGGTCAACCATTAATAGCGGGAAAAGGATGGCCACCAGTGCATGGGGGCTGACTCATACTAGCTCATATGACCCAAGGATGCTGATTTCTTCCAAGTTCCTCCTGGAGGGGGTTTGAAATAGACTTAATGAGAACATACTTCCACCAGGGAAGTTGACAGTGCTTTAACTTTGGCTTTAAAATCAAGACTTTGAAACCCATTTTTCCAAAAGTTTTGGGGAATAATAATAATTTTATGAACATACTAATTTCATGAACACAGCTGCAAATCTTAATTGGGCTTTGAGTCTCAGGGATGGGAGTAGATGATTGGGCAGGATGGAGACTCAGGATTTCCAAGTACTGTGGTGCCTGGCGTTGTCAGTTACGGTGGTTCATGCACACACAGCTCCCTCAACATGTGTACATATGCACACATCCATTGACTACCTCAGTGTAATTGTGGCAATTATTTCAAAAGAGAATGCTTGGCTGTAATCGTGATACAGTCATAGAAAAGCTATCTTCAGAGAGAGAGAGATTGGGCAGCAATTTGCTAGAACTGTGAAGAAAGGAAGCTCAGAGATTTCTAGAAACATCTCTGTCCTTCGAGCTCCGTGATGAGTATTTCCATTTTGGATCTTCATATTGAAGTTAGACATATTTTATCCTGTTGATCATGGCAGACTGTCATAGATAAAACCATTAGAACAGGAGCCATAAAACGTCTGTGTGACTCTGGATAAGTCACACATTTCCTTTGTTTTGGCTTTGGTATCTGTTTTGGTAAAACAGAGAAAATGTTCGGATATTAGAACCCATCCCATGTAGACAAAGGTGCAGGATCCGTTGGTGCTGCCTGCAAAATAGTTAGAGGTGAAATGGTCAGAGGTCTGGCTGAGACTCCTACAGATGAGCTGAGAAAGAGCTTGTGTGAATTTGGAAACGGGGTATATCATAAGACAGTGAGGTCTCTGTGCAGCACTAGCTCCAGCGTCATCATATGGCTGTCATCATATTCCTGCTAACAACCACTTCAAAATAAATCAAGCGTAGTATCATAGCACAGCAGCCATGTATGCCATGTACACAGATTCTGTGGTCATGGATGTGCAAGAAGTCCAGAGAGGTTGTCTTGTCTCTGCTGCATGATGCTGGGGGCATCAGGTCAGATGCATTCAGTGGCTAGAGATGCCTGGAAGAGGAGCTAGGATGATTTGCAAGCTTGCTTGCTGAAGACTGCTCACCAAGTCCCTACAAATAGTCATTAGGGCATGGGAATGCTTCAAATGTTATAGCTTCTAGGAGGTCATACTTCCAACCTGGTTGATCAAGGGTTTTTGTTTTGTTTTATTTTGTTTTGACATGCTCAGAACTGCACTTAGGGCCTCTCATATACTGCTATTGAGCTATATTCCCAGTTCTTTCTTGAGATTTTTTTTTTAAGAGAAAATGTTCCAGCAAGCATAGTAGAGGACTGTAATCTTTCCCTGTGCAGACTCAAAAGTCATATCATGTCATTTATGTTGATTTATGTTATACTTTATTGAAGCCATCATGACTTGGTCATGCTTAAATTCAGGAAACACAGACTCCATTGCTGAATGGGAGGAACATTTAAGAGCTGACATGCTTCAGATAATCGGAGAGCTTACAAACCTTTCTTGAAATAGTAAGAATATAAAATAAAGTATGAAGAAGAATAAATAAAAATAAAAACAATGATCATTATGGCTATTATTGTAGGGTGTAGTTATGGAATAGACTCACGCATGCTTTGCAAAATTTAAGCCACTCAATTGTCATAATAACCCAGAGAAGCAGTGCTATTTTTATACCTACTATGTAGTTAAGAGAGAGAAGCATGGACAGGTAAGATGACTTTCTAAGGTACTTACTGCTTGTGCTCGACATAGTAGGAATAGCAACACCTAATAGATATAGAATATTCACTAAGTGCCTGGCATATGGTGAATCTACATGGTGAAGTATATTGGACTTTGCCAAACACCCTTTATTAATTGTCTTAGTTCTTAAAATATTCTTGCAATGTGTGTACATTCAATCTACTGTCTTGCACCAGAGAAAACTAAGGCTCAGTGAAACTACCTGCTCAAAGTTAGGACTATAGAAAAAAAATCATCTCATTTTTGCCTTCTCTGAAGTCTGGGGCCTGGAACATATTCATGGGAGAAAGGGGAGTGATGGGTTAGGGAGGCATCTTTCTGTGGATCTCGGCACAGTGGGATTTGTACAAGGCTTAGTGCATCTGAAGGAACAAAGGAAGAAACTGTTCTGAGATAAGGAGACAATGATTGTGTATTTGTAAGTGGTGTGTGTGTATGTGTGTATGTCTGTGTTTGTTCCCTGGTGGGAGTAGGAGAGGTCCACCCACTAGGCATTAATTTACAGCTAAGCATACTCTTCCCAGTGCTCAGCAAGGTAGCACTTCCAAATCACTGCCCAGGAACTCTTAGAGTGCTGGTAGCATCTCTGCCTTACAAAGAATCAGAGGTCTGGGGATACATAAGGCCTGCAGTTAGATGATCACTCCATATGAAGCTCAGAGTTCAGACAAGAGAAATGGGGGCAGACTAGACCACTCTGTAGATCTGGGATGACTTATTTAAGTTGGCACAGACAAAGGAAGAGTGTGAGAACCTGAGGTTCTTGGTGAAATTCACGTGTCTTTGCATCCATCTCTCTTATTCAAAACACATTCAGATGTCACCTCCTCCCGAAAGCCTTCCAGTTCTCTCCAAATCCTAAGCGATATATATGCTGTCTCTCTAAGCTCTTGTCCCTTCTGCAAGCTCTTGTTTCTCCAACTATACTCTTTCAATGAATTTCTCTTTCCTACCAGGCAGCAGAGACAGGGGCAATATTTTGTCACCATATCTCAACATCTTGTTTGGTGTTCAGGAACAGAAGGTTCTTTTGCAAGTGCTAGATCAACGGGGTTTGATGATTTCCCGAGTGAGCACACTATGAATAAGAGTGGAAAGAGAGGGACTTCAGAGTTAGAAAGGCAGAGAGGAGAGCAAGGATAGATCTTCTGGATAGAGGCCAGAGCAAGAACAAAGAGAAAGGTCCAGAAGGGCTTCTTCTGCAGAAGGTCCAGAGGGAAGCTTGGCCATAGCATTGGCATTTTAGGGAGAAATTTGTAGCAACATTGGAGACAGAGGCAGAAAACACGAATGCGTAGTTCCTTCGTGCCCTAGAGGTTTCGGGTGGCCTGGATGTTGCTCTGTTCACATCTGTTCATCATGGCTTCCTCTTTGACCTGAAAGTCACATGCTGATTCATCCATCAGTCACTGACAGTCTGGATTCCCCTTTGCTGTGCTGTTCTAGAAGCCTTCAGCTGTCATTTGATGCTTATTAAGAAGAGTGAGTGAGTCAGGATAGTGGCTTTAGACACAGTTTCCACCCTGGTCCTTCCCCTTTCTCTCCTTGCTGAACTATTCTGAGCCTGCATACTCAAAAGGCTCTGTAGAGAGTAGGAAGAACTCGGGCTCTGGGGCACCAGAACTCCAGGGAAATTTTAGCTCTGCAGTTTACTTACTATGCAAGCTAGAACAGGTTTATCCTAAGGTAGCATATGTAGGGTTGCTGTGAAGTCTGAGGAAGATTAAACACTAAGGCTTTGCACAGGATTTGGGGCATACTCAACATGTAAAAGGTATTCACAGTTCCTTTGAACAGAGAATTATTGGGTAGGTTCTCATTCTTCAGCATGTCCATGAGAGGGCTATCTCAGTGTGTATTTCCAGTGGAATTCTGGGAACCATTTCCTCCTTCCTTTCCAGTTGACTGCTGTGGGTCATCCCCGGTATGGCATTCTTTTCTGTGGCTCTCTGAGATGAGAGGAAGGGAGACACCAATAGACCAAGGTCAACAACAGCTCTGGAAGGGCTACCATTTCTTGGCCACTTGGACATCTGTGGACTTGAGACTGGATGAGTCTGTGAACTGGTTTGTGCTTTGTGATCCTATTCGTCAGTTTCATCCCCTGTTTAGTAGTAAGAACAGGCAACAGAGCATGCTGCTGGGCACAGCTGGCAGAGTCTTTGCTTCCTGGTTTGGGCAGGCTCTTAAACTCTACTAGATGGCTCATCCCCACAGTGGCCCCCTGACTACTGCAAAACAGGCCACTAGCCCCATTCCTCTCAAGAATCTGATGTCTTTAGAAGCAAAGAAGTGCTGACCCTTGCTGCCTGCACATCCTTTCTGCCCCGAGCCTGACAGGCAGACTCTGTGCTCTCTTTCACCTATGACCTCTGTCAATAGGAGGTGAAACCATCCTTGGCCGTACCCCATCTCTTCCAAGTCCTCCTTCAGCTTGACGTCCTTGTTCTTCACAGTGAATGAGCATATAAATCCTGTCCTTCTCCGTCAGCATAAAGAGCAGCTCCTACCACCCCCCACATAGCTCTGGTGGAAGCAGCTAAGAAACTGAGAGTCATAAAACACACATTCCCAGCTAGCGACTCACCAGTTTTATACGAACAAATCGCTTAACCTCTCTGAGCCACAACTGTTCATATTTGAAAGGGTGGGGATCATGCTAATTGCCCCGTTCCCCCCCTCCACCCCATTTACTGTGAGAATCCAATGAGATAATGTCTATGGAAGTGCTCTGTCAACCCAAAGCTGTTATTACACCGCAATGGCCTGTTATTATTAAAAACTGGTTTTCCCCGATTCCTCCATCTCTCCCTCCCTCTCTATCTCCTGACTTGACTGAAGATTGAGGCTCAATGGAAGGACTGTTTTGGGGCTGGAAACTAGTAAGAGCTGTGTCTTGCCTACCCAGACATCTTAGGTTCAAAGGGAGATAATACGTGACACCGGAAATGTTCTTGGTTTGACAATTGAGAATCCTGATGGAAACAGCTTTAGCGAGGTGGGAAACGTACCACACAACCCAGTGAGTAAGTCTTGCTCAGTAGGTGCTTCCGGGGACATTGCTGCACGATGCACCCCACACATATTGCTTCGATCGCTTCTTTGATTTATTGTCACTTTTTTGGGGAGGTCACTAACACCTTCCAGGAGAAAATGACCATAAAGCCAATCTCTTCATCCATATCACCTACTATCTTATGACCACACCATGGTCTCCATTTCCCCCAAGGCTGGTCAAGCGGAAGGGTTGAGCCTTCTGGCCTTTCCCCATGGTGCCTCAGCTTCTTCTATTTAAACCTTCAGCAATTTTATGCTTATATTAGTCTTCTTTTTAACGTCACCTTCTTTCTTCTGGTATGGTTTAACTTGCTCACAAACTATACACGAGGATGACCTGAACCCCTTTGACAAAGTGAGGTTGATCATGTGACTCAGAAACTTCAGACTTCCCCACCAAACTCAGAAGTAAGTACAGTTATCATCCTTTGGGGACTCCTAAGACACTGTGGCCCAAGGACTTTGAGTCATTTGCCCAAGGTCACCCACCCAGCAAATGAAGGATCGCTCTTGAGTCAGATCTGATTCCTGCAAATATCCAAATTCACTGAACTAGACTGTATGGTCTCTGGTCTGAATTCTTGGGATTACCAGCTACAGTAGTTTAAATACATTATGAATTGGTGTCCTCCTTTTGCTTCCCTCTTAATAGTTGTCTGAGAATTAAGGAATAAGGTACAGATGGGCTTTAGATTGTGTGTGTAGGCATGCACACACATGCCTGTGTGCATGTATGTGAAGGTCAGAGGTTGACATCTGGGGCCTTTTTCAGTAACTTCTCACCTTAAGCTTTGTGACAAGATCTCCCCGTGAGCCTGGAGCTTATTGATTTGGCTAGACTGGCTGACCTGAGACCTCCCGGGAACCTTCTTTCTCTGTCCCCTCAATTTTAGGGTTATTGATGCGTGTGCTGCCATGCTCAAAATTTAATGCAGGTGTGGGAAATTTGAACTCAGGTCTTCATGAATGTACAGCAAACATTTTACCCAGTGAGCCATCTCTTCAACCCCAGGCCTTAGATTTTTTTTTTTTTATAAAGTTCAGGAGATTTTAATCCTTTGAACAAATTGCTGATTTTCCCTAGGATCCTTGCAGAGTCTAGAGACAAGAACATGTTATTGAGCTCCTGGACTTTTATGCCTGCTGGCTTTTTGAAAGAAGATCTTACTGCATCGTCTGGGTGTATTTGAACTTGTTATTTTTCTGTCTCAATCTCCCAATGTTGGAATGACAAGCGTGTCCCACCATGTGTAGCGTAAGTGAGCTTGGCTGAGGATCTATCTGGTCACGTCTTGGGGCTAGCTGGTCATGCTTTGTCAGTTGAACGTATCATTTCACAGAAGTCCATTGCTCTAGAGTCTACTTGTTGAAAACCTTTAGAGGAAATCTAGCCACACTCCATCGTACCTTCTTGGCCACCTGAGGGTAACAGTTGTACCGTCACGTCATAGCAGCGCTACTCCAGTCTCTGGCCTCTTAACCTCTCCAACGAATGCTGTGTGGATTCCCATACTTTTCTTCATGGAACCAAGGTTAAAATCTCACTATCCACCAGATGAGAGTTTAGGGCAAGCCCCAGCTCTCCATCTCCTTAATCAATAATAGCCGAGGCCAAATATTCAGGAAGAAGGATGCTCACTGCACTGCCAATTGTAACTGTGGAAAATGTAACCACTCCAACCTTCAGTGCTAAGAAATTTGCTGAGCAGATCATACCATGACCGTAGGGACAACAGGCATTGGAATGACCGCGGTAAGAAATGCCAACTGACTCAAAAAAGAGGATGAGGAAAGAGGGACAGACATAAAAAACAGGGGCAAGCTGGAATGCCAGTCTTCATTTATATAGAGGAGAAAATCTGAAAGTGTTAATAAGGGTAAAAGTGTTTATCTTGGGGTCATGAGAATACGGGGGCTTTTCTTGTTCTAAATTTTCTATTGGGGGAGGAAGTATAACTTAGTGGTTATGAAAATGGACTTCAGAATCAAACTGGCTTGGCTTCCATCTGCCTTTTGCCACTTGAGAGCATTGTCACCTGAGTTTCAATATTTGTAATACAAGAACAATGAGAAAGCCTGCTACTTAGTCTTTTTGGGAGAGTGAGGACCGGATTTGCTTTTGGGTTGCTGTTGTGTGCTTGGCACACCTCTGAGGAGTTTGTACGCATCTTCTCTACCTAGACCCTACAATTCAAGAAACAGAGAAAATTTTCCCATTTCTGATTCTCTGTCATTCACGGTGGCCAACACTCTGTGCTCCAGTCACCCATTCACGGTGGCCCACACTCAGCTCATTCTCCTGTCATCCACATCTCCTTGCTGATTCATTCTGGACCCACTTTGACTAAAACCCCAAACATTTTCATACGAACACGTGTATTCTGTCCTCTAGCTGTTTTTTCTCTTATGCTTGCTATTTCTTTTCTTCTTCTTTGGACTTGAGTGAACTAATTATTGAGATGGCAGGTGGATGAGACACCCGAGCATTTAAATCACACCATTGATTATGAGGAAGTATAAGAATAAGCCTCATGACACGGCAGTGAGGAGTTGCCAGGCACGCCTAGTTCTCACTTCAGAGGCACTGGCATGAGCTTTGCCTTTGCCTTCTGCCGCCCCTCTGGAAAGAGTCACCCATTCTAATGAGATAGTGGGTAGGCAGAGAGGCCTATCCATTCAGTGAGGATGCCATCATCCTGGGGTCCTAGGAGAAGATAGCAAATGGGACAGAGGTTCACAGACATGAAGTAGAGCACAGATACGAGAAGAGCAGGAGCTGGGGAGCTGGAAGATGGGGTTCTCATCTCTGCTCTTTCACCTGTAGCCTCATACATGCTTTGAGCTTCATTTTCTTTTCCTCCCTCCTTTTTCTCTCCCTCTCTCACTTCCTTCCTTCTTTTACCTGCTTCTGTTGTATGATGCTGTGTGTGATGCTTGTGTTTGTCTTTGGGCTGACTCTGCCAGCCTTGTTGGCCCAGGAGCCACCATGTTGTTGCTGGGAATTGAATGCAGAACCTCTGGAAGAGCAACCAGTTCTCTTAACCTCTGAGCCATCTCTTCAGCCCCCAACCCATTAGATTCTAGACATTCTTCAACTTCTATTGACCATCTTACCACAGTAGCACTGAGATTACAGACACATGTTTCAACACTCAGCTCCTTACTTGAGTTCTGGGGATTTGAACTAAGTTCTGTGACCTTGTGTGGCAAGAACTTTATGCACTGAACTCTCTCTGAAACCTGAACTTCATTTTCTTATTTTCAAGATGCAACAGTTGGTTGAATAGATTTTAGCACACCCTTATGAACACATACAAGGCTGGCATGAGTAAGCGTGTGTGTGTGTATGTGTGTGTGTGGTGTGTGATGTTTATTGATTGCATTTATTGATGTATTGATGTGAGAAGATGCCTCCTAAAAGCATATGCCACTATCTCTTGGATTTAGCTTCTAGACTGTATAGAGGGAAGTTGAGCTAAGCAAGCATGCCTGTATTCATTTGATTCCTGCTCTTAACTAGCTGCTACGAGTTCCTACTGCCTTGACTGGTTAACTGGCCTGGAATAACTCCATTCTCCACTGGCTTACTTTTGTTAGCATGTTTTATCACATCATAATTAAGAAAACAGGACAGCAGAGTAGGAAATAAGTTGGGAGGCATTTCATATATGAGGACTAGCAACACCCAATGTAAGAAATCTAAGAGGAAGAGCAAAAGCTGTCCCAGGAGGGAACCTTGACTTATGCAAGATCATATACGATGAGTCCAAGTGAACTCCAGAGGTAACACAGACAGCTGATAGGTTGAAACCATAATTTGATGCTTCCTTAAATACAGCGAATATGTCACATAGTCAGTCTCCAACCAACACCATGCTGGGATCTGCCAAAGTCAGTATGATTATGAGCCTGTCCTCTCCTCCCATGATCCTCTACTTCCTCCTCATTTCCCTAGAATAAAGATTACCCAGTTCCTCCTATCTACATCTTCTCCTGCCTTGAACTTGGCCACCTGTGTCAGAAGATGCATACTTAAGTTCACCCAAGAATCTTCATTGCATAGCCCTTTTACTTGCCCTTTCAAATGACTTTTTTCTTTCTTTCTTTTTTTTTTTATAGAAAAAACCACAAACCCAGATGGGCAATTAGAGATTCACATTGGCAGCAATTTGGGAATATTTTGGCTAATTGCTGCCCCGTGTGAAAGAGGGCCTCATCCCTGACAGCTGGCCTGAGCAATCAGCACTGTTCCAGTAGAGTTCTGTTCTGGCTTTGAAAGGGGGCCAGAGGATGGCGTGCTGTGATTAGTCAGAATGTTCTAGCTATCATTAGTCTTTTGCTGGGAAGACCCCCAAGCTCTGGAAGATGCTGTGTGGATTAGATAGGCCTTTGAGTATGCCGAGTTATAGTTTCATTCAAGGTTGCTACTATCATTGTCTCAGCTGAAGTGGGAGGGTCCGTAGACAAGGAGAAGATGGGGCCTTTGGTGACCCTCTATTTCCAGTCTTCAAGTTCTTTGGGAGTAAACGACTGTGTTGCTCCTTCCTTCTACCTTCCCTTTATTTTTCTTTCTTTTCACTTTTCTTTTGCAGACAGACAAGCACACCCCCAGAGGAGGAGGAAATCAATTTACATTCTTACTTTCTTCTCAGGACTAAAGAACGCACCGGTTTACTCCCATGGGCTCACTTTCCATCGCTGCTAGAACCATCAGTGTGTAGTGTGAGCCTTAAGCAAAGGCCAGGAAGGGTATTGTTTCCTCCACACTTGGTGCTTTGGCTTTTCTGTGTGTGGTTTGTGTCACCTTTGGACGCTGCCCCTGCTCTCCGGAAAGCTGTGTTTACAGTGGATGCGGCATGCTGGAACCACACCGAAAAGCTGCGGGGGGTGTCTGAGTTCGCATGTCCCACATTCCAGGCAAGTGTTTTTAATATTGAGCAATGCTATGCTTTGCCAGGGTGAGGTCTATGCAATTGGAATGCCACCGAAAAAGAAAGTCCCGGACAGAGAGTGACTCAAAGCCTCTTATCCCCTCACAATCCTTGGGGTTTTAATTCCTTCTCAATTCCCTTATGATAAATACAGCTCAGCATACTTACTGACCACACAGCTCTTATTGGTTCTGATAAGTACAACTTCCCAAGAGATAGGAATGCAAATTGTCATATTTTGTTGAGTCATGTGTGCTCAGCAACTCTTTCCCAAATGTTGCATCAGACTAATGTTATTGGCAGCTCCTAGGTCTCTGCCGGATGACACTCCATACCCAGGAGAAGCTCTATCCATTTCAAAAAAAAAAAAAAAGGTGGTCTCCCTCTGCCTGCTCTTTAAAATTATTTATTTATTTACTTATCTATTTTTTTTTATATTTTTATTTTTACATCCTGGCTGCAGTTTCTCCTCCCTCCTCTCCTCCTGGTTCTTCCATTTCTGTTCCCATCCCCCAATTCACTCCTCCGTTTCTGTTTATGAAAGGGCAGGTCTCCCACTAATATCAACAAAACATGGCATATCAAGTTGCAGTAAGACTAAGCACCCCCCCCCCCCCATGTATTAAGCCTGGACAAGGTGACCCAGTATGAGGAGTAGGATCCCAAAAGCCAGTAAAAGTCAGAGACAGCCACTGCTCTCACTGTTAAAGAGTCTCACAAGAACACCAAACCACACAACTGTTACATATGTGCTATGCAGAGTTCCTAGGTCAGTCCCATGCAGGCTTGCTGGTTGTCTGTTCAGTCACTGTGAGCTCCTATGAGCCCAGGTTAGTTGATTTGGTGAGTTTTCTTGTGGTGTCCTTGACCCCTCTGGTTCCTACAGTCTTTTCTTCTTTTCTGCAGGATCCCCATAATTCCACCTAATATTTGGCTGTGGATCTGCATCTCTTTCCACCAGTTGCCGGATGATGACTCTCTGATGACAATTGGGCTAGACACCAACTTGGTCATAGGAGATGGCCAGTTCAGGCTACGTATTAGCTTTTTCTAGGATTCTTAGCTGGAGTGATCCTTGTAGATTCCCTTGTGCCAGGTTTTTTTCCTGACCTCAAAATGCATCCATTTCCATTAACCATCTCCAGTAACCTCTTCTGGTAATCTCCCCCTCTGCACACTCCCCCAACCCGATGGCTCATGCTCCCATCCCCACCCACCCTCAGTATACTCGTCAAAGGAACCCCCAAGGGAGCAAAGGCAAAACTGCATTTTCAGATAAGTTAGAAAACTCTGGCTATTGCACTTTCCATCCACACTGGTCTCCTAGCAACAAGACAGCTGGTGGCTTCCGCCAGGAAAAGGAAACCTGGAAACTGGGGGAGCCCGTCTGCATTCTTGCAGGCAGTCTGATTTATGGAAAGCTTGGCTGGGAGACCCAGAAGGGGAGTCATCTGAGCATCCCCTGCCCTTCACTTGACCCCAGTGAGCAGATAGAGGAAAAGCAGACGAGAGGAGCTGGCTTCTTTCATGAGAATCTGCCTGGCTGGGAACAGACATTTCCTTTGATTTGGGGAGGGGCATTTGAAAGCCTCTGCCTATGGCCTGGGATAGAATCCCATAAAAAGTAAGGAGCTGGGTGGGGTTCATAAGCCAGAGGTCTTACTGGTGTCAGCCTCTCCCTGGGGAGCATAGGCAGGGAGTTCCCATACAGTGTTGATTTTCTCAGCTATAATGTAAGGAGACTGAAATAGATGTCTTCTGGGGTTTGTGTGCCTATAAGCATTCTTACTTAATTTTCCAAATATATCATCAGCTTTTCTGATTATCATTTTTTTGTCTCTGTCTCTCTCTCTCTCTCTCTCTCTCTCTCTCTCTCTCTCTCTTTCTCTCTCTCACACACATACACACACTCATACTCAAGTCACTATGTGTTGAGCAAGAATTCAAATCCAGGTCTGGCCCCTGTCTTATGCAGTTAGGGTAGGCACATGTAGCAACCACACGGCCGGTATTGATGTCCTATCAGATAGCTTTACTATCAACCTCTATCAGCCTATGGGAGTAGAACAGGAGGTTGTTCAGTAGAGACCTAAGTTATACCCTCATTCTGACTTTAAACAGTTGGTAAACTCAGGAGTCTCCCGCAGGAAATGGAAATAAAGGGCCTTTGAATGGTTGCTGCTGTGTGGGTCAGGAGCAGCTGAAGTGATGTAAGGAGCTGAGTGGGGGTCATAAGCCAGAGGTCTTACCACAACTCCCTCCCTATTCAGTGCCTGTTCCACAGTAAGAGCTCAGAAAGCAAAGAAGGGAGATGGAGAGACCAAGAGAGAGATGGATTGGTTATAGGTTCCCGGAGCATAGGGACTTGTTCTAAATACATAACTTCAGTTTGTTATGTGCCACACAGATATGAATAACTTTTTAGCCAAACAAATTCTGCACACACATATACACAAGTGCACATAAAGACACACAGACACATACACATATATAGTTTCATGTATACACACAAGTGTTCACACTCATACATTCATGCATGAATTCCCACACATTCCCACATATGCATTTACACACATAGCCATGTAGGTATGTTGAAGAGTAAGGAACTTCAGGACCCAGTCTTGCCAGGAGTTTTAAGCAGAGCCTAAATTTTAGAGTCATACAGCACAGCTAAGATAGCTAGTATAATCTGACTGTGGTTGACTATGTTATACACAACTTAATGTTGTTCTTCGATATTGTTGAAATACGAATTCTTGCTTTGCAAATACTCTTGATCTCTCCTGCACTGATCACATAATGTTAGGGACATCTCTCAGCCTCTCTTCTTTCTGTTCCTCCCTTACTATGTAGCAATCAGTTCTTCGTATCATTCCTTCATAGTGGCTTCTCTGCTCAAATCTTCTAGTCTTCATCACTAAGGATTGTGACGCTCAGAATGTGAGGGGGTGAAGATGACAAAGATGGTGACAGCAAACAATGTAACTTACATTTCTCTAATACAATGAGACATGAGATGGCCTGGTGGTACAGGTCTGCAATCCCAGTCTGGAAGGTGAAGGAAGAAAGATCAAGAGTTCATGGTCATCTTTGAGTGCATGGCAAGTTTAGGATCAGCCTGAGCTGTAAGATACCTTGGCTCCAAATGAATAAGTAGATGACTAGATAAATAAATATAGATGTGGGGGGGGGGAGAATATGGAATGTTTCATTGAAGATTGAACTCATGGTTTTGAAACAAATAAAACCCCATCCTCTCTATCAACCCTAGGGAGGTCTTGAGTATTTCCTGTGTTCCTGGCTCTATGACCACTGCACACTTCCTATTGATTGCTACTAATGGCCTTGAAGGGTTAGTACCAATGATTAGATCTCAATTTCAAAGGGTATAGTTATTTACACATAGAAAAATTAACTAGTGAACCCATTGAACCCAAGTTATACCTGGCACAATGGAGATTTCGATTTAGGTAGCACGACTCCAGAGCAAACTGCAGGCACGTGTGATCTACTGATTTGATCAGTGTCCCCAGGGTCTTGTGAACCCTGGTGACAAGCAACTTCTTTTTGGCTCATCTTGAAGACATCTTACCCTTTATGGTGGCTTGCGTCATTACCCCTTCTTGTCCCTTAGATTAAAAAACAAAAATAAAACAAAACTGATAATCCAGAAGCTAGAGATGCACCTCCCACTGGACTTTAAAAGTGGAAAAACTTCTTCATAAGGTCATCATGTCTGGTGAATTTTGACTGTGTGACATGGCCTGGTTATTGGGCTGTAAAATCAAGTTAGTAGTTCATGACCAACAGTCCAAAAGTGAAATGAAATACAATATACAGCAGCAGAGGCAGCAGCACTTAGGGCATCGTGGTGCTGTGTCCGTTATCAATACGTGTGTATGTTCTGGGCAACAAGGGAAAATCCACTTCGTGTTGAAGGTTATGTTTGCCCATTGGTTTCATTGAGCAGTTTTCCAATTTATGTTTCATCTAGAGAGGGTTCATTTGCCTTGGATGTGGGGGGAAAGGATAGAAAAAATATTAGGATGAGATACAGGAAAGTCCCTCTTAGAGGTAAAATGCTTCTATCTCCTCCTTGTTTTGTAGCTTCATATAATTCTTCCTATTCCTAAACGGGGTTAGCAGCTCAACTCTGTGGAAGAGTTCTTGCCCAGCACTCATAAAACCATGTATGCTCAGCACCTGCCTAAAGAGAAAAGAATTGAAAAGCCACTGAATACTACATCAGACCTCTGGTGTCTTGGATAGTGATTGATTCTTGTATGATGCGGTATGGTACCCATGGTCCAGGTGTGTACCCAGCACTGGGCAGACTGGCATAGAATAGGCATGAGAATTTGAGTTGTGGTTATCACTGTCTGTTTTGAAACTGTGGTAAGGATCAGTGTGACAACCCTATCACCTGTATGGTACTTGCAAGGTCATACATAATGGTGGTCAGGATTTAGAAAACTGTTTAAAAAGATAGATAAAGTATCGCCAACAGATGGCTTCGGAGGAATAAAACCCAGATGAGACAGTGGAGATGAGCGCCAGTGGGAGGGAGGATATTCTGGTTCAGATCAGCAGCTTGAGTACAAATTTGACAGGAATTTAGTTGACAGCATTTCAGGGCTCAAAGTCCAGGGTTGTTAATTAACCTATCTGTGCATCGTCACCACAGCGTGGGCCCAAGCCCAAGAAAAGCATGGCTGCATTCAGCCTTTTGTGGACATACCGTTAGGGAGTGTTACTGTGCGTATCTGGAGCACCGTTTGCAAAAACGTTCAGTAGACTTCGCAGCTTCTGCCAGCTTAAGTCTTTCCCTCACTCTTCATTTTGGTTTGGTACCATGACTTGGCCTAATCATCAGGCTGTGACGGAAATGTGTTGTCCTTTGAGACTCTTTCTCAACTTTTGGAATTCTGATGTGTGTGTGTGTGTGTATGTGTGTGTGTAAATAAGTCATGTTTAGTCTTCTGGAAGAAGACAGTGATGAGGGTCCCTACTTGACCCAGCTAAAGTCATTTTGCACCAACCAATGAAGCCAGTCTGCCACCTGTGTGAGTTCATTTGAGATCAAGCACACCCATCTGATGCCAGATCTGCTGACCTGAGAATCGAGTGCTTACTTTTTGAAATGTTTTGTGAGGCATCATATCCTAGCAGATTCATGAACAGCTCTATACTGACAAGCCCATTCTAAGGATCTTATTACACTCATTTCTGAGTATAAGAAACACTAACTAGAAGTGTTCACCATCACTATCTGGAAATACAGGAAAAACAGAAGAGCACTCAGGTCAGGGTAACAAGAAAGGTGGTATAAACAAACTTTCTGGATAAAACGTTAAGAATGTCCTATGTTGTCTAGGTTGGTCTTGAACCCCTGGGCTCTCCTTCCTCAACCTCCTGGGTGAGTAGATGAGGTTACAAGCACCAGCTGTGGTGGTCCACCTTTATGGACTTTAGGATGAGCAGTGTAGCTAGAACTACTTCCAGATAGAATAGGGCCATGCATAAATAGACTTATCTTGCTGTCCTAGGATGCTGGCTCCCATTTCCTCCTTAACAGTGAGTAGGAGGACTAGGAGACATGATTCCTGCATTCTTGTGGGTCTGGAGAACTGGTGTGATTTTCACAGCCAGCTGTGACACTGAGGGCGGCACACCTGTCCTGGTGCACAGCTGGATTGCTCTTTCAGGAAATGAGAAACTAGGATGAATCTTCTATATTTTTCCTTTATTCCCAGCGTCTGCTTGTTCTGTATCATCTTTCCTGGGAATGACAACCACAAAACAGAAAAATAAAAGTCCTTTTTAAAAGTTAAAGAAGCTTAACTTTAAAAGTGAAGAATGTTGTGGGAATATGACCTTGGCTTCTATCACTTGAGGTTTGACATTATTTTAAAAAAGGGGGGGGTGGAATAAAGAATTTGGAACTTCATGGAGAATGAAGTAATTGGATACAATTCTTCCTTAAAGTGTTGTGGTCAGTCGTATTGAAGCCTCTTGGTAGGCAGTGTGAATTGTCTTCCATGGACTTTGGCTTAACATTTTCCTTGGATTCATGACTTATTTTGACCAGCTTGTAGAGGCAGGAGTTACAGAGAGGTAGACTTGTCACTTCAAATGATATGTCTTGTCTTCATTTATTCCCTTGAATCTCTAACACCTTGCTAACAACATGTCCTATTTGGCCAAATGATCCCAAGAGAGAGGAGAACTGGTAGAGCCACCTGCCGCATACAATAGAACCTTAGAGCCAGCCCCTACACATATGTCTGCGAAATTAATGCTTCCTGTTAGCTGTCCCTGAAGCTGCAACAATGAGTCTTATCCATCAGTAGTTGAGGAACACACTTCTGAGACTAAAATTAGCATAAGAAGTACCAGCATCCCAGAAGTCTCAGATTCCTCAAGGACCATTTTTGAAAGCAAGAAGAAGCTGTGAAATGAGGAGTTCTCTGGGCGTGGGGATGCTCCGCTATTGGGAAGTTGTTCCTGGTCTCTTTAGCAGCAATCACACTTTTACTCATAGTGACTATGCTGTAAGGAATTTGGAGGAAGGTTTGTGGTTCATTTCTGTTGTGTTTCAACAGTCAGGGAGGGTGTGCATGAGTGCATAGAAAAGGAATTAGAAAGAAGAGAGGCTGTGGGGAAGTTTGGAGGCCTCATTAAAGTGTTGGCCTTGTACTCAAACCCTTGTGCACTTGGCATTCAATCTGGTCCTGCTCCCACTGACCTCTTAGTTCTCCCCCATTCCTGGGCATCCAGCTCAAGTTATTACACGTGTGGATTTGAGTTCGGAGGCCACCTGCTGAAGCCTCCAGGTTCTTGCGTCTCAGGACAAAGATTTGTATCAGGGTCACAGGCTGAAGCAGCGAAGACAGAGAGAGTTTGTTAAGAGAGAGGAAGACTTTCTTGGGAAGGGGAATGGGCTGGCCAGCTGAAGAAATACATACTCTCAAACCCACTAGCCTTAAGTTTCACGAATCTTTATGGGTCGTTTATGTAGTGTCCTCCTCTCTTGCTTGTACATCTTGTGAGTACTCTGTTGTAGGTAACTTTCCTAGTGCTTCTTTGCTAATTGACTTCTTTCATGTTGGTCTTGATGAACCTTTCTCCAGTTTCCAATTATCAACGTGCAATATTTATCTTCTGTATGCATATCCTTCCTAGCCTATGCACAAGAATCCATCTCTAAATCCTTAAAAAACTTTTTTCTTTATTTTACATTCTAACCTCAGTTTCCCTCCCATCCCTCCTTCCTCCCCTTTCTCCTCCCCTTCAGCCCACTCTCCATCCACTCTTCCCAAAGGACAAGGGTTCTCATTGGGAGTCAGCAAAGTCTGGCATATTAAATTGGGGCAGGACCTCTGCATTAAGGCTAAGCATGGCATCCCACCATAGGGAATGGGCTTCAACAAGCTATAGCTCATGCACCAGGGATAGATTCCGGTCCTACTGCCAAGGGCCCCTCAGATAGTCCAAGCTTCACCACTATCTCCCGCAGGTGGAAGGCCTAGCTTGTTCTCATGGAGGCTCCATAGCTGTGGGTCTAGAGTTCATGGGTTTCCATGCAATTCTAAATCTTTAATCTGGGTGTAAGGTATATAATGCCTTAACATTCTCCTTGACTTTCCAGGCAGAGTTATGGTTTTCCACATGCTCATAGAGTGCTGAACTCACTGCTTTCACCAAGCCTGTCTTTAAAGCTGAGAGCCAGGAGAAGACTGAGTGCATGCGAAAGCACGGCCCTGCCCTTACCTACCCCTTCCCTTGCCCCCGCCAGCAGGACATAATTTTCAAATAAGAATGGGTTTCACTTGTCTTTCTGCTGTAAACCCCTGAAAACCTGGCTGTACAGAGTCTCATAGCACTCCAGAGCCTGCGTTTTCATTCATTCATCATCTGGTAACTGAGTCTTACTGAGTCAACAAAGCTTCCCGTGCCAAGGCTGCTGCCCATTCTTTGACATTTCCTGGTACCACTCCTTTGCTTGCTGAGATCTTCTAGCATATTGGTCTTTCCTCAGGTTTGTGCATCCTTAACGATCGCTCTCACGTGAGGACTTTCGCGATCTCTTGGGTTCTAATTCCTCCCCAGTGCTCTCTTCTTCGGTCTCCCTCGGGTCTCAGTTTAACTTTCCTTTGAGAATACTGTCTTTAGTGTTCACTCTGGGGTACCATGCTGCTTTTTGCCTCTATAGCTTCCAGTCTCTGTTCTCTGCCTGTCAATACTTCTTTTATCTCCACATTCTCTCTCTCTCTCTCTCTCTCTCTCTCTCTCTCTCTCTCTCTCTCCTTTCCTTCCTTTCCTTTTTATATATCGCTTAATTATTGATTTCTTCTCTCTCTCTCTCTCTCTCTCTCTCTCTTTCTCTTTCTTCTTTTTGCTGAAACCAATTTGAGGCCAGTGTGAGCTCATGCTACTGTGTATCAGACTGAGGCAACAGGTATAATCACGTGGCCTAATTAGTGACCAAAGGTGCAGAAGCTAATGAAATGAATGTGATTGAAGGTACCTGAAGACCCAGGGCGCTAATGTCCTCCTGATTCCTCTTTGGAAAGCTGATCCAATTGACACAGGCACACCATTCACACACATTCCAAACAAACACACCCATTCACACCCTACGTTTGTGCAGTCCTCAGAGTTTTTTTTACACCAAATAATTATCTTAACATCTTTGAAGGTGGTGACCTGTGTGTCTATCAAACTTGAACTACCAAACAGTGATTTTCTTTCCAAGCCAAACTCATATTCTGCTCAATACCCATAGTCTGGATGCTGTGTCACTAAGTAAATTTCTTATGGCTTTGCCACAGTACGCCCAGTATACTACGGATACTTCATTAGACTTACAAAGAACACTTAGATCTCTGACTCCAGCCACTCTTAGTGTTTACCTGGATCTCTGTCTAAAGCTAGTGGTAGAAAAAGGAGAGGCGTGTAATTCAGTTTAGTTGAGAAATTATTAGACTGTCTCCAATAGAGAAAGCAAGAGGGGCAATCCACAGCTAACCTCCCTGGGGCTGCTTAGGGGGCAAGGGGCCAGGGAGTGGTTCGCACAGATTAAACATATCTAAAGTTGCCCAACTTCCAGGAGGGTCTAATTAGCAAACACTTTCAAAGGGACCGAGCTGACTTCTGAGACAAAGTCTGCCATAGCCAGCCAAGGTGGGCAAGTAAATATTTAAAGGGCATGCCTGTGTGGGTGGAGGGAAGAAAGAGAAGACCAGGAAGAGATGGGTGCTAACTCTGGAGCCCTGTTGTGTAATTGCCCTTGACCTAACCCTTTTCACTGTTCACACAAGCTTCTGTGGAACTTAGCTCATCAGACACTCAACCCGCCGGTCTCCACCAAGAAACACAATCCTGATGGACTTTACCTTACTGCCATGGTTAGTACCACAATCGTTTAGGATATTAGGCTTCTGGAAAGGCTGTTTAAGGGCCTAGAATGGGACACTGTTAATTGGCAAACTCTTGTTAATATGCAAGCAGCTATTAAAGTTGGTCTTTACACCATCAATGATGTCATCTCCTGGACTGACTCCCTGGGGGTGGCATTTCAGGCTACACCAGGGCTTGTCAGCTGCACCCCTACAGAAGGTCAGTCTCATCTGAGGGCTTTTTTTCAGATTCTTCGTGCATTTTCAGTGGCTTGTGGCCAATTATCACACAGCTCCTGCACCACACTGTGCTGGAACAGCAATTAACAAGACCTCCTGGGTCTCAAAAAGGCTTTGGAAGAATCAAAGCACATGTGGACAAATGACCTATAATCAAATGTACCTCCACCGTTGGTCCTCTGGCTGGCCTGCAGTACAAAGACTTTCAGCTCTGGATTTAAAAACCTGGGACTTCTATTTGGATTTTGAAGTTCAGCTACCTGAGGAAATTTTAATAAAAGAGCAATGAAAACTTTTTTTATTTTGTTTATTTTGTTTGATTTGTTTTTTAGAGGATAAGTACATGCATATGTTTGTGTATTGTGTGTGTGGGGGGGGGCTGTGTAAGGCAAAAAACAACTTGCAAAAGTCAGTTTTCTCTTTCCATCATATGGGTCCTGGAGATTGAGCTCACGTTGTCAAGTTTGGCAATGAGCGCCTTTACCAACTGAGCCAATTTAGCCAGACTATGAGCAAGCTTCTTATGTCTTATTTTGTATGTCAAAGGAGAGCCATGAAATAATGAGAGAGCAAAGAACCCCATGTTCTGAGCACCCACTATATCCCAGGCATCTATCTACTCATTGTCTCATTTACCTGCACAGCAAGTCTGCACACCAGGCATCGTTACCCTCCATACATCAAACCAAGGCTTCAGGACATCTGCTAGACTGCACACAATCCAGTCCTGTTTATCTCTGGATGGTTCTAGAATGCAACTTCTCTCCATAAAATGGGACTGTGGCTCAGGGCCTTTGTATCACACTCTGGTTTATAAAGCTGAGATGGAAGTCCAGCCATCTCTTGGAAAATTCTGACTCAGAAAGGATGCAAAACATTTAAGGAATCCAAATGATAGACTCTGGTCTTCTGGTTCTTCCAGAGACGGGAGTTAGGCATTTTTAGCCGATGGTGAAGCTCTGGGTTTTATTTCCAACTGTGTGGTCTTGTATGTTGGGAATGACTGTAATGGTGTAATCCTGAGGCCTGCTGACTTAGGTGGGGGCTTCCTAGCATCTTCTAGAGTCTGAGGATTGGTAATACAGAGAAGAGAAAGGGAAAAGACAGAGCAGTCTTGTTAAAAATACTGGTTTCATTTATTTGCAGTCTCTATATGAGAAAAAAAGAACAAACAAATTTTGTTCCTCAGCCTATAACACAGGTTATATATAGTGCATCCTAAGTGAGCAGGCAGGTTTCCATTCCTCTGGTGGAGAGACATTGCTTTCATCTGCCCTGCTATGGACTGTTGCCATGCGTAGCCTCAGCACACATTCCCTGAGATCTCCTAGGACCATGTCTGCCTGTCCATCTTTCTTTATTCTTTTCTCTGTGAGTTCCCTCAGAGAAATGAAATGATGGAAAGCAGAAAGCTTTTGTAATCAGTTTACCTGGAGCCAAGACTGAACTTCCGATATTTTCTCCATGAGCTAACTGGGTCTAATAAGATGGGAAGTTCTTTAACCTGAGTTCCCATTACTCTTTCAGAGAAAAGGTTGTATTAGTGCCATCGGACCTTAAGCTGTGCTGTAAGTCTCCATTTTTAGAGTCTGCTTCCCCCTACACTAGGTGTTCATAGTGCTGGAGGTACACATGCAAGCAATTTCAGCACCGTTAGTGGAATCATGGATCCTTGATTAGATATGGATTAATATTGTTGGAAACAAGAATGGGGTTATAATATAATTGTAATCTTTTTATTACTTTTCCAATATATTTTTTTATTGCTTTCTAACCATTCTGTAACTTTTCTGCATCTACTGACATTACCCTACATAGTCCAGATTGCTATTGCAATGGCTAGCCCTTGATGTCTCTGAAAGTTTTCTCTTTCTAGACCAGCTCATCTTACACAAAACCTGAGCAACTGCATGTCAGAGAGCTGTTAGGTCTTAAGAACCATGGCAGATGCTGAACATCTTCCTAGTGAGTTCAAATAACCACCCCTGCTTCGAATTCTATCATTTTAATATCAGTATCTAGTTTTAGTTACCCAGAGTTCTGAATTATATACCTGCTTCAACTCGTTTGTCAAAATTCTCTTGCAACATGCTCCCACTCTAGCTAGACCAGTCTCTTCACCGTCTCTGCCTTTATTGTAGTATTCCTCTTCCAGTTATACCCTGCCATCTCTGCTTCTGATCTAACCTAATAATGAGCAGAAGGCCCAGGCACCAATTATTTTCTGAAACCATCCCTTGCCACTTAGTACCTTCCAAATTGCAGATTAATTTTTCAAGTACACAAATTGCCCAACAAATACTTAAGAATTTTATGAGCCATATAACATGATATGAAAGTTGCATGTTCACTATTGGGAATATTTTGGGAGGTTGCTTCAGAGGACGGTCCTTTCCATCTTGGAAAAAGGACTCCCCCTGTTTCAATCCTTGCAATGGAAATGCAGTAAGTTAGATTGTCCTTGGAAACACCTTGCTAGGTGTTAACGAGTTGTGGCTTTGCATAGATGCATAGAAAACTGGACCATGGTTCTAATTCTCTCCCTCTCTCTCTTTTGTTTTTTTGAGACAGGGTTTCTCTGTAGCTTTGAATTTGTCCTGGAACTAGCTCTTGTTAACCAGGCTGGCCTCAAACTCACAGAGATCCACCTGCCTGTGCTGGAATTAAAGGTGTGTGCCACCACTGCCCAGTCCATGGTTCTACTTCTAAGAGTGAATTGTATAATATTGGAATTGTTATCTTGCTTTTATATGCTTCAAATCCCTGTTTAAAAAATGGAATTAATACAATCCGTAGAGAGCTATTGTGAAGGTAGTTACACATTTACACACACACACACGGGGGGGGGGGGAGGAGCGCGAGGAGGGGGGAGGAGCGCGGGCGAGATTTGTCTTATTTAAGCCACAGCAGGTGCTTATAAAATTGTATCCATGATTAAAATGACTGTGGATGCTTTAGTTTTTATGTAGTAACAACAGTAGCCTTTTACCATTGGAAGTATCTCAGCCTACTGTACAGTTTATTTGGGGTTCTGTCTGGCATAAAATTGCCTTCTTTGTTGGGAGGAGTGAAGATTTTCTTTTTCAGTACTATGGATGGCATCCAGGGCCTCATATATACAAGGTAAGAGCTCTACCATGCAGCAACACCTTCATCTCAAGTTTTATTTTTCATTTTGAGACGGTGTACTAAGAGTCACCAGGGTGGCCTTGTAATTCATTTCCTAAGCTAACCTTGTTTTTTTATGGGAAAACATTTGAATCATGTTCATGTGTCAATCCATGCAGGGTACATATACATGAGTGCAGGTTCCTCTGGAGGTCAGGACATGGCAGTGGATCTCCTGGAGCTGGAATTACAGGTGGCTGTGAACTGCCTGACATGGGTACAAGGAACCAAACTCAGGTCATCCATAAGAGGACCAAGAGCTCTTAATTACTGAGCCTTCTCCATTAGCCCTTAGTCTTGAGGGTTTGATCCTTCTGTCTTAGCCTCCTGAGTAGCTGTGGATGAGTTTGGATGAGCATGTCTTGAGAACAACTACCCCTACTCTACTCAACACAGGTATCGGGACCTGTCTTCCTTGAGTCCAACAGGCTCAGCTAGCAAATGCTCCATGTGTGACCTGCCCAAGCCCACCACCTTGTTTCTAGTACTTGTGAATATGTGATATTCTAAGTTATTTATTTATTTATTTGATTGACTTGAGATCTTGTACATCATATTTAAACACTCCATCCCTGAGTTACACCACTAGTCCTTTAAATTTTTTATTTTGAGGCAGTATTTTGCTGAGTTTTTCAAGCTAACCTCCAAATCACTTTATAACCCAGTGCCTCCTTTAACTTCTGATCCTTCCCCCTCAGTTTCCCAAATACCTGGGACTATAAGCACGTACTACCATTCTTCCCACCTAGTTCTATGATTCTAAAATGTCAGTGCCTCAACATTAAATGGTCAATTAGAACCATTCAGTACTAAATGTTCTGAACGTGTTTTATAAGTATTCTATTGCCACAGGCCTCATAAACTTTCAGTACAAGTTGAAACCCAATCATCTATTTTATTAAAAAAATACACTAATGTACATGGGAAATTAAAAAAGACAAGATCTCCTGAGTAAATTGGCAGCGTAGGAATCATGAGACAGGGCAGAAGGGGAGTGGGGAGGGAGGGAGGGGAGTGGAGAAAAAATATAGCTCAATAAAAGCAATAAAAAAGAAATTAGTGCTATAGATGAAGAAGAACAAAGTGAGGGGAAAGGGGTTTTTTGAGATGCTAGGAGCTCCCTCCTCCTGGCTCTTTTCCAATAATTTGTCAGGTCTCTGAAAGTGAGTTTTCAAAAAAAAATACTCTTGAAACCATGAGCTCAGCACTGACAATTGAGGGTGTGCCGGAAAATTTTCTCAACAGCAAGGAAGCCATGGTTTAAGGATTCATTTTTTCATTTTTGATACCATCCTTACGAATGACTGCAAGACTAGGTGGGATCTTTGCTTGTCTTATCACGTTCCTGTTGTTTACTTTCATGGAATCCTCAAGCCAGACAGAAGACTCAGATGCCCTGTAGATGAACCATTTGCTTTTAAGTCACCTGCAGTTTGTTCTTACAGGATGGTTCATTATCCTGTTCCTATCTTCTACCCCCTATCTTAGAATGGTAGATCATCCAAGAAAACTCTAAAGCTCTTTCAGAACATGAATCTGCTAGCAAGGAACACGGACTCTTGTCTAACTTTTTCAATCATTGCACAAGCCAGTCATTGCTTTGTCCTTTAGTCATTGCGCCTAGAAATGAGGTTAATTAGCAGAGCTTTATTTTAAGTAATAAGTAAAAACGATTGTCATGCTCGGGCAATAAGCAAGGTTCTATCATGAATACATTTGCACAATAACAATGATAAGAAAAGCCATGGTAAGAGTATTAGGAAGTACTGAGTAATGCTTCTGTGGTTGGGTTATGCACCATTGAGAAGACCTGGTCACTGAGCAGCACCGAGGGGCCATGGGCTGCAGGAAAGTACTGCTGTCTTTCTTACTCAGGTAGTGACCTCTTGTGGGGGAAAGGAAGAGGCCTCAACATTATCACACACATCTATACTAAGGCAACCAACGGTGGACTGGATAGTCCTCAGAGGAAGAAAGTCTTATGTAGATCTCTACTTTGGGCAAAATGATAGAACATAAAAATAAATGGACTCAAACTAAAACTTTGCCCATTAACTCTACAGGCTAACCCTGATAAAGCTAGCAAAAACCCTCTGTGTTTGACTGTGCACAAGAGGTGAGACTATTCTTCATGCAAGCCAGCTGTATCTAAGTGCTTAAAGCTAACCTTCTGGTGTGGGAAGTCCTTCCATTTATGTGTTTCTCTTATTGGTTAATGAATAAAGCTGCATTATTTGTAATAGCCAGAACCTGGAAACAACCTAGATGCTTTTCAATGGATGAATGGATGAAGAAAGTGTGGAATATATACATATTAGAGTACTACTCAGTGGTTAAAAACAATGACATCTTGAATTTTGCATGCAAATGGATGGAAATAGAAAACTCTTATCCTGAGTGAGATAACTCAGACCCAAAAAGATGAACATGGGATGTACTCACTCATAATTGGTTTCTATCCATAAATAAAGGACATTGAGCCTATAAAAAATGAATAAAGCTGCTTTCGGCCAATAGCCTAACAGAATAAAGCCAGCTGGGAAATTTGAACATAGATGTAGAGAGAAAGTAGGCAGAGTCAAAGAGAAGCCGTGTAACCACTGCTGGAGACAGATGTGTGGGAACCTGGCCAGAGGGCCACGAGCCTCATGGTAAAATATAAAGTAATGGAAATGGGTTAATTTATGATATAAGAGTTAGCCAGAAATATGCTTAAGCTATGGCCAAACAGTATTGCAAATAGTATAGTTTCTGAATGATTTTTCGAGTCAGGACATCAGGAAACAAATGAGCGGCCTCCAATTACAGCCTTCAGAAAGAATATTTCAAAACAAGTCCAGGTGGGATATACATTTTTATTTTTGCGAATTCATAACTGGAGATGAAAGGATACACATGTTCTCTAGTGGGTGAGGCTATACAATTCTGAGGACAGCACCCATAGCTTCCACATAAACTTCAGGTTCTGAGATGCTGGCCTGTGGATATTATATTATCCCCTCCTTGTTGAATGAAATTGAAAGATCTGGACTCAGAAAATGACTGCCCATGGCCATGTCTGAAACCAGGCACAAGGCTCAAATTCGACTGGTCTGACCACCTCCCACCTCCTCCTGCATGCTAGTCTGATTGGAAACATTTGTATCGATTGATTTGTGCCATGGTAACTATAATTTGTTAAGCAACAATTGCATGGCATCTCATTAATTTTTCCAAGTGATCCTCCATCCATTTAGGACCCTCTTACCGAATTATGGCAATGTGCTGGATGTGAGGACCGACATAGCATGCAAGCATTGATGCTTCAAGTGTTCATTGGACTTGCTATCACTGTGACGAATACCAGCCAGACACATATAAAATAAGTCAGATTGGCTTTGCCTCACCGTCTCAGAGGTTTCAGTTCACTGTGGAAGGGAGAAAAGTGTAGTAGAGTAGCTCACGTAACAGTGGAGAGAAAGTGGGGAGAGTTTGGGCTGCTAAGCTCTCTTTTTAATCCCCGCCCATTTATTCCATCTTGATCCCCCAGTGTGTGGAATGGTGCTGCCCATATTAAGGCTAGATTAATCATCTTTGCAAACACCCTCAGGCACACCAGATGCCTGCTTTGCTTATTTCTTAGGCATTTATCAATACAGTCAAGACTATCACAGCTTGTTCAGATTCCATCAATGAAGATAATGGAGTTGGAGATGTTGTTCATTTGGTAGACTGTGTCTAGCATACAGGAATTCTTTGGTTCTCTCCACCAGGTACCATCTAAATCCAGGGATGGTGGAACATGCCTGAAAACCTAGCACTTTGGAGGTGGAGACAGGGGATCAGATGTTTAACAGTTCAAAGTCTTCCTCAACTACACTGATTTTTAGGCCAGCCTCAACCACATGAGTCATTACCAAAACAAGCAATCTTAAAATCTTAAGAGGGCAGAATATTTGATAATATAAACTGTAATGATGTTGAGGTGGACTTAGTTCCCAGGTGGCATCCCTAGAGACTCTTTTCGTCTGTTGCTAGGGCCTAAAACCTCAGAGTCATCCATTCATCCATTAAAAATAATAATAAACTGCAGCCTACCCATCAGTAAATCTTATTACACATTTAAAAATTGTTCGGAATCCACCTGCTTCTGATGTTTTCTCCCTTTCACCAAATGTACCAGTCTCTCACCTGTATTACTAGAATATGGTTTCTTGACTCCTTATGGTCATATATATTCATACAGGAATATTAAAAAACAAAATCTTTTTAAGTCTTGAACTATAGAACTTCTCAGAGTCTTTCATGTATTAAATATGTCAATCGTCTTAGTGACCATCTGGAATGGGTACAATATACCACATCGTACTGACTTTTTCTACAGTGTATCTTATACTATAACTCTTCTATTGGCTGTGTTGTGGCAAGCCAAAAAAAGCATCTATAGAAATGACCAAGTTACTTTTTTCCTCATTGCATAGTTTTCTCACTTGAGGAATATTAATAATGTGGATAGCCTACTTTTTCTGGCTACTGGGAGAATCATGAGAGATACCATATAAAAGACAAAGAAGAACATTCCATTTCCTCAGCTTAACCCAACCAATAGTGTTGGTTATCTGCAGGTATAGACACTGTTGATAGAATCATTGATATTTCTGGTTATGCCATCTATGATCTTAATTTATAAACAACAAAAAAGTCTGGTTTATTTATTTGAGCAAGTAGAAGTAAGAACAAGGGAGCTTCTGGCTATCGTCCCAAACCCAAATGAAACCGTGATATGGAGCTGAGACCGTAGAGAACACTAATTAGTGGCATGCGTGGAGCATGGGAAAGGCAAGGGGATCCAGCTTCATGGACAACATTAAAAAAAAAAAGAAAAAGAAAAAGGAAATAGAAAAGGCTGGAGAGGTAAGGGAATTTGAAAATGAAATACAAGGAGAAGACTGTAAAACCACAATGCCACTGATTAGGAATTTATTAGCCTGTGACAGAGAGCATTGACACAGTACCCTGCATTGAATCACCGAGTGACACCAAGCGTGATGATGTGGAGTAGGTCATTGGTACAGCAAGGAGGCTGGAAGCTGACACAGTTCTGAGGCTCTTTGCAAACTGCCATCCGGAGAACTTCTTCCAGACCAGGTCAGCAAGATGCAGCTCTGCCTGTATAAAGATTTCCTCTTCAATCTAAATGCTGCTGCCTGTCCTTTTCTTTTCTCTTTCCTCTCTAGGACTTTTTGATGGAACTGACTCAATTGTCTTGAGCTTAGGAGTCTGACGCCTTGAATTCACTCACATTCAACAAATATGCCTTCATGTATTTGTGAGTTAAGCTTCTAGTGAGGATGATGAAGATGGTGATGGTAATGATAAGAATAATGATATTGATACTGTTAAAAGTATAGCTTCCAGCTGGGTGGCAGTGGCACAGGCCTTTAATCCGAGCACTCAGAATGCAGAGGCAGGTGGATCTGATCTCAGAGTTCGAAGTCAGCCTGGTGTATAAGAGCTAGTTTCAGGGCAGTTATGACTGTTAGACAGACAAACCCTGTCCCAAAGGAAAAAAAAGTATAGCTTCCATATGACAGCTTACAGATCATTTTACTATGCAGGCCCTTCAAAATATGGCTTGAGATTGGCATTAGAAATCTTTACTAAATGTAAATGATTTACTGGACATTACATGGTATGGGAGACAGAGCTGGGACAAAGGCTCAGTACTCTATTCCTATATCTTAGAATCTTTGTTTTATATAATATAATTTCCTGTTCATAATCCAAAGGAGAAACAATAATACTTTTAAGTATCTGAATCTAGGAAAGTCCTATTTACTCTTTTTTAGGAGAAATTTATGTCATTGGATGGGAAGTGGTATTGTTTGGGGGGGGGCGGGCCTATGTGGGTAAAGATCAAAAGTGACAGAAAAGCTAATCTGTCATTGCATCTCTAAGTAAAGTTCCTATTGGAGACTTTATATGGAGAGGTAAAACACACTCAACACAAGCTACCCAATTTCCCTTCTCTTATCTGGCATGGGTTATAACTGCATGGCTTGAGTCAGGGACTCAATTTTCCATCTGTAAAATGGAAACAGTATTAACCCTATGGCCTGGGTACTATGAGGTTATAGAAAACATGTAGAGTGCTTGGAACTATGCCGGGACATGGCTGCAGTGTCAGGGACACTTGGATTTTGAGATTTGTGTTTCTCTTCTATTCGTTATTCTTGATTTCCTAGAACTCATCATTTTCAATGGTAATTATCTCTCCCTGGGAGAATGGCAGGGAGCAGGGTTTTTTTTTTTATTCCTGTAGCTCAAGTATCTAATACACAGAAAATTCAGATTAATAAGCAAATGAATAAATACACGAGTATCTTGTTTAGTGTAGAGCTTAAAGGAATTAGATAAGCCGTCATTTATTTGCTGACCACAAGAGTTATATATAATTCTTTTAGGTACAGTAAAAGAACAAATATGTGGGTATCTTCTTAAAGTTCGGTTCTTTCCGTACTTTTACATCAACAACTGTATCTTTAAGTGCTAAATTAGAGTTGGTGTTCACTGAACAAATACTTGGCACTCAGGCGTTTGTGTCCCCTGGAATGTTCCCTGTATAGGTGGGGAATACGACAGCTCTGTCTTGACAGAAAGAAGAAACTCCTTAATCTCTGTTATACGTTCAGCTAAGAGCTACGTCCACTGTTTGATGAGTATTCAGTCAACACTTGTTGGGTGAATAGATAATTAACTATCAGAAATTGTTTAATTTTTGTTAATATTGTAGCAAAAGTCATAATTATTGTGTTATTATTACAGAAAGGTTAAAGGTTTACCTATGAGAAAAATCCAAATCTAAGGCACCCTTTTCCCTTACGTCTACAACTGAAGTGTCTCAGGTAAGACTCAGTAGAATTAAAAGGTTTCTGTTTGCATAAAGCTATTTACCAAGGTGACTAAGCAAACAGGAGAAATGGAACAAAATGATAAAAAGAAAACAACCTGCGGCTCTTTCCTGTGGGATTTTCTGAGTTCTATCAAGACAGAACTGATGAAACTGACATCTTGGAGAAGGAAGACGGTGACACATTACCGCTATCATGAAGTTTGTATCCCAGGAACTTAGAGGCTCCGGCTCTCTGTAGCTTTTGCCAAACAGGATTCTTTTGGCTTGCCTCACAGTCAGAGACACAGGCCAATGGTACTCTCTGCAAGTGAGGTGGTCTAATGCTGGAGTGTGGCCTGAATGGGTTGACCTGTCTTTTTCCAGAAACGAGGGCTCGTTATGCAACAGAATCCAGTAGTAACAGAGTCAAAGGACAAGGAGTATTGGTTGGTCTCAGGTTATCAGTAGTGGCACCTTTGTGACCTGGACCAGAAAAGGACACAAATATTTAAGTAGCTGCCCAGGTTCTCACAGCTAGAACCATTGCTCACTAAACAGGCTGACAGCTCATTCGCTTTGAAGTGAACATGATTGCAACCCGTTGAATAGACAAGGAAACTGTCCTGGAAATGATACTGAAATTGCTTAAGGCAGTGCCCAGTTACAAATTTTGAGTTTTGAATGCCACATCCCAAGCTCTTTCCTTAAAACAAGGATGTAAGTCATCTCAGAGACTAAGAATATGTAACTCAGTGTCACTGTCAAATTTATTAATTTGCTTGGAATCTCTTTTTAGTCTCTGAGACTCAGAGAGCTTCTTGATAGCTTGCAAGAGAGATTATCCTGGTAGCCAAGGACACTTTGACTTTCAACAACTCACAAACATACAGCATTTAGTGAGTATTGGGAACAATGCTAAAGCCCACATAGATTGGAACTTCTTTGCCCCTTGAAGAATTATTATCTTTGAGCTCATATCATGGAAACTTCTACTTGATAATTATATGACCAAGTCTTACACTGATGTTTCCATGATTGCAGACATATAAAGTGGACGAACTTCCCACAGACTTGAGACTCTTTGACTCTTTAGTTCTGGCCATGCAGGTGCTGGTCCAGTGGTAGGAGAAGACACCAATGGTTTTCAATGTGGTCCTAGAACTAGAAGTTCTGATGCTTACCAGCAACTTGCTAGAAATGTAAATTCTTGGTTCCGCCCAAGAACGATGGAATCAGAAGCTGGGGGTCGGGCCATCAGTCTGGGTTTCACTAGATTTCTCAGTGTTACTGATTCACACCCAAGCATAAGGATTGACAGTCTCTGCCAATGCACCGTACACTAGCGGGAGGGAAGACTGACACAGATCTGAGGGACTCAGGTGACCATGGAGTCTTGGGAAGATGTTCTCCAAGCATATTGTTGATTTAAGCTTGTGAACCGCACCCGAGAGGAGAGGAGCAAGCAACTTCCCAGAAAGATTGTTATTGGAGGAGTATTAGGAAGTGGTGACATGGCAGTCACCTTTGAGAACATGGTGTGTTCATAGGACAAACATTGCTTATCCAAGAAAACTTACTGAGTTCAAGTGACTATGCCAACCTAATGTAACTAGTAACCAGTATTGGGCTTCAGCCTTGTGCCCGCATTCCTATGGAATGTGTTAATCTGCCGCAGAGTGAGTGATAGACTTCAGAGATCTCTGAATCATGAGACAAACTCGGCAGAAACCACAACTTCTGATAAGATGGTGCAGCATCAAAGGGGACAGAAAAGGACAGTAAATTGTTCTGTGGGGGCTGAGAGTAGGGAAGTTAAAGAGAAGGAGCTAGGGGAGTCTTCAGCTGCTATTCTAGAAGACACTGCCTCATCTTCAAATCATTGGTGTTACCATTTATTGTTGATACAGGTTCTAGATTGAAGCAAAGTATAAAAGTAGTAGAGGTGACCTAAGCTTGAGTCCCAGCTTTGCCTATGACCCCAAGAAGATGGTTTACCCTCTTTAGATTGGCTGCAACATAGATTCTCTCTGTCTTCCACAATCCTTCCTCCCCCCCCCCCCCCGCCCGCTTTCACAACACTCTCGGAGCTCTGCCCAATGCTTGGCTGTGGGTCTCAGCATCTGCTCCCATTAGTTGCTGGCTGAAGTCTTTCTGAGGACGCTTTTGCTAGGCTCCAGTCTACAAGTAGGTACCATATTTTAGCGAATGACTAATCTGCACCAAGTGTTGAGTGACACTGAATGTTATTTCATTCACAAAGTACAATGACATCTGAAGAATGTGTATAATTATCCCCATTCTGTAAATTAGGAAAATGCAGTCGTGGATAATTGAGTTAGGGTTAGATCTAGTTTCTGAGTTTAGTTCTCTGACGGATGATGTCTTAAATGGTAGCCTTGCACTAAAAATAGATGTGTTGGTGTGGAAACCCTTGGGAAGGGGTTTGGAGGAAGGCCTGCAGAGGCAGAGCCTCAGTTTCCAGTAGCTTGAAGCTATACTTCTACTCACTATGGGGTGTGACTGTACTCTATGGACTTGTGCCCCTTTATGTTGGTCTTGGAGATGAGCAGCAGCTCTAGTGATAGAGTGGGACAGGCAGGAAGGAGGGAAAGAACTGATTGGAAAATACTAAGACATCACTAGAATGTAACAAAGCAGAGTGCAATTTCTTTAGCAATGCCTTCTCTTCTTTCACAGGCGATGCCATTTAGAAGGAGTGTGTGCTAAGTCACTGCAGGTGTCGCATGCCTGTGCACAAGTAAAATTCTTTTCGTGCAGTACAAGACATTAGCTGATGGAATGAAGCAACTCACATCCAGGGTGGTGGGTCTTCTCAAGTCAACCTGCGCTACATGATCCCTTCGAGACATAAGCAGAAGCTAACCTAACAGAACCAGAGACTCACCTAGGTCATTCTTCACAGGCACACTCAGAGGCTTCTCTTCCCAGTGATTTCAGGGCCTGTCATGCTGATGGATCCATTTAAATCATTACTGCTGTGCGTCATCATACCCAGCTCAAACTGGATTTTTATGACAGATACGCCTCTTTATAGCACTTATCATTTGTGTTTTTACTTATTCCTTAAACTTTCATACAATGGGTTTTGATCATATCCTTTGCTCTCCCCCAACAGCTCCCAGATCCTCCTCCACCTCCCAGTTCATCTAATTTCATATTCATTCCCTCTATTTAAAAAATGGAGTCTGATTTGTTTTGGCCAACTACTCCACATAAAGCTTGCTCTGGAGTGTGCTTGCCACACTTGTAAACTCCACTGAAGAAAATTGGGATTTCCTCTCCCTATATGTTCCAGGACTATAGAATTAGATCATGTTGATGGAGAGAACTGCAATTTCTGGACAGAACAGGGCAGGTGCATGTGTGAATACACAGTGACTATAGAGCAGGCACACGACTTGTATAAGCTCAGGGCAGACAAAACCCAGCGTGGAGAAGCAGGTGGGCTGCCACACTCAGCTGTTTTACAATGTAGGTCCTGGGAATGGAAGTCAGGTGCTCATGCTTCCAAGACAAGCCCTTCAGTGGCTGACGCAGCCCATTTCAATCTAACCACCGTTGTGAGAACAAGCTGAGGATTTTCTATGCTCACGCTGTCAATTCCCACGACAATGAGAAAGCACAGAAGAAAATGCCTGATCGGGGTTGGCAGTATTCTTCATCACTTATTAAAATGACACATTGGACAAGTTGCCTAATGTCTCTGAGCCGTAATTTCTTCATCCGCAAAGTTGGGTAATGATGGAGGGCACTGTCTGGCACATAGTGAAGGCTAAGTACAATAACTGCAAGAGTCTCAGATGACACAATAACTAGCCAGTCACCAAAATAGGCGTTCTGCAAAGACAGCTGTAGTTAACTGTAAAAAGCAGAGTATGCCCGATGACTGACAACACTGGCAACATTCAGCTGACAGCATCTAACAACAGTCAACTTGTTTTCGCAAGGAGCCTTCTTGACTCTTTGTATGGTCCTTGGCGCTTGAATTATATCGAACACTTGATGAGACTGCATGCTTTCAAAATGGCATTGACTACCAAATAAGGGTGGCTTGAAAATTCTCGTAGAATGGACTTTTTTTTTTCATTCTTATAGATGTAAGTTTCTTGGGGCTGAACTGACTGATCAGGTCATTCCTGGATTGATTCTGTCTTGGATGTGAAACATAGTATTATGTAAGAGAGAGAGAGAGAGAGAGAGAGAGAGAGAGAGAGAGAGAGAGAGGCAAACTTCTAAGGCCAGGAGTAGGGCCCTGCTAGTGTTTACTATTTCTGTTTGCTAAAGCTTGGCTCTTCAGAGGAAGTGGCCTTTTCATTGCCTCTTCATTAACTCAACAATGGGTTAATATCCACTCATACCATTCAAATGCATCTTGAAGATGAAGCAAGTTTGTTTTTATCAATGATGACAGTTTCTCTGGGGTATAAGTTGAATTTTGTTTTTTAAAAGCAGAATGTTCTGTGTGTAAGGAGGAGGATGCTTTGTTTTCTCTGACTGGTTCTTTGCAACTCTCAAGAATAAACTTCATGCTCAATGTAAGAGGACGTCTGCAAAAGATCTCTCTTCTGACCACTTGAAAATCTGAATAGAAGGGACAAGTTTAGGTTCTCTGAGAAGTACCCAAGAGAAGATTTGTTTGAGGAAACACCTGTGCAGGAAAATAGGGAGGAAGTAAGAGAAGGCAGGGAGAAGCTTCTGACCCCTGTGCAGGTCTCACATCTGTGAAAGGAGAGGGGGAGGAAGACAGGAGACTAGCAGGAGAGTCAGACTGTTGCCTGGCACTAGACTAGCCAGGGGTTTCTTGAGCCAGAATTACCCATTAAAGTGGCTCCACATTGCAGAGACAAGTCTGAGCTATAACCGCCACAACCCCGCTTAGTCACTGAAGCTGGCAATGGGCACAACAGGGCCCCAAGAGCTGAGATGTGCAGTTAGTTTCCTCCGTAGCAGATCTGAGCAGTGTTTTCCTGGCTATTCTTTCAACTGGAAGAGGTTTATTGCTGAAAGCAGCACTCCTAATGGTTTGGGGATGGGAGGGGACAGCAAGCAGAGCAGTGCAGGGCAGACCATTTGTGACAGTGTTGGTTTTGTGCACCATGTCAGTGTGCCCTTCCTTTCTTTGGCTTTCACTTCCTCCCCGTTGTTTCAGCTAGGCCAATCATGTTGAAAACCCCACCCAAGTTGTTAAAGTTCCTCATTTGACAATTAAAACAAAACCGTATGTGAGTGAGCCAGGGGATATTTTTGTTTGTTTGTTTTACTTTTTCAATGAGTTGTGAAACCCTCTTAGGCTTTCACACATTTTATTCCTTGGGATGGAAGAAGTCTCGCAAGTCAGATTATTGCACTGCCCTGCCTTCATGTCTTTCCAATATGAAGCCAGTTATCCAAAGGGCTTTGTCAAAAAAAAGTATCTTTCATCTATCTGTCTGCCTATACCTATCTACCTGCATAGCTATCTATATAGCGTCCATATGTATATATATATATATATATATATATATATATATATATATATATATGTGTGTGTGTGTGTGTGTGTATATATATATGTATATATGAAGGAAACCCTAAAGAATATTTTCAGAGACTGAAAAAGTGTCAAAGGACTTGCTAAACATGAAACATTCTCAGACCTTGTCTTGAACTCAGGGCATGACTTGAAGAGTCAGTGAGGACCTCCATGGGGATGTGACATTTCTTTCACTGAATATGGCTGTTTATAAGACTGCATGCCTGGATTCCTTCAGGAGAACATAAACTGTTTCCTCCTCCCTGGGAAAATTCATTTTGCTGATGGGGAATAGGCTAGGATGAGAAGAACTGGATTCTCGGTCAACCTCTTTTTCCACTTTTTGATTTCACATTTGAATGGAATTTCCTTACCATCTTTTGGTCCAAGTCTGACTCAGCCAATGCTAAGTAGACAGAACTAGTAATTGTCACTCCCAAATCTATCCTACATCGGGCAAGGAAGTTCTCATGTTCCCCATTATCCCTTGCCTAATGGTTGGAGACAGAATGTCTAGTGAAAAACCCTGTGTCCCTAGATTTTACAGTGATAGAGGGCTACCAGGGTCCCCAAAAAGCTATGAGGGGCAGAATGTCCTGATGGTCCATGTGGGGCTGGAAATTGAGTGATAAATGAGCATTTAGTGAGGGAACTTTACTGAATTTTTAAATAGATTGTGACAGCTGTCTTTTCCAGAAGAGAAGCTATAGGAATCCTTTGAAGAATAACTGTGCTTTAGGAAAGGAGGTTTGGGTGGGAGGGTCAGTATAATTCGACTTGACAAACATTTCTTCAGTGATATTTTGAATCAAGCCCTCTCGTGAGATGAGTGAGAGATGTTTGCCACTCTGGTGGGCTCAGAGCTAGCTAGGACAGTGAGATATATAGACAGTGACTTATGCTATCACTATGGAAGGTAGCTGTGGTGTGTGCAGTGAGCAGAGGAGGCGGAGAGAAATAATTCCCTGGGAAAAGGATCCAAGGAACTTACATGAGAAGCAGTCTGAGGGGGGGGGGAGAGGAAGAGGGAGAGAACATGGAAAGGTCTGATAATAGTTTGTGATCCCTCCACAACCTTGAATTATACAAAGCTTTGCGAAGCACAACGTTGCAACTCATTTGGGTAAACCACTACCTGACAGTTACTTGTCAGCAACACCTGTCAAGAACTAAGACAAAGTTTCCTATGCTTGACTGTCATGCTTAGTAAGGATATTTGTATGTTTCATGGTAGAACTAGCATGCTTATGAGGTGTGTTCTCATCCCTACTTGGGCTATTCCATGATTTGTGCCCGTACGGTATTTATGTCTTTAGAGTCCATGAGAGCATGATTGATGAAGCACATCAGGATATGAAGATTCTGGTTTGTAGACCCAAGTTGGTCCATTACTTTACAGTGTGCTCATCCCACACAAAGCACTGGCATTCAGGTGAGAGGGACTGCTTCGCTCCTTATTTCACCTGCCCACTGTCCAGTCCTGCTTGGACACACGGGGATCCGTTAGGCTCTGATGAGCCTTGCTGTACCATGGGCTTCAACTTCTTTGTCATAGCTGTTCGCCTGCTTGGAAAGCTTTCTTCTGGTGACAATCTCATTCTCAGCCTCCATGTCTTAAAGAGCCCTGCCTGCCTTAATTCTACATCAAACATTGGTTTCCCTTCAGGTACTTTCTTCTTTTAAATTTTATTTTTAAAACAATCTTATTTTACATACCATTCCCAGTTCCCCCTCCCTCCCATCATCCACTCTCCCATCTTCTCCCCAACCTACCCTTATCCACTCTCCAGAGAGAGTAAGGCCCCCCATAAGGAGTCAACTAACTCTGTCATATCACTTGAAGCAAGACTAAGCTCCCCCCCACCCCCCGTTATCTAGGCTGAGCTAGGTATCCTTCCATAGGGAATGGGATCCAAAGAGCCAGTTCATGCACTAGGAATAAACACTGGTTCCACTATTAGTGGCCCCACAAACTGCTCTAGCCACACCACTGTCTCCCACATTCAGAGGGCCTAGTTTTGTCTTATGTAGCTTCTCCAGCTTTGAGTCCCACTAGCTTGGGTCAGCTATTTCTGTGGGTTTTCCCATCATGGTCTTGGCCCTTTGTTTATAATAAAGTTCCTCCTTCTCTATGACTGGACTCTAGGAGTTCAGCCCAGTGCCCAGCTGTGGATCTCTGCATCTGCTTCCACCAGATACTGGGTGAAGTTTCTATGATGACAATTAAGGTAGTCATCAATCTGATTACAGGGGAAGGGCATTTTAGGTGCCATCTCCGTTATTGCTTAGACTCTTAGATGGGAAATCCTTGTGAATTCCTGGGAATTTCCCTAGTGCCTAGTTTCTTCCTAACCCCATAATGGCTCCTCTTTCACAGTATCTCTTTCCTTGTTCTCCCTCTCTGTCCTTCACCCAACTTGAACTACCTGATCCCTCATATTCTCTTCCCCACTTCCCTTCTTTCCTCCCCACTCCCTGCCATCTTCTCCTGTTCCCCCACACTGCTGTGTTACTAAAGAGATCTTGTCTACTTCCCCTTTCTGAGGGTATCTATGTATGTCTCTCTTACAGTTCTCCTTGTTTCCTGTCTTATCTGAGGTTGTGGGCTGTAGGCTGGTTATCCTTTGCTTTATGTCTTATATCCACTTATGAGTGAGTACATACAGTGTTTGTCTTTCTGTGTCTGGGTTATTTCACTTAGGATAATTTTTTCTAGTTCCATTCATTTGCCTGCAAATTTCAAGATGTTGTTGCTTTTTTACTGCTGAGTAGTACTCCATTGTGTAAATGTACTGTATTTTCTTTATCCATTCTTCTGTTGAGGAGCATCTAGGTTGTGTTGCCAGGTTCTGGCTATTATGAATAATGCTGCTGTGATCTTAGCTGAGCAAATGTCCTTGTGGCATGGCTCTGCATCCTTTAGGTATATGTCTAAGAGTGCTGTTGCTGGGTTTTGAGGTAGATTAATTCCCAGCTTTCTGAGAAACTATCATACTGACTTCCAAAGTGGCTGTACAAGTTTGCACTTCCACCAGCAGTGGAAGAATGTTCCCCTTACTCTACATTCTCTCTAGCATAAGCTATTGTTGGTGTTTTTGATTTTAGCTATTGTGGATGATGTAAGATGGTATCTCAGTGTCATTTTGATTTGTATTTCCCTGATGACTAAGGATGCTGAGCCTTTTGGCCATTTGAGATTGCTCTGTTGAGAATTCTGTTTAGATCTCTACCCCATTTTTTAATTGGACTATTTGATATTTTGATATCTAGTTTCTTGAGTTCTTTTTATATTTTAGAGATCAGCCCTTTCTCCAATGTGGGATTGGTGAAGAATTTTTTCACATTCTGCAAGCTACTGTGTTGTCTTGTTGACCATGTTCTTTGCCTTCCAGAAGTTTCTCAGTTTCAGGAGGTCCCATTTATTAATTGTCAATCTCAGTGTCTGTTATATTCAGGAAGCTGTCTCCTGTGCCAATGCATTCAAGGCTACTTTCCACCTTCTGTTCTATGGGTTCAGTGTGACTGGATTTATCTTGAGGTCTTTGACCCATTTGGACTTGTCTCCCAGGTACTTTCAACTATATCATCCCCTTAATCTCCATCACAATACTTGTTAAAGTATACTTTTTTTGTTTATTTATTCATCTTGGTAATTTAATGTAGTATCTAAAACAAATGGAAAACGTCTGGTTCTTCTCTTCCAGGTTCCAGGTACCCAATCCGGTGTTTGTGGAACCAATGATGAATACAAGTAGTTTGCCATAATATTAACGTCATTTTAAGTCCCTTAGCTCTTTGATGAGAGGATATTTATCTTGGGTAACTGATATGTGAGAAAAAGACAAATGGCTCTGTTTCATGATCAAGACACAAATAGCTATGTGTCCTTGGGCAAATTGCCACCATCTCTGAGCCCAGGTTTCTCCTTGTGTTTAATGAAGCTAATAATAGTCTACCTAATCAAATTGGTTCGAATTAGTAAGATAGATACAGAATGTAAACTTCTGAGCACAGTGCCCGTCACACTACAGGTGCTTAACTCATGCTAGATAACTAAGGAATAAAGCATGCAGTTCTTTGTTTCTCTCTGTGCATTTCCAGAATGTCCCTATCTCACTATAACTACCATGGCTCCAAGCAAGAACAGAAAGCAAATGCATAGAAGCAAGTAAGTCTTCTTTAGGTCCTCACTCTTTGGAACCATGAGGTCAAACACTGCAGAGGGAGAGACGCTAGTGCTTGTCCCCATCATGTAAGATGGGGCATTCTGCTACACTATCAAGTGTTTGAAGAGGTTGTTGGATGGAGATGTGGGGTGGTAAACATCATAGTCAAAGGCCTGATTATTAGATGGCAGTCATAGTTTGGGTAATAATGAAGGGTCTATTATGTGAGACAGCAAATGGGAAGAGGTTGCTAGATAGCTGTCTTGGAAACAAATCCAGGGGATGCTCCTGAATGCTGAGATGAAGTTCAACTTTATTCTGTAGATGTAGGTGAATATTGAGCCATCTAACAATATAAAATGTAGATTTAAAAAAAAGAGGAAACTGAAATTTTTCCAGAACTTTCCTTCAAGATGTCTAGGGAAACTCGAACCATGGTTCTCTGGGAATTAGGATGTGTTCTTTCTTGAAGAGGAAGTATTAATCTCTGGCACACCAGTAGCTTACCTTATTAGAGAGAACAAAACACCAAATCAAAGCCTGGCTAATTCAATTTTAAATAACAAATTACTACCTCCTTAGTGTCTTTCATGAGTCAGGTTTTGTGCTAATGGCTAGGTGGGAGTAAGGGTAAAAGCACATCCCCTGCTATTAACAGGACTTGCTTTTCTAAGCAAGGCCACTGAACAAGTGACTTTGTAGTACATGGCTAAGGGCCTGTAAGAATTGGCATGGTCTATAAGTAGCACAGATATGAGGTAGAAGACACAGAATAAAAGAGGGTAAATTATGAAAAAAGATTTCTTAAGAGTGTTTCTGTGGTGATTATAAGGAGTGACAAAGATCATCAAGAAAGCTGTAGCCTATAAAACATGGATATGTACATTATAATATTTGGGTGGTGTGGATCTAAATCCCCCTTCTAGATGTGTGATAATTCATTAGAACAAGTTGTTCTATGTCTCAGTCTCCTCACCACAAAACTGGGAAGACTGTCAGGGACTCCCATAGGGTTGGTAGGGTCAGGAAAGGTTTCCTGTAAAGGACCTGGTGATAAATATGTCAAATGTTGAGGATGCCTCTATTACCTCTCTTTCTCAATGACTCAGCTCTAACACTTCAGTGACCAGCAGCTATAGACTGTGAATGGGAATAACTGAACTGAGCTAATTTATAAACACCACTAAATTGTACTGTTATGTTTGTTCTGAAATGTCATTGTTATTTTTCAATCATTCAAAAACATAAAGACCATTTTTAGCTCTCTAGTCATATAAATTCAGATGGAGCACTGGATTTGGTTTGTGAACCATGGCTGCCGGTTCTGACAGTAGTATGCCTAAATTTGTCCTCATTACCCACTGTATTAGTAACCGTTCTCATTGGTATGACCAAATATTTGACACACAATCTTGAGCGGGGAAGAACCGTTTTATTTCAGATTGTGGTTTGAGGAGACAGAGTCCATCACGGCAAGCAAAATACTGGGGTAGGAGAAGGAGGCTGCTGGTTACACCAAATGCCTAGTCAAGAAGCACAGTGAACAGGAAATGGGGCTGATATATAAGAGCTCAAGACACGCACTTGGCGACTCAGTTCTTCCAGCAAGGAGTTATCTTCTAAAGCTTCCACAAGTTTCTTAAACATTGCCACCAGCTGGAGACCAAGCGCTCAAACACAGGAACCTATGGGGACACTTGAAATTCTAACTGTAACATCAACCCAGGATATAGGTTGGAAAATGGAGTCTAAAGAATGAGTCCAAGAAAAAAAATCATAGCAGATCCCAGAAAAGACTTTCCGCCATGTGGATATTTGTTCATGGCTCTGCTCTATCAACAGAAAAGCATGGCAACAAGGCAGGATGCTGTCCTTCCTTTCCTCTGATTTCTCTCTACTGATCAACATGTGTGTGTGCATGTGTGTGTGTGTGTGTGCATGTGTGTGTGTGTGTGTTATTTTTGGAGTTCTCAAGATGACAAAGTAGAGGCAAGTAAAGAACCAGAAGAAAAGAGGAACTGAGATGAAGAGAATGTCTTTTTGAGAGAGCACTGGTTGTTATCTTGGGTTCTACTCCGAATCCCATACAGGAATGAATCAAGTTTTATGTAGAGGCATCTAAGCATGAAAAACTGAAGCCCGTGGTATGCACCATCCACCCCCAAACTACTCGAGCTTGGTACCCTTTGGGGGAAGAGTCGGTGCTTTAAGGAGAAAAAAAGGGTGCAAATCACGGCATGAATGAAATGAGTAAACATGAGTACCAAGAAACAGTTCTTAATCTGAAGTCATGCCCTTCTCATGTCCCGAGGGAGAAAGCATCTATTACACCTGAGTTGCCTTGTTTCTTTTAAGACTTCTGAGTAGAGTAAGCTCATTTTCTTTTCACATTTTCTTTTGTGTGTGAAAAGTGTTTGAATGTTTTACAATTTTTCCATTTCTCTTTCTTATGCTCCAAGATAACTCAAAGCCGTTTTACAGCCAATGAGCCTCAACAGACTTGCTTTGCTCATTTCTCTGACTACTTCCTGGCCTTGTTAATACAACATCCACATTCATTTTTAGAAATTAGCCTTTGACTCCGCTGCTTAGCCTCCTTAGGTGGTCTACACAGGGGCCTACCCCATCCTTTAATGTGGTGTACATTTTACCTTCTCAGACTCTTCATGCCTTTCCAATTCTATCTCTTCCCTCACTGAGGGGTTAAGTCACCACAGTTTCTGGAAGTCAAAACTTGTCCATATGTCTCTGTCTATGCGATGCCATTCTCTTAGGATTGAGGTTTTCTGTCTAAGACAAGCTTAATTCATATGAAGACAAGGCATAGCAAATTAGACAATTTGAAAAAGTTTTGTAGCAACCAGACCTCTAAATTCTTCTTGATTTTGCCAAGGGCCAGACTCATGAACTATTTTGAAGAGCAAGCCGTGCACCAGGGGTGGTGGTGAACCCAGTTGATTCTACAAAGTCTGGAGCATTATACATCCTGTTTAATAGTAGCTCAAGATCCAACAATTTCAGTAAAGATAGGAACCATACCTCAACCCCTAAAGCTGACTGTTGGAAGCACAGAGAGGGTGTGAACAAGCAGAGGACTCCGTAGAGAGCGGAGAGGAGAAGGAACTGTATTAAAGCTCCTTAGCACCGGTGAAGGGCATGTGGACCTGGAGAGTGAGAAAGACTTGAAGGTGCAGAAATGGTTGAAAAAGCGAGCGTGGCAGAGTTTGGTTGTCAGAGTTATCTGTATAAAGGTGACAAGATAAGAGAACACTGGACTTAGGAAGAACTGAGAGGAGACAAGCTGGGAGCAAGGAAGCACTGAAAGAAATAAAAGGGACAGGTGAGTAGCACGGAGAGTCACAGATGCCACATTATCTGTAGACTTAAAAAAAATACCCTACTCTCCTGATCTAAATTGGACAGGCAGCAGTTGGCAAAGTGTCCAAACTTGAACAGGATGCAGCTAGTGTGCTTTCCGCTATCATCAAGGTGATCAATGCTTTAGGGTTGTCTTCCAGACCTTTGGTCTATGATGGCCTTCTTCTAACTTATTACTACAAATCCCTAGGTGGGCAGTAGAATATCCTGTGGGCATAGCAGGACACTTGTTAATAAGGATATTGAAAAGCCTTCGACATCCCTCTTTCTCAATCAAGTCTGTAGTCATTGATAGCACTGTAAATGCAGTCTTTTTGCCCTTTACAGTCAGCGGGAGCTTGAACCACAAACTTCCATATGGCTTTCAGTGACAGCATGGACCACAGACATTCACATGGATTTTGGCATCAGAACATACCATGGCCCTCAACACAGTCTCCAGTGGCAGTACAGACCATGGACATCAACATGGTCCTTTGCTACAGCATGGACCAGAGACACCATCATAGGCTTCAGCAGCAGCACAGGCAAGGACACCAATGTAGACCCTGATAGTAGTCTGGCCCATAGTCCTCAACATGGCTTTAGGCAGCACCATAGACTACAGGCATCTGGCTGAACCTTGGTGGCAACATGGGCCACTGAAAACCTCTGTTCTTTCCATTGCACTTCCCCAAAGAAACAGCTTAGACAGAAATCCTTTAAGGAAAACTCTTCAAAATTAAGATAAAGATGATAAAGTGTAGCTCTACACAATTGATGGCTTCTGGCTGTGCAGGTGAGGAAGGACTCAATTTTCCTTAAGTGGGTAGCCACTGGGGGTGTGACCATGATCCAGATATGTGTGTGTATATATATATATATATATATATATATATATATATATATATATATATATATATAAATGATACAAGTCAGACTTGTTTTTCTTTCCTCTTTCTCCTCCTCTATCGTCTTTGTCTTCCAAGAGGTCATAAGGGTGAGGGGACAGACCTGGGAGGACTGAGAAGTGAGTGTGATAGGGATGCAAGATGAAATATTCCCAAATAATCAATAAAAAATCATGTTGGAAAAATGATAAAAAGAATATTGAATAGGCCGGAGAATATTCTTGCGCACGTACGTGTGTCTGTTTTTGTGTTTGTATGTGTGTGCCTATGCACCTATGTGTATTCACCAGCCATTCAGTGAATGAAGGACTTTTCTAGCTCACATGGCCTTTAAAGGGAAAAGATTAGAGATACTTGAGCAGTAAACAACAATAGTACCAATAACAAAATTCTCACCTTTACATAAGAATGGCAATAGATTATTGCCTTGCTGTGTACAGTCCCCTTAGGGGAGAAAGCTTTAACTGGCTAAAGATGGTCCTCAGTACTAGTAATGACTAACCTCTGATTTGATGCTGAGTCCCACCACTTGTCACTGTTCCTCTCAGATGGCATATGGATTATTTCTTATAGCTATTCAGCTAGCATCTTCTGAACCTACACAAGGTATCAAGAATTGCGGCCATGTACCTAGGCCATGTACTTATTGCTGCAGTATTAATAAAAACCAAACCCTGGAAACAGTCCAAGTGCCTGTCAATGCAAGAATGAATAAAGAAAATGGGATGGATATACATAATGAAGTATTATCCCACCATTAAGAACAAAATCACATTATCAGGAAAATTGGGAGAACTGGAGATTGGCATGTTAAGTAAGCAACATGAGCCAGACTCAGAAAGACAAGTGTGTCTTTTCTCAGCTGAATGGAATCTACGAAAAAAGAAGAATGAAAGTAGCAGTGTATTTGGGAAGAGAAAGATGTGGGAGAGAGGGAGAAAAGGAGGATGAATGTGAGGGATAAAGGCAAATCAAAGTATCTTATCTCCATATACAAAAATGTCAATAAAACCCACTATTTGTAGAAACAATATACACTAATAAGGAAAAGAGTCACACGATGTGTCAAAAAGGGAAAGTGGGTGTGAATGCAGATTTATGATTTTAAATGTCATGTCTTAAAGACCATATATCTAACAGGATAGACACAATCATGCATTGCAAAAGTCAACCTGTTCTTTGACAAATTCAAACAAGAGTAGAATAGATTCTGATCACCTTCCTTCCCCCACCTTCTGTTCTTCCTCTCCCACCTCTAATCTCTCCTCCCACCAAGCCCCACCAACTTCTATGTCTTCCTGTTTTATTTTAGTTTTTGCTTTGTGACCTGCTGGGTTTAATCAGGGCCACTGACATGGATGTGAAGTTATCTACTGGAGTACGAACAGCTTAGCAGTGACTACATCATTGAAGACAAGGACTTTATCTCTTCCAGCAGTTCTTGGCTACTAGTTACTCCGCTGGGCGGGGCCCCATGAACCCCTCCTCCATTTATCACTGACTGTTTAGGGTGTTGGTTTTGTGCAGGCTGTACACAGGCAACTCTACCTGCGGTAAGTTCATGAATGCCACAGTCATTATAAGCCTGTAAGATGGTTTCCCAAAGGCCTCCTCTTCATTGGCTGACTCAAGCATTCTTTCTGCCCTTCTTCCACAATGTTAGCTGAGCTTTGGAGGAGATGGTGTCCTATTTAAGGCTGAGCACACAACAGTCATTTGTTCTCATCACCTAGGGCATCCCTGTATCTCTGCACTAAATGCTGTCCATTGCAAACGAAGCATCTTTGTTGAAAGCTGAGGGTAGCAGATGCATATAAACCTAAGTATTTAGGAGACAGCTTGGTAACATGTCAGTGTATAGCAAATGTGCATTTTTTTGAACTATATAGGTAGAAGTGGGCACTAAACACCCTAAAGCCTAGAAGATAGTGGCTTATCCAGTCTGGACAGAGAATGTTGGGAAGGGCCAAGGAAGATCGTCTCTAGGAGCTGATGCATCAGTGCAATGAGCTCCTTTTTTCCCTTGGTCCAGCTTTCGAATCACGGCCTTTCAAAACTGGCATTCTCTGAGGTCAACGCACCTGTCAAACCTAATTTTTGTCACTTGCTTAATTATCTGATCGCCTTTGGAACTTCAGAGGACAGAGGCTATTTCTAAATTGCTCACCATGTGTTCATGTTAGTATGTAACAACATCTGACACCTAATAGGTGCCTTATAACTATGGGTTGCATGTTAGGGAAGGAAACACTAGCAGGGGAATTTCTACCCCCTTTCTGTGAATGCCAGCGGGAATGCTCTTGTAACTTCTAATGACTACCTGCTGCATTCCTAACTCTGAGACAGCTCTGGAGGGAAACAAGGAAATGGAGAAAAACACCATGGAATGTTTGGACCGTGTGGAGACGTGGCCATCAGCGGATGGCATGCTTCATTCCACAGGTAGAAAACGGAAGCTCAAAGACCTTACCTGTTAACTTTAGCACAAGGTCACCCACATAATTAGTGGTTAGCAAATGGAAAGACCATGTATCCAAATTCATTCACGTGAGCCCCGTGTAGTGGGAAGGGCAAGGGACTGGGAAAGCACTTACTGCGTGTTTAAATAATGAAGAGTCTCATCTTGCAAGTATGGCTTTGCTTAACAAAATATTTCATGGGATAGGATTATGTTCTACAAAACTCCCCAAATTTCAATCATGCTTTCTTGGATTCTGGGTAATTGCTTTAGGCAGGTGTGTGTTCCTGCTTGTACAGAGAAGAGAGAAGATCCTCCCTTTTTCATCTGATGTCTCAATTAGGCCCCAGAGGGAAATGTTGGTAGCAGATGCTTATTCCAACTGAAACATTCCCTTGAAAAGTGAGGTATGGAATCCTTTAGGGATCCCACTACTCTTCAGAATTCATTTGGACCCTGTAGAATTACATTCTAACAGCTTTCAGACCAAACTACGTTAAGAAGAGAGATTGAACAGCTTAAAATATTATTATTATTATTGCTATTATTTAAATTTGGAATTTCAAGACAGGGTTTCTTTGTGTAGTTCTGACTTTCCTGGAGTTTGCTTTATGGACCAAGCTGGTCATGAACCTGGAAAACTGCCTGCTTCTGCCTCCCAAGTACTAGGATTAAAGGCGTTCACCACCACTTCCCAGTTTAAATATGTACATACATACACATGTATACACACACACACACACACACACACACACACACACACACACACTGGTTTTTGGAGACAGGATTTCTCTATAGCTTTGGAGCCTGTCCTGGAACTAGTTCTTGTAGACCAGGCTGGCCTCAGACTCACAGAGATCTGCCTGCCTCTGCCTCCCAAGTGTTGGGATTAAAGGCATGTGCCACTACCACACAGTTTAAAATATATTTTAAAATGAGTTTTTATACTAAGAAGAAGAATGAGGAGATGGAGAAGGAGAAGGAGGAAATTAGAAGAGTATAGGACTAATTGGAGGCCAACAGATATTGTCCACATGGCAAACTCTTAGCAAGAATATCAACAATAAGCTCTAGAGCAGTGGTTCTCAACCTGTGGGTCTTGACCCCTGTGGGTCCTGACCCCCGTGGGTGTTTAGGAACATTTATTTTCATAGGGGTCATCTAAGACAGTCGGAGAAAACATAGATATTTACATTACTATTCATAACAGCAAAATTACAGTTACAAAGTAGCAATGAAAAAAAACTACATTTGGGGGATTACCACCACATGAGGAACTGCATTAAGGAGTCATGGCATTGGGAAGGTTGAGAACCATGGCTCTGGAGCAGTAGAAAATATGAAAACTTTCTTGTATTATTAATAAAAATTCTACAGCTGCTACCATGTATTAAATATTCATTGTATGTTGACAAGTTTAAGGTACAGGATACACAAGGTCCACAACTCCCTGGTGAAGGTAAATTTTTATCCTCATTTTAAAGAGTGAAATGAGAGACTAAGGTGACTGATCAGTCAGCAAAGTGGGAGCCTTGTGAACACAAGGAGCTGAGCTCAGTCCCTCAGAACACAGAGTCAGACATTGTGACATGTGTCTTTCATCCAGTGGAAGGGAGATGGAGGCAGGTGCATCCCAGGCCCTCACTCTCCAGTTAGCCTAGAATTTTCTAGGTGCGTGAGAGATCTTGTCTCAGTAAACAAGGTGGATAACAGCTGAAGACTCACAGATAAGTTTGTCTGGCATTTGCAGACACATACACAAACGCATTTGCCTGCGCACACACCCATGCAGGCTCCCTCCCCAATATACTCCCATAAGAATGAAATGAGTTAAACTCAGTAGCACATACCTGTAATACTACCTAGGACTACATAATTGATGTTAGTGTGGGCCACATAGACTAGGAAAAAGGAAAAAAAAAAGAACATAAACAAAAGACAGTGAATGAGGCTCAAAAGGTCAAGGCAGTTTGCTCGTGATCACAGAGAGAAAAATCATTGAGTTTCATGTTCCTGTATAGACACACACACAGATATTTATGGGTAAGTATTTCATCAAAGCATTGACTCCAGTAATAGAATCTGGAAAGCATCCAAATCCTGAGCACTTAGAGATGGCCTCAATGCCCAAGCTAAAATGGGAAAAAGGCAAACCAAGCACAAAGAGGAAGAAGAAAATTGCCCTAACCCCTGTCTTCAGAAATAACCGTGAGGATACAGCCGTATGTATCTTTGTGCATCTTTTCTGGTTTTTTTTTTCTGACCCAAAGTTGGGGTCATACCGGATGTATTGCTTTTCTGTGTGGATAATACCACACATCATTTTCAAGTCATTAGGTATTCATCTATTTACTTTAATAGCTCCATGGTATTATTTTATTATCTTTTATCAATATATATTATGACATGTTCAACAAACCTTTTATCATTGAACCTATTCTCTTTTAGCTATTCAATGATGCCTTCCCTGTCCCTGTTTCATTATGTATGGGAAGTAATTCTGATTCTCTAAGACCATTTGTCATATCATATGTCCATACCAATTATGCCCATGTGATTGCTATTGTTTGTATCACTAATCCAGAAGAGTAGACAAAAAAGAGCATTTATTTAGAGGCATAATTGAAGGTCTCTTAAAGCAATCTCTCTTTCTGTATGTCATTATCTACACAATCATGTAATTACATTGTACTTCACGGAAACTCTGCACGGAGAATGTCTATGAATCAGGTTTATAAGCTATCTTAGGGTTTCCCCTGCTGTGAAGAGACACCATGACCACAACAACTCTTACAAAGGAAAACATTAAATTGGGCCTGGCTTACAACTAAATCAGAGATTTAGTCCATCGTCATCATGGCGGGAAGCATGGGGACACACACAGGTAGGCATGGTGCTGGGTACTTTATATAGGTAGCTGAGAACTCTACATATGGATCTGCAGACAGCAGGAAGAGAGAGACTGGGTTTGGCTTGAGCATTTGAACTCCAAAGGCCAACCCCTGTGACATTTCCTCCAACAAGGTCACATCTAAATCGACAAGGACACACCAACTAATAGTACCACTCTCTAATGACCAAACATTCAAATACAACAGCCTCTTGAGGCCATTCCTATTCAAAACACCATATACCCTTACATGACTGAAACATGTCTTACATTTAATGGATAATCAGTAAGAAGCCACGGGAATAAAGGAAGGCAATATATATGTCCAGCATTGAAAAATTAAAAATAATGTAAACACTGGTTCTAAAAAAAATTGACAACAATTAAAAGAAAAAGAAAATGTTTCCCAATAGTGCTAGAGAAAAAGGAAAAGGCCATCAAAATCCGTAATAGAATTTTAGCTACTTTAGTAATATGGGCCGGGGTGAAGCAAAATCAAAGAGGGTTCTTTAAAGAGGCAAAAGGGATAGGTGTTTCATTTATAATGACATCATAGATTTTCTTTGACAATTTTTCTGTACTATTTTAGAAAAGATAATAAATACCCGAATTCCATTTTATTAACGTATCCCTAACTTTGAGTTTATTTGCTTAGAGAGTGGATTGTATACCTGTTTCTTCTAAACAATATGCTTCCAGTATTGCTGTATTGCCAGGAAGTAGTGAATTCGTAGAAGCATCCCATGAAGCAAATACTAGTATAGTCTCAGTTTTACCACACTGTGGCCCTGAGATCCTCAGCAGCTTGCTCATGGTAACCAACTAGGAAATGTCAAGGTTAGGATTTGGGGCAAGTCTGCTGGGCTTCAAAGTTCATGTGGCTTATGACTAAGTATTAAACTTGTTAGAGACTCAAACAAAGATCAGATCATCAATTAAAACACACTTGTTCGGGGGAGGGGGAGGGAAATGGGAAGCGGTTGTGGGGACGAGGCAGAAATCCTTAATAAATAAATAAATTAAAAAAAATATTTCATGTGAGTAAAGGGAGCAGAGAGATGGCTCAATGCTTAAGAATACTCTTGCAGAGAACCTGAGAGTTTGTGCACACATGAGCACAAACCAATGCAAAGGCACACATGTAAGAATAATTAAAAATAAAAGTAAATTCTTTAAAATAAAAAAAACACACTTAAATACTCTGAAGAGACAAACTATTACCTTTGAATCACTGTGTACATTTAGGAAGTACCACTGAGAAGAGGTGTGTGGTAATTTCATCATGACATCCCTTTTTGACCTTAGAAAGCCATGAACTTGTGTTGTAGATTTCTTCTCTATGGGAAATACCTCTCTATATCCCCTCTACTCATGGGTGCATCCTATCCTGTTTTTTTTTTTTAACAGTTTCTTGTTCAAATTTCCACCTCAATATTTAATCTTATGCCACTGTGTGCCTTTGTGTAAAACATTTCACCAACCTTCATGTGTTCTGTGTTCATGTGGCATAGTGGCCATCACATATGCGTTTACATTTTTCTTCAATGAGATCCTTTGTTACTCCTTCACCACAGACATTCTTTAGAAAACCCCAAACCCCAAAATGAGCATCACAATTTACTGCTGCTATAGAAATGTGTAAATATAATGTCTGTGGTTACCCAACTCTTCCTGCAGAAGGCTTCCTTTCTTAAAATTAAGCAAACATTTAATTTGTCACATTCGTAAAGCACTTGCTGTCATAACTACATTGTGCCATATTTGATGTCATGACTGTGAGGACAGAATGCTTTCTATGGTCCTTAGCAGGGTCTCTTCCTTTGTCTCTTAAAACCTCTCTAATAAAAAATACAATGCCTCATCCTAGTAGGATGGGTACATCTTTTTCTTTGGAGCAATAATAATTCATTATCCATTCTCTTGTCATGCAGGGACTATGATCTCTTATTAAACTTTTTCCCCATCTCAATCACTCTATCTTTGCTCTGCTCTTGGATGCTCTTTCATTATTTCTTCTTTGTATTAGTTGTCTTCAATATCCAGCCTAGACATCACTTTCTTCTGCCTCAAGGCAACTTTTAGCCCTCAAGTCTTTATAGCTCCTACTCTAATAACATCCAAGACTTTCCAGAATCTGGACAATTCAATGTATCTTCATAGAAGTTTTCCAAAGTGGAGAACCAATTGATCTACTTGGGAGTGAGGGATGTATCCACCTCTGTTTCTAAGTTGGAAAGGGTCACATAGAATAAGACCATGATGATCTCAGAAAGGAAACGGGGATGTAATTCTAACCCAATAAATAGGATAATTATAGGACCTTATAAGTCTTCCTTTCTGTTCAAGTCCTGTTCAATACCTTGAACATTTCTTATGTGTGGTCTCATTTTTTCGTTCATCCCTGATCTTTTGACCCTCATGTATAGAGAGAGTAGAGTACCCAGGTAGTTTCCTTCTTAATCTTCTCATTTCTTGTACACTCATCCCCACTGCCCAGGCTCATGTATCTTCAGATATTTGACTTGGAAAATATCAAGTGATCACACCACTTCCTTAATTCTGAGTCCCCAGTGCTCATCAATTGCTTGAGAAATAAAATGCCAACTGAAACATTCGGCTATATAAATTCCCTGGAACCAAACTCATTTCTTACTCTTTTATACCTCTGCTCCATTGCCCTATCTGTTTAGTGATCTTCTCTTCATAAGCTCATACTTTCTCAACTTCCCAGGAACTTTTCTAGCTCTGATTTATTGTATAGGCACATCTTGACTTACCACGGTTTATATTCAGACAAGCTCATCATAAGTTGAAAATTTTCATAAGTTGAAAATGCATTTAATATATTGACATTTGAGCTGACACTAGCTTCTCTGAAACATTGCTCGATCATAAACCTACAGTTATACAACATCACTTAACAGAATTTGTCTTAAAATAAAATGTTCAGCATCCCATGTAATGTTTTGACTACAGCACCCACAGAATACTGTTTGTTTCTTCTCCTGATCACCAGGCTACCTGCTGGTATTGAGCATGGTAAGACAGGACCACACCACATATGGCTAACCTAGAAAAAAAGATGAGAATTCATTCTCCCAAGTATGATTTTTACTGAATGCATATTGGTTTTTCATTGCTATGAGTAGAAGTGTAAAATGACATGGGTTGCATGATGAGAACCATCCACACACATGACCACGGTGCAGCTGCAGTTCATGGAGTGGCTATTGAGTGAGTAAAAGTGGGGGATGCAGAGATGGTCAGTGGTTAAGAGTGGTTGATGCTCTTGCAGAGGATCAAGTCAGTGAATGAGCTATAAAGGGCTATGTCAGACTACTGGAAGAGGCCTGTATCCTTGACATTGGCATTATTATTCCTTCATTTTAGCAAGTTTTCCTAAATGTGCTCCCTGAGTCCCTAGATACCCATGAAAGTTATGCAAATTATCATAAAAAGTTTAGTTTTCCAGCAAAGCACAGTCTCAGCAAAATGTCATCTTATTCTAATTTTCATAAAATGAAATCAATTTAACATTGCAGCTTTGCCTCATGTTCCTTAAAAAAAACCTAATTGACACCCTCAATTAACAAATCTAGGAAATGTTGAAATAGTTTTGAAACAGTATTTTTAAAGAGATTATACCACCTTTTTGAAAGCTGTTAGAATCAAATAATTGATATAAGAAAAACAAAACTGCCTTAACATTTGCAAGACTCAGTTTCATTATCTGTAAAATGGAGAGTAATTAATGTATATATAAACTACTTCAATTTTTATTTTTACCCCTTACTGGGTCAAAATCATCAAGATCAAAATTCTATCTCTTTATTTCTATTTCCTAAATCAGATATTGCCTATATGTATATACTAAAAGATAAAAAAGTATTTGTTCATTGGCTTACTTCCCAAGTCCTAAATATGTTGAAAAAGAAGACAAAAGCTAGGCATGATAACACTAACTAAATACTGAACTCAAAGGGGGAAGAAAATTATACCCAAGTAGATAGGTTTACTGTAACTTATAAGAAAAGGATGAGTGGGCACATGCTTACAAAAGATAATGAGAAAGATCCTTGGAACCACACAGTTGAACACTGATTAGCTAAAATCTGTGATGGAAGAGAATTAGATGGAGACTCAGTAGAATAAACATCCCTTTCGGAACAAGTATAGAGAAAACAGTGAGGCAAAGCAGAAGAAAGAAACAGGGGCAAAGACTATTGCTTCTCACTGAACTCAACTCTCCTGCCTTGCTATCTACTCTATTTCTAGAGTAAAAGTGATATGACCCATAATAACCAGGGGAAACTAACTTTGGTAGAATGATGATGGTGGTGATGATGATGATGATGATGTTTATCAACATTTTCTGACATCTTGCATGTACAGTGACATAGGACACAATGAAAGGAGGGAAGATGACAGGCTAAGGGAAAATAAATGAACTGTTAAGTAAGGGCTACAAGGATGGCTTAGTGGTTAAGAGTGATTGCTACTCTCGCAAAGGATCAAGTTTAAGAGTTCAGTTCCCAGAAACTGTATCAGGATGCTCACTACAAAAAACTTCAGTGCAGTTGGTAAGTGTCCCACTAGCTTATTTTACCTTTCTCTCTCTCTCTCTCTCTCTCTCTCTCTCTCTCTCTCTTTTTTAATATGAAATGTGTGTGTGTGTGTGTGTGTGTGTGTGTGTGTGTGTGTGAGAGAGAGAGAGAGAGAGAGAGAGAGAGAGAGAGAGAGAGAGAAATACACAGAAAGAGAGACAACATGCTTGTGGATAGTTGTCAGATGACAATGTCTTGAAGTGACAAGAGTTGTTTCTCTCTTCCCATCATGAAGGTTCTAGAGACTGAACTCAGGTTCAGCCTTTGCCCACTGATCCATCTTGCTAGCCCTATTTTATCTTACTTTCAAGTAAGTCCATGAGATAGGGGTTCTAACTGCTTTTCCTCTCTGTTACTTCCATATCTCTGTCCTACAAAGGGCCATCTATTCATAACATACCCTCCTGTGCTTTTTTATTTCCCTCTGTTACTTCTATTTGGTTTCTCAAGTACAGTAACTGGTATACTTTCTTGGGATTTTGGTCCAAGCTACAAAGAAAGCCATGAAGAGATAGATGTAGGAAGTGAATTCACAACCCCACTCTGAGAGACTGATGCACTGACCCCTGAGAAACAGAGATAAGATTCTTGCACATCTGCCCACAGAGAGGTGTGACTCAGAACTACTGCTATCAACAAGGACCCTGCTACAAGTGTAAGTTAATATGGTCTGTGTTTTCGTGGCACCAAGTACTTGTGGTTTTTTAGAGAGGACACTGGAGGACCAGGCAAATTGCTTTTTTTGTTTTCAAAAAGTAAATACTTTAGTCAGAAACATAATTGCTTATCTTTGAGAAGCAATGAGATGTAGTCAAGAAAAATGAGAGAGTTGCTAGACGGAAGAATTGCTTAGAAAAAAATGGCTCCTATTTAGCTGTTTTGTTTCTGATTAAATGTTGCATCATCTCAAAGTCTTCATTGATTTCCAGGAGAACGAACAACAGATTCACAATGCTCAGGAGTTATAAACAAGATTTATTACTGGGACCAGTAGTGTACTTCATTTGTAAGAAGCTATCAGAAAACAAAATGCAACCCTAACAGAAAGCCTTCCAGGCTGGTGATGACCTTGAAATGGTTCTCTGTGTATTTCTCTGTGTCTGCTTATTGTGTAGAAATGAGAACGTAAGGTATTTCTGTACAGCTTTCTCTTCTCCTTTCTCAATAGAGCCGAGGGATTTCAATGTTTCTAGGTACTTGCCTATGGTACTGTTTGGGAGCCTGTTATCTTTGTCTTGTCTGTCTTATGGTGGTGGGAGGTAGCAGATTCCTTTCATCCTCTTTCAGCATGCAGGGCCTGGTGTTCTTGTTGACTTTACACTTCAGGGATTGAAATATGAGGTTTTAGAGGACTAGAGGGTTAATGGGTTTACTGGTCAAATGCACAAAAGGTCAAAAATCAAAAGCAAGAATCTCGACTTTAAGTCCAGTGCTCTTTTTCTACATCTCTGAATTGCATGTGTGGTCAAAGCTGGGTAACACAAACTATTGAGAGCATCTGAGGGGAACAGATAGCAAAGATATTTTGCACTTTTTGTTTGAGAAATTTCAGTTTTACATCAATCTTGAGACCCCAAATTTTCACAGATGGGTGAGGTTACAGGGTGGGGTGTGTGGAGGAGGCAGCTTTAGGAAAGGAACTTTTGAGCTCAGGTTTGCAAAACCCACAGTTGTACAACAGCTCAGAGCTAGCCAACATCCTGGGGTGTGCAAAAAGCTACCAGGACAGTGCATGGCCACCTGGAGTCTCAATTCTCCTTTCACAACATATCTGCACAGCCCTACCAAGCCTCACCAGTGCACCTCATCAGGCCTTGAACATTTTGACTTTCTGAACCATCCAGGTTGATTTTCCATTTGACTTTAACAAGTCAAAGTGTTCCTTGAGTTTCCCTCCACGTCTGCTTGCTGTGGAAGAAGACAGATAAGACTGGATGGCTTCAGATCATGCTCAACAGTGAGTGATGGGCAAAGGTGGCTATGTGTTCTGTTTTATTATGCAAATGAGACATGGTCTTCCAATTATCTTTCAGATTTTCACAGCTGTGACTTACTGAAAATTAAATTTGGTTGTGCCACTCCCTGCCTAACATTATTTTGTGACTTTAGTATCAAGATCTACTTCTAGCATGGAGTGCAAGGATCCCTTCAGCCAGGCTGTTCTCCACTTCTACATCCTCACTACCATGTTGTTTTCAGCAACACCAAATTTCCTGTAGTTCCTACACGTTCATTCAATTCCTCCTTCCTTCTTTCTTCGGGAGAACTGTCCTGGTTCACTTTTCTGTCAACTTGATACAAGCCGACGTCATCTGTAAAGACAAAACCTCATTTGAGAAAATTGTCCTGACCAGATTAGCTGATCAAGCAATTTTTTTTTGTTTCTTTATTTTACTATTTTTTTTATTGATTTTATTGAGCTATACATTTTTCTCTGCTCCCTCTCTTTCTCTTCCCTCCCCTTCAACCTTCTCACATGGTCTCTATGCTCCCAATTTACTCAGGAGACCTTGTCTTTTTCTACTTCCCATGTAGATTAGATCCATGTATGTCTCTCTTAGGATCCTCATTGTTGTCTAGGTTCTCTGGGGTTGTGATTTGTAGGCTGGATTTCTTTGTTTTATGTTTAAAAACCACTTATGAGTGAGTAGATATGATATTTGTCTTTCTGAGTCTGGGTTACCTCACCTAAAATGATATTTTCTAGCTCCATCCATTTGCCTGCAAATTTTAAGATGTCATTTTTTTCTGCTGTGTAGTACTCCATTGTGTAAATGTACCACATTTTCCTTATCCATTCTTCAGGCGAGGGGCATTTAGGTTGTTTCCAGGTTCTGGTTATGACAAACAATGCTGCTATGAACATAGATGAGCACATGCCTTTGTGGTATGATTGAGCATCCTTTGGGTATATACTCCAAAGTGGTATTATGGGTCTTTAGGAAGGTTGTTTCTTCATTTTCTGAGAAATTGCCATATTGATATCCAAAGGAGCTGTACCAACTTATACTTTCACCAGCAATTGCAGAAGTGTTCCCTTTTGCCGGGAGATGGTGGCACACGCCTTTAATCCCAGCACTTGGGAGGCAAAGGCAGACGGATCTCTGTGAGTTCGAGACCAGCCTGGTCTACAAGAGCTAGTTCCAGGACAGGCTCCAAAACCACAGAGAAACCCTGTCTCGAAAAACCAAAAAAAAAAAAAAAAAAAAAAAGAAGAAGTGTTCCCTTTACCCCACAACCTCTCCAGCATAAGTTGTCATCAGTGTTTTTGATCTTGGCCATTCTTACAGATGTAAAATGGAATCTCAGAGTTGTTTTGATTTGTATTTCTCTGATGACTAGGGATGTTGAGCATTTTCTTAAGTGTCTTTCAGCCATTTTAGATTCCTCTGCTGAGAGTTCTCTGTTTAGTTCTGCACTCCATTTTTTATTGGATTATTTGTTCTTTTGATCACCAGTTTCATGAGTTCTTTGTATATTTTGGAAAACAGACCTCTGTCTGATGTGAGGTTAATGAAGATCTTTTCCCATTCTGTAGACTGACATTTTATCTTGTTGACAGTGTTCTTTGCTTTACAGAACCTTTTCAGTTTCAGGAGGTCCCATTTATTAATTGTTTCTCTCAGTGTCTGTGCTACTGGGATTATATTTAGGATGTGGTCTCCTGTGCCAATGCATTCAACTGTACTTCCCACTTTCTCTTCTGTGAGGTTCATTGTGGTTGGCTTTATGTTGAGGTCTTTGATCCATTTGGACTTGAGTCTTGTGCGTGGTGATAGATATGGATCTATTTTCATTCTTCTACATGTTGATATCCAGTTATGCCAGCACCATTTGTTAAATATGCTTTCTTTTTTCCATTATATATTTTTTGCTTCTTTGTCAAAAATCAGGTGTTCGTAGGTATGTGGATTAATATCTGAATCTTTGATTCAGTTCCCTTTGCCCACTTGTCTGCTTTTACGCCAATATCAGGTTGTTTTTAGTACTGTAGCTCTGTAGTAGAGTTTGAAGTCAGGGATTGTGATGTGTCCAGAAGTTCCTTTATTGTACAGGATTATTTTGGCTATCCTGGGTTTTTTGCTTTTCCATATGAAATTGAGTACCATTCTTTTGAGGTCTGTGAAGAATTTTTTTTCCTGGGATTTTGATGTAGTTTGCTTTTGGTAAGATTGTCATTTTCACTATGTTAATTCTACCTACCCAAGAGCATGGGAGATCTTTCCACTTTCTGCTGTCTTCTTCCATTTATTTCTTCAAAGATTTAAAGTTCTTGTCATACAGGTCTTTCACTTGTTTAATTAGAGCTACTCTGAGACATTTTGTGTTATTTGTGGCTATTATGAAGGGTGATATTTCTCTGATTTCTTTTTCAGCCCATTTACCATCTGTTTAAAGGAGGGCTACTGATTTTTTTGAGTTAATCTTGTGTCCTGCTACATTACTGAAAGTGTTTATGAGTTGTAAAAGTTCCTTGGTAGAATTTTTGGGGTCGTTTATGTAAACTAGCATATCATCAGCAAATAGTGAGAGTTCGTTTTCTTTTCCAATTTGTATCCGGGTCTCCTTTTGTTGTCTTATTGCTCTAGCTAGAACCTCAAGAACTATATTGAATAGATATGGAGAGAGTGTAACAATCAAGAACCTTGTCTTGTTCCTGATTTCAGTGGGATTGCTGGGAGTTTCTCGTTGGAGAAACTTTTGATTAGCGATACATGTGGGAGGACCCAGCTCACTATGGGTATCACCGAAGGGCAGGTGGTCCTGACTCCTGTACGAAAGCCAGCTGAGCAAGGCATGAGAAGCAAGCCAGTAAGCAGCACTCCTCCATGGCTTCTGCTTCAGTTCCTGCTTCCAAGTCTCTGCCATGCTTGAATTACTGCCCTGACTTCCTTCAGTGATGGATCGTTACCTAGAACTGTAAGCTGAAATAAACATGTTTCTTCCAAAGTTGCTTTTGGGCAGTGTTTTTATTATAGCAGTGGAAACCTTAACTAAGATGAAGCCCTTCTTTTCATCATAGATAAGCTACCTTTGGTTCAGCTTCCCTTAGTTACAGAACCCTAAGATTTCATATAGTGGGACCTCCATGCCAGTGGGTTCTACATCCAAGAATTTAAACAACTACAGATTGAATAAAGAAAAATTTACCCATATACAACATGTTTGATTTGTTTTCTTGTTATTCCCAAGCAGTACAGTATAGTAATTACATAACATTTGTGTTCTATTAGGCACTATAAGTAATCTAGAAATGATTTAAAGGGTCTGGGAGGCCCTTTATTGATTATATAAATAAAAAACAGCATCATTTTGTAAGTGAGTTGAGCATCCTGATGTTTTGGTATCCATGGTGCAGAATCAGGTGAGCCAAGTGTCCTGGAGCCAGTTTCCTGCAGCTACCAAAGAACACTGGAATCTGTGATTATTTCTAAAACACTCTCAAAATCCACATCTTAAGTTTGTACTCCCAACACAGATCAAAGATCTTTCACCTAGTAGCCCATCCCAGAACAATGGGCGCCTGCTGAACATGCAGCATTAATGAAGGAGAGAGCATCAGTTGACTTTGAAAGGGTCCATTGCTTATCCTTCCCAGCTGCAAATTGTCTGGAAGGCATTGATGGTTTTTCTCTAGTACTGCACTTAGGATATTTACTTAAATATTGGCAGTGATAAAAGGGTGGGTAAGAAATTGTACATTCATCAAAAGTAGGCAGCCTGATAGAAGTACATAAACATGGTACTCATCTCAAAATTAAATTACCATATGTACATGGCTTGATTTGTCATTTATGTACTTGTATATTTATATACCCATCATCCTTAATCACCTGCAAGAATGAATGGTTGCATTTAAAAACAAATGTTTTCAACATAAGCTAATGGCTAATTGAAAATTCCTTCTGGGAGGAGAAAGCTCAAGACAGGAAAGGCTTTATAAGAGAAGAGCAAGACTCAGGAATACTATACACCCTGAGTTTAGTTTAACCTAAATGGCTGGTGAGATACCTCCAATTTGTTTCTTTAAAAGGATGATAGACAGAACGACAGCTCAGCTTATGAGACAGAGCATAAATTTGGCATTGGGAGATGTGTTTGACTCTCCAAACAGTCTGGTCTAAATGTACGACAAGAAGCTCATGCAATGTCTCCAAGTCTCTTCTCTCATGGTTAATTTGAGAATAATGGTACAATTTTGCTATTGAATTGTTAAATGATCAAATGCACAACAGTGCTTTGAGATACTACATAAAGCTCCTTTGAATTAATTCTTTTCACACCCACATAGTCATCTCATGAAAATAGAGTTTTCAATCCCCCCCAAATATTGCTGTTCCTTCTTTATTACTACTTCTACACTTGATGACAACAATAATAACAACAGTTAGTATTGTTTGAAAGTTTAGCATATATCTGCCATACTTAAGCTTTTTATAGGAGTTAAGCATTTATAATTCATAATACTCTTATGGCTTATCTTCCATAATTTCTCCATTTTTGGAGGTAAAGAACTGGTAACCCAGAGAGGCTATGTCACTTGTTTAAAAGCACATAGCTCATAACCACAGGTGTAGGATTTGAACTCAAGCACAGTCCTGAGAGTCTAAACGTTGAGGACTCTCCAGTCCCTATCTAATATTAATAGTGGAGTTCACTGTGACCACAGCTGCACTCTGCTTTGTTCCTTTCAGAGTGATGACCTCATTTCATCCCTGCAGAAGTTCTATGAAACAGAAGTCGTTGTCTGTAGACTGAGGCTGTGAAACTTGGGTCAAAAAGATTAAGGTATTTGCCCAAAGTCACACTGCTCCCAACGAATAAATACAGACCTTCACCCTTTGGTGGTGGTGATGAGAAAGTTTTTCTCCTTTGTTTCCGACTTCATGCTACTTTCCCTGACACATTTCTATAGGAGAGGCTAACTATGGAGACCCGAGCTCAGGACGGAGCATTTTGAGTTGTTTGTAAAGTTCTCCCTTTTCTGTCATACTCGGCCCATGATGTGAATTGGTTCTGCAAGCACCCAGTAGCTTTGTGAGCCTGCCGTGAGCTACAACAGGCTACCATTCCAGATGTGACCAGCATTTGAAGAAATTAGCCTGGGAATACATCTGTGGGTAAAGTCAACTCATGATGTCAGGGTCACCTTCTTCCCAGGTGCTGATCTTGCCTTTATCACACTTCCCCTGGGGGAGCATGTGGGTGTCCTCAGACAGAGCATGCCCATGTCATTACTCTTGGTAGATTTTAAGCTCGAGCCCTGTCTCCTGCTGTTTGCAGCTTTGCGTGCTCCACAACTGGCCCTGATTAACCTGTCTCAACTGCTCAGCCTGCTGTCTCTCAATTATGCCATCTTGTAGTGTCACTGCAACTCTCGCTCAGCTGCTCCTTCAACTAGGGCTCACCTCTTCAAACTCTTGTCTTGGTTGATAAGAGTCTAAGCTTCGGTCTCTTTCTGTGTGTCCTTCCTCACACAGCTTCCACGGGCCACTTCCCCATTTGCTCTTCCACCACTTTTAATGTCATTTTTCTTCTCATTGTGGCTTTTATGATACCATTTAATAAAAATTTTAAAAGGTTAACATTGCATTGTATTATCATGTGTATCTTTCTGACTCGGTCTATACATATGGACACATGATTATGATAACATACATGTCAGGGTAAACAGACAAACTTCGTTGGATAGGTTCTCTCATTCCACCATGTGGGCTCCCCAGATTGAAGTTGGATCCTCAGGTTTGGCTGCAGGCTCTTTTACCAAATGAACCACCATGCCTTTCCTGTCCAATACATTCTTACTGATACTATGTGTTTAGCCACCCCCTTTTCTTTTTTTTTTAATTTATTTATTTATTAAGGATTTCTGCCTCGTCCCCACAACCGCTTCCCATTTCCCTCCCCCTCCCCCGATCAAGTCCCCCCCCCCCCTCATCTGCTCGAAGAGCAATCAGGGTTCCCTGACCTGTGGGAAGCCCAAGGACTGCCCACCTCTATCCAGGTCTCGTAAGGTGAGCATTCAAACTGCCTAGGCTCCCACAAAGCCAGTACGTGCAGTAGGATCAAAAACCCACTGCAATTGTTCTTGAATTCTCAGTATTCCTCATTGTCCGCTATGTTCAGCTAGTCCGGATTTATCCCATGTTTTTTCAGACCTAGGCCAGCTGGCCTTGGTGAGATCCCAATAGAACATCCCCATTATCTTAGTGTGTGGGTGCACCCCTCGTGGTCCTGAGTTCCTTGCTCGTAAAGCAAAGGACACTGTCACTAAGACAAAAAGACAACCCACTGACTGGGAGAAGATCTTCACCAACCCTGCAACTGACAAAGGTTTGATCTCCAAAATATATAAAGAACTCAAGAAACTAGACCGTAAAAGGCTAATCAACCCAATTATAAAATGGGGCACTGATCTGAACAGAGAATTCTCAACAGAAGAACTTCAAATGGCCAAAAGACACTTAAGGTCATGCTCAACTTCCTTAGCGATCAGGGAAATGCAAATCAAGACAACTTTAAGATACCACCTTATGATGGAGGAAGGTCATTGGCTAATAAAGGCACTGCCCTGGCCCATTTTATTGGTTAGAGGATAGGTGGGAGGAGTAAACAGAACAAAATGCTGGGAGGAAGAGGAAGTGAGGTCAGAGACTCTCGACAGCTCTCCGGAGCAGACGCCTCAGCAGAGACGCCATGCCCCGCTCCCGGGATGAAGCTCCGACCCAGGATGGACTAGGCTAGAATCTCCCCGGTAAGCGCACCTTGGGGTGCTACACACAGATGATTAGAAATGGGCTAAATTAATATGTGAGAATTAGCCTAGAAGAGAATGGGCCAAGCAGTGCTTAAAAGCATACAGTGTCCGTGTAATTATTTCGGGGCATAAGCTAGCCGAGCAGGCGGGCGGCCAGGGTGCTGGGAATGCAGCCCCGCGGCCCTTAATACTACATATGGCACCCACGTGGACAACTGCTTCCACATTAAGCCTGAGACAGCTTGGGAAGTAATTCTAGAACAAAATGAAAGCATTGTGCCTGGTTTCTTGGTAGCAGCAATTTCTCGGGTCTACTCTGCTTGCCAGAGGCAAGCAAGCGCCTCATCTAAGAGAGGCTTCCTGACTCAGCTTTAGCTGCAAAGCCTTCAGCTCATTAAGAGGTCCTGCCACGAAACACTTAAACGGTGTTGACGAAAAGCTGAACGCATGCTTTTCGGTTTTCAGCCATAGCAGGAAAAAAGCTGCGCTTTGCCGGCTTTCTGGGCCATCCTGCCAGGGCAAACTCTGACTGTTTGAGGCAGCAGGGCCGGCTACCAAGAGAGGACTTGAGTGTTGTCTGTTATAGCTCACTTGCTGGCAGGGACCTTGAAATGCCATACAGTTATTGCAGTAAACATGGCTACAGCCTGTATATCCGCCATGAGGCTGGAAAGCTAAGGAATGGACTGGATCTAGCTGGCAAAGCCACGCCTTTAGTCCTACTGATATTGCTTGGTAAATTAAAGACTCATGTGGTCAGAAAAAGAGAGATATACAGTAAAGAGAGATTCAGAGACAAGGAAAATTTTTAAATGGTTTAAAGTGTGTTAAAAATATATGCAAACTAAAAGTTGAAGTTCTTAAAGTAAAAAACAAAAAAAGAAAGAGAGTTGTTGTGTGTGATAGCACACGCCTTTAATCCCAGTGCCTAGAAGGCAGAGACTAACAGATCTCTGTGAGTTCAAGGTGTAGTAGCAAACACCTTTAATCCTGAATGCCTGGGAGGCAGAGACAGGCGGATCTCTGAGAGTTCAAAGACAGCCTGGTCTACAGAGTTACTTCAGGTCAAAGATACAGAGAACCTGTCTCAAAAAGCAAAGAGTTAAAAGTAAAAATAAACAAAATAGAGGTTAAAACAAAGCTACACAAAGATGGAAAATACACAGAGAATTTTGATACTGTATGCTATTACGCTCTCTTTAAATTGTTTGAATTCTGAGGAAGGGGCAACAGCTGCTAAAAGATATTTACTTATAAATGCTGCTAAACGAATCCAACATAGATATTTTGACTTTGGATCTAAGGATATGATACTTTGGAAAGGAGTTTCTTATTTTGTTTTCACAGAGGATGAGACGCTGTTCATTTCTTCTATTCCGATTTGGTATGATGGACCACGCCCTCCTGAAGGGTTGGTGTGAACGCCTTCAGAAAATTGCTTCACTCAACTGCCAACTGAGATGAAGCTAGCACACAGGTTATACCATGAAAGACCTAATTAACGACGCCCCCATTCAGCAGGAAGCAGTTTGGAGAGAAAAAACTGCGCCCATGTTCCCAAATATGGTTTATAAACGTTCTTTTACATTTAAAGGGGGATATGATATAGATATGAATAATTTGCATTAGTATAGATTTTGCTTTATTGATAGAGATTTAAGGTCAATTTTGTTATATGTATAAGTGTTTCTGATTTTGATTAAGGTATTGTGATTGTGTAGTTCATTTAAATATGTACTGTATAATTAAGAAATATAGGTTGTTAATGGATAATCATCGATAATAGTAAAGCTTGTAGTCATGTTAGTTAGATTTTCTAGATATATAGAGATGTATTTCAGTTAGATAGACATTCTTCATGTCTTTCAAAGATTACAGAATAGGACATTTAATGTTTTAATAACTGAGGACTTTTCATGACAATGAGACACTCTGCTCCTGGCAGCACCAATCTACTTCAAGAGGAAGATGGGCATCGAAGAGGCTCGTTATGGAGTTTGATAGCCATTTGGGCAAGAAACTGCTCTTGCCTGGACTATTGCATAAACTGGACACAGAGAACCCACAGAGAGAGGACTACTGAACTTGCCTAAGGTGAGATGATCTTTCGGGGTTCCTGATTCATGAAAGAGTCTGCGAGACATTCTGCAGGACACAACAGATAGTGACTGAACTGACTTTGAATTTTCCTGCTTTATGGAAATGTCTGCTGGATACCATGGGCCTGAAGGCTGAAGATGGATGCCCCAACGGTACAGAGGAACTTTGGGTGACTGTCCAGGCAGCGAGATGTCTCTGTCATTTCTAGAGTTTTAAAAGTTGCTTTTTTCTTGCTTACTTAGGTAATATTATATCTTTCTGGAGTCTTTGATGGAGTTAAGAATAGTTAGTTATAGTTATAGTTTTCCTTAGTTATGATAAAGATTATTGTAACTTTTACTTGATAACTGTTTTGTTATACGTAATTTTGCTATGTTAAAGCCTTTTTTTTTTTTTTGTTTAAACCGAAAAAGGGGAAATGATGGAGGAAGGTCATTGGCTAATAAAGGCACTGCCCTGGCCCATTTTATTGGTTAGAGGATAGGTGGGAGGAGTAAACAGAACAAAATGCTGGGAGGAAGAGGAAGTGAGGTCAGAGACTCTCGACAGCTCTCCGGAGCAGACGCCTCAGCAGAGACGCCATGCCCCGCTCCCGGGATGAAGCTCCGACCCAGGATGGACTAGGCTAGAATCTCCCCGGTAAGCGCACCTTGGGGTGCTACACACAGATGATTAGAAATGGGCTAAATTAATATGTGAGAATTAGCCTAGAAGAGAATGGGCCAAGCAGTGCTTAAAAGCATACAGTGTCCGTGTAATTATTTCGGGGCATAAGCTAGCCGAGCAGGCGGGCGGCCAGGGTGCTGGGAATGCAGCCCCGTGGCCCTTATTACTTCAACCTTACACCCCTTTTCTGTACTATTATAAGCTCTTTGTAGTTTCTAGCTTCCATGCTAATGCCGGCATGCATGCAGAAGTGCTCACTATATAGCTCTTGTTAAAGCACTGATTTCCATCACTGAAGTCAAGGAATACATCAGAAGAATCTCATCAACCCAATTCCAGTGCATCTTCCAGGTGCAGATACTTTCCAAATGTGTTCTTAATGCCTGACATGGATGAAGGACTCAGTAAATGAGAGCCAACAAGAATTTTAACTTGATTTTGGGGCACTTCCTGCTAATCCATGGTAGCAGGGTTACAACGAATGGCTTCTAACCGCCCATATTCTTCTTTAGATGTTTTTATGCCAGCTCTTTCTCTGGGTTGTGGACTAGATTCAACACTTCATTTTTTTGTCAACAGCATTAAATAAAGATAGTTGAACATAATTCTTTTTGGTGCAGGGTCTTGTGTGACCAGGTTGGTCTTGAATTCCTGATCTTCTGCCTCTTTTCTCTAGTGCTAGGATTGGATGGATGAAGTCCTATAGTGGGTTTTGGATGTCATTTCTGAGATTAGGTTATTAAAGGGCTTATGGTCACTTGTTGTTGGGTCTCCCTTTCTCTTTCTCAGCCCAGAGAAGCAAACTGTCATGTTGTTATATTTCTATTGAAATCCATGTGATATGGTACTTTTTTCTCATCAGCAACAAGTCAGTGTGGATGAGCTGCCAACAAGCCTATGGACGGCTCCTTAGTGGAACTTTCTGATGACTCTCAACCACATGTCTGTGAGAAGGGGAGCCAGAGGTGCCCGCTGAACACTGTCTAGATTTTGGATATGGAACCTGTGAAAAATAAGGATTTGTTTTTACCAAGGCACTGATCTTAGGAATTACTTGATAGATAGAGGTAAATAATATATGATTTTATACACAAGGATACAAATGTTTAATTGTTCCTGTCTTAGTATTAATCACTGATTAAAGTTGAATCAAGTGAAGAAAACTGATAGATTATGTTTGTATATACTCATTCTTTTCAGAAGCCTTGCTTACTTTGTGAGACAGAACCACACACAAAAGAAGACCACAAACACAGATGTGCAGCCAGAAGAAAATAAGCAAACACCGAGGTTCTAATTTTATTAATTTTTTTTTCATGAACTCAATCTGCAGAGTATGTGTAACATTGGCAATCATTTAATTCCCCCCCCCCCAAAAAAAGAATGAAAAGAAAGCTCAACAGATGCAGCATTTTGGGATAGTTTATGAATTAGAGTCTAAATCACTGTGAAATATTAGTACGCGCCTTTCTTCAACAAACTAAAGAGGAAATTCACAGTCAGCATTAGTCATCAGGAGGAAGTCTAGAAATTATGCCACAGAGGGTCACGTGTCATCTGTGGGACAGAGTGGAGCCTCAGACACAAACTCATGAATGGATGAATAGAACCTGGAGTTTAGACATGGGTTTGAGACTTCGCAGAGGTCGGAAATAGGTGGCTGTCTGTCAGCCTCGTTCCTGAGCACATCGGAGCTCTCCTTTCTTCATCGTTAAATGGGAAGCATGCTTTTCCAGCCACAGGGTTTAAAGTTAATGGCTCAGTTTCTACAAAGCCCCTTTCAGCACACAGCAAGTGCACACAAGACTTGTTCAACACTGGTAGGTAATAACTCTGGCCTTAAAGTAGCATCACATAGTGACCTACCACTTTGCTAAGATTAGCCATATTCCAAGACGACTGGGTTTTTCTTCTGATAGAAACTTTTATAGTGACAGCTTCGCATACCACAAAAGTTGTTGCCTTTGCTACTTTTTTTTTAAATCATGGTAACTATTGCGAAACACACTGATATGAAGTGTACCCATACTCTTGAATCACCACTGTTGTACTTTTCCAAAACTATCTCATTTTGCAAAACTGAAACTTTCTGTCTATTAAACAGCAACCCTGTCCTCACCCCTCCCCCACCAACTCTATGAATAATTTACTCTAGGTATCTCATATACTTGGAATTATCCACTATAGTTCTTTTTTTGTGACTGGCTAAACTTGGTACAATATCCTCAAGCCTTATCTATATTGTAGCACATGCCAGATTTCTATCCCCACCCCTTTTTTAAGCTGTTCATATAAGCCATGTGTGGATCTACTGGGAGTTCAACAAGACACAGAGAGTTCTTTCTTGGGCAAAAGAACCTCCACCGAACTGTGCATATGGAGGGGTTGAACAGGTAGACCTATGAACGTGACCCAGTGCCAACTCTTCTGCCTCCATCTTTAAAAAAACCTAGCTCTTTATTTAGCTGACTGTAGATATGGATGGAATAGCATAGATGAGGCTAGCCAGTGCTTCCTGAGTAGTTCGTATGTGCCAGCCACTGTTCTGGAAACTATTCTAGTGATGGACTGGTGTGGTGCTTGCAGCTCAGCTCACACCCTTCCAAACCTTCCAGTTTCCAATATAGAAGTTAGAGCTCAAGCTCAGAGCTTCTTAAAAAACATCCTGGACATAAACCTCTTAAGCTAACCCTTAGTAGGCAGGAGTAGGTGGTTCTCTATGAGTTCATAGGGAGTTTCGGGCCAGTCAGGGTTATATAGAAAGAACATCCAACAGCAGCAACAAACCACAACCAAAAACCAAACAAACAAAAGCCAAAACAGCACAAAGAGGAAAGTAAATAGTGGCCTCTGAATTCTGGCATAAACAAAAAGCCACAAGATCTGCATTGGTGGAGGGCAGGGGATGGGGACGGGGGGGGGGGGGAAGGGAGATGACCTTCCTGCCCTCACCACCACCACACCCTCATGACCACTGCCATCAATGCCTGAGACAGGTGGGAGAGAAGGAGAGCTGTGATGATTTTCCTGTCCCCATCAGCTGCAACACTCAGGAGAGCAAGCCCTGAACTTCACCTGGGCAACGTTGTCCCCACTACTTGCCTGTCATGCATGCTATGCAGCAGTGTGAGTATGGGAGAGATGCCCTCCCTTACTCCTTCCCCTAACTGCCTACAACAGTGAGATGACCCAGCTGTGGCACTCAGAAGAGGGGCCCTGCTCCTCACAGAGGCAGCACAGCAGAGCTGGCCCTGTTGTTGGAGATGTGGGTGACCCAGCTTCGATGTTGTGAACAAGGGAGAGTTGTACCTGTTGCTCATCTGACATGTGGTAGCCTGGGCAGAGAAGAGATTCCCCGCCCCCCCTCCGGCCCCTTGCCCATCAATGCCTGAAGCAGGTGGAGTAGCTGGCCCTGGGGTCATAAGCGTGGGAGGATTGTCCCTCAACAGCTACAGCACTTAGGAGAGTGACCCTTGCATCCTACCTGGACAGCAATGGAGCTGGCCCTGATGGTACAGGTGAGGGAGAGCCCACCCTGAGGGCGTGAAAGCAGGAGAACTGGTCCCACTCCTTGTTCATTGCTCTCAGGGCAAACTAATTGGGACAATGCTGGAGAGCTCACCTTCGTTGTGAGGACAGGGGAGAGACTGACCAACCCTGCAGCTGCCCAGGCCCAGAACTAGGGTTTTGAATTGACCCGCCCCAACATATACCCCATTTGGGATCTGATGAAGCTCAAGAAGGGGGACCCTCAGAACCAAAGCTATAGAATTTCCATGACACAGGGCAACAGAAGGATAACCAGTGAGGGCTCAGCATTGCATTGATGGTGCAGTAGAATCCAGAGGCCTCAAACCAGATCAATGACTCTTTGCAATGAACACTTGTATGTAAAGATGTATGGACAAAGGGGTTTACTACATGACTCACTGTGTCACACGGCAGCTTCCATGATGAGATTTTATTTTTTTCCTTTTTTATCTTTCTTTTTTTTCTCTTAAATTTTGGGGTTTTTTGGAGGGGGATGGCAGGGGCAGAAGGTGGATGTGAAGGGATGAGAAAATGAATGCAATCAGGACACATGATGCAAAAGATACATTGAATAAATAAAAAAGTGAAAAGATAAAAGAAATAGCCATAAGATATTTTATTCAAGGGCAGTACTCTGCATTTTCTCTTTCTTTCCTGTGAAAGTGTGAGATGGTATGAAGATGGAAAAAGTCTCTAGGTAAAAGAGAGTATGCTCAATGTGCTCATTAAAATGGACCACACTTAATTCAACTGGAGGCAGCCAGAGCAAAAGGTAGTGAAGCCCAAGAAGCAGCTGAAATCTATGTCAGACTTCTTTCCTCACCGACGGCAGTTTCCTCAAGTATCCCCCCTTAAAGCTAAGTAAAACCTCTAGGAAACCAACAAATATGGGCCACTTCTTTCTTTTTACTGCATCTGGTAAGTGCTCCAGGTATGGAATCACAACCTCTGCTGTGGAAGATGAAGATCCACATTGTGGACATCCACGCTCGTTCTCTTTCTCTAGCCTCCGACTTTTGCTGCTTTTCCATTTTGACCTCAAGATGATTGACAACGGATTCTTTTCAGCTAGCAAAAGAATTGCTAGTGTTTTGCTTTTTTGCATTTGTTTTAATAGAGCTCTTCTTCAGCTGAGAGGGTATCATGAAGAAACTGGGCATTGAGTTTGACAACACATGCCAGTGGAATGGAACCTCAGGTTTCTTTCGTTGTTGAGCACTTTCTGAAGCTTCTTGAATGAGACCATAGCTTTTTCTTGTTTAAGTGGCTTCTGGTGACTGTCAGTGTTTGCCTTTGTCTTTTTAAACATGTTTATCTTTTTGGGAATTAAGGGAGGGGAGTTCTGTGACCCAATTTTTTCTTTGAGTTCTATTTGTTGTTTGCAGTAAATTAGGTATATTCCTTTACTAGACGCCATAGCAATCCAAATTATACAATGGATGTAAGACTCCTGCATGAAGGTCGTGTGAGTTCCTTTCTTTTCCATATGAGACATTTGGGTCTATTGAATTTCCCTTTCTCAGTGGTAGAAACAACCCTATTTATTAATAATATAAAATCTCTTCCCTTTCTCAAGTAATAGAGCTACATCATTTATTCATTTTTTCTATCTTTTGGGAGTTTTTGTGTTGAATGGAGCAGAAGTTCAGAGGGATAAGGGAATTTTGCATGTATTTACTCTTCCATCTCTACCTGTTACTTGGGTGAGAGAGGATGGGTTGGGTTCTCTTTTGAAAAACTGTGTCTTCCCATAGAACCGATATCTAATTTCAGGCGATAGAAAGGAGCCTCTTTATGACATGTTTCTCTATATCTGGAATTGATACTTAAGCATTAGAAATTAAAGATGTTTTCTCATATTGTGTTATTCTTTACCTTCCTGGATCTCTTGATGCTACTGTGTCTAACCACTGGAATGTAGAAGGATTGGGAAAGACTAGACACATCAGGAAGATGAGGATGATTAACATATTAGCATGCCATATTACAAGCGAGCCTCTAACATAATGCCCCAAATTCTGTACCTTACCTGGGCTCTGAGAAGATGCCCTACAGAATCAATACCCTCCCTTCCATTTAATAACCAGGAAGCCTGAAGCCTAGTAATCCTCATGAATATCTTGTTAGAATCTTATCGCAGAATATTTGAACAGATATTATTTAGCACATTAGTAGAAACTAAGAGAGGAATATATTATAGGACCTCTGTGATGAACACAACATGGAGGCTCCTGCCGGATGCTCAGGGAACATTCTCAGGCTGTTGATAAATTGCCTTTTTTCCAATGACTCACGGAGTGGAGAGACTTGCTGTGTTCTCATCTTTGCTTGTTCATGCCATTTGTGGGGTACAAAGGGAACATCATAGGAACCACCCAGTTCACACTGAAGGTCAGAGCCTCGTCTTCCTCAGGTACATGTGAGAGCAAGTGTATTCGCTTGTCTGAGTTGTGAGGCAGCTGTATGAAGATGGTTGGGGAAAGGGAAGTATATCCATTGCTCTTCCTGGAAGATGAAATTTAAGGAAATACTTCTAGTTTGCTTTCCGGAAGGCACTAATTTTGCGATCACACCCAAGTAGAGTAACCTCCATCTGGCAGCATGTGTGGGCAGGCCAGGACTTTACCAACTTGTCAATCACTGTACTGCCATTTTCAGTGTTTCGGACTGAGAGGTGCGGGCTAGGCACCCTTGCTTCTGTTAGATACAAATGAAGAAACTCAAGAATTGCTTGCCACAGACAGGGTTGAGGGGATGGCTTCACTTCATGTAAGAGGACTTAAAAGGACCTGAGCTTGATCTTAAATGCCACATTAAAAAAATAAATAGAAGGCTGGGCATAGTGCTTTATACTTGTAATTCAAATAATTGGGAGGCTGAGATAGGAGAATCCTGGGTCTCCATGGGCAGCTAACATAGCCAACCTTAGTAATTTCTAGACAAGGGAGAGACCCTGTTGCAAAAAATAGGGTGACTGTACCTAAGTAGTAGCAGCCATTGTTGTCCTCTGGCCTCCACATACACATATATGCACGTGCACATGACCTCCATATACACACATATGCACATACACGTGGCCTCTATATACAAACATATGCACATACACATGACCTCCATATACACACATATGCACATACACATGACCTTCGTATACACACGTACGCACATACACATGACCTCCAAATACACACATATGCACATACACATGACCTCCACATACACACATATGCACATACACATGGCCTCTATATATACACATATGCACATACACATGGCCTCTATATACACACATATGTACCTACAAATGGCCTCTATATACACACATATGCTCATACACACATATGCACATACACATGACCTCCATATACACACATATGCACATACACACATATGCACATACACATGACCTCCATATACACACATATGCACATACACATGGCCTCCACATACACACATACGCACATACACATGACCTCCACATACACACATATGCACATACACATGACCTCCACATACACACATACGCACATACACATGACCTCCACATACACACATATGCACATACACATGGCCTCTATATACACATATGCACATACACACATATGCTCATATACACATATGCACATACACATGACCTCCACGTACACACATATGCACATACACATGGCCTCTACATACACACATATGCACATACACATGACCTCCACATACACACATACGCACATACACATGTGCACACATTAAGGATAGTGAAAAAAAGACTTGCCATGTAAGACCAGTTCTTCTAGACAAAGTGAAGAGGTGACTCATCTTGAACACCATGGGATGACTGGGTTTGTCTGAGTAATCCCCTCTTGCAGAGCAGGAGAGATACTGAAATTATTTTCTATTATTTCTTTTGTATGCTGTAAGCCGGCCCAAGGTACCTGAAAGAACTAAGGGGTGTAGAATGCCTAAGGAAGATAAGTCTGAAGGACTCACCCCCCGACACACACAAAAGACACTATTGATTGCTATTAGGTATCTAGTCCTGCTCAAGTCACTTGGAAGATACCAACTCCTTGTTTCTCTTAACAACTCTATTGGGTAGTCATTTTTTTCACATTTTAAAGCAAGGTAATAAAGTGCAAATAGGTTAAGTAATTTGCTTAAGTTTGTGCAGATGTTAAATGATAGGGCCGGGATTTGAATCTGGAGAGTTCTAAATTGTACAACTCAACTGTTAAGGTGTGTTCATCTGTTTCCAATTTTATTTCTCTCTGGACTTGAATATTGTCCTCTTGAGACTGGTGTAAATTTGTTAAAACTTCTTTGTCTAAATCTCATGGAAGATTGGGATGTCTATGATGATGACTGGAAGCCACAAAAGTGGCAGAGAAATCAGAAATAATGGCTGAAGGTCAGAAAGAAGATGGGGTGAACTCCCTTCCCAGATCCTTAATAGCAGCATCTACTTCGATTTTGACTGCTTTTCCTTGAATGAACCTCTCCGTCTCTAGCTAGGAAGAAATGGCCCATCTTGTGTAAGTTCATGACTGTCCCTGAGAAATGCTACTTCATAGCCTAGCCCTGGGGACTTAGGGGACTCATTCAAAGCACACTTCTTTTCTTTTGCCAAAGATAAGACATTGAGTGAAAACTAAACCAACACCAAGGCACATTCATGACAAACACTAATAATGATAGCACAGTTTGTCACTCTGGGAACAAGTTTTCTACCAGCTCAGGCGGAAAAGAGAGAGAAACAGACTTCCATGGCTTTAGTGCAGACAATATTTTTTTTTTCTTTTTTGATCCCTTGAGATAATGGCTACCTGGAAATTAGACAAGTTCAAAGAAAGATGCTTATTGACATGTAGTTCAAAATGTCACAGCTGGTTTCTGTCAAAACTGGCCATTCAGCTCTATTTTTTTGAAAAAAAAATTAAGACTGTAGGCAAGATTTTACAAGTTCATGAGAAATCTGGCATGATTCACACTAGTGGCAGGACAGAGGGATCTAATTTAGATGGAGGAACTCCTGCCCTGCCTCAAGAGTAGAACATGCTGGCTGCACATGTACCACTCCCTACAAACGGTGATACTATTTGCTCAGACTCAGCTCCAGACTTGTGTCAACTGGAAATGAGGCAGTCATTTCTTTCTCTTTCTCATCTGTTTTTCTCTCAAGCATCATTGCTCCTGTGTCAGGCTCCCTCTCCTGACATTTCCTGCAATCTAGGCAGAAGCTGAGGAATCCTGAAAATGTCACTCAGAAAGTGAAAAGGGATTCAAGTGACCACGGGGAGGCAAGTGACCCTGGCAAATCCCAGTTGCTGCCAAGTCATGATGACTTGGAATAGCTCTGTGTGCCAGGATTGAGCTGTTCCTGCTTGCGTTGTCTCTCAGTACTGGAAGTGGAGTTGAGGCTCATTAAGAGGAGAGTATATTCAAGGCAGGTGCATCCAGGTGAGAACAGGTTGTAAAGAAGGCACTGGACAAACACAAACTATGAATTAAAGAAGAATATTTGACCCTGGAGGCAGTGCACACTGAAAACTATTTTTTCTTGAAGTTAACAAATACTGACAAAGTGACCTCGTTCTGTCTGAGGAATACAACCAATAAAAAAAAGCAACAGCAACAAGGGGCTGATAAAAAAAATGTGCTGTAAAAAATGTGCTGTAAAAAAAAAAGACTGAGTTAGACAAAGCCCAGCAGTCCTAGAAAGGGTTCAGTCCAGGATCTGGGTGTTTAAGGCAGTACTTGCTGTACAGGCACAGACTGCTTGCAGAACTGGCCTCTGACAAAGATTCACAGTGTGTACAGGTGAGACATGAAAAGGAACGAGGGTTAAATGGGGGGAATGGTGATGAAATAAAGTGAGAAGATTGCATGCTCAGATATGATGGGAAATTAAGCCTTTGGTGAAGACAAGGGACCGCAGGACACATTAGTACTCTATGAAGGTATACCTTGATGAACTCTCCTAGAACTCTGAGAAGAGGAACAAGGATTGACAATAATGGAAGTTGTAGAAACATTGGTTGAGTACATGGAGTCATGTGACACATTTAATGTTACTGCTCTAGAGGGACAGGATACGGATGGGGACCAGAGAGTTTACCACAGTTAAGGAAAACTCAAGAATCAGTCTCACATCTGTGTGGAAAAATGAAGGCTTTAGTCAGCAGAGAAATTATATAGGCATATAAACTGTTGTGAAGATAAACGTTAACCTAATTGGGGTCTTGTTCCTCCTGGCACAAAGTCAATGATAGAAAACACATAATAGAGTTTGAAGACTGGTCCATTTTTTATCCTAGTTACTATCCACACATGCAGGGCACAGAATGGTATCCCTGAGTAATCAAAAGAGACAACATATATTTACAGACTAGCCTCAAAACATTTGTCTGTGACATCTTGTCAAAAAGTAAAGACACACGAGAATAGTCCAGTTCAGTGGGATCAGTAGAAATTAAGGATAAGCACCAAGGAAGAGCCCAATCTTAAAATCACTGTTACAATTAAAAAATTGAATTGAATCCCAACAGTCATCTAGAAGACAGTGTTTATGTTTAAAATCATAATATGAAAAACAATGATTGGACCTTCAAAGAATTAGTAACATAAGATAAGGCAATAATAAGATGAAGAAATACAATATGATGAACTCATTGTTCTATGGAGGGAGCAAAGATTTTATCTTTGTAACATGTTTGTAGTTTTGGTTTAGAGGTGCTTCTATGTTTTACCTTCTAAGACGAATATTTGTCTAATAAAAAATTAAAGTCAAAGAAAATGGGAACTAGCTAGCAGGAAAGAAAACACTCGAAGGTGAATTTGGCCCAAGGGGGGAAAAAAACTTTCAAATCTGTGTGGATTTTCATTTATAAAGAGCCTGCTGTAACTTTAAATTCCTATTTGTGAGAAAATGGCACAGACAGAGGTTGGAGAGGTGGCAGTGGAATCGTCATTCTTGGGAACTGTGAGCCACCACTGTCATGCACTGGGGCATGGAATAAGATGTCAGCTACAGCTGATAAACAAGGTTCTCCACGATTCTCTACAGCTGGGGCTGAGGAACACCCAATAGAATTCAAGGTTTGCTGATAATAGCTAGATGATAAGGATATTTCTCCACATTTTTTTTTTTTGGCCTGGAGCTGAGCTTTGGTACACAACAGGAGGTGTTTGAATCTACCCTACTTGATTTGTGCTTTCTCATCTGGAAGATGTGGGTAAAAGACTTGTCTCAAAGTCTCTTGAGGAATTCAAAGACATCATGATGTAGGTGGGTCATTATCTATCTGTTGCTTTCATTGGTTAATTAATAAAGAAAACTGCTTGGCCTGATAGATTAGAACATAAGTAGGCGGGGAAGACAGAACACAATGTTGGGAGGAAGAAGGTAGTGAGGTCGGACGCGATGGAGCCAGCCGCCAGGTCAGACATGCTGAATCTTTCCCGGTAAGACACCACTTAGTGGTGCTACACAGATTATTAAAAATGGGTTAATCAAAATGTGAGAATTAGCCATTAAGAGGCTGGAACTATTGAGCCAGGCAGTGTTTAAAAGAATACAGTTTCCATGTTATTATTTCGGGGCATAAGCTAGCCAGATGGCCTGGAGCCGGGTGGCAGGAATGCAGCCCGCTGCTCCTTCTACAACATCAGATGGTCCGAGCTTTTAACTTAGCTGGGGAGTGGTAGCTTAGTCAGTACTATGTTCTTTTTTACCCGCTGAGAACTACGTGATTAGTCTGCCTAAACTGAGGGAAATATGCTGTCAATGGAGCGGTTATCTGGACAGTTAACCTGATGTGTCTGTAGAAAAAAAGAAACTAGGACAGAAAAGGGAGGGAGGCTGATATCCAGAGAAAAGCTGGGAATCTCATCTATATTCATTGTACTGCAGCTGTTGCAGACAGTAGAGGTTTCTACCCTGGGCAATCTCTTGGTACCATAATTCCTGACTATCTGTAAAATATATTGTGAGGGAAAAAAAAAAAAACCTTCTCTACATTTTCAATGAAGAGGGTTAGTTTCTTTACTTTAACAACTAACTTTTGCTTCCCTTTCCCCGGGAAGGAAATAAATCAAGCTATTAATGGCTCCCTCTTCATTTGGTTGCATAAGACCAGTTCTTCTTGGGAAGGGGCACTTCCGTACTTTGGGATCCTGCAGTCTAGAAAGGGAAACTCCTTTGATGAATCATTGACCAAGCCAGGGCTTGGCTGACCTCAAGTTTTCAAAATCAAGCTTCTGGCACCACATTCTTTGAGAAGTCTTCTCGAATTTTTTGGTCTATTGGAGTACGGACCAACAAAACCCTTTCCTTTCTTCTTCCTATATTGTTCTCTGCATCTGAGAAGCTTGCTTCTGAACTTGAGAGTCATGAAGAAACAATGGTCTCTCTTCTCACTTAGCACAAGTTGGAGCACACGCAAGAGATGTGGGATGTTCCCATTGCCTTGTGCCTATCTGCTTCCATGCTGCTTCCTGAGTTCCAGGCTTTTCAGCCCTCCTCACCATGATGGCCCTCCCTGACAGATAAACACTTTTAGTTTCTTCCTGCATTAAGGCTCCGTCTTCTTGAAATATGCAGAGAGAGAGAGAGAGAGAGAGAGAGAGAGAGAGAGAGAGAGAGCCCCTGATATCTTCCCAGTCTGTGAAACAGCAGGCTGAATGAAGAGCATTGCTCTTGGGCAGTCTTTTAGCACCTCCTTGCTGTTATCACCCCAACTGGTAGCTTCAAAGTTGAACCACAGGGTGTGAAGCAAAGCAGGAACTAGCATATATTTGGCTGCTGCTGCTGCTGTTGCTGCTGCTGGTGTGTGTATGTGTGTGTGTGTGTGTGTGTGTGTGTGTGTGTGTGTGTATGAGAGAGAGAGAGAGGGAGAGAGAGAGAGAGGGAGAGAGAGAGAGAGAGAGAGAGAGAGAGAGGAGAGAGAGAGAGGAGAGAGAGAGAGAGGAGGGGGGAGGGAAGGAGGGAGGGAGGGTGGGAGGGAGGGAAGGAGGCAAGGAGGGAGGGACGGAGGGAGGTAGAGAGAGAAACACTCCCCAGTGTACTGGCCTACCTGTATAATTCTAACACTTACATGAAAGACAGAATATTGGAGCCAAAGTCCAACCTGTCTACATATTTAAGTCAATCTGGACTGCATCGTAAAAGCCCATCTAAATAAAACCAAAGGACTGAGGTGTCCCTCAGAGGTAGAGTGCTTGCCTAGCACATGTGAGGCCCTGTGTTCTATCTCTGTGACCGCAGGAAAAGAAACAAGAAAACAGAAAGAGGCCCTTAGGGCCATCAAGAGTTGTGCTGCGGTCCCAGGCACATACTAGGAGGTGTTGCTCAGCAAAAGCCTCCTGGGGGACCACAGCAAATGGGGAGCGAAACTAACGAAACCAATAGTAGTCAGTCAAGGATGCGGATGAGTCATTTCAGCTCCACAGGGTTAACCACTTAACATTTATTAATCAGTGGAAAACCAATGAAGTTTCCCACCCCCTGCCACTTGCCAACCATGTTCTGGTTTTGTGCAACTTGCCAACAATCACTAGAAAAAAAGGGGTGGTGGTGGTGGGGTGGGAGGAGCTTTGCCAGATCTCCAGCTGTTGCAGGTGAGTAGTGTAGGAACCACCTTCTTTCAAGAGCTGACAACTGACACTTTGTCATCTTGGAGGTTCACAGAGGAAAATGCATAGGTCGGTTTTCTCTTCAGAGAAAATATATATATCCACGTGCAACTTCAATCAAGTGTTGCAAAGCCTATCCACAGAGGTGGATAGTCAATATATTTAGCTGTGGTTATGTGTTTTCTGCTTGAAATACGGCACTTTGCCACCATACAAAGATCCGTCATAGGCCTTTTGCAAATTAACAGTATAATTGTGTTCTAGTGAAACTTTCTTTAGAGCAATAGACAAACAATGTTTTATAAGTTTATTCACTTGCTCACTTTTGTAAATAAAATTAGTTTAAGCTGTAAAGACCTTGCTTCCTTAAAAATGCTTTATTTACAAAATCTGGTTCACAGGCTGTAGTTCATAGGTTTTTTTGTTGTTGTTGTTGGTTTATTATTATTATTATTATTATTATTTTGCTTTTAACTAGCTTAGTGTGGCCAAATTAGTTTCTTATCCAAATTAAAAAAAAAAGAAACAACACATTACCCTCATTTATCTTTGTTCCTTGAGTTTAGAAGTTGGTTTTGAAACAAGGGGAAAAGGTACAGCTGGTATGAAAGTTTAAACACTTTTACTAAACAAACTGTGAAGATGGAGGAGATACCAACCTTTTTTTCATCCTCTGCTACTGTTGATGGCTCTGTGGTATGAGTTGTCCATGTGTTAGGATACACAGATGACATGTATATTATAATATTCCAGAAGAAGAAACTGAGACACAGGTGAAACTTGGTCTAAAATGCAAATCACCTCTTTTTCCAGTTGCTCAGGCTCTTTGTTGTAAGACTCTTTTTCAGTGGCTGGGCACTGGAGTCCAGGATCTCATTTGAGGAGTGGGCAGAACTGATGAGGTTTTGACAGCTCTCTTAAAGAAGTCCCAGCTCATTCTGTCTGTCTGTCCAGGGGTTGGGATGTCCTTTCCCTCTCCTCCATTCTTCCTTACTTTTCTTCTATTACCCTCCTGTATTGTTTAAAACATCTTACAAGTGTAACTTGTACTATGCTCCTTATAGAAAAATGATAAAATTTAGAAAGCCCAAAGCAGATATATTTATTTATAAAAATATGATTCAACAAAAATCACTCTCAGCTCAGTGATATATGTATAGTAAGACTTTATCTTAAGTTTAAATGTCTTAATTTGTTGTAATAGGGCTGCTAGCTAGTTCCCGGCTGCTTAGCCCTAAAATAATCACACAAAAATTGCTTAGCCTATTAGTTCTAGCTTATTATTGGTGAACTCTTATATATTAATTTAACCCATTTCTAGTAATCTGTGTATTGCCATGTCACTGTGGCTTGCTGGGTAAAGTTCCATTCAGCATCTGTCTCTGGCAGGGGCTATGTGGCTTCTCTCTGACTCTGCTTTCTCCTAGCATTCAGTTTAGTTTTCCCTGCCTAGCTAAGTTCTGCCCTATCAATAGGCCAAGACAGTTTTCTTATTCATTAACCAATAAGAGCAACACATAGACAGAAGGACCTCCCACACCATTTTACCTTTTCTGGTTAAACAAAAAGGAAGGCTTTAACTTTAACATAGCAAAATTACATATAAAAAAGCAGTTATCAAGTAAGAATTATAGTTACAATATTTATATTTGTATTATCTTTTATCATGACTAAAGAAAACTATATCTATTCTTCAACTTCATCAAAGACTCCAGAAGGATATAATAGTACCTAAGAAAACAGGAGGTGCATTGTAAGCTACTTCCAGAATTCTGGAATTGACAGAGACATCTCACTGCCTGGACAGTCACCCAAAGTTCTTTTGTACCTTTAGGCGATCTATCTTCAACCTACAGGTCCATAGTATCCAGCAGACTTTTCCATGAAACAGGAAATTTCAAAGAAAGTTCTGCCTATATTGGCAGATTGTCAGTCATTTTCTTCTGTGTCCTGCAGAGCATCTAGCAGACTCTTTCATGAAGCAGGAACCCCAAAGGATCATCTCACCTTTAGGCAAGTTCAGCAACCATTTCTCTTCAGGTCCTGCATGTCTAGTTCATCAAGTAGTCCAGGCAAGAGCAGTTTATTGCCCAAATGCCTAACTAACTTCATGAGGAGCCTCTTCAATGCCCATCATCCTCTTGAAGTAGATTGGTGTGCCAGAAGCAGATGTGTCTCACTGTCATGAAAAGTCCTAAGTTCTTAAACATTTTAAATACCATATTCTGTAGTCTTTGAAAGGTTTGAAGAATGCCTATCCATCTGAAATACACCTCTATACATCTAGAAAACCTAATTAACATGACTACAAGATTGGCTATTATAGATGACTATCTATTAACCTATATTTCTTAATTATACATTACTTTTTTCTTTGGTTTTTTTGAGACAGGGTTTCTCTGTAGCTTTGGAGCCTGTCCTGGAACTAGCTCTTGTAGACCAGGCTGACCTCAAACTCACAGAGATGGGCCTACCTCTGCCTCTCAAGTGCTGGGATTAAAGGTGTGTACCACCGCCCATACACTACATTTTTAAATGAGCTGCACAATCACAATACCTTAATTGAGCACAGAAATATATATATGACAAAATTGACCTTAAATTTGTATCAATAAAGGAAGATCCATACTAATGCAAATCTATATAGCATTTATAAACAATATTTAGTGTAGTTCTCTCCAAACTGCTTCCTGCTGTTTGTTCGGCAAAGTGTTTTCTTTTGGGGAGTGTTCACAGTGACCTTCAGGGGGTCTTGGTGCATCAAATCATATTAGTCTGGAAGCAACCCACAGGTTCTCATCCTCTGTGGAAACAAAAAAAGAACTTTTTTTTTCCAAAGCAACATATCCTTAGACCCAAATTCTGAAGACATGATACCTTAAAGTATATACATTGATTACTTAGCTCCTTCACAGTCAAAAAATTTAAAGAAAATACAATAATATACACAATTCAGACTCTCTGTGAATTTTCCACCTTTATGTGGCTTTTTAAACTCCTTTTAATCTCTGACTGCCTTACTTTGTCTCTTTAAAGACTTAGTTTTGTTTTTAAATATAACTCTCTGTACTCTTTTTCTTTTCTCTCCCAAGCCTATGTACGTTATCCAACACTGATCCATTTAGAGGTCTTTTTCATCTGGATTTTTTTGTTTGTTTATTTATTTGTTTGTGGGCTGTTGAATTGCTTCCACATTGTAGTTGTCATGAATAATAGCAGTTATACATGAGTGCATAAATACAGCCCACCCCTACTTACTTTAGACTGGATCTCACTATGTAGCCCTGACTAGCCTAGAACTTACTATGTAGCCCAGGCTGGCCTTGAACTTGAAGTGAACTTCTTGAGTACTAAGATTACAGGTATGTACACTACCAAACTGGTTTCTATCCTCTTTAGTATAAGTAAGAAGCAGATTTACTAGATCATATAGTCATTTCATGTTTGCTTTTGTTAAATTTCTGAAATAATATAAAGTGTTGTTTCCCACAGAAACTATGCCATTTCATAACCCTGTGCCAAGGGTTCAAAATTTTCCACATTCTCACAGTTATTTGGCTATTGTATCAAAGGTGCTCTCCTCCTGTATGTGAAGTGACTCTCCTTTTCTCTAAATTAAAACCAAGATAGAACCAAGTGCACACTCTGCCTATTCTGGTTGATGATGCACTCTAAATAATAGATTTTGAAGGTATTCTTCAGTTCAAAGTTCGTTTGTGGCGTCATTTCTAGTAGCTGCCTGACTTCCTGGCCCCTGACTTACTTACTGTGAGACTGTAGCCAAGTTGTATAATTTTTTACCGCTGCAGTTTCTGAAGCTGTAAAATGCAGTAATACATAGCCTGAAGGACTCTTTTGGAGAGTGCTGTAAAAAAAATTGATGCTATAGGAAACAAACCAGCAATAGTTATGCATGCAATGGTAACACTTAAAAAGTATTAATAATTGTGTTTGTGGATCTAAGTAATTTTTTAATGACCTTGATATCACTCCCCCCAAACTTTTTACTTTGTAAAGATCTACAAATTAGCTACATATTTGGAGTAATTTCTATCTTAGTGCCATCCGGGCCAATCTCCTTCTTCATAGAATACTGAACCAGAAAAGAAAACTCAACCCAATAGATCAACTTCTCTCTATCTTTGTCTGCTTTAGAACAATCCTTGGTCACATAGCACAGGGCCACCCCTAGAATACACTGCTCAGGCCTTGGTTTTTAAACAACCCTATCTCATAATTCATTACCAGGCTATCGTTCTTGCTGATCTGTGGACCCAAAGCCCTTCTGGGGCTCTGCACAATGATGCATGGCCTAGAGAAAGCTTAGTCAAATATTTACATGGAAGAATGTGGCATTTCCTACCCTGCTGCTCCGATTACCATCAGGGTCTTATCTTTCCCCATAAAAGGAAATGCGGACATGGATTAAGCTGTCAACACCAGAAAAATACAAGGTCTAGAAACGAAGGTCTGGGAGTTTTCCCACTGTTCTACTGCCTAATGTATCTGAGGATAGGAAGCAGAAGAGAGTGGTACCTGGGAGTCTGGGAGGTTGGTAAGTTTGTGACTTCAGGTACACTTCAGCTGTAGTACATCCATCTTTGCAATGAATGGGGGGCTTTGAAGGGGAGCAGAAGGCTCTCTGATCATTGCTGTCTTTACCACTTGCGTTTGACTGACTGGTCCATCAAAGGCGCAGAAACACCAAGCATCAGTACTGGTCCCCATCTCTGTGATAGGAAACTTGCTTTATGTGTTGAAACATGACATGCTGCATGAGAGGGAGCTAGCACATAGAGCTCTGCCATGGAACCCTGCCCACAGCACAGACTCCCAACTCTGGAAGGTCATGAAGCCTCTTGGTGACCCTCATCTCTTTGTCTGTAAAAACCACACAATGACTAAGGATGGTGGGGTTTGGGTAAAGATGCAATGAGATGGTCTGTGCAGTCTTTATGATTATAGTTGGCTGCATGAAATAGTGACCCCACTTAGTTCCTTTTCTCACAGCCAAGTGAATGGAAGCCAACATCAAAATTATAATACCAAGCTATTTGGATATTCCAGCTGCCAGAACCATGAGCCATATAAAAGCCTCTTTATTTCATAAATTTTCCAGGATCAAGTATTCTATTATAGCAAGACCAAATCCACTAAGACATCCCTTGATCCACTAGTTTGTATCATAAATGATCATTATAATCAGAGAAATACATACATTGAGAAAAGTATATGCAGGTGGCATGGGTAGATAATTTAATATTAGAACCAGAAGGTTGCTCAGAAACCAACCAGCACAAATTACTCTCATACAGAGAGTCTACAGTGGTGACCTTCCAACTTTGACCTCCTGGTCTCCAACTCCTTAGGGTTCACAGCATACCTCGACTCTTACCCTTGGGCAGTCTTTGGCTACTTCTGGCAGCTTGAAAAGTTTCCCCTATATTAAGCCACCGTTTGTCCCCGGGTAACTGTCACACAGCCCAGTAGAGTTAATCACAGCTTTCTTCCACCTGACAACACTTTCAATACAACAAACTAGATTCCAGGTGGCAGGGCATCTGGGATATTCTTAGGCTCAAATAGTGCTCAGCAATACTGAGGGCTTCTAGGACTCGTCCTGACTTCAGGAGGGACATGACTTGCCACTGGGGGTCTGTTGAGCCTCTCTTGTTACAGATGGATTTGCATTTTAAATACTAGCTGTGCTAACACCATTGGAATTTATAAAGCATGTTAGCATTCATTATTGTGTAATGTCCTTAGGCTAGCTAAGTGTCTAGACCAACTTATTAATTCTGTTTTGTTCATAAACACAGTGAGGCTTAGAGTCTGTTGTGCCTGTGCTATTCAGCTAACCTCTCATAGAGTTAGAACCCTCCAGATGCTGATACAAAACCTACCTGCTGTCTGTCTTTGCTATGCCAATTGTTGGTGTGGGAGGTCCGTCTATGTGTTGCTTTTATTGGTTAATGAATAAAGAACTGGATTGGCCTATTGCATGGGAGGAGGAAGGTGGAGTTAGAGAGAAGCCAAGGAGCCACGTGGCGATATACAGAATAATAGAGATGGGTTAGTTTAGGATATGAGTTTAGCCAGAAATACGCTTAAGCTATTGGTCAAACAGTATTGCAAATAATATGGTTTTCTGAGTAGTTATTTCGTGGCTGGGCTGCAGGGACAAACAAGCGACCCTTCTCCTAACAACTTGTCTTCCATCCATCTACCAGGTTTCCCAGAATTTGCTTATTAGTCTTCCCTGAAAATACATCTTGTGGAACATTGGTTATTTTAGGTAACTCCCTCTACCCCAAGCCCTAAATCAAAAGGTCAATCTTCAAGCTTCTAAATTGTCCCTGAATGCCTTCAACATTGTGTGCTTCCTGTGATCTTCAGGGAGCATGAGGAGGATTGGTGAAGCACGAGACCATGCTGTATTGATGATTTGTTGGAAGGTTTATATTCAGGGAAATCTTAGAGGACAGCAGAACAGTATGAGGATGGGGTGCAGCTTCTATGATCTGGAGATGCCTGAGACACAATTTAACAGCACATGTGCCCTTAGAGTCCCAAGAGGAGTCATGACATTGTGTGAGAAAAACTTCATTATGCCCACAAGTATAGGAAACTGGAAGGAATTTTGTGTTTTGGCAGCATGAGATTCAGAAAGAGGTTTAGGGAAGGGTATGTGCGAGGAGAGTCAGGTTCTGGAATGTGTCACATGAAAGATCTTGTGCTTTATCTTGAAGGCTGTGACTGGCCAAGTTGAAAGAGCCAGCCAGTGAAAACTCTAGGGAGGTGGAGGTGAGGAAGGAGGTGAAGATGGATGGAACCAGCATGGTGGCAGGCAATGTAAAGACAATCATATGACTCAGAGAAAAACAAAAAACAATGATAGTGACTCAAACAAAGGACAATGACAATAATCATAATAATGGAATGATTTAGAAAACTGCATTTCTTTGGGGAAGAAGCCAAATAGACACTATGACTGGGTGATTATAAATGGAGGAGCAAGGCTTCTGTAATATTCATAGGAATTTCTAGATTGACTGGAAGTGCTGTCTTATTCATTGTCCTTGCTGACCTGTACTTAGGATGAGGTATTGTAGGGAGAAAGCAACGTGATTTATGGACATTGCCTTTCTACTATTTAATTTTGTGTGCGTTATAGGTAAGATGATTGGCTAGTTGCTTAAATGGTTTCTTTTGATGATATTTTATTTATGTTTTGTAAATAAAACTTGCCTGAAGACCAGAAGGTAAAACTAAGCTACTAGAGGCCAATCAGTGGTGTCTCACACCTTCTCCCAAAATCTGGGAGAAAGAGGCAAATGGATGGATCTCTGTGAGTTCAAGGCCACCCTGGGATACACAAGATAAATGCAGAAACAGATCCAGGTGGTTGGTGGTAGCTCACAGCTTTGATCCCAGTACTAGGGAGTCACACACTTCTAACCCCTTCACTGGAGAGGAAAATAGATGGGATGAGATAGCAACTTGCTCACTTTCAGTCTGAGGATTTCTTAGAGGTAAGAGCTCTCTTGGCTTGGCTGCTTTGTTTTTCTTATCTTTAGGTTGAACCCCAATATCTGTCTCTGGGCTGTTATTATTCATGCTACAGTTTCTCCTTCTTCTTAGGTTCTCTACACACTTCTCTGTGCTTAGGTGTGATCACAGGATCAAATTTAAGGGGAATGAGATTTTCACTTTCAAGCCGAGTTTATAAACACTCCTGTTTTGTTTTATCTGTTCTGTCAACCTGATGAGCACAGACTGGGGAGAAAAGGAAACCCCTGTTCACTGTGTGGATGAGAGCTAAGTACCAATTAGGAACAGCTACTTCTGATATCATGGCAGCAAGCACTATGCTTCTATGATGTTTGAGCCATTCTGAATCAGACTAGGTTGTTACAAGAACCACCTTTGTCTGAATGACACACATTTTTTGTTTCCTGTCCTACCCAGAGAGGAAAGAGGGAAGAACTTAACTGATGGATGTTAGGTCCAGACCCAGTACCTCACTTACTTCCAAAGTTGTACGGAAACTTTTCAACTTGTGTTCTGCAAAAGGAAGAAAAGGGAGAGTTGATCCTGAAGTTAGCTGGTTGGCTCTGGTCACTCTGGTCATTCTGTTTTCCTCTAGACACCAGTACATACAGCTGAGCAATACACAGAGTTTTGTAGGAGATTCCTTCTCTCCATTTCTCCTCTCCTTAGAAAATAAGATGATTATAGCGAAGAGAAAGAAGATATCAGAAGATGATGGAGAGAAAGAGAAACCAACTAACTGAACTTTCATTGGTTCAAGGTTAGCTTTGGTAAGTATCAGATGCTGGAATGAGCTTTGGGCTGGAGTGTTGCACTAATACAGTTTCCTTTTTTCTAAAACTGTGCTATCCTTCCATTGTCCTGGTATTTGTTTTCTTTTTATGTTTGGTTACTATGCTTCAGCCATACTACCTTTCTGTCTGTTCCCTGAAGAGTCTCCTTTCTAATCCCTGGAACTTCCCAAGTGTTGTTTTGTGTCTTGGGAGTCATTACTCATCCATTCAGTTGCTAATCCTCATGCTTCCTTTTTGCTAATCCTTAGGTTTGTTCTTCAGTATCTCCTTATCAGAATGTGCTTTTTGACCTCAAGAGCCTGAGCTATGCCCCATACACCTACATTCTGGACTTCTCTTTGTGGCAGTCATCTGATTGTGTAATTCTTTGGTAGTTCAATGTGTGCCTGCTCTGTCTAATAGAGTGTAAGCTTTTCAAGGGCAGGTGGTGAAGCTCCAGTGCTCTGTCTGTCATGAGACCTGAACCCAGTACCCCAAGTAGAGGGTGAACAAGAAGCAAAGGTTTTTCTCTTTGCAAAATAACTTTTAAAAATCATTTGTAAAGAAATACATTTTCCAAATGGCTTTCTGGAAAAGCACAATAGACAATGTGAAATTCTGAAATGAATCATCTACTTAATAGCTAGAAACTTACTTAAATCTAAACCAGAGTGTGAAAAGAGTACAGCTTCTCCTTGCTGTTGAGTCAGTACTGAGGATGCTAGCAGTCCTTGTGCATTGCTGGGCACTTTCTCTTGGATGCTACCATGATGGTGACTTGGTGGGGCAGTGCTACATGGCTCTAGAGGAGGGACAAAGAATAGTAGAGTAGGAATTGTGGCCACCTAATTTAGTAGCTAAGCAAGCTTGGGTAATATCAAACCTCAGTTTCTTCCCTTAAACATGGAGAGTTTTATATTTCCAGACTTAACTCATAGGTTGTTTGCAAGACTTATGTGGGAAAATATGGATGTGTATGTCTTATAAAGAGATTGGTATTCACTGGGGGCTCCAGAAATTTTCAATAGACTATCATGTTTGAGGGCCATTCATGTGGGATTCCTCTCTGTATGCTGTAAATATGTTTTATTATCATTGGTTCATAAAGAAGTTGTTTTTGCCTTTGGCAGGGCAGAATATAGCAAGGTGGGAAATCCAAGTAGAGTCAGAGTAGAAAAGAAGGCAGAGTCAGGCAGATGGCATGTAGTTGCCAAAGGAGAAAGATGCCAGAACCTCACCAGTAAGCCACAGCCTTGTGGTGATAGATAGATTAATAGAAATTGGTTAATTTAAGATGTAAGAGCTACCTAGGAATATACCTGAACCATTGGCCAAACAGTGCTGTAGTTAATATAGTTTCTGTGTGATTATTTGGGTCAGGGCAGCTGGGAAACAAAAGTGCAGTCTCAATTTACAGACTATCTCAGGTGCTTCCTTAATTTCTCACTTGAACTGACCAGTCAGCAGCTGTCAACAAGGCACAGCTTTGCTAGTAAATGAAGATACTGATTGACTTCCAAAGACACAAACCAGAAGAAGATGATGGGATCTCTAATGCTGAGCCTGTCCCTTCTTCACAAATCACAAATCTTGACTAAAGGAAAGGCCTCCAGGGCAGCCCCAAGACCCGATGACCTGGGTGATGCCATGGCCATAGCAAACTACACATTTGTTAAGGGATCCTTTATATGCTCACTTGTGCTGCATACCTACTGTGTGCGAGGTGAACTCTGTTAAACATACTCCATTTGCTGCTTTGTACCTTATTTAGTGAAAAATCTAGTGTGAGTTCTTTATTAAAGATAGGAACTAAAAACTGAAACTGAAACCAAATACCAAGACCACAGGACAAAGGGACTAGTCAATTTGTCCTTATTCAGGCTGTTTGTAAGAAGTAGAGCTGGTATTTGGATCCATGTCTCTCTCAAACCAAATTTTGCACACTTATGCTCGACACATTCTGTTCAGTCATCAGTAAAACACATTTCATGAACAGTGAATAAAGAGCATAGGTAGAAAAAGTGAGCTCAACATTAATAATAGCAATGGCAATATGGAAGTTAGTGTTGTAGCCGTGTAATAGCCTCTGGGACATTTCCCCCTGGGATGCAGAACTTTCCATTTCCTTTCTATAGAAGCTCAGTTTCTAATTTGCTCTTTCTTTTTTTGATGGTTCCTGAAGCCTCCTGGGCAGAGAGGATGTTTAGTGGAGTGGAAAGAGCATAGGCCTGAGGACCATTTCTAGCACTCATTTTGTACTAGGCCTGACTTTGAGAAATTCTTGCAAGGCCATAATGTAGTAAGAGGAACGGGCTGCATCCTGCTGCCTGGCTAGCTTAACCCCCAAAATAACCACACAGAAATTGTATTAATTAAATTACTGCCTGGCCTATTATCTCCAGCCCCTTATTTGCTAACTCTCACATATTAGTTTAAACCATCTCCATTAATGTGTATTGCCACTTGACTGTGGCTTACCAGCATGAGTCTAACTAGTGTCTGTCTCAAGCAGGAAAACCATGGCATCTGTCTGTCTCTGCTTTCTTCCTCCTAGAATTCTGTTCTGTCTTCCCCGCCTACCTGAATTCCACCCTATCAACTAGGCTAAGGCAGTTTCTTTATTTAACCAATGAAAGCAACACAAATACAGAAGGACCTCCTACACCACCATAGAGGCTCAGTTTTCCTTCCATTGTAGAACAGGAACAATTCAACAGCTTACCTGCCTGCAGTTCTGGATTTCAAAAAGCCCCATAAAGATGGCTTTTTCACAGTGGAGGACAAAGATATCATCTTATGTCTTGGCTGAATTAACACTTTTCTTCCACTTTCTCACAGTGCATCAATCATCTCTACCTCCAATTTCTGGTGAGAACTTAGGACTGATCAGTTCCAAAAATGAAACCTTCCTGCCTGTGGATTTTATGTACCCCAAAGTGTCAATTACTTGCATATAGTAATGTTTTTTTACTGGAGAGCTGCATTTTGATGCTGTGAACACGAAGTACCCCTCGAATGAGATGTATTTGCTTCATTGATACACTGTGAATTCTTCATTTGCACACAGCATTGTTACACAAACTGACAAATTGTTGTTATAAGGTAAACAGATCTTCAAATTTCCTGCTTCATGGAAAGTCTGCCAGATACTATGGGCCAGTAGGCTGAAGATGGATGCCCCCATGTTACAGAAGAACTTTGGGTCACTGTCCAGGCAGCAAGCTGTCTCTGTCAATTCTAGAGTTTCGGAAGTTGCTCACAATGTACTTTCTGTTTACTTAGGTAATATTATATCCTTCTGGAGTCCTTGATGGAGTCGAAGAATAGATATAGTTTTCCTTAGTTATGATAAAAGATAAATTAGATATAAATATTGTACTTGTAATTATTGCTTGATATATATTTTGTTAAATGTGCTTTTACTGTTAAAGTTAAAACCTTCCTTTTTATTTAAACAGAAAATGGAAAATGGTGTGAGAAGTCCTTCTGTATATGTGTTGCTTTTATTGGTTAATAAAGAAGGTTTTTTTGGCCAATGGCTTAACAGAATATAGCCTTGCTGGAAGAGATACATAGAGAGAGAGCAGACAGGTCAGAGAGATGCCGTGGAGCTGCCAGAAGAGAAAGATGAGAGCTGTCATCCAGATGACCTTGATGGTAGGCCATGAGCCTCGTGGCAAAATATAATAGAAATGGGTTAGTTCAAGATACAAGTTATCTAGAAATATGCATAATCTAATAGGCCTAACAGTGATTTCATCAATACACTTTCTGAGTGATTATTTCGTGTCTGGAAAGCCGGAAACGAAAAAGTGGCTTCTGCAAACATCACAGAGACTAATGGGTTCACAGGGACCATCATTGCTGCTGTCCTCAGAAGCTGGCTTTAGCAGTTTCAGTCACCGTCAGAGATCCTTAATGGAATTACAGCCTTGTATTTCACTTTTGTTCTTGTTTATTATCCAAAGAGCCTCTCTACTCAAGTCTCCTTAGCTTATTTGAGGAGACACAGCTAGCCACAAGTGAGCCATGTGGTCTAGTCAATTGAATTTCTACAATTTTATTAGATGACTAGATAAATTAACTTTAGAAGACATGGTTGACACCCTTGAGGATTCATCTGTCTTCCAGAGTTCCTAGTTTTTCTTTTTAACAGAATCATCTGCACAAAGAGGAAAATGAGGAGACAGGGAACCTGAATTGCTGGGCTCTGATTCTATCAGTACTGGAGAGTATTATGGACATAGATTCTTTTTGTCTTGGCTAGCAATAAGAACATAGAGCATGGAACTCAGGGCAGGGCTAGAGGAGCAGAGGCATGGGAAGCCTCTTAAGGCACCCTCTCAGTGGGCTTTCAACTGTTCCCTTGATTTCACAGGCAGATAGAAGCTAGAAAAAGGGCCCTTTTCATTGCCAAGGTGACATACAGGGTAGAATGAAAGTTAGCAGTTTGTCTAAGGAAAGGTACCTCTTGGGTCACTGTCATGGGAAAGAGATATGCTGAGAGACTTTGGGATTAGGTCACAAAAGATATTAGGCCAAATTCAAGTGCACGCACCAGGCAATGGGCAGTTCTTAAAGGCTGCTAACAGCTAAAGAAGGACAATTAGAACCTTTTATTTAAACAGCCAATATCTAACATTAGGTTTTCAAAACAGGTTAGCAGGTATTTTAGGAGCAGGCCAAAAGATGTACATCTTGTTCATATTATCGCTACATGGAGCCATATACTTTCTTACTTGGCAGGTGAAAAAATTAAGTCATATAGAGGGGCAGTGCTAAAGGGTATATTGCTCAAACAATGGAACAGTCTCAACTTATATTTTAATGCCATATCTTCTAGTTCTGCTGGATAGAATCCTCTGGACTCTCTGAAATCTAATGGACGTCATTGGATGGCTAAGAAACCTTTGTTTTAATGACTCAAAAGGGATTCCCATCTCTGGTTTGGGAATTCTTTCAAGACTCTGAAATGAATGGAGGCCATCACTGACTCAGTAAAATTCAGAGTCATTGGAATTTAAGAGAGACAACCATAGGCATGGAAGTGATGAGGGAGGTTAGGAGGGAGGGGAAAAGCTGAACAAGAAGAAGAAGAGGAGGAGGAGAAAAGGAGGAAGAGGAGAAGAAGAATCACTAGTTCTTATAAACATTATCAGAATAGGTGTGATGCTTTTATTCAGACTTGTGTGTGAGCCTGGAGAACTTAATTCTCTGATGCAGAGATCTGATTCTCTGATTCCAGAGATCTTTAATGTTGCATCTCCACAGAGGCAAAAGTAATGCTGTATGCAGTATAAACTGGGGGCTCTATTTTCTGAGCTATATTTTCAGTGATTACTAAAATGAATTGTTACCTTTTAGTTCAACACTGGAAGTCAGCCAATCTAATTTGAAGCGCTCATTTGGGAAATTTTTGGAAAGGCTCGTGTTTAGAACTTCAGTTTTCAGATCTTCAAAGTGCATCTAATACCATCTTCATGTAAAGGTATATAAATACAGTTACCATAACGACTAGAGTAGGCTGCAGTGCATAGCTGGTGCTTAATAAACCTTACTTGGTACTGGACTCAATTGTTATTTCCTTTGAGTTTTGGACATGCAATATGAAAGCGTGCTTTTGCTAAGATCATACAGAGGAGACACAGACTCCTGCATTCCTCTCTCCTATCTGCAACATGGAAATACCTTATTAACCTGTGGAGACTTCCTATCTTCCTTCTTCTCATCCGGGTGGTTTCTTATTGTGGTGCCAACTTCTCACACTTCTGAATCCAGTGGTCTAGCCTGAAGCCAAAGCCAGATATTATCAACATCCAGAAGAGAAGTGAGGTTAGGAAAAAAACCCCACTGTTTGAGCACCTAAAACATTAATTTATGTTGCAAGATGAATACCACCCCACTCTCTCAATTTTATTTTGGAAGAAAATTTTACATTTATATAAATGTACTCACTCATATTTGGTTTCTAGCCATAAATAAAGGATATTGAGCCCATAATTCGTGATCCTAGAGAAGCTAAATAAGAAGGTGAACCCAAAGAAAGACATATAGTCATCCTCCTGGAGATTAACTTTCATCGGGAGATGAAAGCAGACAGAGACAGAGGCCCAAACTGGAACACCGGACTGAAATCCCAAGGTCCAAATCAGGAGCAGAAGGAGAGAGAGCACGAGCAAGGAACTCAGGACCGCGAGGGGTGCACCCACACACTGAGACAATCGGGATGTTCTTTCGGAAACTCACCAAGGCCAGATGGACTGGGTCTGAAAAAGCATGGGATAAAACCAGACTCGCTGAACATAGCCGACAATGAGGACTGCTGAGAAGTCAAGAACAATGACACTGGGTTTTGATCCTACTGCACGTACTGGCTTTGTAGAAGCCTAGGCAGTTTGGATGCTCACCTTACTAGACCTGGAAGGAGGTGGGAGGTCCTTGGACTTCCCACACGGCAGGGAACCCGGACTGCTCTTTGGGCTGATCAGGGATGGGGACTTGGTTGGGGGAGAGGGAGGGAAATGGGAGGCGGTGGAGGAGAGGAGGCAGAAATCTTTAATAAATAAATAAATAAAAACAACAACAACAACAAAAAACCAAAAAATAAGCTATCACTAGCATACTACAAAGGCACAGAGATTTTGTATGAAAAAAGCAATAAACATAGAGATCTAGTACTGTTTCCAATTTAAGGTGCATTGCAACACAGTTGAGTGTTTATGGGGCCAATCTTCTGCTACTGAAATTGACATCTCCATTTTTGATTTCATGGCTTTGTTTTGGGTTACTCCAAAATCCCAGAGGTTTCCTACTTTCACATTGACTGAAGCAGACTGAAATAGTGGTAAGCACAAAGAAGAAGGAAAAGAAAAAGGCTAACAAGGCAGGCAGCCCCATGGGAAAACTGTGGAACGCGTCAGGTGGGGAGAATGTGAATTAAATAACACCACACTAACTCCAAATAGGGTATACTAAGGTTTTTTTGTTTTTGTTTTTTTGTTTTTATGAAAAGGGAAAACTCACAGAACAGGAATGGGAATCCAGGTGTGGAGTACTGGAAGGGAGAGGGGCCAGTGGGTGGAACCGTGGCATTTTGGTACCCAAAGCCATGCGTTAACCTGGTCCAGCCTATCAAAGGCCATTGGCTGAAGGAGGTTCTACATCAGACAACTACATAGAAAACTTTCTGCTAAAAGATGTTGGGTCATTTATGTAGCTTCAATTACAGTGTAGATACGGAAAGAGTGTATGAGTCTGAGGTCATATACTTGTTTGGTAGATGTCAACTAAGATGCAAGTCCAAAACAATACCTTCAAGGAGGTTGGAATCAGGATAGGATAGAAATTTGTCCTTTGTGAAATTTAATTGTGATTCTAAAAAAACACGAGAGTCCTAGGAAGGCCCTTCAGAACTGTCCCAGCTGGAGACCTTTTTTTCTCTCTCTATTCAAGTGGATTTTGGGAGAAAAACTATCCATAAAAATTTTCATGAGGATTGCTTTGTTGGACAAAGGTGGAAAGGGTACCTCCATCTCAGGGACACATAACAGCATATGATACCTTCTTCTACATGCTTCATGAACCAGTAGAACAGATATATTGTCTTGTCTTTCCATGTAAAGAAAAATCTGTTCATCTCATGTCAATTTCTATGTATCTTATTTCTCACCATGGTACCTACTAAGAGTGAATGCAGTTTCTCCTCTTTGACTGCTCTAGAATGCCAATCCAAAACAAACATGGATTTGTTTTGCTCATGATTATTGGCCCAGTTCTAGAGCAGGGCAACATATAATTTAGATGGGAAACTTGAAAATTCTAGACATCCGAGTAAGTTAAATCTTTACAACCACCAAGAGATCCTAATACCATCCCTGTTTTTACAAATGATGAAACTGAGGGAGAGAAAAATGTAATGATCTTGCCAAGACCAAGGAATTCAGGAGCAGTACCAGACAGCTGGATTCTAACTCCAAATTCACCCCCATCTCTCATCAGGTCCTCACTCAGCACAGTTACTTCTTCCTCTCTTCTTGCTTCTTTGAGCCCATCTACAGCTTACATGGTCACTGCACAGCTGGATGCCCCTGCTGCCTGTTCAGATCTTTACCATCTCATAGGGTCAGCTCAACAGACTAAAGCTCAAGCTCTTCCTACTGTTTTTTCAGTACTAGCGCCCTAGAACTCAACTGAGTCATGTGACCTGTCTTACTGTCATCCATTTATCTACTCAGATGTTCCTAGGGTTTATGGGGCTATCACATAAGCGTGACCTCATTTAATCAGCCCACCCTTTCTGAACAGATGGCAGTGTGAATGTGGGAAAACGAAGCCTGCAAAAGGGTATGTGAGGTAACTAGCAGGCAGAGTCTTTAATTCTACCTTCTGTTGGCTGTTTTGTTCTTTTTCCCCACCTGGTTGCAGGGTGGATGGGGCTTAAAACATTTCTGCTTTGTAGATTTAGTAGTCAGTTCTTTGGGGTTTCAGTAGATATTTCTCATTTTCTTTTCTCTATTTGATAAATTAGATTTCTGGGGCACTAAGAGGTTACAAGATTAACCCTGTCATATAGTAGTGCTAATGAAGTGAGATTATCACTAAAGATGGGATACAAGATTACAGATTCATGTGCTCTTCAGCACCCTAAATATGCAAGACTTGTCCACCCTTGCATGAACAAGAGAATAGGGTTCACCTTAAAATTTAAAAATGCTAAATAATTAAAGATGCAAAGTCTAGATTACTTTATACATGTTTGGGTTGCATTACTCTGTGGCCCCAGAGATACCCAAAATGTTGGTCTGTCAAAACTTATTTATTTTAGAGTGATTTCGAAAGCCCAACAACACTAACCAAACTTCATAGCATCTTTCAGAGGCCTAAGGAAGGGCAGGAGTATTTTTAGTACCCTTGAATTTAATTAAATGGTAAAGAAGGTCTGAGGCTATCCTCTACAACACAGCCTCCAACTTGGATACAGGTATCTTGGAGCATCCTCTTTTTGCTGTTTGCTGAAGACATTGTTTTGTTTCTTATGGAATGAAAAATTCAGCTGAGTTCCAGGATGATCAAACCTTTCATGTGGCTTGACATGTTTAAACCATCAAGATGAGGATTCATTTGTCCTGTCCCTCTAAAATGGAGAATAATTTGAGATACCATTGACAAAGAAATGAACAGCACAATGAACCGGCCGACCTATCAAACTAACCAAACAAACAAGCTAGCAGAAAGCCTCAACTAACAAAAGAGCTTAATTTCTTCCTAGGACTTAGACTAAAATGGCCAATATAGCTTCTGTCTGGTTCTTCCTGAAAACTGCATTTTTGGATGGCAGCTCCTTGACTACTCCATTGAAGAGACAAGAGAGGGAATTGATGGGGAGGATGCCTGAGGACTTCATCTGGCATCACTTAAAGGAAAGATGAGCCTTCTCTGCTGAAGGCAAGTAGACCTGCAGTTACAAATAAGTCAATGATGACGATGTGTTTATGTGTTGTATTGAATGGGTTGTGGCAAAACTTGCCATAACAACAGCCTGGTTCTTCATGACGGTTGGAATGTGAATCACAGTCGGCAGTATTCAACAGGGATAAATGCAGTATCTTATATTTAGACTCAAATAACTATAAGTAAAGTGCACAGAAAACAGAAGCCATGACATCTATATTGTTAAATAAGGTGATAAAGAGATGAGTAAGTGACCTTGAGAAGATACCCAGGAGAGAACGCACATGGGCTCTGTAACTGACCATATCCCTAATCGGAACCAAATCTGCCCTGATGTTCAAAAGCTGAAGTGCCCAAGTTAAAGGAATGAATGAGTGGCTTTCTCTCTTGCTGTGACTATGTGAGTGCCAAAAATTCTTAGGATAACTTTGGGCATGGAAGTATGAAAAGAAGTAACCACTGAAGGAGGGCCAGGGTGGCACAGAACCGGGCAAGTCAATTCCAGGGAATGCTGGAGGGATATTTGTTCTTCAGCCTAGAGAACAGAAGGGAATCAAAGAAGTTACTTTGCCTACTTGAAGGAAATGACAGGCTTCTTTTCTCTTGCCTAGAAGTTGGCTAGGAACACCAAAGCCAATGTTATAAATTGGCAGTTGGCAAACCTTTCCTATAAAGGGACAGATAATAGGCAGCTTAGACTCGGGAAGCCACACGGTCTCTCTTATAGCTACTTAACTTTGCTTTTGTAGCACAAAATGCAACTGTGATCAACATGTCAATGAAGTAATATGACTCTGTCCTAATAAAACTTTGTTCATAAAAACTGGCTCTAGGCCACATTTGCCAAAAGATAATAGCCATCCCCCAGTCCCTGTATAAAGTCTTTTCTTCTATAAAACCTCATGCTTCCTAATAAAGGAAGCTATTCAGAATAGTCGAGGAAGAAACTCTAATATACTTCGCCTATTAAAATAGCCTGGATGAATCAGAACAGGATAAAAATAATACCACTACAGTACTCAATAAGTACTAAGGTAAGTACCTATCTTAGAAACATCTTAAGAAAACTTATAACTCAATAATAACAGCACAGCCTTGCCGGTGTGTAGAAGTAACCAAGAGACCTTTCATGAAGGCAAGCATAGAAAAGGAAAATAAATATCCAGATTACTATATGATTATTATAGATATACTATATGATTTTCATGAGGGAAAAGATAATTGGAACATCAGTGGGCTGTCAATATACCCATGAACATGACTGAAATGGGAAAGATGATGCCAAGCATCCATATTAAATGTAAGCAATTGAATCTCTAAATTGCTGGTGAGAGTATAAAATGCCAGATCCCTTAAAGGGTCCCTGTGGCAGCTTTGTGCAGGGTTCAACATTTGCTTCTTACCATCAACTTACCATTCTTCTCCCAAGTGTTTAGTCAAGAGAATATAGGTTCATCCAAAAACTTGTATCAAATATTCATAGCAAATCTTAACTTGTAATTCCCCAACTAACTGTAAACATACGGATTGATGGGTTGATCAATAAAGTGCTTGTCCTGCAAGTATGAGGACACAAGTCTGATCTCCATGACCTAGGTTTAAATGAAGCTGTGCAATCTCAGCTCTGTGGGGGTGGAGGGCTACCTGGAGATCACTAACCAGACAGCTTTGCATACCCAATGACCTCGAGGTCAGTATACCTGCATGTATACCTGCACATACATACACCCCTGAACACAAATGAAGCCAAATGGCCACCCTCTGGGTATATTAATACCTATTCTTTTTTTATACTTACATTGGTCCTGAACTTGGTTCATCCTGCAGCTTTTTTTGAAGTAGCAGTGGTCTGTTTCCACATTACTGTTGGGAACCCAAGTCTTGGGAAATGCTTATAATGTTTGAAAGGCCCTGCACTAATTGTTTGGAGTGGTTTTAAACCAAATCTTTTAGAACCTCAGAGTATACACTTATTAATTAGAAAGTTGGACCATATAACCTCAAACGTCTCTCTAATTTAAGTGTCTAGGACTATGTAAAGATATCAGTTGGCTGGTGCTGGTCTTGAATTATCAGATAAACGTGAGCCCACTGCCTAGTTTGAACACATTTCTGAGACATTTGGAGAGCAGCACTATGAATGGCCAGTCAAAATGAGAATCCTGATCCTGGGAAGATCAGCCAAAAACTTTTCTGGGCATGTGGATGTCAATTCCCAGGCAGCAAAATGGAATGTGTTTGATTTACTGTTAGCACCTATCACAGAGGGCTCGTAAGACCCAGCTTGAGGTTAAATGCAATAGTAGCCATGTCAGTTGCTGTCTTCTAAGAATGACTTCTGGGAATTTCATACCCCAGGAGTTTCTCAGATTATAATACAAGTGATTGAAATACCTGATGATATTGATACTACAGCAGACTAGTAGTCAGGCTAGGAATTACAGGTCATAAAATTCTTGTGGACTTTCTCTGTCCCCGACCAGTCAGGCACTTTGGGCAACTCACTCTGGATCTCAGTCTTCTGATGTGTGAAATAAAATAAAAGGCATTCAATTACGGTTTAATCCTCAATTAATTTGCAAATATGGAAATAATCCTCTCTCTTCAGCCTCATTGGTAAATGAAGGAAAACATTGTTATCAGTCAGGTTTACTGGAGAGTATCACCCCTGTGCCAGCAACCTGATGAGTGTGCTTTCTTGTTCCTCCAGGAAAGCTTAGGGAGTCACTGGTCAGGTTTGGTCTGTGGACTGGTTTGTGTTTGAGGCTCATGCTTACTCCAGTCTATTGTTCTTGGGTCCAGGGTGGGAGAAGCAATAACCTTTTGGATGTTTATTTATGAATGAAAGGGGAGAGAGAGAAATTATAATCATAGGGATTTTAAAATAGATCTTCTGCCACCTCTAAATACATGGACTGATAATTTTACAAACCTTGAGAAAGTGAAGAAGCAATACGCCAGGTCCAAAGTAGGCATTCATAGGGCATTAGGTAACGTCGAGCCAAAAATTTCTACCCACTCAGATTCACCCATGGACAAATCTTATTTGTCTTTAATATTTTGATATTTGATATGTTAGTTACTTATCTCATTGCTGTGATAGACTACCTGACCAAGTCACTTAAGAATGTTAGAGTTTCATTGCCTTGTGGGTTCAGAGTGGTAGGGAAGTTAAGCAGCGAAGCATGAGGCAGCGGGTCACATTGTATCTGCGGTCAGGAAGCAGGGAGAGATGAACGAATGTTATTCCATTTTTTTTTTTTTCTGGATCAAGTTCATGGAATGGTGCCATCCTCACTCAGAGGAAGCCTTACTTCTTCAGTTAAACTACTCTGGAAAGGCCCTTAAAGAAATACACAGAAGTGTTGTCTCTTTAGTGATTCTAAATCCAGTCAACGTTGACTAGGGAAAGTGTGGAGGTATGTTCTCCACAAGTAGCATGGAGGTCCTCACTTAAGGAGGAAAAGTAATTCTATATAGCTTTCAGCAAAATTTTATTCCTAACAAGTTCAGTTCACTGTTGTATGTGCTGCCCCCCAACCCCATCTCCTCTAGGCACTGTCTCAAAGGTTTCGAGATTGCAATATTAAGTGCATCTGACTTAATCTCAGGGCTCAGTATTTCTTTCTTTAAAATAAAGCACAAGACTGCTTTTCTACCAGATCCATTTAACTCTTTTTTGGATGTCTTTTTCATACTGAGGTGGACTCATCTAGCTAGTGCTGGCCTTGCACTTTGAATGCTTTCCTCTCAGCCTCATGAGTGCTTGGATTACAGGCATGTGCCACTAGGCTGTGTTTATTTCTACTCCAAAATGGTGTCATTCTGCATTGCAAATTTTCGATTCCATGTCAGTGTCTTGGGGACTCTGAGGAGAAAAGGCACGTGTCACTAGGTAGGAAAAGGCATAATTCCCCCTTCTTGGGATACTGGAAGCAGAGATGGAGAGAGGATGGGCAGAGGCGCCAAGATGCCAAGATAGCTGTTTTTTTAAGGCAATCAAGTCCTCTGGCTACAGTAAGTCAATATGTATCGTCCTCTGGCTAGAGTAAGTCAACACATATCAAAATATATGTTAAACTATAAAATTAAAATACATATTTTCTTTAATGCATTTTGATACTGCAACCCAATCACCAGCACAAGGCAGAATTAGGCAATCAGGCAAGATCAAGAACAAAAAGTTCCATGTGGGGTTGGGTAAGTTTTCCTTTTCATTTAAACAGATGACTGACCATAACCTGGAACCCTAACCACCTTGGCATGAATGAAGGCATTCTAAAGAGATGCCCATGTCCCTCCCTTTGGCTATCCGACTGTTGAAACATTGGAGACAAAGGAATTGTTATTTAGCTAAGAATCTTGTGATGGGGGAAGGGAAGAGCTGTTGCTACATGCATGCAGTGTCCACAAAGGCCAGAAAGGGGCTTTAGATCCCCTTCTATTAGAGTTACAGATGGTTGTAAGCCAACATATGGATGCTGGGAATGGATCCTGAGTCCTCCAGGAAGAGCAGTCAGTGTTCTTAGCTGCTGAGTCATCACTCCAGCCTCTTAACTCTGTATTTTTGATCATCTGTATTATCCAAATCTACTTATATCTTCTTTCATTTAAAGAAAAAGTCCTTAATAGACATGTTATAAAAGAAAAACTAACTGGTACCAGTTATGACAATTATTTAAGATGTATTTCTAAAATTTACTTCTAAAAGATGACGCTTCTTAATGTACCACCCTGAAACATCTCTCAGGTATGGGGTCACCCATACAGAAGCTGCTCAGGGTTCCCTCCTGATTCCCCTGATTCTCCTGGAGGCTTTGAAGAGCTATGCAGGGTGCTTGGTTCACAATGCTTCATCCAGGAAGAATTAACGCAACCATCTCTGAATACAAACTCAATACAAGCGAACTATCTTAATCCCGAGGAGCAAATGACACACAGCTTTTCTCTCTCTGTTTTTCCCTTTTGATTAACATGAGTGACTAAGAAGGGCTATTGGTGAGAAGAGAGAACACATCTTTTCAAAACTGTGTAGATCACAGTGAGTGCTTATTTAGCAGATTTTTGTATTTAGTGCCCACATTTGAGGCTGAGCTGGGAGTTACAAGCCTGTAGCAGTGGGCTCATGGTAGCTTCCCTGTAACCATGTCTGCTCGGCAATGAGTGATCTGCTTGCTACCAGCTACCATCAGAACTAGTCCTTGTTAGACAGGGTTGTTTCCCTATGAAGTTCTGGCTTTAGTCACATCCTTTAACTTTTTAAAGTTTGTTTGTTTTAATTTATTTGTGCTTTTGTTGGCTGGCTGGTTTTGGTGTTTGAGACAGAATATCATATTTCAGGCCTGGCTGTGCTTGAACTTGCAGCCATTGTACTGCCTCAGCTTGCTGAGTGCAGAGACTATGAGCAAAGCCACCACACATCCTAAGTGAGGACAGCAGACTTGGCAGACAGAAGGGAAAAGTGAAAATGTAGAAGCTTGTGGGGCTCACGTTCAAGGGGCAGGCAAGCAAAGAGAAGAGTCTGAGGAGAAGATTAGAAGCAGCTAGAAGCTGGCTCGGAATCCTATGTGTGTGAGGGTGGAAGGTAGAGGGTATTTCTGGGGTGTGTATGACTAACTGAGTGAGGGAAAGAAAGAAAACCTGCTTTCTAATTTTATCTTCCTGTGGCACTTTACCAGAAAGCCCCTCAAGGTGGCCGGAAGTTGGAAGCCCTCAATGGGGAGAAGTGCTGGAGTAGAGTAATATACAAAGGTCCAGCGAGAGACCAGGGAGGGGAGAACACATGTGGCCTTCCACCTGGGCCTCTGCCTTTCAGGAGTCCTTAGAGCTCCTTGTTTGCATACCCATATGGTGGTGGTGTATTGATTCAGGGAAAATGACAACTTTAACAAAGAAAGAAGAAGGTTTAACTTTCAGAAGCTCTCTTGCTCTCTAACTCCCTTCCCCCTTCTCTGTTCCTCCCTTCTTTCCTCCTTCCTTACCTCCCTCCTTACCTCTCTCTCTCTCAGCTCCCCCCCCCCCCCCCGCCCTGTCTCTCTGCAGGTTCTCCTTCCTCTTCCTTTTAGAAATAAGGAACTTGCTGGAGGGTTAGCGCTCAACCCTAGTGAGCAGTAAATGCTAGCTTGTGAGTGTTTACATGTTTCACCTGCTGCTGTTCTTCTTCTGATGGAGGGATGATGGAAGGCTTAGGGAGTATACTGAAGCTGGGGATGAAATGGAACTGCAGTGGCTGGGGGTCTGCCGGCTTTGGGATTCACCTAAAATTTCTTAAAGCAAACCTCTCCAGGTTTTGACTTTTGCATTTGCTGTGGAGATGCTGAATGTTCAAGACAGGGATTATTTTGAAGAGTTGCTAAGTTGTTGAATCAGCCTGGGTCCTTCCCAACCCCAACACACAAACACACACACACACACACACACACACACAAAAAAAAATTAGATGTAAAAGAGAAAATAATTGTGTTGCTTGCAGGAAAGTAGACAGAGCTAGAGATCATGATGTTAAATGAAAAATGTCAGTCTCAGAAAGTCAAATGTATGTTTTCTTGTTAGTAGAATCTTGATAAGAAAATCAGACCCAGCAGTAGGACTATTGAGGAAAATGAAGGGAGCCAGCAAAAGTGCAAAGTGGGCACCAGAAAGGGCAATGGAACCTGAATATACTCGACGTATATGATATGCATATACAGAAATTCCACAATGAAACCCATTATTATATAAAATTATCATCTGGCTACTGACCACTAAAAACCTGGATATATAACTAATAGAACAGAAAAGAGAAGATGGCTTTACTTTCTTTGTTTTGTATCAAGACAGGTAGCTTGGACCTTACTATGTAGACCAAAATGGCCTTGAACTCATAGAGAGTCACCTGGCTCAGTATCCTGAGTTTTAAGACTAAATACAGCCCACCCCCATATACCCGACTGATTTGTTTTTTAATCCTCTGCTACCATGGGATGAAGAAAGCAAATATTTCATCTTGCACATGTCCTTGACATGACTCCTATTTATTAAGTAACTAAAACACCAAAGACTTCAGAGCTACAACTAAAAGATCAGTGCCTCAAAAATACCTCAATTCAGCAATTATTTTATTTATTGGTTTTGCTTTTTAAAAAAAAAACAAAAACATGTGTGTGGTTTGTATATGTATGCATGTTCTATTGTATGTGGTGGAGCATTTATGTGTGCCCAGCCATGTGCACTCAAGTTTGATGTTCCTCTCCACCTTATTTATGGAAGCAGCCTGTCTTGCTCCTAGGTCCTCTATCTCTGCCTTCTTAGCGCTGGAATTACTAATAGGCTGCTTTTCCTAAGAGTCATTTACATGGGTCCTGGGGGTCAGAAGTCTTGTCTTCATGCCTTGAAAGGCAAGAGAGTTATCTATTTCACCTCTTCAGTCTCAGTTTATCCCTCTTCCAACAAGTATTTGTTTCAGGTATCTCTGGTACCCTGCAGTGGACCAGATGCCTTGGGCTAAGGGTTGGAGAATTATCTACTCCTTGCTTTGAACCCCTTCTGACTTTTCGGTATCACATTTATGAAAGGGGGCAAGAAAGAACCCAGAGAGTCCTATAGGGAGTTCTGCAGAACTTCAGGAAATGTATGATCTGTGTGAGACACGATGCAAAATTTTATTTGCATGAGCTATCACAAACAGGGGTCCTGACCCTCATGGGTCCTTAAAAGTTTTAATGAACAAAAATGTTTTGGAGCAATGAACTTTGCCATCACAGAGACATATCTGAACCACGTGCCTCTGAGTGCCCATAAGCAGGAACTTCCTCCACCCTGTTGAGGATGCTGCCTTTGAAGCTCAGTGACTCGCCTGGAAATCTGTCTCCTGAGAATAAACCTAGATATGAGGTCAACAATGCCCCTGTTACTTCTGAAGTGTCAGCATAGGTCCCTGTTATGTCTCCCATAGTGCCTTCCTTGCTCAACGCCTTATAGCCAAAAGAAGCTCCATGAGAAAGAACCAATTATGCTCTAATTTTGTCCCCCAGTTGTCGATCTGAGCCTGTGAATGGCTCAGATCCTGCTTCCTCTGGCTTGCCGTGAGGTGTTCTGGTGTTTCTCTCAAGGAGGGGTGAGAATAAAGAGCCTTCCTTAATTGGGGTGTGTGCACACACATGCTTCCTGCGAAATGTCTCTCACGTTCACAGCCTCGATGCTTTGTTCCTTGGCTATCATGTGGGGAGAGGTGTTTGGACATCGTATTAATGATAGCTCTGCATATGTACAGGGCACATTCCACTTTCAAAGGCATTTATAAACACTGCAAGATGAAAGCTCGCGCCACGCATCTTGGGAAAAGGGAATGTTAATCACCACCATGCAGGGTCCGTGGGGAAGGCTACAGATTCCGAGAGCTGGGAGGGATGTCAGAGTTCACCAAAGCAAACTTCAGGGCCTCCTTGAAGAGGGTAAAGGATTTCTTACAGCTTAGCTTTTCAATTCAAGTAAATTCTGGTTTTGTGTAATTTTCAATTTTCTCTCTCTCTCTTCCTGCCTGCCTGCCCCCTTTCTTCTTCCCTCTCCTTTCCCCCACTTCTCCCTTTAAAGCCAGAGGTCCCTTTAAGGCTCTAAGTTTGAGGTTACTTTTTAAGTATCTATAATTGTAATATCTGGGCTAAATGATTGAACTGTGTCCCATGAACTCTCAAGCAGTAAATACCACACACAACTGCTACCCACCTTTGTCCCCTTCCCTGTGCAGCAGATCTCTGGTCAAAAGGGCCTTGGGCTTCCAATGCCATTTTTCCAGATAAGCACTGTGCCATTCACCATTATCCCTATAAGCACTTTCTGCAGGAGGCAATTGATTCTAGTCCCCAAAGCACCCAGAAAAGAATGCCTCCCAAGCTGCCTTTCCTCTCTAGGTTGGTCAGAGGAAAATAGAGCATTCACAAGGTGCCCTTTACTCTTCAGGCTGCTCCGAGGGATCAAGTGTATGAGCTTCACCCAGAGTCAGCCATGTAGATGGTACTTCTTACCACATCAGGAAGCAGAGACCTGGAGAGGCAAATCAGTCAATCTCACAGTCTCACAGCCCAGGAGCTAGAACTAGGATTTTAGCTCAGATGTTTCTATACCGAGAGTCACGTGTTGTTGCTGTGCGGCTCACCGTGGGTGTTTAAGGATTAAACTCAATACCTTTCCAGTCTTCCCTATCCCAAGAGCCCCTCCCATCACTTCCTCATCCTGGACTTCTTACTTCTATGGAGTAAATCTACCCAGAGAATCAGTACCGCAGCTAGAATTTTTTTTTTTTTTTTAGTGTTTGCGATGTGTCTTGTTTTTATATGTTTTATTTCACTGGATCCTCAGCAACTTATTAAGCGTGCTGTTACAATTTCTGTAGTGTAAATGAAAGAAGCGTCATGGCATGGCTGATTCCCCTGATCTGTTGTTGGTAGGAAGCAGAGCTGGGCCCCAACTTGCTCTCTGTTTCCAGTAAGTTGTTCCTTTGTACTAGGTCCATTACTCTTTCTTATTTAGTAGATTTTTTTCTTTCCTTCTTATTTTGTCTACTTTTAGTGTTTTCAGATAGGGTATCCGGCTTCTCAGAAACTGAATAGTAGTACAGTCGGGGATTAAGGCAATCTTCCTGGCTCAGTCTCCCAAATTCCAGAACTCCAGGAGTGAGTGTCCATTCTGGCTTAATTTTTACTTTTGATTTGACCAGTGTTCCTAAACTCAGCTCTTGATATCACTAAAACAAAAAGCACTGATTTTCAATGAAAGTCATTAGCCTATGTAATTATACCATGAATAGCTATAATATTTTCAAGAGGCCCATCTCTATCATACCAGATAACTAGTCCACAATAAAACGATATACAGGAGAGATATAGCAGGATCATTGCCACTTTTTTTGCATTGAGATTTACTTCCATATTTGTTAAGAAAATATAAATGAGAGATTATTATAATACTATCGCAATGATAGCAATAGCTGCTATTCTCTCTGAAGTGCTCTCGTGTGTCCCTTGGTGTTGAGTACTGTATGTTTGGTTTCTTATAGTTTCCCCATTTGCATTCTGTTACCTCTATTTGAGGGGAAGTTCAGTGTCTGTGAAGTCAGGTTAGACGTATAGAAGAATGCTAATACTGGGCTTGGGTCTGGGTACCTCTGACCCCCCTCAGCCTTCACACTTAATTAAAACAATACACAAAAAAATAGCCCCCGATTTGAATCAGCATGAAGGGTTTCCAGCCATCTAAACAAGTAAACAAGAAATACTTCTAGCCGGGCCGTGGTGGCACAGGCTTTTAATCCCAGCACTCGGGAGGCAGAGCAGGTGGATCTCTGTGAGTTCGAGACCAGCCTGGTCTACAAGAGCTAGTTCCAGGACAGGTTCCAAAACCACAGAGAAATCCTGTCTCGAAAAACCAAAAAAAAAAAAAAAAAAAAAAAAAAAAAAAAAAAAAAGAGAGAGAGAGAGAGAGAGAGAGAGAGAGAAATACTTCCGTCCTGGGGCAAGCGGGAATCTCATCCAATACCCTTGCAAAGTTTCTAGAATGTCGCTCTTTCTGTGACACAGGTGTAGAGATAGAGGAGGGTGGGGATGGCTAGATGGTACTTTCCACATACCACATTTCGGTTGTGGTCATTCTCATGAGTGCATGTACATTGAGGAACATATGTGGAGTTCAGAGGGGAGCCTAAGCTATCAGTCCTTTCTCGCTTCTTGTTTATGACAAAGTCTTTTGATGTTGCTGCTGCTTGCATCAGCTGGCGTCCAGGGATCCCTTCTTCACCACTGATTTTGCAGTAGGTGTGCTGGGATTGCAGGCATGTACTACCTGATCCAACTTTCCATTGGTTCTAGGGATTGAAACCCACATCCTCCTCACATGCATACATTTAGGTACTCCCCAGACTTGGGAGTAGCCATTCTAGATGGGCCCTTTACAGGTTGGATTTCCAGAAGCAGCTGTAAATTGTTTATCTTTTCCACATGACCAGAATCTTCTGGAAAACAAATGCCTTAAAGATATTTTATAAATCCTGAAACCCCTAAGAATGTGTGTGGCATACAATAGGAGCTTAATAAATAGAATTGGTCTTTTGGATTGGTGAAGGGTTATTGGGTGGAAAAAGCAGAAGTACCATTGTTTAAGGAGAGTGTGGAAGAGGGGAGAATACAACATCCCCCTGGCTCTGCAGTCCTCTGTTAGCCATTAGCTATGGGTTTTAAGCTAGCTTCTTTTCCTTCTTCGTCCTAGGCTTCCACAGGGGATGGTTTACCTCCTGGTCTTCACAAGAGTGCTGTTAGAAACACCCTAAGACAGAGCATGCTTACCATAAATAATGAAATAAATACAATGGTAATGACGTCAATCATACCACAATAAAGGACTCTTGGCTTACATGGATTGCCTACCCACCTGGCACTTTCTGTATATTGTCCTCGCAGCTACCCTGGGGGTCATTATCTTCTCAGTTTACAGATGAGGACACTTTGAGAGATAGTATCACTCTTAAATTACATAATTATGGAACACACAGAAAAGATCATGACGTTAATGCAGTTTTCTGGGAGGTTGCAGAATATGAGCGTTAAAGAGTCAGTAATGGCCCAAAGCAGGACCATCCCCTGAAGGCTGATCTGGCTGATGCTGGGGACATTTGTGCGCAGTGGGACTGATGAGCGTAACTGGAAAAGAGGACCAACCTCCTCCCGTGAAACTCAATGCATCTCACCTGTGGCCCCGGGGAAGAGTCCACATCCACATTCCCTCTGAAGTGGACCTACCTGGGATGCCTGGACTGGATGAAAGCAGCCCACTTTGATGCCAACTGGCCACGGGCTTTGGACAACTGCATTACCTCATCCTCTTTGCTGTCTTGAAGAAACAACGATAATAACACTTTCCCAAGGCTGGGGCTGGGTACATCTTAATTTATGTGTGTTTGCAAAGGGCTTTGAAGATGGCAAATGTTATTTAAGTGTTAAGTATTATTATTTACTGTGGTTCTAAATGCTATTTCTCCTAGCCATTGTCAGGCTACAAAACAATAAGGGAAATGGTAAAAAGGGCCTGTGAAGTATCCAAACATCTATAAATGAGGTAACTTTGGCCTGAGCTCTGTGATGGTATCTACAAGCCTAGCATTAGCTGTGCAGCATTTTTGTGTGGGCAGGCGGTTGCCTAATTTGCACTTGAGCATGCCAACAGCAGGCCCTGGCACAGGTCTGGCACACACTGGTGATGCAGGGCTCTTTGGACGGAACTGCGTTGCTGACATCATGCTTTGCTGTGTTCTCTTTGAGATGCAAATGAGACGCTGGAGGAGCCCCTTGTCCTTTCATCATTTCGTCTTAATAGAAGGAAATTAACATTCATTGAGCCCTCCCCTGCGCTGGACACTTTTATGAATGTGATCTCATTTATTCGCAGGACAGACAGTGAACTGGCCCTGAATGTTCCCATTTTACAGGCGAGGCAACTGAGGCTCAGGGAAGATAAATAATTTGTCCCTGACCATATAGGTAGTCCAAAGCTGAGCTATGTTTAGAATCTAAAACATGGCTATAAGCATGTCCATTTATTGTGCGGAGCTGTAGGCGACATGCCTTACTCTGCCTCTTCACCTCACCTGTCTGGGCAAGTTCTCCGGATCCCTGGTAAAAAATCTTTTTACTGCCTTTGCTACTGTCCTTAAATATCCTGAACGCCTCTCGAGTGCTGCTTATTTTTATGCCTGCATGACAGTTCCTTGATCTTTAGGTCCTATCTTTCTCTTTCTGGGCTTCTCTCCTAAACTGCTTGCAAAGTGGTATGTTCTTCCTCCGTTCGTGTCTGCTAACCGTTCGCACGTCATTTTCCTAGGGATACTTTCTGATGCTCCAGATAGCAGGTCTCTGACTTGGGTTCCCAAACCTTCACCATCAGCATCGCCTTCAGACTTGTGAGAAATGCAAATTTACTGGCCCCACCCTGGCCCTACCAAATCAGAAACTCCTTTGGGCCCTGAGGAGGAGGCCCATCCCTCCTGGGAACAGCTGCTTACCTAAGTCTGAAAATGACCAGGTTTCTCAGCCACGGCAGGATGGTCATTTTAAGCTACCCAGTTCTTTGCTGTTGTTGTGGGGTGGAGCCGGGTGTGCCTAGCACAGTGGTCCTCAACCTGTGGATCCCAACCCTAGGGAACGACCCTTTCACAGGGGTTGCCAAAGACCACCGAAAAGAGCAAACATTTGCATTATGATTCATAACAGTAACAAAATTACAATTATCAAGTTGCAATGAAGATAATTTCATGGGGGGTCAACATAGCATGAGGAACTGTATTAAAGGGTCACAACCTTAGAAATATTGGCAACCTGACTTAGCGGGACTTTGAAGAGCCTCTTCTGGGTATCCTCAGCCCTCTTCATCTTCCTCTCACTACTCTCCCCGAGTTGGAATAACTAGAAATGTCTTCAGAAGTTACCTAAGCTCCTCAGGTGCACAAAATCAAACCAATATGTTTGACTAACGTACGCTTCCAGGCCACACTTCCATATGAACTTGCCAGTTGATTGTCTGGGTTAGTGTAATGGATTCTCTTACTTAAGGCAAGTCTCCCTTGTCCAGCTCAACACCGGATCTAAAGCTTTAGAGGACTCTGCCATTACGGGATAGTTTGAGCACATGCCAACAGGACCACTGGTCCACATCACAGTCGGAAAGAAATACCTCTTCCGACAGAACACTGGGAATGAAGACATAATAGTAGACAATATGATTAAGTATTGGAGAGAAAGAGGGAAAAAAAGCATTCTTAGAATGTTGCTGGAGTTAATCTCCTAACATAGACTTGGTGCTCCTGTTGCCAAAAGAGAAACAAAAGTGCACTCTGCCCACAATAAGGGGATTGTTGACCAAAGCGGGTGGGACTCAGCCTTCCCTGTGGTGGCTCAGTCTGTCTGCCAGTGATGCACTCAAGATCTAGAAATAGGGGATATACACTAGGATCCCTCAGATTCCTGGAAGGTCCTCAGGCAGTAAAACTCTTTCTAGAACCAGGGGACAATAGAGAGTGGAAGAGGAATGCAATCATTGCCCGCATCCTTTTCTTCAAGCTGGACAGTGGCAGCATCATTCCAGGACACTCAAAGTGGATTCAGAAATGGAAGACTGGCTTGGATCTTTAGGGTGTGGGCCTACCCCCAGGCTTCAAATCGCAGCTCAAAGCAAAGACTCCATGAGTTTCCTGGCTAATACCAGGCTTCTTGTGACCTTATGACTTTCGGGTTATAGTTAAAGTATGAGAATGGAAAAATGCCAGTGAGGGGGTGTTTGCAAAGTGTGTGTGCATGTGTATGTGTTTACACCTCTCAAAGAATTATTTTTCCTGAAGAAACTTTAGAAATAGGAAAAAGTGTGTGTGTGTGTGGGGGGGGATACAAACCTATCTGGATCTTCTATCAATTTGAATAAGCAATTTTTCTTGCATCTCCCCCCCCCCCTTAACATAGTATTTTAAATGTAACTCGGTGGTTTTGTAAAATGGCATTATTTTTAAAACCGATAGCTAAATTCAATTTCAAACTATTCCTAAATGTGGCCATTAAAATAGTCCAACTTTAGAAGTCAAGGTCCGTTACTTTCACTGCTCCAAAGGGCATAAGCATGCACACTCTTCACGACAAAGGTGAGCCTCACTCTTTCACACACGCTGGAGTTTTCCAAAGGTCAGTTTACTAATTTACAATTTGTAATAATTTGCAGGTGAATGGAGCTAAAGGTTACCTTTGATATATATGTACATGCATAATCTCAAACACCTTTGGTGTATTCTGCTTGCCAAATTAACTTAGTCAACCCCTGTTATTGGCATTTGCTGTCATGAACAGGTCTACAATGGAATTTTACATAAAAGTTTTTTTTTTTATTTTCTAAAATGAAGAACATTTCCTTTGAAATGAGGTCAGAAATTTAATCACTGGCTCCAAAAATATGAACACAATTAATCCGCATCAGATTTTGAAAAATACTGCTAAGTTTTTCCTTCTACTAGTTCACCTGATCATCCTGCAACTTTATTGATATTGGACTGTGATGATTGGATCTGGATGAGAATTTAGGCTGAGGGAACAAGGCAGTGGAAGCATTTTTATCTCAGTCAGATGTGATTAAAAAGAAGATTTTCCATCTGTATCCTCTTTGCAGTACCTAACACCAAGAGGGTCAGTTTGGCTTTGAGTACAGTTAGGATATTTTTCTAACAGAGCTGCTTCCTTTATGCTTATAGGCATGAAGCCTACTTTAAGAGGTGATTTAAAAAGATGAAGCCTCCCTACCCCAGAAGCTACCCCTGAAATCAAGTCAAGTCTCCATGAGACCTGGGTCTCTTCTTGCAGGAGTTAAGGATAAGTTATCCTTGTGCCTATTTTCTTACAGACCCACATGACTAAAGGGAGTGACAACCTAATCTCAAACACTTTTGGGCTCCATGACTCAGAGCTACCTTCTGTCGCTGCCCTCACACTAGCGAGGCTAGATTTAAATGCTTGTAGTAGTCGTCCTCTGAAGGACGGACCACATAACGCATATAAAAAGGGGAAATGCTCTCTCCCTCTTTCTATATTATCTTCTTCCTTTCTCTCCCATTCTGTCTTCTTTTCGTTCCTCCATTTCCTCTCTTTCCTTCATGAAATATCAATTCAGGTAAAACCTATGGTGAGGAGAGACTGGCTAGGGTGATTAATACACAATATTACTAATTGGTAGGCTTATTGTTTAGGGAAAACCCCAAATTACCTGGGCTGAGTAAGGAATATGATTTGGGTAAATTTAATGTTCAGTCTAACTCAGGGTTATTTGGATGAACCTCTTGTTTTTCCAGCTCTCTTTTTGAAGGCCTTCTGTTCCCCTCTGAAAAAGAAAATGAAAAAAAAAACCCAAACCAACCAACCAACCAAACAACCAAACAACCCCTCCCCCTGCCAAAAAAACCAACCCAACACACAAACCAACCACAACAACAACAACAACAACAACAGAAAAACCCTTTGTAATTCTTAAGAAGAGGGATCCTGGGATGAGAGTTGAACTTTTTGACAGAGTCTCATATCATTATTATTCTTGAGCAGCCCTGAGGATGCAATTATGACAGATTGGGGTTCACCTTGCCAGCTCCCAGGGCACACTCTAGAGACTGTTGTGCTGTTGTTTTTATGCCCATCTTGGCTTACTTAACTCCTCTCTACTTCCTGCTGAGCACACAGCCTTCCTTCCCCAGTCTTCCTTGCAGTGATTTAGGGATGATCATGTGATTACCTCTGATGTATTAAATGTAATCTGAAGAAACACTCCTCCTTTTTCTGGTCTGACACAGGAGGACCTAACATCTTCTCCCCTATCACACTTTCTGACTTCCTTCTTGGTACAGACATAGAGGAACCATTAACTTGGGAGCTTTGAGAGACAGATAGTGGAGCCATTAAAAGGAAGGGTCTGATGCTGTTTTCTGGGTCAGGCCAAGGACTGGCAGATGAAGAACATCTAACATCTTACACTGTACATTTGTGAAAACATCTATTGTGTTTAGTATAATATTTTAGTTTTACTGTAACAGCCACTCGTGCAACCATTATTAGTATTCATATCACTTGGTAATAAAGGTAAGATTAAAATGCACATTTCAATTAATTTGTGTGGCATTTATGGTGTGCTTGCTTCCAAGAAACAAATTTTCTTAAAAATCAAGATGTACAAGATTTTTTTCCATATAATTTAAAAAATTTTAATTTATTCTTTGACAATTTCATACTTACACACACACACATATATGTATATATCTCACATATATATAACATTCTGAGCACACTTCTCCTTACTCTCTCTACCCCTCCCCATTAATTTTCTCTCCTCTCAGCAAATGCTCTCCCTTTTTTATACAATTTTGTTTTGATTTTTTTTTTAACTCACTGAGTTTATTGAGCTGTTGTATGAGCATGAATGTAAATGGGTGGGGCTCTCAGATGTGACAACCACACTGAAGACAATGCCTTCCCCTCCCCCAGGAGCCATCAACTGCCAATAGTTTCTTGGGAGTGGGGAGGACCCTAGGAGTCCATCCCCTATCCATGACCAAATGTTGACTGGACTAGTCTTTTGCTGGCCCTTTCAATATACATACAGTTTTTCCAGATCTTAGGGCCAGTCAGGACCAATGCAGGAAGAGAGATGAGCTTCAAGATGGTGGGCTACATGGATTTTAAATTTCTTCAAAGGAGATTCTCTTCTCCAACCTACCGGAAAGACAGCTAATGCTTCAGTGAGTGAGCATTTGGCCCTCAGATTAGTTATGAACGCTAATACTACAATAAGTCTTTACTGCCCAGTTAAACAGTTGTGTGTAGGAAGGGAGGGTGTGAAACTGACAAAAATGGCTCTGTCCCTTGGATTCCAGCTGCGGTATATGCTGAGATCCTGTAGAAAATGTAATGCATCTCCGCATGGTTGAAAACTGGAAGACAATGTGGAAAATGAGATCACCTTTTGGTTGAGAATTCCTTTGGTGAGGCACACAGTCCTTGGCCAAGTTAGCTGCACACTAGGTTTTCTGGTTACCTGTGCCTCATATTTAAACATACCCTGGCATCTAGAGGCACAATGTTGGGGGCTGGAATCAAGTTCAGAGTCAGTATAGAGTCATACTGGTTAGAATGGCTAGACAGATGCCAAGATTCCAGGGACTCAGGAAGAGGAATACACCTTATATGTGCCTCGGAACCCATCTTTAAGTACATAATGGAGTTTCTTTTTCACCTGAGATTGTCTCTAGAAGACTCACTGTGGGCTTGTCTGATTGACAAGATGCTTTCTGCATAGGGTACTTCTGTCTTCTTTGTATGTTGATTTTCTTGTAGCTATTAAGACCATGTATGTTGTTATAAATATATCTGTCTTGTGTTTGCTTGGAACTTGATAGAACTCATGAAAAAAAAAAAAACCCTTAAGATTTTTGTTCTCCAATGTTTTACCTCTTCTCAATTATTCATCTTTCTCACATTGCAATTTTCGTAATACTCATTCATAGTTTATAGAGGCATTTTAATTAGAACTAGTCATATGGATTTACTATAAGAACTAGCTTGAAACTATGGGAGTCCTAGATTCTGGTACTACTAATAAGAGGGCCTACATTTTCCAGAATTTTTATTGTGTAAATATATACATTTAAAAAGGAGTTAAGGAATTATATTGTACACCTTGCTTTCTAATCTGATTTTATACATTAATATTGTATTGTTAATCTTTCCTAGATTTAAAATATCACTTTGAACAATACTAGAATGCTTACATGGTTGCATAATCTTTTACAGCAAGATGATGTAATAGAAGTAAGGAGTTTCTAAGTTTCTTTTAAATACATAATGTATCAAAGAACATCCCTTAGCTACAAGTGTGGATCTTTGAGCACATCAAAGGTATATTCCTAGAAATTAAATAATAGGCTCAAAACTCACAAAATGTTTAATTTCTCTTTAGTTTATTTTTGCTTTTAGTTTTTGACACAGGTTCTCATCATGTAGCCTAGCCTGGCCCCAAAATTATAATGATTATCCTGCGTTTACCTCCTGTGGTTGTTTGAAAGAAAATGTTCCTCAAAGGGAGCATCCTTAATGGGAGTTGTGGCCTTGTCAAAGTAAACATGGCTTGTTGGAGGAAGTGAGTCACTGAGGGGTGGGTTTTGAGGTCTCCTGTGTTCAAGCTATACCAAGTGTTGCCTGCTGATCAAGATATAGGACTCTCAGCTGCAGCACCTTGTTGCCTGAATACCATCTTGTCCCACCATGATGATAACGGACTAAATCTCTGAACTTCAAGCCAAGACCTTAAATAGTTTTTCTTTATGAGAGTTGCCATGGTCATGTTGTTTCATAGCAATAGAAATCCTAACTAAGGCATCTCCCAAGTGATGGATGAAAAACCTGTACCACCAAGCCTGGCCCGCTTTCATCATGCTCTTTAGCACTGCGAGATGTTGTCAACCTTAATGATCCAAGCGAAAACTTAGTGCATGATTCATGAATTGAAAGTGTCACAACGGAAAATCCATAGCAAGAAGGAGGTGACAAGGTTTTGGGGTTTCCTGAAAACGGCTGTCCTTACGTCTTGCTAGACCTAATCCCCTAACATGTAAGATGGATTCTTTCCATGGTTTGGAAGCGTCTGTGGTCACCTTTGAAAAGTGGAGAAACAAAATTTGAGTTACCAGGATATTGCAAAGTAGTAGAAAAGCTTGAGGTTTGGTTGCTGGGAGGTTCCTTTCTATCTGTGGGAGCGCAGTAACTCTTAATGTCTCTTTAATTTAATTCTGTCTCTGTGTGCATGTGCAGTGCTGCTGTTTATCAGGAAGACCCCCAGCCAGGTTAAAGAGCAAGTGCTAATGATGTCCCTTCAGCAAATTGATGTCACTCAAGACTAGAGAAAACGTGGCCTTGGGAAAAGAATTCCAATAAGAGAAACTCCAAATTGCTTGCATTCTTGGCTTACCTTCAACTCTATCCCCAGTTAAAACTCCCTTTCAGAAGGAATTTTAGCTGACAGAGGGAACACACAAGGGGATCTTTACCAAAAGAGTATAGTCATTTCCAGGATGATATATCCATGAGAAAAGAAAATCTTCAAATGCCTGTGTTCAAGATCCCAGGGAAAAGAAAGTTTAAGATGCAAGACTTTATCAAGTCCCTGCCCCATGAGATGATACCTAGCAGAGTTCCTTATTCTTTCTGGCTTCCTGCATCACAGTGTCAGTCACAGTTCAAGCCCATTCCATGCAGTCACAGTGAATCCTAAAGCATCATCTCATGTCTCCTGCAAGACTCCAAGCTCTAAGCACAGGACTGAAGCTTCCTGGATTAATTTTTTTTAGGAACTATCTTGAAAGTAGGAATAAAACAAAAGCTCAACAAATCTATGCCTATGAATAAAATCAGTTTCTTGTTGTTAAATGTGTCCACTTATTCCTCTAATGCCTAAAAATTCCTCACCAGCATATTTCCTGGATATAAATCAGGAATTAAAGTCTATACTGACTAAGGGTTAAAGATGAGCAAGTCAGCAGACTCCTGAGTCTTAGGGAATTTCCAGACCGTGCAGACATTTAGATGCTAATCATATAATTATCAGGAAAGGTTCTTTATGGCCAGTGCCACTCAAAGAATTTAGCGGCTCTCACAGCAGGATGTAATTTTTTGCCCCGCCCTTCTTTCAGTGGTCAGCAAAGGTTTCTCTGAGGAAGGTAAACGTCATCAGGGGCCTGATAAGGGCTTAGGAGGCCTGTGGTGCGAATACACCAGAGGCAGAGGGAACTGCAGTCACCAGGACCTTAGGATGGGAGACTATGAAGAGAGCTGGGATACTGAGTCCTGGGTAGTGTGACTGCAATGAAAGACAGGGAGACGTGAAGATAGGAGAGGTGTCCAGTTTTCTCATGAGTGGGTTTATAGGTTATAGCAAAATATTAAGGGTACTCATGAGAAGATGAGATCATCAAATAATCTTTATCAAGAAAGTGACATAGTTAGGTTGCTACTCAGAATCCAAGTAAAGAAAAATTGAGTCTTTTGTTTCTGTGCATAAGTTCTGAGAGAAAGAAAGAGAGGGAGGGATTTTTACCTTGTTTATGGCCTTTGGTTTTTCTGAGTCCTGGGTTGTCCCTTAGGAATAATATTCATTTTTTTTCTGAGGGAATAGCTACCGCTAAAGAATCATATGAGGTATACAGACTCTATGGATTTTATGCTCTCATAAATGTGAATGAAATTATATCTTTTGAAAATGACAGAGAAAATGGATAGACCTGGAGAATATGATGGTGAGTATAATAAGCCAGTCTCATTGACAAATACCATACATTTTCTTTCATGTGTATAGGTAATTAGCTGGGCTTGAGGAAGAGGCTAGGACATAAAAATAAAAGAGGGATTGTTGGGGATGTGGAAAAAAAAAGAGGAAGGATTGAGAGCAGTAAAAAAAAAAGAGCAAGGGAGAGGGCAAATATGATCAAAATATATCATATGTATGTATAGAAATGCGACCGAATGCTTTGCACCGTTCATATAGGTTAACATAAGAGATAAAGGAAAGAGGGCGTCTGTGGTGTCAGAATCCGGCTGCTGCTACCTTCTTGAACAGCTTTCACTGGGAAGATTCTGTCTTTTACCTTAGCAGACATAGTTCTTGACCCTTCATACACAGAGCTGATTTAATGCATGCTAAATTCCCTCATTGATGGGCTCTGTGTTGAGATCTGAGTCGCTTCTCTGTGTGACATGACCAGCATTCCACTGTCGCTTTCTCGTCTCTCCTGCTTACCCAGGGACTCCCCAGATCAAAGGTGTGATTGCAGGAATCTGTATGGATTCCCATCTCCCCTTTCCATCCCGACTCCCTGTGCTGTACGATACCATGGCCAACATAGACCTTTGATTCTCCATTCCATAACCTTCTGTCATTTATGGAGCGTGCATATCCTTTTTCACAACAGCAATCCACTGTCTCTTTTATTATTTACTGAATGCGACTCTCTAAATGAAGGGATTTTTCTTCTTTAATAAATGTATTTGATTAGAAAATGTGTGTATGTATAAATTGTGACATATTTGGAATAACTAGAAAGGTAAGGCTTCATGTTTTATATATAGAGTAAAACTCTCCAAAAACAATATAAAACTATTACAACTAAATATATGAATTCATAGACCACTTCAAATCTAGTGTGTCCCCTAAGGTTGAATAAGCTGCCCTTTGGGAGTAACATCTAAGTTCTTCATCACCCATTTCTACCATCCTAGTTTCTAAAGCTCACCATTCAAGGCAATTTGATTCAAGCTGCACTTGTAATTTTTGTTAGTTCTTAAATTCTAGTATCCATGTGTGCAGAGAGCAATGGCTCCTCTTGTTGGGGACCTCTTGTGCACAATGTCCCCAGGCTTTGCATATCTTTAGTCCTCTGGGTTCTGAAGAGCTGAGATTCTCACTCACTTTACATATGAGGAAACAGTCTTATGAAAGTAAACCAGATGGCCCCAAGTCACCCATTCCCTCGTGGTAGGTTTGAATGAATTCTGGTATTGTTTTTTATTTTACCCAGGGGAGTGCTGATGCATACCTGAATGGACTGTTAATTTTCTAAAGGAATTTTGCAAACTGGTTGTCAAACACTATCATTATTGAAATTAAATCATGGCCACTAAAAATAAATTATAGTGAAGACAGAGATAGTGAACATTGAAAGCTTGTCACTTTTCTCTACCTGAAAGTGTAATGTTGAGGTCATTTCCATGTATTGCCTCTGTGCAATGAAAAACAGTACTTGTACTATGATGTTTAGTGATGCCATCTCGATAATGTGATGTGGGCCACGATGAGACTATTTACACTACAGAACTCTTTTATACACCTAAGTAGGACCTCCTCCACCCTTTATCCCCTAGAGCTCCTTATTAATATCAATAGCACAACACCATCTCCAGGTGTCTCTGCTTGGGTTGGAAAGAGAGAGATCTTTCCCTTGTATGATGTAAATCCACTGCAGGACGTCTGTGAGAGAATTCACTAAAGTGGGCAGTCTGCTACAATTAGATGCAGGACCAAAAGGAGATGAAAGCGCGAATGATTTCTCAGAATGTCACGGTTTTGAATGATTTAGCAGAAACACCGGGGCCACGTCAGATCCTTTTTTTTTTGATGAGTAAGAAGAAAATTACAAGAACAAGCAGATTCAGGAGTGAAACCCATCTGTGTCAGTGTGTTGCGCCGAACGAATCACACATGTCAACACACGACTCCTCTGCTTATGAGTAAATGTTCCTGATGTAAAACACATTGCAGGAATCTCTCAGATGCTCTCCTCGTTGTGACGGAAGGCAGCCCACTCACAATGTTCTCATCTTATAACCTGGTGCACTCTATTGCTATTAATATAGTCCATTCAGAAATATTAATGAGTAATTAACTATTAACCTTTATAACTTAATTGAACAAGCATGTATAAGACGCTAAAGATGTAGCTCAGTTGGTAGAGTGTCTGCCTGGCATGCGCGAAGCCCTGGGTCCAATCTCTAGCCCTCCATGAGCTAATCATGATGGTTCCTGCCTGTGGAGGCAGGAAGTCCTCAAGTATAAGGTCATCCTTAACTACATAATGGGTTACAGGCCAATCTGGGATACATGAGACCCAGCCTCAAAACACAACAACAAACAGCAAAAATATTGAAAACAATAATAGAAAGACTATAGGAATTATTGCTTCCATTTTTACATTGAGGGCAATAACGCTCATGAAACATATTTAAAACATACTAAAGTTCATCAGTGAGCTCTGCCTGACTCTAGAGGTTAAAATATAAGCTACATTGATCCCCTAGCCGCAAGTAAAGGATGCAAGCTAAAGTGACAGGTTAAATGAACATAGCATTTTATTCTTCAGATAGATATTAAAAATAATAATTGATGAGAGAGAGAAAAAGAGAGAGAGAAAGAAAGCCCTCAACTCTGTCCACTTCCTGTTCTGAGTTTGACCATCCATATCATATGAGATAGTACACGGCATGTTATGAATTCCCAAATACGGTACTGCCTGGGTTGAAAAGAGAATCACAGTCATTCTTTGATCTTGATCCGGATGAACAAGTCCCCCCAAAGCAACTGCTAATATTCTAAAAGCATTATGCAGCTAGTCTTCAAAAAGCACCTGTGGTGTAAGTTCATGGAAAGGCCAAAGGAGAATTCAGACATGTTCCTGTGGAGAATCAATTCAACTGTTTGGAACAATCTGGAAGAGAAGCCTTGGTGCCAAGCATCTGTGTCGCCCATGAGCCTCCTGGCCAAGAAAAACTGATGCTATGCTTTTGTTTTCCAACACCTTCCATGATGCCCTGAGTATATTCTAACAATCTGAAGGAATGAAAGGTTTAAGTATAGTGAGCATTGCTGGAAGGCTCACAAGAAGATTTGAAAGCATATGTTGGGTTCCTGCCCCGATTATGGCTGATGGGAGTTTGAATTCTGTCTGGGTCTGTTTTAGAGCAGAGACATCAGAGATTTGAAGAGCCGAGATCCTGTGGTCACTCCTGAGAGCCTACCTCTGATGCTTCTATTTCATATAGAGTGTCTGAGGCTGCTGGTCTTCCACCCAGTCCCTGCCTGCATCGTGTGCTTCCTGGTGATGAATATGGACACGAGTGGAATCACCCACTCTGTGCTGTCACCTGTAAAAGTTAACTCAATTCGGGAAACAACCAGGCTAGCTAAAAGATAAACAAATGTATTTTTATTTACTATTAGGGGAAAACCCATGAAACTGGAACAAGAAGTCCAAGCTCAGTTGTGCGGTGAGAGAGAGGAGAGAGAAACAGAGAGAGAGAGAGAGAGAGAGAGAGAGAGAGAGAGAGAGAGAGAGGCACCTGGTCCTTTTTTCTCTGGGTCCCAAAAAGCCACACCCTAACTTGGTTCCACCTCTTAAAGATAATTGGTTAACAAGGCTTCCCCATCAGTCACTCACTATCTGATAGTCTCATTGCAAACTCCCCATGCCCTCTGATGATGTCCTCATGCAGGGAGACAGCAACTCTTCCCCAGGTATAGAGGGCAGCCTCCTAATTTGACTCTTTCTGGGCTGAGGGATGTCTTGAACATTTTGTTATAACCTCCGTCAGGTCTTCTGGAAAACCTGTGGGGGCATCATTCCTCTAAAGTGACCAATCAATCAAGTGAGTGTTCGCCATTAACCGTTGTGAAGCTCTCCAGACAATGAGTACTAGAACCAGGTTCTAGTCCCCACTCTGTCCTTCTCCACGAGTGGGTCAGGGCATTCTGCTTAAAATGTAGCTCTGAAAAGGCATAGTTGAATTGAGCCTCTGGTATTGGATGAAAGTCTAATGGTTAACATTTCCAGAAATCAAAACCTGGTGGGAACAAAAGCCAATGCTACTTGATAGATGAGCTGCTTGGAACTCTGTGACAGGTTTTACGTGCATTGTCTGAGAAAACTCTAGAAGACAGTTTTTGTTTTATTTTTCTTTGGAGCAGGCAAGGCATAAAAACCCTAAATAACTCAAAGCTAATAAACGGTACCACTAATAATTGAACCCACATCTGTCTGGCTCTATAACCTTAACTCATGACTTTTTTACCCCAAGTCACTGAGGATTGTCAGTCTTTAGGATATGGGGGAAATTTAGGATGTCTGTTTCTGAATACTACTGGACTCAGGAGACATTCTTCTAAAACCTATGTTTTCATAACAATGACCTGCTTAGAAAGATGTCACCCTTTTAAGTCTTTCTCTTCATCCCTCCTTCCTTCTCTCTCTCTTTTTCTATCTCTTTGAATCTGTCTTTCTTTCAATTGGTAGTATACCCAATTCAACCCACATGATTACCGTGGGAGTGGTAATTAAATAATAATGATGTTAACTGTAGAGAATGCACACACAGAGACAGACATACAGAGACAGAGAAAGAAAGTCACACATTTAGTGCTTGGGTAAAAGCATGTTGTTACACTGTCACTAGCTTCACAGCTGAGACACGTGTTTCCCGGAAGTGAAAAGCTTGTTTTCAACAATTGTGTTGGTAGAGAGATGGTCAATGATTTTCAGGAGACACTGAAACAAGATCATATGCACAAGACGGGACACAGTAACTGAAATTTCTAGGGAAGCAGAGGCCCAGAAAAGAGAAATGACTTACGGTAGCCCATAACCCATCAGCAACAGAGGTGGAACTTGAACTCATCCTGATTCCTACCTAGTGTTTTCCCCATTGTAGGCGAGGCAAGAGGTTCACTCTGCTGATACAGGCTGAAAGAGTCAAGGCACTGCCTCATGCACTGCTGTGCACAATAGGCATACTGTAAGCCCCCCACTTAAAGTTCTATCACTTACTAGTCATTCAGCCTAGACAATGGCATAATCTCCACAATTCCGGTTCTTCTCATTTAGCTTAAGCATTGTAGTAAGCTTAAACATCCTTCTGTTACTGAAGGGATTAAATAAAATGACGCATCTTCCACGATACTTGTCCAAGTGCCTGGCCCAAAGTAGTCATTATTGCAGGCACTACCCTTTTCTTTTGGCCAATGGCACATGGGAAAGTTAACATATCTGGCAACGTACATGTTAGGATCCTTAAGTACCTTATAGATTGAAGACTCTTTGCATGCCACTCACCCACTAGGCACTGGCTCATGGCTTGAAAAGAAGTTACTATTTGTTCTAGCCAAGGGAAGTCAGCTGCCAGTTTATTTGACCTTGTGTAATATATCCAGGTCCATGGCAAACATAACTCCCTCGTGTCGTATGCGCCAGGTCAAGGAAAGTCTTTTTTAAGGACTTGAGTTTCAGTATCACATGGGAAATGACAAGGGAACTGTACATATTTGTGTGCTGGGTAAAATCATCTTGGAACTAGAAATGGTCAAGAGAGATTTGGGAGAAAAAAAGTGAAAGTTGAGATCACAGGACCACTGTGTTTTGTTTCACACGCCAGTGACTTAGCCTTTTTTTTGTGAACTAGCTTTGTAGGGATTTGTGATATGGTGGTGTGATGGACCAAGGATCTGCTGTCAATAGGCTGGCATCTATCATCATAGGTTAATATATGAATCTCACACTGGTGGAATCCGTGATCTCTGGAATATGGCGAGGAGACATACTTAGTGTTGACTCACATCCACTTGGCCCCTTTGTGCTTCCCTCAAATGAACTTGTCTTATCATAGGTGTGACTTGCCAGCTATTTGGAGAAAAGGCAAAATTTCACCTCACTCAGCCCTCCCTTTTGAAATCTGCACTATGAATTGAAATGCTTGTATAATATTTCTGGGTGGGAAATGATCAGCTCTAATTTATATCTAAACAGAACTCTGGAATTCCCTTCTCAACATCCCAGCACCTTGTCTTGTTCATCATTAGACCTTGTATTTCTTGCCTTGTTCATCATCAGACCTTGCATTTCATTGATTGTCACCACCGATGTCAAATTCTCTTGTCAAAGTTTCTGTGATCCTTCTAGATTTCACCTGGTCTCTTGCACTGTCGTATCCACTTTGGGAGTGAGACTTCTTCATTTTAGCCTGAAGAAAAAATTTAAATCCTTCAGTTTTGCTTTAAATAAAGCCACACCATCTGGTTTTTTTCCTCCCCATTCTGGTCCATCTGGTCTACTGGAATAACTTCCTAACTGGCTTTTTTACCTTCCTTTGCTCAGTACATATAAACAACTCTCTATGCACCTGCCAAGTAGACACATTCCCACTGAAAAGAAAGTCTTTCTCTGTTCTGTCCGCCATCCTCACCTGGCTTTCAAATAAAATAAAAACCCAGGCTTCTCCTTCTCACACTGTGTTCACAGGATCCTTTCTGATCTGGTCCCTATGTCCTAGATCTCATCCCCCACTACCCTTCCTCCAGCACAGTGTGAACCAGACAAACTGGTTTTCTTTCTGTTGCTCAAAGCCCCAGGTTCTCTTCTATGCTGAGGCCTTTGAACAGCCAGTTCCTTCTAGCTGGCTCTGTCTTAGACACTCACACTGTGAGCTCCTCCTTCTGAGTCCATCTCAGTTCTAACATCTGAAGATGTTTTTCAGAGTCACTGATGACCACACAACCTAGTGCAAGCTTTCAATACGATTCATCTCTTTTATATCACTGCCTTTTATATTTTGCATCAAGGGTCTTTATCTCATATTATCTTATTTATTTAGATTTCATTCATTGTCTTTCTCCATTATTACTCAACTACAACATGAATTCAAGAGGAACAATGCTTGTCTTCCTGGAGCTTGAGAAGGTGGCTCGGTGGATAACAACACTCACTCTGCTAATATGGGGATCTGAGTTTGAACCCCCAGCACTCACAAAAAGAGCTTGGCATAAATGCTCACGCTTGTGACTCCAATATTGCGCAGTAGAAACAGGCAGATCATGGACACTCCCTGGCCAGCCAGCCTTGCCAAAAGCAGTGAGCTTCTGATTCAGCAAGGGACCCTGCCTCAAGGCAAAAAGGTGGAGATGACAGAGGAAGGCACCTAGTGTTCTGTTCTGGTCTTGACATGTACAGGCACGGTGTACACAGACTCACTTGTATGCAGAATACTCACACGCATGCACATGGACACACACACAAACACAATTTATAAGAAATTGTCTGTATGTTCACTGTTCTGCCTGTAGTATTTGACTCTTGGTCTGTTACAGAGGAAATACCCAATCCCAGTTTGTTCAATGACAAGATGACTTTGATTCTGAAGTTCTTAGAATTACTTCAGCTGAAAATTTATTGAAGAGAGTTTTAAGTAGGGCAGGTATCAAATGGGCTTGTAAACATGACTTCAAATATTGTTTTGTTACTTCGAGTACATTTTGAAATAAAGCAAAAATAAAACAATAATTGTGAGACCTTGGACTTGTACACAATAACAAACAAACAAACAAACATACAAACAAAAAAGCATCAATAAAACCAAAAATTAAAACCAAGATGCAACTTAAAAACAAGTCATTCTAACCAAGCATGTGTTTTCTAGGGTGGAGAGCCCTGCTGGAACAGGCTCCTGTTAGTGTCTGACAGCTGGCTTGCTTGCTCCTACCTGACTGCACAGTAGCCTTCAATGCTTTTTCTCTAGAAGCTCCTTTCTCAGCTTCTGTGACTCCCTTCCTAGTCCCTGTCTGAGTCACCTTCATTTCATGTGGCATTGCATTCTTACACTGTTCACTAATCAGTAGAGCACATAGTGCTGTGTAAAAGCCTGGCTTTGTGACTTACTGGATGGAGGGCTTGTGGCAGAGGCTTTGCCTCCTCCTGCCTGCTGTGCTCTCCCGTCTCAGAAGGAGGTAATGTAGTCCATTTGGAAGAGTGGTTGTGAGCAGTGGCTGGTCTGGTTGAGCCTTGGTACTTACACTCAAATGCTCTGTACATCTGAGGGGATGGAGTACTTGATGAGCAAATCCTTCAGCACAACACCTATGCCATGACCTTTCTCTAAACCCTCTCACTGTTATTGGAAATTCAACAATTCAATTTAAGTACAGTGGGTTTTCATGCTAGATCATCAGATGTTTCATAGATGGGTATTGGTACTTTCTTCTGGAACAAAAGCTAGATGGCTGGAAAGCATACTACCCAAACTAGAATTCACTCTACATTCTTTGTTAGGTTGTTTTTAAGCTCAGACTAATAATAGTTTCTGCCCTCTTAGCTGTTTTACATTCTGCTGTTAGTGCTCCTATTACTGCTATATTACTACTTTTGCTATTACTTTTGTTTCTGTTGCGACTCTTGTTATTACTAAAGGTAGATAACATTTACTGAGTATTTATTATGGGAAAGGAAATAAGCTATACCTTTTATATGTGTTACCTCGAGTCATAAGCAGGGTAGCCACTGTAGGAGACAGGACTTGTCATGGATAGGAATGTGGGCTGGAGGCCAGGCTTCCTGGCTTTGAATCTTTGTCAATGACTAGGTGAACAGTGGTGAAGAGTTCTAGGAAGCTTCCTATGATGGCGAATCTTTTCTGTGAATGACTGAATTCAGAACTCCCTAGGAGACATGTCTTCAGGTATGTCTGTGAGGGAGTCTCCAGGGAGGTTTAACTGAGGTAGCAAGACGGATTGCTGAATGTGGGGGGCACCATTTTGTAGATCCGGCTCTCAGGCTGAACCAAAAGAACAATAGAAGAAGCCAGCTGAGAAGTGGCATTTCCAGTTCCCTTTCTTTTGTATTTTAGACACAATGTTACCAGTTGTCTCACACCCTTATAGCCATGCCTTTCCCACCAGGATAGTTGTATCCCCTTAGACCAAATAAATGCTTCCCTAACTTGCCTTAGCCATGTGCTTTGTCACAATACACCTTTATGCATGTCACAAGCTTGAAAGCACACATGCAAACTACTACTGATAATAATAATAATAATAATAATAACTTATACTGTGATTGGAGTAATCCCTTTCCACATCCTTGTCCACTCTTCTGCATTTCTCTAGTATGGTCTTTTCTGTTTGTCCAAAGGGAGTCTCCCGTATGATACTAGTCATTAGTCTCCTAGAGTTCTTTACCAGCACTTCTGTAGAGCAGAGCCCAAGCCTTGTTCATTGTTTTTCTGTATCACCTAGCAGAGACTAATGTGTTGAGTTGGCACTTGCTAAATGAATAAAACTGGATCACTTTAGTTAGCATTTGAAACCAAACTTTCTGCTGACTTGCTACAATATTTAGTGCACATAAAAAAAAAAAAACTCAACTAGTGAAACATTCCTTCTTTTTCTTTTTTTCCTTCCTTTCCTTCCTCCCATGGATATAAAGGTTTTCATGACTCCGTTGTGGATAGAAGATTGAGGCGTGATTACAAACAAGCTGCCTGAAGTCGTACACCTTCTTTATGAAGGGCTTTCAATCTCAAAGCTGGGACATTCCATTCCTAGCCCTGTAGAGCATGCTGACTTAGTAACTACTGCATACATTCAGTTGTAATTTGGGAAATTCTTTGAGTACTCTAGAATGGCAAAGCTTCTGTTATAACTTTTTTTTTTTTCTAACTGAAGCTAAGTTTTATTATTTAGAAGATTCAGTACATTAGATACACTTTATTTTTATTCTGAGAAATGTATTAGTTACTTTTATGGTGCTATAATAACATACAAAGACCAAGGCAACTTATAGAAGTAAGGGTTTACATGGCTTATGGTTCTAGAAGGATAAAGATTCATCTTAGTGGGGAGGCATGGCACTAAGTGACAGTTTCAGGAAAGCGAGAGATCACATCTTCAACCACAGCAGGAAGCAGACGAGAATAAACTGGACTTAGAGCCAAGCTATGAGGTCTCAGAGCCAACCCCCAGTGATGTGCTTCTTCTAAGAAGGCAGCACTGCCTCGCAGAGAGACACCAGCTGGGAACCAATTGTTCAAATAATTGAGCTTATGGGTTCTGTACTCTTTCTAATCATCACAAAATGTACACAGTGTGGCAGAAACTTTAGAAAAAGGAAAAAAATAAGACATTTTTAATCTTGTGAGTTTAGTAAAATTACTTTACCATGTTGATGATTTTCCATCTCTTTTCTCCTGCTTATTTTTTTCATTGTATTCATTATAACAGCACATTTATAAAGCTATTTCAGGGCAAACTTTTAGCATTTCAATGAATATTTCCCCTTCTTTTTTTAAGTACAATGGTGACGGCCACAATATTTATTTAGTATTGGTATGTATTCCTTGTAGACAGTCTGGGCTTTCCTTCAAGTATGATGTCCTTTAGCCACAGCCAATGTCCTTTAGCCATAGTCACATGCTCCCAGTTCCTCTCTTTAGTGTCCAATCCCCCTTAGACCTTTTGTTAGCCTTCCTTCTTCCAGTTTCTTCAGCTTTATTCTCACGTATACATCCATACCCATGTCTATACCATCTGTATCTACATGTGCTTTTACTTATCTATAGAGAATTCCATGGCCCATAGATAAAGGAAACATGAATTATTTATCTTCCTGGGTCTGGTTTATGTCCCTTAATGAGATATCTTCGGTTAAATCCAGTTTCCAGCAAATGACATAATTCTTCATTGTGGATGAACAAAACTTCATTGTGCATAGAGACCACATTTTCTGCACAGATTCTTCTGTTGATAGACACCCAGGACGGATGTATAACTTGATTATCATGAATAGTGCATCAGGGAACATAGACATGCACATATCTCTGTGGCGTGTTGACTTATAGAATTTTAGAAATATACTAAGAAGTGGTCAGAGCTGGGCTGTATGGTAGTTCCACTTTTAGATTTGTGGACAACCTCCATACTGATTTCTATGGTGTTGGACCAGTGTGTATTTCTACCAGCAGTGTGAGAGTTTTCTTTTCTCCATATCCTTTTCAGCAGTTTTTTTCTTTTAAAATATTTTGAAACAAGATTTATTTAATTTAGTTTAGTTTGTATGTGTGGTTTGTCTGTAAGTGTGCATATGCATGATGTGCCCATGGAGGTTGGCAGAGGGCATCAAATTCCCTAGAACTGGACTTATAATGGTTGTGAACTACCATCTGGGTGCTAAGAACTGAACTCAAGTTCTATCTGCAAGAGCAGTCAATGTTCTTAACCACTGAGCAATCTATCTACCCCCATAGTTGATTTCTTGATGGAGTAAGATGAAGTCTCGCTGTAGATTAATTTGGATTTCTCTGATAGCAAAGGGTGTTGCGTGTGTTAATGTACTTCCTCACCATTCTTAGATCACCACCCTTTGAGAGCTGACTGCTCCTTACACTGGCTCATCTATAGATTAGATGCTTAGTTCTTGAGTTTTTTATATATTTGAGCCATTAACCTTCTGTCAGATGTACATTAGGCAGAGATGTCTCGTACTAGGTGGAATCTCTCTTTACTTAAATCTACTAGGTGGGATCTCTCCTTACTGTTGCCTTTGTTTTTTAGAATTCCATTCAATCCAATTTGTCAGCTTGGTGTTATTTGCTGAGAGCTTTTGGTGTCCTCTCCAGAAAGCCCTTGCTCATTCCTACATCTTGAAGCACTCTCCTGCTGTATTCCTCCAGCAATTTTAGAGTTTCTAGTTGATTTTTGTATACAGTGAAATCTACAGATCTAATTTTGTCCTTCTACATGTGGCTAACCAATTTCCCCATCATCATTTGTTGAGGAAACTATCTTTTCTCCAATGTATATTTGTTAAAAAGAAGGTGGCTTTCACTGTTGGGCTTACTTCGGTTTCTCTTAATCTATTCCATTGATTTGCATGTTTATATTTGTGCTAATGCTTTGTTGGGTTTGTTACTATTGCTCTGTGGCATGTCCTTAAGTCAAGGGTGATGATACTTCCAGAGTTATTCATTTTTCTTAGGATTGTTGACTATTGGGTCAATTTTGCTTACATATGATTCTTAGGGTTTCCGTTACACTGTTTATATAGGAAATTACATCAGAGGGTTTGAGGTTATTTTTTATGTTTTTTGTCTTTTGTTTTGTGTTTTTTTTGTTTGTTTTTGTTTTTGTTTTTATTTTTTGAGATAGGATTTCCCTGTGTCCTGGAACTCACTTTAGAAACCAGACTGGCTTTGACTTACAGAGATCTGCCTGTCTCTGCCTCTAAGTGCTGGGATTAAAAGCATGCACCACCAGCACCCAACATGACATTGGAGTTTTTGATGAGAACTGAGTTTATCTGGAGATCAACTCTGATAACAGAATTTTCTCTTAATATTATTTTGCCAAATTGTAAATATTGAAATTTTAAAAATCATCTTCCAGTTCTTTATCTGATATTTTAAAAGATTTTTACTGGGGCTCTTTCACTTCCTTGGTAAAGGTTTATTCCTAGGCATTTTTAGTATTTGCAGTTGTTGTGCATGGGATTATTCTCCTGATTTATTTTTCTGTATGTTCATTAACAGTATGTGGAAAAACTACTGATGTTTGGATGTTGATTGCCACTTTCTTGAATGTGCTTCTGGTTCTAAGAGCATCTAGTGGAATTTTCAGAATCTTTTATTCATAGCATTTATATTTTCTATAAATATTGATAAGTTGACTTCCTCCTTTCCTGTTCTCATACATTTTATTTTTTCTCTTCTCTTATTGCTTCAACCAGGACTGCAAGGATTATATTTAATAATAGTGGGAAAAAATAAAATCAAATGCATGTAGTAGTGAGTAGTAAGTTTGGAGAAGTTGGAAATGTTTATGTTTCTCCTCTATAATTGGATTTCTTCTCGCAGGAAGAAGAGGGTGGGTTCACTGATTAGTAATCGTCCATCAGTAAAGGACTTTGGACTCTGCATCCTGTTCTGTTTTGCTTTGATGCCTATTTTACTTTGCTTCTGATAGTAGTGTTTTTCTATCATTACCCATCTATTAGAATAGCTGCTCTCCCACAACCTCTGCTTTATTCCTTGGCATTTGAAAAGACCACACTCTGATGTCAGTCACTATTTTCCAGGGTCATTACCATAATATTTAACTGGTTAAATGTTGCTCTCAGAGACCATTGGCAAATTTACAGTTCTCCTTGTAACTAGGATTCCCTACTTCTAATTTTTAGTTTCAGTCTCAGTAATGAAGTACACAAATTCTGACACTTCTCTGTCACTGCTAGGAGCTCACAATATTGTCCCGCTGCTAGCTTTAAGATTCTCTGGTTCTTATTATTTGTAGATTAAAGTGACTTAGACACTTGATGAAGAAAGCATTTCACATAATTTTATCATTGTTTTTAGTTGCAGAGACCCGGTCTCACTCTAAAAGGCTATGGTCATGGTTAAAGTAAGAATGCAGGTGTACCGTGGCTGTAGCTAGAGAGACAGAAAGGTTATAAGGGCAGGCAGATATGCACGTGTGTGCTCATGTGGTACATTATGGCCTCCCATCATAATGTGGGATTTGATCTGATGAGATAGAAGGCAGCACATGTTTGCTTTTCCCTACTGAGAACAGAAAGTAGGGGCACGGGTTAAAATGCAGGACAACCGCCAGCGGCAGTCTCAGAAAAATACATAGATAAGAGATAGCAGCTCAGGTTAGATGGTAGCACAAAAGCAGTTCAGGGCTTGGGGGAGTCAGTGTCTACTCACATTATCAGGGCCGAGAGACAGTATTTCCTGACATGGAATATAAAGAGGGAAAGAAACCAAGAGAACGCATGGGAGAGACTAGAAGGAGGAAAAAGGAAGAAGTGATATTATAATTTCACAAGATACTGTCAAACAAAAAGAGTTGCCTCCATGTGCTTCTGAACTAAGTGACTGAAGACCTGGCTGAAGGACACAGACGACTTAAAAAGAAATTGATTGGGTTGTGGGAGGAATGAGGAAGGGCTCACATCAACAATTCCAAAGCAGACCATCTTGTAGTGTTTCTCAGATTTTGAGTAAAAATGTCAATCAAAACCAATTGTTGAATTTGCATGCAAGTGTAAATTGAAAGAGAAAGCCAGAGAGCATCATTGGAAGATTTTGAGTGTTAGATGGTGCTAAATGCCTTGAGTCTAGATGGGGTCTCTCTGGGGATTGGAGTAGACAAGAGAGAAGAACCAAGTCTTCTCTTTGGACAGAAAAGTAGGAGCCAAGGAAGGAAGCAAAAATGACATTTGCGGAGCCAGAGAGAAAGTTTAATAATTCAAGTACTTCAATACGATGGCATTCAATTCTAAGAACCCACATGATGGAGGAAGAGAAACAACTACAGTTGTCTCTCATTTCCACACATGTCCATTCATATGCACACACACAAACAGATGTTTAAATTTTTTGAGATTTTATTTATCTTTGAAATTTATGTGTATGGATGTCTTAACTGCATGTATATCTATGTTCCATGTACACACTGTGCCTGAGGAGGTTAGAAAAGGGTATAAAATTCCCTGGGACTACAGTCACCAAAAGTTGTTAAGCACTATGTGGGTGCTAGGAATTGAATCTGGGTCCTCTAGAAGAACAGACCATGTTCTTAACCATTGAGTTATCTCTCCAGTACTTAAAACACTTTTACATTTTAGAAACAGATGTGGTGGTGTGTAATGGCTGCAAAATATCCCACCCTATCAAGTGGGTATAATTGACGGAGTCATTCTGTTGAGCATTAGTCTCTTTATGTAACTACTAACAACTCTTGACTTCCAACAACACTCTTTTGTATTTCCCTGTTTTGTGTATAGACACTAGCTAAATGTGAGGACCTAGCACGTTGATACCCTAGTCAAAGCCTCGGGAACACCTCATTAGGTATCTGACTCACCCAGTATTTCTTAAAATTTATTACAATTAGACTTGAACCAGTCTGAAGTTAACCTTTGCATTGTCTCCTAAATGAGAGAAACCATTTCAATAAATCCAATAAAGTATATTAATTGTTTAAATAGTTGTAAGTTAGCTATAATTGATTAATCTATTCTGGGTAATGAATAGTGTAAGCAGTATTGGAAGTGAGCATATTTAATTTGCTTAGAGAAACAAACTGGTCACAAAAGCTTGTAAGCATTCATTGGTCTAACTACGGTAATACATGGCTTTAATTTTGTCATTTATACACTCTATTTAGAAACTATAACCAAGACTGCAGGCTTTAGGATCATGCAGGACCACGTTGGAATTTCACCAGTGATGTTCTGCTCATTGGTGGTGTGGGCTTTGGAAAATGCCCTCCCATCTCTCTAATGAGAAGAGAACACTGATACTTAAAAAGCTGGATTATTTATAGAATGCTTAGCACAGAGTAAATGCTCACCCAAGGTGGCTTTCTTTGCTTTCTTGAGTTTAGTTTTCAAAGCCCAACTTTGAAGGTAATAGCATTAAAAAACATCCTTGATTTTCCCTTTTTTCCTTATGAGCCTGGATGAAAAAAGGCTCACCTCAGAAGATTAGTGTCTCCACATTCTAGAAAGTTAAAAGTTGCCACCATATGAACAAAGAACCAAGCAATGTTCTGCTTAGAAAGAATGACAGTTTCAATTTCTTGTTATGCCTGTCCTTAAATATTTCCTTTTTTCTTCTTTGGTTAGGTGATACTAACTTGTTCTGCCCTACAGACAGGTCCACAAGAGCTTGATAACAGTGAATTACTTGATATAGATTATGATCAAGGTCTGGCCTTTTTTAGCTTAAAATGGTATATATTTTTGACATTTTTGGCACCCACCAAGTTTTGCCTTGCAAAAAGCAATCTATGATATACTCTTAATAAACATGATCAGACATAAATCTAGATTACAATAAGGCAACTCCAAGAGTTTTAATGGCACCATGATGCTGATTCATCTGTATTGCACATACACACACATATATACACACATACATACGTATATATATGTATACAAACATATATATATGTATACAAACATATATATATATGTATATATATATAATTCAGGCCAAGGTGTTCATATTTTTCCCTTTCAAATTAAAATGCACCCTATAGGTTTTGAGCATATCTATGATTTAGCAAGATTAATTGGACAGTGTATGATAAAATGAAATTAAGATAGGATAAAATATACTAGAAAGAGTTTTGGTGCTGAAACAGTTCTGGGTTTGAACTCTGACATTATGACATGGAGAATGACTTTGATCGTGACACGTTTTCTCAGACCTGCTCTGCTTCATCTACAGATCAGAATTAGAGGCAACACTTGGAGAATTTTCATGGAGATTAGAGAAAACGATGTTACGTGCTTATCTTTACCCCTGCACAGAATGAGCTTTCAAAGAGAAGTTAGTAGTTCTATCAGAGGTCAGAAGAGGAAGAGATTGAAAAGGGCCTTGGAACTGCTCAGGAGATACAAAGTCGAGAGAAAATGCTAGGAGATTTTGGATAGAGATCTAAGCATGAAAATGAGGAGGAAAGTTGAAAACCTGTGCGTTCATTTGTGTGTATGTTTGTGCACGTGTGTGTGGTGATATCTGTGAAAGTTTGTGTGTGTGACTATGTGCTGTGTGTGTGGTGAGTGTATGCATGGGTGTATGTGATGTGTATGCATGTGTATGTTTGTTATGTACATGTATTTGTGTGTGGTGCTTGTACATTTGTATGATGTGTGTGGTGCATGTACATTTGTATGATGTACATGTATCGTGTGTGGTGCTTGTACCTTTGTATGATGTACATGTATGAGGTGCATGTGCCTGCATGTGTGTATATTCATGTTTTCCTAGGTGCTTGTGTATATGCTGAGTGTGTACTGCATGTGTGCATATGCTTGTATGGTATGTGTGTATTAATGTTTTTTGTGTGTATGGGTGAATATGTGTGTGCTGCATGTGTATATGTTCTACCACATGTGTGTTTCATGTCCATGAGTGTGTTGGTATACACAGCCAATAAACAAGCATACGAAGGACTAAGAATGTTGCTGGGTTTTCTATGTTATTCTTTACCTTATTAATGTGAGACTCTGTCTTAGTGAGAATTTCTGTTGCTGTGAAGAGACACTTTGACCATGGCAACTCTTATAAGAGAAACATTTAATTGAGGGGGTTCATTTATAGTTTCAGGGATTCAGTCCATTATGATCGGGGGGTGGGGGGGACATGATAGCATGCAGGCAGACATGTTGGAGGAGTAGCTGAGAGTCCTACACCTTGTAGGCAACAGGAAGCCGACTGGGTCATCAAGTGAAGCTTAAGCAAAAGACCTCAAAGCCCGCCTCCACAGTGACACACTTCCTCCAATAAGTCCTTACCTCCCAATAGTGCCATTCCCTTTGGGAGCCATTTTGTTTCAAACCGCTATAGACAATATCTGTTACTGACACAAAAGGTGTCCATTTTGCTTGGGCTAGCTAGCTAACAAGGTCTTGGGATCTACCCACAGTTTTGAGGTAACAAGCACTCCTAACCAGACCAGATTTTTCCATGCTTGCTGAGTATCAAAACCAAAGTTTTCATGCTTGCAGTACAAGAGCTCTTACCCACCGAATCATGGTCCAAGCCCCTCTGAGAAAACATCTAGCTAGATGTCGACGTCATAAGGATAGCAACAGATGGCTTGGAGATACCTACAGGCACAAATGCAGTGCTTACTGGCAAAGACTATTTGGGAGACAAAGTTCAGACTCTTGGGAGAATCAGAGCCCAGAGTACAAAATGAAGCAATGTGATCAGGTGCTAGATGAACCCCCAAATCCCAAGACATCACAACCAGAACCACAGTGCTTTATTGAGCACCTGCTTCCTAACGGGAAGTGAGTCAGGAGCCAGGATGTGTTTTCAGAGATCAGGAAGCCAAAACTGCAAGATCTTAGCAATTGCTCTATGATCGAAGTTTGATGGGTGGCGTTACTGGACTCTCAGCTCTATCCATGGAACTGTTCTGTGTACATTTTTAATTATTCCATCAGTGTACAAAATGCACCATGAATGCTCAATAATGGAATTAGGTTGGACCCTGGAGTGAGGAATGGTTTGCTAAAGAGAAAGAAAAGACGAAGATGGAGAGTGCCAGAAAGGTCATGAATGATGTCATAAACCTGCAATTTCTATCTATAGGAGCAATGAAGAAATTATAATAGAGTAGGGCTAAATTTTATATTATGTTTTCTCCTGGAGAAAATAATAAAACTTTCAGCTTTTCAATAATGAATATTTTGGTCTAGACACTTATCTGTAAAACAATTTTTTTTACTGTTTGAACATACAGGAAACAAAACAATATGCTGAGTTTATGTTTTAAACATTTGCTCTTATTTTATGTGTATGAGTGTTTCTTGCATGCACACCACATGTGTGCTTGGGGCTCACAGAGTAGGTTGAATCCTCTGGTCGTGATGTCACTCCTTGTTATAGGGTGTTGGGAATTACACCTAGATCCTTCTGTAAGACTGCCGAGACATCACTTCGGTCCCCTGAGTTTAGTGCTTTACAAAAATTCTGGTTTGCAGCTAGTATTAGAAGGGTTGCACTGGCCCAGAATGCCTTGTATCTGCAATCTCTGCTGCCTTCTCTTCCGTATTACCAATATCCGCAACTCAATTTCCTAGAATCCAGGAAGGCCTCTGAGCTCCTGCTAATTGATGTTCTTTGTCCTGTGATCCTCCCCTGTCTCTTATTTGCCGTCCCACCTCCCTCTGTCCACCCCTGACACCTGTAATGTCTAAGAAGACAGAGTTACAGAACACTAGTTCACCAGTCTGTGCCCCCATCCAACACTCCAACCTTGACTTCAAGTCCTTCAAAGAGAATAGAAGCCCTGTTTGTTCAAGACTGATTGTAGCTTTGCAAGCCAAGGTTGTTTGATATTACTGGATCTGTTTCAAAGGGAGCGAATACACAGAGAGCATGCTATAGGGGGAAAAAAATCCTTTCCTACTAAAAGAAACTCTGGACAGCAAAGATCAAGGATGCCTTGTAGGAAGGTTTGAAATCGCTGGCAACAGAGCGCACATTAAAGTTCTGTTTGGGAAAGAACTGATCCTGGAAAGAAGGAATTGTAAAGGAAGAGACTCTGAAAAGTTGTCCTATAGGAGACCCAATTGACTAGGAGTTCCAAATGCAAACTAGCCGCAACTCTTCCAGGACTGACTTTCTCACTAGACTTCAAGGGGCTGGAAAGTGCAGATTCGTCTTGAAAGTAGACACATTTGTTCAGTGATTTGTTTCCTGGGTAAAAATGGCTTGTGCAGGACCATCTTAGCTGTTTCGAGGGTAGGGGCAGTCCAGCTAGTTTGATGGGGGTAGCATGTTGGGCTAGGCCTGGGCTGGTGCTCCTTGAAGATCATTGTGCTCCATAGTTTACGAGTCCTCAGTGGATCCTTGAAATCCTTGTCAAATTCCAGGAAGTATCACTTCTGAGAGTGGCACAATATCATCATGGATTATTTTTGTTACTTCTTTCCTTTTCCAGGGTAACTGCAGCAGAACTTTGTTACATAGCCACCAAACACTGTCACCTGCTCATGTATTCTAAATGTATATAATACAATCAGTACAGATTTGTTTTTTTTTTCCATTTTCTGAACATTAGGTATACCTACCTCTCCATATTTTAGGATGCAATTGGGTTTCAATCTCAGACATCCTTCCTGAACTCCTGACCCCACAGTGAACAGCCTTTCCCAGACAAGCCAAGCTATACATAGAGCCTCTCTGACTCTATCCTCTTGAGATAAGAAAGCCTTTTCTCAATCAGTCTTCCACCCTCCATATTTGTTCTTCAAGATTCTCGTATTAAAACATTTATACAGTATTAATATTATCTTTAGTTCATCTATAAGTTAGGCCTTCATTACCACCTGGAGTCAGACTCTGCTGAATCCACTGCACGGTCTTCCTTAGGCTATTTACCCAATCTCTTTATTTCTTTCCCTGAAAAACATGGATTATAAAAGGTATACACTGGAGTTTTAGCTAAGATTAAATGTGGGCAACGCTGTCCTATTTTTATTTCTGTTGCTGTGATCAAACATCCTGACAAATACAACTTGGGAGAGAAAGTGTTCATTTCAGCTTACAGCTCCAGGTGATAGTCTGTCCTTGTGGGGAAGTCAGAGATGTAGGAGCTTGAATCGCTAATCGCATCACATTCACACTTAACAGAAGAGAGGAATAAATGCATGCATGCTTAGGTCACAGACACTTTTCTTTACTTTTATGAATCCAGGCTCCTGAGCTAGAAAATGGGGCTGCCTACTTTCAGGCTGTATCCTTCCAGTTAAAGCAATCAAGACAATCCCCCACAGACGTGTCCACAGGTCAACCTGATCTAGATAATCCCTCATTGAGTCTCTCTTCCTTCGAGACTCTAGGTTGTGTCAAAATGACAGTCTAATTATCACAAGTATTTAGAAGAGAGAAATGGATAGAAAAATCATCATCATCATCATCATCATCATCATCATTTTGCATCTCCCACCTTGAGACAGTAACATCATAAACACTAAACTTCTACTCTGGGTGGAATTTTCTGATATGTTTATTTTACTTATGTAAATTCAACTGCATAGTCTCACATATAATTAGAATACTTTAAAGTGATATTTTACATAGACATTAATATATATACATATATCTTATATTTGTATAAACACATATTGAGGCAGGTTATTAATGTAAAATATAAGTACTGGTAACCCTGGACAATTGTTAGATTATTAAAGGTGATTTTTAGCTATCTGAAATTTGTGTTTGTGTGTTCTAAAGGTTTTACCTCCACATGGTTGAGCTCTTAATAGGTATGGGTCTTTTCTTAGATGACGATGTATTTGTCATTTTTCATGGTATAAAAGAAGAAACTAAAGATAGGGGATGTTAACCATCTTATCTAAAGTTATATAGCTATAAAAAGTGAGGTTTGGGTTATTTTGTTCCCTTGTGCAGTGGTGGGGATAGTACCCAGGACCTTGTATATGCTAGTTAGTCAAGTGTTCTACCATTGAGCATATGCCCCTATCTCCAGAAACATTAAGATTTCTAAACCACAACTGTCTAATTTCCTACGGCCATTTCCCCTCATCCATATTTACTCATTTGGGCTTTATGATAATAAGCATGGTTCATGTAAGAATTAATCAGTGTTCAACAAGGATGACAGATAAGCAGCTATCCTTAAACAAATAGCCTTGTGTTTTGGCTCCATGAGAGCTTTCTCTGGTGTCAATAACCTGGGGCCTCTCTGGTAGACTGGGGTCAAGTCTTTGGTCTATTCTTTCAGCTCTTTCAGGGGTGTCAGGCACTGACTGTTCCTGAATGCAAGCTGCGGCTGAATATTGGTTCCCGAGGCTGACCTATGAAAGGCTCTCATTTTCTTAGCAGGAGGACATTTAGTGATGCTCTTATTGCTCACAAAAGCTCACAGGAGCTCATGATATTGTTCTATGGGTAGGAACAGAATAGATTCTGACCAGGAATAGTTCCATCTCATGTCTCTGCTCTTGGTTTAATTTGACTTGGCAGAGTGACTAATTGGAACAGTGTGACCTCGTGGCTCAGGATGCCCCCAAACACATCCTTATTCAAACAGAATAGCAACACGTTCGTCTCTGAATCCATCAGATTTGTGCTTCTGGTAAAATAAAACAAAACAAAACAAAGCAAAACTAACTACAGCATTAATAGGACATAACCCTTGAAATTGTGATCCTATTATTTTGTATGTTGTATAATAAATACTGACAGTTTACTAACTGCATTTCTGTAAAGCTTGCTAATGAGCAGCCACAAGTCTTTATGCCTATTTAACTTGGTTAGAAAAGAAATGGTACTACAAGTGCAGGATAGGCCAGTAATCACATAAGCTCAGAGAGTGAAGAATAAAGAAATATCTCAAATTCTAATTCCTTTCCCTATTTACTATGTAACCTTGAACATATAATTAAACTACTCCGAGTGTTTCTATCTCTAGTGTAGACAGTGCTACTCTTTCTCTCACCATGTTTTATTGTACGTAGCAACGGTCAGCAGAGCACTCTGTAAACTGTAAGGCATCCTTGGTTTATGCAAGGTGACATGTACTGCACCATGGTACAGTACACATCTTAGACATCTGGAAATCCATTTTCTATTAGCTGTAGGGTGCTACTGACGCATCAGGTTATAAAATTAGCAATGCCATTTTCTTCCCTCACTTGGGGTAAATGGGAGTTAATGGCTCTATTTTCCGCTCCTAAAGAGTTGACAGTGAAAAACATAGAGATATAATCGCATGAAATAGGTCAGGCACCTTGCTTAGTGTCAGTGGTTTTCCTAATTGGAGCGCACCACGGCCGTCTGTGCTCTATGCGCTACCATACAGTTCATGAACCGGGCAAGGGGCTGGAGATTGAAACACACAAAGATGCACAGACAGAGACTCAGGTCATCCTTGAAACAGGAATGCCCCAAGAATGCCCTCTTTATTGTGTCCGAGGGCAGCTTATATAGGGATAGCCACGCTCCAGCCAAATGCACCAGAAACCATTCCCCTGCCATCAGGAACTCCTGAGGGTCTCATGCTAAGAACAGCTGTAGGCACTCAGATCAGGAGAAAACAAGTTGTTTACAAGAAATCCAGGATCTAGGGTTTCACAGTTCCCAACACATGGTTATGTTCTGAAAGCAGATACTGTGACCTCAGGTTGGCAATGGGTTTTGAGGGCTGCTTTTAGAAACAGAGCAACAGTCTACAGACCTGGAGGGGTCTAAGACGGTTGGTGGTAATTGTGAATTATCAACCTGACAAGATCTACAATCTACTGGGGATGATTCTGAGAACTGTGAAGAGTTCACCAGGTTGCATTAACTGAGCTGGGAATACCCAACCAATGTGGGTAGCACAATTCCCTAGGCAGTAGATCCTGTGATATATAGGAATGGGGAAAGTGAGCAGAGCAGGCAATGGATATATTCATTATTTTCTTCTGTCTGGATATAATGTGACTATCTGCTTCATGTTCATGTTACTGTCACTTAATCCGCAACAATAAACTGCAAACCTGAAACTGTGTGCTAAAACAAACCCTTTCTCCCTCAAGTTGCTTTCGTCAGAGTATTTTATCACAGAAGAAACCAAGACTGATCTTTCCTGAAACCAAGTTCTGTTTAAAAACATGCACCCCAATTAGAATTAGTATGGGGAGTTATATTTATTTTGAATTTCTTACAGTGAGTCAGGTTTGATAAAATTTCCTTTTCCTTAGTAAGGCCTCTAGGCTACTGTTGTTTCAAGATAGAGGAAGGGGGAAAGTAGATGGCAGAACAGCAGGGGTTTGCTAAGCTTTGGATTCCAAGCTGGGGTTAACTCATGGCTTTGACACTGGCTAGCCAAGGGATCCTGAATAAATGATTTAACTTTTTGACTTTATATTCTTCACCTGTAAGTGAGGAATCAGAATAACTCCCACTACTAAGACTGCTGTGAAGAATAAGTGAGACTACACAAGTACAATGTTTGGCTGATATTGAGATGCCCAAAAAAATACTACCGCCACTACCACCACACCATTGCCTTTGACCCACACCATCACTGTCTTCTACTTTCTCACTTGGGTCTGTGACTCAGCAAAGCCAATCTCAGTTCTTCCACCATTCCTCAGCCTGTCCTTTCCCTTATCAAATAATTGTCTTTGTATCATATTATAAAAATGTTTTCACACTGTAATGGTTTAAAGAAGAATGGCCCCCATTGGCTCATCTATTTGAATACGTCATCCTCAGTTGGTGGAACTATTTGGAAAGGAATACGTGTGGTAACCATACTAGAGGAAGTGTGTGAGTTTTGGGGTTTCAAAAACTCCTGCCATTTATAGTGTCTCTTTGGCTTGTGTGTCTTAAGATGTGAGCTCTCTGCTAATCTGCTGCTATACCATGATGCTGCTATAGCCATGATAGCCATTGGCTCTAATACCCTGAAACTCGAAGTCCCAAATTAAGTGTTTACTTTTATAAGTTGCCATAGTCACGGTGTCTTATCACAGCAATAAAAAAGTAACTAAGACATGTATCTTTAAAACGTCATCTGTTATAATCACCTTTGGCTAGTTATTAGAGGTATAAGTGGATGATGTATTTTGACCACCCTGGAAAAATATTTTTTCCAACAATCTCTCTCAACTTTTCAAAATTCTAGCAGGAGTTATGTACCAAGAGAAGTTTCAGTGAGTACTCAAGTGTTTATTTTTCTGGATCGACCTTTGTCTTTCCTTATACTCATGCAAATGCTAGTAGAATCCTGGTGGGACGCTTTTCATGCTATGGAGACCTGGTCTTCCTGACTATTCTGTGTCAATAGCCGGTTGCTATAGTCCTCACTTTTCATCCTGTCATTTTCTGTTCATGTGTTCATTCTTCATATTTAACATTTCTTTCTCCGTGTCCCCTGACATGGACATTAGGGTCATCCATGTTATGGTCTCTAAAAGTCAGTGGATTCAATAAGATACGTGATAGTCATCTTGATGACCACGCAGGCGTAGGAAGAGACATTTAAAAGAAAATGGCTTCAGCTCCAAATGAGGAAGAATACAATGAAGGAAGCATGCAATGTTTGTTGACAAACATAGATAGGGATTTGTCTTGTCTCAGTAGATTAGAGAAGGAAGGTAGGAAGAATTGGTATTGGAAGTGGGTCTGGTTAATAAAAGAAGGAGATTGCAAGGGGTCTAGCTGTAAGAAACAGTTCTGGCCAGGAGGCAACTCCATCAGTTGACTCTCTCAGCATCCTAGCATGTATACCACCAGGACTGGCTGCCCTCGGTTCCCTAGACCTTTTCAGTTTTCTTTCTTTTCTTAAGGCCCTGAAAACAGATCACAAGATAAACTTTAGGCATGATGGATGCAGTCATCAGCTAACCTGAGAATATTTACGCTGTGGACTATGAGCCAAACACATGTGTTCTTAGGGGAGACATCTAGCAGTTTATGATAAATCCAGTTTGTATCTGACCTGCGGTGACTGGCATCCCTTCTTGTTTGACACGGAGAGGAAACGATCTCTTTTCCCCTTCTTTTTTCTCCTGCCCCGTCCTCTCCCTTAGCCTCCTCCGCTTCTCCTCTACAGTATATATGCATTATATTTGAAACTTCAAATCTGGGAGAAACATAAGACATCTGCAAATTATATAGCAAGTTGGTAATGAGACATCTAAAATCATATTGCAAATCAGTAGGCAGCGGTTTGAGACAAATTTCAACTCTATTAGTATTCCATACAGAAAGAATATTGAGGGTTTGAAAACTGCTCTTCCTGTCACTCTTCAGCCTGGGATGTACCCTCCACACTGTACTAGGGACATCTGTTCTAAAGGCTTCCCACAATTATCCTCCACCCCTACCCCTAGCCAGCCCAAGAAAGACCCAAGTACTGTCCTCTATGTGGCCCTAATGTCGGCTAAGGCATCTGAGTTGTGGTTGGTCTCTCAGCCTTACACTCACAAGTGTTGGTCCCTTTGCTGGCTCTAAGTCATATAAAGACTATCGCTCTCTGTTAGTCATATCATAAACACACTGAATGATTCAACCAAACAATCCCTCAGACGCCGTTTTTTCTTTGAGTTAAGGTGCCTTTCACCTGAAAGCTGTCGGTAAGCTCTTTTTGAAACCCCAGAGAAGGTCATATCCCTTTTCAAATAAGCTTTTATCTTGGCAGTTTTCTTGGAGTGGGGAACTGTGTGGGCCTGGCTATTGGGCAATGCACAAACAGAAAGCTCCTGTGATGGATGGGCCTGAGATTGCCATCGAGTACATGGAGTTGATAAACTAGTATTTCTACAGAAGTAAATGCAAACAGTGGCTACCCAAGCAGATAAATCCTGGGAATTCTTACTGTGTCTTCAGTGGTTTCCTTGGCGAATTGTTTGTCTTCTTAGGAATAATAACAACAAAAATTGCTCCCCTGCCTTTCATTGTGAATTTCACATCAAGGGGTCTGGCCTGGGGATCCGCTCAGCACAAGCGGGAATGACTTCAAAGCTTGAAGACAGGTCTCTGCTTAGCTCAGCACAGCACAAAATCAGTACAGAAGAGATTGTGGAGTCTGGATGGACTAAGACTCAAATCCCAACTTCATCATCACAAATTCACACAAGTTGCTTTGCTCCTTTGTGCCTCAGTTTCCCCTTTGAGAATGGTCTGTCTTCCTGGATGAGTTTTGTCTTTACAAAAAGACATCATTGGTTGCAATAAAAGGAGGTAGGCATCTAATCCAGACGTTGTAACTGCTGCAGGTGTCTTTACTTCCTGGGCCTTGGGGAAGTTGAAGCAGACAAGAAACAGGGAGGAAGTCTTTACTGAGGCTGCTCGAAGCAGCTTTCTTTGCACATATATATTGTTTTTACCTTTTTTGGATGGAGGCACAGGCCAGTATTTCCCCTTCTAAGTCTGTCTGGCTTCTCTTCTGCTCTCACTCAGCTACCCGAAACCACCAATTGTTCTTTCATGAATGGGGCCCACAGTGAGCCCCCTTACAACCTCAGCGGTTGCTAAGGTCCCTCCTCCATCTTTTATACCTAACTTTGACCTTCCTCTTCAGTGACCATTTTCTAAATTCCAGGAACTCAGAGGTTGTACTTTAGAGAGCAGCTTTTCTCACTTCTGGCTCGGGGCTTTGACCCACACAGCACATCCTGTTAGAAAAAAAAAATAGGTACTGAAAATGGTAATGACAGCACCACATGGGGAGCCTCTCCCTGTCACACTCCATCCCCCCGCCCTGATGAAGGCCCAGGAGGTCAGAAGGTTCAGCCTGTGAGAAGGGAATTGTCTCTATTTTTGCATGTATTGTGAAGACATTGTGTCCATTTCTTTGCATTACTAACCCAAAGCATATTGCACAAGATGAAAGAGGATGAAGTTGCATCCATCGAAAGATCTCTCTAGTCCTCCCCATTCCCAACCCCTGAACTCTCCCCCTGAGAGTCAAACTGCTGCAGATAGTTGTCCACGCCTGTCTCTAGTATTCAATGCATGCGTGTTTGGTGGCATTTTGTCACTCAGAAGGTGGCATGGGGTTACACCTGGCTCTCTGTATCGAGCACCATGCTCCACTAATCGCTTCCCCACTTTTCTCTTTCTGAACCAAGAACTGTGAGTGAACCTCTGGATAATTCAAAGAGTCAGCTGAAGGGAATTTAGATTGCTTGCAAAAAAAGGCAGTCAATACAACTGAGATGGTAACTTAGTGGTGGAGTGATTGCCTAGCATGCAGAAGGCCCTAGGTTCAGCTCCCAGTACTACCAAAATAAGTGGGCTTGGGAGAAAATGGAGAAGCAGTTAATACCCCGATACCTCTGTGCATATATCATTTCCTTGGATTTAGTTCCAAATCCACTGAGGAAATAGGAGGTGTGGAGGTATTGTCTTGTGACTTAAGAACACAAACGCGTGGAATTCCTGGAATGTTCCTGCCTGCTTTTCTTGTTTTTCTGTGGACCTCCTCTTTGAAGATTAGGCTCATAGGTCACTTCCTCCCATCTTAAACTTTTCTAAACCAGCCCCAGCTGGGGGAAGTTACTACTCTACTTCTTGGGGGGGCAATGGTGGCTCCCGAACTGCAGCTACGCCAGAACATCATTCCCTCTGGGAGTCGTGAACTCAGATTACCACCTCTACACATCCATCCCCCTTCCACCCCCACCGGCATTCAGCAGAAGTTGTTCTTAGAATGTGGTTTCTTAACAAGGTGCCCCTGGTGCTCTGGTCATTCGTCAGAAGCGTACTTGGAGACCAGTTCTTTCCCTGTGACCTCGTTGAATTCGTCTTCCTTCCCCATCTCACTTGAACCTGGCTCAGGCTGGATTGGTCTCTGCAAAATGCTCAAACCACCCTTTCTTTTTAGTCTAACAGCAACATGAAGGTAGACATTAGGTGTTTAGTGTTACGTACCTTGGTGGATTGGGGTTAAGGAATGCCGCAAAATCACACCATGCAACTAACCTCAGGTGAGAGATTTAGTGGGGAGGGGTATACAAAGGCTACCTCTGAGTGAGGGTGGAGGAGAACGAGGACATGCTGTGAAAGCACAGGCCTTATAAATGGGTAGAGCCCTTGCACCTAGGGAGAATATGCAACTCCTGGCAACAGTGGAAATGTATCTGATTTGGTGGCTGGTGGGGCTGTGTCACTGAAGGTGGGCTGGGTGGTGCTTGTTTACCAACATTTAGTCCACACTTTCTCTTTAGGATTAGGCAGAGTTCCAAGGACACCCTGGCAGTTATATAAACGTGTGTGCAATGAGAACACATTGAAATAATTTATTGTATTTCTCATGGTTCCTTTTAGGTCCTTACATGTCTTTCATTTCCACTGCTACCAACTCTACTTGGCTAGTCTACTCTCTAACTGGTATTCTCAGTTTTGCCTCCACCTCTTGTCTAGTTCTCATCCTTATGGTAGGACAGCTGATGCTACAATAAAATGCAATTGTAAATGCAAGACCTGACACTCTTCTTTCCAACAACAAGTTCTCATGTAATATTGCATATGTAATGTTCCCCTTTCTTCCTTCTTCACACTATAACCTCTCTTCCTCATGCCAAGATGATTCAGCGCTGTGGTCCTGGGAAGGCAGCGGGGACTAGGATAACCACCCAATGCAAAGGGTTTGAAATTCACTACTATTTTGGGCACCTGGCAAAGAGATGCATTCTGGAGGGGGAAGCAGGAATCGTGATGAACGGAAGTGGTAGAGCGAAGGCCAGAAAAGGGTGCAAAACTCAGGGACCGCCAGGCAGTAAGGTTCCTGGGAAGAAATCACAGCTGGGAGACATAAACCTGTTGGGGAAAGTGATGTCAGGAAGGGGGTCATTTCTCTCAGCAGACTCAGCTATGGGACCTAGGGTGACGGAGCTGCAACAAGCTGTTTCAGACTGGATTAGCTGACTTGCTGGAGGTAGTTTGCTGCTGTGTGTTTTGGTGTGGAAGGAACAGCAGGCTGCATTCCTGCCACCCAGCTCCCAGCTGCCTGGCTAGCTTATGCCCCGAAATAACAACACACAAATTGTATTCATTTAAATACTGCCTGGCCCATTATATCTAGCCTCTTCTTGGCTAACTCTCATATCTTGCTTAACCCGTATTTAGTAATCTGTGAAGCACCACGAGGTGGTATCTTACTGGGAAAGATTCAGCATGTCTGACCTGCGTCCATCTTGGGCTGGAGCTTCATCGCATCTTCCCTGGAGAGGAGTGGCATGGCATTTGGCTCACTTCCCTTCATCTCAGCATTCTATTCTGTCTACTCCACCCACCTAATGGCTGGCCTATCAAATGGGCCAAGGCAGTTTCTCTATTAACCAATGAAATCAACACAAACAGATTGACAGATGACAATACTACATCATTTTGGGACTAAAAAAAATTATGAAATACTTTAAAGTGTGTGTGTGTGTGTGTGCATGTGCGCATACCATAGCACACCTCACAAGGTCAGGTATCTTCATGATTGGTCCTCAACTTGCTTGCGTCTTGTTTGAGATGGGTTACTCTGTTGCTCATTGCTGCGTATGTCAGTGGGACTGGCTCACAGGTTTCCTATAAGTGGTTATCCTATTCCTGCCTCTCATCTTGTTACATGAGAACTGGGATTGCAGATGTAGGACATGGTGCTCAATTTTTATATAGGTGCTGGGGATTCCAACTCGAATGTTCATACTTACACAACAAGTGTTTTCCCCACTGAGTCATCCCCCGCTCCCAAGAAGTGCTTTTAAAGGACGCTCATTTTCCTGCACAAGAATCTTAAAGGCCTAAATAAAACACCGCAGCAAAAATCAAAATCAAAACAAAACAAAAACAAAAAAGCGCAAAAGAAAATTTACTCTAAGGTCAGTCTTTGAATTTTTCCACCAGGATTTTCTCCCCATGATACAACAAAAAGTGCAAGCAGCCAGGAAGATCAGTCATTGTAACCTGTTTAAGCATCTGCTAAAGTTTCCTGACAGTCCATTACGTACCAGCAATGACAGAAATTCACGGACCACCTATCCCATTCACATGGTGTACCGGTGTCTGTTGCTAAGTCTCTGTGCCTATGAGGAAACATGCTGCTTTTCATAAGGACAAAGGTGACCTTTGGACAAGGGTATCTCTAGCAAGGCTAACCCACTATTCCTGACAGTTGAAAAGGACCCCTCCTTCCTAGCCCCAGCAGGAAACAGTAAGAGAAGGAAGCAGGGAGATTCGGTAACTCCTTTCCCAGTCACACCTTTGTACTTAAAGCAGAAGCCTGCTGTTTTGTGCCAGGCACCAAATGCCAGCATATCACACCTTGCATGGCTGATTAGATTTCCATGAGTTTGCTGGCATCTCCCTTTTTCTAATCGATTTGTCCAAGGTCAAGATAGAATTGCTTTCAGAATAGTCTCTCGTTAGAGCAATAAACGTTTAAAGTGGACTAACTCACAACGGATTTTGTTATTAACTGCTCATTACAAACTACGTCAGAGCAGTAGCTCTTACCCTTTGGACGCATTAGGAATCACAAAGAGATGCCACAGATGGTGACATACACCTGTACTCCAAGCACTCCGGAGGTTGAGCTGAGAGGACTGAGAGTTCAAAGCCAGCCTAGCGTGTCAGAGCTTCAGATTTCAATAGCTCTGGAATGGAACCTGGACTTGCATTGCTCACATGTTCCCAAGGGATACTGACATTGCTGGTCCAGGGACTAACCCGGAAAAGTGCTGGTGTGGAGGGAGGAAAGAGACCTAACCTGCGGATGTCTGCTGGCTTAATGTCTGTAAGCCTCGGCTCATAGTGAATGGGGACACGGACTCAATAAACCCTGCAGGTACACTAAAACTCTGTAAAGAAAATATTGTTATTTTCTTCTTTGAGGGGTGTGAGTGTGTATTTCTGTGTGTCTATGCATGTCTCTCTGTATGTGCATATGGAAGCCGAACTCCACTTTGAATATCAGTCTTTAAGAACTGTTCACCTTGTATTTTGAGACAAAATCTCTCATTGGACTAGGAAAGTCACTGTTTAAGCTATGCTGGCCAGCCAGCAAGGCCCAAGGATGCACTTGTGATGACAAGCATGAGCCAGCATATTCAGTTTCTTACCTGAAGAGTGGAGACTGAAGTCAGGATCTCATGCTGACAGTGGCTAAGCCATCACCCCAAACCCTTTCTTCTGTTTACTTCTCCCTTTCCCATATTCCCCACTCCTCCCCTTTTCTTTCTGGAAACACCAGAGGCCAGAGATTCTCTCTTTTTTGAAGTATCCAGAAATGCTGAAATCCCTACTGCCTTTTACCAATTCTAGGAGATGGGCACATCAGTGTAGAAATTGGCAGGATCTGACTCAAGATCTTAGCTCTGTCACTGAGCAGCGTGAGAAACAGAGTATGGGACCTGTGCTGGGCAGTTTGTTGTCCACTTGACACAAAGTAGAATCCCCTGGGAAGAGGACTTCAATTGAGAAAACGCTTTTACAAGATGAGTCAAGTCTATGGCGCATTTTCTTGATTAATGATTGGTGTGGGAGGACCCAACCCACTGTGGGCAGTGCCACCTCTGGGCATGTGGTCTGGGCAAGCTTGTAAGGATCATTAACTTACTGGCTTGAGGAGAAAACCAGTAAGCATTATTCCTCTCTGGTCTGAGCTTCACTTCTTACTTTCAGGTTCCTGCCTTGAGTGTCTTTGCCTTGTTCTTTATGGTCTTTATGGACTATAAACTGTGAGATTAGACAAACCCTTTCCTCCCCTGAGTTATTTATTTATTTATTTGGTTATGGTGCTTATCTTAGTAACAGAAAACAAACTAATACAGGACTTGAACTCACAAACATGCAGTGTCCCACCCCTAAGATGGCCACCAAGACTGGAACACCTCCCACGATGATTAAGGGTCCTACAGGAAATGGGGAATTCAGATGCCTGGGCAGGTTTGGAATGGAGGGAGAATTGATCTGCTGTGACTAAAGTGTTCATGGGAATCCTGAGATATTCACATGGGAATCAAACCACGCCCTGCAGAGAACGAATAACCCAAACAACCCAGGAAAAGAACAGAACTCCCTATCGCTCCAGAACAATATCTGAATGACCGTCGTTGGCAGCTGTGTGTGGATGCCATGCTGCCCAGGGAAGACAGAGAGCAGCTGGCTGCTCACCGTGGGGAAGCCCCAGCTGACCCAGCATCCTGGTCGTCTGCAGTCATAGTTGTGAGGCAGGCCTAGTGCCAGGGCCTAGAGGCAGAAGAACAGTTGGAGGAGGCAGGAAGGGAGGGGGAAGGAGGAGAGCGCCAAGGAGACTTTGCAATTATCTCCCTGAGACTGTTTAGAATGTAATGTTCCTCTCCACCCCCTTCCTTTTCACATTGTAATTTTCTTCACAGAAAGAACACAAAGGAGAACATATTCCAGGCTGCGGAGCTCTGCTGTTAACTCTGACAGTCCAGACATGGGGACAGCTAAGGAAAAGACACAGGCATTCTTTTTTTCTTCTTCTTCCCCCCAGAGAGATCTCAGAGATTGAAGCTAAGAAATCCAGTTATGTTTGAACATCGTATTACCTGCCCACTTAATGGTTTGGATACGATCTGTCCTTGATGCTCAGCAAGTTTCACTGTCTGTTATTCTTGCTGGGGGTTTAGGGAAAGTCTGCCTCTGCCATAATGTTCACCTCTAATCCCCACCCAAGTGAGAGTCTGCAGTCAGTCCTGGTTGCTGTTTGCTCTATTTGGATTTGAAGCAGGGTTTAAAGATCCATGTTTTCTTCGCACCCGTGTCTTGGAAGTAGGGTCGACTATGGACTTGTGGGTCCTTCTCAACTGCCAGGTGGCCATTGGATGAGCACAAGACAAAGCTGGAAGAGGCACTGAGGAGCAAACAGCCTTGGCTGTCTACCTCTGCGTGTCCCCAAATAATTTACTTTATCATTTATTTGCATGTGTGTGTGTCTTCAGAGGGTGTTAGATTCTCTGGAACTGGAGTTAAAGGCCTTTGTGAGCTGCCCTATGTGAGTGCTGGGAACTGATCCCAGGTCCTCTGAAAGAGCAGTCAGCACTCCAAACCTCTGAGCCATCTCTTCAGTCACGCGACCTTCCTCCATGCTCTTGTCCTGTTCTCTTTTGTGTTCTCTCAACAGCCACTCTACCTCGAGTCACCTATCCCCCACCCTCTGCCATGTTTCCCTTTTGTTTGGAGACAGGTGGACATCACAGTTCCAGTCTAGCTGAGAATGACCTTGAATTTCTGATCTTGCTGTCTCTACTGCTCAGTGCTGGAATTACAGGTGTGTGCCACCACACTCAGTGTGTGCTATTTTTAGAGCTGGGATTCAGAGCTTGGTGTATGCTAGGCAAATCTTCTACCTACTGAGCTACATCCCCATTCAGCTTGTGTTTAGCACATCACCACGTACCCGCAAGAAAGATGGTATAGTTTCTGTAGAATATGCAAGAAGGATCAGAACATTCATTAAGTGTTATTAAGCAAATTAAGTGCTCTCCTTTTAATTCATTTCTGTCCAGGGGACTCCATCGTCACTGAAAAGTCATGTCACCCTGACTGAGATGTCCTAGACTCCCCAGTCCCTAGCTGAAGCATGACCAGATACATTAGAAGCTAATCTACCCAGACCTGAGCTCAGCACACATCACAGTGGTTCATTCAACCCCGATTTGAGAGAAATAAGAAGTGTGTGTTTTTTAAAAAAAAAACTATTATCACCCACGGATCACGTGCTATGGGTCAGAAATTTGCAAATGCAGAATCATCAATTATCACTGAAACATTATCCTGGCTTTTGAAGGCATCATGAGAAAATGAGATTAATGGGAAGGTGCTACAATGTTTACTGTGCAGGCGATACCAACTTAGATGAGAAGAAAGCATTACAGTTTGTGTGAACAGATCCCGTGATGCTATATCTGTCTCTAGAGAAGAATCCCAGAACATGAACACCTGTAAGTGTGGGTTCTAAGAAAGGTCACCAGACACCGGGAACATAGAAAGACTACTTTCTTTTCTATCCTTCAGTGTTAACCCCCTAAATCACCAAAATAAAAGCAGTATTTTTAGGATGTATTAGGCAAAGTATACAGTATGAAAAATGTCTTGTCATAGATGAACAGAGTTTATTTGGAGAGATGACACATACATATCCAGAATCTCAATAACAGTTTAAAAGCAGTGGCAATGCTTGCTCTTTAGCTAAAATACAATTGCAGTTAGATATTTCCCTCATGAGACAAAGGTCCTGAGCACTAGACTAACTCCTTAAGCCAGTGGCCCCATCTTCCTCCCAGCTGTGCTCCAGTATGAGGAGGAGACCTGAAAGATATTAGAAGCTCAGTAGATGAGTAATTAAATGAATGAATGAAGGACCCAGAGAATTAGGTAAATATCTGATAATACTTTAAGACCACCATTTCCAAAGGCTATTTCTTTGCTGAACTTCGAGAAGTAAAATCAGAACATTTCACATCTATAAAGGGGGTAAGAACTGATATTTATCAAACCTTACCACGTTCCCAGTGCCATGCTAGCGCTGTTATGTTCTTAACGACACGGAATTCTTTCAGTGACCCCAGGAGGCAGATTTTGTTGCTGACATTGATAGATCTAAGTACCTGGACTCAGAGAAGTTAAGTAGTTAGCTGAAGATTGCACAGTGAGAATGTGGAACAGAGTTTTCTCTTAAATATCACCTGGAGCAATACCTTCTCCAGTGCTTCTTCATGTTGCCTATTCCTTTGGTGAAGATTTGAAAAGACTTGTAGTGAAAAGGGGAGGAGAAAAATCACCGTGTAGAAGAGGACTCATTCACTTTTCAACCAGGACAGTTAGAGTCACAGAGTTTATAGAGTCCCAGCGGGATAGATTAGCATGCGGGGGCTGTAATGACAGGGTCTGTGAACATTCCTAGATTGAAGAGTCTGTGCCTGTCTTCCTGCTTCACCAACTCTACTTGCCTCTGATTTAATTATATGCTCAGGGTACACATGCCTCTGGAATTGCAGGCCATGTCTTGCTTCCCAGGAAAGACTATTGGTTAGATGACACTCAGCTCTTGGAATGTAAGGGCTGCTGTGTGTGTGTGTGTGTGTGTGTGTGTGTGTGTGTGTGTGTGTGTGTTATTGGCTTGGCTTGTAGCTGGGTGGATGGGTTTGAATCATTGTCAGTTAAGGTTCACTAATTCCTTCATTCAAACACATCCGTTAGTTACGCTTTTGATGTGAAGATCACGGAGTAGTTCAACCGAAAGAGAGCCAATGTATGTGCCCACTCTGCAGGACACAGTCCTTAGCTCAAAAATCTCTATAAAATCCAATGCCAGCAAGGTTCAAGGGAAGGAATCAGTTTGGACATTCAGAGATTATCTCTCATATCTTGAGCTGAAAGAGTTTAGAACTGGAGTTGTCGGGAACTCTTTTATTGGGTGTGCTGAAACCAGAGTTTCACTGACAAAAGAATACAGCGTCGAGGTGCAGAGAGGAACACATGAGCACGAAGCACAGCAGCCCTTGCACACTGGCCCTCTACAACTTTGCTAAGCCTCTCTGCACACAGCACTGGAGCTGGGAGCGGGACATAAACACAAAGTAGGGATTTCCCATTTTCTTTCCTTGACCATAGGCCCTCTCTTCAACTTCAGGCTGATGTCATGGATATAGAAAGAACTGGAAGCAGAATTGGGAGTTTGGATCCTAGACATACTGTTGATTTCTTTAAAAATCTAACTACCAGTTCTGCTCTGGTTCTGAGTACTTGAACAAGAAACTCTGATTCGAAGTGGGGGCATGGAGTTTCCCTAGCCGAATGCATGAGCCTTTGGCAAACTAATTGCCCTTTCTGAATCCTTATTTCCTAGTTGCAGAATAGGAAATGTGAAAATAAAATGGGAAAGGCCTTTGGAAATGTGAAGAGTGTGCTCTCATGTTCTCTGCCAGCAAGGATAGATCTTACTTTCCAACGTCTCATTAAAGCATTAGTGTCTAATGACCGCAGAGCTGATACATTTTCGTTTTGTAGTCTAGCCTGCAATGCCTCAAGATGTAGAGTCTATCTTTCTCTGCCATGAGAAGCTACAAGCTAGAGGTTCCCTGGGGAAATTTTAGCCATACGTTATCAGTTAACTATTACTTCATAACAAACCACAACAACACTGACACTTAAAAAGTAATTATTATTTTTCTTGAGTCTACAGGGGAGCTGGGCAGTTCTGCTAATCCTGGGCTGGATCTAACTGGTCTTGTCAGTTCTCTCTGCCAGTTGCCAGCTGGTGAAACTGAAAGACAGTGGATATTGGGGAGCCTCAGAAAGGATTTATCCTGTTCTTCCCCACATTAGCCTATGCTTATACTCATGTTTCCAAGTGACTTAAGTGTTGCTCAAGCCTCTTAAGGCCTCATTGAAGAACTGATCACTTCTCCCATATTTTCTTTCGCAAGCAAGATCTACAGACAGAGCAGATGCAAGACTGGGGATGTGGGCTTCGTCTTTTGATGGTCAGAGTTCAATATCATATTGCCAGAAGCAGAATAATAACTGGAGAAAGATACCATCACCCTATCTACTACCCTTTAAGCAAAGATGGAAAAGTAATTGAACTCAGATGATGAAAACTCTAGACGGCCCCTCTTTGCTTAGCTCTTTATCTGATCCCTGTTTGTTTTTTGTTTGTTTGTTTGTTTTCCCCCTGTTACTGCCCCAAGAAAACTTTCCTAATCTCTGCTGCCTAGACATTTAGGGGAGCTTGAAACTGACCTTTGTCCATACAAACCAAGTTAAAGATGTTTATTTCACAGTTCACAGTTCTTCAATCCTGTATCAAGGTCAGTGGGAAAGTAGTAATGTTCTAAGAAAATAGATCTTCCATCCTGGAAGTCAACCCACTAAATCAATCCAGTTCCACATATTGCTACCTGTTCGGCAGACTGATAGATGTGCCTTCTTTTACCAAGTCCTTCTCCTTTGCTTCACTAAGATTACTAGAATACAGTTTTTCCTGTTGTCAAAATAATGACCCCATTTCTTAACCGGATATTCAGAGCTTTCAAGAATTGCTTCTAACTTCTCTCTCCCAGCTTCTGGCTGTTCCTGTGGGATGCTATCCAAACACTTACTACAGAAGAATCTTCAGTGTTTCCTACAATCCCCTAGCTCTGTTTCACGATGAGTTGTATTTCTCTCTGTGCACTTCCCACTCTACTCTCAATGTTGCAGTCGCCTGAGTCCAATCAATAGATCGATAGATCAATAGCCTCCTCCACACTTTTTCTTCTTCCTTCCTGCATCTAGTTCATTTCTTCTCCTTCTCCACATCACGGTCTGCCACTCTCAAATATCCCTATGCTTCCTTTCCTTGGGAGAGTCCAGGCTGTCCATAGTTGGTCACAGTTGTTTTGTCGAGTAACTGGGCTGCTGTTTTCTTGTAGCAAGTGTTATGTCAAGACAATTGTTCTAACTTGAATCTTTCTTTTCCTCTGCCTCCTTTTGAGCCCTGCCTCCACTGTCGGAACCAGGGAGAGTTGGACCACTTTCCTGGCTCTGTAGCCAGCCTGGTAAGCTGCACTTGAGTTCAGAGTTGGGATGCTCTTAAGGCCTTGAACTTGGCAATGCTTAGTGACCTAAAAAAAAAAAAAAAAAAAAAAAAGTCACCCTCTTAAAAAAAGGCCATTGACTCATTGTAATTCTTCCTCTGGCCACTCTTCTGAGGCTTGAACTTCCATGGCCTGTCTGCTTATATTTTTAGAGACTTGCAAACTTCTTTGGGTTATTATAATAGTTATGAATGGTCTCTGGAAACCAAGGTCCCTGATTATAATTCAAGTTGTTCAGATGAGGATTCTCCAAGCTCTCATGTTTGAACCCCTGAGTTTTAAATGATTTGCTCTAAAATTTGTGTAGGAGAGTCATCTGAGGTCTTTGGAAGCCTGAGAATTCCTAGGTGTCGTCCCCAAGTTTTCTGGATTCTTATACCCAGGCAGGAACTCAGCCTACATAAACTTCTCAGATTCCCAGGGGATCTGGTTATGATCAAATGCTGAACTGGGAAGATCTGCTGCAGAGTTATAAGCAGTGGGCAATGACGAAACATGTTTGTTATAGGCTGGCAGCTGATGTGATAACAAAGTCACCAGCATGGTCTCCGAACCCTGGCTCCTTTCTTCATGTTTTTCCTCTGGTCAAGGGCATTCTGTAACCCCGTCTGGCCTTTTTCAGATCACAACTACACTCTTCCTCATTCCATCTTCTCCCAGTCTCCTTCTTTCCATCATCCCCATCCTCTTAGGCTTGCTCGATTCATATTGCTGCCGAAATCTGGTATTAGGGTTTGAGCGGGACGCCTGCTATTTATCCCAGTCTTTGATGTCATTGTTTCTTCCGGTGACATTGTTCCTCTCCACTGCCTTGCATCTTGTCTCGCTTTTTTTACTAAGAATCGCCAGCATCTTATGGTGTACCTTCTGTCTGCCAGGCTCTGCTACATGTAGGTTGATTTAATCATCAGGTCAGTCCCAGGATAACAGTCTCATCACTCCCACTGACAACAAGGCTTCTGCGATTTTCCCACAGTCACATGGCTGACAAACCAACTTGAAGTCCCATGAAATGGAACTGTTGTATCGAAGGTACCATAGACCTTATGTAATAACTGCAAACACATTATATTAGTTTTACAAAGCAATGGGATTCTGTGTATTTTCATACATGTGTATTGCATGCCTTGATCATGTTTATTCTCTACTATTGTCTCCTTTTTCTCTTCCACATTGCTCTTCTTACTTCCCTTTCTACTTTCATATCTACAACTTAGATGTCTCATATATACATAAATGTATACACATAATCGAGATTCTACATATGAGAGGAAATCATGGGTATTTGAATGTCATTTATTTTGGTCAGTGTGATGGTCTCCAGTTGCTTCCATTTTCATGCAAATGACATGATCTCACATTTATGAATGGAGAAAATTCTATTGTGCACATGCTACATAATTTTCTTATGTACTTTGTCATTATGGATATGCAGGTTGGTCTGTGGCGTGCTGACTTAGAGTCCTGTCGTTAGATGCTCAACAGAGGAACAGCTGGATGTGAAATCAAGTCATGAGGCACCTCCATTCTTATTTCGTAGTGTCCATTAATCTCAGCAGTATACGAGAGTTCCTCTCTTCACCTCATTACCCCCAGTCTTTGTCCTTTGTTTTCTTGGTGGCAGCCATTCTTCTGTGGGTGAAAGGGGATCATAACATCATTTGATTTGTAGTTTCCGGAGAGCTAAGGATGTTGAACATTTTGCTGTGTATTTATTGGCCACTTTCACTTTCGACAAGAACTGTCTGTGCAAAGCCTATGTAATTCACACTCTTCCTGGGAGGTGACAACCAAACAGCATCTCCCGAATTAAGATGGGAGCTGCCCCACACTGAGCTGGGGTTGACTGGACAGGTGGACCTGCAGGCTAACTGTGGGGATTAGGGACGATGCGCTTGTAACACACTGGGCCCAGTGACTGGCACAATCTGACCGCTTCACTTCAACTGCTGTTCAGACACCATTCACCTGGGACCCTTTGCAAAGTATTTTCCGGTGGGAGTGCTGAAATTCCTGTGGCTTTTGAGGAATGATGGAATTCAATTGTCAGAATAAACTTTCTGGCATCAAAGCACAACTTATCCTCTTCCTGTGCGTCAGAGACAGCACTCAAGGATAAAGATATTAAAAGCCATTCTTTCGGCTGCAGCATTTCTTTCTTTCTTTCTTTCTTTTTTTTTATCTGCTCTTCAAAGAGGGATCTCGAGACAGTTACAACCATGGAAACAGAATGCGGCAGGTGTGGCTGTGCTCTGGATTAGAGGCTCATTTTCCCCAGTGGGAAGGAGAAAAGCTTGGGTTGGGGAAGATGAATGGACGTGAGCTGGGGCTACTTCGTCACGGTCTGCAAAGAGCGCATTCTCCCAGCCTCCATCCATCAGGCCCTCCTATTGTGAGTGATTTGCAGCCCTTTATGTCACTGGAGAGAAACTTCTCATCTACTTGGGTGACCCAAGCGTGTGACGCAGCGACTAGCAGGAACGGGCCCACAATTAAGAGTAGACTTAGTAGTTTCTTTGATTCTTGGAGTGGACTGGCAAGGCTGGGTGGTAGGAGCATTCCAGAGGAAGTGTTCTCTTGCCTGTGCCCTCCGTTTGGTTGGTTCGGTCAAGTGTGGAGAAAGCCATTACATGTGGCCTCTCAGAAGTGAAGCAAACAAGTGAGCCTGGGAGATAATGTGTGGCTTCTCTGACAGGCTAGCCTGGTGGTGTGAACGAAGGTCTGCCTCCAGTCAGGTTGTGACTCAGGCAAACCACTTACTCCCTTGGTTTGCCCCAAACTGTCAACTGAAAAGGAGCCTGCATACTAGATAATACCCTGAAAAGGATCAAGAAGAGTTTAGGTAAATATCTGGAGGTAAGCATGTAAGTATCTCTAGTGGACAAGAGCCGGGGTCGGAATCCATTCACATGTACACACAGTGGCGTGAGCACCAGGTATCAGTTTCTTCAAGACAGCTCAACAGTTTGATTGACAGCTTTCCGGGTTTGGGGAGGGCAGCTTAGCCTGTGACGTTCTACCTGTAAGGAAACCAGAACCAGGCTGTTTGAGGCCTAGCATTACTTGTTTCTAGAACTGCCTGTAGGCCTTCTGATATTACATTGGGGGCTTTCTCCATGACACACTTTAAAGAAGAAAGTAGAGCCAATTGCATCCTTCTAAAGATACCACTAGAATTGTTCTATGCAAAGTCTGAAGCAGGGCAGATTATTGCATATAGACAACTAAATAAAAGATTCCCGAATAGTGGCAAGTATAGGATATTGTAGAATTGAGACATTGCTTGCCAGGACTGAGTCTCATGTCAGCTGGCTCCAGGAACTCCTGGGCTCCTCCTCTTTCCCAGCCTCTTACTGCAAACAGGCCATTCTGATGACCAAAGGGCTGTGTCCTAGTGATGACAGCATTGCCCCTGGGCATCAGGGCCAGTTATTAAATGTGTTTGCCTTTCCCTTCATTCATCCCTGAAACCCAGCAAGGGAATTGCACAGACAGAATAGCATTTGAGCTTCTTTCAGAGAACTGTTTCTGATTTATAGTTTTCCAAATCTAGAATTTAGTAGAAACTGAGTTGTACTGTGTGTCCCTCTCTTGTATAAAGTAATCTCATTCAATATAAGACTTTGAGATTCAATACCTATGCATGTTGGTGGCTGCTTAATTGCCATAAGCATTAAAATTGCTGCTAGGATGGGAGAAAAAAAATATAGATCAAATGCTTAAATACAATACCTAGTATATAGCAGACAAGCTATATTATATATATATAATTAATTAATATATATAATGGTTAAATGTATGGCTAAATATATAAAATATAAATTTTATATCTTCATACTTGATTATATGGAACGTAGTAGCAATCAACTATCCAAGAGAACTGTGTATTTTGCTGTTTCTTCTGAGAAGCTGGCCCTGGGCTATTAATTCTATGGTTCAGAGCTCCTTGGAATGATTCCTTGGTTTGTCTCTGTACTGCTCCCACCCCTTGGAAAGCATAAGTCTGTCCACTGTAACCTTTTGAGTAGTACACCCATTGCTGTTACTCTTTATCCACCCTGGTGCTTTTTAATATGCTAAATGGGAGGAGTTTAACCACACCTTTATCAGTACCAGGCCAATGACCCAAGCTCTACCTGCATAAGAGTGAATTGCTAAGGACCTGGCAAATACCTCCAGATTGACAGGCCAGCTGGCTGTGGGGCACTTGCACTGCTCATGCTCATGTCTGGGTAGAGCGCCAAGGGTCCCAAGTGCGCACTTTGGTTCTGTTGTAAATCTCTTTCTTGGAGTGGTTTGCGTCGGGTTTATGATGTCAGTTGGTTGTCAACACAACTGTGTGTGTATGACACCTTTTGTAATGTCCGTTTTACAAGTGAGCAGACTCAGACTGAGGGAGGGGGTCAGTAAACAGTAAAACCTGGACTGGAACCCAGACCTGTCTGATCCCTAAGTCCCAGGCTCTGTCCTCAGAAGATGACCTGCATGTTAGAGACAGAAAGGAAGAAAGAGGAACAGTGGATGGAGCTACTAATATGGACAGGTACCAAGATACAATAAATGGCTCTTACAGTAGGCATATAGTTACCATTTTCTCATTCAAAATTTCTTCTAGTGCTAATACAGCAGTACAATAAGAAAGAAAAAGATGGCTAAGGTCATTCTATAGGTCAATAAACAAGGATCCGAAATACAACTTAGTAGTCTGCAGGTGTGTTAGTAGCATGAGAATGGAGAACTTGAGCAGAGATATTATTATTATTATTATTACAGTAAAGGCCTTTGGAGTGTCCAGGCAACAATATTTTACATTTAGACGGCTGTTTGTGGAAGGTTTTCTCTGGGTCAGGTACCAGATCTGTCAACCACATCTTCAGGGCGCTGATCAGGTGAGCCTCCCCACGCATGAGTGAGGCTGTTCTCCTTGAAGAACACTCAAGAGCCTGATCGTTCCCTTCCTTTATTCTAACGGTGTTTTGTTTAGTTTTCACGTTCTCGCAAGCTGAGGCCTTTGTCTGTCCTTGGGAGGTAGGAGTCCGGTAGGAAACATGTAAGGAAAGTTGGTTTAAGTTGACCCATTGGTCCCACTCACATTCCCAAGATGAGGTACTTACCTGGGCAGACTAGAGTCCTGAAAGGGAGACCTTTCAAGGATGACCAGCGCAGGGTGACTGTCCTCAACTTGGTTGCAAAGCATGACTCACCTCCTTTGCTTAAAAATATAACACTGCAATCTATAGGTGGACCCAGAGGAGAAGCAGAAATGGCAAGAGGTAACGGGAGTCCACATTTTTGTAGAATCTCACCATCTTTCTCTGGAGAAGGAACACTCACCACACCAGGCTTCTGTGTGACAGACAGTGTGATCAGCTCAGGCCAGTTTGGTCATTTCCTGGACATAGCTCCCAAAGTCCCATGTCCCAGGCAAGCTCTCCAAACAAGACAGACTAGGATAGTTGGTTATGAGTACACTATTTCCATGGCTATATTATTCTGGTTACTCCTAGGGAATCTGAGATTTCATTTCTACTACAAAAATGATTCATTTATTTGCTCGTTCATTCATTCATTCATTCACTCATTCATATTCATTCATTCATTCATTCATTCATTCATTCAGAGAGACTTTTCAATAGGCTTGTCTGACCTCAAATTGCCATGTAGCTGAGGATGGCACTGAACTTCTGCTCCTTCTATCCCTATGTTCCCAGTGCAGTGATTACAGGCATGTGCCACTATACCTGGTTTATATATGGTGCTGGAGATCAAACACAGACTTCTGTGCTAGACAAGCAATCTACCCGCTGTGTATATATATATATATATATATATATATATATATATATCCATCCAACCCATGATTTGGCAACTGTCATACCCATTTTCTAAATGGGAGATGGGCAAAGAGGGGTTAACTATGTGCCTGGGGAATAGCAGCAACTAAGCAGTGAAGAAATAAATATGGAGTTTAGCTTGCACTGATTCGTAGGCCTTCTGACACAATAACCCTTAAACTAGTTGAAAGGTAAGAATCGCAGGTGTGGCCAGGAGGGAGCGGGATTGCATCCATCTGCTGCAAAGAGCCTCCAGCAAGACTGCTTTCTAATCTTTGCCCTTTTTTTTTCCTGTTTCTTTTACCCCTGAGGGCCTTTGTGGCTTTCTGAGCCAGGAGCACAGCAGCAGGGCAGGGATTCAGTGAAGGGCATCACTAGGACATCTGGAGACAAAAGAAGTGTGATCTTTACCCTGGGCTCAGGAGCAGAGGACTCGGCCTATCATAAGTTAGTGCTGGAGAAACCAGCAGGGGCCATGCCCAGGTTACCATCTTCCCTGTTAGAGAGATGGTAACCTGTCAAAGACAAGAGTCTCCTTTCAATTTTATCTGACCCAATAGCCCAGGTAGCAGGAGATGCACACAGGAGTGTCCCCTGTCCTGAGAATACTCTTCCCTCCATTTTGTTCTGAGTCTAGTAAGACAGCATTCTTAAGTATATTGCTAAAACCTTGTCTCCTCACTCTCTCCTCCATGTTTTTCTGGAACTGATTGTGTGTTAGGGCTTGGAGTTGAAGGTGAGGAAACACTGGCCTTTCCCATAATGAAGGTCAATTCATTGAAAAGATCGGCAATAAGCCACCCCAGTTTGCGAGTTTTCTCATACTTGAGTTCTCATGGCGTTAAGATCTTGGTGAAGCTGCTCTAAACATTCTTTGAAGCTTAGACTTTTGATCAGCAAAACAGGGTTGGCAATCAGACTTTACACTTGCTGTGAAGAACAGGCGCAATGACATCCACCTAGTGCTCTGGCCAGTGTCTGTCGGTGGCTTTTTGCTTGAGCGCCATATCAAGGTAAATGGTTGGTCAAGCTTGCTCATTACTCCAAGCACCAATCATCCTTCTGCAAAATGCACATTCAAACAGTACATCATAAAAGTGTCAAGAAAATGAGACCGGAGACTGCACATAAAGTACACTGGCATTACATCACATACAGTAATAACTGACTGTGTGATTGTTACTATCAACCATACCCGTAACAGCTGCTACTACATCTGTGAGCAAAACAAAGACACTCTAGGAAGGAATTCCAGGACAGAGGCTGGAAAGGCATTGCAAGGAGGGAGGGAGCAGGTGTCGGAGAAGTTGGAGAAGTTACCGTGCTGGTGAAGGACACCACATAGAGCTGGCACAAGGGGCTGTTGGGCTTCAGAATGAATCATAATTCAGGGTGTGCTACTAGGGATCTGGATGGTCTTTGGACAGTCCGGTAGCATCTCTGAGCCTCTTGGCTAGTCACAGAGAGACAAGGTTGCTTTTCACCTTAAGTATCAACCTAAGGATGAAATAACTTAACTCCTGTAATTGCTTAGCCAGGCAGGAGACCCTCAAAAGGTGGTGCCTAATTATGGTGATTTTGTTGAAATTAGGGGATATGATGAAGAATGGGAGGCACCAAAGGAAGGGTGATTCTGCTGGGAAGGTAAACTGTGATCAAAATGGGTGGAGAAGTCGGTTACAATTTAAAATACGGTGTCTAGGGGAAGCTCAGGTCTGTGGTCCCAAGGATCTGTTTCCAAGTGACAGCATTCCCACCACCCTCTGAGCCCTAGCATCTACCCCCACCACAAGATACATGCAATGTCTCATCAGCTTGTGAGTGGAAGAGATAGTGAACTCCAGACTAGGGAGACTAAGGAAGGAGAGGGAAAGGAAAGGCAAACGTGGAGGAGGAAGAAGACAGGGTAGGATATGGGGGAGGGGAGAAGAGAAGTATGGGTGGAATGAAAAGTCAATAGGGAAGGGGAGAGGAAAGAGAACAGAGGAGAGAAGGGAAGAGGAGGCACAAAGAGGAGAGGACAGAAAAGGAGAGGAGAAGGGAAATAGGGAGGGGAGGTAAAGAGGAGACAGAGGAGGGAAGAGGGGAGGGTGAAAAGCAGAGGAGAAGACAGGGTAACAAAGAGGAGGGAAGTGGAAAAAGAGCGGCCAGAAGACAGTGCAAAGCAGGGAAGTGGAAGAGGAGAGGAGGGGAAGAAAAGAGAGGAGAGGGAAGGACTTTATGCAGCACAGTTACCAGTTACTTCATTCTTCGGGTGCTGGCCCATCCCTCTGAAATAACTCCTAAGGGTAAAGCTGGCTCATGTGTCTCTGGATGTTAAAATTAGAGTGGAGAAGATTAAATGCTCCCAAGAAGCTGACCAGCCTCACATTTTTCTCTTCCCTCTCTTTTTATAACTGTGACCACAGTAGTAATTCAATTGGAAACATATCCCATCCCTGATTGCTCCAACATTGGCACTAGATCATTCCTGAGGCTTGAGTCTTCCTTTTTTCTGTCTTTCATTTTTATTATTATTAAATGCACACTGCTGTTATTTTCTGCCGGAGCTAAAAATACATCTGAGTGTGCAGCAAGACCTCAGCCTGGGCCTCCTTCCCCTGTTCTTGAGGAGGCCAGGACCAGGCTGAACCAGAAGCCTGATAGGCCTTCCAGCCAGAGTCTTCCAACTTAAGCAGCGCATTGATTTCATGGAAGAAAGGCCCAGATCCTCATAGAACTCCCGAAGTGGGGATCCTGGCTGAATGGACAGATCAGAACCATAGGAGCATCCTGCCTATGCTCATTCACTGCCAACATTTCCTTCCTGGGGTAACTCACCCTTCTGCAATATTTATGTCCCTTCCAGAACCTTCGTCCTTGCAGGTGCTCTTGCAGAGCCTGCTCTTCTTGCCTCTCTCTTGTCTGCTTGTTTTTGCCTAAGCCCTGAGTCATTTTCTGAGTCCCTGGACTGATAGAGATGCTCAGGGTCCCTCCACTCATGCATGCCACTGGCCTGGATCTGTCTGCCCACAGGACCCAACTACACCACGATATTCTAAAGATAGACACAGTGCCTCAGTACCTATTATATTCCAAGCTCCTACCACAGTGCTCGGCTCAACATGTTTGGAGCTTGACTGGGTGAATTGAAGCATCAACAACACATAGCTCTGTTCTCGGGTGCTCTCAGGAGCGACTCTGCATTGACAGGACCCCAGGAGTGAGGGTTCTCTGGAGACCCCGCCCTAGGCTCTTAGCATGTATCATCTCAGGGCTGGCCTTGAGATATAAGATGGTCAATAAATAATTCTATCAGTGCTTGGCAGCTTCCTGATCCCTTTGGTAGCTCGTTTCTCCATTGTCCTTTTACTTCCCCAATAGCTACTTTCCTGCATCCTTCTTGGACTCATGGTTCTTCCATAAGCCTCAAGTACCATATAGAATCACCAACATCACAGTTATCTACCTCTATGGCCCCTTATTATTTACTCAAACACTGTGGAGTGCTTACCATGTATTTGAAATATTGCAAGTTAGAGAAAGCCGGAGACGTCTGTACTTGGGAAGCATGCTTTACAGGGCCTCATATCTGCTGAGAGGAGAACACAAAGGCCTATAGCTGCATATCACTGAGCACGCAGCTCCATCACTGCTGATCAATAACCCGTTTCATCTTTGCATTCTCCGTGTAGCTCTGCCAAGTCCCAAACCGATGTTCAACATGCAGAAAAGAAATGCTCTCTTGAGTGAATGAATGAGAGCGAACCCACCTTAAATATCAATGTTTCTGTAAGAGCATCTTAAAAATCCCTCAAAGTCTGCTTTACTGACTAGTTGGTCCCTGCATTCTTTTAACTGAGTGTCACTTCTGTGCCTGAACATGTCTGAGGCATGTGATAGACATGTGTCTTGGTCTAGCACAGGTTATTATGATTATGTATCTCCTGTTTTCTGCCCTCCAAGGCTCCTTGTTCAATGCTTCTCTGTACCTTATGACTTCAAATACTTGATAGATGCTCATCATAAAAGTTACCTAAAGAAGAACCCTACTTTTATTTTTTAATATTTATTTTTATTTTATGTATATGAATCTTTTGCTTGCATGTATATGTGTGTACCATGCTCATGCATGCAGTGTGCATGGAGGCTGGAAGAGGGTGCCAGAGCTGTTGGCACTGGAGTTACACATACTTGTGAGCTGCCATGTAGGTGCTGGGAATCAAAGACACACTCTCTGGAAGAGTGGCCAGTGCTCTTACCTGCTGAGCCACCTTCCAGTCTCAAGAACCACACCGCACAAAAAGGTTTCATTTGTTTATTACTCCTGTGTGGGTTTATGTGTGTGGCTACAAATGCACATCTTCCACGGTGGGTGTGTGAATGTCAAAGGCCATGTTTCAGCAGCCAATTCTCTCTTCTCCACTCTGGCTTCTAGAGACAGAGCTCTTAACCAGACCAATGACTCATTGCGATGAACATTTGTTGGTAAAGCTGATTGGACAAAAGGATATACTATGTTACACCCCATACCCAATGCTGCCAGGATGAATAAAGAGGCTTTGGAGAGGTGGGAAACATGGAGAATCTAAGATGGTTTTGTTTGTTTGTTTGCTATGGTTTGTTTTGTTTTGGGGATTTCTGCAGGGGTGAGGGGAGAATATGAGAGGGGACTGGGAGGTGAACAGAATTGGGTCACATGATGTGAAATCCCCCCCCCAAACAATAAAAATTGTTTTTTTAAAAGAAAGTATATACCAAGACCTTCTAAAGGGCTGTTATTACAGAAGGCTATGCTTTTACCTGAAAGACTTTGTTGAAGTGTTTCAATTGCCTCACAAATTCCTGGTGATATGTTATGATTTGGCTGCTCTCAAGTAAAATGACTGTTAACTTCAGTTGGTGCCTTATAGTCCAACTGAGAATAAAACAGTACCAGAACAAGAATTCTGCTAAAAAAAAAAAAAACTCTGCAGAGAACATAGTGTATCCAACTTTACTCTGAAAGACAAGACAGATTCATTATTTGAGAGTTGGGAAGTTATAAAACCAAAATCAAACCAAAGCCTGATAACTTGAGTCATTAGAGGAAGGGTCCATAATGAGGTAGGACTGACCTTTGACACTCAAGGGCAGGGGACAGGCAGAGGGAAGTAGGTGAAAGTCAGCAGGGACTTTTTGCCAGCCTCCAGTTCTGTGCTCTGGTTTATTTGTTTATTAATTCACTGGGCCTCTCTGAAGTTTGGGTGAATTTGATGCTAGGATATGGCTTGGTATCCAGGATTGGTTGGGAGTAGTCTCAGGTGTCTCACCGCCATGGTAATGTCGCCCTGCATGCAGATAACAGCAATGTCTTGTGTGGGCCAGTGGACTAATCTTTTTTGCCTTCTCACTAACTCCAAGTGAGTTGAACTGAAAAGGAAATCCTTTAAAGGAGTGGACAGAATTGCTTCTTTTTGAGGCCAGGAATAGTAGAAATAGAGCAAACTTTGGTGTCCCCAAGGGGAACCTAATTCTACTCTGGTCTTCAGTTCTTAAAGGGCATAGAGCTGTCTTGATGGTGGGTCCTTCATAATGAGAGTGGGTATCTAACTGTTAGAAGCTAGTGAGCAGAGAGGTCATAGGGGTGAGATAGTCTGACTTCTATTATTTGAGTCTGCCATCTGTTTTTTTTTTTTGTAGACTTTAAACATTTTTTTAATTTATTGTGCATGCATGTTGTATGCAATTTGGGGGCATAACATGCATGCAGACAATAGAGGACAGTTCTGTGGAGTCTGTTGTCTCCTTCCACAGCTAGCTGGGTTCTAGGCATTGAGTTTGGGTGCTCAGTCTGCCAAGTGCTTTTATTCATTGAGCCATCTTGTCTTATTTCTAAAACACTTGCTATAATAAGATGGCATGTGGTAGTTTAGGTATTTGCCTATATTTATGTATATTCTTTATGTATATTAGCCATTATTCTAAAATTGATGCAAAGAGGAGCTCTAGTAAGTTTGAGTATGATTTTTAATAGTTAAAATGATTTTTAGTAAAAGGTGCTCTTATGATAGCATTCATATAACATTTATTATTTAAATAATTTTAAGTATGTAATCAATGGCATTAAGTTTATTTATATTATTGTTCAATCTCTAACCTGAAACTTCACATCACTGCACAGTAACCCTTACTAAAGGGTTCCTGAAGCTGAGTTTTTTTTTTTTTCAAGACAGGGTTTCTCTGTGGTTTTGGAGCCTGTCCTGGAACTAGCTCTTGTAGACCAGGCTGGTCTCGAACTCACAGAGATCCGCTTGCCTCTGCCTCTGCCTCTGCCTCCCGAGTGCTGGGATTAAAGGCGTGCGCCACCACTGCCCGGCTGAAGCTGAGTTTTGAAGGTGACAAGTAGCCAAAACCGTGGCCTTGGAGAAAGTTGAAGTGGCTTTAATCACACAGAGGGTGTGGTGACACTGGAAGTGTGTGCCTCTGGAATAGGATGGTGATTAAGCTGTGTGCGCTGTGGCCAGCTCTGCTGCCCAATACAAACAACAGGACATCACATAATTAAGATGACAGTAAACCATTTTTACCTTGCATACCAATTGTCAAAGCCTCACATTTAGATAAACCTCCCGACTCTTAAACAAGATCAACCCATTGAGTGTTGTTTGGGGCCAGCGTCTCATCATTGGAGACCCAAAGTCATGGGCCTCTATCTCTAGTTAGGCATACAGGTAGATGACCTTTTCGTGTGTGTCAGCTGGAGATTGCCTATGCCAGGACGACATCCTCCAACTTCTCTGCATGGCATGGGCATTTCTTCTTTGCCTAGACTGGAAAAGCCTTTTGCACAGCTTCTGCTCCAGTTCTGGTTCGCTGACTGAAAGACAGAGAGCATCAGTTCAAATATTTGCATGTGGGTTGCTGTGTAAGATTTTCTCTGTATCGTTAAAACTGAAGGAAGCCATCAGACTGTTCATCTGACTCATCTGGAAAGTGAGGGCTCCAGATACAGTGCATGCCAGTGAACGGTCCTGTGCCCCTTCAGGCGTGTGCCATGCCATGGTATCTCTTCCCTCTGCTTGCTGCTTAGCTGATAAACTTTAGTGGGGATGAATGGAAACACTGCATGAGTTTGGCTGGCTGCTGAGACATGTCGGAGGGAAACCTGTGTTCCAGGTCTTTGTGTCCCAGTGACTGGCTCAGCTGTACAACCCTACACGGCTCCACAGGGCTAGATGCTGTGAAGGAGTTAGCCCTGCCTTTCTCTAGCTTTGTTATTAGAAGATGGAAAACCAGTTCGGATGGAAAGAAGAAGGCTTGACATTGGCAGGTTTCAAATATCGTAAACATTTGACCTGCTACAGTTGATAATTATGAATATACAAACAAAGAAAAAAATAATGAAAAATAGCCCCTGTGCTTCATAGCATTCTCTGAAGATGTATTTCATCATCTTACATAAGATAGAGAAATAGCATCTTAAAAACTGGTTTCTTGGGGCTGGAGATATGGCTCAGCGGTTAAGAGCATTGCCTGCTCTTCCAAAGGTCCTGAGTTCAATTCCCAGCAACCACATGGTGGCTCACAACCATCTGAAATGAGATCTGGTGCCCTCTTCTGGCCTGCAGGCAGACACAGACAGAATATTGTATACATAATAAATAAATAAATAAATAAATATTTAAAAAAAAACTGGTTTCTTCAGTCACAGACTAATTAACCAAGACCTACTGAGTAAGTGAAATGTTTTCCTTGTGACATCAACTTCAGTGTAAGTGAACAAGACTTTAAGAGCTCTGACCTTTGTAAATAGTTAACAGTTGGTACTGGTTTTAAACATCACCACCAACATCACGGGGTGGCACTATTATATACCCACTTGCAACTGAGGAAATTTGAAGTTTGATAAGGTTAGGGATGCACCCTAAATCTCAGGCATCTTAGGTATTAGGAACTTAAACACTGGCCTGTCTGATGTCATAGCTGCTGATCTCAGATTCTATTTCATTCTTTGCTTAGATAGGAGCCTGAATCATAGCTATGTATCTATACTGTGAAATACTTCAGATCTGTGAAGGGCCCTTCCATTCTATGAATAAAACAAATCTTCCCCCCACTGTACTGATGAGACATTCTTATGTCTAAATACAGCCTTCTATCATTCTCCAGGTAAAAACCCCTTTGGTTGTCTCTTTATTTTGGGGATATGATTCTGACTTTTCAGCATGGCTGTTAATGTTCCTTCGAGCCCTTCTCCAATGTCACTATCCAGGGCTAAGATCAGAAATGCTGGCTTAGCCTTCACACCCTCTTCTCAACAACCAGCAGGGGATGGGTCAAATAAAGGAAAGCAGGTTCTGGAGTTATTGGAGTTAGTCAGAAGAGAGGGCAGCTATAGATGCCTCTGGGAACTGCCCACAGAGTTTATAAAACAGATGACTCTTATAAAACATCGTTTTCATTCTGTCAGTGATTTGAAATTGATACCTTCCTCCCTACTCCACCCAGGACTCCTTCAGGCGTGGGCCTTCCTTAGGATGATTCTCTATCCTTAGAAATTGTATGCAACCCTTTCCATTACATGGACAGCTGTTATCGAAAAGGGCAAAACTGTTCTCCCTGCTCTGGGTTTTGACTATCTAATAATTTTCCTTCTAAATAACTTTCATATTTTCCTTTAGCTATATATGTACTTGTAAGAGTCTAAGTGTAATAAAATGTTATTTCTGAGTAATATTGTGTGTCTTGAAGTCTAATAAATCTCAAGAAAAGCAATAAGAATAAAAAGTGCCACAGCAAAAATGATTCTGAAAAACAGAAATTTCTGCATATTAGTTACCTTATCTGTAAAACAACAGGGATGGACTAGTCCGTGCCTGAGGCCTTTTTTAACACAGTGTTCTTAGATTCGGTGGGAGTCTAGACTACTCCAGGCATCATCTGTGGGGTATAACTGTCTCAAGGGTATTTTTCTTTTATAGACTCTTTGAGAAATGATGGCACGTGTTTTATTTGTTGTTATGGCTGGAAAGTGTGACAAATAATTCTGGTGACATCCATAGAATTCTCCCTGTGGTGCAAAATACAGATAAGACTCTTATAATATTATCCCTTGATGACTAGTAATCGTGGTGGTCGGGATTCTCTCTAGAGGTCACACAGACAGGGACAGTGTGACCCGTCACTTGTTGTTGACTTGTCTATGGGGATGCTCAGACCTTGGTGCTGCTTCCCCAAATCACTCGAGTCACCCATGTCACAAATATTTGTCGGACACCAACACGTGCCAACCATAATCCAGGAGACTGGAGAAGGATAAAAAAAGGTCATATCTTAGAGGGGGCAGAGCTATGGTCCATGCTGCACACAGGGCCTCAGTACCTGACTGTGCATGGCCTTGATCTATAGAGGAAAATAGGAAAGAGAAAAGTGGGAGGACTATGTTCTTTCAAGTTCCAGTGTCGCCAGCACTCAGAAGCTTCATAGAGGATATGGTACTAAATGGGAGACAAATAGCATGGGATGGTTGAGAGGTAGTGCATGGCTGTGATGGTCTCAGTGACCTGGCCAGAGGCTTGAATGAACCTCATGCTGGTTTAAGAAATCTGGCAAGAGCTAAGAGCTATGATGGCAGAGAAAGGCTTCCCCTGATGCTCCTCATGTCAGATAAGGACAATATTCTTCTGTACATCACTAATAGCTAATACATCCCTAATAAAAATAGTGAATCTTGTCTAGTGGCCTGCATAAAAGACACTGCATAAAACACACTTCATGCTTTGCTCGACTCAGTGGTCTGACAATGCTCCAGAGGAAACAGTGTTATGGACTCAAGGATACAGATGAGAGAATGAAGCCCCGGGGAAGGTAAATGGCCTGCCATCACTATCGTAGGGTAACTGAACAGAGACAGAAATCCCCAATCCAAATCCTGTCTTCAGTCTTAAGTTGGGTTTTTGCATTTTAAACTTTTAAAGGTTAATCAATAAGGCAGAGATAGGGAACAGTGCCACTCGTAAACATACAGCTTAACACATTGTCACGAGCTGTCAGCAAGGTATCAGTCCATAAATATCAGTCTCCTCCTTGTTCTTACAAATGCGGTGTGCTAGATTCTACCCGTGAGTTCATCACCGTCGTGTTTATGCAGCACTGGCAGGGTTCAGAAACTGAGTTATGGAGGGGTGACCCTTATTGTGTCAGCTGTTATAATGGTTTGCCTATCCTGGTATTATCACATTGGGAGCACAACTGAGAACCTACCGGGCAGGTGGGAAGACAAACAGAGCCAAGGCCCAGGAGTCATCCCACTTCTCCTATCCAAGAACAACTTCATCTTCTCTCTCAAAAGGGAGTTCTTACAAATATGGTGCATTATTTTACCTTCTTCCCCCAATCTTATAATTTTTTATCACAATATCTACTCCATAACAGATTTTTTACATATCTGGCTGAATAAATGAATTCTAATATGGATCGGTAAATTTATGAAGTTGTCAGATGATTGGGTATTTGTAGCTTTTGTTTGAGTTATGAATGACAAGAAATGAACAATTACTTTGTCCAGAAAGGATTTGGAAAGTGGTAGTAGTTAGTTTTCCACTGATGTAATTTAAAAGAGAAAGAAACAAAACAACAAACTCTAGAGATAAATAATTTAAAAGAAGAAATATATACTTTGGGTAATGGTTTCACGGCCTTCAGTTTGTTGCCACTTGGTCCTGTCGCCTTGGACCTGCAGCAGCACGGTATGGCATGGCAGGAGGCAAAGCGCACTCCCAATGACTTAACCTACTGACACTGAGCTTTACATCCTAAGGGTTTCATCCACCCCCTTAGGAGCATCACAGCCCAGTGACCATGTCTAACCCACAAGTCCTTGGGGGAACATTTAAGATTCAAACTACAGCAAAAGTGTATCATGTTTATTTCGCTGACCCCAGACACCGTTTCCCAAAATGTGACAAGTCCTGGGAGATGCTCTGGGAATGTGATGACTGTGGATCATGATTCGCCCTCCACTTGAGATTAACGAGACACATTCGTGTAGGAAAACAGAAACAACTTCATACTAAAGAACAGTTCTTCATCTTTGACCCTAGTTTACATTTTTTTCCCCTTAATCTTGCCCAAACACAGCCTTCCTTGGACTGTCTGCTAGCATTCTGCCCAGTCAAGGCCCCCAGCGGATACACTCTGGTGAAACGTTACCTTGAGAATACTTGAAAGTTTTGTGCAATTTCACTTTTACAAGGTGACAGAAATTTGTGGCAGTGAATATTCTCCCTGCTGTGTGATCTGATTGTATTTAGAGAACTCTTCACAATGATATTTTTTTTTTTCAAAAACCTGACAGAACAGAAGCAGTTTTTAATATTTCCTTTGTCAAAGTGTGCCTTTCCTTTAGTCAGAGGGAAGGAAGAAACCTTGAGGTAATTATATAGTGACGGGAACTTTTCTTTTTTATTCTCCCATTGAGCTCCAATGTCAGTCTTCTTGAACAAAGATGCTATTGAAAGTTTGAATCATAAAGTTGATTTTTCCTACTTCTGGGCACCAGCTGAGCTCAGTGGGGAAGGGCCTGTGGTATAAGGGCAGGTTTTATACTCCCTCCCCACAGAGGATCTTTATCGTGTCCTTCAAGGGCTTTACACAGCTATTTTTCTATGTACTCGTTCATTCTACACACATGTATAGAACTTCCATTCTGCCAAATACTGGCAATATCCTCATTAACAAAACCCATTGACTGCTTCCCTGAGTAAGTTAAGATTTCAGTCAATTCCCATGCCAATCTTGGTTTCCAGATTAAGATATTTCGGGAGCATTCATCAAATCCCCTGTACATAATGTTGTATGGTTGCAAAGCCCTCACAACGAAGTTTCACATGTACACCTGGAAAATTGGTATCACACCCATATTGCATTTTAGGAAACCAAGGCTAAGAACGTGGTCACATTTAATGTAGTCATTAGAGGAAAATTTTGATGTTTGAATCTAGCAGTATCCACTCCATGGCACATTACTTCCACAGTTTTGACTATACGATGTCACTGGTAGAAAATTTGACGTTGAACATCCGTTAAGGGTAAGGGTGGGCAATTATGAAGCAAGCAGCCATTCATGAGCCTGCTTTTGAGTTGCTATCATCCAGTTGCAGCAGCAGAGAGACTCTTTTTCTCTGCTATCTTCGGCTTCATACACATTTCCTCATAGTAACGCTAGCTTTGAAAAGAGTTACATTTCCTTCTGCAGTGATTAGATAGACCCACACACTTAAGGCCTAAAAGCCAGAACTTAGCCCTGGGTCCTGATGCTGAGTATGTTAATAAGCCTTCTCCATCTTTGCAGTGAGGTGAGAATACAGACCTCTTTTCTATTTACATTATTCCCTTCCAGACTCCGCTGTCCCACGAGCAAGGTAGATGGTTCATTCCTGTTTAGGAGTAGCAGAATTACAGAAGACTAAAGAGGGCTGGGTGTGTGGTGGCTGATAGGGCTAATTAAAGGGACTTATGCACTAACCTTTCTCCCAATCTAGGAATGCAGTGTGATAGCCTAGTGGGAAGATCTTTTTGCTTTCTTGTATTTTCCTGGGAACTAACAACAAACCTGGCATACAACACTGAGAGCATGGTAGTGCTCTCAATCCTTGAGGAGAACTTGAGATACCATGATTCTTGAGATTTTAACTCCAGGTCTGAACATACATGGGAAGTATAGACTCTCATGACTAAGTGCCAGTCTGACATCACCCAGGAATGTCTTTAAGTATCCCCCAAATAACAGGTCCAATTCAGACTTCTGATTTCCTTCCTTCCTTCCTTCCTTCCTTCCTTCCTTTCTTCCTCCTTCCCTCCCTCTCTCCCTTTTCCCTCCTCTTTCTTTCTTTCTTTCTTTCTTTCGCTTCTTTTTCCAGTTTATCTTTCCACCAAGGGAAAGTAACTTTTTCATACTTCATGTTGGAAATTTGCCCTGTTCTTGATGCTTTTCTTTCTGCCAACTTTCACATTGAATTGAGCACATCATTCTCTTGACCTTCTATTCAAAACATCCTCATATTATGTCTCCTCCAAATTCCCCACTTTCTATGCCAATTGAAATCAATGTCTCCCTACTGAACCTCAGCAAATACTACCATCCTCACAGATCTCCCTTTGGTTTTCTCATCTGGCCACCGACAGTTCATCAAGGATTCAGAGTTGTCTTCTAAAAGAATAAAACAAGACCAAAGTGCTCTTCTATTTAAAGCCAACTACCATCCTCCTTTACCACTGGAAAAAGCAAACTTCAAAATCCTGTCTACTACAATCTTGAGTTTGATTTTTGGCATTCTGATTGCTTCCTGATTTCCCCTGTTTTCACGGATCCATATTTAACCCATGCTGTTCCTGGTATCCTTAACATTTCATGTTTACTTGAGTCTAGAAGTCTTTCCAAAGCCTATCCCTTGGTCACACCCTCTGTCTAGAGCATTTTGCTGGCTGCTTCTTGTCATTCAAATCTTAGCCTAAATGTGACCTCATTAGGAAGCCATTCTTGGCTTCCCAGTCTTAGATTACTCTTAGATTACTACTGCTATGTGGTCTTTCTCCTTTGGATAAGTCTTATGATCTGAAATTCCCACTCCTCTCTCTCTCTCTCTCTCTCTCTCTCTCTCTCTCTCTCTCTCTCTCTCTGTGTGTGTGTGTGTGTGTGTGTGTGTGTGTGTGTGTGTGTGTAAGTCCATTGATAGTTTCCCCACTTTTCCACCCAGGAGAGCTGGGATTATCCAGTCCTTTCATGTCTATGCCCTGTTTACACTTAAGTTGCCTTGGAAGGAGCCTGAATCCCTGAATATGCAATAGACATCAGATGTGAGTTGTTGGGAGTTTCAGCAGAGTTAGAATGGGCAAGGGTTAGATGAGGTCCTCTAAGATAAATCTTGAGCCACTTGAGATGAAGTATATCTTTATCTCTCTTTCTCAGAGAAGGCAACTGAATCTTAGTTTAAGTAGCTTGCCTAATAGTCATAGAGCTTATTAACTAATTACATCTAAAAATGTTTATGAAAGATAGGCATGAAGCATGATTCACATTTGAAAAGTCATTGCTATTTTTTGCAATGAGAATTGCCATGGGAATCATGTATGCAAAAGACACCCAAGAGTTCTCTTCTGACCATTTATTTGTATGATGGTCAAAGACACCCTCCTTATCCCAGTAAAAACATCAGCCTTTGAGTGCTTTCTTGTCTTTGAACTCTAAATATTATGCATGCTTTTCCAATAGTGTGTTGAATTTTCACAGTCTGTTTATTTCCCTGCAACTAGAATGCTCTGTCTAAGTAATTTTCCATATAACTTAGGAAGGTGGCGGGTCATGCATCTCCGGAGTCTGCCGATAAGAAGGATAATATTCCAACTGGGAAGTGTAAGTGATACCACTCAAAAGGAGGCCAAGGAAACTGTTTGCTTTGTACTCTGACAGCTGATAAATGGGGCCTTTGAAGGCTCACAGGAAAAACTGAATTTCATGGTTAGGATGAGGAAGAGGGACGCTGCAAGGGAAGAGCAACCTTCCCCAATACCCAGGGCCAGCACTCTGATGGTAAATGTTTGCTGGTAATGTGGACAGGACTTTACAGCTTCAAAAACATTTCATATAGCTCAGTGTATGTGAAATTCCCAACTCATGCAAGATGGGATATTTTATGCCTGGTTAACTAGAGGGAAAATGGAGGATTAAGAGAATTATGCAGTTTCCCAGGGTCATAGAGTTGAAGGGAGATGAAGCGAATGCTCTGGGAAGGTTTTTAGCTAATGACTCTAGCTCTGTATGCTCTCCGAGCTCAAGGTCCAGGCTCTGTGTGCGGTCCTGCCCAGTCCACCTGCAGATGAGCACATCAGTCTTTCCTACTTATCTCGGTACTCTAGCCAACTCAGTTATACAGTTTGCTTTCTTGACAAGTGGTTTCAACAACATGCTTAAAATCCCACGGGTAGCTCTGTGAAGCGCTAGCTCTCAGCCGGTGTCAGCAAAGGCTATTGAGAAAGGATGTCAGTGAGGTGATGAGGGGGATATGTCAGTTGGTAGGAAGCACCACTCACGACTCTCTTGTGCTCAAAATCAGTAGCTCTCAGACTTTAGTCACTACGGAAGAAATATGAGGAGATCGTTAAAGCACAGAGCCAGGCCTCACCTAACACAGTTGCTGAATGAGGAGAGAGGGTCTAGAGACTGGGAGCTGATGCTTCACTTTTCCATAAGATCATTACATTGCTCATGTGAGTTTCACTATGAGAGAGGCATTGGTGAAGACGGTGTGAAGGAGGCATCCTAGAATGGAGTCAATAGAAGGCCCAATACGTACCACTTCTCTGGAAGAACAGCTGTTTCCAGTGAAAATCTGGGAAGGACGGTCTGATCAGTTACATTTCTTTTTTTTTTATTTAAATTTATTTATTTATTAAGGATTTCTGCCTCGTCCCCGCAACCGCTTCCCATTTCCCTCCCACTCCCCCGATCAATTCCCCCTCCCTCATCTGCTCGAAGAGCAATCAGGGTTCCCTGACCTGTGGGAAGCCCAAGGACTGCCCACCTCTATCCAGGTCTCCTAAGGTGAGCATCCAAACTGCCTAGGCTCCCACAAAGCCAGTACGTGCAGTAGGATCAAAAACCCACTGCAATTGTTCTTGAATTCTCAGTATTCCTCATTATCCGCTATGTTCAGCTAGTCCGGATTTATCCCATGCTTTTTCAGACCTAGGCCAGCTGGCCTTGGTGAGTTCCCAATAGAACATCCCCATTGTCTTAGTGTGTGGGTGCACCCCTCGTGGTCCTGAGTTCCTTGCTCGTGCTCCGTCTCCTTCTGCTTCTGATTTGGATCTTGAGATTTCTGTCCAGTGCTCCCATGTGGGTCTCTGTCTCTGTCTCCTTTCATCACCTGATGAAGGTTAATATTCATGAGGATGCCTATGTGTTTGTCTTTGGATTCACCTTCTTAATGTATCTTAAAGAAATAAATAAGGATGTAAACAAAAATGTCAACATCACATCTCTGGCATTGTAGATATTTAATAAATCTTTGTAGAGAGAGCTGTCGAATGGATGTTTGTAAACGGAGGCTGCTTGTTCATTCCCGGCTGCCCAGATCTGAAATAATCACCCAGGAACCGTATTAATTAAAACATTGCTCAGCCTATTAGCTCAGGCTTCTTGTTAACTAACTCTTACATCTTAACTTAACCCATTCCTATTATTTTGTATTTTATCACTAGGCTCGTGGTTTACCCGTAAGGTTCCGGGGTGGGAACCTCTCTCCTTTGGAATGCACATGGTACCTCCCTAACTCTGACTGCTTTTCTCTTCTATCTCTGCTTGGACTTTCCACCTTGCTCTATTCTGTGCTCGATAGTCCCAAAGCAGAACCTTTATTAACCAATGGTAATAAAACATATTCACAGCATACAGAGAGGAATCCCACATTAGATGCTTATCTCTAGAATGTTTATAAGAGAGAAAAATTGGAAGCTACCTGCTTGCTGAGAGTTAACAAGGATATATTTACTATATACATAGGTATCCCATCAATTGGATACCAGAGAGCATTATAATATGTGGGAAAAGGTTTGCCATGTAACAGTAAGAGAAAATCAGTCACATACCTTCATTTTGTTTTCATATATATTTTCAAAATCAGTAATTGCAGACTCTCAATTTCTTTATCCTGTCACAGTAAGCATATGTTACATATCTCATTAAAAAGAAACCACCCCTACCAAAAGCAAAATGAAACAAAAAGCCCATCTAAAATCTATCTACCAAACTACTCTGCAACTTAGGGCTATACTGTCTGGCCTAAGAGCCTTTTCTGTATCTGCTACCTTGGAGAAAGCAATCTGTTTGAGGTATGAAGGGGAAATTGTTCTTTGCCTTTGAAGAGACTGTTGCAATACCAGTTAATGGAAACCAGACGTTTGTGAACCTTAGCTTTCTAGCTGGGTTACTCTTTATCTTGGAGCCCAGCATTACCTGTGGCATGAGCCGTTCTTCCGAGGGCTGATGTGTAAGGCGGGATTTCAGTGGAGGTGAGCGTGTTAGTCTGTAAATATTAACTGGACTGGGCTTTGTTGGGAAGTCAGCTTTGGCAAACTGTACATGTTGCCTTTGAAACTTTTAAATCACTCAGTCATTATTAACCAGGGACAATTGCTGGATTAGCACTGCAAGGGAAGCCGTTGTTTGCTCTTTGGGAAATATAAACATCAGCAAGAACATTGATATTTGCTTTTTGAATAGAATGGCACCACGAACAATGTCTAGTCTTGCTATAGATGTATGCGAAGGTCAGATTGATGGGACTTAGAATCATCTGGGAGTTGGGCCTCTGAACAGGCCTGTGATATGACAGTATTAATCGAGTAGAAAGTTTACCCATGGTCTCCTTCCTGGGATGAAATCCTAGATGATTTCAATGGAAAAAGCAAGTTGAGGGGCAACAGCATACATTGATTTGCTTTTACTTCCTGGGTGTGGATGTGAGACAAGCAGCTGCTTCTAGCTGATGCCGCCTTGACTTCCCCACTTTGATGGGCTGAGCCTCTTAACTAAAATGAAATGTTATACTCTTTTCCATCTTCCTCTCGGAGAGGCAGCTTCGCTTCTGCCTCTCTCCCCACTTCTCTGCTTCCCCCCTTCTCTCTCTCTCTCTCTCTCTCCCTCCCTCCCTCCCTCCCTCCCTCTCTCTCTATCCCCCCTTCACCCTTCCTCCTCCATAACCCCCTGAATGAACATTCAACCTCACCCTGAAAAAAAAAAAAGAAATGTTATGTCACATGTACTTGGTATGGACTCTGCATCATCAGATGATCATTAGATGTTCCAAATGAAAGTCTCAATCAAAAAAAATAAAAAGAGTAGAACAAGCTTTTGCTCCCTTAAGCTGCCATTGTTGGGGTATTTTATCCAGCAACAGAAAGAGAAACCAAGACAGCATCCATGATCAATATGGAAGATGCCACCTTTGGGCTGTTAACGTGAATGATGTGGCCTCAGATTGGTTGAATTGTGAATGTACATTTCTTCTTCACTTTGCAGATATTTTCATGCAGTAGGCATCATAATCTAATCAACGGACATAAAACGTAGTGTGAACTGGTTAAGAAGAAGATTGTACCCAGGTGAAAGTTGAATTGTTGGAAAATTGAGAATTTGGGCATGGACATAGAGAACCTGTCACTAATCTGCATGGCTTATGAATATATTGTTTCCAGCAGTTGCTTCAGTTTCTAAGTTTGCTCTTTGTGTGGATTTTGAAGTCAAACATTTAAATAAGTGTTGTTGCTTTAATTATTCTGAGACGTTCACATGACTTAGAGGGAAAGTCTTTAAGGTTTTCCTTTTTTAAGATTGTAATTACAGCATTTCTCCTTTTTTTTCTTCCTCCGAATTCTCCCATAAACCGCTCTCCACCCTTCTTCAAACTCAAGGACCCCCTTTCCACTAATTGTTATTAAATCTATATGTGTGTGTATATATTCCTACAGATAACTCATTCAGTACCTATAATGTTGCTTGATAGATTTGCAGGACTTTTCCTCCCTGGATAACTAATTGGTGTGATTTTCCGTGGGGAAGACCACTTCTCCTGCTCCCAGCTTTTCTCAGTTGCCTGCAGTTCATTGTGGAGATGCTTTTCCACACGGTGTTTTCATTATAGCAGTGGCCTGACCATAGTAAATTTGAAAGCAGTTTAAAACATGTTCCAGTTCCATTAGAACAATGCAACCACTAACAGACTTTTGTAAAAATTGCAAGCAAGGTTAGAAAATAAGCATTTTCAAGGCTCTAGGTTGTGTGCTTTTAATTTACCTCAGCTCCGAATTCCTTTTCAAAGCTCCAAACAACCTCCTTAGAGATAACTGACTTCCCAAGAATTTTTAAGGCTTAATTATAAGAGAACTAAGAAAGCATTGGTAAGATATTGCATCTTAGTACTTACTTAAAAACATTGATTTTAAGTGTTCATGTGTATATGCACCTGCATGCATGTGGTGTGTGTGTGGGGGGGGGGGGGGTGTGCCCGCATGCAGAGGTAGGTGCATGCTGGAGCAGGTGCCCGCAAGGGCCAGATGAGCGAGTCAATTTCTACATGGAGCTGGAGTTGTAGGTGTGTAGGCTGTTCAGCTTGGTGCTGGGAACTGAAACCAGGTCTTCTGGAAAGACAATAAACACTCTTAACTTCTAAGCTGTCCCCTCCAGCTCTTTATCACTGTAAATGCACCAACTTCATTTCTTTATACGATAGTTAATTTAATAAATATTTAATGGCCTGTATATTTGAACTTAACGGATTAGTAGAAATACACCGATAAAGAACAACAAAAACAAATATCACCTCTGTCCTGAGGGCATTACAATTCCATTCTGAAGATAAAGTTGAAACTAATTCTTACTTATGTGATCCCAGAATGCTTTATTACAATAGGAATTGGTAAAAACACATCAATAATAAATGATTCCAAGAAAGAGTATAACCAGGGGCTGAATTAAATTGAGAGACACAAGGAAAACATTTTTTTTTGAGTGATATTCATGACGGTAGACAGCAAGAATTCATCACCTAAAGGATGGAGTGTGTAAGGGTTAGAGCAATGGCATGGAAGAACCCTAGAGGAAGATTCTGAAGTGAGGAATGCCTTGACATGTTTGGGGTTCTGAAAGAACAGTAGAAATAGATCCCATTGGCCTAGAGAGAATACCACACAGGTGAAGCTGAGAAAGTCAGCTGGGGCACAGCACCGGGTACTTTGTGAGCCCTTATAAAATGTGCAGATTACATCTGCAGTGAAGGAGAAGACCTGTGTAGGGTTTTGAGCTTGCAAGAGTGTTTAGAAAATGTATTTGCTTCTCCATGGCATTTGGATTAAAAGAGGTGAAGAACCATGGGTAAAATCCTGTTGACATACTTTGAAGGTGACTGGAGGAACCCAGGCAAGAGATGCTGAAGTCTAGATTTAAGATGAGGTGGGGAAGGCTTGGAAAGCAGGGACCTAGAGTACTCAGATGTTAATGACAGGAATTGGTGGGAAATGCCCCCAGGAAGTTTAGGAAGCATGATCATGAACGATTCTTAGTCTTCTAACTTCAGATATGTACTGGATGTAGTCCTCTCACAGAGCTAGGCATGTCAAAGGTCAGTACTGGGAACTAGGGGAAGTTGTGGGGGCATGTTTAATCAGCAATTGTACATACAGATGCTCACAGCTGCAACTGCGTATACCTGCAGTTGGTTTGGTGGTGATTCTGAGAACCAATAAACTTCTCCACTACTTCAACAACTTTTGGTTCTTTTGTAAGTACTAGGCATCTGTAAGAGTACACGAAACAATTTCTACTTACTTTATTCAAACCTTATATGCAGTAAAATCTTCTCTAGTTGTAGGTAAGATTATTTCAGTCTAGGGAACTTAAATATAAGGCTATGTGTAGATTTTGGAAAACACAAAATCTGACAATAACCAGTAAAATAAGGACTCAGATCTATTATTTTCTCTTTTCTGGATTTATCTAATATCTCATGTTATTTCTACTATGTGATTTCACTCCTTTCTTCTTTCCTATCATCCATCTGTCCATCCATTCATCATCCCTAGTCATCTTTTAAATCATTTACTATGTTCCTTTTGCCTATGTAATCTATTTTCTTTTTCCATCCATCCACCCATCTATCCACCTATCCATCCATCCATTAATTGATCCTTCCAGAAATAAATCCACCCTTCTGGATAGAAAGGATAGAAAGGCTCTTAAAAGATCAAAAATCCATTCACTTTATAGTGGAGGAAATTGAGGTCCAATGGTTAGAATTCTGCGTAGAGCCATTTAGCAGAGGGTTAAAATTCCATTCTGGCCCCTATCTCTAGTCCTTAACCGGTATCATTTGGGTTTTGTGCCTCCTTGGGGATCAGCTCTGCTTGAAGCACTAAAGCCTGCACTACCAGGCTTCTGGGGGGAGCTTTTGCATCTATTTCCAGCAGTTCTCCCCCCTGGTGTTTAAATGTGTGGCTCTCCCCTTTGAAGTCCTGCAGAGCAAAAGCATCAGCAGGCGGTCTTTAAATTGCTGCAGCTTCCAAGGAATCTGCAGTCAGTCTGCTAGCACAGTTAGTCTCCCCTGCTGAAGGGGCCTGACAGAGCTTGGGCTTTAGAACAGGGACAAGATAATGATCAAAGGGAAATTTAGAGAGAGGGCTAAGGGAAAGCTTCTGTGATTGATCTGGAGGTGGGGAAAGAGGAAGCTACTGGGCTCTTGGGTGTAGATTTGGAATCCTGCCAAGAGTCAAGTCTGGGAGCTGCCCCAAGTCACAGCCTCGAAACCTGAAGGATGAAATGTAAGTAGACATGCATGGGAAACTGGGAGTCTCTTTTCCTCAGAATGCCTTGACTGTGTGCACTGCATGTCCTACAAGCTCAAAGGTAAATTTCAGCTCTGTGAACTTGGTGGCCGTCGTAAGAGCAGTTTTGGAATATTGCTTTATATTTACTTTAAAACTAAAACTTAGGAAGCTGATGCATCAATAAGCTGATGTCCATGCAGCTAACACAGCAAAGTCGGTCCTCTCTGAGATCATAATGAAGGTTTGAAATTAAATTGCTTACCATTTTTTGTTTTATTGTCATTCATGGATTTATATTAGTCCATTTTCGTGGTCCCCAAAATAAAAATTTAATATATTTTTCTTACTTGAGGCTTCCCTTGTTCCATAATATTCCTAGTGAGGGCAAACCCATAATTTCAGTCTTAATGACATCAGCATTAGCATCTCTCCATGTATGATTTCTGACAGAGATATGGTGAGGAAAAAGAGACATCGATAAAACACAGTGTAAGTAGATTTAATATTTTATGAAGTTTAAACTGAAAATAGTTTAAATACTGAAGAGAGGCAGGGGTGTGCCAGCTGCAATGCGTTCACCAATGTAAAGCCTTAGTTCCTCTGAAAGATGAAAGTTTATCATGGCAAGCTTTCGTGACTCTGCCTACAGATTATTTTTTTCTGGGTCCAAAGCAAATTCCAGGGAATTAATGGAATTGTTTTGGCAGTTGATGGACTAAGTGAATTCCTTAGGCAAGGAAGGGTAGACACTGGAGGATGGATGCAACAGCCTCCGGAGTCTCAAGTAAAACGCTGAATAATTTTTGTTCCAGAAAACATTAATTCTCTCTACATTAACTTTTTTATCTGTGCATCTCCTACTGCGTTCTTTTGCTTTCCTCTCCTGCTTTTCTAGGCCTAAACTTCATCCTACCAGGATCACTTCACCCTAAACCCTGTCTCAAGATATGTGTCTGGGAAATCTGGCCTGGGGAGACAGTGGTTAGTTCTCAGGACATTTGGGACTAGGAAGCAAGTCGAAGGGGGCTCGGTTGTAGTTTATAACATGCATACTTAGCTTGGGTTAGGACTGGGGATTAATCCCCAATTTAGAGATGATGGAGGAAGGTCATTGGTTAAATAAAAAGAAACTGCTTGGCCCTCATTGGTTAGAAGATAGGTGGGAGGAGTAAACAGAACAGAACGCTGGGAGGAAGAGGAAGTGAGCTCAGACTCCACAGCTCTCCTCTCGGGAGCAGACACCTCAGAGAGACGCCATGCTCCCCACTCCCGGGAAGATGCACGTGATGAAGCTCCGACCCAGGATGGACATATGCTAGAATCTTCCCGGTAAGGCCGGTGCTCACAGATTATTAGAGATGGGTTGATTGGGATATCAGAATTAGCCAGTAAGGGCTAGAGCTAAAGGGCCAAGCAGTGTCTAAAAGAATACAGTTTGTGTGTTGTTATTTCGGGGCATAAGCTAGCCGAGCAGGCAGCCGGGGTGCTGGGGATGCAGCCCCGCCGCCCATATTACTACATAGAGAGGAAAAGGGTGGTGGAAAGAGATGAGGGACAGAGAGGGTGAGAGAGATGGGGAGACAGAAGAGGAGAGAGAGAAGGAAGGGAAGGATAGGAGGCAGGATGCTGGAGGGAAAGGGGAAATTGTAACACAGTGGCATGACAAAGGTTACTGATAAGGTGATCCCAAGTGAGGATGATGTGAAAATACCAAATTACCTCCTTCTGCATTGTGCTCATCCTGTCACTTAACTCCTTCATTCCTGTGGTTATCGCTGTTCCCATGACCTTGTAACAGGGTACGCTCATGTTCTATGTCTTGAGGCATTTGCTTAAATTAAAAATATTTGGCAGATGCATCTTCTTGGATGAGAATAAAACACATTATTACAGTTTCAGAAATAAGGAAAAAGAAGTAAAGATCTATAGATTTTTAGCATATACACTGAAAGAGATTTGGCCCCTTTTCGAGGTTTTTAATGTAAGAGAACCCCAAACTCAAAATGAGTTATTATTGCCATATAGTTTGTAGTCACACTAAATGGTATTTTGTTTTGCTTTAATTCAACCTATTCTTCCAGGACATTCTGACTCAGTGCCTATTTCTTCCTGTGCTTTGGGTATCCTTCCTTCCTTCCTTCCTTCCCTCCCTCGCTCCTTCCTTCCTTCTTTCCTTCCTTCCTTCCTTTCTTCCTTCCTTCGTTCCATTAAACTGTCTTGTTCACTTCAATTTGGGAATCATTGCCTAAAAAGTAGAAGGTGGCTTGTTGAAGAAGTAAATTCTTTCACCTCAAATTATACCCATCAGTGGGTTGCAAGACCTTGGGAAATCTTTTAGATAAGGGAAAACTAAAAGTTATTCAATTTAAGAGACTAGACAGTACCAAATGTTTCATAAATTTCAAAGACCAGGAATTAACAGAGATCAATGGACCCAACTTCATTTGTGTTAAGGACTGTTCTTTTATCTAATTGTTCAGCAAATGTGGTTAACTCCAAGGAAGATAGGGAATAGTTCGACTTAGTGTAAGGTGGGCAGGATAAAGACCTCAAATAAAGGTTTACTTTGCAGCTTAAACTTTATGCCTCTCCAAGTTCCCATTTCTCTAGTGATTTATTTAGTGGATCTTTTTCTGGTGAGAGCAAGACCCTTGCAAAGGCAATTTCCTCTATGAATGTGGTTCTTCTTATAAAAGAGCAGCTTTTTAGATCTACTCCAGTGTCTACAGTTCTTCAAAATGACGAGCTCAAAGAAAGTAATCATTATGCCAAAGAGGCATATTATGCGGTCCATTTTCTGGTCTTTTTTTTTCTTTTTTTTTTATTGAGAAAAAAAAATTCCGCCTCCTCCCAGCCTTCCACTCCTCCCCCCCTCCCCCCACTCCTCTCCCCGTCCCCCCACTCCTCTCCCCCTACCCCCACTCCTCTCCCCCTCCCCCCACTCCTCTCCCCCACCTTCTCAAGTCTGAAGAGCAGTCAGGGTTCCCTGCCCTGTGGAAAGTCCAAAGTCCTCCCCGCTCCGTCCTGGTCTAGAAGGTGAACATCCAAACTGGCTAGGCTCCCACAAAGCCAGAACATGTAGTAGGATCAAAACGCAGTGCCATTGTCCTTGGCTTCTCAGCAGCCCTCATTGTCCGCCATATTCAGAGAGTCTGGTTTTATCCCCTGCTTTTTCAGTCACAGTCCAGCTGGCCTTGGTGAGCTCCCAATAGTTCAGCCCCACTGTCTCTGTCGGTGGGTGCACCCCTCTTGGTCCTGACTTCCTTGCTCATCTTCTCCCTCCTTCTGTTCCTCATTGGGACTTTGGGAGCTCAGTCCAGTGCTCCAGTGTGGGTCTCTGTCTCTATCTCCATCCATCGCCAGATGAAGGTTCTATGGTGATATGCAAAATATTCATCAGTATGGCTATAGGATAGGATCATTTCAGGTTCCCTATCTTCAGCTGCCCCAGGAACTAACTGGGGACCTCGCCTTGGGCACCTGGAAGCCACTCTAGCAGCACTGACATTAAGGGCAACATTGAATAAATGGGACCTACTAAAACTGAGAAGCTTCTGCAAAGCAAAGGACACTGTTACTAAGACAAAAAGGCAACCCACTGACTGGGAGAAGATCTTCACCAACCCCGCAACAGACAAAGGTCTGATCTCCAAAATATATAGAGAACTCAAGAAACTAGACTTTAAAATGCTAATTAACCCAATTAAAAAATGGGGCACTGAACTGAACAGAGAATTCTCAACAGAAGAAGTTCAAATGGCCAAAAGACACTTAAGGTCATGCTCAACCTCCTTAGCAATCAGGGAAATGCAAATCAAAACAACTTTGAGATATCATCTTATACCTGTCAGATTGGCTAAAATCAAAAACACCAATGATAGCCTCTGCTGGAGAGGTTGTGGAGGAAGGGGTTCCCTCATCCATTGCTGGTGGGAATGCAAACTTGTGCAACCACTTTGGAAAGCAGTGTTTCTGTTTCTCAGGAAATTCGGGATCAACCTACCCCTGGACCCAGCAATACCACTCTTGGGAATATACCCAAGTGATGCCCGATCATCTGACAAGGGCATTTGTTCAACTATGTTCATAGCATCATTATTTGTAATAGCCAGAACCTGGAAACAACCTAGATGTCCTTCAATGGAAGAATGGATGAAGAAAGTGTGGAATATATACACATTAGAGTACTACTCAGCGGTAAAAAACAATGACTTCTCAAATTTTGCATGCAAATGGATGGAAATAGAAAATACTATCTTGAGTGAGGTAACCCAGACCCAAAAAGATGAACATGGGATGTACTCACTCATAATTGGTTTCTAGCCATAAATAAAGGTCAGTGAGTCTATAATTTGATATCCTAAAGAAGCTAAATAAGAAGGTGAACCCAAAGAAAAACATATAGCTATCCTCCTGGGTAGGGGAAGTAGACAAGATTGCCAGGCAAAAAATCGGGATCTTAAGGGTGGGTGGGAGGGGAGTAAAGGGAGATGGGGAGAGAAAAGTGAGAAGGGTAGGATGGGGAGAACTTGGGGCAACGGGATGATTGGGATAAAGGAAGGTTGGATAGGGGAGCAGGGAAGCACATTTTCTGGTCTTATACAGACTCTGGGAAATTGTGCTGAGTCCCTTCTGGAGTTAAATAACCACTCTATCCATCTGACAGTTTGGACTTCTTGGAGCATGGGTTTAAATACTATAAGAATTCCATCTGTGTCTTCCTTTCTTCACCTGTAAGATGAGGGTAATGGGGTTCTTAGCTATCTAGGCAGGGTAGACACATGTTGAGATTTCTAGCACATGGGACATAAAGGAAAGAGTTTATGTAGATTCTCTGCTGCATAGTGAATTTGAGAGCAACATGTTATGTGAGATTCTATCTCAAAAACAAAACAAAATAAAAAAAAAAAGAAAGAAAAGAGATTCAATGGGTAAAACCGGTTAAAGTATCACACAACTCTTGGTAATTGTAATTATTGTGGTTTATTTTAGAGCAATTGCTGTCACTAAGGACTATGCATTGGGAGTCAGATAGAGATGGAAGGTAAAGTTGATGAGAATATATGTGCACAGATCAAGGAGAGGGCCATGACTTTGACAGTGCTCTGGTAGTGGGATTTAAGGAATAAGGGAGATGAAAGTTTGGAAGCAGGAAGAAGACAAAAGAGCTGAGAGAGGCTAGGAAGTGCTTGAGCTCATAGACCAGCAACCACAGGCATTATTATTTCATCGGGATCCTTCCAGAATCCCTGTACTTAACCTGGAAAACACTTGTCATTACTAATGAGGCTGCTTACTGTCTTCTGGTATTGAAGTTTCCTAATGCTTTATCTTACTTAAATTATGCATTTGGTAGCCAGCATGAGAGCACAAAGTAGGTGATCAGATATATGATGGTTGACTTGATTTTAACTTGCTTAATCAAGACATAGGTATTTATGTCCTAAAGTAGTAGCTACTAATACATGAACTCTTGCTTGAATCCTCCAGGCATGAGAAGGCATGCTGGCAGGTGGGGGACATAGTCAAAATTTGTCCATTTTGACCAAGTTTCTGTATGCTCTTGGGGCATGGACAAGTTCACAAAGATCCACCTTTGTCCTCTAAATGGTGTGCCAAACGCTGTATTGCTCTCTGTTTTTTTTTCCTCATGAAGTTAAGAAGCCTAGACACCTGGTAACCAGTAGCCATGCTGTGATATTATGCAATAGCCCCTGGTGGAGCTCTGGTCAGGGGATAAATGAGGCAATGCATTCTCGAAGTTATGACTGGCCCACGGGGCCCACTTGCAGGACACCTTTGCCCATCTCTACTGTGTTCCCCTGTTCTTCCTTAATGGCTCTCTCATCTCTCCCCATAAAGATCATGTTTCAAGCTTTAGGTTAAAATTTTGACAGCCGTCTCTCCTGAGGTCACTTGGAGACATCCCTTCAGAAACTTAATGAGAGCCATATTAGGTTCATCCAAAAGTGCTGCTCTCAGGCTGGGGAAGGAGAAGGGCTTAAAGGGGTAGAGAAACAAAGGCATCTTGAGCACCAGAGGCAGACACAGCAATGGATGCTGTGCTTGAGAAGAAAGGATGTCACTTTACCATTATCTACTGTTGTATGTTGGGGGCAAGACACTCTTTTCTCCATTTTACTAGTTCCTTGTTCTAGACCATAGGAATGAAATATTTCCTCTTCAAGTTGCTAGCACTATCTACCCAGGGAATGATACTAAAGGGTGATTAGCCCTTATGAACAACTTGCTCAGAACGGCTCATGCAGAAACCAAGATAGAATCACATGAACAAGAGACATTTTGGAAAAAACAATGGTCTGGAGTGAGGAGAATGGAAGGAACCCATGGTGTGATGGGAGTGTTGGCTCTAGTGAAGGCCAGGAGGAAAGGAGGCAGAAGTCCATTGAGCCTCAGGTCATAAAATGTCAGCTCTTGGGTCTCTGCTAGGATGGCCATAAAACCCAGACTAGTGACTCTGCTCAGAGTCCTGCTACAGGGCAGCAGCTTGGTTTTAATATAAGTAACACTGGGTTTCTAAGCAGAAATAGCCTGCGGGAGTGAGCCTCACTGCGAGTTCTGGACAGACACTGATGATGGACCAATTGGAGGCTCTGGACTATTCATGCTCTAGTCCCAAGGTTGAGGAGACACCTTGATATGTGTGACCTTTCTTCTTTCATCTTTTAGATTCATGCCATGGAGTTAAGTATTTCTATCATTCACTTTTTAGTCCAGGTCTGGCATAATAAAACTCCATAGATACGTTAGCCTAAACTCTAAAGATATCATTTTGAAATTCTTGAAATGCAGTGTTCAAGGTTTAAGATCGATTTCCTTCTATATGGTAGATGGTCTGCTTCTTGTTGGGTTTTCACATTGTTTTTTTCTGTGTGTAGCCCCTGCTGGTATTTGGCATAAGAGCAGAAGCTTTTTTGGATCAGAACCAAACCAAATTGATTTTGCTCAGCCTTAATTACCTCCTGAAAGTCCTCATTTCAAAATATAGTCTCTTTGTGAGTTCAGCCTTGGCTGCTTGCATTTGATGAAAATAGTTAAAGTCTCACTTTATTTTGTAAATGATGGTTTCCCCCTTCTTTCTTTCTCAATCTTTATCTATCTATCTATCTATCTATCTATCTATCTATCTATCTATCTATCTACCTACCTACCTACCTACCTATCTATCTATCTACCTACCTATCTATCTACCTATCTATCTACCTATCTATCTTCCTATCTATCTATCTATCTATCTATCTATCTATCTATCTATCATCTATTTATCTATTTGGTGTGTGTGTGTGTGTTTAGATGCACATGAATCTATGTGTGGCCATATACATGTGTATATGTGCGTTTGGAAGCCGAAAAACAACCTTAGGTATCATTCTTCAGGAGTACTGTCTACCTTATTTTGAGATAATGAGGTCTCTCTCTTGCACCTGGGGATCACCAATCTTCATCTGGCAGACCTCTCCCTCCTTACAAACATGGATCATCGTGCCAGAGATTTTGAAATGAGCTCTGGGTATTTAATTCTGATCTTCCTGCTTACAACTGAACCATTTTCCCTACCCTTTCTCCTTTTTGTATCAATAATCTGTTACATGTGTTAAAGTGTAGGCAAAAGATACAATTTTCACTATTGATCTTACCATCCAGTAGGAATGAGAAGCTGGGACTGGTTCTACAGGGTGACAAGAGAGATGCTGGGCTCTGAAGGAAGAGAAAGGAGAGATCACAGGTCCAGTCTCAACTTGCTGAGATGGTGGGAAAATGCTTTAAGAAGGAGGTGGCATCAAGTGAGCTTTAAAGACTAGGTAGAGTTTAGTAACCGAGAGGATGGGAAAGGAGCATGTACAAATACAAAGTTACCTTGAGAAATGAGGGTCCCCTCAGGAAGTGGCTGGCAGTCTGTCCCACGGGTCTGGGATATGGGACAAGTAGAGAAGGATGTTCTTGGAGCCAGCAATGGGCGATGTGGTGTTATGGTTCATGGTGCTGGAGACAGATATTCTCAGAAATCGGGTTCAGAATTTGGGTCTACACTGAAGGCTCTGCCAGCCTTCCTGCTTATTCTTCTCCAATTTTTCATTGCATAGATTAGCAGAAAAAAAAAACCCTAGTATTTCAAGGTTCCTAGATCTAATGCTCACAAAGCATTTTCTCATGTTTTTGCAAGTCTCAGCTGAAGATGACATTCACAAGCAAGAGCCACCTCGCCTATGCTCTCAGTTCCTTGCTATCCCCATCTGCCCACTCCTGAGCACAGTGTGCCGCTCACAGAGATGCAGCTGTCCCCACATTATGCTCAGTGGCATGTCACTATCCCCTGTTATTAATGTAAGAGCAGAGAACGCTAAGGAGATGCCCTCCTCTTAGGAGCTGCCTATGAAGCGGCTGAGAAACACCCTATTAAGACCTGAAAGAGGCAATTTCCATTTCCTGTGGCTGTGGTGATGCCACCAACATGGTGATTACATATGCTGAGCAAATGCCATGCAGTGGGATGCCCTGTAATTGTGGACCCCAGGCCGTGGGTTTCAGATAGAGGTGCAGACCTGGCAAAACGGACAAACCTTGCCAGGCTGTGCTTGTGAGCAGCATGTACTTTACAGGCATGCATTTCAGAGGTGCTGCAGTTTTTTTTCCCCCTTTAGTTGACCGTGACCGTCCTATCGCCATCTTGGGATAGAGATAACTTCAGGTAGGTACCCATGGCAATAATCTAAGCATGATAGTGCAGCAGTAATAGGTCTACAGTAATGGAAATAGAACTGCTAACACTACATAGTAGAAGGGGTCTGCCCCAACATCCTCACATGGAATTCTACTTATTACTTACTCTTGCCTGTCCCAGCTGCCAGTGATCTCTGGTAATGTTAGTGCATATAGAGGAAGGTATAAGGTTCAATGAAGGGAATCCATGGTGCAGTCCCATGAAGTTGTCATTCAAGATGGAGGAGGACTTGCTGGTGATGTAGCTGTTTTGGGGTTAACTTGAGTACTATAAAGTAACCCTGTACCGAGTTCTATAAGTAAGAGCAATGGACTCATTTATTAGTTCATCAAGCTGAACTTACGTAGCATCATTATTTTGGTCTGTTTTGGATAATGTATTTGTAGGAGTTGATGCTTGTTCATAGCTCCTCAGGAAAGGTGAATGAAACATGGGAGTTATTCATATGAGAGGTGAGAGGGGCTACAGAGCAGTGAGGCCCAGAGATTGTTACTACTGATAAGGAAGATTAGACCCGGAGAGGGATTATGGGAAGAAGGTCAGGATTATAGGTCTATTTATTGGGAAAGTGAGGACTGGCCATTATCAAATCCAAGGGAATGTCTAAATTCTATTCATTTGCTTATTAAATATATTTTAAATGCTTACAGAGACACATGCTCTACGTAAGACAATCATCATACGCATGGAATAAGAAGTAATTATTCCCTGTCTCGAAAAACCAAAAAAAAAAAAAAAGAAGTAATTATTTTCCCTCCAGGTTAAAGTATAACTACAGCCTATACGTGTTTGAACAGCACACAACAAGGACAGGCTGAGGCTCCAGATTTTTGACTTTTCAGGTGTTGATGTCTCTTGAATCTCTAGGACAGAGAACCCAAGGCTGTCATATTGGTTTGTATTTACTGACAGGTGGTTATAGGACCAAATTCTTGAGAGTTGAGAACCCCTAAGAACTGCAGCAATTAGGTTCCAAAGGCTTACAATTTGTGTGATGAATTCTTATTATAAGAATTAAAATATTTTATTAACAATTTTTTATATTGTCTTTATGCTACAGTACTGATTCTTTGTGTATATTGGATTAAATAAAGTATATCACAAATTAAACTTAACTATCTCATTTTAAAATCTTAAAAATATGGTTATCAGAAAATTAAAAATATATCTATCTTTTTCAAAAATTTATTTTATTAATATGCATATGTGTGTGTCTGTGTATATGCATCTACACTTCTCTGTGGTTACCCTTAGAGGCCAGAAGAGAGTATTGGGTCCCCTGAAACTGGAGTCACAGGTAGTTGTGAGCTTCTAAATATAAGTGCTGGGAATCAAACACAAATTCCAGTCTTCTGCAAGATCAGCAAGAGCTCTTGACCCATGAATGATCTCTCCAGTTTCTTGTCTTCCATTTTATACTGTTGGATAATGATCACTGGCCAGAGAAAAATGAGGGGACAGCTATACTTTTCTTCAGTGACCCTGCGATCTCATTCTAGATTTATACTTGTACACACAGTACCAGCACACAAGGACAAGAGGCACTAAGGACTACAGTACAGAGGGTGGCCTCTGGACGTAGCTCCGGAAATATAGCAGGAAGTAACTTTTGCACTGAAGTCATCCCATCTGGGTTCTAATCCAGGTTGGACTGCAGTGATCATTTGTAAAATGACCTTGGGTAGGAGGTGCTAACCCTTCATCTGCAAAATGGGCAGAACTAGGGTAAATTTTCATTGAGATAATTTTGGATATATTTTTTTATTCTCCCCATTCTGAATCTTATATATTTTCTGTGACTTTGTTTCTATGATCTTCTGTCATCAAACCTAAACCCATCTTAGTTGTCATTAATGCATTTTTGATCCTGGCCAATGAAATCTGCAGACACCATCCTAAATTTGGTATCAGGGTTTCTTATCCTAGATAATGAAATGTAGTCCCATAGCCCTGTTGACTACTTTTCTGTTAAGCTGCAAACTAAAATGTCCAGCAAAAATAAGACAAGTTACCTCCCGCAGCGTATAGATGTCATTTCTGATTTCTTCCTTTCAAATGACACTGGGGATTGAGGCGATTTTCAAAAAGGCAATGTCAAATTATTGAACAAAAATTCTTTCTGAGGAATATGAGACTCAAGAGTTTATTTTGTTGGTATACATATCAAAATGGGGAATAAAAACAGATAGGTCACAGGCAACCAACCTATGGTGGCACTTCTGCCCTCTCTAAAGAGGTGATTTCATCTTAGGGATATCTAGTGCCAATTCAGAGGCAACAGTGCCCATTTCTTCCACACTACAAGAGGCAGGGTAATTCTGAGGTCTTGCCACAAGCCTTGACTCCTTAATTCGCCAACTTATTCTGGAAGCTGACAACTCCAGCAACAAATAAATCTCAGGTGTGGTAGAAAATGGGGACTTTCTTACTGGAGACTTTATAAACCATTTCTTGTGAAAATTGGTTCAGGATGGTGGGAAGCAGCTGCTAGAGTTCTAGGAAGTGAACTCAGGGAGAGAAAGTACCATCTTTAGCAGTGGTGACTGTGGAAGAACGCGCATCTACAGCATTAATAATAGAAACACCTCTAGGCTCAGCACTCGATCTGCTCCCTGACAGACTGTCCCATCCATCCGTCTTTGGATTTTCGTGCTGAGGAAAGCTCTGAGACCACTGTGCCAATTCAAGAGGCAGAAGAGCCTTGTTGAGATCGGGTGTATGTGTGGGGTTTTCATATGGCATGAAATCTATGAACACAGGCATATTAGGAGCCTTTCTGAGCCTGTTCTTCTTCACGTATAAAATTGGACCAGTTGTCTAGGCTTACAGAATTATGAAGGTTACATGAGTTATAAGCAAAAAGGTCTCTTTGTGTTAAAATAGTCACTTCAAAGATAGAGAAAGATCTTGCCAATTCTGGACAGAAAGAGGTTAATATGAAGCTTTCTTTTTCATTTAGGATTTGTGGGGAGGAACAGAGTTATGAACAAAGATTTATAGAATGTTGGTTATTAACTTTAAGAAATCTGATTGAAATAATTGGACTTATTTATTGTGGAAAGTTTGGGGAATAACATTTAAAAATGAAAAAAATTTTGAATTATACACTGAGAACTAATGTTTATTAAGATTTTGGGACATTTGTAGCATATATACTTAATTTGATAAGACAGAGGTGAAAGAAAATTCTGGTCATTTAGTATTATTTGAACACAGAGGCTTGGCATGAACTGGAAGGGGAATTTGGTTCTGTGTCTGGAATAAAAGGGAAAATAATCTTGGAAGCAAGTCAAACAGATTTTGGAGAGGAAGATATTAAGAACTCCTCCCTCCCTGTTTTTCCTTGGAAGGAAGAGACCTATTCAGTCTCAACTTTCTCTGTGTCCCTTTCCTGGTGCTTGACCTGACTTTTATCAATTCCTTAGGCACATTGACCTACTCTGCTGTGAGGAATTCCCTCTTGTACCTAACAAGTGAACATAGGACTCAGACCATGTATTTCCCAGTGGAAGTGTCTCCACCAGAGTGTGCTTATCACGTATAAAATGAAGCTCTTTAGACAGGAGTTCATGCCAGGCTCCTCAGTGGTTGTTACTTACAGAAACGAAGGGAATCCTTCTGGGCCTTGCTGTACATATAGTGATTTTTCCAAAATCTTTGCCCATATAGATGAGAAGTCCCAGAATTTAGATACCTTTCTGATTAAAAGATGGGGTAATTGGGCAGGTGTAAAAAGGTGTGTGTGTGTGTGTGTGTGTGTGTGTGTGTGTAAGACAGAGGCAAGGAGAGACAGACAAATTCTAAGCTGTTATGAAGTATAAAGGATAGAGAACAGAAAAGAGAGAAAAGTCAAGGAAATTGTATGAAGAGAAGATAATAAAAGGAGCAGAGAAGTGTGGGGGGGGGGGGTGATGGGAAGGAGACAGGAAAGGCTGCTTGAGTGACAGAGGCAGGGGAGACAGCCATTACCACTCAGTGATTAATACCGGATTAAATGAAATATTCATGAAAGGAAATTGGAGCTATAGACAAATCCAAATGCCACTTCCCTGAAGCCCTTCCCCCTCTTCCTCTCGAAAGTGAATTCCTTGGAGATTCATGCCCTCTGTTGTCATTACCTGGGAACAATTGATAGATGTGGCCAGGAGGTGAAGTTTGTTTCTTGGGTGTCTTTTGGCTCCATTACAAATAATCCTGTGGTTCTGCTTCAATTGTTTCTAAAATTCTGTGAAAGGCAAGGCACATTTGAGAAGGCTCTTAGTGCCTTGGAAATAATCCAGAAGGCTCTTCCTTTCTTGGAGCACTCATCTGTGGCAGTGTCTCAGGGTTTCCTAAGGCATTCTTCCCTACCAAGAGATGGTTGAAAATGGCTGAAAACATTCCTCTGAGGTTATAAGCAAATTCACACATATCCCTCCAAGCCTGTCATTGCTATGTAACAAAAGCTCAAAGTCCAGGACACTGCCATGTGTCATGTGACATCTGCTCAGCCCCTGTCAATCAATGCGAGTTATGGTACCATCTCTTCCAGCTTCTCCTCTCTGTGTGGATACTTCTTTCTATCTCCAAGCAAGCATTACCTATAAGAACATGAAAGCGCTCTCCATAGGATGAGATATTTCCCCATTCCTTTCCCTCTTCCCTTTGGCTTTCTACAACGTGGGATGAAACTGGTTTACTACTGGACCTTGTTCCCTGGGAATTGGCACTGAAATTGGCAACCAGCCTCTGGAATCTGCATTCCTCTCTGATAGAAACTTACCTGGGGCGTCCTTGTCTAAAAACTTCATTTTGCATACCACACCTCAACAACTTGTCAAAACAGCTGCTTGTTTTCCTAGAAAGGAGGTTATATCTGGGGTAGATATAACCCTTGCCTTTGCCTGGTCCCTAAAGCACAAATTTCCTGAGCTCCAAGGAGAAGATAATCTGGCAGCTGTATCAATCTTTATACTATAGAAATGATTTGACCTGTGAATTTTCCATTATGATGGCATAAAAATGTGTTTTAAAATTCATATTATTATTATATTGTTTATCTTAGTGTCTTCATTTGACATGGAGATGAAGCTTTCATGATGGTAAACAGTTGTAATCCCAGCACCCTGGGAATGAAGCTGAGATGGGAGAATCACCATGTGCTGTGGCCAGCCTGGCCTACAGAATGAGGTCCTAGCTTATCTAGTCTTCCTCTAAAATTAAAATGGAGTTGGTATCATTTACTTCCATGATGCTATCTGAAGATAGAGTGTCCCCAAATTGTGAAACCTATTTAACGGTCACATATTGCAGTGAGTCTGAATACACCGCAAATTATAAACACTCCACCCTTCACGGCTGCTTCCACTATGCATGTGCACAAATCCTAGCTTCATAGTGGGGACTCAGACACAGGACAGTCCTCAGATCTTCTGAGGACCATCTTTGCTTATTCATATTAATTCTTCTTGTTTTGTTTTATTTTGTCTTGAGACAGGGTCTCATTTTGTCTTTCTGACTGGTCTGGAATATACTATGTGGATCAGGCTGGGCTCAGACTAAAGAGACCTCTCGGCCTCTGTCTTAGTGCTGGGATTCAAGGGGGTAGCGCTATGCCAGATCTACTCTTAATTCTGCTTCAATCATTAATCATGATGCTGCTACTATACCCCACTCTACCACCCTCATTCTGTGGTGTTGACTTCATGAATGACTCAGACATTCAGATTATACCAGCTATCGTAAGACTGTAAATCTTTCAAGAGATAAATATATGGAAATCCAAACACCGTTTGACAGGGCACAGAGGACCTGCATCCACAGATCGCAATATGCATGGCACATCAAGAGCCCATTGCATAAAGATAAGTCTTTCAAGGCACAGCCTTAGAGGATCCGGCTTCATTTTAGCACAGTAGTGGTGTGGATGGACTAAAGTACTTCATTAATTCTGCATAACCAGGATCTATCGTCTGTCCTATAGTCTTGGCTGTCTGCAGGTGTTTGATACAATTGATTCATTAAATGACAACACATAGGATATGTCCTGGATCATATTTCCTGTTTAATGCTAAATATTCCAATACATCATTCCTTTTCCTTATTTATCTTGTTGACTGCACATCTTTCTGCAAACCTTTAAGCTCTGCCTGTTTGCTTGTTTTTTTTTTCTTCTGTCATATGCTCAGGATGAACACTGTACTTAGCATGTATTGCCACTCATTCATTGTTGATTTAACACCCACCTTTACTGTTTTTTTTTTATTTAGATGACATTTACATCTCTTTGGTAAAGCAAATGCAAACAAAATATGTAACACAAGTCTGTATCTTTTTTCTTATGTAAATGATTTAGCATATCTTATTTCAGGATTTTCTAAACAACACTAAAGTAATAAAAAAGTAGTGTCTACAACACTATTGGTGAGTAGTACTCTACTGAATTAATTAATCTCAGAAATAACCTTTTCATATAGACAAAGGGATTAAGTATAGAGTGGTTAGGTGATCTGTCCCAAGTATCCTAGAAATTGTTATAAGTCTAGTGTTTAAATCCAGATAATAAGAGCTCTGAGCTTGTAAATTTAATCACAACAATATATTATTTCTAAATATGAGTTTGACTGTTGGCAGTGAGTCAGTATCTCTATTATTAAAGCGAAATCTTATATGCAAGTATTAGAGTTTCTTTTCTGTTGCTATGAAGAAACACTTTGACCAAACACAAACTGGGAAGAAAGGATTATTTTGCTTGTACTGCCAGGCAAAGACTGCCACAGTCTTCTATTCAAGGAAATCCCGGAAGGCACTCAAACGGGCATCGTAGTTCTCTGAGAACATGCGATGTGTGAGAAGACATTGATTTGATCTTTCTGATGTTCATTAAGGAAGACTAACATTAACAGTATTTCCTCCCTACACAGCCTCCTAAGACTGGGCCAGAATACATGGGTGATAGCTCATTAACCAGAAATGTGATTCGTGAAGTGATGTTGGATGTGCCGAATTAAGCAGTCTTGGGAACCAGCTGTCTTGCCTAACCTGTGGCCATTGAACATCTTTAGTAGACAGCCAAATGATTTTTAGGAGATAAATGGCTCTGAGTTATCTCAAGAATGAGGCTGGATGTTAGACCCTTAGCAGGTGTTGAGTGCTTTGAGTCAACCTGGGACACAAACTTCCTTTTGTGGGAGGAAGCATGGGATCAAGTGAGAGAATTTTGAAGAGCAAAGGAGTGACTTCATTTTTAAAACCCTTCTTAACTTGACAAGAACCTTGGCTATAAGGTCTAGATTGGAAGATTCCATCTTAGAGTCTGTCTTAGAGAAGCCTGTTCTTTCTATATGGGAGGAAAGACAAAATTGATTCCTCAAGGCAGACAGGCTTGGTTATTCTGCACATTTGGAAGGAAGACTGAATTTGTGAGGCAACAGAACAATTTCCATGGCAACAGACTGTCTGGTATCAGAAGAACAAAAAAGCTAAAGGTTCCACATCCCAACTCAGTATTTATGTGATGTTTATCACATTGCCTCCTAGGATGCGAAGGGCATGCTCTCTCTGCAGACTCATTTCTGTCTAAACGACGCTGATATGCACTCCACGCTATTCATGCCAGCGTTTTTCAGTTCTCAAAACATCACCCCTTGTGTCTTCAAAAGATTCTAATAGTTTGAATGGAGCTCTAAGGGCCTTTAAAAAAGATTTTGTTATGTCTCCAGGGAGTGACACTAGAGATGGTGAGATCTGTATTTAGGGTATAAGTTTTGGATTTTTAGGTTACATGTAATTGACATTGTCTTCAGCATGTGGACGATAAGAAGAGCACTTGAAGGACCTCGATGGATCCTTTATTTCAGAGGGTCATCAGGCAGGGTGCAATAGATTGGTCTGGTCCCTGGTAAGTGCATTAGTCCCTGTTACCACAGGCGTCCTTCTGCTCCTGATAAATTCCCTGTGCCAGAGAAGCTGTCTTCTTACATTTGAGTAAGAATCTTTATTCCTTCCAGGAATTTCTGAGCATGATTAGCATCCTGAATTCATCAAGCAAACACTTTGCTATTGGCTTTATTTTTGAGCTCAGGCTTCTCTAAAACTGCAAAGTCTGACTTCATTGCTCCAGAGGAATCAACTTTTCTTATTCCTGTTTGCCTAAATCAGAGGTCAAGTGTGCATAACCATTCTTCTCCTATTCATAGCCCAGAGAAATCTGTATGTTAATCCCTAGATCCAAAGTTAGTACAGAAAAATGAGCATGAATTGCTGTGTATTTCTAAAGAGAGAGATACTGGCTTTGATCACGAATATATACTATTTAACAAATATAAGACTATGTTTAAGAGCTATACCTGCAATCCGGCAAAACTAGTGAGGTCAGATGTTGAAAATAAGCATGTTTAGATGAATACTGAGTGTGTTTGGAGAAAGTATGGTTATGTATGTCATGCTATAAAATATGCGGTATGTGTATGTGGGCATGGAGGGTTAGGAAAAGTTGGCGTGGTAGGAGTAGCTTCCGTGACATTTTGGCAGCATTTTCCTATATGATTTCCTTGGTTGTGTACCACCTTTCAGCATGGCATAGCATGGTAGACCACATTTGATAAGTCAGACAGCTGTCATACACTGATCAGTTCACAGTTCAGAGTGTTTTTCTCCCTCAACGTTGTTGGCCAAGCATTAGGTATTCTTCTTCTTCTATATATATCATATATGTAATGTATATAATATATATAATATGATATATATATATATATATATATACTTTTGAGTATTTTATTGACAACTTAGTGACTGTAACTCAGGACTTTTGCCCTCCACACTGTGGGCATTGTGAACTGGATAAAGCTTCACTGTGGAGCTTTCCGGAGCATGGTGGAACATTTTCCAGTAGCCCTTGGCTTCTCTCTACCAGAGATCAACAACACTCAGCTGAGATGTGACAATACACAATTTTTCCAGACTATGACAGAGGCTTCTCAGGTGCCCAAATCAGTCCCAGTGGAGAGCCCCTGCTCTAAGCCAGCAATACTCAGTTCTGCTTGAACCTTCAGTGGATACTTTTTAATAGTTTCCCTATGAGCCAAGTTCTCCTCTGACCACTGTTGATAAAGTCGTGAATAATAAGAGCTCTTGCTTCCAAGATGTTTATATTCTGTTGGGGAGAAAAACAGAAGCCAAAGAAACACATTAATCATCATGTTAATTTGCAGAGTGTCAAATACAAGGAAGAAAGTTAAATAGGTTTCTGTACAAAGAACCTCTTTAAGGATGTGTCTGCAAGCAAGGTCAGGGTGTCAGGGGACATCCAGTTGTAAGAAAAGGAGGGGGTATTTCTAGGCAAGGGACATCTGTATCAATAATGTCCTCAAAGAGGGGTTGGTTTAGAACAGTAACAGGCATAGAAAGTGTGAGCAAGCCTAGAAAGGGAGGTAAGGGATAAACCCAGACCATGTTAAAGGTAGATCCCTGGGTGTGAAACTACGGTTCTGATTCCAAGAAGAATCTGTGCTGTCACGGTTTTTCTCCTCTCACCTTGGCTGCTGTATGCATTGATCTACTGGGTCCGACAAAAAAAGGATGAAGTCAGAAGGAAGATTGTGGCCATCATATCGTGGAGAAGTTATGGGAGCCTGCATTAGAACACTTGTGGAGGAAGTAGGGACATGGAAACAGGATAATCATAATGACAGAAAGAAGATGATGAGCAGTTTCTTCAAGAGACTGGGACAATAAGGACAAGAGACACACTTCCTGAAAAGGTGTTTCTGTGTATATCACCTTTCTGTCACTGTGACAAAATCCTTAGTAGTATGTGGTGTGTGTATGGGTATGTGGTGTGTGTGTGTGTGTGTGAAATTGCATGTGGTGTGTGTAATTCTGTGTATATGAAATTATGGTGTGTGTGTGTGTGTGTGTGTGTGTGTGTGTGTGTGTGTGAAATTAAAGAGGAAACATTTATCCTTGTTAATTCTTTCAAAAGTTTTAGTCCATGATGGCTTGGCCCTATTACTTTGGACTCAAGAGAATGGCAACTATTATGTAATAGAGCTAAACAGTCCACCTCATAGAGATGAGGTAGCAGAGGAAGAGGGTGAAACAAGGAGCCAAGGAGAGTAAAGACATTTCAGAGGAATAGCTCCAGTAATCTAGTTTCTTAGTCTGCCCAACCTCTTAGTTTCGTCACCTCCCAATAACTTCTACCAGATTGCAAATACTTACTGGGGATGTCACTCTGTTGTTAGAGTGCTCGCCTGACATGCACAAAGCTATAGGTTCAATCTTCTGGACCTCATGACACCAGGCACAGGAGCACATGCCTCTAATTCTAGCACTTTCAAGACAGGCAGTCAGGCTAGAAGCTCAAGGCTATCTTTGGCTACACAACCAGTTAGTTCCACGCCAGCCTGGGATCTAGAGTACCCTTTTTCGAAAGACAAAAGGTCAGTTATAAAGGCTTTGATAAATGAAGTCACAAATGAAATGACTGCCCCCATGATTCAACTAGGATTGGAAAGATCATCAGCTGGCAAACCCAGCTTTTAACATGCAAACCTTCAGAGCCAGCTTCCTAAACAGTGAGTCTGAAGTCCATTACAAATTGCGTCATTTGAGGGTCATGAAAAATTGGGCAACAAGTTAGGTTTCTGAATGTTCAGTGACCAAAAATGAACTAAGAAGAAAAAAAAATCAAATGTGTCCTCAGTTAAAGGCACTTCGGAGAGCACTTACCCATGCTGTATTTTGTGACTTCATGAGAGCTTGGCTTCGCTTTGCCCTGTCTGTGACACACCATCACGTAGCACCAACAAACACTGCCTGGAACGTACTGGCTCAGAATTGGCACCATTGTATGTTATAGATTGCATTGTTTTTACTGTACATATGGCATGTTGTGTTCTTCTGAAAACATAATAATTTTCATTGCCCCAGAGACTTTTAGTATTTTCTTACCATCAGTTTTCACGTGTAACTATTAAATTAATGTATCTGTGGCATGTATGGTACTTAAAATTTGCCATTTGAGGTGCCGATTTTGAGTTTAAAGAAACAATTGACTTAATATTTGCTTAGGATTAGGGTAGAATTCCTAACAGTTTCCGAAACAGCTCTGAACACATCTCTACCATTCTGCGCTATATATTTGCATGAAGCTCAGAGCATCCTCCCTGATTCTCAGTGTTCTTAGTTCCAGAAGGTGCTATACAGGTTTCCAGGGAGGAAAAGGAATCAGTGCTCTTACCTTGCTGTGGATCCTATGAGCTATGATAAACTTCCAGGCAAGGTCTGCTCCTTTGTGCAATAGGGTCACTAGAGTCATGGGATAACCAACTCCTCCCTGACTGAACCATAGAATGGAATCGATGCCTGGACTGAAACCTGAGCCAAACGCCATGAAAAGTTTGCTGTGAGGTCGTTTCCCAGAAATATGAAGAAACGGCATCCGTTAAGTCTCACCAACATAGCTGCTTAAATAAATCCTGAGTAATAACAATAGGCATGCTAGAACAAAAGATGAGAGACTCAAAAGGGTTTAACCTTTGACAAAAAACTAAGGACAGACATGGAATGCTGAGAGCTAGAGAAATAGTCCTCCTCAGTCTTTCATCTGGTAACCCCAAAACAAGTGGTTAGCCCTGAGATAATATTCATAGAGGGGACATTATACAGACTGAACAGGTATTTATATATTTAGGAATATGTATAACAACAATTAAATTTTTTAAAAAGTTTATGAATTTGAGAATTATAAAGAGGGGGAATGGGAGAACTTAAAAGAAAGGGGAGAGCGAAAGATGTAATAATATCATTTCAAAAATATAAGACAAGTTGTATTTTTAAAAATTTAAAATACCTCCCTAGCAGCAGAGACGGTAAGCCAGAAATAGGAACTAAATACTGTTATTTACCCAACTGAGAGAGTGCCAAGCTGCCCTCTAAATTTTTATGCTTGTTCTCATAGGCAAATGTGGCTCTGAGACAGGCTTTCCAGTGAACGGAGGGTGGGGAACACGGGAACTCACTGCTGCACAAGGGGGCTGTGACAGACACATGTGCAGCCCTCCACTGGTCCCTTATGCCATCTTCTCTAGGGTTCAGGTAGGGACATAAAGGTGGGGGCAGAAAGAATGTAAGAGCCGGAAGATAGGGAGAAGCTCTGCCAAGTCTCCTCTCTGATCCCAAATCAGCCATTGCAGCCATGAACACATAGCTGCTGCGAGTGTCTGCACTAGGGGCATTTCAGATTCACACCATAACACCGAGAGTCTTAACTAGACATTCATTTATGGGAGGAGAAAATGACTGCCTAATCAGATTCCATTCTCACCAGATTTTCTAGCTAGTGATTCAAGTTGGGTTTCTTTTATGGCCAGCTCATTGTTTTGTTCCTATAAAGGTGGTTAATAGAGTGTAACACCAGCTTAATTATACCTGTTTCCTTGGCCACTTTCTTTAGTTTAATATTTACTCAGCTAAGCATTTAGTAGGTATCTCAGCATAACATGAGGCCATTGAGAAAAGTTCCTGAGTGACAGCTTCCAATGCTTTCAACTGGGCTGTTTACCCTTCGTTCACAGTACATATTAGAAGAGAAACAACTTACAAACTCCACGTCCCCCTGGGCCTCAGAGTGCTGTTTCTTTTCCATTTTGATTCACGTGCTATTTACTTCGACTCAGATGTGCAAAACTGCCTGGCAGAAAGATCATTACTAGAGGGATTCATAGCCGGGCAGTGGTGCCTTTAATCCCAGCACTCGGTAGGCAGAGGCAGGCGGATCTCTGTGAGTCAAGGCCAGCCTGGTCTACAAGAGCTAGTTCCAGGACAGGAACCAAAAAGCTACGGAGAAACCCTGTCTCGAAAATCAAAAAAACAAAAAACAAAACAAACAAACAAAAAAAACCCAAAAAACAAAAAACTAGAGGGATTCATTTTGATCACGGGTGTTACCCATCTTCCGTGTTCCTGGGCTGGTTATGAGTACACAGCAGTGGAGCAAATGTGTGGCAAAGGTGAATCTTTGTGGTTGACAAGAAACCAGAGAGGCGCAGCAGCAGCGGCGCCAGACGCACAGAGGCGCAGCTGCGGCGGCACCAGACGCACAGAGGCGCGGCGGCGGTGCCAGACGCACAGAGGCTCAGCAGGGGAGGCGACAGATGCAGCACAGAGGCGGCAGCATGGCGGCGGCGCCAGAAGCAGCTGAGCAGCGGCCAGACCCAAGCGGCTGGGACAGGCATGCAATAAGGAGAGCAGATCGCCCTACTACAATTGAATCAAAGAGGTAGGCCTTTGGTTGGCCAGGTCACTGGCACAAGGGGAGCCTGTTCCTGTCCTGAAGATCCTTCGGAGGGGTGAGAGGGTTCTTGGCCTGCAGCAGGAACCACAAAAGAGAGTGAGGGCATTTTGTAAGCGGAGCCCTTGGCCAGCAGGGAAACCTGATCCGGTTTCTAAAGGATCCATTGGATAGGATCAATAGGAGGAGATGGGCAGGCGCCAAGGCAAGAACTCACCCAATAATCCGAAAAACAACATGAAAACATCAGAACCCAATGATCTTACAACAGAAGTATTTGAACAACCTAACACAGAAGAAGTGGAAAAAATCGACTTTATGAAGATAATAGAGTCCCTTAAACAACATGTAAAAAATGCCCTTATAGAAATGGATGAGAAGTATAATAAAAAGTTTGAAGAAATGAGTAAATACGTACATGATACCCTGGGAAACCAAGAAAAAACCATCAAACAGGTAATGGAAACAGTTCAAGAATTGAAAACTGAAATGAAGGCAAAGAAGAAAATACAAACTGAGGACCAGCTGGATATGGAAAATCTAGGCCAACGAGCAGAGTCTACAGAAACAAGCATAATCAATAGAATACAAGAGCTAGAAGAAAGACTCTCAGATGCTGAGGACACCATAGAGAAAATAAACGAACAGATCAAAGAAAACAGCAAAGCCAACAAATTCTCAACACAAAACATTCAGGAACTATGGACACAATAAAAAAACCAAACCTAAGAATAATAGGAATAGAAGAAGGAGAAGAGTCACAGCTCAAAGGCTCAGAAAATATTTTCAACAAAATTATGGAAGAAAACTTTCCCAACTTAAAGAAATATATTCATTTAAATATTCAAGAAGCATACAGAACACCAAACAGACTGGATCAAAGAAAAACATCTCCTCGCCATATAATAATCAAAACACAAAATATACAGGTTAAAGAAAGAATATTAAGAGCTGCAAAAGAAAAAGGGCAAGTAACTTATAAAGGTAAACCGATCAGACTTACACCTGACTTCTTGATGGAAACTATGAAAGCCAGAAGGTCCTGGATAGAGGTTCTGCAGAAGCTAAGAGACCATGGATGCAAACCCAAACTACTATACCCAGCCAAGCTATCGTTCAGTATCAACGGAGAAAACAAGACATTTCAGGATAAGAACAAATTTAAACAATACGTAGCCACAAATCCAGCCCTACAGAAAGTAATAGAAGGAAAATCGCAACCCAAGGAATCCAACACTGCCAACACTGCCTACAATAACCCAGGCATCTAATGACCCTTCACGAGCACATCTCAAAGAAAGGAGACACACAATCTCTACTACCAAAAGCAATAAGAATAACCGGAGTAAACAACCACTGGTCATTAATATCACTTAATATTAATGGGCTCAATTCACCTATAAAAAGGCACAGGCTAAAAGATTGGATACGAAAACAGGATCCAACATTCTGCTGTTTGCAAGAAACACATCTCAACCACAAAGACAGGCACCTACTCAGAGTAAAGGGTTGGGAAAAGGTGTTTCAAGCAAATGGTCCTAAGAAAAAAGCAGGTGTGGCCATACTAATTTCTAACAAAACTGACTTCAAACTAAAATCAATCAGAAGAGACCGAGACGGTCACTTTATACTCATAACAGGAACAATTCATCAGGAGGACGTCTCAATCCTGAATATATACGCCCCCAATATAAAAGCACCTACTTATGTAAAAGAAATATTACTAGAACTCAAGGCAGACATCAAACCACACACACTAGTAGTAGGAGACTTCAACACACCTCTCTCTCCAAGGGACAGGTCAATCAGACAGAAACCTAATAGAGAATTAAGAGAATTATTGGAGGTAATGAAGCAAATGGACTTAACAGACATCTATAGAACATTCCACCCAAATAGGAAAGAATATACCTTCTTCTCTGCAGCTCATGGAACCTTCTCAAAAATTGACCACATACTCGGAAACAAAGGAAACCTCCACAGATACAAAAAAATATCAGTGTCCACCTGTGTCTTATCAGATCATCACGGATTAAAGTTAGAAGGCAACAACCACGCTGCCCCCAAAAAACCGACAAACTCATGGAAACTGAACAGTCAACTACTGAACCAAACCTGGGTCAAGGAAGAAATCAAGAAAGAAATTAAAGTCTTCCTTGAATTTAATGAAAATAAAGGGACAACATACTCAAACCTATGGGACACAATGAAAGCAGTGCTAAGAGGAAAGTTCATAGCACTAAGTGCCCACTTAAAGAAAACGGAGAATGCATACATTTGGGGACTTAAAAACACACCTGAAAGCTCTAGAAAAAAAAAGAAGCAGACGTGCCCAGGAGAAGTAGAAGACTGGAAATAATAAAACTGAGGGCTGAAATCAACAAAATAGAAACACAGAAAACAGTCCAAAGAATCAATGAAACAAAAAGCTGGTTCTTGGAGAAAATCAACAAGATCGACAAACCCCTATCCAAACTAATTAAACGACAGAGAGAGAACACGCAAATAAATAAGATCAGAAATGAAAAGGGGGACATAACCACAGACACAGAGGAAATTCAGAGAATCATTAGATCTTACTACAAAAGCCTGTATGCCACAAAACTGGAAAATACAAAAGAAATGGACATTTTTTTTTTAAATAAGTATCATATACCAAAGCTAAACCAAGACCAGGTGAATGATCTAAATAGACCGGTTTCTCGCGAAGAATTAGAAATGGTTATCAAAAATCTCCCTTCGAAAAAAAGCCCAGGACCAGATGGTTTCAATGCAGAATTCTACCAGAACTTCCAAGAAGAATTAATACCTATACTCCTTAATGTATTTCACAATATAGAATCAGAAGAGTCATTGCCAAATTCCTTTTATGAAGCTACAGTTACCCTGATACCAAAACCACAAAAAGACCCAACCAAGAAAGAGAATTACAGACCGATCTCACTCATGAACATCGACGCAAAAATCTTCAATAAAATACTGGCAAACCGAATCCAAGAACACATAAGAAAAATTATCCATTATGATCAAGTAGGCTTCATCCCAGAGATGCAGGGCTGGTTCAACATACGCAAATCTATCAATGTAATCCACCATATAAATAAACTGAAAGAAAAAAACCATATGATCATTTCACTAGATGCGGAAAAAGCATTCGACAAAATTCAACACCCCTTTATGATAAAGGTCTTGGAGAGAATAGGGATACAAGGGTCCTACCTAAATATAATAAAAGCTATTTACAGCAAACCAACAGCTAACATTAAATTAAACGGAGAAAAACTCAAAGCCATCCCACTAAAATCAGGAACACGACAAGGATGTCCACTCTCGCCATACCTCTTCAATATAGTGCTTGAAATTCTAGCAATAGCAATAAGACAACATAAGGAGATCAAGGGGATTCGTATTGGAAAGGAAGAAGTTAAGCTTTCGTTATTTGCAGATGATATGATAGTGTACATAAGCGACCCCAAAAATTCTACCAAAGAACTCCTACAGCTGATAAACAGCTTTAGTAACGTGGCAGGATACAAGATCAACTCCAAAAAAATCAGTTGCCTTCCTATACACCAAGGATAAGGAAGCAGAGAGGGAAATCAGAGAAGCATCACCTTTCACGATAGCCACAAATAGCATAAAATACCTTGGGGTAACCCTGACCAAGGAAGTGAAAGATCTACTTGACAAGAACTATAAGTCTTTGAAGAAAGAAATTGAAGAAGACACCAGAAAATGGAAAGACCTCCCTTGCTCTTGGATTGGGAGGACCAACATAGTAAAAATGGCAATTCTACCAAAAGCAATCTATAGATTCAATGCAATCCCCATCAAAATCCCATCAAAATTCTTCACAGATCTGGAGAAGACAATAATCAACTTTATATGGAAAAACAAAAAACCCAGGATAGCCAAAACAATCTTATACAATAAAGGTTTGTCTGGAGGCATTACCATCCCTGACTTCAAACTCTATTACAGAGCTACAGTATTGAAAACAGCTTGGTATTGGCATAAAAACAGAGAAGTCGACCAATGGAATCGAATAGAAGACCCTGACATTAACCCACAAACCTATGAACACCTGATCTTCGATAAAGGAGCTAAAAGTATACAATGGAAAAAAGAGAGCATCTTCAACAAATGGTGCTGGCAAAACTGGATGTCAATCTGTAGAAGAATGAAAATAGATCCATATCTATCACCATGCACAAAACTCAAATCCAAATGGATTAAAGACCTCAATATCAGTCCGAACACACTGAACCTGATAGAAGAGAAAGTGGGAAGTACTCTACAGCACATGGGCACAGGAGACCACTTCCTATGTATAACCCCAGCAGCACAGACACTAAGGGCATCATTGAATAAATGGGACTTCCTGAGGCTGAGAAGCTTCTGTAAAGCAAAGGACACTGTCACTAAGACAAAAAGACAACCCACTGACTGGGAGAAGATCTTCACCAACCCTGCAACTGACAAAGGTTTGATCTCCAAAATATATAAAGAACTCAAGAAACTAGACCGTAAAAGGCTAATCAACCCAATTATAAAATGGGGCACTGATCTGAACAGAGAATTCTCAACAGAAGAACTTCAAATGGCCAAAAGACACTTAAGGTCATGCTCAACTTCCTTAGCGATCAGGGAAATGCAAATCAAGACAACTTTAAGATACCACCTTACACCTGTCAGAATGGCTAAAATAAAAAACACCAATGATAGCCTTTGTTGGAGAGGTTGTGGAGAAAGGGGTACACTCACCCATTCCTGGTGGGAATGCAAACTTGTGCAACCACTCTGGAAAGCAGTGTTTCGGTTTCTCAGGAAATTCGGGATCAACCTACCCCTGGATCCAGCAATACCACTCTTGGGAATATACCCAAGAGAGGCCCTATCATACAACAAAAGTATATGCTCAACTATGTTCATGGCAGCATTGTTTGTAATAGCCAGAACCTGGAAACAACCTAGATGCCCTTCAACGGAAGAATGGATGAAGAAAGTATGGAATATATACATATTAGAGTATTACTCAGCAGTAAAAAACAAGAACTTCTTGAATTTTGCATACAAATGGATGGAAATAGAAAACACTATCCTGAGTGAGGTAAGCCAGACCCAAAAAGAGGAACATGGGATGTACTCACTCATATTTGGTTTCTAGCCATAAATAAAGGACATTGAGCCTATAATTCATGTTCCTAGAGAAGCTAAATAAGGTGAATCCAAAGACAAACACATAGGCATCCTCAGGAATATTAACCTTCATCAGGCGATGAAAGGAGACAGAGACAGAGACCCACACGGGAGCACCGGACAGAAATCTCAAGGTCCAAATCAGGAGCAGAAGGAGACGGAGCACGAGCAAGGAACTCAGGACCACGAGGGGTGCACCCACACACTAAGACAATGGGGATGTTCTGTTGGGATCTCACCAAGGCCAGCTGGCCTAGGTCTGAAAAAGCATGGGATAAATCCGGACTAGCTGAACATAGCGGACAATGAGGAATACTGAGAATTCAAGAACAATTGCAGTGGGTTTTTGATCCTACTGCACGTACTGGCTTTGTGGGAGCCTAGGCAGTTTGAATGCTCACCTTACGAGACCTGGATAGAGGTGGGCAGTCCTTGGGCTTCCCACAGGTCAGGGAACCCTGATTGCTCTTCGAGCAGATGAGGGGGGGGGGGACTTGATCGGGGGAGGGGGAGGGAAATGGGAAGCGGTTGTGGGGACGAGGCAGAAATCCTTAATAAATAAATAAATTAAAAAAAAAAGAAACCAAATAGAAGGAAGCCACAAGAAGAAGGAATTCTGGCATTGTGCTCACCTCATCCGTTTCTTTCCTATTACTCTGCCCAGGCTTCCAGCCTATGGTTTGGCACCACCCACATTGCCCTCAGGAAGACTCCTCACAGACACACCCAGAGATGTTTCTCAATCTTCTAGGCAATTCTCAGTAGAGTCATCACAGCGAAGTTGATCTTATTAATATCAATAGCATAGTAACTATGAATACTGTTGACGCAACTCTTCTGGACACTGGGCTGTGTATTTTCTTTTGGGTTTAATGTTCTCTCCAACACTACAGGTAGGTTCCTATCACCATCCAGTGGACGAAATGGTCCAGGGAGGAAGTCAATGTGCCTAAGATCACACTGCTGGAGTGTCAGTTTCTTGGGGGTACAATAATAAAACACCATGAGCTGGATGGCTGAGAATAACAGAAATTTGTTCTATAATAGTTGTGGAGACCAGGGGTCTAAAATCAAGATAGCAAGAGCACACTTGTTCTGAAGGTTTTGGAGGAAAACTCATTTATGGTTCATCCATCTTCTGGAAATCTTAGGCATCCCCTGACTTATGATAAGGTGACACTCATTTCTGCCTCCATCTGCACAGAGCATTCTCTTTTTCTCCCCTGTATGCCCTCTCTCTCTCTCTCTCTCTCTCTCTCTCTCTCTCTCTCTCTCTCTCTCTCTCTGTGTGTGTGTGTGTGTGTGTGTGTGTGTGTGTGGTGTATGTGTACACATATATATGTGAACACTGTCTAAATAATTGAAGATGATGTCTTTTCGATATGGTCTACGTTATTACATTCACTGAAAATTCTTTCCAAACTGAAAGTCCCAAACACACATGCTGGTGTGGCAACATGGGGATACCTTTGACTGGAATTGTTCAGTCTACAAAACCTGCCTGTGGCTAAGTTTCCTTGTAAGAGCTCCCAGCTCTGTAGAGCTTGTGCCGTACCAAACTTGCTGTGTTCAGATATCTTTTTATCATTGGAGTTTCAACCATTCCTACATTCGCTTTCACTGACAATTATCCAAAGACCCAAAGGAGGTTTGTAATTTTTTTTAAAATCTTAAATAAAGTTAGCAGTATAATACAGTTTAAATTTTAATTACAGGTTTCACAGTGGGGAAAGTCTTCAAAATGGTGACAGATATTTAAAGATGTTAAGAGATGCTGGTCTTGCTAACTCTAATTACAAAGGAGAACAAAATATTTCAAAATACTTCTTAAGAGTTTTAGGTGCAATAAAAATAAGCTTGAACAACTAAACACCAACTGACATCTAGGCAAATTGATGACACAGCTTTTTCTTTCTCCTCCTCCCCCTTTTCTTTCCTGTTCTCCCAACCTTCTTTTCTTGGTATGAAATTGATACTTAGTGATACTGTTGTGAAGTCGAATCCCATTTTTTTTTATCCTTAATAACTTCACCTCCCCTTCCTCTCTGCCTTGCTTCCTATCTAGCTACAAGTCTAAAGAAAACCCAGAGCAGCTGGATCTGCTCATAGAGCGAGGCAGACAGCAAATGAGCTACTTTCTAAAGCAACAGGGCATCTCATCAAACCAAATGCTCTTGGTTGAGGAGAATTCGAGGCAGGCAGCTACATAAAGCTAGTCGGATCAATTTGTCTAGTTTGAGTGGTAATCTTTAAGACAGTTGATTAGATGGTTTTTTTTTGTTGGTTTATTGCTTGATCTGCAGAATTTGTTTCTCCCCATCAACACACACACACACACACACACACACACACACACACACACACTCACTCACTCTCATGGCTGTCTATGCCATGAATAAAAGATAGGACTGGAATCTGCAGAGAATGAAGACCCATCCTTTTTCCCTCTAGAACAAGAACGTTGCTCTCCCCAAAATAGCTCCCCTGCAACCCTTAAAGGAGAAAGAACAGATAACTCTGAGCACAGCTAAGAGGACACCAAACTCTCGACTCAAGGGACACTGAGCCCCAGTTCTCTACACTGCCTCTGATGAGCACACATGTGAGCATATACCGCTAGATAATATTTGGGCAGAAAGATTTGAAAGAAGCGTAATACCTTGACCACACTTGGCTTATGTTTTCAGTCTCCTTCTAGAAATGTAACACGTATGGCAAACACTTGGAATGTTGCTGCATCACTCTAAGACACACCACCAAATTTCTGAAGAGAAAATATGCCACAATTATTATTACATGACCATACCATTGGATATTTAGATTATATTTTTTTCTTTTTTAGGTAAAGCATAAACTTCTTGCTGTTGTTATTTAAATTGCTTAAAGTTCCACATGTATGTATACATGTAGTATGCATTCTCTGTCTACCCATCACTGAGTGTCAATCATCTACCCAGGGAAGCTTTCCTGATGTGATCACAGGGCTAAAATGGACCTCCAGTGCCCAGCTTCATTAGAATTGGATTCATCTATCTTCTCTTATTTCCCAATTTTTTCTTTTTTCTTCTGTACATTTCTCTTCATTTTTCCATTTTGTTTCCCAGCTCTGCTAATCACCGAAATAGTAATCTCTTTCCAGTAATGGTGGATTTTTGAATGTTTGGGTCATTCTTGGGTGTGACTATAAAAATCACAAAGGGTTTAGTTTTCTGTATCAATACCCAAGAGCTCACAGTTCAGAGAGTTGTAGGGCGAATCTGGTTCTCATCATCTCCTCCGTTTGAAATATAGAAGTCTGAGAGATTGAGAGACATTTTCCAGGATGCAATGGGATCTGGATTGATGAACTCAATGTCTCCTCCCTGAAGGTTTGCCCTTGTACTGGACAGTTATTCTACTATTAAGTGAATGGAGAGCAGAACATCCATCCCTCCTAATAGTCTCCACCCGATGGGACTTCTATTATCTCACTCACTTTACAGATGAGCAAAGAAAATCAGAGGCTCTTGCTGGGGAGGCCAGGCTTTCACCTGCCACACTATTTGTTTATCTTGGGGCAGGAGAGAAGAGGTCAAACATTCTGGGGTGTGGGTTGCTCTTCCCTTCCAAGGACAGCAAACAGACCTTCCAGAGCAACTTAATACAACTGTTTATGTCAACAGGCAAACAACTCTTTCCCCAGCACTGAGGATAAACACACAGAGGCTAATCTGGTCTCCTTGTATAGGTTTCTAGGTGGGAATGTTGACACTTGCCTTGATTCCCCTTTAAATAAACAATCATCCAGACAAATGAAATCCAGTTTCCACTTACTCCTTGCTTCTCCCAACAAGCTAGGGGTCCCCACAAACAGGAAAACTTCCTTTCTGGTTCTCACCTTTCTCCCAACATCATCTTCTTTACTTCAGCTGCTGTATTCTCACTGGATCTTTAGAGCTTGTGATTTTGTGTTCTTATCCTTGAGTCTCGGGTATTCGTGCTTATGGTGGCCCACAAGCACATGGTTCACACAAGCGATGATGCACAGCTGCAGCAAGATGCCATCGTGGTTGGCACTGGGTCTCTGTCACTTGGGAGGAATTCCTGATTTCCTGGACCCTTGGGATTGGCTGCTAGATGCAGGCCAAGTGCACAAGACATCCTCTGGGATCCAAAGTGCTTGCAATGGGATATAAAAGTTTAGGATTCCTTTCTTTTTCTCTCAAAACTCTTCTTATTTCAAATACCGGGACTCAAAAGTTGATAAAGAATAGCATGTGGGCAACTGTGAAACATGAAAGTCAATTTATGCCAGTAAATGACAAATGAGATTATACGACATTAAAAGCTTCTGTATGGCACATAATAAGACAAAACAAACAAACCACAAACCAGTCACCAGGTTTGAAGGTAATGAAGAACCCCACAGAATGAGAAAAAAAAAAGTCTCTGCCAGCTATACATCAAACAGAGCACTCATGTCTAGGATACACCAACATTAACCCGTCCCCCCAAATCCAGATCAGTAAATGGGCTAATGGGTTTAGTAGACAGTACTCCAAAGAAGAAAGACAAACAGCAAATAAATACCCAAGAAAGTGTTCAATATCTTAAGCTATCAAAGAAATAGAAATTAAAACTGCTTTGAGATGCTATCTCCTTCCAGTCGGAATGACAGTCATCAGGGTCACAGTGGCAACAAGTGCCCAGGGAGATGTGGAAAAATGGAAGCCATATTCTTTTTTGGTGCAGTCACTATGAAAATCGGCGTGAGGTTCCTCTAGAAAGTAAACCTAGAATTACCACGTGACCCAGATGTATCTGTGTTGCTTCTGTATCCAACCACGTGCAAATTCATATTTGTTAGTGAAGTACTCAGTAGCCAAGAAATGGAACCTCCCTGGATGCCTACCGACTGATGACATCGATAAAGAAAATGTGACTCATAACCATGACATTTGCAGGAAAATTGGTACAACTGGAAATAATTTTAAGTAAAATGTCATTTTCAGAAAGACAAATACAATCTACTTTCTTTTATATTCAAAACTTAAGTTAAAATTGCACACATGTATGTCTGTGTGTATTTTTACACACACACATGTATAGGTCACAAAACTAAAAGAGGGAACTTGAGGATGGATAAAGAAATCTTTATATGTAAATGTATACATAATATATATACACATGCATATCTGTATATCTTTATTAGTTAAAAATAGCTTAACTGAAAGAAAATAATATACTAGAGAAAGCCAAACCCAAGACCAAGATAACAGACTAAAGAGCCAAGGAATAATAGATGCTACAATGGTTACAAAACAAGTTACTGGAATAAAAAATACCCAGAAAAAGATAAGAAGTTCTTCTTTCTTTCTTTCTTTCTTTCTTTCTTTCTTTCTTTCTTTCTTTCACACACACTCTCTCTTTCTTTCTATCTTTTTTTCTTTTTTTGAGAATACATGTAGTAAGAAGGGGGGCTAAGTAGGGAAGAAAGGAAGGCAGGTAAGATAGAGGTGGGAGTGGCACAGGAGGAAGTGAGTGGAGGGCAGTAAATGGAAACAGAGTAAATGACGTACATGAAGATAAGATAGGATCCATCTTTCGTATGCTAACTGCATTAGTTACTTTTTCATTGCTATAACAAAATGCCTCACAGGAACAATTTAAGGGAGCAAGAAAGGGATTGTTTGGGTCATAGTTTGGGGTACAGTTCATCATAGTGTGGAAGCCTTAGTAACAAGCACATGAAACTGCTGGTCACATTCCATTCACAGTCAGGAAGCAGGGAAAGGAACGTTGGTGTTTAGCTTGCTTTCTCACGGTCTGAGAAATGGTCCCTCCCATAATCAGGGTGAGTCTTCTTCTTTATTTCTGGGAGTACCCTCATAAGAGACATGGAAAGTTGTGTTTCCATGTTTCTAAATTCTAAATCAAGTCAAATTGTCAAATAATATTAAATCATCACACCAACATAAAAAATTAATTAAAAAATGAACAAAGGTAAAAGGTCAATCTGACCTTTTCACAAGCACATCATAAAGGACATTTCTCTTTGATCCACTTTATTTGGAAGGAAAATATAAGACTCTCATTCCATAGGAGTCCTGCCCTACTAATGGAAGTACAGATGTTATACAGAAAAATCTAGGAGAATCTGAGACTTCACTGAATGCCCCTACCCCAGTTTATTACTGTTTGATCATACACTTTTGCTTAATTATTTCCTTACATGTCTTTCTAATGAACCTAATGACACAAAGCATATTTTCTGTTGATTTTAAGGTCTCCATTTATTGTCTCTTCAAGGCTGAGATGTCATACAAGACATGAACATTTCTGATTTTCTCTTGTCAACCTGCCTTGTGCCATAGGGACATTAGCTGTGACCTTTGCCATGATGAAGATGAGATCCTGCCTACTCCTGACAGAGAGTCCATACACTGAACTTGGAAAGTTCACTGCACTTCCACCCAGGACAAAGGTAGCTGAAGAAAGATCATTATAGGCCATAGCTCTGCCTTCATTCTCAGACTTAGCCCTCCCAGTAGCACTTTGGGGCATTTTGTAGAACAGCTCATCACAGGAGTACATTAAGAGCCCAGGGACTTTCAGCTACAGAATTTTGTATCATTCATTCATTTGCTCTATTTTTTTTCCTTTTCCGAAAGGAAAAAAAAATCTATCAACATATGCCTGGGGCCAAAGACAGAAAGATGAATAAGAATTCCCGGAAACCACATTGAAAGAAGAAAGACAAATAATAAGAGATGAACAAACACACATTTAATTTTGCAGGGAGACAATGCTTCAGAGAAAACACAGCGTGAGCTAGAGAGCAAGGAACAGGATGGTTCTTCTAGGACAAGAAACGACACTGAGGGACCGCTGTGAAGGGACACAGGAATGATGTCCGAAGGCCCTGTGATCCTCTGCCTTTTAAAACTGTGAAAACAAAAACAAAAAGCAAAATACAAGAAGACATAGAGTTAGACTTTGAACTAGACAATTAAAATGTTTGTAAGTATTTTGAGAAATTCAGCTACCTTTTCTACCACCAAGAATCTCTATTATATATCCTAACAGAAAAACTAAAGTAGAGGTTCTTAGTTTCATGAAAAGCCACCATATCTCATTTGTTCTCTCTCCCCCTATCCCTCTCTTTCTCTTTTCAGACTTGGAGCTGGAAATCTATCTCTTTGGCCCCTAGGCACTCTTTGTGTAGAGAAGGTGCTCAGATTATATTCTTCTAATTTACAAGAGTTAACAGTAAGTGTAGTTTGTTGTTTTTGTTATTGTTGCTCCTCTGTGCATTCATGAATTGAACTCTCACAGAACATATATATATATATATATATATATATATATATATATATATACACACACACACACACACACACACACATACATTACATTATATACATATAATGTAATAGGGGCTAACTAAAGTTATGTATTGATTAGATACCAGTCCCTTTGACTGGTAGAGAAGCAAAGTTCAAAATGATTAATATAGTCCTCAGGTTTAGTATAGGTTTAAGCAAGGTTTGAGATCAGATTCGAGCCAGATATGGCTACTAAACATAGGAGAGATTTGAGATGGGAAGTCAGGTCGAGTGTGAGAAAAGGGGAACAAGTTCACCGATCATAGTTCTGAAGGAACTACTGCTTATAGGCCTCTTTTTGTTCTGGTCAAAGGATGGGCAGGTGACTTAAATTTCTGCCTCTCTATTTGTTTCTAGGCGAGAGAAGCACAAACACTGACAACAGGTGAGGTAGAAGCACACCCATTCCAGAGTGTTCTTGAAGAGAGAATGTTTTGGCTTAGAGCTCAGGCCCCGCTTTATCCCTCGTTCCGCTGTTTGCTTAGTGTCTTTTGCACAGCTTCAGCCCCGCCCCCCCCCCCCCCCCCCCCCCGCCCCCCAGCACATTTCAGTCCTTGCGCAACTCATGCACAGCTCGACCCTATTATCTGGTGTTGAGTGCCAAAGTGTGCAGAATTAGAAGTCCAAATCCCTAGAGAGACCTTGTTTCCTATCTCACCTGCAGCGCAGTGACTACTGCACCAGACAAGTCAATCTCTGCAACTATGCCATCTTCCCGTGAAATCGGGATAATGACACTGTTGAAAAAAACGAGCTGATGCATGTAATTTGCTTAGCAGTGTGCCTGGACTTGATCACGCAATTTTGCCTAGGCTTTCTTTTCTTATCAATGCCTTAATAAATATGATTTGCCTGTTTCCTTGGCACACCAGCTGTTTTGGTTTTCCTTGGCCAACTAAGGGCAAGTATGTTTTCCCTACCTCAGACTTGGATCAGAGGGTGTGTACAACACTAATATAGACAAATACCAGAAAAATATCACAAGAATGGAATTTAACAAATTCGGAGCCAACGGTGGACTGAAGCCATACCAAAGAAGAAGACTATAAAGGGTGTATTGTCCTGGGTGACTTTATGGACTTGAGAGCATTAAGAAGTCACAAAATCATGTGATTCTGTATCTTGACTTAAAATATTTGAAAGCCCCGTTTCTATTTTTCACTCAAGGAACAGAGATCTTTCATTCAGTGAATATAGTTGTTCATTTCCTGCCATGTGTTTCCTGCCATGTGTTTGGTATCATGCTTCATTCTGAAGATAAGGAGCTGAAAGATAAAGCAGGCAGTGTGTTGTTTAGCTCTGTTCTCGGGGAGAAATGAGCAAATGTCTACTCACTCCACATAGGAAACTGATGGCAGATAAAGTATGGATACCACCAAAGTCCAACTTAGTGGACCAATGAGTTCTGTTGGGGTGACTTACAGGAATATGACTGAGGGGTTACTTACAGGAACAGAAATGTCTCAAATGCAGATGCATCACCAAATTCTTCCTCAATATGGCTGATAGTTCTTGAACACAGGAAACCCAGAGCATACTCTACAACTGGCAGACTGCTTAACAAGTTACAGGGTGTCCTTTCTGGGTAGCTCAGTTGGTCTGAGTCTCTTCCAAGCAGGTCTCTGATTTCTTCAGGCTGCTTGCTTTTGCTTCTTCTGGGCAGTCTGATTGACCTCTTGTTTTTTCTGGTCATCTTGGCTGGTGTCAACTTCATCCAGGCTGTTTGGTCCATCTGGGCCCCATCTGGGCAGCTCAGTTTCACTGAGAGTTTTGCTTGTTTTTGTCACATGACACCATCACAAACTCTTATGAGGACTAGAATGTTCACCACATCTTTTGCCTTAGCAATGGATGAGTAATCTTAGGTCTTGCAAGAGTGAGGTCATCCAGAAATACATAGGGATCCAGGTCTCCTGCTCTTCACAGCAGTGAACGGTCAACTTTCTCGGAATAAACACAGCACTGAAGGCAACAGGCCTTGCCTCCCAGTCTCTAGATTTTATTTCTTAAATCTTTGGCTTCTTGGAAACAAACCCAAACAGTGTCAGTTTTGATCTCTATCCCTGCCAAGGTGTTTTTCTTTCCTAGGATCTCATAATTCATTTCTTCTTTTCTTACTGAATAACGCAGAACCTCACTTCACATTCTAGACACAGAACTGGAGATAGTTATAGTGTGTAGACCACAGACTCAGGTATGACTTGGTAGGCATTTGATCATGGGAAAGTCACAAGTTTTCCTTTCCTTTCTCATATTTCCCACTTACTCAGGGCTGCTGCTGATTCTCATTTCATATTAATAGAGAAGAGGAGAGGGAAGTGGCCGCTTTTTTAAAGGGAGAGAGACCACGCCCCAATGGGCTGGTATCTCAGCGGCTATAGGCTGGAGGAGGGAGGACCTGCGGCAACAGTAAATTAAATTCTACATAGAAAGGCTCAGACCATGGGAATGAACATGAATATAAGGTAAGACTCAGCTCTTTCTGTGTGTCCACAGAAGGATTCATTCACAAGTACCTCAACACATCAAAATTCTCTGATGTTCAATTTCTTCTATGCAGATGACCTAACAATGTCTTCTCATAAAATTTAAGTCATCTCTATATTATTTGTTTGTGCAGTATTGTTTAGGAAATAGTGGCAAGAAAAAATGCCTGTCAAGATATATTTTCCATATATTTTTAATTCTTAGTTGGTTGAAGCTTCTGGTACTAAACCTGGACATATAAATTACTACGTTGACTAAGCTGTAACTTGGTGGAGGAGGTTGGCCTTAAGGGAGTTCATAAACTATGTGACAAGGGTTGCATTGGGAGCTCCAGGATCCTAGGAAATTGCATAGGACAGAGACTTTGCCAGGATGGACGACAAGAGAACCCTGGCTGTCCATGAAGAACCTTCTCTGAGCTAAGTCCTGGGAGAACATTCTAGTGACACTTTCCTGTAGCAGCTCCATGTCTCCTTTGGAATTCTGCTGTGCTGTGAGGTAAAGGGAAAGACGAGGGAGTTAGGAGAAACCCTCAGAAGTTCAGTCATGTCCAGTGTTCTCCGTGTAGCAAAGAAAGAATTCAAACAAATTTTAAGATAATTCTCCTATGCTGATGGCCAACCAGCTCTTATTTGCTCTATCGAAACTCATTGACAAACATCACCTTCACCCCTGCAGTGAGGAGTAGGAACCATAATTATAGACGAATAAATGGAGGACTTAGGAAGCTCAGCTTCTAGGAGACCACACAATTGGTGGCAGAACTATGACTTGTATCGTATCTCACTACACCGTGGATGTTTCCTTCATTTTGTACAATACAGCAGTTTCTAAATTAAATAAATAGAAATGAAATAGTAAAAATACAAACTTGGTATGCTATTGGAAAGGTTATTTGCTGGGAATCCACAACTTGATAGAAATGTTAAAACATGTACTAATGATTACTTGGAACATTAACAACTAGACTGTATGCTACTTGCCAAGAGATTCATTATTCCTACATAGTTTCTTGCCTTGAACCCCCCTCCTAGTTTCAGATTATTTGAAGGGCAATTTAGTTACCCTAGGAAATTTCTTTTAGAAAAACCAGGAGGAATCCTAACTGGTGATGGTTTTGATAAGGCAATGAATATGGAATGTGGCAAAAGACATCAGAGGTCTCTCCGGTGGGATTTTGATAAAGTTTTATGAAACATTTTTTTCAGTAAAACTTGGATCCAAATCATTTCTCCTTTTAATGGGGAGTTTTGCCTTTCTTTTCTTTCTTTTTTCTTTTTTAAAAACCTCTTGCCTAAAAAAATATTCTCCGGATCTAGGAACTTTCTGCTTTGGGCACTCCAGGAGAAAATAAAAATGGTGAAGAAATTAATAATTTGTCAGATTTTGAAGACCTCCATCTATTTATTTATTTATTTATTTATTTAAGATTTCTGTCTCTTCCCCGCCACCGCCTCCCATTTCTTTCCCCCTCCTCCAATCAAGTCCCCCTCACTGGTCAGCCCAAAGAGCAATCAGTGTCCCTGCCCTGTGGGAAGTCCAAGGACCACCTATCTCCATCCAGGTCTAGTAAGGTGAGCATCCAAACTGCCTAGGCTCCCACAAAGCCAGTACGTGCAGTAGGATCAAAAACCCATTGCCATTGTTCTTGAGTTCTCAGTAGTCCTCATTGCCCGCTATGTTCAGCGAGTCCGGTTTTATCCCAGGCTTTTTCAGACCCAGGCCAGCTGCCCTTGGTGAGTTCCTGATAGAACATCCCCATTGTCTCAGTGTGTGGGTGTAACCCTTGCGGTCCTGAGTTCTTTGCTTATGCTCTCTCTCCTTCTGCTCCTGATTTGGAAATTGAGATTTCTGTCAGGTGCTCCAATGTGGGTCTCTGTCTCTGTCTCCTTTCCTCGCCTGATGAAGGTTACTATTCAGGAGGATGCCTATATGTTATTCTTTGGGTTCTCCTTCTTATTTAGCTTCTCATGGATCACTAATTATAGGCTCAATGTCCTTTATTTATGGCTAGAAACCAAATATGAGTGAGTACATCCCATGTTCCTCCTTTTGGGTCTGGCTTACCTCACTCAGGATAGTGTTTTCTATTTCCATCTATTTGCATGCAAAATTCAAGAAGTCCTTGTTTTTTACTGCTGAGTAGTACTCTAATATGTATATACTCCATACTTTCTTCATCCATTCTTCCATTGAAGGGCATCTAGGTTGTTTCCAGGTTCTGGCTATTACAAACAATGCTGCTATGAACATAGTTGAACATATACTTTTGTTGTATGATAGGGCATCTCTTGGGTATATTCCCAAGAGTGGTGGTTTCTCAGACCTCCATATCTTTAAGGAAGCCCCCTTTTCAACATAGTTTGGGGTTCTGTTTCCAGAACATCTTTTGGGTCTTCTGTTTGATACCATTTTGATACCAATTGCTCACAACTGAGCATCACAGTGGCCAGCTTTGTCTACAGAACTTTCCATATCCCTGACTTTCAGCACACCATGCAGGTGTGTTCTATTTCCCATCCGACTTCATAAAGCATCTTGGCACGTGGCAAGCAAACCTTCAAGAAAACCTGCACCAAATGGGCTGCAAAAGGGGGTGAGTGGTGCCATGGAGGACTCTTGCATTCCAAATATGAAGCTGATTGACAGTGTCAAAGTAAAAAGCAAACATGTGGAAAACAAGAATTGCTTAGATGGATTTATTCCCAAAGACTTTCCATTCTCTTAAAGTATATCAGACATAACGGTTAGCAAGAATGTAGTCTGTTACAAAATGTCTCTAGAAAACTTCAGGGAACTGGGCAAATTACCACAGGAAAGGAAGGCTACCAACTAAGGTTTCAATGAGCCGTTCATGTATGAAGAGCGAAGCAGAGAGGATTTCACAGGGAACTACAGCTCAGTCCTGCAGGTGAGTCTTGGAGATGGCGTGGATCACATTTCAGAAGTTTTTCTCATCAGGAAGGCAGACACTGGGGTGCTTATATCTCACACTGTGTTCTTCAGTCATTGGCTAAGGCTTGGCAAATTCTTTCCCATCTGTTTTCTGTGTTTTGGTGAAGTTGACCAAAACAGGACACTAACAGTTTGAGTGTGGCCGTTGGAACAGAGAAGCAAGTGTTGTAACCAAGAGCCTTCAGGATGGAGGCATGCACAAAAATGGTGAAAGGATTCTAGGGACAGTGGCCAAGTCTCTCCTTAGATGTAATAGAGAAAAAGGCAACTATTTTCCCCATAGACTTTTTATGAGGATTACATTTGGACGGGCAATAAAAAACAAATATGCAATAAACAAAAAGTAATTAATTTCATATTGTCATAAGCACAGTGCCAAAACTAAGTCAATTAATATACAGAACCAGACATTTGTATTATATAAACACTGGATAAATGATTCTTCAGGAGTAAATTTTAATTATGATCCAAATGATGACAAAAATGGAATCAATTGATAGGGAAAAGAATATTTATGTAAGTCTCTGAGAAGAGAAAGTCAAGGACGTGTTTTAGGAGTACCTAACAAAGCGTGCCAAACGTAATGACCTAACAAAGTTTTCTTGCAGCTTCAGTTGCTCAGGTGACTGAACCAAAGCTGAAGAGGCTAAGAAAAACTCGCTCTGGAACCTCTTCTTGTCCTCGGCTGGGCAGCGTTTCTCTTAGGTTTTCTTGGACTTTCTTATATGGAGACATTGGGATACAGAGAAGCTGCAAGACCTTTAGGACACAAATGCCTTGCTGCCGAAGTTACAAGCGATCACTCACTTCCACCAAATTCTGTTGGTCAACAGCCAAGATTTATAGGATGAGGAAAATGGCTACTCCTGTTGACATAAAGCGATGCAAGGATTGGAAGCATTTCTTTAATTTACTACCAACAGTGACAATGAAGTGACACATGCTGGGGGAAGATTAAGTAGGCCCCTGTGGAATATGTTACCACATTTAGATTGCTGCCATCTGAAAGTGCTCAGTCACCAATATTAATAGCTATTCTTGATCAAGATCTCAATTAGTATAGAAATAAAACAAAGGTTTAAGATGCATGGAAATCAGGATCCCTTCCTATCCTCTGAGGATGGAACTGGTGTCCAGGTGCAATGGACAGCTCTAGGAGCTTAGGATCACATTAGGAAGGATTACCACTCAGTCACCAGCCAGGTCCTCAATTACCAGTATTAGAACTATGTTTGTCCACGAGAGAGGCTTCGGTATGGTTTGCAGTTATTATTAGTATGGGCCAATCACTCTGGACCAGTGATTCACAAAGAGGTTGTCAAGTGCATCATGCACTGTGGCTTCATCTTTCTTCTCCCTATCATGAGAATTTTCCACTCCTCCTTCTGCTATCATTGTGTCTCTGTGCCTCTGATTTCTTCCTGGATTCTTGTAGCTCACTCACACAGAAGCTTCAACCAAGGAAAGAGAGGGGATGCGGTGAAGAACTTCTAAAGGAATTATAAGAAGATTCTTGGGCTTAATGTTTATGTGAAATTATTGATAAATTTCAATAACAATGTCCAGTAAATGTCTTTGTTTTATTCCTTTATGAAGATAAAAACTATACAAAAATTGTTCTTAAAATATTGACTGGATAGTTTTTTTTTTCCCTAAAGGACAGGAGTATATGCATGTACAGCTATCCTTCATGGAGGAGGGAATTCTTTCAGGAAAATTCAATGAAAATGCATCTACACATCAGTGCATATTCTCCCATAGCCAAAAAGCTGTCTCAGTCTTTAATATTTTGCTTAAAAAATCAGGCTACCTATAAATTCTGTGATTTACTAGATGTCACTGTTCATAGAGATAGGATAGCTATTACTTTGGACATTTTTATGAACTTGGTTAATACTAATCCTTAAAAACATAATTGGTCATCTTAATTCAGGCAAGTGATTTCCTCCATAGCCAGATTTGTATTTTGTTGCTATCCCTTCTACAGATTGCCAGGTACAGAAAAATTCTTATAAGTTAGAGCAAAAAGGAGCCAGGGAAGAATAAATGATACCTATACCTAAAGAGCAATGCTGTGTGGAGCAGGAAATGAATAAATACAGGAAAAGCAGAAGGAGAGTACATACATGGAGGTGGAAGGAATACCTGGGTACCATGGAGACAATCTCAGCTCTCTTGGAGTTGGTTTTCTGAATACTTCCACTTCCTTATCTGGGGTTAATTTCTTCCAACTGCTTCCTATGAGGGAATCTTATGTTTAAAATATCCCCATTGTGGCTTGAGTATTAGGTATCCCAACCTTGTCTTGAACGATTCCCCAACTAGTGATATGATATGGGAAGGTTCTGGAAACTTTAGCAGGTGAGGACTAGTTGGATTAAGTAGGTCATCCATGCCCATTGAAGGTTACAGCTAGGCCCCAATCCCATCCTGACTGCATCGTGTCTATGTAGTACATTTTATTTATCTATCTATTTATTTATTTATTTATTTATCTGTTCATGGGTACCTAGGTTGAGTCCAAGCTTTAATTATTGTGGGCAGAGCTGTGATAGTCATGTGTTTTTATTCAGCTGGTAATCTTTTTGAGATCCAGAGTTTCTTTATTCTTTACTTCAGAGAAGTAGAGACTGAGAGCTGACAACAGTGCAGTTCTGTAAAAAGATTCTTGGAACTTTGTGTACTGTTGGAGACCAGTTTCAACAAAAATACCACTTACCAGTGTAGGGACATGGGAATTAGAAAAGTTAGTATAGGGTACGAAGATACAAGTGAAAATAATAAAGCAGAGAACATAGGATAGTACCAGGAGGCAGTTCCAGTGAATATTGAAATTTCCCACATTTAATTTCCATTTCCTTAAGATACCCTGATCCCAAAAGTTAGGAGTAAGATAAAAAACTGCATTAACATGAAAAAAAAAAAGAACATACCAGTTGCAAGTTGTGGGCTACATTCTTAGTTAAACATTCTGTTGCTAGAACAAGACAAGTCATGCTCACACCCTAGACCAAAATATTCTCTAGGCAAAGCACTCCCCGTGTGGAATTCCTAAGGGAGTAGGAATTTAGCAAAATCCTTAGACTTCTGTTTGGGGTAGAAACATATGTACTTCTCTTCTTCTGAAATACCAGGTCTAGATATTAACCACACCTGTTGACAACAGCCTTGAGAGAGCAGAACTCTCTGATCTAAATCTAGGTGGGACCTTTGTTTGAAGTAGAAACAGACAACAACTTTGAAGGAATAGAAGTAAGTTCCAACTTTCTGACCTTTGGTCAGGGTGGAAATAGGCTCACATTTTTGGGTCTCCACAGTGGACACTAGTTACATGATATTTATGGGTAGTATTATTCTGCTATTGACCACTCCCCCAAGTTTTGGGAGGATCTGGGTTGTTACATCACTAGGATTTCTCTGAAGATCTGAGGCCTTGAAAGATCAACAGCAATAGGGAAATTCTGTTGCCTACTTTCCCATAAATTGACAGCAATGAGCAATGGGCTGTCACACCCTACCTTGTACCTCTATATGGTCTTTAACCTAAAGATGTATTATTAGTAATAAAAATGGTTCACCAGTGTCACTCCGGAAGGCAACATTTTATACATTATCATTCATTATTAGGATTGTCACTAACCATCGTGAGACTCTCTGTCTACCCCTCAATGTCCTTTAGACTGCAGTTTCCACCATATTTATTTAGCTCAGCAGAGAGGGTTGCTGGGAGAATCACAAGACAAGATGGGTAGCCAAGTGGTTTGTAACTGGTTGTTACACATGTACCGTACGTGAACATTAACTACTTTGATGATTGCTACTCAGTGTTGCATTATGACCTACAGATGTGTATTCAGGGAGGACTTCTAGTCAAAGCATCTCTCCTATGTGTGTCTCAGAATGCTAGTGTAGAAATGGAAATTAGAGATCATGTCATTCAAAGATTAAAAGTTGCTAAGTATTCAGATAAAATCTGTTTTTTTTTTAAATCATCCAGGGTATTAAAAAATGTTTAGTCACCATCATTTACATATAATGAGATTTTTACATCATAGTCTGTACTTCAGGCACCTCTTTTTTTTAAAAATTTTATTTATTTATTACATTTATAGTGTTCTTCCAGCATGCCAGAAGAGAACACCAGATCTTATTGTAGATGGTTGTGAGCCACCATGTGGTTGCTGGGACTTGAACTCAGGACCCCTGGAAGAGCAGTCAGTGCTCTTAACCTCTGAGCCATCTGTCCAGCCCCTTCAGACACCTCTTTATGTTTTAAAGAATAGATTTAATTTATTATTTCACAGTTTTACAAATGGATACATTTTGTCTTGATCATTCTTACCCCTAGTCTGGAATCTCTTTAAAAAGTTGAATAAACATGAGGGGCAAGGCATGTACCAGCTGGGACTGTATAAAGCGTCTCTATTACAATATCAAGGGCATGCAATTACTCAGCTCAGGTAGTTCCAGTCTAGATGGCCCACGTCACAGCTGCAGAAACTTTCCAAAGATAAATCCATAATCTGCTTTTGAAGTGACATTTTATCCCTACCTCAGACCTCATACTTTATCAACTCACATTGAAAATGAGGAAACTAAAGCCCGAGTTGTCTCTTTGTTTGGCCCTGTATGTTCCTGGGCCCTGTAGAGTCTTTGGCTGTATGTTCCGTGACACTGTATATTGCTTCTTGTCTGGATCTGTACTCTGAGCACTAAACTCCACAGGAGAAGCAGGTAGTTACTTTGCTATGTTTTTTTAATTAATTTGTTTATTAATTTCATTTTATTTTTTCCTTAACCAATGAAAGAGCTCTTTACAGAATGTTTTCAAAAACTATTTTTATTGTTTCCTCAACTGGTTTCCTAGGGACACTGTTTAACCTCTGTAGAAAACATCCTGGTAGGTCTGCATGAAAGTAACAACACACTATATGTATGTATGATGGTCTCAATTCCAAAACTAAAAAAAATATAAAAATCAACAGTAACATCAGAACATGTGATCATTGTACTTGGTAGTTAGAGAGTGTTTCCATATGCCAGACCTTAGTTGATCTGCTTTGGAGCTATGAGACAGAGAAGGCAGACAGTGATACTGCCTTTAAGAATATAAGAAAACCCACGAAACCAATGATTTACAGAAATGTTCAACAATTTATCCCAACATGAGCTAGATGCAGGAGACAAGTGAGTTGAACCAAAAGTAATACCACAAAATTGAGACCAGAACAGGGTTTCCTTGTCTCTGATTGAACACTGGGAATACAAACAGATCCAGGAAGAACCTTGGGGAAAAGGGGGTTCCAAATTCGTCATCTGACTTGAGTCACTGCCTCCTCTCTGTTACAATCGTCAGGGCTGGGTTTAGAGTATAGAATTCTGCAGCTTCACCAAGAATTCTTCTTTGTTTCACAGCAATTTCCCAGCCCCATGGCAAGATTTCTGTATAAAACAATGTGAACTAGGAGAGCTAAATCTAGTAAATTTTCAAAAGGCGGAGGCTATCAGGCTGACTCGATGCATTTTGATGATGCATTGATTAATGCGCAGTGATTTTTCTCTGTAGCTGAAATCTATTTTTAAGTGAATCGATAAGTACTTATGTATTCTGACTGCCCACCTTTGTCCTTCCTTTGTGTCCTCTTTTGTCTCTAGTTCTCCAAGCATCTTCTAAGCACTCCTTTGCTATTTCAGAGCTGCAGATGGTTATGTGGAGCAGTGTATAGAGATAGAGCTGGAAGGAGGAATGTTTAAACACCTTGGCTTTCCCTGGCCAGGTCATAGTCTCAGTGGTTTGCCTTGAACCACCTCTCTTGCCTTCCCCATAGCCAACCCTTGCTTTCTGTGTGTTGAAATGCACTCTCTGACCCTCTTCTCAATTCCCTGGGTTGAAAGGTTCTAAATTCCTAATCCCTGCCCCAATGTTTGCTCATTTAACTACCTATGTGTGTCACAGCCATGGGGATAGACGGGGATAGAATGTTGCTATGTCTGCAATTTGCTAGCTATGCCATATGGAACACTTTTTGACCCAACTGAACTTTTCTTCACTCATGCATACATTGGTGACTTCAAGTCATGCAGATTGTGGAATATGGAAAGAGGATACTGCCAGGATGGCAGACTTTTGATTCTGAGGCTCTAGGGGTGTGGACAGGCACAAAAAAGCCAGTAAAATCACACAGTGATGGACATGTGGTGTAGGAGGTCCTTCTGTTTGTGTGTTGCTTTCATTGGTTAATGAATAAAGAAACTGCTTTGGCCTGAAAGGGCAGAATTTAGGTAGGTGGAAACGACAGAAGTGAATTCTGCGAGGAAGAAAGCAGAGTGAGAGAGAGCCATCATGAACCCACCAGAGTCAGACATGCTGAATCTTTCCTGGTAAGCCACTGGCATGGGGCGATACACAGATTAATAGAAATGGGTTAAATTAAGATGTAAGAATTAGCCAGTAAGAAACTAAAGCTGATGGGCCAAGCAGTGTTTTAATGAATACATTTTCTGTGTGATTATTTTGGGTGTAAGCTAGCCAGATGGCCAGGACAAACAAAAGGCCCCCCTCTCCTTTTAACAGACATGATTCAACGTAATAGTGTGCAGCTACATGGTCATGTGTAACTGGGTATTTCACAGTGCTTCCAAGTGTCCCTAGAAGTCTATAATGGGTCTTATATTAAGTCCCCCAATTTACATCTACAATTATGAGGCACATCGATTTTGTTAATTTTACTTCTAAACTTACAATCCCCATATGGTGCCAACCACATTGAATATGCTCTGCAAAAGCTTATTCATACTCTGAATATTAATATTTCCCCAATCTTACCTTTCCCATAATTTCTTATTATACATTTTATGACATCCATTTTTAAGTATAATTTATACTGTAAGTATTTAGAAAATTAAGCAAGCGTGTGAGCAAATAGCAAAGAGGCAAATATAAAAATACTTAGAGAGTTTTAAAATGTGAAAAAGAATAACTATCTAAGTCAAAGTTGGACAAAGACTGACACTGGGTATAAGCTTTTCAATTTTTAGCAGTATCTTGACCTCTGCAAGGGTACTTGTTTTTCCCAGATCAGTTTTCTCAGCTGAAAACAGGGCAAATGATGGCCACATTGTGTCAGGAACAGAGTCAGAGTGTTACACATATAAACAAAGGGCTCACAATAATAGTAACTCACCTCTTGAATGTCTACTTTGTATGAGTGTCTCATACTTACTAAGGCAGAAGCCAACAATGATTGATCAGATTTTCAAGTCGTAATATGCTATCCAATGCTTCTAATCATTTCTAAAGTAATAAAAGACCATAATGTAGGCCCTTGTGGAATGGATAGGATGTGTCCTCCACAGTTTCCTGTGTTGGATGATTGATTTTCAACTGTTGACTCAGCTAAAGCAACACTCAACAGAATGCAGCTGCTACAATATTAAGTTTTTAATTTCTATCACATTCTCTCACCAGCAATAATTCCGTAATCCACAGTAAAGATTTTTCAAGAGGAACCAAAGAATAATAGCTCAAGATTCCTGCTGTAAAGCTGTATGATTCAAACTAAGAAGAAAATGTGTTTTCATTGACCAGGAACTGTGCTGTTTGGTCTGGTTTCCATATATAAGTGTATATCTTTCTTTTTATGATATTCCCTGATTTATGTAGGTATTACATCCTAACTGACCCATATTCAAAGCCGATGTTTTATAGAAGCCAGAGGAGGAAAGCAGAAGAATGAGAACATAAGGTAGTTTAATTCTGTAAACATGTCTTTCCAGTCACGAACATGTCTTCAAAGGATCCTTTGATTTATGTGACCAGTTTCATGGCAGTAGGAGGGTGAAAAATTTGTCACCTTGGATTTTGAGGATCTAATTATTTACACTCTAAAAATATGTCTCCACCTCCAAGGAGTGATAGAGGAATGGTATGTGAACTCTCATGTTAATGGGAGAGCTACAAAAATCAATGGCAGGATCAGGGATGGGAGCCATTTAATCTCATTCTTGCAGCTGAAGGTGCCAGTGCATCCATCTTTCTCAAGAGTATGCGCACAGCTCTATTAGACAGTGGGCATGCTATAATTCTGCTGTAATTGCAGTAGCATTATAAATTATCATCCTAACACCATGGACGGCATGCATGGGAGCTCCGGTTCATGGCTCTCTGTTTCCGCCAAGTGTAACCATTTATTTTTGGAGATGATACAAGAAACTATGAGCATAAATATGCCCACATCTTCCTGTCCCATGATTGCTCTGCTGTCTGCCTATGTGATGTGCTTTGTAAGGGCGTGGAATGAAATGAACGAAGGGAGCTTTGTGCTCTGTACTTAGCATTGCTACATAACCAGCTATGCAACCTTGTGAAGGTCACATGCCCTCCCTCAATTTCATGCCGTGCGAAATTGGAACATTAAATTGACTCACCGACTTGTAGATATTAGTTGTTTTTGTTTTCTAATCTTCTCATTTTGGGGTGGCCATTTTGTATATTACATACATGACTGATTTTTTTTAAAACATTTGCCCAGGCACAATAAAGCATACCCTTATAATCATACATGCTGTTGTGGCAAAAGAAAAGTTTTCCTCAGTTTTTATTGGGAATACATGGAGACTGAAACCACACTCTTTTGTTTTTTAATTAAATACCATTACAGTAGTTTGATTTGGTTTTATACCATTCCTGATCTAGCTCCTTATCTCTCCTAGGAGATATGGCACTAGAAGCCAGCTAGTACATAGCTGACACCAAGAGACTCCTGCTGGCATGATGTCCTGCCTGTGCCTCCTCTTCATCCTCATTCTCCACCGATGTCCTAACTTTTGACATTATGCTACCCTATTGTCATGTACAAATATGTTGGGCCCATTCATAGCTATACTGAGACACATGCAGTTTGAGGGCTTCAGGTTAGACATGCCTGTTGGAGGTTCACAACATTTCACTACATCATCACAATAAAGGATTAAAGCTCTGAGCCTTTAATTGCTAACCCGAAGGTTGCAGGCTTCCTTAGAATAAAACTTCCATTGCTTTTGAAAAACACGGGGTGGAAGGTAGAATTGCCTTATGCATCTGTCCGTCAAGCACAGAGCAACTCCTTTCTTTCTAGAAAGTTCAGGGAACTAGGAAGTTGGATTGACCGGCAGGAAGTAGGCCAGTGGGGAGGATTCTTGAGGTAGCTTGTCCTTGTTACCCATTTTTTACTCTCTTTGCTCCCTGTCCACCATGCTTTACAAGCTTCTCTGCTATGCTTTGTCCTCCATGAGGGACTGGCCTCTCAGAAACCCACCAAGTGCATCTTCCTTTCAAGTTATTGCCGTCCTAATCCATGACCGCGACTCCACTGCTCCAACACCTGTATGGCAGAAAGGGGAATTCTGCCTCCTCACACACATGTTCTCTCCAAGTCTCTACTCCTCTATAGAACTCAGCATTCAAGGGTCGAGGTGAAATTCTGCTCGCTCAGAGAGGCTGAATTGCAAGTAGCCAACCTTTTCTCCTTATTCGAGTCTCCCTAAAATCTCCACCAGAGCGCCTGTTCTGCTCCCATTTAAGAACACTCACAACCAACTGAGTCCCTCTCCCCAGGGCTCCTGAGAAAATTGGGAAAATATGGGGAGAAGGGAGGGCAGAAGGGGAGAGAGAGAGAGAAGAAGGGAATGGGGGAGGAGAACATGATAAAATGGGATGGTCAAGATGGGGGAAGGACAGAGAAGGAGAGCAAGGAAAGAGATACCTTGATTGACAGAGCCATTATGGGGCTAGGAAGAAACCTGGCACTAAGGAAATTGCCAGGAATCCACAAGGATGGCCCCAGCTAAGACCTAAAGCAGTAGTGGAGAGGGTTCCCGAACTGGCCTTGTCCTGTAGTCAGATTGATGACTATCTTATTGTCATCATAGATACTTTATCAAGCAACTGATGCAAGCAGATGCAAAGATCCACAGCTAGCACTGAGCTGAGCTCTCAGACTCCAGTCGAAGAGAGAGAGAGGGGCGATACTACCTGCAAAGGGGTCAAGACCATGATGGGAATACCCACAGAAACAGCTGACCTGAGCTAGTGGGAGCTCACTGACTCCAGACTGACAGCTGGGGAACCTGCATAGGCCCAAACTAGGCCCTCTGAATGTGGGTGATAGTTGTGTGACTGGAGCAGTCTGTGGGGCCACTGGCAGTGGGACCAAGATTTATCCCTACTGCTTGAACTGTCTTTTTGGAGTCTGTTCTCTTTGGAGGGATACATTGCTCAGTTTAGATATAGTGGGGAGGGCCTTGGTTCTGCCTCAATGTGATGTACCAGATTTTGTTGACTTCCCATGGGGAAGCCTTACCTTCTATGAAGAGTGGATAAAGTGGATGGAAGATTGGAGGAATGGAAGAGGGGAGGGAGAAAAAACTGAAATTGGTATGAAAAAATGAGAAAAGATTTTTTTTTTTAATTTGATTTACCTGGTTCCTCCCTACCACTTCCTGTTAGCTACTTGCTGACTCAGCCTCCTGAACACAGGTTAATTTTATTTAATCAAATGCAACCTGTTTTTTTCACTGTAAACAAAAGCAATAGGAAGAAATATAACACACTTTAAAATAACATTCCACAACAAGCTATTTCCTTCAAATCCTGGATATCCATACTATATCATCTCTTCTGAATCTTTGTCTGTTTTGATTTTAAAGGCCATGGTTAGATAGCAAATCAGAAAGTAAAAAAGGACCTTCTAAAATTTTTTTTTTAAAGCCTGGGGATTGAACCCAGGCATCACTCATGTTAGTGGGTGTTAAACCACTAATGAATATCCAGATATCCAGCCTCTCCTATTTTTTTCTGAAGTCCTTTTGGAACGTTATCCCATTGGTACTGTATCCTCTCTCGATAGTTACTCACTTCCCAAGGACACTCCCTTTCGTTCTTAGTATCTTAGGCTTTCTTTATTTGACAGTACATGGATAAGAAGGAGTAGAGGGTGAGGGCTTGTTAGAGCTAATCCTCCTAATTTTAGTTCTGAGTAAACTTTTGGAAAGATGGCAATTCTTATCATCTAGTGATTACCTTAATGAAATGAGAGTTTGGTTCTCTGGGTCCTAGCCTTCAAAAGTAATTGTCTTATCAAGTGCCAAAGTAAAACTTGTGAGAAAAAAAAAATCAGTTCATATCTCCTGTCTGCTTAAAATTCCCCATTTTCTTCATATCTCATTCATCGTAAAAGATAAAGTTCTTAAAATGAGGCACAAAGCCATATTAATATTACTCTCCCATTTCTACTTCTGATCCATATTTCTTAATTTTCTGAAAGTCAGGGGCCTTATATACTTTGTCTAAAGCCAGGACCTTCGGCCATAAAGCTTTCAGTGCTTACTGTTTCTCCTTCAAGGAAGATTTGCAACTCTCCATCAAGTCTTTTAGGTCTTTACACATGTCACACCTCCCTCAAGGCTCTATCCAAGGTAACAAGGTGCTAATCTATGACTCCAGTGGAATATCGTTAAGTATAATTTTATCTATCTATCTGTCTGTCTGTCTGTCTGTCTGTCTGTCTATCTATCTATCTACCTACCTACCTATCTACCTACCTATTTTTTAAGACCAGTAGTGTTTTATGTTTCCCTAAATCTCTGGGTTACTTAGCCTCTGGTTCTTAGTGACCCAAGCAGTGTTGAGTAAGTATTCCTTCTCTGGGAGTGAGCCTTAGGTCAAATCAGATATTGGTTGGCAACTTTCATAAGTCCTGTGCCACCATTGCCCTAGCATATTTTGGAGGCAGGAGAGATTCTGGCCAAAGGTTTTGTGCTCTTTCAGTAGCCTGCAGAGTACCTCCCCATACCAAAGAGACTGGAATGTAAGGGAGAGAGCTCCATGTAGGTGCCAGTCCGACTTTATAGTCATTGGGTTATGTTGGTTTTCTCCTTGGCAGTAGGGTTCCACTGTCAGTTTGCAGAGGGCAACCTTTTGTCTTAGCAACAGTCTGGATTGTTTGGGGATTTCTGTGGCTAATAACTTGGCTAATAACTCAATTGAATGCAACATAGCCCTACTACCAGAAGCCTCTCCTAGCTATCAGAGACAGCCAGCTGACGATCCATATCCCCTATTACTAGGAGTCTTCATTAGGATCACCTTCATGGATTACAGGAAGTTTCCACTAAACTAGGCTTTCATACTATCCCCCAAATGCCTCCCAGTGCCAGGCATCTCTCTGAACTCTTTCCTTCCATCACGTCTCCTCCCCACCTGAACCCCCACTCTGATTCCCATTTGCTCTCAGCATACCCATAAAAATCTATTCTATTTCTTCTTCTCAGGGAGATACCTGCATTGCCACTAGACACATCCTCTTTACATAACCACGATGGGTCTACAGATTATTGCTTGCTTATCATTTACTTAATGACTAATATCCCCTTATAGGTGAATACATGCCATATTCTGTCTTTCTGGGCCTTGGTTACATCACTCAAGATAATTTTTTTTCTAGTTCCATCCATTTGCATGCAAATTTCATGTCATTTTTTTAAATAGCTGCATAATACACCACTGTGTATATGTCTGACAATTTCTTTCCATTATTTTGTTGAGGGACCTCCAAGTGTTTCTTGTTTCTAGTTATTATGGATAAAGCCTCAATGTACAAGGTTGAGGAAGTGTCCTTATGGTAGGATGGGACATCCTTTGGGCCTGTGCCCAAGAGTGGAGTAGATGGGTCTTTGGCTAGGTTGATTTCCAACTTTCTGAGGGACAGTCGTATTGAGTGTTATAGTGACTGTATGAGTTTTCACTGCCACCAACAGTGAAGAAGTGTTTCCATTTCTCCACATGAACTTTTCCTGCCAACATGAACTGCCACTATTTTTTATTGACCTGAACCATTCTGATAGGTATAAGATGGAATCTTAAAGAAGTTTTGGTTTGCATATCCCCGATAGCTGAGGATGTTGAACATTTCCTAAAGTATTTCTCGGTCATTTGTGATCTCTTTATTGAGAAATCTCTGTTTAGATCTGTTCTCCATTTTTAAACTAGATTTTTAAAATATCTAGTTTCTTGAGTTTTTATGTACTTTGGATACTAGTTCTCTATCAGATGTGGATTTGGTAAAAATCCTTTTCCCATTCTGTAGGCTGTCATTGTTTTTACTGACAGTGTCCTTTGCCTTAAAGAAGCTTTTCAGTTTCATGAGGTGCCAAATGTTAGTTGTTGATCTTAGTGCCAGCACTATCAGTATTCTGTTCAAGATGTCTTCTATGCCAACCTATTCAAGGCAATTTCCTACTTTCTTTTCTCTCTGGTTCAATCTATCTCTTTTTAGGTTTATGACTGTGATTCACATGGCCTTGAGTTTTGTGCCAATGATAGGTATGGATCTATTTACATTCTTCTACACGCAGCCATTTAATTTGAACAACACCATTTATTTAAGATACTCTACTGTATTCTTTATTTTTTCCAGTGTGGTTTTTTTTTGGCTTCTTTATCAAAAATTTAGGTGTGTGGAGTTATGTCTTGATCTCTGATTTGATTCCATAGATCATCATGTCTGTTTTTATGCCAACACCATATGATTTTTTTTTGTTTGTTTTGTTTTTTCGAGACAGGGTTTCTCTGTGGTTTTGGAGCCTGTCCTGGAACTAGCTCTTGTAGACCTTATTTCGATAGCTCTGTAGCACAACTGGAAATCAGGAATGGTGGAATCTCCAGCAGTTCTTTTATTGTTCAGACTTGTTTTAGCTTTCCTGAGGTTTTTTATTTTCCAAATAAAGGTGAGAGTTATTCTTTCAAGATCTGTAAAGAAATGTTTTGGAATTTTGAAGGGTATTGTATTGAATCTGTAGATTGCCTTTGGTAAGATGGCTATGTTTACGATGTTAATCCTACTAATCCATGAGCATGAAAGCTCTTTTTATCTTCTGATATCCTCTTCAATTTTTTTCTTTAGAGACTTAAAGTTTTCAATCATGCGAATCTTTCACTTGTGTGGTTAGAGTCACTCCAAGCTATTTTATATTATTTGAAGCTAACTGTGAAAGTTGTTCTCTTGCGGATTTCTTTCTCAGTTCATTTGTCATTTGTATAATGGAGGGCTACTGATTTTTTTTAATTTTAGTTAATCTGGTATCCAGCCACTTTGCTGAAAGGGTTTATCAACTGTAAGAGTTCCCTGATGTAATTTTTTAGGGTCATTTACATATATTATCCTTTCTTCCACAAATAACCATACTTTCATTTCTTTTCCAATTTGTATAACCTTGATTCCCTTCAGTTGTCTTACTGTTCTAACTAAAGCTTCAAGTACTATATTGAATAGTATGGAAGGAGTGGCCAACCTTGCCTTTTTTTTTTTTTTGAGTGCAGTGGAATTGCTGTGAGTTTCACTCCATTTAATTGATGTTGGCTATAGGCTGTAAGTGTGTGTGTGTGTCTGTGTATGTGTGTTTAGGTAAGTCCCTTGTGTCCTTAATCTCTCTAGGACTTTTATCATGAAGGGGTGTTGGATTTTGTCAAAGGCCTTTTTTGCATATAATGGAAGGATCATGTATTTTTTTCAATATGTATATATGGTGGATTACAGTTATAGATTTTTGAATGTTGAATCATACTTGCATCTCTGGAATGAAGTCTACTTGACCATGGTGGTTGATCTTTTCAATGTGCTTTTGAATTAGGTTTGCAAGTAATTTATTGATTAATTTTGCATCTATGTTCATAAAGAGAAATTGAGTTATAATTTTATTTCTTTGTTGAGTCTTTATGTGCTTTGGATATCAGGGAAACTATGACCTCATAAAATGAATCGGACAATATTCTTTCTGTTCCTACTTTTTGAAATAATTTTAGAAGTGTTGGCATTAACTCTTCATTGAAAGTCTGGTAGAATTCACTAAAATCCATTGAACCTGAGTTTTAAAACTTTGGGAGAATTTTAATGACTGCTTCTATTTCCTTAGGGGCTATAGGTCTATTTAAATTGTTTATCTCATTTTGATTTAACTTTGGTAAGTGGTCTCTATTGAGATGATTATAGATTTCTTTTAGATTTTCTAATTTGTTGGAGTGCAGGTTTTTTAAAAGTATGTCCTTATGATTCTCTGGATTTCCTCAGTGTTTGTTGTTATGTTCCCTTATTCATTTCTGATTTTATTAATTTGAATATTCTCTCTGTATTTTAATTAGGTTGGAAAAGTTTTATCTGTCTTGGTGATTTTCTCTAAAAAAACCAACTCTTTATTTCATTGAGTCTTAGTATTGCTTTCTTTTTTCCTATTTTATTGATTTTAGCCCTCAGTTTGATTATTTGACATTTACTTCTCTTGGGTGTGCTTGTTTCTTTTCATGCTAGAAATTTCAGGTATGTTGTTAATTTGCTACTATGAGATCTTTCCAAATATTGTATGTAGACAGTGCTGTGAACTTTCCTCTTAGCACTGTTTTCACTCTGTTCCATAAATCTGGGTATGCTGTGTATTCATTTTCATTGAAATCTAGAAAGTCTTTAATTTCTTTTTTATCTCTGTCCTGACCCATGTTTCATTCAGTGGAGAGTTGTTCAGTTTCCATGAGTGTGTAAACTTTCTGTTGCTTCTGATGTTGTTGATATTCAGCTTTAATCCATGGTAGTCTGATAGAATGCAGGGTGTTATTTCAATTTTCTGGTGTATGTTGAGACTTGCTTTGTGTTTGAGAATGGGGTCAGTTTTGGAGAAAGGTCCATGAGGAGTAGAGAAGAAGGTATACTCTTTTGTGTTTGGGTGGAATGTTCTGTCAATATGTGTTAGGCCCACTTGCTTAAGAATGTCAATTAGCCCCAGTGTTTCTCTGTTTAGTTTTTGTCTGAATGACCTGTCCATTTGTGAAAGTGGAATATTCAAGTCTTTCCCTATCAATGTGTGAGGGTCAATATGTGATTTAAGCTGAAGTAGTGTTTCTCTTACAAACTTAGGGGCCCTTATATTTGGGACATAGGTGCTAAGAATTGAAATGTCATCTTGGTGGATTTTTTTTTGAGAGTGTGTAGTGTCCTTCTTTATCTCTTTTGATTAATTTTGGTTTGAAGTTTATTTTGTTAGATATTAAAATGGCTACACTGGCCTGCTTTTTAGGTCCATTTGCTTGGAATATATTTTTCCAACCCTTCACCCTGAGGTAATGTCTATTGTTGGTGTTGAGGTGTATTTCTTGGATGCAGAAAGATGCATCTTGTTTTCAAGTCTAGTCTTTTAGTGTATGCTTTTTATTGGGGGATTGAGACCATTGATATTGAGAGATATCAATGACCAATGATTGTTAATTCCTGTTATTTTGTTGTTGTTTGTTTGATGTTGGTATTGGTAGTGTATGTGTGTGTTTGTGTTCTTTTGATCTTGTTGATGTCAGATTATTTATTCCCTGTGTTTTCAGGTGTGTAGTTAATGCCCTTAGGCTAGAGTTTTCTTTCTAGGACCTTCTGTAGGACTGAATTTATATATAGGTGCGTTGCTTCTTCTGGCTGCATCTTTGTCCAGCTGTGTTACTTCATCATTAACCTCTTCTTATAGTTTGCTTGTCTTTTACCTGTTCGTGATACAACTATTTGTAGTTTTTGTTAACAGTTAAAGGGAAGAGGCCATGAATTTGAGAGACAGCAAAGGTGTACATGGAAGGAGTTGGAAGGATGAAAGGAAAGAAATAAAACCTTGTAATTATTTGATAATTCAAAGCATTATTAAAAACATTTAAGGGCTTAGAAAAATGGCTCAATGGCTTAGATCACTGGATGCACTCTCTGGTCTCTGCATGGACAAGACACAGGTGTAGTCCACAGACATATATGCAAGCCAAAACTCATATGCATAAAATAGTAAAATAAATTAAAAAACAACCTATTACTTTATTAATAAACATTGATTTACATGTGTATATATTTTCTCCTGATAGATGATTGTCTTATCTTGTTTCTTTTCTTGTTTGTTAGTATAATAGTATTTTAAATCATGTTCATGCCCTTTCATTACTAATCTCTTGACAAAATGGATTTTGATAAGTGTGGAGGATCATCAGACTTCATACCTACTGGTTCTCTGTACATGTGCAGATTTTACAATTTCTGGAAATGCAACGCATCTGCTTCTGTTGAATAACTTGGTCAAAAGGGTGATGGCCTTTATATTCTTGCTCAGGAAAGTCACTTGTGGAAAGGGTGCTCTCTGAGTTCTGATGTGCTGGGCTATTTTGTCACTTCTTCATGTGTCTACCTAGATTTGCCTTGTATAAATCTCAATGTCCTGGAAGCTCTTTAGATGTATTTTGGATAATATGGAGTACAGCACACTAAGCGTTTTACTCAAATACAAGTTGAAACCTTATCAAATTCTTAAAAATTCTTTTGCTGTCTTCAAACCATTGTTTCTGCAAAGCTCATGAAAAGTGCTGACTTTCTTGTTATGCTGAAGGAGAGTTAGTTGTTACTTATAATTGACTATTTTAATTCTCATTAGAATTTTCTAGAGATGAGCATGGGCAACTTTTCTCAGCTTGTGAGTGTGTTCTGAGCTTTATAAAGAAAGGGAATTTAGATAGCTTTTTTTTTCCTTTCTTGACTCCTATAAAAAGTTAACCTAAGACTAGATGTGTGAAGGATTCTTTTGTTATTGAGAGAACTACTGTGTCTTACGTTTACAGAAACTTTTGACTTTTTAAAAAAATTTTGTTTGTTCACCTCTGATTTTGCTTCTTTGAAAAGGCAGTGCTTGCATGGGGTCACAGATCATGATTTTTTTTTTTTTTGAGCTGGAAGGACCATTGGTCCATAGGTATGTTTTCCCTTGCACATCACTTGACTGATAAAGAGACGATGCTAAGAATCTGAAAGTGCCTTTGTCCATGGTTTGGGGGCCACAGCGTTGATCTTAAAAGAGGCCATACAGGAAAGCAAGTTGGAAGGCATAGGGCAGGTCACATTCTTGGATTCCATTCAGACAATGTGCAGCAGCGTGAGGGGCCCCTGCTCTGGTTCTTTCCCTTTCCTTTCTTTACCTTCAAGGTTAATGGTAAAAGTGGGAATCTGGGGAAGGAAACATGTCCTTCCCCATGTAGGAGGAGCTCATCACCTTTTCTGCTTTCCCCATTGTGAGCTCCAGGTTGTTGACCTTAGTCTCTTTCCCATGGGCCCACCTAGAGGATCTGTGTCGGAGCTTACAGGGTGGGAAAACCTCCTAGACTTTTGTCTTCTTAGAACTTGCTCCAAGGACTACCCTCAGTCATATAACCAAAAGACTTATCAATGTAGCATCAGGCAAAATCTAAGTATGAAAAGTGATAGTTGATTCCTCAGTTCCTATTTTCTTTTGTATGTGTCTCTTTTAGCAAATTATAGAATGGATGGCTGGACCACAAAGGGAATAGGTGCCCACGGATCCTATAAATGTTGTCTCTATCCATCCTCAAACTCACCATGGGCTTGCCCTACTCTGTTTCACTCTCACTAACTACAATTGAGAAGTTGCTATTGTATGGCTGGCGCATGCAAATATTGTTCAGCATGGTGCTAGGAGAAATTATCCTAACTTTAATTGCAATCACGTAACTACTTAAGCAAAATCATATGCTTAATCACTTCCTAATATTTTTAGAGTGTTAGTTCAATCTGTGCAGCAGATGTTTTTAAAGATGTGTTGCTAGCTGGCCAGGCTGACGATGGGCATGCTTGCCCTGTGATCACATCAGCAGTGTGAACAGATAGACCGCAACGGGGGGGGGGGGGGGGGGAGGTGCGAGGCAGCAGGGCTGGGCAACTCCTAATGAATGGAACCTCTCCTTGATAAGGAACTTGGCACCTGCTGCTCTTTGAGCAGCACTGTGGTAGATTACTTTCTCCTTCTTGTGGGGATTTTTGAGATGGGAATTTCTGGCTTTCAATAAACAAACAAAACAAAACAAAACAAAAAAGCTTCATGGTAATCCTTTTTGCATTTTAATTATTTCTTTTATATTTTGAAATAAAAATATAATTACATTATTTTTCTCTTCTCTTTCTTCCCTCTAAACCCTCCTAAATAGGTCTTCTTGTTGTCTTTCAAGGTCATGGTCTCTATTTTTTTTAAATTAATTTTTCCAGAAACGGAGTGATAACAATAGATGGCTTCAAGGAAATGGAGGGAAATATTATAATTCATGTCTGAATGGACATTCAGATCAGGGTATACGGGAAAACTGAAGGTAGCATTGGCAGAGAGGCCAAGGGCTTGACTGTACTTATCTCATCTGCTTCCTAAGGCTTGAGAATACTGTTATTTACCTAATTCTCTTGAGCTTCATTAATGATTCTAATCATAGACATGACATGATCATGTTTACATCCTAGAAAATTCACTATCGGTGCCTTTAAAGAAAGCAAATTTGGACTGCAGGTTAATGGTGAAACTCTTGGTAGGTAATGATGATGTTGAAGATAGAGTTATAGCAGGAAGCACACTGAGATTTCAGCCCATGGAGGCTGATGCCATCCTACTTGAATCTATTCTGGAGTTCAAATTACCAATACATGACACCCGTCAGTCCTGTAAGTCATAGGTTTCCAGGATAGCAAGGTACTCATTTGTTGAAAATGCTTTTGTCTGTTGAATTTTCTATTTTTTTTCTTTTTTTATTACTTAAAAAAATACCAATCCAGATTCCCCCTCCCTCCCCTTCTCCCAGTCCCCTCCCTCCACAGATCCTCCCTGCCACCTTTCCAACCCTAAGGAAGTGCCATGCACCCCGCCCTGTGGAAAGTCCAAGGCCCTCCCTACTACGTCTAGGTTGAGCAAGGTTTACATGCAAAGAGAATAGAATCCCATGAAGCCAGTATATGCAAGTAGAGATACATCCCAGTGTCACTATCAGTGGTTCCTCAGTCTGCTCCAGCTGTCAACCCCCTCCAGAGGGGCTTGATTGTTCCCGTGCTCGTTCACTCCCAGTCCAGATGGAGTTGGTGAGCTCCCAGTAGCTCAAGCAAACTGTCTCAGTGGATGACCCCCTCATGGTCTTGAATTCCTTGCTCATACTCTCACTCCTTCCATGCTAACTGGATCTTGGAGCTCAGTCCAGTGCTCCGATGTGGGTCATTGCTTCTGTTCCCATCTGTTGTTGGACGAAGGTTCTATGGTGATATTTAATCCTGTACAATAAAGGAGCTGCCAGAGGCATTACCATCCCTGACTTCAAGCTCTATTACAGAGCTACGGTAATGAAAACAGCTTGGTATTGGCATAAAAACAGAGCCATTGACCAATGGAATCTAATTGAAGACCTGGATATTAATTCACACACCTATGAACACATGATTTTTGACCAAAGAAAGATACAATGGAAAAAAGAAAGAATCTTCAACAAATGGTGCTGGCATAACTGGATGTCAACCCGTAGAAGAATGAAAATGGATCCATATCTGTCACCATGCACAAAACTCAAGTCCAAACGGATTAAAAACCTCAATATAAATCCTACCACACTGAATCAAAGAGAAAGTGGGAAGTAACCTCCAAGGCATGGGCACAGGATATCACTTCCTAAATATAACCCCAGTAGCATGGACAATAAGAGCATTAATAAATAAATGGGACCTCCTGAAACTGAGAGACTTCTGTAAAGCAAAGGACACAGTCAATAAGACAAAAAGGCAGCCTACTGAATGGAATTTTCTTAACTTACTTAACTTGAATCAGTGTGTTTTCACAACACTATTGTGACAATATGTGAGGATAATTTGATACTAAAACTGATCTTATATATCTCTGAGACATTGCCTGTAGTATTTTAAAGCAGAAGATGAAAATTTAATCCAGTGTTTATAAAGATTTTTAGTGAAAGGACTTCTTACTTGTATTTATAGGGAGTTATATAAAGTATTGCCCTAGAAGTGCTCTGAAATCCTCGGAGGAAATGCCAGAGAAGCAAATTACACTTAACGGTATGACCAATACCTTGAAAAGACATGATATTGAATGTGTTTTTATGTCCATCACAATGAGTGATCATTTAATGAGTTCTATTAGTCAAGAATAAATCATCGCCTGCAAGTTAACTTCAGAAGGAGTCAGGTTTTAGATTATAAAATCAGTATACCATGTAGGCATCCAATTTTCACAAAAATGAGTTGTTTTTAACCGTTCAGTAGTCCAGGTTAGTTTTTCACGATAAAAACGAAGAGTAGATTAGTTTGCCAGACAGTTTAAAATAAATGAGCTGCCTCTTCCCACTCAATTCTCCCTCTGCCTTCTGCTTCTCCCCTGTTTTCTGTTCCTAACTTCTCCATCTCTTCCTTCCCCTTTTCTTCTTTATATTTAAGCATGAACTAAAATCCAGGCATGGCCACTTACGGGGAGCAGGCTGGCTGCTTTCTCTTCCACACTTTATTCTGTAAAATCCGCACTTCATTGACAGAATGTTGATTTAGAATTACACAGTGGACTGTAAAGCTCGTCATAGAGTCCCACTTATATGACCTCCAATAATGTTGAAAGATCAAATAAAAATCCCACCCCAGCAATTCTCTGAGCCATCATAGACTATACAAGAAGTGATTTAGATGAATGGACTCACAACTTTTAGAAAATCTGAATTTCCATTTTTATACCTGGCGTACATCAGCACTCCTCAGGCCTGTTCCAGAGGGATGGATGCCTTGTGTGGGGAGTAACAGCCTGCCTGGGACTGGGAATGCTGCTTTTTATACTCTTACCTGCAGGTGACCTTGCTTAATAGGTTGCATTCCCATACCTTGTTACAATTGCTTTGAGACTCCAAATGCATTAACTCCAGGCCTCCCCATGTTTATTCCTGCTTGCTGACTGCTCATGAGGATGTTAGTTCATTCTATCCAAGTGCCACTCAGTCAGGTGATTTCCAACAGAGTGCACAGGTGCTGAGGATCAGGACTCAGTTACAGCTTCCAGGCCCGGTCCGCTATGTTCTCCTTTCTCTGTCTGACCCCCTCAGGTGGCAAAGAAGCAAGGGCTGTTGGGTATGATTCATTGCTGCAGATTCAGTGCCTCCTCAGGTGTTTTGTCCCACCTCACTGGTCTGTATAGAAAACACATGTAAAGGTCTTGCTTTGTGAGTTTATCTGGCTTCACTAACGCTCTCCCTGAGTTGTGTGGATGGGGAAAAGGAGGGAGATGACTGAACTCTGTGAGAAAGTGTGAACCAAGGAATGCAGTATGGCAATTGGTGTGCGCAAAGACTGTCTTACGTCCTTTTGTTCTATAAATAACAGGGCCAGAGTGCCGAGAGGGACTGGTGAGGGCCATGGTATAGGGATTCCCACATTCCTCTGCTTCTAACTCTAGAACGTGAGAAATCCCTACATGGCAAGCTGGTGCTATGGCAAGAGCTACTGTGTACTATGTCCACAGCACTTGCCAGGTGAGCCTGAGGACCAGAGTTTCAACCCCCAGTATCCACATGAAGCTGAATATGGTGGTACTCTTCTTTAATCTCAGTGCATTATGGTCTAATGGAAGCTCTCAGGCTAGATCCTGGCCTATACAGCATGAACAACAGAAGAGAAGACTTGGTATAAGGCCATCCTCTGGTCACCACACATGCATCCATGTGCCCAGCACAACACACGCACTGTTGTGGTTAGGTATTATTACTATTATTAGTTTTTATTATTGCTGTCGTTGTTGTTATTCAACTTGACACATACTATGTTCAACTTGAAACCAGGAACTACAATTGGAGAATTGTATTCATCAGATTGGCTTGTGGTCATGTCTGTGGGAATGTCATGTGGGGCAATTTACTTGATTAATGGTTGACATGGGAGGGCCCAGCCCATGGTGAGCAATGCCATCTCTGGGCAGATGGGCTGAGTTTTACAATAGACACCTGAGAAAGTAATGGAAACAAAACCGGTAAACAACATCCTTCCTTGGTCTATATTTCACTGTCTGCTTTCAGATTTCCTGCCGTGAATTCCTGTCTTGTCTTTCCTCAGTGATGGCCTGTCACCTGTAAACCAAATAATCCTCTCCTCCCCAAGCTGATAGGGCAGAGAGTGGCACGAGAGACGCATGCAGATTCTGCTGTAATAAGCCCGGCTATGGTTTTTGGCAGATTCGCCAAAAGGTTTTGGAGTTTTAAGCTGAAAGAGCCGTTTGAGTGCTCAGAACCTAATGAGCTGTTGTGACAAACTGCAAAGTGACCCCAAGAGCAACACAGACTATAAAGGCTTGGTATGCGAAGCTTCAGAGGGAAGCAAAGACTCTAGCAGGGCTGTTCGTGTGTGATATTTAAGTAAAGACTTTGTAGCAGTGAAACATTCGATTTACTGGTACAATTGATGCAGGTTAGCTGGGCTGAGGAATCAGCTGTAATTAGTGAGAAAAATATCATCGCAGTGAATTCTTCTGGCACAAGTGACACAAATTTAGACATAGTTTAGGAAAAGGAACCTCAAATGATGAGTTATTCCCATCACATTGGTCAGTAGGCATGCCTAGGGGCTCCTTTGGCTTTGCTCATGTTGTAGGTGGGTCCTGTCCACTCTGGGTGCTCTATTTTCTGATCAGGTACGTCTTAGCTATACAAACAAGCAACTGAGATTTTATGGGTGCAGATTCCCTGCAATATATAAGTGACACACTATGACAGCAGAAGTCCTGTGTCTCCCACAATCTTTTTGCCCCTCTTCTGTGGTATTCCTTGAGCCTTGTATGTGAAAGGTAGATTAAAGAGGCATCAAATGGGGTTCAGCACCCCATGATCTACATTGTAATCAGATATGGCTTTTTGTGATGGTCTCCGCCTGCTATACAAAGAAGCTTCTCTGATGAGGGGTGAAAGCTACATTTATGTAAAGGTGTGAGGATAACTACGGAGAGTGCAATCAGAGATTGTTTTAGTTTGGGTAACCGGCAGCTATTGGTTCACCTCTAGCTTCTGTGGCCTTGCTAGCCACATTTAGTTAGCTTATAGTTCCAGGCATAAGTTCCCTCTTATTGAGTTGACTTTAGTCCAATTAGACAGTAGTTGGTTATCCCAAAAGTATAAGTGCCATTATTATACCTTTGGGGAAATATTGCCATTTTGATCATTGTTGCACTACCGAAAGAGAGAGCATCAGGTTTGCCAGAGGATGAGATCCATAATAGCTAATTCAATACTAAATATTAAGTCATAATAACATACATATGTCAGCAGCACTAAAGAGATTCAGCAAGCTGTATGGAATGTGTGTTTATAATTATAATTAATAAATGTGTGTTTATAAATGAGAACTTCCTTTACTTGCTTAGTTTTGAAGAATTAAAGGTAATAAATACATCCATGCAGCTCAGCTATACAGTTGAATTCTTGCCTAACACTGAAGAATCTGAGAGTTTTACTGATCGGTGTTGATACTGACTGGCAGAGCCACTTGGAAACCATAACTGGCACTAACACTGAAAAGGCAAAATCATGCCACTCCTAACGGATAATATTTAATAAGTGCTTACTGTGGTTGATAACATAAATACCAAATGATGCTACAAAATCAACCTAGAAAACATTTTTTTTTTTGCAGGGAATTTTTTTTTGTCTCACCCACAGAATTAAGCATAGATATTGTTGATCAGCTGGTCCATTGCCTCATAGTGATTAAGATCTCTGGCTAACTGATGATACTTCCATGCACAGTGTATGGTCATTTGCAGAAGGAATAGGGCCACAGTAGGTGCTGGCTAATGGGGTGGTAAAATTACTTTTGTTCTTGTTGTATTGGCCATACTAGTTGTGTGGCCCCATCCAGGCCAAAGGACTGAAAACCACAGCTGTCTTCAGTATCCACTAAGCAGTAAACTATTGGAGAACATGCAGCTATTGCTTGTGTTCAGTCTGTAGCCATTATCTCAAGCCATATATCTGAAGCTATGGGATAGAGACCATTACTTCCATATATTTCCCTGGATAGAGATACATAAAAGGTTATAGATCCACTGAGCATCACACAGAGCAGTATTTGTTCCCATATGACAGGTTATTAATCACTATCTTCTGCTAGCTCTTGAACCACAGGATCTGACTTTTGAACAAGACCGGGCAGAGCAGCCTAGAATATCTTCCTGCTGGGGTTTTCAATAGCTAAGTAAATTTGGGAAGTCACTCTGTGTCTTTGCATGTCATTTCCCCCCTGAGAAATGAGACCATCTGATCAAGTTCTCTTCAAGCTTGAAATTCCATTTAATGTCATCAAATTAAAAGAAAAGGATACATGTCTCTTGGAGAATTCCTTTTGTGTGCCATATAGCTATCACATAGTGGGTAGAGGATACTGGAGAGATACTCCATTAGAATCGTGTCCATATGGGATCCTCAACACCTTCTTTGTTCCTTTGAAGAAATCCCCATGTGTGAGCACACCCCACTGTCAAAGCAGCTGATTCCTGTTGGTTTAGGAAAGCCTCCAGCGCGGCTTGTGTTCAACAGCCCCTTGTCTCTCTTCCGGATCATGCTGGGAAGGTAACCTGCCAAATCGCTTTCACCCTCAACTCACCATGAAACGCCTGACTGGGCTGCAGAGCAGTGTAGTTCATAAAGCAGGAGACTGCTAAAGGGAAAGAGGTTGTTTTTGCTGCCCTGGAATTCTGTGTGCCAAGAGTCGGCCCCTTTTGGCTCCCTCGGGAAGCTGAGGTTTTCAGGTTTAAAGGCAAGGCAGCAATGGCCCACAATGGACCACAGCCAGCTTCCTGAAAGAGAGATGAAAGACTTCATTAGAGTTTATCACCTCTGGCAAAGCAGATCTCTCTCTCTCTCTCTCTCTCTCTCTCTCTCTCTCTCTCTCTCTCACACACACACACACACACACACACACACACACATACTCACACACACGCACACATACACACAGAGGGTCCTTTCTGTTCACAGGAATGAAGAACAGTGGCAAAAAAACAAATATGTCAACCAGAACAAGACTGCGACCTTTAGAAGTCTATGACAGGAGGAACTCTGGTCTTGATATGGGTGAAAGGTTTCCATATTTTTTTAATCAGTTTGCCAGAATAAGTTAAGTACTGCAGGTATTGAGGGTGAGTAGAAACAGAGTCAGGGCCAGACAGAGAAAGCAATGTCTGTCCATGTGTCTGAATAAGCCCGGGCAGTCTGAGACCTATATTTCACATCTATCTATCTATCTATCTATCTATCTATCTATCTATCTATCTATCATAACATGTTTATTTAGGACCTCCAGCCTTGATTCTACCTATGACTTCCGGGGACCGACAGCCACGCTGGCCCTGCTCCATGTCTCCGCAAAGCCGTGTCTAGCCATAGCAAGACTGTTTCTCTTTATGGCCCTGCTGCTCTCAGTCTTGTTTTAACTGGGGTCTAATGTCTTCATTTTCCTTTCTGTATCTGCTTCAGTTCTACCTGCCCCTAGGCCCTTTTCTGCTCACCCATCCAAGTTCCTTCCCATTGTTCTTTATTTTCTACTCTATCACCAACTTCCTGGCACCGTCAGGAGTTACGGAAACGTGAAACTTTGCACGTTTTCATTTTGTTCCTTCTCCGACTTTAGCAGAATGTGGCCTCATTTTTCCTCCCTAGTTGGTCATAGGTAATAAGTCAGACTGAGATGAAGCCTATCCACACTGCCGACATTCTGCTGTAAAGAGTGTTGTGGCCTTAGAGAGAGTGGTTATTGCACACCAGGTACTGGAGGCTTGGGAGATGTTGATCAGTTCGAATTCCGACTTAGTCATTGAAAACTGAGTTTTCCTATGCAGATAGTGGAGTTGAGTGACCAAGAATATTTTGTAGAATTGAAACACAGTGTGTAGAGATGAAGAAGGAAGAAAGGGCTGGAAAATGGCACAGGAAAGTCTGACAGAACATGCTTGATGGAAAGTGAAGAGACTCTCATTTACCCCCAAAACTTTAAATACAGTGACAAAGATAAGACAGGTCTGTCCCCTGCAGCTGTCAGCAGGATAGCGTTGCTTCTGACAGAAGCTGTCTCTTTGGTGTGCTGCAGAAAAAGATGTAAGCAGGGAACTCAAGCAGATTCCGTGCCCTCCACATTGTTCTTTCCATGATCTCAAACCAACCTGTGTTTCATTTGGATCCCTTCATACGCCTTGGAAAGGAGAAGACAAGATGGTATTGTTTTTTTGACTCTTTGACAACGACCTCCAAATATGCTTTTTAAAGGAGAAGGTTCGTAATATTTAGGGAGATGGCATATGTTTGGAGAAAAGAGGGAGCCAGTCTTCTGTTGGAGACAACTGCCTGAGCATCTGCAGGAGGAGTCCTTGCAGCAGCTGCTGCAGTGGGACATGCCCTTTCTCTTCTGAGCAGTGGAAGTGGCAGCATAAGAATCTACGCACAATCATGATGTAAAGGGTCACGTGGACTTCCCGTGAGCCCACCTGGAATCATTCACTACCTGTTAGCACTGGTGGGTACCACTCCTGTTCCTGCTTAAATTCATCAATTCAGACGAGCTTGCTTCACATTCACACACAGAGGACTTCAGGAAAGAGGGGGAGGAGCCAGCTCAGGTGTCGGACGAGGTTTTTGTGCGTCTCACTCAGCTCCAAAGAACACTTCTTGGTTATTTTCTCTTTTTCAGTTATGTAATTTTGGTCAAATTAGCAGATGCTGCTGAGCTCCCGTGTCTCTGCAAAACTGGATTAATAATTCCTGTCATAAGGAATTATTCTAAGTGCTAAAGAGACAGTGCACATGACATGCTGTTGGTAGCAATTGAAATTCAATGTACATCAACAGAACTTAGTGTGTAATTATTACTTGCTACCCCAACTGTCACTGCAGTGATTACTGCACACATTTATTAGACTCCAAACTGAGCAGGAAAAAAAATCTATGTCTAAGTTTTTAATAAGCTCCTATAGAAGTATAATTAATATTATACAAATATTCCTTGATGAGCATTTATAAAATATTATGAATGCATTATTCTAATATTAACATTTTCTTAATAATATGATTACTAAATTATTTAAGAGTCACTGGGCTAAATTATCTTTTTCCTCTCATATTTATTTTTCTAGGGATCTCAATCACCCTCTGGGGAAAAGGGGGAGAGAAAAGAAAACAATGTTTTTATGTGGTTGAGGGCAAGAACTCAGGGACCAGACAGGGTTGGATTAGAGCCCCGCTATGCAGTTCTCTACCTGCAGGCTTTCACCTATATAATGGGAAATAAAGCTTATGGTAATAACAATTATAACAATAACAGGTCTATAATGCTAAGCTCTCCACCTATCATTTTATGATTCACACAAACACCTCGTGGGTGAGATGATATAACCTTGTGGAAGGCAAGGTCAACATGCCAGATGACATCAGTCACATGCTCGGTTCATAGAAAAGATTCTGCGACAAACTGTGCCACCTTCTTGTCCTGAACATAGATGCAAATAGGTTCTAGCTGTGTATGTGGCTGCTGAGGGGCTGGACCAGACTTTCGGATTACTCAGCTGGCTCTCCAGCCCTTGTCTGTTTCCAAACAGGGCCATACTAAGTAAGACTCGTTGCATCTCACAAGAGCTCTCTCTCTCTCTCTTCTCAGCTCACAACCATTGCCTCCTGGTTGATTAGGAGTGGGATAGGATGAGTCAGACCATCACATGCCTGCTCTCAGGGCCTCTCTCCAGGTGAGAGAGAGACAAACGCTGCTTGTGCCCAGCGTATCAAGTGTTGCCTGGAACAGCAGGTCCTGCTCTTTTCGCTCTGTGGATGTGATCTGCTATTTCTCTTCCGAGAGAGCCAGCATTGTCTGCTCAGCAGCTTCCTTGCGCTCGGTGGCTTGCTGAGGACTGACTAGCTCAAGATCCTGAAGTTAGCTTGGCTCGGTTTTAAAGCACCCAGTGCAGAGAACTATTGAGAGGTTAGCGCTGAGTCACAAGCAGCTGCCGGCCAGAGATGTGCTCTGTTTCTCTGATGCAAGGGGTAGCAAGTTTCCATCCTGCTGTAATGTCACCCTGTTGGCTGGCTTAGGTCAACGAGTTCAGCAAACCAGTTTAGCCTGGGAGAGAGGGGGAAGGAAGGCTTTAAATTCTTGGATGAAATCTGAGTCTTCCAGGTAAGGGCCAAATAGCTGACATGACCAAGAGAGCAAAGAAGTCTCTTTGGGGCAATCTACCTTCCTGCTTCTCATCCTGAGGCAGCTCTTTACCTAGGAACTCAGTGATTTCACCTCAAGCAAAAGGCTTTTTATCTCTATCTTTCCTGCCTGGACCAGTGAATTGTGACTGATACTGCCTGACTCACCAGATGTGGGGGCACTCAATTACCTATAAGGGAGCGTAACCCACTCCTGGCTTCACCCCAGATTCTGCTAAGTGCTTTCACTGTATAATTTTAAAGGCCAGCAGCCTCTCCTTTTTAACACTCGTCATTTACATGATGTGATGAATTGCACATATTGTTTGCTATTTGTCATCCTTCCCAGGACGGGGCCATGCCAGGCTTATTCTTCTCTTTAGTCTGATGGAGGATCTGTAGCAACGTTAAATAATCCATATACACTGAGTTATTAAACTGCAATTCAAAAAAAATATAACTTCCTGTTCCTGCCATCAGCTTTTGTTTTGTTTTGTTTGTTTGTTTGTTTTTGAGACAGAGTTTCTCTGTGTAACTTTGGAACCTGTCCTGGACTTCTCTCTGTAGATCAGTCTGGCCTTGAATTCACAGAGATCTGCTTGCCTTGGCCTCCCAAATACTGGGCTTAAAGGCTTGCACCCGCCCGGCCCCGGGATTGGCTTTGCCCCTCTCTGGACCACACAGCTCAGAGGTGATAAATGAAAAGAGTTTGAATCATCTCCTCCTTCCATGTCCTGACCTTTTGCAGCCCTGTCTTTTCTCTTTGTGACTCATGCTCTTGTGAGCTTCATTAGCCGTCACCAGGACACTGTGCTACTTAGAATCCTTTTGTCCTTTTGCACATGATTTACTGCCTGCCTGAAATGTCCTCGCTGCTGCTCTTATTCTTCCTGACAAGCTTCTGTATGGTGAGCTTGGGTAAGAAATCTTGGGGCACCCACTCTCCTAAGCACAGCTGACTCCTCCTATCTTTGGATTCACAGCTCAGCGCTTCACTTCTAAAAACTCAGTTAAAGATGCTTTCTTTCTTCCATTTTATACTTTTAGCTCCTTTATCGAAAATCAGGTGTTCATAGGTTTGTGGGATAAAATCCGGGTCTTCTATACGATTCCATTGGTCGACTTCTCTGTTTTTATGCCAGTACCACACTGTTTTCATTACTGTAGCTCTGTAATAGAGTTTGAAGTCAGGGATGGTAATGCCTCCAGAAGATCCTTTATTGTATAGGATTGTTTTGGCTATCCTGGGTTTTTTGTTTTTCCATATAAAGTTGATTATTGTCCTCTCCAGATCTGTGAAGAATTTTGATGGGATCTTGATGGGGATTGCATTGAATCTATAAATAGCCTTTGGTAGAATTGCCATTTTTACTATGTTGATCCTCCCAATCCAAGAGCAAGGGAGGTCCATCCATTTTTTGGTATCCTCTTCAATTTCTTTCTTCAATGCCTTAAAGTTCTTGTCAAATAGATCTTTCACTTCCTTGGTTAGATGTACCCCAAGATATTTTATGCTGTTTTTGGCCAAGGACTGTGACTGAAAAAGCATGGGATAAAGCCAGACTCTCTGAACATGGCGAACAATGAGGGCTGATGAGACGCCAAGGACAATGGCACGGGGTTTTGATCCTACTTAATGTGCTGGCTTTGTGGAAGCCTAGCCAGTTTGGATGTTCACCTTCCTAGATATGGACGGAGGGGGGAGGACCTAGGACTTGCCACAGGGCAGGGAACCTGGACTGCTCTGTGGACTGGACAGGGAGGGGGAGAGGAGTGGGGGGAGGGGTAGAAGGTGGGAGGAGGGGGAGAAGGGTGGGAGGAGGGGGAGGGAGATGGGAGGCTGGGAGGAGGTGGAAACTTGTTTTTTGTTTATGTTTTTTTTCTTCTTTTCTTAATAAAAAAATTATTAAAAAAAAAAAAAAAATAAAAACTCAGTTAAGTTTTTTTTTTTTTTTTTTCTTTCCTAGAACATAATAGCCACTTCAGGGGAGGTTACGGTAGGTGGGGATAAAGGCAGTGGAGTGCGTGAGGGCACAGAAACCACGATGGGTCCTTAGCTTCCGTAGATGTAAGAAGGAAATGAATAAGAAGACTAAAGAACGCCGCAAGTATCTCGCTTCACCAGGAATCCTTGTCTCTAGCCCAGGGAAAACGTGTCAGGGCAGGTGAACAGCAGTGGCTGCGGCAGTGTCCTGAAATAGACGGCACACCAGGTGAGAGGAGCGTGCTGGCTTTCAATTCCAGGGCCTGGCGTGCAGCCCACAGGCAGGCGCAGGTCCAAATGAGGCTCGAATTCCCTCTGTAAGCAAACAGCAAGCCGGGAGCAGACTCTCCTGCTAATTTTGTGCGGATCAATGCTTTCTGTGCTGGAGATGGCCTAAATCAGCCTGAAGAGACATCCAGTCCCCCCTGCTGAATCAGCTGGGGACTCGGTGGTACCGCAGGCACGCAACTGGGGCTTTGCTTCTGATTGGGAGAATTGATTATCCAGCCCAAAACAGCCACCTGAAGTTTCAAAAGGACATTTCAAGTAGAAAACATAAACTACATCAGAGAAAGCTGCCTGGCTTTGTAGTCAGACAAGCATGATGTTTTCTTCAGTGACCCAGGAGTAAATCGCTTAATCACCAGAGCCCTGGTTTATTCTTCTGTAAAATGGGAACAATTATAACACCTGCCTCATATCATACAGAGTACTGTATGTTGTGCTATTGACAGATCCGTGTTGTTATTGCCTAGCAGAAAACAGGAGTATACTAGAAGAAGCAATTTATGCTCTGAGGGGCATTTGGCAATGTCTAAAGATTTTTCTTTCTTGTTTGCTTTCTTTCTGTTCCCTGTTTTATTTGGCAAAGTTCTCACTGTGACCATTTCAGAAAATGCATATAGTATTTTGATATTTTCTCTTTTCATTATCCTCATTGGGTGTAGGAGTTTCTTCTGTTTGTGTGTTGCTTTCATTGGTTAATGAATAAAGAAACTTCCTTGGCCTAGTTGATAGGGCAGAACCTAGGTAGGCGGAGAAGACAGAAGTGAATTCTGGGAGGAAGAAAGCAGAGTCAGGAGAAGCCATGGATCCTCCGCCTCAGACAGATGCTGATTAGAATCTTGCCGGTAAGCCACAGCCATATGGCGATACATAGATTAATAGAAATGGTCTAAATCAAGATGTAAGAGTTAGCCAATAAGAACTTAGAGCTAATGGGCCAGGCCGTGTTTAAATTAGTATAATTTCTGTGTGGTTATTTCGAGTGTAAGCTAGCCGGGTGGCTGGGTGGAACAAGAGGGTCCTCCTTTACAACACTCACTTATGATTTTTCTTCCTTATCCTTAATAAGCCTCTTCCTCCTGTTTCCATGTTCTTCTATACATGAAGAAAAAAATAAACCACACAATGTCTGTTTTTAAAGATGCCTCTGATTGTCATGAGTAGGAGATAGATTCCTGGTATCTGGCTGGTTGAAGGCAAGGATACTGAGGAGCTAATGACTATCTTACAGTGTGCAGGATAGGCCAACAATGTTGAGGTTGAGAAAATCTGTCTGAGAGAAGCTTGGCCATCTGAAGGCACTAAACGTGGTAGCTTTGAACATATGATTATTATCTCTTTCCATTTATAAGTACTGAGTATATACTTAGAAAATCAAGAGGAAGTCAGGGCACACCGAGGTGGCTGTAATTTCTCTAGTTCTCTTCTCATTGAGAGGCAGGGCCCTTCTTGTCTCTCCCTGAAACTATAGAAGTTCTGCAACTGCTCTGACTAACAAGACATGACAGAGTCATGTGATACCTACAGTTCATGGCGCTGGCCGCTTCAATGCTTGCCTTTTGGAGCACCCTCTGAGATCCCTCAGCTCCCATGCCTATCCTAACACCACCATATTTAAGATTCCTTTAACAATAAATTGTATTTAAAAATAAATGTTTTATTTTAAAAATTATATTCTATATTACATACATATCAACCCTTACTCCTCTCCTTAAATCCTTCCAGATTCACCCCAACTTTTCTACCCCCAAGCTTTATATCATCTTTTATTTTTTAAATTTAACAATCTACCAATCCAAATTTCTGCTTTCCATATACTTCTGGATGTAGACATCCACTGCAGCATGGCTGATGTGATATGACTACAGCCTTAAAAAAAAACTCAGCAACACAAACAAAACAAACAAAACCCATATTCTCCCTCCCCCAGAAGACACAGCTCCTCAATTAAGGCTCATGAAGTCTTTCTTGTTCCATTCTAGAACACGGACTACCTGGATCTTGTTCAGGCGACCACTGCTGCTGTGGATTCCTGAGTGTCGTGGTCCTATGATAGTTAGAAGATACTGGTTTATTCTGGTCCTCTCTGATTTCTGGATCTTAACAGTCTTTACAACCTCTTTTTTGTGAAAACTTGTCAATGGTCTTCCACAGCTTGCGAACCCTGTGAACTGTAGTAATGACCTGGTTGTCAGGACATGGGTACGATAGTGGCATGAATGTTATAGGAGTAGCCAACCACTCTCTGACAGGATTTAAGGTCCACCTAACAGGAGGAAATGCCTTCCGTGCACTGTGAATCTGACTAAAAGTCATGGTTGGGGAGATAACAGACTCGAATGCTGAGCTCACTACCACTATTTTTCTAAATGCACATAGCATCAACCTTTCCCCTAAATCCGTATCTCTCTACTTGTAGAGTAGTCTAACTCTCAAGATTCTTCATTAAAGAATATTTTTGTGAAGTGGACAATAGTTAACACAAAAGCTTATAGGCAGCCAAAGTGCAGCGAGCATGACTGTAGAATGCTCAGGCACACATTGGAGATTCTACAAAAAGTATGAACAGTTCAAGCTAACTTCACATTTCCAGCCGCCACTGCCAAGCAATGAGCCATATGAGTGAAACCTTTTAAGTCACCTCACTTGCTGCTCCAGTTCCTAGCTTAATCCATATGCATGAAAATTACATGATTTCATTTTCTTTTACACCTGAGTACAGTTACATTGGATATACACACATTATTTTAGGTGTGTTGCTCATTAAGGCTGGCTCTATTTCTTTGCTGTTGTGAAGATAGCAACAGTAAACATATCTCTGTGGTAAGATATGGGGTCCTTTTGGTGTATGCCAAGGAATGTTAGATCTTGATCACATGGTCTCTTTTTAACTTTTGGAGAGTCCTCCATACTGATTTCTGTGCTGGCCATACTAGTTTTTACTCCCACCAGCAAGCAGCAAGTAACGTTTCCTCTCTTTCCACACCCTCTCCATCAGTTGACAACAGATTTCTTGATGGCAGCCATTCTGATAGGGATGAAGAGACCTCTCAAGGTAATTTGAATTTGCATCTCTACATGTGTTATGGAGAATGATTCACTAGAGATTAAATTTTGAGGTAAATCATAAATTAGTATAACTCTGAGTTGTTCCCTCTAGTACAGCAGACAGCATTGTGATTTGCCACAGTTTTGGAGTGGGATGGAATTGAGTGATGGTTCTGCCTGTGTATAGTCTCAGATACATTCATGGGTTCTGGACATTCTGAGAAATATTTCTACCAAAGTACATGTGGGACATCAATGACAGGGAAATAAGAAAAGAATAGACAAATATTGAATTAGATGCTAAATACCCATTATAAACTCTTCGCTACCTAGAGAGAATCTTCTGATGCTGAGACAGCAGAATCTTAAAAAAAAAAAAAGATTTAGCAGATCAACCCATACATTAGCTATGACTGACAATCTTGGTTCCAGCTAAAGGGCCACATCTGTAATAGTTGAACAAGTGAAATGGGAAGGTACTTGTATCTGGGAAGGAAATGGTTGCAAAACAACCTCAGAGTCTGAGCAGTGTTATTCCTGGAGAAAGCCCATGAAAGTGGAAGGTCTGGATGGAGTACTGGTAACAATGTTCTCCTGATAGATGGCCTGGAGCTGTGGGAAATTATCTGTAGGAACCATAAGGAGCCCATGAGAGTGCGAGAGAGGCACCTTGGAAGGAATTAATAATATTAGGAACTTAAAAGAAAAAAAAAACTGGAGGTAGGTGATCGGTCGAATATAATAAGCACACAAAATTTGTATTCAAAGCTGTTGAAATTGATTTCATTTGACTTAGAGAAGAATGAAATAACCTCAAATTGTGAGTCTTTTGTCATCATAAGCTTTTAATCTGTTTGATCAGATTAAATATGCCTGGCCAAAGAAGTGGTTTAAAATTGTTTTCTACTTAAGGTCCTATGTGTTCATTTAAATTCTGTCCTTCTTGTTTCCTGAAGGTAACAGATTATCTGTGAATGTGGGCAGATGATGACTCCAAGGCTTTCCAAAGAGTTTGTGCTGGCTTATAAACTCATCCGTGATAAATTTATTCTTCATGTACAACCTCCATTGCAGTGATATGGATGTGAAACATTTTTCTTTCTTTCTCTCTCTCTCTCTCTCTCTCTCTCTCTCTCTCTCTCTCTTTCACACACACACACACACACACAGACATGCACACACACACACACACAGAGAGACACGCATTTCTCTCTCTCTCTCTTTCACACACACACACACAGACATGCACACACACACACACACACACACACAGACACGCACAGGGGGGAAGAGAGAGAAAGAGAGAGAGAGAAATGCATGTCTGTGTGTGTGTGTGTGTGTGTGTGTGTGTGTGTGAGAGAGAGAGAGAGAGAGAGAGAGAGGCTCGTGTGTGAATGTTTGCCATCATTTTGGGAGATTTAGGTTACTTCAGGAAGTAGGACCAAGTTGAAGAATTAAGTATTGGGGGCATGTCATTGAAAGTTCTGTCTGATACTAAGTAGCTTCCTTACTTTCCTTGGTTTCTGGTCCACATGAGGTTAACTACTTAGCCCTACCATGATGGGCCAATACACCTAAATCTGTGAGGAAGAATCAGTTTTTCCTCCGCTAAGTTGTTCGTTGTCAGTTATTTGGTTACAGTCAGGGAAAAAGCAACTAATCCATCCACCCTAGAGTCACAGTCTAAAGTCTTGATTCTGCGTAATGAGAAGTGCTTTGGGCTGTTTATCATGAAGGGAGAGACACTGAATGAGAGGTCAGAGAAGCGGCTACGTATCTACTTATCATTTGAAGACCCAGAAAGAAGCTGGTAATCCATTAGCTCATTAATGACCCGCACAAGACCCCCAGTTTGCTTGTGCCCTGCCCTTTGATGGCTTAAAAATTTCAGATATCTGAGAAATTAGTTTTTTTGTGATATGTAAGTCAGCAGTCCATGGTATTTCAATATAGCCACCCTGACATGTTGTGCTCATGTTCGTTTCTTCCCAGAGAAGCCTCTCCTGGAGGCTGTGCCCATTCTCTTTATCCTGGTTGAATAAGGAGCAAAGTGTACTTTGAGGACACAGCTAGGAACTTTTAATAAATAGCATAAGTATTAAATCTGAGTGGTATAATTCAACAATTTATGACCTTGGGGAGTTCAATACAACTTTTCAAAACTTGCTTTCTTCTGCGAAATGAGGATAATGAAGCTCTTCCAGGAAATGTTTAAGAGATAGATGTAAAAATGTTCTGCAGAATCATTTACATACTCCTTGGATTGGTGCTTCCTTATTAGCTCCTCTAGTCCAACTTGACAGGACCCACTCGGTATTCAGCATCTTTGTGGAAGTCATAATTACAATGACTCTTGCATTTATACACTTACAAGAACGATGTTGAGAAATTGTGAGCTAGAAACTCCAAGATACCAAATAACAGAAAAAAAGAAGATGCATGGAGCTGTGGTGGTCTGGATCTGTGTGGGCTTTCTCATTCTGGATTAACAAAGGAAGAGAAAATTCAAAGATGAAGAAGCTGTGCATGTAGGTCATTTTAGGCTGTTCAAGGGCATTACCCAACTTGAGCTATGAAAGACTTTGTGAGGTCTGAACAGCAGACATTACTACTGTTGTCCCAACTTGACAGGTAAAGGCACTAATCCTGAGAGACAGTCTCTGTTTAACACCGGACTAATACCCAGATGTTTGAGCCCAATGACACCCAAATGTGGCCCATCCATATTTTGTTTCCTGAAACTTAAAGTACTGGCCTAAGTATAGAGTTAGAGAAAGGGATTAATATTTTGTACTGTGACAAGTTAATTCCCTAGAAACAAAGATGATTTCATTTTGTCCTCACAGTTCTTCAAAAATGATTAAATTTTTATTGCATTTAATATTTATAAAATGCTTAAAAAGCTGGATCACGTCTCATTTATTGCCCAAACTGAAGCTTAGCCATGCTAACTGTGGGCAGGTTATGCAGTAAGAAAGTGGTGAGTCCAGGCCTTAGAGCTGGCCCTTCCATGGCAGATGTGTCCTTCCTTCCTGTCACCCCCCTGCCTCCGCCAGCAGCACGTACCAGCAGTGTCAGCGCCTGTTTAAAACGACCTTGCCTCCAAGAGTCTCTGTAATAAAATGACAAGGCTTCTCGGCGGAAAGACACTTCTCATAATGACGAGGCTTACTCCCACTGGCATTTCTTTTTTGCTCTGTTAACTTAGTTCTTGGGGAGAGGAAAGAAAAGGTTGCAATCAGCAATTTTGCCACAGGAGTGGAACCCGCACCCTTAGCCAGCTGTGACTGAATGATCCATTATTCATGTGCCACGTGGGCCTCCTCATTCCTCACCTGCCTGACAGTGGCTCTCATTTCCATCCGTCCTTTCAGAAATACCCAGAATGTGAGCACACAGAGCAAGTCTGTTACTCTAGTTCTGCCTAACAATCCCTTCTGCTTTGACTCCACTCTGAGGCGGAGGGAAGAAACGTTTGCCCATTTCAATGTCACCTGAAAGATCTCCTGTTGTCCGCTGAAGGTATTTCGCTGTAATCCAAAAGTGGAGAATTGTGTCACGTGACTTGACCTACACGCTTATAAAGGAAACCCTCAGCGAAGGCGAGGGTAGGCAGTTCTCAACTCCAACTGAGCTGGCTGAGGTGACTTTTAAAGGTGGCTTACATATGAGGAAAACAGAGTGACGTTCCTCTCTGCCAAAAAGAATATCCCAGGTAACAGTAAATATAGAGGCTATTCCCTCCGTGCCTAAAGCCGCGCGAATTAAAAAAAAAAAAAATCTCTTTCAGCTGAGAGGTTTGTTAGGCTCAGGCAAGAGGGAGAGATTTCATCAAGTATAGATTGTAACGTTCTGATGTAGGGCCATGCACAACTCTATCCTTTTTAATCTCTTGGCAATCATCTTCCAAAGAAGGCTTTACTGTAGGTTGGCTAGGTGAAGTTCTTTGATTAAGGCCTCACAGCTAACAAATAGAATGTACTATATCACTATATCAGAACTCCCAACTCACAGTTTTGCTCGTTTTTCTTTTTTCTTCTTTTTTTTTTTACGTGGCCGTTATGGCTTGCAAATATTTAAAAATGGGTTTTATTGTATTTTGCATAAAAGATCTTGCAGTGCTGTGCTCTGATTTTGTCACTGGTGTCTCTTCCCATACAGAACAGTCAGAAAAACTGCTTGGGCCAATATTTTGAGTAATCAAGAAAAATAAGGGGTGTGGCAATAAAATAAAGTTTGTTGGTTTTAAAACAGCTGACCTTTGAGTCTAATGCCCGAGGGCCTGGATGCTTAATCACTGTTGGTAGGCAGTTTGGCAGATCTGTCACAAGCTCCCTTAGAGTGTCCTTTATGTGGAGACAAGCCAAGGTGTATGTTGCTGCAGAAAGCAATCAGAAGGGGGTGGAGGAGTCAATAATGGCATCCGAAATACAGAATGGGAACATTAAGGGAGAATGCTTCAACAATGGCTTGCTGAAGATGGTAGCATGCCAAGAAAGAGACTTGTCATCTCAGATGTGTTTCTTCAGCCCTGAACTCATGATAGGCACAGACACCAAAAAGCAGCGCCCAAAGCCCTTTCCTTACTGCATACAAAATTCAGATGTAGCGCAGGTGAGTATTTGAGTTTCATTTTATGTATGAGTTTGTATGTATTCATCTGTATGTGTATATGCACATAAATATAAGCATTCTATAATTAGTCATGGTATACACATATACACACAGATTTGCACTTGTGCAATTGGGATGGTGACAGTGTGATTTTTCTCAAGCAACACTTCAGTAATAGTTCTAAAGTGCTAAGTTGAAGAACCCAGGAAGGTTTTTGCTAAGGGATCAAAGCTGAAATGAGGAGATTTAACCATTGCTTGAATTCCCCCTTTTGGTTAGCTTAAATGGAACAAGAGTGCCAGTCTCCTGGGACAGTTCCTATTTGGAAATGCCTTTACACAACACATATTCATCATCCCCTCAGAGTTTGCCTGGTTCCTCTTGTTAATGCGTAATTAATGTCTTAGGTCCTGGTTGCATCTATCGTTCTGCCGCTTGCTTGACAAAAACTTCAGCATTCAGGGTAAGGTAATATGAACATACCTCAACAGTAATTGATTTTTTTTAGCAACATGGTAACACAAGTAGAAAGTTCTGCCACGGATCAGATAATTGTACAGGCACGGTTCAGCTGCCTACCTTTCTAGTTGTTTTTAGTGAATTAATCTTCTGACCATCATACTGTATTCAGCAACATGTGAATAATTATATTCTCTTGAGGTGTGACAGTGAAGAACAAATGGGTGTATATATAACACACAACAATTTCTTACCCATGCAAGGCAATGAACTAAATATATATATATATATATATATATATATATATATATATATATATCTGCCTAGGTGTTTCTCATATATCCATCATTTAACTATTTATAATCTGTAATATACACCACTCACAGTTATGGTTGACTAAAAGTCTATCTGTTCTGGTTCTCAGAAAACTGAAGTAATAAGATAGTCATAATATCACAATTAATAAGATAGTCATAATATCACAATTACTAAGGCAAAAAGTTAAAGAATGATAAGTGTGTAAGCAAAACTATATTGTTTTAAATTCTAATTTTACATTTGAAAATTTAAAGATAGACTCTCCAGTACATGTGTAATTAAAAGCATTATAGACAGACTGAGGAGATGGCTCCATGGATAAAAGTACTACCTGTTCAAGCACAGAGGCCTGAGTTCGAATCAGCAGCACATGTACATAAAAAGCTGAGCATGGTTTTGTGAGACAGGGACAGAATCAGTGCAGCTTGTGGATGGAAACCTAGCTCTAGATTGATGACAGGCCTATCCTCTCTTAGAGGAATAGGGTGGAGTGTGATGGAACAGGACATTCAACATCTTCCTCTGGCCTCTGAGCATATGTGCCCACTCCCTACCATGTGCACACGCCACAAAATACCAAAATAAATAAATAAAAATAAAAACATCATAAAGTTTGAGCATAATGCAACCTGAATTGTATCCATTTTCTAGATTAGCCTTTAAACATATTTGCCTATAATTTTCAAAATTTTGACGTATACATAGCTTCATTGATTCTTCTGTAGAGATTCCATTAATGAGCTTGTCAAATTTAGCAAATCCTACTACAGAAAACAATAATGATGTTAATTGTTACCATAAGAAAATGTATCAAAAGCATATCAAATGGAGCTATTTACAACAATTATTGAATCATTTAAAATACCTTGGGAAGGTACCTAACAGAGTCTAACTCTAGACTTTGTTGTACATATTGTCAAATATTTTTCTCTAATTCTATTTTTATCTATTTATTTATCTATCTATCATGTATTAATTAATCTATATATCTATGTTTCTATCTATCATCTATCTATCTATATATCTATCTATCATCTACTGATCTATCTAATTCTATTAGTATCATTTATGTGTTGAATACTTTCTCTGTTCATTCACTCAATTATTCATTCATTGAACTTCTACTAAGATTTTTAATAAAGAACAGATATTGCTCTAGGTTCTGGATGCATAATGTAAACTAAGATAATATTTATTAATAAGTGTGCTATCTATTGTACATGAATGGGAAGACTATATAAATATATATGCAAGTTTAATATGTTTTTTAAGGCAAAACTGTGAACCAATAACCATGTTAGAAAGCTAGTTTGCCCAAACCTAGAGTCTGGGGAACGTTCCTATAGGAAATATGATATTTCTAGATGAATTTGGGTGTTCATAGCATGGAAAACACCCTAACGTATAATAATGAGACACATTTTCCAAAACAAAAGCAATCTAACATTGGTATATAAGATAGTGGATATAAAGATGAAGATGATTATTCTTTTGGTAGAGGAGTGATTGCTTCCATATCAGAGTGATATGCTGTATCTTATACTGTAGTGATATGTGCAATGTAAGAGAGAATAACAGTGTGCCTGGTTTTACAGTGAGATATCACAGAGAAGGCAGCTTCTCTCCTGTATGACTGATCCTAAGTTCCCTGAAGCCAGCGGATGCAACTCTTTTAGGCTTGCATATTATTCTTTTCCCCAATATAGCAACAGGTCCTCAGTGAGATCTGAATACATTTTCTGACTTAATGTTACTTATTAAAATGACACCTAGGAGGTTAGAACAGAGGCTACTGGGATGGGATGTATATGAAGCATGGCAGTGACAGGATAAGTTGACATGGGGATTTTGCTCACTACCCCTGTGGTTACTAATATGGGATGTGTTTTTTGTTAATTTGTTTTTACATTTATGTTGTTGATATCAGTTACATATTGAATAGAGAGATCATAGTTCATGTCCATTGCCCATGCTCATGTCTGCATGGAGCTAGGATACAGAGACATAAACATACTATTAGATCAGTGTAATATCAAAAAGTATTGGCACAAGACACTAAGAAACAGGGATGTGAACGTGATGCTCTTTGGTGTTGGATGACATTGCTAGGAGCTGTCCTCTTGTGTGGGAAGTCCTTCTGTATATGTGTTAATTTTATTGGTTAATGAATAAAGACTCTTCCTTGGCCTGTGATAGGGCAGAGTAGAGCTAGGCAGGGGAAACTAAACTGAATGCTGGGAGAAAGAAAGCAGAGTCGTGAGACGCCTTGTAGCCTCCACCAAAGACAGACGTGACAGAACCTTGCCGGTAAGCCACAGCCACATTGCAATACCCAGATTAATGAAGATGGGTTAGTTTAGGGTGTAAGAGCCAGTCAATAAGAAACTAGAGCTAATAGGTCAAGCAGTGATTTAATTAACACAGTTTCTGTGTGGGTTATTTTAGTTCTGGGCAGCCATGAATGAACAAACGGCTTCCCCCAACAGTTTTCCGCTTGTCCTCTGATCCCCATTTCTCTTCTAGGTTCCTCTTCTTAGTATGCTTTATGCTGTCATGTCTTTCACCAAGTTTCATGTGATCAATCCTCAAATCTCTTTCCCCAGCATTGCTTCTTCCCACAACTTCATCTATACAGATCTAATTCTCTGGTGACATCTCCACCTAATAACTTGCTGATACTTCTAACTCAATTTCATCAATGCTGAGCTCATCAAAATGTGTTCATTGTCTGTTTCTAATTTTGCTAATAGCTCCCTGCTAAACCCAATAATGTTGGGAACACTTTGGCTCAGAATTTCCTTCCTCTATTCCTACATCCAGCCATTTTGGTTGATCATCCATCTGTGACGTGCTGCAATTCTCAATTCTACCTGTGTTACTTTAGTTTAGATACTTTTGCTTCTCATGAAGATAAGAAGGTAAGAAATGTTCAGCAATAAGATATGGAATGTGGAAGTGGCTGTGTCGATGGCCTACTTAGTAAAGCATGGCTGAAAAGTGCAAAGACCTGAGTTCATTCCTCAGTTCTGACATAAAAAGCCATATACAACAGTATACCCTTGAAATCCTCATGCTGGGGAAGAGGGACAAGAGGAACCTTTTGTCTTGCTGGCAGTTAGTGCTGACAAATCGGCAAAGTCTATGAGAGACTTTCAAAAAGTAAGGCAAAGCGCAATGATGATCATATCAGACATCAACTTCTCACCTTCACACATGAAAACATTGGGAGAAACTGATTCCCAGGCTCTGCTTACAAAGGCCATGATTTTATGGATATAAAGTACAACTTGGACATTGAGACTTTTCAGAAGCATTCCAGGGTCATTCTAGCATATAATAATGTTAGGGGTCACTGACTCATGCAAAGAAGATTCACTTCTTCCTTCTTGTTTGGCATTCTCAACACTGCCACTCTTTTTTTAGAAGAGCAGAAAAAAAAATCACTTGAACATTGACATGGTTCTAGAACTCCAAAGATGTAAAAACAAAACTTAAAAAGAAAGTGAGTAAATATGAAATTTGTGAAATATAAAGCCCTTCTGATACCATGGCAATCAGCTTGCTCCAGACTGAAGGACAAATCTCTCACCATAGCACAGTAGCCTTGACATCTGTTTAGAAAGAAACAAACATGAGAATGTTCTCTGCTCAGACTTGTTTTTTCACTTCTAATTTTCCCTCCTTCAATCAATCTGAGACGATATTATTGCTTTAAAAAAAAAGGCTGTGAATGTATCTCCTTCATAAATTTCATTCAATTCCTTTGTTGCTGTTGCTTTTTTGTAAAACAGGAAAAAGCTCACAGGTTCTTTACTAATTCTGCTTACAGCTCACCATTCCATTCTCCCAACTCTATTTCTCTTGCATGTACTCTTGCCTTTTAGGAGCTTGCTTGTTTTATTCCTCCCCATTCAACACTAGCACTCATCCCACCCATGCCTTTTCTGTTCATACACTATCTCTCACACCCTGTATGCCATGGGCATTTCTTAACCTCTTAAGTACCATGATCTTTCTTTACTTTACAAACGAATCTATTATTCATTTAAAAATTCATGTACCATTGTTTGATTCATGAAACAACTGTTGAATATTTGGTGCAGACCCATGGAGAGAGCTTTGTACTAGGAAGAAACACAGACCACAGCAGAAATGACTACTGTCACCAAGAGAGGGTAAAAAGGCACAAGGACTGTAAAGCAATTGGGATTGTTATTTTAATACTGTTTCAGAGGGTTTTTTTTTTTTAAGGGGGGAAGGGAAACTAAATGGTTGAGGATTCATCACTCTAAGTGAGACAAGTAGTTGAGTTAGAGAGGATGAGGCCCTCTGTTCTAAAGAAGTGGTCTTAGAGGTAAGAGAGCTGATAAAAAAGAAGCACTTGGTTTTGGTAAGATAAAAACAATTTCAGAAGAAATGGGCCAGGGATTGGATTATTCTGTTGATGGGAGATTTTAGAGAGTGAGTCATCTAAGAAGGTCCAATATTGGTTGTAACTCTGTCTTCTGTTGCAAGGACTTTTTTTTTTTTTTATCTATTTTTCAATTGAACATTCCCATTCATTTTCATTTCTTGCTAAGAACAGATTGTGGTTTGTATGGGGTCTCTAAAGCTAATGTATCATCAATTGACTCCTTCATGTAAACTATAAATTATAAATAATTAAAAATTATAAATAATGTCAGGAAAATTGTAGTCCCCTGGCTTCACACTCCTTTCTCCTTGACCCAATAAGAAGAGTGAGTACTTTTCCCTCTTTACCTTTTAGACCTCAGTCCTGAGGAATATGAACTTCTCAAAGAGATAAGGGTAAGAGAAAACAGATCTTTTGGGTAAATTGGGAGCATGAGGACCTTGGGAGAGGGTTGAAGGGGAGGCGGGGGGAAACAGGGAGGGAAGCAGAGAAAAATGTAGAGCTCAACAAAAATCAATAAAATAAAAGAAAGCAGAAATTGATGACACTAAAGGGACTCCAATTTTGTAAATAAGGCTCTGAAGAAAAGGTAGTGCCCAGGTCACTAGGGCTTCTGACTGGGATAAACAATAAAACAAACAAACAAAAACTAGAGATATAGTTTTTTTTTTTTTTTTTTTTTTTTTTTTTTTTTTTTTGGTTTTTCAAGACAGGGTTTCTCTGTGGCTTTGGAGCCTGTCCTGGAACTAGCTCTTGTAGACCAGGCTGGTCTCGAACTCACAGAGATCCGCCTGTCTCTGCCTCCCGAGTGCTGGGATTAAAGGCGTGCGCCACCACTGCCCGGCGAGATATAGTTTTTATATGGGATCTCTGTTTTATTTTATTTTCATTTTATGGTTACAATGGACATTTTCCATGTTGCTAAAATCTGGTTGGCATAAACAACAACATTTCTTGTTGCAAGAAATAGTCTTGAGTCTCTCAGGTTGTGAGCTCCATTTTGAAAGAAAACCCTTACAAATATCTGGATTTCTTTTGCTTTTATTAACTATGCAGTACAGGGTACTTTGTAACACCAGGTATTAAACACTGTCCAAAGAATGTAATATCTTCTCACATTCCAATTTACAGAGAGCCAAAATGATGGACATTTGAAATAAAATAGCTGTCGAACTTTGAATTTAGCTTATTTTCAGAAGCGTCCACAATCTTTACCCAGCTGTGTTGGTTCCAGCCTTTCATCTTTTCTAATCCAAATCAGAGAATTAAAATAAAACTCAGCAGAAGGAAGAGAAAATTGCCAGCTGCCATGTTTGGTGATACCCCAATGTCTTTTACATTGAGAGAGAACTTTTACATTACAGAGAGAGAACTTGCAGGTGAGTCTTGCATATACCCTTCATTGGGAAGGGTCTCTAGAAGCTGCTGAATATGTTGGAGGCTCAGAGCAGACCTTTCCCTTCCCTGAACATACACAATAAAGACTCGTGTGTTTCAACCATCAATAATGTCAAGGCTGTGAAATTTCAGGTTAAAATGAACATCAAAGGAAGCTATAATTAATGGGGTTGGGAGCACAAGCAGGGGCAGCAGCAGGTAGCTGTAACAGAGAACGGAAGCTGGCAGGCGATACAGTGGCTTTGTTACAAAACACACGCAAATGAGTCTGCGCTGAAATACAAAAATTATACCTTGAGTATTGGCTTCATTCTTCCTAATCACCCAGTGGCCAGTGGTGTCTTTCCTTTGTCTACACCAGATTAATTAGTCTGATTTTCCATAGTAATCCTAGCTATGGGCTGCTTCACTGAAAATGCCTGTTGAATAAGTAAATAGATGCTGATTTATTTTGAGAAGAGAAGATGAAGTTTTGTATAATCACAGTAACTATTGAGCTTACTTACAGTTTGATACAATCCTAAAAAATCTGTGCAAGGAAATCATTAAGTTTAACTTACAAAAGGAAGAGGGAAATAAAGGTTTTGGATTTGGGCCATGGTCAAGAAACTGAATGGCAAGTGATTATTGAACACCATTTTCTGTCCCCTTTAATCACTCTTGGTATTATTTTGCATCAAAATTTTCTAAAAGAAATATAAGCAAATTCTATCTATATAAGTAGAATGAGGTTATATACCCACACATATATATGCATACAAACAAGAGTGACCTAAAGTACAAAGATTCCACCTTAATGAATGTAATTGAAATCCAAAATCAGTGGGTGGACTCCTACTACATCAGGGGTCCATATTCCTTCTTTTAGAGTTAGTCCTTTTAAGCTAATAGTTTCTGTCCTCAGGGCTATCTCATGGACCAGGGTGTCAATCATGTAGCTATCACTTATTACTCTTTGGATATTTTGGTAAGAATTGCAAAGAAAAGAATGAATGTTAGGAGAACATAAAAGATGAACTCTCTAGATTGGAGGGCTCCTGGAGAATTTCCAATTTAGGATGAAAGTAAAGAGATTAAACAGATCTGGACAAGAACAGCTACTGGAGAGTGCCTCAACAGACAAGAAGACAGTGCAGTGCAGAGCCATGGTCTCCTCTCAGCTATTAGGTCTGCTTAGATCATGAGTAGAGACAAAAATATCCACTTCAAACAAGTTGTGCTAGAGAGCAGCACACTGAAAATAAGCACAAATGAGTGAGATGTGTTCACATACCATTCAGACAATTGAAGAAAGTAAAATATTTTAGTGGAGGAAGGGGTGTGTCTAAAATATGAGGTAGGACTGGTGGAGGATCGTGAACCAGACAGAGTGGATAAAGATATGCTTGTCATAATAGTTTGTGAACAGGTCATCTGTGCTGGGTGGGTTAGTGAAGCAATGCTTTTTTATGTAGATATGTGGTGTTTACAATCATTCTACGTGAAAAGCAGGACTGGTCACTGTAAACTTGACACTGAAGCTCAAAAGAGAAACCCAAGGAGGTGAACTATTGAATCAGGAGCCACACATGAAAGGGATGTTTCTGAGGAACTGCTTGCACTTTCTTGGGAGTGAAGGCTGGTGTTCAGATTTACGGTGTGGTCTGCACCAGTTGTTCAACCTCTTAAAGTCTCATTTTCCTTCCCAAGAACTGAAAGTTGTGATAATTGCTCCCAGGAACATGATAACAACCTTAGGACACTTGTCACAGTGACCGTGCTTGTGGCTTGCATATCAAACATCTTCCTTTTATTGTCTCCACTTTCCTCAGATAAAGAGCATCAAACCTCCAGTAGGAACACTTTGATCACCAAGAGACCCATTTGAAATGGAAACCTAGTAGATTAGATGGTGTTTTGTCTCAACAATGCTACAAAGTCTAGAAACATTCTGAAGATGAAAAGTGAAGTATAGGAGAACTGCGCTTTTTTCTCCTGTGAAATATTTCCAACCTGCCTGCAGTTTCCCCTCCTTCCTCAACCCCCAATCCATCCCTCCTACATCCACTCTGGCCCTGCATCCATTCCTCCTCCGTTTCTATTCAGAAAAGGGCAGGCCCTCTGCTTATGTTACAGTTGTGTATCTTGGTCTTCTTGTGGGACTGCTAACAGAAGTGGAAGCAAAAACAAGAGTCTCTGTCTCCTTTGCCAACTTTCCCCTCATACTGAGTTGTTTTGTTCCAGCCTTAATAGGAGGGGACGTACCTAGTCTTTCTGCAATGTGATGTGCCAGGTTGGGTTAACAACTGCACTTGGAACTTTGTGGACAATTTATGAATGACTCAAAGCAACTTTTCTGAGCTAGAGAAGGCTTGGGAAATCTCATTGTTTCTGTTGGTACAGCAGAGGAAGGGTTGATAGAACTGAAGACCAACTGAAGACTTTGTGCTGGAGGTAAGTCCAATAAGGATCTTCTTACAAAAGTCAGCTTCCTTTCCATTGTCCCAGTATTTCAGCTAAAGGGAATTAGAGAATATAGGTTTGGTCACAAACCCAGCTTCCTGTCCTCTGCTCACCTCCCATTATTTTTGACTTATTTGGCATCCATGACACCAGTCTGCTACCTTGAGCCCATCCACGAAATCTTGTGAACAGGCAGCTTCCAGAAACAGCAAAATGATCTCTATGAATGCTCTACATCTTCTGCTTTGCTAAGCCACATTTTAAGACATTTGAAAGCCATAAAGAAGAATTATTTCCAACATGACAGAACTGATTATTCTAGGGGCTTTGAACAGGTTGTAAAAACTGCTGGGATCTGCTTCCATGAAGATCAATCTAAGTGATAATGAGAGACCGCGCCATGCAGTGGGGATGATTAGGACATTGCAGTGACAGAAACGCTCATTGCCAAGGCAATGTTTTCTTGGTTGAAACAAGGCTATCCTCAAGTGACTTCCTTTCATCCTATATCTCAAAGAATATTACATAACCCAATGTTTATTACTGAAATCAGATTTTGTCCGTAGAGTGCAAAGTAAGTAACAAGTAGCAAGCAGGAGAGGCAGAATTTTCACTTCATAAAGAATTGCGACTAAATTGAATTTATAAAGATTCTATTTGATTCTAGTGGGTCATGGGCAGTCAAATGAAGACACATTTGAAACAGAGGAAAATCAAGAGACTTCAGTGGCACAAAACATTGCTCCAGGAATTACTTAGGCTGGCAGAGACAAATGTGTCTGCCTTCTGTTGGGGAAAGCAGCAGTTGTTTACCATACACCCTGGATACTCTAAAAACTGAATGAGAGGAGGCAGAAATCAGGGACGGATGAAGCGATGATTGATGGTAATTGAAGCTTAGCAAAGGGAAAAAGTACTAGTCTGTACTGTAGTATTCATATTGCTGTAAATCTTACTCCAAATTGTGATATATCATTTGTATATTCTTGTAATGAACAGGAAGATAATTTATATTATGCTTTAATGCACAGACATACTTTGTAGGGAAAGAACCAGAGCCTGGCTCCATTGCTGTTCTACTTCTACTTGCTCAGTTTTACACTTGTGCTTGGGAACTGAGAATAACATAACTCACCTGCTGTCAGTGTTCCAATATATCTCTAGGAAAAACACAGTATGTTTCTTATAGATTGGCCATTCAAACCCAAATCTATTAGCCGTTGCAACAGAATTGAACAATAGAAGGCAGGAGAGTAGCACAGTGGTACTCAAAACATCATATGTGGACAGATTTGAATGAGAAAAAACACAGAAATAGAAAGCAAAGGTTTAGAGACACTTAGAGAACCTTAATGTTGCCAAGACACCTATAAGCATCACAGGCAGAAGGATCATGCACCATTCACAAGGGTACAAAAGTTTAAAAACAGAAAGACAACAGAGAAACAAAACCCTGGCACTTCATCACAAAATATCAGAAAAACCAAATGGATTATTTGTGACCCTGGGAAAGGAAACCACTGTCTCTGATCTTCAGCGTCCTGTCCAGCTCAGGGGCTTCAGAGATGCTTAACTATTAGAGTAAATGTACTTATTGAATTAGACAAGGCATTCAAAGCATCTGCTTGTCAATGCACTATTTTTTCTAGTTCTTTGGCTTGTATTTTTAAAGCCCATTTGATGATCATGAGAACTAAGTAGAATAGAAGACCCTGGATCCACCCATCAGACAACTGAGAAGAAACTCAAATTGTCAACTTTGGGTTTCAGCCGTCCTTACTAAAGATCCCGACACAGAACTGTTGTCTTTAGTAATATCTCATTAAGCCAGCTTTCTATCACAGAAGCCAGCCTATCCTCATGAACGTTTCCTTAACTTTCCTATTAGCTTATTAATGGGATTGGGGAGATGAATATCATTTAATAGGACATTTCTCTGTCTCTCTGTAAAGCTTGACATTCATAAATTAAAGAGGTCATTCATTTGCACCCAGCTGAGGAGGTCACATGTCTGGCTCTGACGAGATGATTTCTAATCATAAGTCTTCCGTTGCTGTTACATCTGGTAAGTGACAGGGAGAAACAAAGGAGACCCTGAGCTAATTAGAATGGACAGAGAAAGGAGAGAAAACAGGAAAGAAGCAAGTCTGTGCTAAACAAAGCTTGCCAAGCTCTGACCCTGATTAAGATAGGCTGATGGAATGAAAAGTCATGGAGCCTGAATCTTGGAGGAAGGAGGGATGGGAAACTGATGTTTTAAGAAGGACACATTTCTTTGGATTAAGGGTTTTAGGGGGTGATGACAGAATAGGAAGTATTAAACTGAATTTAATCTGAGGTGTCTCTCATGTTCTGTCTCCCTGTGATGTGTGGGGTACTGACTTCTTAGAAGATAGGAACTATTAATGCAAGCATATTAGACCATGAATCTAGAGTTGTAATGGTAGAATGATCTGGGGGCATTTTTATAAGATCCAAATCTTGCTTGGACAGTTAGGAAACGTACCACAACGGATGTGCCTGCCTTAGGTCAGTTCACTAGAAGTACAGCTTACAATAGGGGATTATTTAGAACATATGCTTAGAGAAAACAGATAGAAGAGATAGAAGAGAAATAAGACAAGACGATTGTGTGTCTTTAGATTAGACCAATGAAGTTTATCTCTAGAGGCTTGAGCCCTAGATCTCTTATTCATGTGACCCTCTCCTACAGATTTCCAAAGAAAGTTTCTCTGAAAGAGCTTCTTGAATCAGGAGGCTCATGCAAGTTCTTAGCAGCCAGTGCAAGCAGCAGGTGACAGATGAGTTCCCCAGTAGGGAATTAGATGGACAAAATGTCTGCTATAGTGATGTTTGAAGTGATTCAGTCTCTGCATTGGGTTACAGGATATTACAGGAGTGCACAGAGAAACCAAAGTTTGTGCAGAGACCCAAAAGAGCTAGCAGGATTAATCTGCCTTATCAGAAAAACCACTGGATATAGGTGAGATGCGATTATGGGCAGTGTGATAGGCCATAGTTACTGTAGGCTTGGGAAGGAATGATGCAGCTTGGAATCAAATATCCTACTGTTCCTTCCCAGTTACGTGATTCTCAGCAAAAACCAGGCAATTTTCAATCTTTAACCTGCCCTGTGGAGGTTGGGTGAGGTACAGGAAGAGAAAAAAAGAGAGAAGAATCAGTTACGATAGTGCAGACAAGCAGTAAGGAGGGTTTGAACTCGGCTGGTTTTATGGTTCAAGAAGAAACTGGTACAGGATGGGTCAGGGCTCACGGCATTCTACAACTTCAGCCATAATACTGCATACATGGATTCTATACAGAATGGATAAGCCACTTCAACTGTGCACAGTGCTGCTGATATCTCGGTGGAGACCTCCAGTTGCCGAGCACCGCGCCCCCGTGTCTGCGCTCTGTGTGCTGGCACCCAGTTCGCGAGCTTCGGGCATGGGAGCTGGAGGTTAAAACACACAGACACACACAGACAGAGAGACAGCGACATGGGTCATCCTTGAATTTCCCAAGAATGCCCCCTTTATTGTGTTCAGGGGCAGATTATATAGAGATAGCCACGCCCTAGCCAAACCCACCAGAAACCACTCTCCTGCCATCAGGAACTCCTGAAGGTCTTGTGCTAAGAGCAGCTGTAGGCACTCAGATCAGGGGATTACAAGAAATTCAGGATCTGGGGTCTCACTGCTCCCAACACAGTGCAAGCTTTGCAGAATAGCATTGTGTTCTGGGTTAAGCATTTCAGTGTAAAAGTAGCCCTTAGAGATGCCACTGGCTCCTGGTACTGATGACTCAATGATGCTTGTGAGCCTGCTCTGCTGTGTCTGCTGAGTTTCTGTGTACTCAAATTCATTAACTAGGAGACACAGGAGGGAGATGAGTATACGTCCCTCTTGCCATTCTCTGGAAGAGTTTTTCAGGGAAACTATCAAGCATAATGTAATTATTGTTTCTGCTGAAAGCCCATATCTACCCAGAATGACCTTGGCTCCAGTCCATGATGCAAACAGGAAACAAGCTGCTTTAAGTTGTATCATCAAGGTACTGTCCTGCAGCCTTGCTATGGAGGAAATCAATAGATGTACTTTACTACACAAACAAACACAGCCTGCTCTTTCGTGCTGAGCTCCCACCAGTCCTCAGATGTCAACTAGGAAAGAAAGCCCACATTCTAGGTCATACAGAGTTAAGATTTTGTGATGTTGTATCTCTTCCATGTGGTCACGCTGACTGTGACTTTCAAAATGATATCATTAACAGAAGGTCATAGTGGTAACAATCATGGGCCATTCTGTAGAACATATGGTATTCTTCTTGGACTTCATGGTCACTATGAACCACAGGTACTACTAGAACCCCATTTTACAGTCAATGATACTGAGGATTGATGAAGGGATGCACAAAGGTAGGTGAGTGAGGAAGAGATCTAGTACTCCATCTGGTCAAGAAGGTTTATATTTCCCTTGGTTTCCAGTGAATGACAACAATGTTTGTTCTTCCTGTGTGTCTCAACACAGTTCTGGTCCCTTCTGTAATCGTTTGCTCATAGGATGGGAGGATTCATTAACCTCAATCACAGGAAATATGGAAGCAAGAGCAGATGCATAGTTGTGTATTTCTCTTACACCACCCTTTTAAATGTTGACACTGCAAGGACTCAGAACTAGCTTTTGTTTTGTTTTGTTTATTTTTACAGAGAAACTTATTATGGAGTAATTGAAATGTTACCTACATATTTCTTATGTCTCAATGAAGATAACTTTTCTGGGCTAAGGATTTAACCCAGAAAGAGGTTTAGTTTAGCACATTGAAAAATGAATAAAAATGCCTGGAAATGTACCACATATGATATAATAAGTAGACCATTGAAAAGGAAACTGTTTGCGTGCATGTTTTTCATGAGTATACATGGAAGAACATGGAGGGATGGTACTACATATGGTGAGATAGGTAGGCCACACATAAGGAAACCATTTGTATATATAATACTTGATAATAGACCCTTTCTGAAGTAAATGCAGAAAGATGTACACAGTATCACAAGACTGGACTTCATGCACACTCATTTGTGTTGTGCTCCAAGAAGCTACCAAGTAAGTGACTTTGAACACATTATGGAACATTATTTGTAAAATAGAGAAGGAAATTTTGACAAACGCATAAAGTTCAGTGAGGATTAACACCTACTGAATCACAAAAGTTTAATTTACCAGATTTGAAAGTCCTTTATCCCTGTCTGCTATTATTGCAAAGGTCCTGATTTAGGGGTCACTGTCTGCCAGTGATTACTGACTGACTGATGGTTTTCTGCTTGAGACAAACTCCAGTTTCTTTTCTCAAGTGCCATTGTCTCTTTCAGACAGGTGCATAGAATCCTAGTGAGGGGAAGCAGAATAGTACTGTGGTTCTGTAACTTATCTACCACCCATTAGCATAAAGCCAGAGCATCAGGTCGACTAGGAATACCTCCCTGCAGAGAGCCAGACAGGTCCTTTACCTTCAGCATCTTTCATACTGGGGAAGGTAGAAAAAACAAAACAAACAAAAACAAATACACCAAGATGTGTCTTGGATGACAGATAAGTAGAACCAGAACAATTTCCAGATATAGGGTAAATAAAGGCCCTTACCTGATTAAGTTGCTTGGATAACATAAAGAACAAAGATGAAGGGTTTTCTAGCATAACCTAGAAATTAATATCTGCTTACTATGGTTAGAGAGGTGAGCTGGCTTCCTCTTCTCCAAAGTGATCCAGTGTCTCCGTTGCCATTTCCTTGCCTTTGCAATCTCCGTTTTATGGACAATAGAGGTACTTACTTATGATTGAAATACCTGATGAATATTGTATGAAGAAGCTGTCCCACAGGATGGCAGAGAGAAGGTATTAAAGTTTGTCTTCTACTCAAATCTAGGAAGAAAGAGCTTCCAAGGCAGCTACAAATGGAGAGGGTAGCAGCACAGAGCAGAGACACTTAGTCTAGAGGAGGCAGAACAGTCTTCACATTCAACATGGGACTCATATTTTAATCGGTGAGCATTGTGACAACCACCTTAATTCATTACAATTGTTCTAATACAGCTGCAGGTCAAAGTCACCTCATTCAATAAATAGCAATGGTAATGTTATGTGGTCCCTGGCTGTGTGACCATCCTATGATAAGAGCAATAGAGATATGGAGGTGGACAGAGTATGGAGAGTACCTTCTATAAAAGTTTTAGGAGGCTACACACAGATATTAGACAGACAGACAAGAGACAAAGACAGAGACAGAGGAGAGATACTTTTCCTGAAGAGGATGATATCCTGTTTCCTCTGCCAACTAGTTTTCTTATTCACTGTATTACACTCTTGAATCTTGAAACTCGCTATTCAAGCATGGAGTACCTATTACAGCCGTCTGTATAAATAATATATGCTAAAATGCTTTTCTCTGCCACAAATATTGACCTTGTTCAATAATTGATGGTGGAGTTCACTGCCACCCTTGAACTATGCAGAGATAGGTTCATGCCCTTCCACTACTCTTCATCTGTGACTTTTTTTTCTTATGCTCGAAATACCTCAATTTCTTGATGAAAGTGGGCTTTTCCCTGGAGTTCTAATGTGATACCAGAAACTGGACTCAGTCAGGCAAACGTGACGGACATAAACAGAGAATTCTCACCTTTCCATTATAAAAAATAAAACAAAGAAAACCAAATCCCTCCCACCTTAATATCTTTAAAAAATGTTGAGGTCATATATCCTCTTTCTCTGAATTTTTTCAAAATGTTATTATAAGTAAAAGATCATGCAGCATAGGAAAGATTTAGTGAGCATTTATCATGCTCCTCGTTGCCATCCAAGGACTTCATTTGTATTACTTCATTCAATACTCAGAAATATTTCTTGATTGAAGAGTTGCAATCATTTGTGCATGACAGATAAACAAAACTGATTACATAGGGAGGTTGCCTATGTTGTGTATATGCCTAGTGAGTGGCTGTGGGAAGCAAAACCTTATACCTAGATCACAATAATAGCTAACTCCCTGCTCACACATCCATATAAAGAGAAATTCCTCCCTCTCTTCCTTATCATTCTTACTTAAAGGAACAGACATTTACTATGGCCATATGTGTGGTTTGAATGAGAAATGCCCCTCCCCCATTGCCTTAAGCATTTGAACTCTTGGTCCCCAGATAGCATCAATGTTTGGGGAAGTTTAGATGGCACAGCCATACTGGAGGAGATACATCACTGGGGATGGGCTTTGATAGTAAAGGCATATCACCTCTTCCATCTTGATGATTGTGATGGAGAGTGTGAACTCTCATTTCCTTGCCTGGTTTACAAGCCTTCCTGCTGCCACTCCTCTTCATCATGATGGAGTTTTAATCCTCAGGAGCTGTAAGCCAAATCAACTCTTCCTTAAGTTGCCTTGTTCACGGTGTTTTATCCCAGCAGCAGAAAAGCAGTGAGTTCACTTAGACACCATTCCATGCAAGCTTTGTCTCCAGACATTGTTTATAGTTTCTGATTTAATGATGTATCTTTAAGTCAAGTTCAACAAGAAATCAATTGCACAAGTGGTACCAGCTTTCTACTTTACCTCAATTTATGTATTTGCAATGTGATTTTGAAGATTCACCCCAATGTTCCCCTGAGTGCTTTTAATGTAGACCAGGCCTTGTGATTTAGCTTAATTCATAGCGTACAAAAGAAGTGATATTGTGCTGCTAGTACATTTTTATCTAAGATTGCTTTGTGAAATTCCACCACCTTTCTTCAACTTTGCTATTACCATTATAACTACATAGGATTAATTAGTAAAGGATGGATCATGTCCAGAGAAGTGTTCAATTCTTCTAGATAGCAACTCTAGGGTAACCAGTCTGCTATTGCCCAAATGTGCAGAAGAACTAGAAAGGATTAGCAGGGCCTCCAGCTGTCTCACAGATGTATGTGATGCATGAAGGCTAGCTGAGACTAAGGACCATCTACAGACTCATGAATGTTGGGGGATACGTGATCACCCTGTGAACCCAGAGTTTGAATTTGCATTAAGTAAATAAAATTAACCTAGAGTCAGAAGGCTGAGTTAGCAACGAGATGACAGAACATAATTATAGAGCATCAGAAGGCATCTGGAAAAGATAAAGAGATGCCCTGGAAGGAGCAGGGAGGGATTTGGAGTGGTGCCACTTTTTTGTTGTTTGGTAGAGCAGAAGGATACACTTTTTTAGGGAGGCTCCAGCAAGAAGAGAAGGCTAGCTAGCTGCTACTCAACATCTCTGGGGCTAGCAGGTTTTCACCCCAGCCTTTGAATCTTGAGTCTTACTCATAAGTAGAATGATAGAGGTTTAGTTAAAACTCCTTTAGCAGCAGTGGTAGAGCCAGTGCCTGTGGGAACAGAATTCCTGCCAGCCTGTCGTCTGAGTAACCAGGCTGCTGCCAAAGCAGCAGGCTGGTAACTGCAGAGTCACAATTACTGGCTGAAATAGCAGCAGACGCAGCAGATTAAGGCACAGCCACTGGGCCAAAGTTCAAACAACACACGGGCAACAAAGAATTTTGGTTACCTTTTGTGAGGCAGGAGTTAACTAGCATATCTGGCCAGCAGAGACCTGACAATTGTGCTGCAGTTAGATCTACTTAGGATAGATAAATTGTTGATGGCTATTTATAGTCATGAAAAGCTCCCATGCAAAAATACCAAGACCAGAGAAAGAGATCTGAAAGGTTAAGGAAACAGATCTCTTATGACATTTTTTGAGAAGCTAGGAACATCTATGGCCATACCACCCTGAATGAGCCTGATCTCTCATCTCATCTCAGAAGCTAAGCAGGGTCGGGCCTGGTTAGTACTTTGATGGGAGAATATAGGGAGCAATGGCCAACAAAACTAAAGATTCTATTAAAGTCATACTTGGCAAACTAAGTAATTGATTGTGTTTGATTACAGCAATGTGATCTAGAAGAAAAACTGAAAACCTAATGCCCACGTGGTTGATGGAACAAATGTCCCTAGAGTGTTCTATAGGATACTCAGACAGTTCAATATGGCAGAGTCTCTTATGTGCAAAATGGCTGCTCAGAGGGGCTCCTTTGCAAGCAGTTGTTTGCCTTGAGAAGGGGTTTTGGGAATCTTGTAAGTTTCAGATTTTAGACCTGACATGTGAAGTTTATTTGATCTCATATCTCCTGAGCATCTTCGTTCTAATAGAGAATGTTTCAACACAGAGGAAACTTCCAGAAAAACATACTGTATTCTGGAAGTTCATAAAATAATGAAACAATGCCATGCTTGCTTAAAATAGTGGGTTTGAAGGCCTACCCATCATAAATAGTTGGTTGTGGTTTCCTATAAATCATCAAGAGTGCTACCTTTTTCTCCCTCTTTAATATTTTTTCCTGTAATTTCATTTAAAATTCAATTTGGTTTCAAATTTTCATGAAAGAAGAGTCAAGAAACAAGGAAGAAATAAAAGTAATATGAATACTACACGACAGAGCAGATAAGAACAAAGGTTGGGATCATCAGTTCACTAAATTAACAAGTAATTGTGTTTGCTGGGGTTGGGAATAGAACTGAAGTAGACAAAGCTCCACCTTCTCAGAAATACGTTTCCTACAAACAGTGACAGATACCTAAATACAATATAAACACTATGTAGCAAATAAGGTGATTTGAGATACATATATATAGATTTTAGCACAGAGACAAAATAAAGAAAGTAGGAAATAGACCCCTGTGAAGTTGGAGTGCATGGGTTGTTCCAGCAGAGTTCCTGGGGAGCAATGCTAAATTGGTGGATGAGAAGTAGCCAGCCTTAGCTTGGGTAAAGAGCACTATACATAGAATTTAAGCTCAGAATGAAAGAGTGAGAGAAGACTACAAGTTCATGTTCAGAGAATAAAGACAAGTCAACACGTAGAGTAGGATTTTGGAAGAAATGAGGTTGGGAAGGTTAGCCACAGTCTTTAGTGCATGCTGAGGGGTTTGGATTTTATTTTGAGTGTGATGGGAAGTCATTTGTTTGTTGGTGCTGCTGTTTAATAGAACAGCAAAGCAGAGTCAATTCTCAAGTGTTGATTGTAGAGACTGTTATGTGTGACCATAGACTAGTTTGAAAGCATCATAGGAGTTCGGTTAAGCAAAGGTGATAGAAACTTAGAGTACTGAATGAAAAATTTTGATAAAATAGTAAAAACATTTAACACTGCTACAGAGCAAGAGAAAAGAGATGATCAACACAATATTATAATAAACGCACACACAATCAAACATAATAGATTGGATATAAAGTCATCTTATCACCTAAGATTTTAGACATAAGTGGCAATTTTCTTCCTTTTTATACTCTTGTATTTCAACAAGAAATAAATTTACAGAAAATATCCAAGGCTTATTCATACTCATTTATACATATATTTTTAGCTCAATAAAAGTAGAAGAATCATTTTCTGTATATTTCACTTTTCACTTGATGTCAATTTATTCACTTAACAATCATCTTACTGAATCCTTAATATCTGCTAAATGCTTTTCTAGAAAGTGAAATTTAATTAGGAAATAGAAAATTCACACACATACAAAAATCACTAAGCTTGACTAAGGGTCTATAATGCTAGCCACTCTAGAAGAGAATGCTGGAGGACCACAAATTCAAGGTCAGTCTGGGATACAGAGTGAATCTGAGGTTAGAGTAAAAGTGAAATTTGGTCTCAAGTGAACAGTCAAAACATATCTGGAGGTGTCACTCATTCAAAACTTAGGTTCAATGTTCAGTACAAAAATATACTTATTAGTTCTTATTGAGTATATATTTTATTTGCAAACACAAACAAAAACAAGAGTAGAATGTAAGAGATTTGGTAATTTAGAATTTAGAATACAAGGAAATGTTTTTTGTTGAGAGGATTTGACACTTTGGAAGTCAGAAACACATTTCTATTAATTTAAGCCAAATATTTTAATAGTTCTCCAATATCGCTTCTCTTAACCCAACTTTAAAAGCCTGTTTGTAATATATATATGTATATATATATATGTATATATATATTCACTGGACTCAATGCTTCCATTAAATTGGATACCTTTGTTGCTTTAAAAAATATTGAAAACATTTTGAAGAGGTGAAATTGATACTCATAGGAAATAGATCACTTGCCTAGGTCTTCAGAAAATTAGTGACAGTATCTGGTCAATATTCCAAATTATCTAAATTATAGTCCCCCAACTCTTGCTACTCCCAATTCAATATCTTTATCAAGAAGATAAACTATACATTGTCCAAGGACATTTCCTATATAACTGCTAACATTTTTTCATGCTGTACCTCCAAGTGTGTCTACCATGGTGTGCCTCATCTTTTCCTATAAATGTGGTTCAGGGTCAGCCACCCATATAATTCAGCACCAAGGAGAGCTCCAACAACCATGTGACCTGCAATCATCTTCAGCTTCCAGAGCTTCTTGGTGTCTGTTCATAATAATATGAACTCTTTTCTTTCAGAATAGTGGCCTATGTCTTTTCTCAGAAAGTATTCGAATTATCTATGCCAGAGTTCTGAGTTCTGATTGATTGCATGTAGGCAGAAATTCTGGGTGCCATCCAGGTTTGGGCTGTTAAAACTTCTTCAGAAGTTTCTTCTATGGACTAGGATGGCCACTCAATGCAAACTGGAAAGATTGCATTTTTATAGTTTTATAGAACAGTGATGCCACAAGCTGCTTTTTACATAGCTGGGCACTAAAGAGCCACTGCTTGCCTGATTCTCATGAGACCCCCCCCCACACACACACCAAAACTTAAGTCACTGTATTATGTTACTTTCATTTGTAATAGATTTATTTTACCCTAACAAGACCAGAAGTTGTCTTCAGTTCTTTGAAGTTGTTGTTCACATTGGCCTCTGTGTTTTGCACATCTCCCCTCCTATTTACACTTCTATTATTTTCTAATGAACGTCTCCTTTTAGTATCTATCCTATTTCACTTTCTTGCTTGAACAAAATTCAACTCTTCTCTTTACCTCAGTGTTTTACTTTTCCTTGTCAATGAATAAATGAATCACTTCCTTCTTCTTTACCTTTTCATTGTTATCTTTGCCTCTCCGTTATTAATTTGTCATCATGTTGTGGAGGGTTCCGCCTCCACATAAGAGGAGAAACTGATGCAGCAATAGAAACACCAGATAATTGTTATATAGAAAAAATTCTGGAAGGTATAAGAAGGTATAATTGAGAAGAAAGACATAGGAATTTTCCTTCCAGAAGAAGGGAAAGATAAGAAATCCAAGAGATTTTTGAGGAGTGTTCAAGCAAGAAAGTGAAATACACAGGGCCCAATGTAAACACCAGCTTCAAAGGACTGCCATTTAGTTCTTTTGGTGAGTTTTCTTCTTTTTGTTCTAAAGTTTTCAGATGTTATGTTAATTCATTAGTGTGGAATTTTTCCTGCTTCTTTATAAAGGCAGTTAGTGCTATGAACTTTCCTCTTAACATTGCTTTCATTGTGTTCCATAAATTTGGGTATGTTGTGTGGTCATTTTCATTGAATTTTAGAAAGTCTTTAATTTCTCCCTTTATTTCTTCCTTTCCCCATTGACGATTCAGGTAGCAAATTTCCATGTGTTTGTGAGCTTTCTGGAATTCGTGCTGTTCTTAAATTCTAGTTTTAAGCCACGGTGATGGCTCTCTTTGTCTTGAGGCTTGACATATTCTGTGCTTTCTGGCACATGTTAAAAATAATGCAATTAATGGTGTTTTTGCATTCTACATGTCTTGCTTTCTTATGAACTTTTGACTGCCCACTTCAAAACTACTGGGATTCTGGATTCTCTACCTGCATTTCTATTTTTTGGTTGTTTTCTCTGTTTGGCTTCATAATGCTTAAAGGTAAATGTTCCTTAAGGATCAGGCTTCCCCCTGGGCTCCCATGAGTTGTCTTCTTTTGCCAACACTCCCCACAGCAGCTTCAGTCATAATTTAAGACACACCAGGTTTCAAATTTGAGCATTTATGTGGCATTGCTCTTCCTCTTTTTCACCATGATTTTTAAAACATTTTAATAGTTATAACCCCGTGAACAATAAAATGTTATGACCTCTCTGATGTTTTCAGTCAGGCGATAAAATATCACCCCTGAATCTTCTTATGTTTTGTTTATTCCTGCAATTTGAAACACTTTTAGTGTAGCTGTATGAACATCAGCTGGCATATAGTAGTCCTTAACCTTCCTTCCTGAAGGGAAAAGGGAAACTGGAGGGAAGATGTAAAGCTCCCATTTTCCCTGCATGGTTTTGGATTGCTACAACCAAACATGACCCGCACAGCCTGTAACCATTGGGGGTTTTGAGTTAAATCACAGCTCACTTGTACAAGGCTTTATAATCAACTCTGGATGTGCTTAGTGCCATTTTCTACTTCTCTCTCCCCCTGAAAATGATAAATCAGACTCATCACTGTATTCAATTAATTTCACACAGTTGGTTCCTCAGGGAATTTGTTCCCAATGTCCTCTAGCTGATGATCAATCATGCTCCTCTGGCTCTCCCTGAGATCAGAGGCAGCAGGCCCATGACATGCTCCAGGTCGTCGAACAGAATGTGTCCCCCTTCCAAGCAGGAAAGGTTCGAGTGACCTTTGATGGCATTTGAGAGAAGTCATTTGCTCTGGCTTTTCTGAGGCCATATTGATCTCTGCTCAGGGTTCAATTTTAGACAAACAGGCAACATAATTTATGTAAACTGGGCAGGTAATTAAACTCTCCTCCCAGCCAAAAAGGTCAGAGCAGAATATTTAAAGTTTGATTTCTAAGTAGAAGGAGAGAGAGAAAGTAGAGAGAGAAGAGAGTTATTAGATTATTGGGCCCTGATTGCCTTTTTGGAAATAGATTTGAGTTATTCTTGCTGAAGAAACAATAGGAGACAATAAGCCTCAGTAAGCACAAGGGTTACATAGTCAAGATAAATGACAAAAAGACATAGTACAGTGTAATAAAAGTGTGAAGATAATTTAAAAATGATTTTAGAACAGTATCAGCCTTAAAAGTTGCAACTTTGACACACACATTACACCTTATCTCTCCCTGAAACATTTGGGACTAGTTTTCAGGAAGTATATCTTCCAATAATTCTGCATTCAGTTTCTATAAACAATACTGTTCACCCCTGTAGTCACAAAACAGCTATCAAGACGGAAGTTAACGCTGATCCATTGCTGCCATTTAATCTTCGACTCTCTACCTAAATTGCTCCAATGTCCTAATAATGTGCTTTTAGCCAAAGAATGCATTTTAATGTTGTACTTTGATACTATCTTCATTCACTCTGGAGCAATTCCTCAACCTTCCTTTGACTTTCATGACTCTGACTTTATTGAAAGCTTATCAGACAGGCGTTTCATAGAAAATCCTGTTTCTTCATGACTAAACTCTGTTTCCCACATTTGGTACAAAGATCACTGAGGTGATACAGAGTTCTCTGCTTTCTGTCTGGTCTGTTCATATGTGATCTCCATCCCATTTCTGGTGACCAGTTTTCTTAGCAGGATTTTCTAGGTTATTATCAAATTATTCTTTTCTTTTTGTGGTGAAAATGTATTGAAATAGATACACTATATAAGAAATTTTCTAAATGTGTGATTATTCACCAATCTTTCAATTTATCCATTTCTAGGTAAATTTGATTTTTTTCTTTTCTAGTAAGTTACAATACATTGGTCTCATTATGTTTTGTTGCTCTAATTATCTTTGATTGACTTGACCCTTCAAGCTGTCACATCTTGTCCATGTATCTCTATTTTTGGTGACTTCTTTTCTTGCTAGTCAAGGAAGATGCTTCAGGCTCCCTTGGGCTTTTCTTCCCTTCTTGCAGGGTTTTCCTTCACATCCCTTGGGTTTCTCCATTGCTACATAGACCCCATACCCCATCAGTGGAAAAGCAATATTTAGAAGTCAATATGTAGATGATATGTATGTTGCTATACACAATCATTTTTATTTACTGTTCCCAGGTGCTCTATATAAAACAATCTAAGGATTTTCTGATGGCTTGTCTGCTTGTTTTGAAATAAAGTCCTGCTCTGTAACTCTGCCTGGCCTGAGACGTGCTGTGTAGATCAGACTCGCCTTCAATTCAAAGGACTCTGCCTGTCCCTGCCTCCTTTAACTACAGAGATTAAAGGAATTAAAATGTTCTACCATGCCTTGACATTATATTTCATTTTATATGTACTAGATATGTTTGTATACACATCTGGATCTATTGGAAAGCCATTAAATTACATTAATATTTTCAGTTACATAGCCAAATCACAGGGCTCATTCTGGTTTCCTTGCCTTTTGTTATTCCTGATTATCTTCCATCCTCAATGTTGAAAATCCTAGCTCTAATTATTCTTAATATGTTTACTTATTTGATTATCTTCCTTTTGGGAAAGCAAACTCCCTTTGCTGCTCCATCCTGCTCTTTTGCAAAGACTCTCTGATCATCCTGCATGATGGTGATACCCTCAAAAGACTCACTATCACTACCAAGCCTGCTACCCATTGTGGATGCTACCCTCACAGCACATTTCTGGCACACTTTCTTATTGTTATGGTGGCCCCCTGCCTCTGGAATCCAATATCACAGTCTTAGCTTTCTGTGTTGATACCTTGTTTTTTCGTGCAAGGCTGCCATGTGCTGGTACTTCTTTCCTATTATCAGGTTCTAATGCTGCTCTGTGATGCCTTCTACTTGAATGCTCCCTTCATCACTAGTATTGCGGGGCTGCTTTCTGGATTCCTAATCATTTCTCTAGTGCTTGCTCTCCTTTTACTCTGTTCAGGCTCTGATAATCCTATAGGATACTGCTATGACGCAAATGTCTTAGAGACATTCTGACACACAAGGCTGCTGTATACTTTTAAGAAGTCCTCTCATATGGCAGTTTATAAGAAACCCTTGCCTTCAGCCATCTTGCCTAGCAGACACTGTCCTAACTCTGCTCAATTTTTATTTGACTGTAGTGAATAACTTTACTCCGCTCCATTCTAGTCAGAGACCCCTGATCTGATATCTAATCAACCTTGCAACGAATTATTTGGGGGAAGAAACAGGAAGAGTATTTGATGACTTTGTTAAGGATTTACTATTATTTTGTAAACATTCAATTGGACTATAAAAAACTTTGACATGTTTAGCAGATGTGTGTAAGATCCATCTTCTTTTTAAGTTTAAAATTATATACCCCCTTCTTCTGGATTTATTGTTTAATAGAAGAGTATATTAATGTAATAGTTGGTGCTTGAGAGTTAGTGGCTCCTATTCAAGTGCATCCAGGAATGCCCATTGGTGGTCTGTTGTGAATAATATCAGATGTTGTATTCTAGCCCAAGCTTCCTTTTAGTTGGCTTCCCTTTTCAAAGACCACAAGATTTGCTTATTTATGCTCAATGTCAAGCTTTTCTCTGGAGTTCTTCATGGAATAGGCTGAGACTTCATCAGATCTGCCTTCGAGTAGAAGGCCTGCTCTCTTCTTCCTCCACCCTGTCAGACTTGCCCCTGATCCCATAAGCCTCCAGCACTAGACAGTTGCAACATCCTATTTTGATAGGGTTTCTTCATGCAGAAATCCTAAAGAGACCACTAAGAAAAATCCAGAATTTAGATGACAATAAACATTCTATTATATATTTAACTGACGTTATCTGTCAAGGATTATTCTATGTCTGAAGAACATGAGGATGGATGAGACTTGGTTCCTGACCTCATAGATCTCAGATTATAACAAAGAAAGCAGATACATATCTGCAAAAAAATGTAGAGAAGCGTTACTTGAATATATTAATTTTTATTTTTTAAACATTTTTTACTAGGAGTTTGGAGGCTAAAAGACAAAGGTGACAGTTCACAACTATATAGTAAGTTACAAAAACAAAGCAGAACAAAATAAAACAAGCCCAGGACTTAAACAGACCACTTTCTTAGGATAATAGGAATTCTTCTATATGAGTGATACCACTGTGCAATAAGGAAGGGATCAGAGTGTGAATTGCACCTGTATGAAATATTTAATAATTTTGTTACTTGAATTTAGAACAATTAACTAACACCATGTGTGCTCTCATTTTCAAATTAAAACCGGGATAATGATGCTAATAGATCACTTTTCGCAGCTGTTGGCGAACCTGTGAAGTGTCTTCCTCATGAAGAAATAACACCCACATGAGGAATTTTAAGTCATGGTCAGTCATATTACACTTTGGCTGTTTTTTCCCCAATTACAGACCCACTCATTAAGAAATTTTTAAACTGATAAGAACAGATACTGCAGTTGATCTTAGCCAAAAGGCTGAGAAGAGATTTTAAAAAGACCAATTATATGTAACTCAGAAAAAGTCAAAACTGGTTGGTGGGAATAGTATTCCTATAATAGAGGGGAAAGGTAGGTTTTCAAAATAGACATGCTAATGACTAGATATCAGTGGAAAGGAAGATGACAAAATTTCCAGGTCGACTGCATAAGACATTGTCTGTCCTCAAGCACAAGGCCAAAATCCTATAAGAGGTTTAGCAGTGAGAATTTTACTGAAAGTTCACTGTTTTTATTTTAAAAGTAAAAACACACTACTCTGGAATAAATTAGGAATTTATATAATATTAGAGATGTCTGCCATATTACTCTACTGTAGAGTTATTATTATCCCAACTTTCTGTACTTTGGATTCTTTGGAGTCACAGGAAGGTCATGAAATAAGCTTCACTTTATACGTCTCTCATGCTTATGACCTCAGAACCACAAAGGGATAAGTCAAGAGTATCAAAGTCAGCTCCAATCCATATGCCTTGTATATGAGTATTGAAGTATGTAGAACATTCAGTAAATGTATGTAATTACTGTATGTCTGGCTGGGTGTATAGTTTAGTGGTAGAGAATTCACCGAACCTACATGGCCCTTGGATTTAATACCCAATACCACAAACAAGTAAACAATCATAAGGATATATATTTTAATGGGAAAAATATTCCAAACGGGGAAAAATAAACAATTAAGCACAATTTCTACGATGATGAAAGATTTGAACAGAAGTTTGAGAAGAGTAACAAATAAGAGTTATAATGTTAGAGGTTTTTCTTCTCTAGCAGTCCTTTGTATGAACCAGTCTCTGTTTCATGCCTCTAACACGAATTTCTCTAATTTTAACTGTTTTTAGTTGTCCGAAGTCCTGGAACCTCAGAATGTTTAGTCATTCGTTCCAATGTTATGTGGATACTGATATCAACAAGGGGCAAACTAAGCTTGTCAGATTCAGTCTGTGCCAACACAATAGAACTTATAGAGAGTGCTTTAGAAGTCGGTGGAGTCTCTGAGAGCTACAGAAAGCAGAGGTTTAGTCTAAATAATCAACTTGCAATAGAAGCAATGATGTATTTGGTAGGAAAATTAGCAGGCCAAATTTATTTATTCCTCATGTAACTATGTCATTCTACTCTCCATGTCCCCACCTTTCCCTTCTTCATATGTCTGTCAGAGCATTTGACAGATGCTGTTCTTTCAAAAGTGGTGTCTATTTTGTTAATGCTATTCATGTAAATAAAGATCTTTGAGTATGGAAACTTCTACAGCTCCCCAGCTGACATGGTTCTAGTATCTCCCCCAACTGTTCGACATTGTTTATTGAGTGCTGTGATTGAAAACACAAATAGGTTTGTTTTTTTTTTTTGTAAAGATCCCTGATAGAGCAGTCCCTTAAAACGAATGTATTGAATCATTTCCTTAGCTTCACTCCAGTGTTATCTATACCAAAGAAACTGCCATTCAAGTCACCCAACAGAAAACAATCCATCCTTTTCTCATTAAGCTGGAGACGATTCGTCTGAAAACCCACAATATGGAGTCAATGGTCAAGGCTCACTGACGTCAGGTGACTGAAAGTTGGTCAAAATGAATTTGCCACTGGGAAAGCCAATAGCTGCACTGTCTTCTTGGTATTAGTCAAATGAAAATCATGGTTATAATTTCCAATATTTAACTCCCACCGTTAGTCCTTCACTAACCACTATGATGACTCCTTTTCCTGTTTGTCTGACTTCTTGTTCAGTAAGTGTGGCTCAGATATTGGTTATATCATGCTGTTCAGATTTCTAGCTATAGAATTATATCATTCATTCTCAAAAGTTTCTACTAATATTAATATCTTTGTTAAATTCTATTCAATTTCTGAAACAAGTATTGCATACTTTTAAATGATTAAAGCTATTACTGGCTGTTTTAGTCTACCTAGAGTGTATTTAAAAAAATTTTTTTGACCTTCCATTGATAAAGTCCAAGTACAACCACCAGATCCAGAAGCATGTGCGAAATCAAGGGTGGTGTATCTGCCAAGGGAAGTTGAAGGCAACCACATATAGACTTCTCATATGTATGCCCCCTGACCAGTACCTACAGTTAATATATAGATTTTTCTCATCAAGAGCAACAAAAATTATTTAATCAATGACAAATGAGCAGTGGAAGGATGATTTTAATGGCTACCTCCCAATTACTTGGTTTTCTGTTTAGTTTTATTGAATCTCGCAGTTATTACGGTAGCCATTATACAATTGAGAAAATAGCAAGTCAGAGAAGTTAAATCACTCAATGAAAATCTACCGGCTGCAGACATAATAATGGAAAAGGAATTAGCTGTCTGACTAGAGGTTCAAGCTCTTCCCCTAATACAGCTTTCTTATGCCAAACGTAAATATAGGGATCTTGAACAATCTATCTCTCTGATTAGGTCAACACCCAGACTGACTTTATGCACTTTGTTAAATTACAAGGATGGGAAGCTTCATAATTTCCTACTTAACAGCATTAGAAATCCGACAGACATTTCAATCATCTGTAGCAAATGACGGCACAGGTGCCTCAGCTTCAAAAATAAAAGCTGTAATCTATCGTTCATTAATTTACTCAGTTATTTTTTTACATATTCATTTTGTCAGCAGTGATTGACTTTGTTCTGCATCAGGATAATATGCTTAGAAAAAATCCAAAGCCCTTAATCACGAAACCAAAACAATGGTCAACAAAAGCTGTAAGTAGTGTTGTCTTAAAGAAGTAAATTAAATGTGTGCTGTCCTCGTGATTAAGAATCAGCTATATTAATTGGGTAGTCAGGAACAGTTCTTCTGAAGATTTATTTTCTTTTATTTACTTTATTTTATCGGTTTCTTGAGACAGGTATGAGACAGCATCTATGGCCTTTTTAAAGACTTTATACATTAACTGTTATCTGTCACATCTGATTCGAGGAGCCAGCTAAAATATACCAAGGGCGAAAGGAGTCCCCAGAGGGTATGAGGGAAGACTGAAGAAGCAAAAATCTGGTGAATCAGAGAGTCTTTCTGTGATATGAAATGAGAAAACATGCAGGGGCTAGATCACAGAAAATTTCATCACCAGTGGGGGATGATGAGGAATTGTAGAAAGTCTGGGAGCAGGGGAATTGGATGAAGAGAAGATACATTGAGAGCAATACACTAGCTGTTTTCCTGGGAAGTGGAGAAGTCTGGGATCAGAAAGACCTGTTAAGAGGATTGCTACTAAGTAGAGTAAAAGATACAGAGGGTTCCTTGAGGCTGTTTGTAAAAAGAAGAAATCGGTGAAGGTCACAATAGAAAAGAAATTGGAAGTTGAACATTTCCTTAAGTATCTTTTGGCCATTTGAAATTCTTCTGTTGGGAATTCTGTTTAGTTCAGTATCCCATGTTTTTTAAATGGGCTATTTAGAATTTTACGGTCTAATTTCTTGAGCTCTATATATATTTTGGAGATGAGATCTTTGTCTGATGTGGGGTTGGTGAAGATCTTTTCCCATCTAGTAGGTTGCCTTTTTGTCTTATTAAGTGTGTCCTTTGTTTACAGAAGCTTCTCAGTTTCAGAAGGTTTCATTTATTTATTGTTTCTCTTAGTGTCTGTGCTACTGGGGTTGTATTTAGGAAGTGGTCTCCTATGCCTATGCATTGAAGACTACTTCCCACTTTCTCTTCTATCAGGTTCAGTGTGGTCAGATTCATATTGAGGTCTTTAATCCATTTGGACTTGAGTTTCATGCATGGCGATAGATATGGATCTATTTTCATTCTTCTACATATTGCCATCCAGTCATGCCAGCGCAATTTATTGAAGATGCTTTCTTTTTTCCATTGTATAATTTTAGATCCTTTGTCAAAATTCAGGTGTTCATAGGTGTGTGCTTTAATATGTGGGTCTTCAATTCGATTCCATTGGTCAACGTCTTTGTTTTTATGCCAATACCAAGCTGTTTTCATTGCTGTAGCTATGTAATAGAGCTCGATGTCAGGGATGGTGATGCCTCCGGAAGTTCCTTTATTGTATAGGATTGTTTTGGCTATCCTGGATGTTTTGTTTAGGCTCTATAAAAATTCCCAGGAATCCACAAGGATGACCCAAGCTAAGACCTTGTGCAATAGAGGAGAGGGTACCCGAACTGGTCTTGCCCTGTATTCAAACTGATGATTATCTTAAATATCACTATAAAACCTTGGTCCAACAACAGATGGAAACAGAGGCTGAATCCCATATCAGAGCCCTGGATTGAGCTCCCAAGTTCCAGTTGAAGAGTAGAAGGAATGAGAATATGGGCAAAGAGGTCAAGACCATGAAGGGTTCATCCACTGAAACAGTTTACCTGAGCTGATGAGAGCTCACCAACTCCACCTGGACTGGGAAGGAACAAGCATAGGGCCGAACTCTGAATGTGGTTGACAGTTGTATGGCAGGGGCAGACTGAGGGGCCACTGGCGGTGGCACTGGGATTTGTCTCTACTGCATGTACTGGCTTTTTGGGATCCTATTCTCTTTGAATGTATGCCTTGCTCAGCCTAGATGTAGTAAGGAGGGCCTTGGACCTTCCACAAAGCAAAGTGGCTTACCCTCTCTTAGAGATTAGAGGGGGTAGGGTGGGAGGGTATGTACAGGGAATTGGAGGAGGGGAGGAAGTGGGAATTTGGATTGGTATTTTTTTTAAAAGGAATCTAATAAAAAGAAAAGAAATTGGAGTCAACCAGACTTGTTAATAATTGAGAGATGGTCTATGCAGTAGACAGGAAGGAAGGGCAAACCCATCAATTTGAGAAATAACAAGGAAGGAGTAGATTGGGAGACAGGCTTAAAAACAGAAACCCTGAATTTTGATTTGGCCCCATGAAGCTGGAAATGCCAACTGAAATTCAAGTGGAGGCAAGAAGCTGAAACTGACATGCAGATTTCTGAAAGTCAGACTAAGGATACATTTTTTAGCTCTGGCACACAGACTCTGTGGAAGCCTGAGAACCAGATGGGGGTCACCAAGGAAGAAGATGCAAGAGACGAGAGGCAGAGTCCTGAATTGGCCAACATGTTGGGGCTGAGCAGACTGTTAGCCAGCAAGGAGAGCATCAAGCACCACATGTATGTGTGAAGTTCCTGATATGTCACGGCACAGAGGGTTATGTATAGGCTAGGTTAGTCATATGCCAAATTCAGAAGCAAGGGGACATCTTTCTTTTTGCCTGGTACTGTATTGTGAGCTATAATGTATAATAAAATTTCTCTACCACTTTTCATAGCCAAAGTTATACTCGTAAGTATATAATAGTTTGCAAAACCTTCTAAAATATCTCTATCTCTTGTCATGCTTTCCAACGTTCAAAAGTTAGAAGCCACTTATTTGTTTTATATTTTAGAAAATTTTCTTGAACCTGCTGATTTATTAAAGGCATGAAAAACAGGTGATACATAGAATCGAAGGATTTGTCCATGCATGAATTATAGTCTAGATAACATTCCCTATATATCCTTTATTCCAAAAGATATAGGTATCTGGGATACCCCTTTTGTGGGTCCAGTTACATATGTTCATCCTGTTTTGCTGTGTCTCAGAGGACAGAGTATGTCAACTTTGAGTTATAGGGGCTTTGTTGTAAATTCTCACTTTGCTACTCATTAGATGTACGATGTTCAAAACACACATTAACTTTCTCAAATCTCTGTTCCCTATGAGATAAACTGAGGTATTGTCAGTCTGAGGAAGATGGTTCTTAGTATGTCTTCCCTGTGCTTGTTCTTACTCTTCATTCCACTCTTACAGCAATATTGATTGATAACCCTATCCCAATCATGGTCTCGGCTTTGGTTTTGACTAACATTGTCTCTCGATTTCCACATCAGGTATAATAGTCAGGAGGTTTAAGACCATGCTTATCAGTAAAACTAGTGCATTCTACTTGTCAGTCATTGATAATTGGATTAGAGCTAGTCACATGATCCAATCAGGTCAATCACAACCATAAAATATGATTTCAAAGCATCTTTTCTGAAAATGAAGAGCTAGCTATAATGGGAGCTGTGTTTTCTTAGTGGAGCTAAAATCACCAGAGGGTCTGAGAATGGAACCTATCTAAATACAGCAACTGGGCCTTTAATGTCATCACTCCGGAGGCAGAGGCAGGTGGATCTCTGAGTTTAAGGTCGGCCTTGTCTACAAGAGCTACTTCCAGCACAGGCTCTAAAGCTGCACAGAGAAACCCTGAGCTCCTAAGGTCCCAATGAGGAGCAGAAGGAGGGAGAACATGAGCAAAGAAGTCGGGACCACGAGGGGTGCACCCACCCACTGAGACAGCGGAGCTGATCTATTGGGAGCTCACCAAGGCTAGCTGGACTGTGACTGAAAAAGCATGGGATAAAACCGGACTCTCTGAACATGGCGAACAATGAGGGCTGATGAGAAGCCAAGGACAATGGCACGGGGTTTTGATCCTACTTAATGTGCTGGCTTTGTGGGAGCCTAGCCAGTTTGGATGTTCAGCTTCCTAGATATGGACGGAGGGGGGGGGGGGAGACGGACCTTGGACTTACCACAGGGCAGGGAACCCTGACTGCTCTTTGGACTGGAGAGGGAGGGAGAGGGAGAGGGAGAGGGAGAGGGAGAGGGAGAGGGAGAGGAGTAGGGTGAGGGGAAGAAGGCTGGGAGGAGGGGGAGAAGGGTGGGAGGAGGGGGAGGGAAATGGGAGGCTGGGAGGAGGCGGAAACTTATGTTTTTTCCTTTTCTCAATAAAAAAAATAAAAAAGAAAATATAAAAAACCTGAAAACAAACAAACAAACCAGGAAAAATAAATAAAGTACATAGATTGTGAGAAAGATCTGAGGTTTCATCGGAGTCCAAGATTAAATTATGTCCAAGTCTCTATATTTCAGTCTGAATACAAGTCAATAAATATTCTTCTTTGTTTTGTCAGAGTTGGGTTTTCTGTCAATTGCAAGTGCAAGAGCTTAAATTGATAGTATTTCTAAACAGGTCATAGCAAGGATATGATGAATATTTCTGAGTACAACTAATCCGAATGAGGTTCTCATTAAACAGCAGCCATTCTAGTGGTTTTTACTTTTAAGTTCTTTGTAAATGCTACTCTCTCATCATCATAATTCTTGATCTAAAAAATTCGATATGAAGGGATTTAAGTATAATCAGGTGTGACAGGTTTTCAAATACTCAGAGAGTCAAATGAAAATGCCAGTTACTCTGGCTGAAAACACACACACACATACACAAACATATCCTACAAATATGTAAGGCTCCCTAAGGCAAAATTCTATAAAATAATATATCCTATCAGCTTAATTCAATGGAGTGTCTAAAGTAGATTATGTTAATTCTAACAGTAATTTTTAATATTTGTAATGTAATATATTACTTGATAAGATTGTAAAAACTTCTGACAGCTTATTAGCCAGTGCCATTAAAACCAAATGTCAACTTTATCAACTGCTGTCAGGGAAATTAGCAATGAGACAGTCTCCAAGGGATGGAAGTTCAATTTGTGTTGTATAATAGCATGAATAATCACTTGGATTTATATAGCACCGTTTCTCTGAAGGGGTTGAAGAGTTTCTACTCACTATATTCTCCCCTTGAATGGAAAGGATGACCAACTTACTGCTCATATGTGGCTTATGGTCACATTGCAACCTTCAGTGTATGAAGTCAGTTCTTATAACTGGCTTTCTAGCCTCTTTAATTGCTTTGCAAACGGATGGGATATGTGATGCCACTATGTAATGAGAGACGTCCATGTGGAACCCCACAGTCATAGAAAGCAGAGAATGGAGGTTTCGGGGCTTAGTGGGCATGGGCACTTGTGCATAGGCTTGATGACCTGAGTTTGATCCCTGGATCCTACGATGTAGCGGGAAGGAACTGACTCCCTCTGATCGCCACATGTGCACAGCTGCAGCACATGCATACACACACACATGAATAGAATGACAGATAAGAACCGAAGGATAGGGATGAGTACTATGAAATGCTACCTTCTGAGAATGGCATGGCTATCACAACAAGGAACTCACACCAGTTGTGATTATTTGCACAAGACCTAAACAAGGGCAGACCAGCAAAACTTCAGGCATAGATGTGATAGATGATCTCCAGGCTTCACCCTATACCAAGGAGCTATTGCCAAGACACATAGCTGGTTGGGGAGGGAGACTCATTCTTTACTGATGATATGGCCACTGGCAGATTTCCTATGCTTTAATGGGTAGAACCACACTTAAGCACGTGTGGAAGCCACTAATTGAATATGAAGGCTTATAAAAAACTCTTAATATAAAGTTGGAAAGGATCATGTTGAGAAAATATGAGGGCAATTAGAGGGGGAAGTGAAAGGCAAATATGATCACACTTCATTGTATACATGCATGAAATCCTGAAATATAAGGAAAAATAACAGCAGAAAATGCCCTGATATTCTAGTTTATTACATTTAAAATGGGAGCTGGAACTGGTTTATATATAGTTCCTCACAAAGAAAAGCTAATCACCTTTATTCATGAAAATAAACATATCATCCAGATGTATTTTGAATGGATGAATATAAGAGACTTGTCAGTTCTGGAAGAGACCTTACACCAAGTCCAGTTTGTTACACGCTTTTTGTTTTTTTATGTTTGAGTGACTAATTTGTCTTTTCTCCCAATCATTCAATCCTCCTAGATATGTAATTCTAGATGTCATTTGGGAAACCATATTTCCTGCTTTATGTCCATTGAAGTTGTTTAGAAATGATGCCCAACCCAATTCCCAGGTATGAACAATTATAACAATGAGATTTGGAGACATGTTGAAATACCATGAGTGTGATAAAGAAGTAGTTATGATTCACTCTTTACAGCTAACAAAATAGATAACAAAACAGAATAGGATGTTAGTAATTGATGAAGATAAGGCCTAACAACCCAAGTTCCCCAACATCAGTTCTGATGGAATGGGAAATAATATACCACAATAAGAAAGGTTCCCGGCTGGAGTCTTTATCCCTGGTATGTAGTAGTTCTTTCATCCTTTATTAGGGAACTTTGTTGATTCTCATTAAAGTGATATACTGCCTCTGCTTTATAGACTGTTCTCTTGATACTATATTTCAGGAATAGTGGATTCATAGCTTACATCCCAGCTTATATTCCAAGATTTACATACAAACAGGTTAGGTTTTAATAGATTCTAATTGCTGCTATAATCTACTTCCAAAATACTGTGATTTAAATGACATAGGTATTTTATCATGGGGATCTGTAGGTAGGAAGTCCAACACAGGTCCTAATGGACAAATATTAAGATGTCAGTAAAGTTGTGTTCATTTTTTTCTTGGAATCTCGGTGGGAGAGTTCTTCCTCTTCCCACTCCAGAATGCCCACACCATTCGAGGATCATGCCCTGACTCTCATTCCCCAAAGCAGCTAGTTTGCATGTCTCTGGTCATTGTTTCATCATTGTCTTTCACAGCTGGAAAAGACCTCCTTCCTAGGTTTTCTTGTGATTATACTGGGGCTACCCAGATGCTCAAAAATGAACCTCCATCTGGAAGCTCTGGAAAATTAGCTGTGAACATCTTTGCTGAGGGCATTACCTTACCTACCATAGGTCCAAGTCCTGTGCTCTCAGTAAAGTTGTGCATATAATCAAACTTACCCTGGAAACTACTTATGGAAAGAGAGACTATTTCTTTCACTATTTATTAAAGATGGAAGTAAATTCACATACTAATTAGATGGACACACTCACTTAGCTTCATATAAAAATTAAATCCTGACAGAATATTTGATACTTCAGGACAGGAAGGGGATAGATTATCTTCAGCATATTCAGAGTTGATCATGTTGATTAATTTTTACTAGTCAATGCTGAAAATGCCACCAAATGTATGTTTGGTGTTTTGATTATTATTATTTTAAATGCACAGTACAAAATAGCATAAGTATTAGTAAAAATTCTGTCCTAAACTTTAAAATATTTTTATTAACTCTTTGAGAGTTTCTATGATGGTATTTGGTCAAACTCATGCCTTCTCCTCAAAGTTGTTCCAGATACACATCCTCATTTCCTACCTTCACAACTTTGTGACTTAATTTTTCTTTTTTATTCCATGAAGTCATGTTATGCTTCGTATATACTTTTGGGTATGAAGACATCCAGTAGAGCATGGTCAGTCTATCAGCATCACACCCTTAAAGAAAACTAACTCTCCCTCTTCTGGTAGCTATTAGTTGTCACAAGTTCCTTATCTTGGGGTAAAACTTAATGTCTAGTTCCCATTCCATTTTCTGATTTTTGTTTAACTCAAATTTGTGCAGGTATAAAGTAGGCTGTCACAACCACCATGAGTTTAGTTTGTGCTAATGCCTTGTTATCTCCAGAAAATCCTATCCTAGTAGTAATCCATCAACTTTGGCTCTTACACTTTTTCCACCTCTTCTTCCACAATGATCCCTGACCCTTGGATACACATGTCCTATTTAGGGTTGAACACTCTGAAGAGTTTTTATCTCAGTACCTTGACCAGTTGAGGGTCTTTCAATAATACCTTCTACGGAAAGAAGAAGCTTCTAACTCTTAATCTTAAACCCAAACTTATTTGCTGATGTTCTATGAAATTCAAGTCATCAAATTAAACAGCAATTTAAAAACTTTATTTTTTTAACTAATAGTTTTTTTTCATTTGTTTTACATACTGACCATAGTTTCCTCTCCATTCTCTCCTACTGTTCCCTCCTCCCAACTCTCATCTAGTTCCCCCCTCAATCCACTCCTTCTCTACCTCCATTCAAAATGGGGCAGTCTTTCTTCTTAGGTCCATTTGATTTGAAAATCATTTTTCAACCATTTACTCTAAGGTAGGTCCTGTCTTTGAAGTTGTGGTGTGTTTCTTGTATGAAGCAGAATGATGGATCCTTTTTCATATCCATTGTTATCTCATGTCTTTTTACAGGTGAATAGAGTCCATTGACATTAAGGGATGTTAATGACCAGTAATTGTTAATTCCTGTTGCTTTTTGGTTTTGGTGGTGGTGGTGGTAGTGTATGTGTTTCTCTTCTTTGGGTTCTGCTGGTGTGAGATTATATATTGCTTGTGATTTTGTGGGTGTAGCTAAATTTCTTAGGCTGAAGCTTTCCTTCTAGTACTTTCTGTAGGGATGAATTTGTGGATAGGTATTGTTTAAATCTGATTTTGTCATGGAATATCTTGGTTTATTTTCCATCTAAGTGGAAAGTGATTAAAAGTTTTGCTGGGTATAGTATTCTGAACTGACATCTGTAGTCTTTTAGTGTTTGCAAAATACCTGTCAGAGACCTTCTAGCTTTTAGAGTATACATTGAGAAGTTAGGTGTACTTCTAATAGGTCTGCCATTATATGCTGGCCCTTTTCTTTTGTAGCTCTTATTATTCTTTCTTTATTCTGTATGTTTGGTGTTTTGATTATTGAGCTGCAAGGGAACTTTTTTTTTTCTGGTCCAGTCTATTTGATATTCTTTAGGCTTCTTGTACCTTCATAAGCACGTCCTTCTTTAGGTTGGGAAAATATTCTATGATTTTGCTGAATATATTTCCTGTGCCTTTGACCTAGAATTCTTCTTATTCTTCTTTCCCTATTATTCTTATTTGTTTTCATGGTGTCCCAGATTTCCTGGGTGTTTTGTGTTAAGAACTTTTTGGGCTTAAAATTTTCTTTAAATAATCAATCAATTTTCTCTATAGCATCTTTAACACCATATATCCCCTATATTCTGCTGGAGATGCTTGTATCTGCAGTTCTTATTCAGCTACCCAAATTTTCCATTTCCAGAATTCCCTCAGTTTGTGCTTTCTGTTTGCTTTTATTTATATTTTCAATTCTTGAACTGTTTCCTCGCGTGTTTGATTTTTTTTTCTTGGCTTTCTTGGCTTTATTTAAGGAATTTATTGATTTCGCCCAATCCCCCCCCCCCCATTTCTCTGAAGGATGTTTTTCATTTCCTCTTTAAAGGCCTCTATCATTTTCATAAAATCATTTGTAAGGTCATTTCAGCTTCATCTTTGTTGAGACGTTCAGGCCTTGCTATTGTAGGACCACTAGGTTTTTTTATGGTGCCATATTGCCCTTTATGTGGTTGAATGGCTTTTATCCATCTGTTTTTCCAAGTGATGTGGGTAAAGCTTGTGCCTATTGGGTCTGCTGATATTGCTACAGAGAGCTGTAGAGGGAAGGATGCTGGGGTAAGTGTGGTTGGGTGGGAGGTGGATCTTATGGGAAGAGAATCCAGTGGGTTGGAGCAGTGCTAATGCAGCAGGCCTGCAGGTCTCATACCTTCTGACTGGGTTCCTCAAACAGCAATTTTTAAAAAGAAAAATCCTAACACAATCCAATCCAAGATATTCTAATCTGATTCATAGATGCTGAGAACTGACTACAAGAAAATATTGCTCTCTTTAATAAAATCATGTTTCTATAATGGTAGTAAACTTCACATGTTCAATAAAAGCACTGAAATTTAAAATATACAATAGGCTCAAATCTTGGTCAAGTGTTTCAGGCAGCATCTTTGGCCTTGCATGGCATGATGCATTGCATAATACAAAGGGTACACAGTGAGGGTTCAGAGCCAGGGCCGTGAAGACCAAGTTCTGTGATATAACTTTGGAAAGTACTGCTAGAAATATCTCAGATGCAACTTACATTTAATTTTTAATCAGTGTTTGATCATTGTGGTGCATGAACCATAAACTGCACATTCAGATACTTGTTACTATTGACAGAATTTTGTGACATCCCTATTTAGGAACAACTCCATGTGGGCTCATGAAATATATATATTATAAGAACTAGGACTTAGCCATCAGAATTTACATGAGATCCCAAGATTTATACTCTATGACACAAGCAAAATACCCATTAACTGAGGGTAAATTAAGCTGAAGTTGGAGAGTGTTTAGAAACTGAATTGCAGTCAGTGATATTTCTTATTTTTTTCTTTTTGGTGTTTGTGTATATAAGAATTTTTTTTTGAGTTGGAGAAATCATTATAAGAAAATTCATAAATTCACATTACTACAAATGCATTGGTTGTGACTCTCAGGAAATTACGTGTTTTAAAAGTTCATCTAAGATTGCTAGTGAATTAATATTATAATTCACTATATATAAATTATTATATATAATACTATATATACTATTATGTAAATTATAATATATATGGTATGTTTTATTCAAGATCATGATCAGTTTGTAATCAAGATCATGATCAGTCACACTTGAACCCTTTCTTGACTGTACACAGTGAATTTGGGAAATCATATTAAAATACAGTCTGCTATCAAAATTACTAAGATAAAGTTGCCTGAAAATAAATAGCAAATTTAATCACTCTATCATCTGGGGTAAGGATTATGACTTAGCTCAGTGGCTGAACACCTGCTTAGTCTATATAATATAATGTTCTGGGTTTGATCCCCAGCATCAAACACACAGAGATATTTTTTGAAGTAAAAGTGTGCCCTAGAAAGGGCTGGAAGGGCTATGCAAGGTCCTGGGTTTGGTTCTCTGTACCACATAAACAGACAGGGTGGTGCATGCCTGTCATCTCAATACACAGGCCAGCGGGGCATGCACAATAGAAGCTCTTGTACATATCTATAGTGTTGCCAGCCTGGGCTACATAGGTCATTACTATTTTGCAGTCCATGAGTGGAATTGAATAGTATATTAAACAAACAAAGAAAACAACCAAAAACAACCATTACCTAGGCTACTGGAGGCATGAGCAATAGAAGCTGTTGTATATATACAAAGTGTGGCCAACCTGGGCTACATGGGTCATTACCATTTCGCAGTCCATATGTGGAGATGAATATTATATTAAACAAACAAAGAAGCCAACCAAAAACCAGTACCAGTCTTTGCATTTCATGAAGTGTCACTGCTTATCACTTATATGACTTATTCCCAGACCTCCATGATTAACCCTTGTGTGCCCTTACTGTCATAGGCTTTGGAATTGTTGACTGAAGACATACAGACAAGCAAAAAGTACGGCAAATGAGATAGAAATGGTAAAAATCCCTAGCTGTACACTATACACTATGTAACACATGTAAAAGGATGGTTATACTTAGAAACACGTACAATTAAAATAATAATTAAAAATATATTATAACTTGAACAAGCAAACAAAAAAGAATGCTAATTGGAGGAGGAGGAGCCACTTGTTCCTCCTAGCTGCCCAGAACCAAAATAATCACACAGAAACTGTATTAATTAAATCACTGGTTGGCCCATTAGATCTAGCTTCATATTGGCTAACTGCTACATATTAATTTAGCTTATTTCTGTTAATCTGTATATTACCACGTGGTTGTGGCTTACCAGCAAAGTTTCAGCATGTCTATCTCCTGTCGTGGATCCACAGTGTCTCTTAACTCTGCCCTTCTTTCTCCCAGAATTCAGTTGTGTCTTCCCTGCCTATCTAATTCTGCCCTACCAGGCCAAGGCAGTTTCTTTATTTATTAACCAATACAAGCAACACATAGACTGAAAGACCTCCCACATCAGCTAATGAATTTAAAAAATCTTTTGAAGCAATCTGTCTTAATACCAGGGTTAGAAAACCTACTGGGCTTGCTTGAGAACTTTGCTTTAATCTGCAGAAAGACTTTCCCAAGACTCCAGTATTTGTGAACACTAAACTTAGAGAGCATAGAATTGGCCACATAAATTGAATAAAACATGCAATCCACATACCTTGCTACTTGAGTAATGTATTAGGAAAAGATTTGTTAGAACTTCATTGATGTCTTCATAAATAAAGTTTTCAGAAGTGTTACCCAAGATGACATTATTGGCGGATGAATTATGGAAAGGTTTGAGTAGCCATACTTAAAGAATATTAATGATGATTCCAATTCCCAAGAGGGATGTGTCTGCAGTGAAGACTGGCATGGTGGTTTAATAGTTCTATCTGTTATTTGGGAGATTCTATATAGAGAGCACATTTAAGATAGAAAAAGATTGCACAATACAAAATGAGCTCAAGGAATTGAAATGCTGCAAAAAACAAAACAAAACCCAAACAAATGATAGGATGAATTAGAAAGTTGAAATCCAACATTTAGGATGATGAAAATGTATTAATAGAAACGCATTGAGTATGGCATTCATCATTTTTATTTTTGGATTACAAGTTTATAGATTCTACTAAATACAGATAAAATATTAAAAATGAATTGTACCTTACACAACAGAAACCAACTTTTTTCGCTCGCTAGTTCTTAATCAATGCAGCATGACAAATATTTACATATCACTTACATTGCATTAGTATTACATGTAATCTAGAAATAATTTCACATCTGAAAGGGAATATGGAGAGTATATGTAGATGTTCATAATTTCCTTGTGTAGGAGATGTGAATGTAGAGATTTCTAACCTTTGGGGGTTCCAGAACCAATCCCCCATTGATCCTTTAGTTTGTTATTAGGAGGTAACTTCTCTGAATACTGAGAAAGTTCTAAGTATCATTTGAGAAGAAAGACTGAGTAATCAGTGGTGTATTTGCTGAGGAAGCAATATCATGACTCTCTGGGCAGTTAGACTTAAGATCTCTAAGGCTTTATAATGCCAGTGATTTTGTTCTACAGTGAAATTATAAGGTTTAAAATAACTCATTTTTAGTATAAGGTTTAGAAAGACTTATTCTTAAAAATGGATGCTGACAATAAAATCTGAAGAAATAATAATTTACACATTTTTCTGTGACTTCTGTTAGTCTCAAAAGTTTTACTTTGATCTAGATATTTGGCAAATAGCTTTTAATAAATATATATGTATCACTAATTGCCAACATATGGTTTATCTCTATATAGCATTTGTGAAATATTCAAAGTATATTAATTTTAACACAAAGATGATAAAATCACATCAGAGAATTCAAAGATAAAAGCAGAAATGGGCACTGCACACAAGGTGATGCCTAATTACTCTGCCATGTTGACTCTTAATTTGGTACCTCATATTTCCTCAAGATGCAGTGTCCTGGACTTGACATTCACAGTTGTCAGGAATCTCATTTTTGTTGTTATTTATTATGAGTCATTTTCAGTGACTGAGCCCTTTATACTCTTATAACACCAAGGCAAATGCCTGACTTTGACCAATCTTTGTAAAGTAAACATCAATGAGAAACATATAAAAACCCTTTACTGAGCTCTCAGGAGTTTCCCTAAGTGAATCAGAGGCAGCCGAGAAAGGGACATCCAGCTGCCCATTAGCACACACATTGACGGGTCCCATATGTGATGCTTTGTAAAGCAGATCTGCATTCATTAGAGGTCACTTTCTGTTGAGTATTTGCAGTTACATATAAGACACGAGAAGGCCACTCTACCTCGTGCCTCTAATTTGTCTGCTCTGTGATCAATACTGAAGTCTAGACTAGGGCAGCTACAGAATCTTACCACTGCTTCATTTCCCATCATTTTACTGGAATTCCTGGCCATCTGGGGTGGGCAGCAGTGAGGACGGAGCAGTAGTGACTATTGTCCCTATGACACATTAAGAAACACAGTGATGGAGCTGAGTGTTTCCTGTTATGTTTCCTGGCTATTCTGCTGAGGTCTTCCAGAGGAAAGTTTATTTTTCATTTACCAAATTAAAAAAAAAATACTACAAGACTGAGTCACTGAGTTCTGTACTTTAGGAAAGTCAGAGATATGGTTGTCATTTCACACTCTGATGTCGGTCTGTATCCTCTTCCTGCTAGGATCCCCATCTCCCATGGAGCCCCATGCCTTCCATGTAAACCATTGCTCAGTTTCTGGCATGTGCACGAAAGTGAAGTTACCTTCATATGAGAGCCTTCAAAGAGCGCTGGGAGAGTCTCTGTTGGAACAAAATACACAGTCATGTTGTCCCTTCTGTCTCCTGTTTCTTCTTAAACAGGCCCTACTCTTTTCTCTTTTTTATTTATTTAGTTATTTATTTTTAGCAAACATGGCCTCTTTCCTTTAACTCACTGTAGCCTGATGATACTCTTTAACTCTTGAGTCTTTTGTCTTTTCCACCTACAAGTCTTGTATTTGTGAAGACTAGTTTCTCTGGGGCCCAGCTTTAACTACATTTAGATATTTCCCTCATTTAACAAAAGTGTATTTATAGTCTCCTAAAAACCAAACATTATTCTAGATAACCTCCTCAAAGCACAACAATGAGTGTGAGAGAGAAATTTGGTTTCATGGAGCTTTTTGACCTACTTGAAGAAGACAAAAATAAAGATAAAGGAGACAGTTAAGACACTCCACACACAATCTGTGAGGAGGCATCAATGGAGCAGAGGCTGTACCAGCAAAGACATAAAGTATTCAAGCACCCGGAGGACCAAAGTGCTAAAGGACAAAGGCATGGCAAATGACATCAACAAGGAAGATATTGCTTTTTATGTTTGAGGAAGTGTCTGAGACCAATATGGCACAGTCTGGGGTGGGAGAGGAGCTGGTAGTGGGGTGGGTGTTACTCAGGATTTCCTTCTGATTCAGCTATGCACATTCCCTGGATCTTGCCCAAGGTCATACAACTAGAAAACAGGAAAAAGTCACTTTCAAAGTCAGGTTAGCCATAGATTCTTCCTCATATTCGTCATTTGCAAATGATATCAAATAGTTGAATGTCTTCCATGTAAAGTGCATACAACAACGCATTCTGTGATTTTAATAGGAACATTGTCCGTAGATGTGGTCCAGAGTCCTAGATCCCTTGCTGTTGATGCTGTTGTGGGAGGTTATAGAAACATGGGGGTATGAGACTTAGCTGGAGCAAGATCACTTGAAACCATGAGTCAAATGAATTCTTCCTCCTTTAAGATTAACTACATGTTAAATATTCTAATGATGAAGCTAGCTATGTTGTTGCCAAGAGAAGGCAAAAACATTAACACACACACTTACACACACACACACACACACACACACACACACACACACACACATCATATTCTGGTTTCAGAAAGCCACAGTTTACCACCCATCCTCCACACACATAAGCAGATATCATTATGACAGCAGTCACAGGTGGCAACAGAGAGCTATTCACCTCACAGAAGGTAGAAAGCAGGGAAATAGACAAGTGGCCAGGAACAAGAAACCCCCAAGGGCTCATGCCGAGTGTTTTCTGCCTAAACCAAGGGAACAACTCCCAGGGCATAGATGGAGCCACGACTACTGCCATGTTTTTCCTGTCTGAATGACCAAAATCTCTGTAAAACCATAAGCTCAAATAACCTTTCCTCTTTTAAATTGCTCCGTCAGATACTTTATCACAGTCCTGAGAAAGGAGCTGACCCAGATTTCCAGGACCTTTAGCATACATTCATTAGATTCCCCTATTACATATCCTGAAGGCAGTCTGAGTTTCTCAAAATCATATCTTAAAGCATATTTTTGAGTATTTTTTTCTTGGATTTTAGAGTTCATAAGGATGAGGATCGGAACTGTCTTGTATTCAAGTAAATCTGCAATCTTTTTTCATATAGTTAACAACTGATAGCATTTTACTGCACCCTGCGAGAAAACTTCTTCCTCACCCTATGGGTCTGGAAGTGACTGAAAGAGTTTCAGTAGCATCTTACTCAGCTCCGGTTGCACCTGTGCACGCATCTCATAACTTTTGAACTGTGTGGGTTTTATCCCAATTCTCAAGAAGCAAAAAAGTGAAATGCCTTGAAGAACCACTCCTGGACCAATCAGGATAAGAGAAATTCCTACATTAGAGTGACTTTAATCAAATGTTTGTTTTTGTTCATCTGTAATGTCGTGCAGGTCCAGGGTAACTCTTAGAGCCACAATCTTACATTTGTCATGATCCCAGGATGTCTGAGTTTTTGGTGCTGCAATTTCTGTACTAGGACACCTCTACAATGGCTGGAAGAAAGGAAGACTATTCTAGATGTCCTTATATTTAACCAGGTCTTAGACTAGTTAGGATAATTAGGATAGTCTAGTATCCACCCAGCACGTCCCTTTCAGACTATTGGCTATAATATTCACATGTCCAGCTAATGAGGAAGTAGAAAAGCTGACCCTTTCGAGTTAATGGAGACAAGAAAGAGAAATATGGATGTAAGAATTAGTTAGCTAATTTGTAAGCAATTGCATTTAGTGTTAATTGGGTACATTGAAAATTAAGCCATTTCTGTCTTCTGTGGAAGCATGTGATTTCCTAGGCAATGTGTTATCACCCAGGGTTATAACAAAGTTGAAAGGAATCTTAAGATAATATTTTGTCAATTGGTAGATGACCTGAATATATTTTTTTCAGAATATTGGACTTAGGTATTTATGCATTAATTTAAAATCTAGTGTATTTGGTTAAAAGATTGTTTCTCTTTAGATCACTTGAGCTAGGATGCAATGCTAAACTCTCTGTGATAGCCTATCAATTGTTGATGCTAGGTAAGCATCTATAAAATGGTGAAGATTATATCCATGCAGTCGTCCTTCTCAGCCTCATTTTAAGAGTTGTAGAAGACACAACAATGTTTTATAACAAGTGATGTATGTGTGTGTTCACATATGTATGGGCATACGTGTTTGCTCAAGTTTGTATACCCGTGAGTGTATATGTGCGTGAAGACAGAGGTTAATTAAAAGTGTCTTCCTCTATCACTGTTACCTTATATACTGAGGCAGGGTCTCTCACTGAAACTCAGAGCCCACCAGCTTCACTAGTCTTACTGGTTCACCACAGGATCTCTGATCCCGCCTCCTGAACATGGAGATTACAATGGGCCACCTCGCTCTCCAGGCATTTGTATGGATCTTGAGGATTTCAATTTCACTCCTAATTCACCCATTTCAGCCCCTTCTCCAGCTTGTGTGAGAGCCTTCCTGTGGTAGTAACTGAATAGCTGCGGAAATACTGTGTATCTCTAAAGGACTATGTAAACATATACATTGTATCTTTGTGCAATAACTGCTAGGAGAAATAAAACAGAATCGCACATAGATAGTAGAAGGGGGAGTCAGGGTTATCCTTTTTTGAGTATTCACCTGAGTACACCTCTGTTGATTTGTATTCCCCGAAAGAGGAGCATGAAGGCCTCTGTGTTTAAGACATATTGATGCCGCTCCTCATTTGCATATTATGGATTGCCAGCAACAGGCATTGAGTGGAAATCTTTAAGAAAAAAATGGTACTGTCAACACCAGGCTGTGCTGTAACAGCTTTTTTTTACCCTCTTTTCTGAATATTTCAGTCTTGGTCTCTAGACTGGGGTAAGAGTATTTCAAGTAAGCCATGCTAAAAAAAAAAAAAAAAAAAAAAAAAAAAAAAAAAGAAAACAACAGCAAAAAACCAAAACAAAATAAAAAACCAAAAAAAAAAAAAAAAAACCAAAAAAAAAAAAATAACATGACACATGGCTCATTTGGTCCTAATACACATAAGCTGCCCATAAAATGGCACTGAGAGACTTGGATAAGTAGGACCATTTGAATATGGATAGCATATAAGATGAAATTAAGAGATTCTTGTTGGGTCTTTTAGGTGTGTTACTGTCATGGTGCTAAGGGAACCATATAAACAAAACATAACCTTATCAGTCAGAAATTCGGGCTGAAGCTTTTGCACACAAAATGACCTGGCATCTGGCATTTGCTTTCAGCCAATCAAGCAAGCAGTGAAATAAACAATCAAAACCAAAAGAGGGGGTCTCATAAATCAGGGATGATATTGACAGAATACTTATTACAAAAGATGAGACACAGAGGTTTGTCAGGGTATCTGTGATGCCTTTTAAAGGTTGTAAAGCCTGCATAATAAAAGGACTATAAGAAATTGCCTTGTAAGAGGATGAAGTCATTCCTGAGATGTGGAGGAGGATCAGAAAAGTCCTTTTGAACAATAAGTACTTTTGGAATCCTCTCATAGGAGGTTTGTTCCAAGAGGGGGATGGCTGCCTTCCACTGAGAGTCTGTTTCTTTTGCAAGTAGAACTGACATCCAGACATGGAATTACAGCACAAGTGTTGTGTCAGGAGAATGCAACTCATTCTAATAAACAGACAAAGAACTGGAGTAGGTAGAGACAGACAACCAACCTTCAATCACTACAAGTAACTGGAAAGTCTACATTCTCTCCAGTCAATCTCTTCTGTATCTTCTGTTCTGGCTCACAAACTCTTGAAGGCTTTGACATTCTCTAGTCCCATTTATGTAAACAGATACAAACATATACATACATCTGTTTTTGATGCACAACTATTTTTCTGTCAAGTAGTGTAGACAAATGGCTCACCAAAACTATGGAAAACCACCTAATGATTGTAGAAATTACAAACAATGCTGTTAGTGTGTTTTTGATGACTCTGTTCTTGCAGTTGTAGGTTCTTTCATTCCCTCATCTAAATATGAATGCATACACACCCAAAGCATTGAGGTAGGCATTGAGACTCTAATGGTAAATCATTCAATGAGTTCACAATTTAGTAACCCAAGAACTCTATACCTTGTTATAAAGAAAGAACAAAGAGCAAAATTGGTGGTGGTAATGGTGGTGTGTGTTACATAGTGAGGTAAAAGCAGATATTTATAACACAACTACACAAAAATCATATTTTCTATCTTCTGTTATTGCTGGGATTATTTGCTCTTTCTCTTCCCAGTTAGGACCTGTATGGACATACCACCCTTCAACCAGCTTAAAACTCTTTGCTATGAGTGCATCGCCTCATTTGATGTCTTTGTATTTCCTTGCATAAACTGGCTTCCTTTCCCCACACTCAGAAGAACCAACTCTTCTCCATTCTTCAACACCTAAACAATGCATCACACCTCTCAGTGTGGCTATGGCACCTATTGCCTTGCTGCCAAGAGGGAAACTATGTTCTTTTACAGACATCTGTTATAGTATTTAAGATTCTTGGTTTCATTCCTGTTCTTTATATGTCTGAATCTTTTGCTGAACTCTGAAATGCTACCAGCCGAGTCTATACCTAAAGCATCTGTAGCATCAGTGCCTCAGACGACAAGTGACTCATGGGAAATGACTAATAAATATTTATTAAACAAACAAGAGGATGAGTGAGTCATAGCAGGGGAAGCTTTCTCATATAAAGCGTTGGTCCTTTTATTCCCTCAGAGCAATATACAGTCAGAGTCATGGGCTTTCAAAGTTGTAAGACATTTTGGAGATCATCTATTCCAAACCATAATTCAATACATATTGCCCTCAACTGGGCTTTCTCCATTAGCACTGAATGAATTGCCTTATTCTGCACTGATTCAGAAAGATAACTTTATAGCCAAAGTATGTGATAGGGATGGTCGGGGAGAAGTCTATGAAAAGTTAAACATTCACAAATAGAATTATCTGCCCTAGGAAAAATTGACCACATTCTGCTCTTTTGTCCATGGTGTTTAATACTGCATGCCCCTTCCCCAGGTCAGGATTCCTGTCACTTGCTTTCCTTTCAAAGCTCTTCCGTGAAACTTATTAACTTCTAACATGCCATTGCACCTAATCATTGATCAGGACCATTGCTTATTTTCTTCTGGCTTCTGAGTCCATGTTCCCTTCCCTTCATGAACGCACGCCTCGCTAATTCATTCTGTTTGCAGCAAACACTCAGCCATGTGCATGGTGTTTCCAATCAGAACTCAATAGACCTTCTCTGAAGAAAAACTTGTTTTGTAAATTTTCAGTGGAGGATCTATACGTTTCTCGACTGAGCTTCAACAGTTTGGGCCATGTGTCCTTCACTGCGTAGGTTGCACAGTGCTGAACTGCTCTGGGTTCTGTTCGCTGAGAGGACGCTGCTGAGAGCACTCTTGGATGCCAGGCAAAGAGCAAGCGGCTATAAAGTTTCCCAGTGCTCACTCACAGTTTCTATTCTTATCTCACAGTCAGCTGCCAACAAACAGGTCATAGGCTGGACCACATTCAGAGGAACGATTAATTTTGAGGTTGGACTCCAGAGCTCATGGCCTAGATTTGGATTCTCTCTGCCCTCTTTACTAGCCTTGTAAGTCTGAGCCAGTTTTGCTAACATCTGTAGCTCTCAGTTTACTCCTATTCAAAAGAGAGTTAAAGGAGCCTACATGGAGGGTTGCTTCGGATAGAACATGGGTTCCTGCAAACGGATGGCTGGGAACACGGCTGGCACAGTCAGTGCTTGCTAAATGTCAGCTCTTGTTATTGCTGCTTGACATTTCCTCAGTCAGGAACACACTCTTCACATCCGGGTTCCTGAATTTCAAAGCCCTAGTGTCATCCAAGGATGCCATCCTGGGAAAAGAAAAAAAGCTGCTAGGGAGACCAGAGGCCCAGTGGGATGTACCTGTCCAGGCCTAGGGCAACTCTTCCTTTTGTCTTTTATACTAACTCACAGTGGGGTGCTATTTTCTTCCTCCAGCCAGAAAAAAGAGTAAGACAGAGGTATCTTTTACTTGGGCTGAAAATGTTGGTTGGTTTGCTTTGCACTCTTATGTGGCATTGAACTTGTTCTGAAAGAGGTGAGAATGTGAGGAAAGTGAGCATCCAGCTCAGTTTCTAGAAAGTTCAGGACTTTGCCAGATGCTATAACTCTCGGTCTCAAGTCAGCCCCCCTGTGGGGCATGGGTGATTGTCGTTTGGGTTGGTAGTGACGTCCCGGATAGACACTGATGTGGATGTGTCCCCTTAGCTGTGTTACATCTCTAACTCTATAAAATATCTATCTCTGCTAAATGCATTCACATGTATAAAACCGAGATATCTTCTGAAGAATGTGTAGGAAATATATTACTCTCACACTTTGGGCATGTAGAACAGATTTTAAAAAGAAAAGTTACAAAATGAATGAGAAGTCTAGAGCTGCAAAGCCTAGTTAAAGGCTAAAGTAATAATCAAAATGAGAATATATATGTATATATTTCTGTTATATTTGTGTCATGTATATGTGTGTGTGTGTATATTATGCTATAATTTGGCTAGCTGATTTAACCAACATATAAGAGATAGCAACTAAAATTGTTTCCACCCATATTACATGCATATATTAGAAACTCTTGTATACCAATTACTTCATTCCAGATACTTTTCAAGGTCTTATTATCCTTATTTTCCCACTTACTGGATTGTACTGAGTCAGATCTACTTCGCTTATTTTCTACTTTGACATAGTACTTCCTTCTACAGTAGGAAATACGTTTCTGTTTTCCTGTTCCCTTTTCCTAAACACATCAAAATTTCAACTCAAGAAGATTTCTATTTCTTGGGGGTGTGTTGGGTGTCAGAATTTCTCCCAAGGCACTAAAATCCAAAGAACAGACGGTCCAACAGAATTGGTGGTGGCAGCAATCCTATGGTTTAGTTCTGCTTGGCATAGAGCAGGTAGGACTTCTGCATAATTTTGCTAAGAATTAGCCTTGATACTGCCTATGTCTCAAGTCACCTTCAAATTGAAGGGCAAGAGCAAACCTAGGTGTGATTAAGAACCTTTTAAGAGGGCAAAGTTTAGCAGGAATGAAAACACAGTCTGCACAAAACCATAAATAGTGGTCTTTCAACTTTTTTAAAAAATTCAGATTGCTAATCAACTTTTTGCCCAAGGATGGAAGGTGAACTATTTGTGTACATGCCAATCAAACTGTGGCGAGCATTAGGTTCACACAAGACTTATCCTTCTACAAAATAAATATGCCTTGTTATTGGTTATCACTTCAACTACAAAGAGTTCTAAGCCGAGCGCTATTGATCCAAGTAAAGGAGATAAAACCCAAAGGACTTGGAGTGCACGTTCTTTTGCTCGAGGCAACTTCCTTCTCTCCAACCGCACATTTCACAGCTTCATAAAATGGGCCATGGGAGCCCCATGTAACCATGGCAGTTACTGTCATCGCCAAGAACAACAGCCTGTTAGAGGCGGTAGGTGAGAAGTAGGCATACAGGACTGGTGGGGTACAAGGAACAAAGGCGGGGGTCTAGACAGGTCGATGTCTGCAAAGAGTGTTACTGTTGTTGTTGCTTTCCCACCCTGAAACCCTGAAACTCAAACAATACATTTCCAAAGCTATGTGAGTGTCTACAAATTTCACTCCAAAACCTGAACAATATGTTTCTGAAGCCATGTTAGTAAGTATCTACAAATTTAGGATGCTCATGTTTTCCTGTTGAACTCAGCTCTCTATTGTTGCAAAATGTCTTTGATGACAACTCTAATGATGGCTCCCACGTTCAAGTCAACCCTGCCTCTGTTTACAGCTACGAGGGCCATATCAGCTGTCTCTTGTTACCCACGTGAAACAGCTCTTTCCTGTAATTCTGTTCCGCAGCTCTAACATCGCTATGAATGGGTTTCACAAAAAGCCCATCATTGCATCTTTTATTTCCACTTCTTTTGGAAATCTAGACCGATAGTTTTGTCAGTAAACTTGGACGAACAATACCTGTACGGATAATTTCATTATTAATAAAGCCATGCATAAGCCCATGTCTTGATATTCATTTTCTCCTTGTCATAGCTTCTCAATCCTCTTTTTGTATCATCTGGATTAATCAAGTATTTTTATGATTTTATTTTATCTCTAATATCTTTTGTAGATGTTATCCCTATTATGTTTCTCTTTAAACCCTAATATAGCATCTAAACAAGAAAGATATCTAGTGTGAAAAAAAATTGCTGTAGGCTCTTTTCTGATAGAAATTTCATGGAGTATGTCTCCTTTTTTACATGTGGTGTGTGTGTGTGTGTGTGTGTGTGTGTGTGTGTGTGTGTGTTGTCTACACATGAGTGTTTGCATGTGCTAGCTTATGTGTGTCTATGTGAAGGCTAAACCAGGTCATCGGATGTCTTCCCTTGCTACCACATTACCCTGAGACAGGATCTCCTACAGTTCCAGCTCAGTGTCTTGGATGTGCTGACTGGTTAGGGATCTTTGAGGAGCTATCTGTCTTCACCCCTCCATGCTGAAGTTGGAGGGACATGCAGCTGTGTTCAGCTTTACATGCTCAGGAATTGAACTCAGGTCCTCATGCTTCCAGCATAAGCACTCAACTCATGTCTCTAGGCCACATATCTCACAATTGTGTTTCAAAATCCCCACGTCTGCTCATGAGCTCTGGTAGCTGGGGATCCTCTGGGTCTCAATATGTCCCAGGTGAAGATTGTTGAATGCGTGCAATTGTCCTCTTTCATCCACTAAAAACCATTGGACGTTCCCAAACCGAAGTCTTTGCCTATGTCCAGAATCAGCAAATGACTTTCGAGAGGAAATGACAGGTTCTCAGGTCATCTTAGAAATAGTCTTTTCATTTTCGAATTCTAGGTCTTCCAGTCTTCTTAAGCTTCCTGGCATGACAATGATTTTTACAATTGTGGCACTTTTATAATTTGTCCTCTCAGTGGAGTAATGACTACCATTCCTCTCCTAGAAGCCAAAGCTCTGAGTGCTAGTGTACATCTGAGATACAGAGGTTTATCTCAGGGTTAGGGGGCAGGGTTGGATTGCGCAGTTTACATTCCCACTGGGCCTTGGGAAAGTGATTGAACCACTGGGCCTTTGTTAATTCTCTTGGAAAACAGGATTAACGACTCAACATGTCTTTAATGTCATTGTGAGGATATAATGTCACAAATGCAAAATATTTCACACGATGGCTGAACACAGTGATTTCTTAAGGATTAGTTACTGCTATTGCTGGGATGTACTTTGAGTTTCTTCCCCAAGGGTTCTCAGGCTGGAAGCCTGGCCTTCACTGTGATGATGGTTTTAAAAAGATGTGGAAACTCAATAGGAACACAGAGGTGCTCTGCTGCTCCCTGCCTGCTAACCTGAATTCTCGCCCTCACAGGCTCTCCATTGTGCCACTGGCCTTGAGGTCTTCACTGGAGCCAAACATGGCAGCCGAAACCTGCTGATTTGGGAGGTAAGGAAGCTTCTGTTCTCAGGAGCTGTCTGTTTTTAGCACCTTGCTATGTTGAAGTGGACCCAGCATACCTATTGGTAGACAGTATTGATTATGCTAGGCAGGAGCCCCGTTGTCAGTTTTGAATCAGATACAGCTTAGGAACATTGTGACTTTGAATGGTCTATTTGATGGTTTTATGGCTGTTGCTTCATTGTGAAATATAGTATCCGCGATAATATTTCATAAATGCTCATGTTCTCATGTCATAGAGGTTGGGGCTTATTTCATGGGATGTTCAAATAATAACAATATTGATCCATAAATTGTTGTCTGATAAAGTATCAGTTGTAGATATAGTTTAGGCTGTGAGTATAAAGCTGAGCTCAAGTCTCAGGGAAAAGAAAGTAATTTAATTGGAATTGAAATTGAATCATAGTATTCAAAGCATGATTCTCACTTGCCTCATATGATAATGAATGTCTCACAATAGCATACCAAATGATAAGGTTGCATTTGATTTTATTTACTGCGTCAATGTTGAGTGCAGGCTCTCACTTCATAAGCAAGCTTCAAAATAAAAATGCATTATCTATTAATTCATGCTGAGAGTCGTAATAGTTAGTCTTCCTTGGCAACTGTATTTGGAATCACTTAGGAGACTTACCTCTAGGTATGTTATGTGAGCCTTTGTAGAAAGGTATAACTGAAGAGAGAAGATCTACTTTGAAAGAGAGTGGCATCACCCCGTAGGCTAGGACCCCACACTGAATATAAAAGAAGAAAAAGAGAAAGCCAAGGAAAAGTCACCATTTCTCTGTAGCCATAGCTGTAAACCTTGCTGCTATTGCTCCTTCTTCACCATGATACTGGATACTGCGTACTGTTGTCAAACAACAAATCAAATTAACCTTTTTTCCCCCCAAATGTTCCTTGTCTTATACTCGTGTGTTTGCATTAATGTTTATCAATCACCTTTCTTTGGAAAAATACTGCCTTTTATCCTTTCAAAACAATTTTAATTAAAAAATTCATTTTATGAAATAACATTATATAACAGTTGTCAAGTTCTTATTTGAATATTACTTAACAAAAATAAAGTCCTGAAAAATCTTGTAACAGCCATAATTTAAAACCAGAGCATCTTGATTTATTTTATTTTTCATTATAATATAGTTGTATGACTTCCCCTTCCATTTCATCCCTTAAAAGACTCCCATGTTGCCCCTCTTTTTCAAATTCACAGCCTCTTTGTCACTAATTGTTGTTTTATATCTGTGAGATATAGCATATATAGATACATTTATCATAGATATAAATTACATAAGCACAACCTGCTCAGTCTATATAATGTTAATTATATATATAATTTTAGGGATGGCCATTTGATATTGGGTAACCAATCAGTGTGCTCATCCCTAAAATCAGAGCCTGTGACCCACTGATAAAGGTGAATATTGGAAAACTTGTCCTCCTAAACTTGTTCTCTTTTGTAAGCTTGAGATATAACCGTTACCACCTACTTACATGCCACAGATTGTAATTATTCTCTCATATTTCACTGCATTAAATCAAATCACAAGAGATTGCTGGCTTCAGAAATTCTCGACAACTTGATACATATGGCTACATTATTGACATTTCTACTCTCTTCTTTTGCTAAAAGGGTGAACCTAGAACACAAAAGAACTTAAAGGACTTTCAGGGATCTCAGGATCAATGGTTGAATTGGTGTTTATTTCAGAGTCTTATATTGTCCCGGCAAACGGCTGGTCTTCCTGTCCTATGGACAGAGTAAATGTAAAAGAAGGAAGTAAGTCCTTTTCCTTCTCCAGCCCACTTCCACTGTACCCGAGCACCCCTACTAGAAAGATTCTTTGTTTCTGCGTGGTCCCATGTCACCACCCTACTCCAGCGCCAGGCCTTCTCCTCTCTGGAAGCCACTGTGGTTTGCACCCTTAGTTCCTATCATGGCTTCAGGAGAAGCACAGAAGCTATTTTGTGTGCCTGCACTGCATCTCAATGGCTCTCTATTTGTCCCATCAGCAGCACAGACTGTTCACCTACTTTGAGCATATTTTGTGGTATTTTTCCCCCCTGTGGAACTTGCAGCCATGGTAATAAAGCTAGTGTTCCGGGAGGAATGGATTGAATGTGACTTTTTAAATGAAACTAAGAAGCACAGCACATACTTGTCTTTTGAGGTTGACAGCTGCATTTTTCTGGAAGAACTCTGGCCTGTATGTGTTTTATTCATGTGGGCCTCACACGATGAGATAGATTTGATCAATGGAAGTCAACTACCTCACACTAGGTCCTAGAAGATTCTGTTCTTGGCACTTTATGAACCCAGAGAATTGTTGATTTTTCAAATAGGAGTGTCAACACTTGTTTGGATCAGTGGCGTGTCCTTCAGGCAATAAGCTGTAACTGACCTTGCGAGGGATGAGTCAACTGAGGTTGATCAAGACAAAGTTTCTCCGAAAGATCCACACAAGCACCAGAGAAAGAGGAGCAGAGTCTCTGTGAGATTTGATTATCGTTAGCAATGAATGTTTTTCTCCCCTCAGGCAAAATCTTATGTGGAAACTCAATTAAACCTATTAAAGAAATTGGGGTGTCAATGTTGCATCACTTCTGATTTATTGTTTATTTTTACTGTCAATAAATGCAAAAAAAATCCTAAGGCTGTTTTGACGAAATGAACATGTGGAGTTGAAGACCAGAGATGATAATTACTTCATAATAGACTCAGTGCTCAATTTACTTTTGGCTCTTCTTCCTTGTTTTGTTCTGTTGTGTCAAACAAGCCTCTACTCACATGGAAAAATAGATGTAAAAGTTAGTTAGGTAAGGATTTGGCTTGCAATTCCTGTGTGTCCTTTGGTTAAACTGACTACGAGCTTTTGAGTCTGTTCTAGCTTGAATGTTGACATCTGAAGGTTGCTCATATCTGTTGTTATGAATGCACCAATTAGAGAAACCCAAAGCTATAACAGCAAAATAAAATCATGGTCTTCTGGTGATCTGTGAAACATGTAGCATCTATAATTCTTATTGGATCACTTACCCCACAATATGATAGAAATACTCACTGGCTCCATTTATCCTTTCCTGGTGCTTGAGTACAATAGAAGTATAAAACAGCAACAAACACTTGTTTATATAAATAAATATATCTTACATCCCAAGAAGAAGCGGCTTCAACTAATAATCTTCCCAACTAATGATATGTTCCCACACAGTTTGACTGTATGCACAAAGAAAGGGATGGAAGCTTTATTTTAAACTCTACCCAAACAGCATAAGATAACCCTATGGGGCCTCTGAGATTTCAAGCTCCAAACAATATGTTTCGGTGTACCTGCTGTTACTGTTTTAAAAGTTTATAAATATATCTGAGTAAACATACACACTGTTGGCTATTTGAATCCATTGGACGGGATGAAGGCGTAAGTCACAAACAATGCCACAATAGTTTGGAATTATGATTAATAGGGTGGTATTTATTTAAAGGGGAAAAAACTTACAGATCACTGTCCCATGCAACAGCCCTCTAAGCAACCAGGAAGGGAGTCTAGTCGCTGGCTGAGCAGGAAGTAAGAGAGAGAGGAGAGGGAAGTGGACGCTTTTTTAAAGGGAGAGAGACCACGCCCCAATGGGCTGGTATCTCAGCAGCTATAGGCTGGAGGAGTGGGAGGACCTCCCGCAACACCGGGAGTCTTTCGGTCAAGGTTGTGAAACTGCTGAAACATCTCTGGAGAGTATTTTCATATTTCTGGACTGGCAACATCATTTCAATGTCTCCACCTACATCTTCTATGGGAGTCTCCTCTGCATCCTTCGCCTAGCAAGTCCCTCATTTTTGCTCATTTTTCCCTAGGTGGCTAATTCTTGTTCCTTATTTTTCCACTCAAAAAATTTCTTAGTGTGGCCTGCCTTCCTACCAATGAAATATTCCTTCCAAAGTAGCCTGTTTTTTGTCAATCACCAACTATTTTTTCACCCTATTATTTTCTAAGCTCCATGCCTTACCTGAAATTATTAATTATGGCCTCTCTTCCCTCACTTTATAAAATATTTTTCAATAGAAAAGATTTCCTGCTTTAATTCAGCAGAATAGTCTTATATATTGCTGATTTAACATTAGGGTTAAGGTTAGGGTTGGGGTTATGATTAGCACCATTTCGTCATTATCAGAGTATTACATTTAGGGCAATAAGTAAAGTGTTCACTTTAACCATGCCTGTTTTATAAAGCCTCATCCTCTGCTCCCAGCATAGTGTATGGTACATAAGAGATGGCTCCCATTTTTTGTTGTTGTTGTAAATAATGGAATGTGAATGAACACTGTGTTTCTTTGGGAAGTAGTTTGACAGCTGATTAGGTAAACAATGTGTCTTAGATGCTCACTTTGACAGCATTTGTGCCAAAAGGAATGAAAATTAGGAATATTTGATTACTATTCCAGATTCAATTGTACAGTGGATCAAATATCCCTGAATGAAATAGGAATGACACAGGCTATCTGCATGCATTCTATTGTCTCAGTCAGAGAACAGAGTACTTTCAGACAAAATTGTTTTTTCTCTATATATTTGCAAAGATCAGACCTAATTCATAATCCAAAGCATTGATGTGGGAGAAGAATTTGGTTTTCCATAAGGAAAAGTTGTCAGAGCAAGGAAAACCTTCCAAAGCAATGGGCAACTACTCCTGGAAATGTTTGCCTGGGTCCCCAAGGAATAGCTGTTTGTGTATTGCACCCTGACTTGCAAGTTAATATCTATGACCCTTTCCCTTTCTGAAGCCAACTGGTCTCATGTATAACATGTAAATGATTCTATCAATGCTTCATATCAAATCTTCACGTCTTATCTAGTTTGCCAAAAAAAGTTAATAAATTATTTTAAAGTACAACAGGTCAAAGCAACTGTTGGCATGTCAATGACAAGACAGCCTAATGCAGGACTTGTCCTGGATGACTAGATGTATTTCAGGCATGGGGACAGAGGCACTGATTGAAACGTATAAAGAAAGAGCTGAGGTGAGCTTTTCCAAAGCCTCCAAGACAGAGACAAATCTGTTCCTGACATTGATGGTTTCCATTTTAGACATTGCCAAGTGATATAATAAGGGTTCTTTTGCTTCCATGCTAAGGTCAAACAAGTGTTGTTTTCTGAGGTAAGAGCTTCAAGGTATTACTGAAATCAAGAGGGGCTCCCCTCTGTCCAAGTGGAAGTCCCTTGAGAGGTACTCAGAAAGTTTTCCTTTTCCAACTTAGGAATATGTTTGCCCATATAACCCTAGGAGCCTTAGTATGTGTGTGTATATAAATGAGCACAAACACTGATCGTGAGAATGAAGAGAGACTGGGAAGAGTGTGTTTTAGACCTACTAGGTGTCAGATTGTGTTATATGGTGACATTTAACATGCTATCTTACTTTCGCTATTGCTGTTTTAAATTAAAATAAAAACCCCACATAACTTAAGAGATGAAGAGTTCTTTTGACGTATTCCATTATAGCAGACAGGGAAAGCATAGAGAGAAGAGTCATTGGGAGGGTGTTCAGAGAGAACAGGAAGCGAGACTGGTCCATAAGGCACCAAGGCCAGCTTCCTCCTCCAGTAAGGCCTCACTCTCTGAAGGTTCTACAACATGCCCAAACAATACCACCAGCTAGAAATAAGTTTTCAAACAATAAAAAGCCAACAAGACAGACTTTACTCTGCTCACAAAACAAACGAGGAACCTAAAGCTAAGAGGGCTTAACATATTCTACACAAAGTACACCACGAGTACCTAGGCCTACATCTCTGCATGATGCCAGTTAGAACTCAGCATGAAAGACTTGCTTGATTTGTCAAGATAGACTTATTCTCTCCCCCACCACGAACTTAAGATTATAAATAGCATTCCCGCTTCTGTATCACTCTCATCCTTGCCTGCATGCTGTCTTGCAACTCGAGGCCACTTCTGTGGTTAACTGGAGAAGTGTACAAAGTGTGTGTTCATCTGGATTCCTGTCTCATGTGTCCTTCACAACCATGGTCTGTGGTCTGTTTGTTTAGTAATAAAATAACCTTAAACTGAGTTTCTTCCAACATTCCCAGCAATCATGGGAGGCAAGCATCACCTGTGGTTTGGCTTAGAAGTAGGTTGCCGTGGCAGCCCCAGTCCTAACCATCCACCTTTCATTGCATTACATTAATAATTCTCTTGTCCATGTTTCAGGAGCTCTGGTAGCCAGCTTGCTTAGGGTGGTAGGAAAGGGTATGTCTATTCTGTGAACGAAAAGAAGAATTTTGAGGATGTGGACGTCTTTCAAGTTGCCTTGAAACTAAATGAATCGAAGACGTACAACTGCAGAGAGGTTTTGGAGATCCTAATCCCTGTAGGCATCCAGTCCCAGTGGAATATAGTGGTTGCTGATCTTCAAATGTTGTTTTTTTCCTTTGTTGGCAAATGGGATGGAATTGATGACTAACCAGTTCTTTTATCAGCAAGGACTATTATTGTCTCACAATGACCTCAGAGTAGCCATGGCATTTATGATCTTAGTCATACAGGCTGTCTGCCCAGAAGCATAGGGGAATGAATCTCTGCTTGAAATGAATACTATTACTGACTTCCGATACCCCACTTCTTCCTAAGATAGATCGAACTTTTTGCTTTTTAATGTTAATAATGCTACATTTTAAATACATGTGGCTTTCACTTATTCTCTGTAACAGGGAATCTATTTAAATTATTTATCTGTTCTTGATTTAATTTTAGTATGGGGTATCTATTCAGAAAATTGTCCATTTCCTTTGAATTTTACAATTTGGTGGAATACGGGTTTTTGAAGTATGACCTAATGATTCTCTGGTTTTCCTCCATGTCTGTTCTTTACCAAGTGGCACATATTTCATTTTTACATATACTTTCAAGAGCACACCTATTTTTTTGAGGGGAGTATGCTCATTTAAGAAGAGACAAATTCTGCTTCACATTTTAGACACAGTGCTGATAATCAACTTTATTTTTTATGCCTCAATTTTCTATATGTATAAACAGAGGAAACCTACTTGCTTTAAGGTGTGAAAGGATCACAAAAAATAATACTACAGGGTAGTAGGTTGAAATTCTGTGTCCTTCTTGGATTCATTTGTTGACATCTAATCCCCAATGTCATGGTATTTGGAGATAGGGCTTCAGGAGGAGATAATGTCATGAAAATGGAGTCCTCATGAATGGGATTAAAGACCTTATCTAAGAGACCCCAGAGAGCCCCCTTTCTGCTTCCTTCAAGTGAAGAAATAAAGAGAAGTGGGCAGTGACTGTATTCTGCACAGATATCTTCTTGGGGTAGATGCCACGTCTGTCAGGACTCTAATCTTTGCCTCCTTCCCATAATCAGTAAGTTTCTGTTATTGATATGTCACTCAGCTCTGGTATTCAATTACACCAGGCTAACTGTGGTTTTAAAATGGATGTAGTAAAACGAGCTTCAATGGGGATGGGGAGAGCACCTGCTGCTCTTACAGAGGACCTGGCTTCAATTCCCAGCACCACACCTGCAGTTCATAAAGTCTGGTTTTTTGTTGTTGTTGTTCTAGGGACTGTACCACTTTCTCCTGACCTCCACACGTGCTGCATATAGACAAACAGGCACACACACATACACATAACAAATACATAAACAAACAGATAGTAAAAGCCTTGAGTCAGTTTCTGATGAGTGCTGAAGGAAAAATAATGATTCTTGCTTGGGTTTAAGAGCTTTGCTTCTTCCTCACAGTGAGGAACAAAAGAAGAACTCCCCAGGATGGGCTTGTGTCAGCGCCATTGATTATGGCAGTTAGTGCGAGCAGGATGGGTAAATGAATCACCGGTCTTGATCCCGCAGAGGAAATCACAGACAGATTACCGTTTGAAGTCCCATTATACTGGATTTCTATCGAGCATGGCTGTTTACTCTCTGGATCTAATTTGAGCTCCTGTTGTGATAGAATATCCTGACAAGAAACAATGTAAGGGAGAAAAGGCTTATTTTTGACTTACAGTAGGAATCATACGATATATGATCCATTGCAGAGTAGAAGGCGTGGCGACAGAAACATGAGGCTGTCTTGGAAGTCAGGGAATAGACTTGTTAGGTTTTTATCTTTACACAGGAAGTAGTCAGAGAGAAAGGGAAATGGGACAAGCTATGAAATGCCTCCATTGACGTTACTTCCTCTCACAAGACTTAATTTTCTATAGGTCCCATAACACCCTCAAGCAGCACCACTAACTAAGGAGCCTGTGGGGGATATTTCCCATCCATATCGCTACTACCTGAGATCCTGAAGTAGCAAGGCATGCGATTCTGTTCTGAACTAATCTTTATTACACACCGGGGAAAGAAATATTGCATTGCAGTCAAAGGCCCAAGAGCGGCAATGGAAGAACACGGGGCACTGTTATATCCTGGCTTTGGTGGTTTTGTGCATTTGTTCTGTATGTGCAACATCAGTGTAATTACAGAACTATCTCAGAGCAGAAGTCTGAAGTTTAAGGCAAAAATATATTCAGGGTTCTTAGAACAGGGCTTAGAATGAGCTAGAGGCTCAGGATAAAGAAACAGAGACTCAGTAAGGGTTAAAGGTAGATGGATAAGAACCTCATGTGTCCAGGTCCTGAACACAATAGTTTGACTTCAGAGGCTCCCGTTTCTCACCTCTGAGCCTCATGGAATCTCTAGACCTTTAGAAAACACAACTTGAATGGCCTGCAATCTCTATGTGCACAGAGAAAACAGATTACAGTTAGTATAGAGAAATGATCCAACCGCATGTGACTTTGAACCATCAGAATCCTGTGATTCACGATGCCCTCCACCATAGAGAGACTGGTTCTTGGGTTCTGGCCTGGGTTCCCTGGTCCCTTCTCCTTGAACTTAGAGCAGTGGGTGCTGAGAGGGCAGGGTTGAGGAAAACAAATTCTAGTACCTTCTTTGCATGATACTCAAGCAGTCAGTTTCTCATTTATGCCTCAGATTCATCACCTATGAAACGGAGGTATGATTTTATAATCTCCAAATTACCTGCCAGTCCTGCCAATGTTTCCTGGGCCCCTGGGAATCAGGTTTATCTTACCTCTTACCTGCCAGAAGATAAATCCCCCAAAACATGTCTCCAGCATCTGCCATAGCTCACTAGACAGATTAAAGAATTAGTGAGCTATTTTACACGTACAGATAAATCTGGACACAGACATGGGGGTTACTGGCATTCTGTTATTTCCCACCTCAGGTAGGGAAAGCATCCTGAAAGCATTGTCTGAGAATGTTTAGATTTAGAGCCTTAGGAATGTAGCAAGGTCTCCTACTGAATGAAGTCTCTAGGCAGCCTATCCAGTGATGTCAACCTCACTTTTCTGGTATGATGATTCAGCCATGTTTAAATGGTTCACACCTGTTGTTACTATATGTGTGGCCAATGCTTGGGTACTTTGGCATCAAAACAAGAATGGTTGCCTAGAGACAGGACAAAGACATAGTATTCACGGACACTGTGTCAGGATGACAGAATGCTTAGCTGCATATCAACTCTATGGGCACACTAAAGAAACTGTTAATAAAAGACATACATCTAAACAAAAATGGCCTAGAGCCTTATAATAGAGGAATGTAACCTATAAGCTATGTTAGCTGCTACAATTATTAGCTGCAATGCTAATTTCCTTCTCTTATCTTTAGCCAAGCATGTACCAACCTACTGTTGAAAATGTCCCTGGGATGAAAACTTTACTTTCCTTGATCAAACTTCCAAAGTCTAAACAACTCTTCCTGCTAGATCAACTTAATGATTTTCATACAATAATCTCCATTGAGTCAGCTCTTGCAATTCAATCATTTGTCCATCTATCAGTCAATTCTTCCCAATAGCCTTAAAATATTTGCTAGGCATGGTAGCATTCACCTGTAATGGCAGCATTTGGCAAGTAAAGAAAGGGAATCAAGAGTTCAAGGTCATCCTCAGCTATATAAAGAGAGTTTGAACACAGCCTGGGATACTTGACACCCCACATTCACATACTAATAATTTTGTATGTATACACACACACACACACACACACACACACACACACACACATATATCCTTCCATATAATTTTGCAGTATTTCTCATTTGAAAATTTTCAAGTTTTACAAAGACCATTATCAGTCAAAAAGGCTAAGTCTTGTTTAATAATCCAACCAATCATCTAACATAAATATCTAAGAACATGAGACAATTAACACATCACAGAGGATAGGGAAATTAGCAAGAATGCTCTTCTTTCAGAAAGTTGTGCCGTCTTTTCAGCTTCCCCGTCAGTGAGTTTCAGTGAGTAATTTGAACTCTTTGGATGCATTCTCTGCTCTTTAAAATGTAGCTATATTGTGCGGCCTCACAATGTTGTTATGAGACTCAGCTACAGCAATGTACTCTTTGCAAACTGTGTCTGAAAGTGCAATATGCCTATTGGTTATCTCTGCTAGAGGAGAAAGGAAGATGACTAACTACTGTATAAGGGAGAAAGTAATCTATCAAACTGAGTACAGCAACATGCTAAGATTGGTGCACTATGTGGTAAGGGAGAGCCATGCCAAAGTTAGTAATTACCCTAAAATTCACTTGAGGGAAGGAGAGCAGCAATTTTATTTTTATTTTTGAATATTTCATACTTGTGTACAATGTATCTCACCTTCCAATTCCTCCTGCCTACTCAGCACATCTCTCCCTCAACTTGGAAAAAGGGGAAATGATGGAGGAAGGTCATTGGCTAATAAAGGAACTGCCTTGGCCCATTTTATTGGTTAGAGGATAGGTGGGAGGAGTAAACAGAACAGAACGCTGGGAGGAAGAGGAAGTGAGGTCAGTCTCGACAGGTCTCCTTTCTGGAGCAGACGCCTGAGAGACACGCCATGAAGCTCCGACCCAGGATGGACTAGGCTAGAATCTTCCCGGTAAGACCGGTTCTCACAGATTATTAGAGATGGGTTGATCGGGATATCAGAATTAGCCAGTAAGGGCTAGAGCTAAAGGGCCAAGCAGTGTTTAAATGAATACAGTTTGTGTGTTGTTATTTCGGGTAAAGCTAGCCGTGCGGGCGGCTGGGGTGCTGGGGACGCAGCCCCGCCGCTCTTATTACTACACTTTCTAAAATGTATTTTTACAATCCTCTGATTCCAACCAGTAATGCTCATATGATCATGGGTGTATAGTCACTGGAGCATGAACAACCAGTCTGTGTGAAAGAACCAAAGTGGTTTTTCCTCTCCTAATAGCCAGAGACTTCCAGTAGCACCTCAGCAAGGGGTGGGGATCTGAGAACTCTTCCTGCATCATTCACTGTCTTGATCTTAGGAAAATCTTGAAACCCCAACTCCAGTGAATCCATGTGTATAAGACCATGCCTTGCCCAGAAGATGACATTTGACAGCACTCCCTGCTCCACACTCCAGCTCCCAGGCCCTCTTTTGCAATGTTTCCCAAGCTTTGGTAGGACAGGGTATTGATAGGGACATCTCATTTGCAGAACTCACAGTTAGGCATTCCCAACAGTCTGAACACTAATGTGTCTCTACATTCACGACTCTCCACTGTAGTGAGAAACTTTTCCGATCACGGTGAGAGCGGCACAAATCCACGGGGATAAATATTTAGAAGGCAGCTTGTCAGCATGACCACTTAGCAAAACATTAATAGGGCCTAGGACTTCCAGAATTATGGCAGTTGATCATGATTACATTAAAAGGTATAAATTCTCCAGTTTCAGATCTAATCAAGATTGGTGAACCTACAAACTTTATTATCACTATTGTGTCACTGGAAAAAATCTTGCCTTACAGGTTAGTATTGTAGCATGCAAGGTCCATAACTGAGTAAGATTATTGACTCATTTTTTTTCTCCGTTTTTGCAAGAACCGAATATCACATTTTATCATTATGGAAACAAGCCAGCCGAAGCTTCCTGTTCAACTTGTGTTGGTGTCTGTATGTCCTTTAATCAAAATATATAGTTTTCAGCACAGGGGATTACCATCTAGCTACTGTGGGTAGCCTATAACAATGGTAATAACCTGTGTTGTTTTAGGGGATTCATGAGACCTTCTGGTTTATAACTAACAGGGAGGTCACCTATACATGAAACTGAGATTTTTCATTAATAACCCACTTCTTCTTTGAGCAGCACTGTTGAGCCATGAGGGTTGACTGTGTTTAATTTTTTTGAAGTTCTATTTTCATTATCTTACAATGTAGAGGAATCTACATACAGTAACTGCACTAAAAATTTGTTCCATAAAAAAAATGGAAGCAGAGGATGATTTAAAAGTAAAAGTGTGTCTGTCTACCTAGTCCTATGCTTTTTCCCATTCACGGACTCTATCCACAGGTTGTATTTATTTTCAGGAAAGCTCCAAAACTTTGCCTGTCTAAAGATATAGAAGGCTTGGAGATGACTAGGATAGTTTTTGAGAGTACCAAGGATGGTTTTATTTATTGTAACAGGGCAGTGGATGTGTGCTTGGATACCCGTTTTTTTGTTTGTTTGTTTGTTTTTGTTTCATTTTTTTTGTTTTAGTACATTCCACATAAAGAAAAGTAGCTTTAGAATCAACCTAGACAAGGTTCTTCAGTTTTCAGCTGTGTCACCTTGAGCAAATCACTAGCAGTGATGGCTTGGACAAGAATGGGGCCTATAGGCTAATACTTTTGAATTCTTGGTCCCCAGTTGATGCAACTGTTTGGAAAGGATTAGGAGGTATGACCTAGTTGGAGAAGGTGTGTCACTGGGGAAGTCCTTTGAGGTTTCAAAAGACTTTCATCATTTCTAGTATATCCCTCTCTACCCTTGCCTCCTAGTCGTGGATTAAAATGGCAGCACTTAGCTATTGCTACTCCCATTCCTCTGCTTTGTCATCATGTACTGTAACCCTCTTAAACCATAACAGTTAAATGGTTTCTTTTGTAAGGTTCTTGACCATGCTGTTTTATCACAGCAATGAAAAGATAACTAAGACATTGACCCTCTCTAAAACTTCCTTTGTTTGCACAATGCATCTAACGATAGCAATTTGAAAGTGTGTTGTTAAGTATTGATGAACCAATACCAGCAGAAGTCCCAGAGAAGCCATGATCAAGAAGGCTTGTGAAACTAGAGAAAATGGAGAATGAGGACATGCCACTCTGAAGAGACTTTCTGCTTGTTTATTCCTGATTGCCTGCCAGTTTGAACTTCTTAGGTCTCTGGCACTACATTCGAAGCAGTGAGTAAGCAGATTCATGCTGAGTTAGTTCATCTGGGGACGTTGTATTGATCTAAACTGCAGATCCATTGTAACCAAGGGCAGAAAAAAACATGAGGTAGATTCATAGGAAGAAGTTAGCCATTGGTTAAGACAATTTTTAGAGTGGGGAATTTGGAGATGATGTAAGAAGGATCAGGATAAAGAAGAAATAAAAAGAAATGTGGGATTCTCGGGTTCATTTAATTATCATCTCTTTCTTAGAAAATGTGAACTGTACCTTAGGTCTCCAACTGTAAGCATGGAAAAAAATGGTAGTTGCCTAATATGGTCATGAATCTCCTTTATGAGATTCATGATACGGAGTTTCAAGAATGCTAAATGACCCAGAATTCTCCATGAATATGTGTAAGAAATTTATAAAAATATCTCAGCAAGTGTGTCCAAAACAGTTTATTGTTGCTGACATTTTTGCATTTCTCTGCAAAGCTGCAGATGTGTACATGGAAGCTTCATGCTATTGAGCTGAATAGGAATATTATGGCAAGCATTAAGCATAGTAAATTATTATCAACTAAAGGCACATCCTCTGATCCTGGGCTACTTTTGTAAATGAAGTTTCATTGGAGCGTGGCCACATCAAGTTGTGTACATATGGTCTGTGGCTTCCTTTGTGCAGCAGAATTGAATAGTTGGAACAGAGATCTTAAGACTCATTCTCTAAAGTATTTACTATCTAACTCTGTAATAGGAAGTTTCCCAATCTTCCGCTCTAATGCTCTTTGCACACTAAAAGCATTGAGAAGTCACATATCCAAGAAATCTAATTTTTAACTCAGAAGTTCTGGGCCGGACACTCCAAGAAAAAACTCATTGCTACCTAAGTCTTGCTATTCATGCCATTGGGTAATATTCTCCCATAAGTTTTGACCACGGAGATCTCCTTTTGAATGGGGAAAATAGAGAATGAGGACATGCCACTCTGAATCTTATGTCATAAGGAGGCTATGTTTCTCCCTGAAATACTCTCTACTCCTTCCCTGGTCTAGAGTCACTAGATAGTGCATTGTAAATATGTAGAGGAAGCCTCCAGGGAAATCCATGTGGTAAGAATCCAAGCCCTAAAGTAACCACATGTGGACAACAGAAAGAGGAGCTCCTCGGCCTGCCAAGAACCCCGTGAGCGAACTTGGAAACAAACTCTCCAGTCTCAGCTGAGCCTAAGAGACTGAGGCATGACCAGGAGCCTTGATGCTCCTCATGAGAAATCTGTGTCAGTGACATTCTGCTAACCTCTAGTTAGGTCCTTGAGCACCAGGAATCGGAATACAAAAAAACACTTGTGACTTTATATTGCTAAACTTTGATTGAGTAATAAAACAATGCTAATTAAACAACTTTTAAAAATATTCAGCCATTACAAAAGTCATTTGTCTTAGTAAATTTTCTTTTGTTGTGAAGAGACACCATGATCAAGGCAACTTACAAAATAACACATTGACTTGGGGGCTTGTTTAGAGTTTCAGAAGGTGAATCCATGACTATTATGTCAGGGAACACGGCAGCAGGCAGACAGGCATGGCGCTGGAGCAGTAACTAAGAGCTACTTACTACACCTCACTTACATCTTATCTAAAAGTAAGTGTGTGTGTGTGTGTGTGTGTGTGTGTTTGTGTGTGTGTGGTGTGTCTGAGAGAGAGAGAGAGACAGACAGGCAGAGAGAAAGAGAGAGAGAGAGAGAGAGAGAGAGAGAGAGAGAGAGAGAGAGACATAGACAAAATCAGAGAGGGCAAATATGCCTGGGATGCCTACCCTCCAAACCATACCTCCTTTAGCAAGGCCACACCTCTAATTTCTACCCAAAAGTTCCACCAGCCAGGAACCAAGCTTTGAAATAAACTAACTTATGGGGGCTTTTCTCATTCAAACCACAACGCCATTCTCCATAGCTTTCTGCCATGAATCATACACTACCTTAGTTTAGACAGTGAAGGGTTAAATAACTACATCTTTCAAATTTAGATAAAGGGAAAATGTATTTCTGTCCTGATCATAAATTAAAACCTCAAAGAGTTTGATTCATTGTCATTTATCTGATGTAGTAATAACAACCACATTAGAAAAATGACTTCTTCAGGTTAAGGGTCCACTCTATTATCACGAAGAATGATTATGAAAAATGACTATAAATAATTAGTGCTATATAAACGAGTTGGCCATCTCTTTCCATGTGAACTCTGTTTTTCCTGCTTGAGAAGCAACAGAAATGTAGAAAGGACACAGCCCTTGAAGCTGTGTCACTATCCCCAAATTCAGATCCGAAGACACAATTATACATTCCTATGCATGCTAGCTTTAGGGAATACCTTGGGTCTGCAGGAACTTGAATTCCCTTACTCTCCGGTGCAGTGCAACTCACAGTTTCTGAAAATTGGTCCCGTCAATTCACTGATCTCATGGGTTGCTGATGTACTTTTTCCTTATAAGTCAGTACAAAGTCTCTCTAATTGGGTCAGTTGCCAGTATTTAACAGCAAACATGACAAGAAATTGCAAAACAAGAATTCCAGAAATTGTTTTCTCCATCTTTCATTGAGTCTAGACATTGAGCAAAATAGACAGCCCCAGGGTTGTCTTTACTAGGTGTTTCTGCAGTATCTCTTTGGTAATCAGCATGAAAATTTATATGTGCTGGCAGTTCTGTCAGGAAGGGATCTTTGCCCATACCTAAGTGGGTCCAATGACAGCGTAATGTAATTTGCAAACTGGAATTAAACAACAGTGAATTTCCATAGCATTTTCACTGGTCATTGGTTGTATGAACCTGGGCAAGAATCTGTAATATATGAGCCTGTGTTTTCACCGATAAAATATTGAAAATCATGATTTGGGAGTTAAGAAATATATCCAGTATCTCTCACAGAGCCTGGTTCATCCTAGGCCCACAGGAATGATAGTTTCTGTCTTTGCCTCTCTTCAGAACCTATCAGACAAGGACTGTATATGGTTTGGATGCTTATAGCTGCTATCTTCTTGTTTGTCACTTTCCCCTATTGTTGCTCTCTGAACATTCTTTGACCTGAATGGTATGAACCTTGGTAATTTTTATGTTCACGACTAGCATCCTCAGCTGTTAAAGAAAACTCTAGTTTTGAAGATATTTACTCATCAGGAGATTATCTAGAAGCAATTCAATTTACAGTAGAGTTTGACAGAGCTGACTGTTACCAGGTTTTGTAAATGAAGTTTTCTTAGGATTCAGTCACATTCGTGGCTGCTTTTCCAATTCAAAGACACACTAAATAACCGAAACTCCATGGCACATAAACCCTAAAATATTTACCATCTAGCCTTCTCTAGAAAAATGTTTACTCACTCCTAATCTACCTACTTGATCTCTGGAGGCAACTCAGGAGACAGCCCTCTAAATGTCTGAACTGATATATAAATTTTATATTTAAGTATATGAAACTTGAGGACAAAACAAACAGAAATGATTATTTCCCATCAGGACATGGGAAAGAATACTTTTAGAATAAAGAAGTCAGATTCAACCCAAGTTAAATTGGTTACCTAAGGCAAGGAGGAGCATATAGGCATATATTTAATATTTGGAGTAAAAATACATACATTCGTTTCATAGTTCCCTGACTTTCAAAGGAGATGACTTTAAACAAGTGACCTTCCTCTTGAATTGTTTCTTTACCCTACAAAATAATGATTTCAGTAATTCTTTCCTCAGAGAGTTTTTTTTTTTTTTTTGGCAAGAGTTAATGAGATAATATACTCCATAAACTTTAAAACTTTATACAAATGTTATTTTTGCGATTAAGATATAGGTCCTCGAAATATGTTTGTTGGAACAATTAGTAGAAAGATTACACCTCTAATATTGTTGGCAGATTTCCAGGCATATACGCCATGAGACATGTTGATTGAAGAGTTAAACATGAGTTGATTCTTTCTTGCCTATCGTCCCCAGGACATTTTTGTTTTAACGCAAATGGTATTTTAGGCTTTTAAATTTCAGGCCAACTTCCAACATAGACATATATTCCCACATAGACATTTTAAATCCCTGTAGACTATGCTTTGTGGGTAAAGCACTGAAGTCATGAAATGCCTCTGTATCACCCCATCCTGGGTCATGGATTACAGATTTTATTCTCCTTTGCTTTCCTATGGAATTATTCCATCTCTGATCTTGGAGCCACCTTCCTATCTCAGAAGTACCGAAAGCCATATTGAATACATTCTTTCCCGGTCGTCTTTAGTCTTATAAGCCAGATAATATGGGAGCAGCTTGGGAAAACATCTCTGTTTTGTGCCTCTTGTCTCTTCTGGATCCAGCAAAGCAGTTGCAGTCATCATGTTGGTAAGTGGGAGTCTACAAATCGCATCCCTAGGAAGGCCCAAGGAAGATTCCAATTTTTCTGCTACAGGAATGGGTAAAAGGGGAAAATAAAGCAGTTAAGATGATGACAGAGAAGGAAGTCTGTCTGCCTTGAGGGGAGAAAATGGTGTGAATTTAAATGAAAAATTACTATTCTGAGAAGATGCTGGCAGAATTCCCAGATCTCCCTTTGTGTGAACGGCGCTCAGTTCAGTTAGTCTTCTAGCCCATGCTGTGCTCCAGCTGTGATGTGTGCCTGCCATGCCAGTGATTTACTCTCTGCCACTTCTAATCCACACATTTTCAGGGCTGGTGACAACACATTCGTGGCATCTAATTTGCAGCGACTTTTGTCATTCTGACATAAAAAACATCATAAAATACGAAGTACCCATGGTGAGTATCCCTTGTGGTGTGGAGTGTAAAAGATCCAAAGTGTCCAGGACATGATACCTAAGGGACATCTGTGCCTGGGGTCTGAGGTATGAACAGTCTCTCTTCTTTGCCTCATAGTTCAAATACTACATATGAGTAGGTATTCCAGCCATTTCAGATTAAGAAAGAAACTTTGATATATGAAGAACACTCAGTAACTCAGGTAGTAAGTATCAACCTGGGAAGAGAATCAAGGCCTATCTACACTGTTTTCACACTATGGTGCTCGGCCCAAAAATCCTGAGTTGATTTGAATGTTTTTGTTTGTTCGTTTTCTATGTGTTTTCCCTGGTTCTCTAATTCCTTCTCCATTTTTCTTTTTTTTTTTTTTTCGTTTTTAAGAAATTTTCTTTTATTTTTACCAGGGTTCCACCTCTCACCCTACAATAAAGTACCTTTCTCTTGGTGGTACAGGGTTTGGCGTGTGAGTGAGAAAAACACACTTCAGCTCACTCACTCACCTAATCCCAGAACCAAAGCTTTATCACAGCAAGTCATTGAAATAACTTAAACATCTTACTTGCGGCACAAAGGAGAGCACATCTGCCAGAGCATGGGTTGGGTCAGCTTTCCCTGCCCAGGGGCAAATAGTAACACTTTATAGCATCTTTGCCTATGCAGTAAGCAACAACTACTCAGTAGCTTTGCTGAAGCAGGAGAACAGCTGTGGACCATCTATCAATAAAAGCCCATAGCCATATCCAATCAAACTTTATTTACAATATCATCATCAAGTCAGATTCAGATGGAGGGCCATCATTTGCCTTTCTTTGGCTAACTTGCCTTCAGCAGCAAGCAGCTGACCGTGGGCTTCTCCGTTATCCATGACAGACAAATCAAGTCAAGGGCACTGTTGGGAGAAGAGCAACTAGGGTACCTAGAGCTCATGGGTATGGACTGATGTGGCAAAAGGGTTGGGTTGTTGGTGAGCCTCACCAGCCAAAGGCAAGCTGTGTTTGAGATGTGGAATCTAAAATTCATAGGTGATGGAACTGGGTGATGGGAGTCAGAGCCTGGTTTAAATTAGAATATTAATTCTGATTAAATTATTAAATATTAAATATTAAAATAGTGATTGTGATGATGGGGCCTCAGGTTCAATTTAAAGATAGAAATAAGCCATTTTAACTTTCTTACTGGACACCAAAGTAAAATTTACCTAGAAAAGTGGCATGTACCTGATTTTCCATCTGTTCTAAGTGCATTCATTTATGTACCTAATCACCTCTACCCTGCTTTCTCACTGATTTAATCATTTTTTTCCTCTACTCTAGACACACTGTTTGGTATGGGTCAAAGTCTTGCATTACAAGGCCTTGTCCTCCTGAGGCTGAGTAGTGACATGAGATTGGGAAGTAGATATATGGTGCATAAAGGAAGGAATTATATATCTGTCTGGAACAGTTCAGAGCAAAGTACTAATCCACATCCAAAAACCTGGAAAAATGAATGATGATAACATGAACTCAGTTCAAGATGGTTTCTATTGAAGTTCATTCATGACTAGCTAGAGATAAGCATAGCAGACAAATGCTGGGCTCCTTCTCACCTGGGTCATAGGGAGTTCAGGACTCATTGCAATCTGACCCATCAGGGTGCCAAAACATAGAAAGCAAAGGTTTGTTGCCTTCTATACCTTCAGATGTGGAAGGTGGCTCTGTGGCTAAGACTGCATATGTTCTACTATAAGACTAGAAGTTGCAATGGTCACAATCTCCTATAGAATATCACATCTTTAGTAGAGGAAAAAATGAATAAAATTCTTACTTTGTTCTTTTGGATATGAACTGTCTACCACAGAGTCGTAGATGGTGAATGTTTAGTCCCCATTTGGTGAATCTTATAAAGACATGATTACACTAGGAGAGCTCTACTCAATCAATGCATAAATATGCTGATCAATAATCATGTTTGAATGGACTGAGAGGTGATGAAAACTGTTATGTGGAACCTGATTGATTAGAGAAAGTAGATTTCTAAGGGTATGCCTTTGAAGGATGCTGTCTTTTTCTGGCCTCCTTTTATCTCTTGTTTATGGTTACCTAAAGATGAAGAGCCACCTCATTCATGTCTTCCTGCCGCCATGATGTCCTGCTTCACTAGAGGTCCGTAGTAATGGAAACAGCTGATAAAATCCTTCCTCCTCTTAAATGAAAAGTCTAGAGAAATTCCCATCAATCCACAAGGATAACCCCAGCTAAGACCCTAAGAAATAGTGGAGAGGAACCAGCCTTGCCCTGTAGTCAGATTTATGACTATCTTAAATTACACCATAGAACCTTCATCCAGCAGCTGATGGAAGTAGAGGCAGAGAGCTACAGTGGGAGCACTGAGCTTAGTAAAATGATACCTTACATTCGGTTAATACTTACACTCTGTTAATCTATAATAAGTCGCTTGGTATGAATGTCCATGGGTTCTTGGAATATTTTGTTTTTCACATATAATATGAAAAATGTTTGTGTTAAGGGATATATAAGACATGTTGGTTTTTACTTGTATTCATGGTAATCATTCACTTGAAAAACAGAATGCAACCATTTTGTAAGTTTTATATTGCCTGAAAGATTTTGCTGGGCTATATAAGCTATAGGGGAAAGAATAAGGCTAGAGTTTAAATGTGTTAGAAGGAAAACATCAAGAATGAGGGAGTTAGAAGGAAAACATTAAGAATGAGAGAATTAGAAGAAAGTAGAAGGTCAACATCAAGAGTAAACGTAGATGTAGAAGGAAACCATCGAAAACGAGAGAAGGAAAGCACCAGGAAAATAAAGAATAGAGAATGCAAAAGAAGAATAAAGAAATCTTGTGAAATTTGGTGAAGTATCTAGGGATCAGAAATATGGGTGTAACACCTCCAATGAGATAAGAGAGCCCATTAGATGCTGTAACCAATCTGCAAACTTAATTCCTGTGTGGACTGAACATGCGATATCCCCTATAGTCTCATGTATTTGGACACTTGATCCCCAACTGGTTGCACTGTTTGGAAAAGTTTTGATACCTTGGAAAGTCAGAGATTCCCTGGAGGTGCTAGGTCATTGTGGGGAGAACTTGAGGGCTTCTAGGTCAACTCTACTTCCCATTTATTCTATGCCTCCCGCCAGCAGATACAACGTGATCAGTCAGCTTCCAGTTTTTACCATCATATCTTTCCCATCATGATGGGACTGAAGCTGTAAGCCAAAATAAACACTTCATTTCTTCAATCATTGTGTCAGTTATTTTGTCATAGCAACAGATACGTAACTAATGCAGTTCCCCGATTACAGTTCCTGGTTAGGAAATTCTGTGACTCCATCATGATAATTGCAGTTCTGTTGTCTTCTCTAATGCAGCCATTAGGTAACCAAGAAGTATCATTTTGTGTGATCATGCTATTTCAGGGAATACAGAGCTCTGTGGACCTGTAGTGCAGAAGCAAATCAATTGAGGGGGACTTTCGCTATTAGCCTTAGCCTTGCAAAGAGGAAGGACTTGTTAGTGGCCATAAATAAAGCTTATGTCTCTATTAGCTTCAAAGATATTCCAGAAGAAAGGCCTGAGCTGGGAAAATTTGAAATTGCTGAGGAGAGAATAATTTTGTAATCTGGAAGTAGATTTACACTTTGCAATTAGCAATGAGAAATGTCAGTTAAGGCTTCAACACACACTCCAGAGTTATTCTGTTTTCTGCTTAGTAACAAGAGAAAGTGGTGGACACACAATCAGAAATACATTTAAGACTTCTTCATGGTCCCGGAAATACTGTCTGATCACTTATCTTATTGAGTCCTCTCAAACATGTAGGGCTATTATTTCAAACAGAGTACCACCAGCCTCAGAGAATAGATACAGTGGTATAGCAGAGTGGGATGAAAAAGACACATTTAGTGAGCAATAGATATAAGATATGCCTCAATTACCTGTATGCAAGTCTATTTCTTTGCTTGGAATATTTCACTTCATCACTTGGTTTATTTTGTCTTGTCCAGATGGAAGTACACATCCTTTTTATCCTCTTATAATTTTTTATTGTTCCATAATTGTACAACACATTAGATTTCTGATTCTTGTATTATGTTCTGCTGTGTTGAATAGCCCAGGTGTTCCCTGACATCTGCTACTTACGCAGAAAAGATGTTTAGGATCCATGTACCATGAAAGTATGAGAAACCTCAATTCACTAATAGATTAAAAAAAAATGTGTATTGACCACAAAAAATGTGCCTAATGGGTTACAGTTATGACATTTATTCTTCCCTAGGGAGCAGTTTTAAAATATTTAAATGTCAAAGCTGGGAGAGATTTGAATCCCATCAATCCAACTTCATGGTATTACAAATGAGAGAAATAAAACAATATCTCAGAACCAACTTGCTCAAGGCTACAAACCTTACTAAGCTTTGAGATCGTTGATCATTGTTTCCCAAATCAGTGCACAGGGAAAGATGGTCACGAGGTACAGCAATTGGGAGGAAAAGCCATAGTTGGTGTATAAAACATAAAGAGATCTTGTAAACATGGGGTTCTTAAATGAATAAATCAATTGATATTTCTAGACGTAGATTTTGAGTATATATCATACTCAAATGGGTTATCCAGTCACTATTGTTAGGAAGCTTGTGACCTTTCTGTTCTGGAAAGGGATGGACTTCAGGGATTCATTGACTTCTGGACAGGAACAAGTATTCTCTACATAGGCTTTGACACTCTTATAGATCTACTTCTTCTTTTTTTTTTTTATTGAGAAAAGGAGAAAAAAAAACAAGTTTCCACCTCCTCCCAGCCTCCCATTTCCCTCCCCCTCCTCCTCCCCTACGCCCCCTCCTCCCACTCTTCTCCCCCTCCCCCCACTCCTTCCCCCTCCCTCTCCAGTCCAAAGAGCAGTCAGGGTTTTCTGCCCTGTGGTAAGACCTAGGACCTCCCACCTCCGTCCATATCTAGGAAGGTGAACATCCAAACTGGCTGGGCTCCCACAAAGCCATCACATTACGTAGGATCAAACCCCCGTGCCATTGTCCTTTGCATCTCATCAGCCCTCATTGTTCGCCATGTTCAGAGAGTCCAGTTTTATCCCATGCTTTTTCAGTCACAGTCCAGCCGGTCTTGGTGAGCTCTCAATAGATCAGCTCCACTGTCTCAGTGGGTGGGTGCATCCCTCGTGGTCCCGACTTCTTTGCTCATGTTGTCCCTCCTTCTGCTCCTCATTGGGACTTTGGGAGCTCAGTCCAGTGCTCCAGTGTGGGTCTCTGTCTCTATCTCCATCCATCACCAGATGAAGGTTCTATGATGATATGCAAGATATTCGTCAGTATTGCTCTAGGATAGGGTCATTTCAGGTTCCCTATTCTCAACTGCCCAAGGAACTAACTGGGGACCTCAGCTTGGGCACCTGGGAGCCCCTCTAGGGTCAGGTATCTTGCCAACCCTAAAGTGGTTCCCTTAACTAAGAATTGTGGTTCCGTGCTCCCCTGTCCAACCTTCCTTTATCCCAATCCTCCTGCTTTCCCACGGCCCGACCTCCTTCCCTTCTAACTTTTCTCTCCCCATCTCCCCTTACCCCAAACCCACCCCACCCCAAGATCCCAATTTTCTCCCCGGCAATTTTGTCTACTTCCCTTAGCCAAGAGGATAACTATATGTTTTTCCTTGCGTTCCCCTTCTTACTTAGCTTCTTTAGATTCACCTATTGTAGACTCCGTGACCCTTATTTATGGTTAGAAAGCAATTATGAGTGAGTACATCCCATGTTCATCTTTTTGGGTCTGGGATACCTCACTCAGGATAGTGTTTTCTATTTCCATCCATTTGCATGCAAAATTCGAGAAGTCATTGTTTTTTACCGCAGCGTAGTACTCTAGCGTGTATATATTCCATACTTTCTTCATCCATTCTTCCATTGAAGGGCATCTAGGTTGTTTCCAGGTTCTGGCTATTACAAATAATACTGCTATGAACATAGTTGTACAAATGCTTTTGTCATATGATAGGGCATCTCTTGGGTATATTTCCAAGAGTGGTATTGCTGGGTCCAGGGGTAGGTTGATCCCGAATTTCCTAAGAAACCGAAACACTGACTTCCATAGTGGTTGCACAAGATTGCATTCCCACCAGCAATGGATGAGGGTACCCCTTCCTCCACAACCTCTCCAGCAAAGGTTATCGTTGGTGTTTTTGACTTTAGCCATTCTCACAGGTGTAAGATGATATCTCAAAGTTGTTTTGATTTGCATTTCCCCTATTGCTAAGGAAGTTGAGCATGACCTTAAGTGTCTTTTGGCCATTTGAACTTCTTCTGTTGAGAATTCTCTGTTCAGATCAGTGCCCCATTTTTTAATTGGGTTAATTAGCATTTTAAAGTCTAGTTTCTTGAGTTCTCTATATATTTTGGAGATCAGACCTTTGTCTGTTGAGGGGTTGGTGAAGATCTTCTCCCAGTCAGTAGGTTGCCTTTGGGTCTTAGTGACAGTGTCCTTTGCTTTGCAGAAGCTTCTCAGTTTTAGTAGGTCCCATTTATTCAATGTTGCTCTTAATGTCTGTGCTTCTGGGGTTATACATAGGAAGCGATCTCCTGTGCCCATCTGTTGTAGGGTATTTCCCACTTTCTCTTCTATCCTTTTCAGTGTGTTCGGGCTGATATTGAGGTCTTTAATCCATTTGGACTTGAGTTTTGTGCACGGTGAAAGATGTGGGTCTATTTTCATTCTTCTACAGGTTGACATCCAGTTGTGCCAGCACCATTTGTTGAAGATGCTTTCTTTCTTCCATTGTATACTTTTAGCTCCTTTATCAAAAATGAGGTGTTCATAGGTTTGTGGGTTAAAATCCGGGTCTTCTATACGATTCCATTGGTCGACTTCTCTGTTTTTATGCCAGTACCACACTGTTTTCATTACTGTAGCTCTGTAATAGAGTTTGAAGTCAGGGATGGTAATGCCTCCAGAAGATCCTTTATTGTATAGGATTGTTTTGGCTATCCTGGGTTTTTTGTTTTTCCATATAAAGTTGATTATTGTCCTCTCCAGATCTGTGAAGAATTTTGATGGGATCTTGATGGGGATTGCATTGAATCTATAAATTGCCTTAGGTAGAATTGCCATTTTTACTATGTTGATCCTCCCAATCCAAGAGCAAGGTAGATCCATCCATTTTTTGGTATCCTCTTCAATTTCTTTCTTCAATGCCTTAAAGTTCTTGTCAAATAGATCTTTCACTTCCTTGGTTAGATTTACCCCAAGATATTTAATGCTGTTTGTGGCTATCGTGAATGGTGAAGCTTCTCTGATTTCCCTCTCTGCTTCCCTATCCTTTGTGTATAAGAGGGCGACTGATTTTTTGGAGTTGATCTTGTATCCTGCCACATTACTAAAGGTGTTTATCAGCTGTAAAAGTTCTTTGGTGGAGTTTTGGGGGTCGCTTATGTACACTATCATATCATCTGCGAATAACGAAAGTTTAACTTCTTCCTTTCCAATTCGAATCCCCTTGATCCCATTATGTTGTCTTATTGCTATTGCTAGAACTTCAAGTACTATATTGAAGAGGTATGGAGAGAGTGGACATCCTTGTTGTGTTCCTGAGTTAAGCGGGATGGCTTTGAGTTTCTCTCCATTTAATTTTATGTTAGCTGTCGGCTTGCTGTATATAGCTTTTATTATATTTAGGTATGACCCTTGTATCCCTAATCTCTCCAAGACTTTTAACATAAATGGATGTTGAATTTTGTCGAATGCTTTTTCAGCATCTAATGAGATGATCATATGGTTATTTTCTTTCAGTTTATTTATATGCTGGATTACATTGATAGATTTTCGTATGTTGAACCAGCCCTGCATCTCAGGAATGAAGCCTACTTGATCATAATGGGTAATTTTCCTCATGTGTTCTTGGATTCGGTTTGCCAGTATTTTGTTGAGGATTTTTGCGTCGATGTTCATGAGTGAGATTGGCCTGTAATTCTCTTTCCTGGTTGAGTCTTTGTGTGGTTTTGGTATCAGAGTAACTGTAGCGTCATAAAAGGAATTAGGTAATGACCCTTCTGTTTCTATATTGTGGAATACATTAAGGAGTATGGGTATTAGCTCTTCTTGGAAGTTCTGGTAGAATTCCGCATTGAAACCATCTGGTCCTGGGCTTTTTTTTGGTAGGGAGGTTTTTGATAACAGCTTCTAATTCTTTGCGACCAACAGGTCTGTTTAGATTGTTCACCTGGTCCTGGTGTAACTTTGGTATATGGTATTTATCTAAAAAAGTGTCCATTTCTTTTACATTTTCCAGTTTTGTGTTATACAGGCTTTTGTAATATGATCTGATGATTCTCTGAATTTCCTCTGTGTCTGTGGTTATGTCCCCCTTTTCATTTCTGATCTTATTAATTTGCGTATTCTCTCTCTGCCGTTTGATTAGTTTGGATAGGGGTTTATCTATCTTGTTGATTTTCTTCAGGAACCAGCTTTTTGTTTCATTGATTCTTTGGATTGTTTTCTGTGTTTCTATTTTGTTGATTTCAGCCCTCAGTTTGATTATTTCCAATCTTCTACTCCTCCTAGGTGAGTCTGCTTCTTTTTTTTCTAGAGCTTTCAGGTGGGCTGTTAAGTCTTCAATATGTGCTTTCTCTGTTTTCTTTAAGTGGGCACTTAGTGCGATGAACTTTCCTCTTAGCACTGCTTTCATAGTGTCCCATAAGTTCGAGTATGTTGTTTCTTTATTTTCATTGAATTCAAGGAAGACTTTAATTTCTTTCTTTATTTCTTCCTTAATCCAGGTATGGTTCAGAAGTTGACTGTTCAGTTTCCATGAGTTTGTAGGCTTTCTAGGGGTAGCATTGTTGTTGAATTCTAACTTTAATCCATGGTGATCTGATAATACACAGGTGGTTACTAATATTTTTTTGTAACTGTGTAAGTTAGCTTTGTTACTGAGTATGTGGTCAATTTTCGAGAAGGTTCCATGAGCTGCAGAGAAGAAGGTATATTCTTTCCTCTTCGGGTGGAATAATCTATAGATGTCTGTTAAGTCCATTTGCTTCATTACCTCCATTAATTCTCTAATTTCTCTGTTAGGTTTCTGTTTGATTGACCTGTCCATTGGTGAGAGAGGAGTGTTGAAGTCTCCTACTATTAGTGTGTGTGGTTTGATGGCTGCCTTGAGTTTTAGTAATGTTTCTTTTACATACTTGGGCGCTTTTATATTCGGGGCATAGATATTCAGGATTGAGACTGCATCCTGATGAATTGTTCCTGTTATGAGTATAAAATGTCCCTCTCCATCTCTTCTGATTGATTTAAGTTTGAAGTCAACTTTGTTAGAAATTAGTATGGCCACACCTGCTTGTTTCTTAGGTCCATTTGCTTGATAAGCCTTTTCCCAGCCCTTTACTCTGAGTAGGTGCCTGTCTCGGTGGTTGAGGTGTGTTTCTTGTAGACAGCAGAACGTTGGATCCTGTTTTCGTATCCAATCCCTTAGCCTGTGCCTTTTTATAGGTGAGTTGAGCCCATTGACATTAAGTGATATTAATGACCAGTGTTTGTGAACTCCGGTCACTTTTTTAGTAGTAGGGTTTGTGTGTTTCCCTTCTTTGAGTTGCGCTGGGGAAAGGTCTCTAGATGACTGAGTTATTGTGGGCATTGTTGGACTCCTTGGTTAGTGATTTTCCTTCTATAATTTTCTGTAAGGCTGGATTTGTGGCTACGTATTGTTTGAATTTGTTATTATCCTGGAAAATTTTGTTTTCTCCATTTATATTGAACGAAAGCTTGGCTGGATATAGTAGTCTGGGCTTGCATCCATGATCTCTTAGTTTTCGCAGTACATCTATCCAGGACCTTCTGGCTTTCATGGTTTCCATAGAGAAGTCAGGTGTAAGTCTGATAGGTTTACCTTTATAAGTAACTTGGCCTTTTTCCTTTGCGGCTCTTAATATTCTTTCTTTATTCTGTATATTTTGTGTTTTGATTATTATATGGCGAGGGGATGTTTTTTTTTTTGATCCAGCCTATTTGGTGTTCTGTATGCTTCTTGAACCTTCATAGGTACCTCTTTCTTCAGGTTAGGAAAGTTTTCTTCTATAATTTTATTAAGTATATATTCTGTACCGTTGAGCTGCACTTCTTCTCCTTCTTCTACTCCAATTATTCTTAGGTTTGGTCTTTTTATTGTGTCCCAAATTTCCTGAATGTTTTGTGATGAGAATTTGTTGGTTTTGCTGTTTTCTTTGATCAGTGTGTTTATTTTCTCTATGGTATCTTCAGTGTCTGATAGTCTCTCTTCTATCTCTTGTAATCTGTTGTTAGTACTTGTTTCTGTCATTCCTGTTCGTTTACCCAGATTTTCCATCTCCATTCTTCCCTCGGTTTGTGCTTTCTTCATTGCTTCCATTTCATTCTTCATGTCTTGAACCGCTTCCCTAACCTGTTTGATTGCTTTTTCTTGTTTCTCTTGGTTTTCTTGCGTGTCTTTGAGCGATTTATTCATTTCCTCTACCTTTTTGTTTGTAATCTCTAATTGTTTATGGCAGTTTTTCACCTCCTGTTTAAGGTCCTCTATTATTTTCATATAGTTCACTTTTGAGTCGATTTATTGTATTTCTTCAGGAGTAGGGTGTACAATTCTTCTTATTTCGGGATCCCTGGTTTCTGGTGGTGTCATGTTGCCTTTCAGATTGTTGGAGGAATTCTTGTATTGGCGCCTTCCCATCTCTTCCTTCAAATGGAGCCAGGAGAGGCCTGGTCTCTTGGTCCAGTCATTGCTGTGATTGACTCTCAGGGTATATCTCTTCAGTGTAGAAGCAGGAACCGTTCCCTTCCAGATGGGATTCCTCAGCAACCGTCCTGATGGGATTTCTCAGCAACTAAACAGGGCCGCTGGTAGCCCAATGATCCAGGGCCAACAGGATGAATGGAGCAAGTGGGGGGGTGGGGGGGTGGTATCCAGGAGCGCGCAGGAAGCCTGGCACCGGAGCTGAAGGTGCCTGGCTCCCTTACAGGGGACCCTGAGGCCTGCCCGGTAGGCAGGCACTCACCGCTCTGGGTGGGTCGCCTTAGTTTAGGAGCCTAAAATTAAAGTTGAGCACTGGTCCTAGCATACAGCAGGGCAGGGTTGGGGAGGGGTGCTCAGATCTACTTCTTTTGATAAGATATTAAATATCTCTTGACTCTTTGTTCACAAAGATGCATATTGGGTCTACTGCTGACTCTTGGCTTTCTGCTTCTTGCAGAATATTTGAGGATCCAGTTTTCTCCTGCAGAAAACCATCTGCACTGCTACAGAGCGGCAGAATCTCAATGGGCAGGCTTGCAGATTCCCAAAGAGCTCATCAAAGCAGAGATGGGCCTGCGTGAGCTTAGCAGAAAAGAATGAATGATACTCTTCTGATCTTTTCCAATAATTTTAATGTGGTAGGGATATGATTTAGTCTCCATGACCCTCAAATTAGATAAGAGCAATTTATCGAAATACAAATTTAGAATAAACCAGGATCTCAGTTCGCTGAAAGCTTTTGAAAAATCACCCTCGATAAATGAAGTTAACTTGTATATCTTTTGACATTTAGAATTTGTCTAATATGGCAATCACAAATTACAAATAACAGTTATTTGCATCTTCAAAGTAAAATTGAGCAGGACCAAGCTTGGAGGCTGGAGAGCAGGATCTATTGTCACCATTATTTCCTATCTGCATGACTTTGCAAAGGTAGGTCATGAATGATCTTTCTAAGACTTGGGTTGCTAATTTGTAAAATGGAGATAATAACGTTTACCCCCAGAGTTTAAACTGTGAGAACTAATGCAGACAGAGCTCTCCAGTTGTTTCATGGCTTGATTACAAACTGTGTCTGAAATTTGAGGAATAAATTTGAGCAGGCCTGATAGTGAGAAAATGGCTGAATTTTTATTTTGAGACGTTGAGATAAGTGGATTTCTGGGAGTCATTCAAACTCTAGTAATTATGTAAAATTACTTTGTATGCAAAGTCTTATACATATATATGCACACATATTTTCCATATATGCATACATATAATCTATATATACACATCACTTTGCTTAATTCTCATCACACTTTGCAAATTTGCATATGTCACATCCATCCCCAGAGGAAAAAGCCAAGCCTGCCAGAGAGCAAACAGCATACAAGGTCAGATGCTGAAAAATAGAACTGAGATATGAAGGTGACCTAGGAGCACCTCAAGGTCCCTCAGGGACTCCCCATGTGGTACAATCATCTCAAATTGAAAATCCTAATAGAGAAAAGAGGCACTCTGGGGACATTGCATAGGCTCTGAAGTCCATATGTCATGCCCTTATAGCGACTACAGCAGTGTCTTCTAACGCCAAGTCTGTGGAATCTAGAAAAGCACAGACACAAATGTAGATAAACAACTCACAATCTCTTCCTTTTATTTCATTTAAGCCAATAAATAACTACAAATTGGCTATGAGTGTCTCCATGGAGGACAGCATCATCTGGCACCCACTGGGGCTTCCTGAATCGTCCTTTAAATTGAGCTGCCCTTAGACTTCACCCATCTTTTGATTCTGGAATCTGTCTTTTAAGAAATAAAATTAAAATTACATTCACATATTTATTTTATAGTGTTTGTGCGTATATGCATGTTTGTGTTGTATGTTTGTGTGTATTTATGATTATGAGAATGTGAGCCAGCCCATAGTATGCCATAGGCGTACATGCTAAAACAACTTGCAGAGAAGTTGATTCTTCATTCCACCATACGGTTTGAGCTCAGGTGGTCAGGGTTGGTAGCAGAAATCTTTGTTACTGAACCATCTTGCCAGCCACCTAGGGCCTTTCTTACCTCTTGTCTTTATAGTTTCTTTATTACTTTAGCCTTACTAGTGGATACACTATTTTAACTAAGTCTCTCCTTTCTTCAACAGCCACTAACTGCCTACTGATCCTCAGGAAGGGGTGACACTTCTTGACCTCCTCCCCACCACACAACAGAATGTTGACTGGCTCAATTATGTGCACATTTTGCACAGGTAATCACAGCTGCTGTGAGCTACTGGGTGTAATTGCCATATGACACCCAGAAGAGAGCATCAATTTTGATTCCTCCTTGTTCTCACAAAGTAATTGAATGATAGAGGGTGTCTGTTCCTCCCTGAAGAGAGAGGTTCTTCTTGCTCTGATGCTGCCCCTCCTTTTTTTTCCCACCACCATTAATGCAATGCCTTTTCTCTGCGATTGGTATTGGTCAGGAGTGCATTTTTCCTATGTCAATTGCTGAGTATTTCATTATCAGCTATACAAGTAAACTGCTGCACCAGAGGTTCCTAATTTTACTTACAGCTATCCATGATTGGCTTTAGTTTAGAAGCTTCTTTTTTATTATTATTTTATTGATTTTTATTGAGCTCTACAAAAGCTTCCTTAGCCAAATGCCACACCAACATAAATCAACTAAGTAAGAAGTACTTCTGAGGCAGAGAAGGACTCCAAGGAAGTGGGAGGAGAAGGAGACTAAAGGAATAAGTCAAATGTAGACACTAATATTTTATTCATTTATCTGCAGTGAAAACTCTCAGCGGGTTATGCCATGTTCCAGCAAAGCAACGTTGGCAATGAGATAGCTGTCACTTTTATAGAAAGGAAGAAGATATCTTTGATCTCATTAGGATTGGGCTTTGTCCAAAGAGCGCAGCCTACCTCTGTCACCTGAAAAAAGAGAAAGATGCATAGGACAGAACCTATTTATAGATTACCCCAAGGCACTGGCAATGATTTTAGATTGAGGAGAAGAAAGAAAATGATCTTTTATTGAGTACCTGTGCTTCTTCAAAGGTAATGGTATGGTTTCCAAACTGCCGTGCCTCTGAGTGGAGTTATTAGACTTCCCACTGGTACAACCTAACCCAACCTTGCAGCACATTATGCAACCCTCTCAAGGAAAACTAAAATGAGCACTGTAAGTTCTTAGAATGCTTTCTAGCAGGTGGTAGGTAGTATTTGCTAATCTTTATCTCTTATACTGTCGGGACTTTTGCAATGTGGATGTGGGCCTCTGGGGCTAATGTTCTGTATAGAAGCGCTGTGCGGGAATTAGACTGCAGCTTCAGAAGTGCTTAATGTTTGAAAGTGCATACAGCAGAGGGCTGCAAAAGGGTTTTCTTCATCTTGCATGCCATTAGCGTACTTGTTGAGAAACAAAGCTGGGCCCCATACTGTAAGTTGCACAATTTTTTATAATTACTGCAAATGCTAAAAGTTGGTTATTATTAGGTTTAATTCACAGATGAAGAGATTGAGACTTTCAGGCATTTGCATAAAATAAGAAGGGTTATGATGGTAGTCCTTGGGTTTGACTTCATAGATTTTTATCTCTGTGATTATAATTCCTTTTGCTCCACTCTGTTTCCTGCGTGGGGTGAGTCAATATATTTCTATCATAATGTGATATTGCTCCAACTGGGCAGAAGACATACCAAACCTGAGCAGTTTCAGCTAAGTGCAAAGCTATTTATTATCTGAGGAGGAGTCTGCTTCTATTCTCATCTGTTTCTGCTCTTTTGGAGACCTCTTCACTCAGCACCACTGTGAACAAACAGTGGAACCCAACCTGTGCATCCGCTGCTGTGGCCAGGGACCACTGTCAGCCTCCAGCAAGTTTATGTATATATCACCCATTACCTAATTTGGTCTAAGTTTGCATTCACTTACTCAATAACCATTTCTTAACTCATTCCAAGGACAAGCCAATGTATTAAGACCAAGAACACAAAGATAATCTTGTCCTCAGGAATTCTCTGTTCAATGTGATGGATTTACATAACATTACAATCCTTTGAGAGAAGAAGGATGGCAGGAGAATTTGTCAGTTACAAGGAAAACACAAAACAAGAAGAGGTGGCTGTGATCCAGGGAGTCCAAGAATGGCTCCATGTTTCCATATAGGTTTGTTCATTTGTCAAGTGAGCATCTAGGAAGAGACTGTAGGGGAAGGCAAGGCAGCAGAAGTAGTGTATTAAACAAAGTCAAAGAGTCAACTGCAAGCACTAAGCAAGGTCTAAGCAAGAATGTGAGTAGTAAACCGGGTGATCTAAGGTGACTTGGAGCCAAGACCAGGAAAGGGATATATGGAATAATTCACCACATACTTGGAAGTTAATAGTAAACCAGTGGCAGTGTGACAATATAATTATTTTTAAATGTCACAGTATTTGACACATCCTGATAATGTCCCCATTTAATGTTTAATGAGTCAGAAAGTCTACACAGCTATTGCAGGGTTTGTGTCTCACCTCTTTTCTTTCCTACTATCTCCTTATGTGGTCCCTTAACCCAAATTCCATCTTTCCTACTGTGATGATCTTCTAATTATGCTCTTCTTCCCTTAATTCATCCCTTCCTTAGAGAGATTTAAAAGGCAAGATTCACCAAAAACTTGCTAAAAAAATATGACAAGAATTCAGCATATACTTTTAATAAACAGGAATTGAAATTCATACTGGAGTTTGCCATTTTCACTTTTACACCCTTATGTTTTATAGCCATTTCTCTTGTGCTGTAGTCTTCAGGGAGGGTAGGCATAAAAAAGAAAACCGATGCACATGATAAGAGTAGAAAGCAAAGAGTTAAAGATTCGAGGCAAGCAAGATGGCTCAGCCAGTGAAGACATTTGCCGTCAAGCCTAACTAAGTCCAACTCCTGAGATCCACATGGTGGAAGGGGGAAACCAATTTCAAAGTTTCCTTCTAACTACCACAGGAATGGTGCGGTTCATCTGTACAACAACCTCCCCAAACAATAAATAAATAAGTAAATAAAAGTAATTATAAAAAAAGCCCAAGGGAGTTAAAGATTCTACAGCATGAAGTAACCTGTTTGATGAAACTATGGTGTTAATTTTTTGAACTGAGGTTAATAATTTCAAAATAAAGGCTATCTTATTGGTTGAATCATGTTTCTTGAATGTTGAAATCTGAGTTCTTAGTGTCCCTAAACTTGACATTACATGTCACTAGTATCATTGCAGATGTATGATGATGCCCCTCCTATCATAGGGTGACTTCCTTATAGTTGCTGTCCTTGCAGTAATAGTCAAATATGAAGTTAAGCAACTGGGCAATAAAGGAAGATTCTGTGAGCAGTCAAAAAAGATGATAATGAAAAAGACCGGAACTAGTCTCTATTTTTAGCCCCCAGAAGGAGCGAGCCTTGTAAACACAGGGACTTTGGTTTTCTGGCATCCAGAACAATGAAATGATAAACTTATGCTCTTTAAATCCTCTGGTTTGCTGCACTTGGTTTTGGGATGGTCTTAAGAAAGTAACATAAAAGTCAAGGAACTTTGATGTTAGCCTTTGAATGGTAGGTTTGTACAGCCGCCTCTCACAGACACTGGGGGTTCTTTACCTTATGTTCTCCTGGAACCTTGTTGGACTTATTACGTCTTCATTTTGGAAATGAGACCTCAGGTTCCTGGGGCAGTTTTCTTTCCCCAGGCAGCTATTAGAAGTTTTCAATCTCCTTGTAGATACCTGGTGACTCTGACCCGTGGCTGAAAAGTGTGAGAGAAAGGTCTACCAGTGTTTCACCTTCTGAGGCAGACCCCATACTCCAGAGTTCCCCACACTTCAGGGGGAGTCTCTCTTTCACAGGGATCCATTTGCAATCCTCTTTCAAACTTCCCCAATTCTTTTGCCGGAGATCACTTGCTCGCCAATCCTTTTATCAATATCTGCTTCGGGGAACCCTTAGCTACCATCCTGCTGGGTCTCTTTCTGCACTCAGCTCCTCTAAGACTGAAGGAAAAAGTCAGTCTTTGATTGCTTCACAAGCAACAAAAGTGGGGTTGGTAAATGCCAGCCAAGGGAATGGTTGAAAGGCAGAATGGCAGGATGGCATTTCCTTTAGGAACAAAGAGTTTTACACAAGGCAGACAAATACCATGATCAAGGTGGTAAAGAGGATGTAGTAGAATTCCATCAGAACCTTGGTGTCCTCGGAGCACAAGGAGCCGCACATTGTTATGAACATCACAACTATAGTTGCAAACATAGTTCAAGAAAAATTATAGCTCACATCCTTTGGTTCCTAGTGTGTGCTTCTGTCTTCTCGCTGTGCTCTGAGAGTTAAGACAATGTGCAACTTGTCATAAGGAAGTGACTTTTTCACCTGCAGAATTTGGCTCAGTGTTAGTTAAATGTTCTGGAATTTAAAGTCATCTTTTTCCCCCTTCTTTAAAATGTCTAAATGCTGTGTTGATAAATGTCACATAGAATAACGAATGTGATGGAATGTGCTCAGAATAATGGGAGTTACTTTCTAGCTCGCCTGAACCATGACTTGCCTGCATTTAGAAAGAATAATGAATGTAATTTAATACAGCACCTTTGCAGAGAAGTGACTCAAAACACTTTCAAAGTGAATATTAAAATGCCAAATTATGCAATAAGGACACGGACTTAAGTAGATAATAATAGATCACACACAAAAATGACACAATGCAGCAGAAGGTGCATTTTTTAAGGTCTGCGTTATGTAGTTATTTGTAGAAAAATGAACAGAGAGGTTGGCATGGGATGAGGTAGACAAAGGTCAGATAGAGATTGAATACATAGGGCAATGATTAGAGTTAGCACAGGGCACCTGCCGAGGGTACATATGGAAGCCAAAATCATGGGCAACAAAGTGTGATCCAGTATTCATAATCTGTGTTGCTATAAACAAGCTCATTTCAAACTTGATCTTTAGGATCCCTGCATAATATATAGACTGTTTTGTGGAAACTCATTAGTTCTATACATTTTAGAAGACCTCCAATAATAAATAGTTTCATTAATTTATCTCTTATTATCAAAGTGAAACAATAGCCTCAGCATCTTCTACACACACTCTCTGCTGCCTGTCATACACACACACACACACACACACACACACACATACACATGAGGGACATCACTGTGTAAATCCATCACACACACACACACACACACACACACACACACACACGAGAGACATCACTATGTAAATCCATCACAATTCTCTCTCTATTCCATGGAATGTAATCACACATCACTCGTAGACCTTGAAGAAAATTAGGTTTAGAGACCATCTAGTCCCAGACTCTTATTTTCACATTATAATAATTGGCAGCCTAATGACGTGAAATGATTGGTTTGCAATTGCACAGTCATAGCCAGCATTTTGTTCTAGGTCCTAGGCTTATTACTACACATGCATCATTTTATCCTTATGAAATCATTATGAGGGATATATCTTTACTTATGACTGACAAAATGAGGTAGATAGAGAGGAAACAGCTTGTACCAAGACCCAGCTGCGTTAGCCTACCTAGCCCAGACTCCTGAACAGAGGCTCAGGCTCCTCTCCGATTCTGCACTCCCATTCTCTGTTCTGTCTCCACAGGGCCAGATAGTGGATCAGGCCTTACTTTCCCGGAACTTATGTAAGTAGGCCATGTAATGTCCTTTCCTCTAACGTTTTCTCTGTCCCAGGAGAGATGGGGAAGTAGGGAGGATACTGTAATTCAGCAACGACTTGTTTTGCTAAACATGAAGAACTTTTGCCTTGGATCTTTCCCAGTCTCCTTTGCTGCTCTTTAACTCCGAGCCAACGATTTGAGTCAGAAAAATCCCTATTTAAACATGTGTCTGTAAGCAGGACTTAAAGGCATTCTGAGTCTCAATTTTTCATATAAAATATAGGGTTGCCATTAGTAGCAGGCAGTCTCCTTGAGTACCAGATGATAAGCATGAAAAGGCCTTGAAAACCCGAACTGCAAAATATTACCCACTTTTGCTATGCCAGACAGAAGATGAAGCTATGAGTTTCATAACCCATAGTCTTTGAGTGAGATGTAACTGTAGGAAACTAATTCTCAAAGCCATTATCAGTGTGCCGCCCTTTAGAAGCTCTGTAGGGTTTTTTAAATACACACAGAGGGAAAGTACTGGTTACTATGACATGGTGGCTAAGGAAGTGATGACTGAGAATACAGAACCTTATCAGGTCACCAATATGACTTTACAAGCCAACAAGGTCCTTGGCAGTAGCCTCTTCCAACAAATCAGTATGTCAAAAGAAAGAGTGACTCCTCCTGTGAATAAGAACAAAGTCACCAAGCTCTTCAAGATGGACTCAAAATAGAACTCTTGAAGACAGCCTCCCTGCATCTCATTCCTTTTGCATTCATTAAGGACAAGGGCTAGCTAGTGGTAATGGCATTCCTTTAACCCAGTCAGCGAAGAGAATCATCTACCCAGAACGACCCATAGAGGCTCAGATAAGAGAGTGAATTGATTGTCCATTGTAAGTTTAAGTATCTCTTACCCAACAAACCAAGTACAATTTTCTAATGTGAGATGTTCTTGGTATTTTTCTTTGGACTGGAACCTAGAAACCAAATAGAAAATATGATTGTTAGTTTCTTGCAACAATGAGGGTGGGACAGCTTGCTACCAGAAATCTAAGGGAAACCAGATCAACTGTGGAATGCTATTTTTTTTTTGTCTTAGAGATTTTAGAGATAAAAAGATAAGGCATACAGCTCTTGCCCTACCTTGTTTTATCCAGAAAGGAACAAAGACTGAAGAGGTAGACAAGGGGAGACAATATGACCAGGGGCACAGTCACCTGATCTAACAGTTGCTAGTCTCTTTTCACTTTTTTCAGGGCTTTCCCATAAAAACATGGCCATTTCATCAACTACCTTTGACACAGCGCTCACTCCTCTCACCTGCTATATCTCCAGAACTAACTAGGTCTAGAGTAGAAAATGTCAGAACCAAACAACAAGGATCCATATACTGGTTCACCCTACTGCATTCAATCCTTACAACAGCAGTGTGAATCGGTGATCCTTGTCTCTGAAACAAAGGAGTAAATGAAACCTTGTCTGCAGTCACACCCTACAGAGCTGTGATTCCAATTATAAGCCATTGGACTCACATTCCAGATTTTTAGCGTATACCATGTGATCTTCCGCACTACAGATTGTGTTTTTTTTTTCTTTCTTTCTTTGACTACTCTTGCACTTGCTTATATGTTTATTTTCACCGGGCCTTGTTACAATTAAGTTGTTAGAGATGTACAATGATCTGGGAACTTACAAAGTCCCTGATCTCAGGAGTCAAGAAGGTCCACAGACCAGAACCCACAGCTTCTGCAGATCAGTTTTTGTTACATGCTAAGAAGGAAAATGAAGCAAAATAAAGGAGAGGCAGACAAGCCAGAAGAAGCATCATTTTCAATGAAGAGCCAAAGAAAGACCCTCCTGAAGGCACACTATTTGAAAACAGACTGAGAATTGCAACGGCCGGGGACAGAAAAGAGAAGCTAGGTGAAGGCCTTGGGTTATCCTAGAGAATAGAAATACAATTCAAGACCTGGTGGAGGAGTCAATATATTGTATCAGATAAGAACACAGGCGTGGATGTCCATCCGGCTGGTTGAAGCTATATACCGAGCCAATGATTAGCTATTATCACATAAGCACATCTACTCTAGTTCTCTGTACCTCAATTCTCCCTTCTGTAGTAAAGTACTGACGAGATGCTTCACTTCTGGGGTCATGGGAGGATTTCCTGTTGACAACAGTACCTGACCCACAATCAACAACCATCCGCTGTTTCCCTTCACGTCAGAGCTAATACCATTATTGATTCTGCCTTTATAAGTTTTTCCTCCTTTGAAAAACAGCAGGAGCTTGTTATATACTTATTTCTTCAATAAAATGTGAGGAAGGGCCAATAAAATAAAATCAGTAAAACAGGAAGCTGGCAGTTCTGGCTGACTCAAGAGAGTATCAGGCAACCACACCATCTGCTCAGCTCCACCCAGGCCTCATGGTGGTCCTGCGGAGGCCCTGGGTTTCAGTACTCACAATTAACTACTTTCCTATGTGAGCTCAAAACAAAGAGATTATCATCAAAGAGGGCAAGATGCATCATTGTCAAAAAATTTTGAAAATTGTAAAGTAGAACATCTTGTCTCTTAAACTTGACTTTTTTCTCCCCCACTTCTTTCATTTTCCTTCCTTCCTTTGAGAAAAGAGATGGCAAAGATGCTCCACACATAGCCATCCTTCTTGAGGTGGTTGCTGGTGCCTGTTTATTCAACTCAGGCTTAGTCACAAGTTCAGAACATTCTGTGGGTTTTACTGGAACTCAATTATCATGGCTCATCCATCCCAACTCAGATCACTCTGGCGGAGGCTGCCAGCAGTGTCCCCTGGGACAATGGCTCAGAGTCTCAGGCTGCACACAAGAGAGAAAACAGGTCTTACAATCCCTTTTAAGATTTAGGAATGGCCTCTGGGCCTATTTCCAAAGGCCTAGAACTGCTGGACTGGGAACCTGGGGAGGTGTGATGGCCTATGTTTGATGTTCCCTAGGGACATCTTCTACTTCGCAAAGCCTAGACAGTCTGTCACACTGTGTTTCTAGATGTCCTGAGATCACCTGCAGATCAACACTGTTGTGGGGTTATTCCTCTTATGTACCTTACAAGCTGCACTGAGAGTTGGCTGTGGTTGATCCAAACACAGGTTTGACGTTGAGGGTTTGATGGCTTCTGACCATTTCCTTCACTTTTGCTCTCTACAACACTCACCAATTCCCCATCCTTTCGGAGTTTCTGAGCCTCAGCTCGTGTGTGCTCACTTCTGTTGTGTGTTCTGTCAATGGAGCACAGACACAGAACCTGGTGTGATTCTGACAGCAATGCTGCGAGTGGGGAATCATGACTCTTCCTTTAGACGAGGAAAGTGGGATCTAAAGTCATTAAATAAGTCACCAGCATTCACACTGTAGATGGGTATGAGAGCATCCACAGAGCAAAGTCAGGTGGATTCCTGGTGCTCTTTTCTACTGAACTGTGCTCTAATGTGAACCTCCATTTCATTTTAAGACTAAGATGATTATATCTCTCATGAAAGATTTGCATTCTTGATACTTAAAGTTTACTTATCCCAGTGAATTCTTAGATTCAATGAGAGAAAGGAAGTGACAGAGACAAACACAGAGAAAGAGACACGGGGGAGGTGGAGGAGACTGAGTCTTTATGTGTGTGTGTGTAATAATTTATGTTCACATGTAGAGAAATAGGCAGAAAAAGTAAGAAATTAAATATCTTTCTGATACAACTTTAGTTCCCAATGCTATAAAATGAAAAAGTTTGTAGAGAGCTCTTCTAACTTCTTTGTCAGCCTGTACTGTTGAATCTCTGCGCTGGGAAGAGGGGGAGAGTGTTCTGTCTTCCTTCTGTCACTTGCTTTCCTTCTTAAAGACCTTTATTTCTCCCAAAGTCAAGTCAATTCAGAGAGAAAAATGTGGTCGGGCACCTGTAAAATGGGCCTGCCTTTTGATGTACACACTACCAGAGCTGAGAAGGAAGCTGTTTTGTTTGGTTTTGAGCAAGCTTCCTGGCATGTATTTATTTGGTGATGGGGTTGTGATAATCTAGCATCACAGGTTATGAGTTGTTCCAAATTCCGATAAGAGAAACATAGTGGTGTGAGATGTCTGGTTGGATCAGAAAGAATAATGAGAATACAAGGCCAACTTCACCGTGCCTCGGAGAGGGTGTTTGGAAAGAGGCAGCATTTAGGATCAAAACATGGGAGCTACTGGCTCAGAAGACTGCAGATATCAAGAAGCCAGCACAGTGGAGGTTTCCAGATGCACCCGCTTGGTTTATTAACTGAGTGTGCAGAATAAAATTGTTTCAATAAAGGAAAGGAGGAGATATGGTGAAAGTTTAAAAACTCTGGGGGAAGAAAGGCTTCAGTTGTACCAGGGATATTCGTTGCAAAGACTAATCAGAAATTGCCTGTCACAGACAAATCAGAGAAGTATGGTTTTATAGCTCATAGCAAGTCAGATTTGAACAATATATGCTTATCTCTTACCCAGTACCTTAGGAAATCTATTTTTGCATAGACAAGAGTCAATGCTGGAAGGGGCTTTAGAAACTACTACATCTAACTTACTTTACAATTAAGAAGAACTTTATAAAAACCCCAGAAAATAGGGAGCATTTCCACTCTTTTTCAGGACTTTAAATATTTTGAAAACCAGTGGTTAAGGCCATAATAGAGCAATACAAAAAAACTTCGAAGGTCAACTATGGTATTTGTTTGTTTTATGGTATTAGGAAAAAGTTTAATTTTATGAACCTTAATTTCTTTAAAAGAAATTGGAACTCTTCTTATTTTACAATGGATATCATGAAAATTAAATAAGATGTTTATAAAGTGGTTAGCACAGCTCGACACAAAGAAAGTGTTCAATAAATGTTCGCTTTTAATATGTTTATATGAAAGCATCCCATTTTAATTCTGTGAGTAGCCTATGAGGTAGTCCTTATTACTCCTATTTTATGCCTGAGTAGATTGAGCCTAAGATAACTTAAATTCTGTTGATCACGGCAACAAAACTAATGGATAGCAAATTTGGGATATAAGCTTAGGTTGATCAAGCTGCAAAGCCCAATTGTTTAAATTAAACCATGATGACATCATGTTGAGAAAAAAAAATGCTTTTCAGCAACTGAGAAGTGGCATAACATGGTTCTTAAGTACGTGAACCAATACTGTCCATGCAGCATGACGAAAATTAACTGAGATAATAAAAATAAACACTTTACATTCTGCGCATATAGTAGTAACTTGTATGGGCACAGGAAAAAATATTCAATAAATGGCAACTAAATAGTTGATGGCATTCATCTTGCATATTTGAAGCAGCACAGAAGACGTCTTCTTCCAGCTGAGCACTGTACGGATGGGAGAGGATAGCCCTATGTCCTCTTCCAGTTGTTTCCCCTCTTTCTCACCTTCCTCTAGCTGCTCCTCATATCTTCAGACATAGGTCATGTGGGTATTGCAAAATCAGAACTCCGCACCCCCTGGTCACCTACCTTCATTTGCATTTCCCAAACACCTCATGAGATACTACCTTGATTTTCTGTTGTTTTCCTTAGAAGAGAGAATGTTAAGGTATAGCTAAGGAACTTAACTTGGGTGGGGCCCACAGCATGGAAAGTTCTGGTGAGCTTGTAACATTTTGACTGTAACCTGAGCACAGCACATATGCAATTGGAAGGGGTGTTTCATCTCTCTTCCCAGAGCTGCCTTCTCCAAATGTTTGTGCTTAATTAAATATTAATCTCCCTTTATGGTTCAGTATTAGCTCTCTAGTCTGAGGCCTGTTAACCCAAACTGGTCTTTGTCTTCCCATTGTAATAATGATGACTCTCAGGTTATGGGCCAGTAGGAGAGCATTCTTCGTGGAGGTGATAATATGCTCTAATGAGTAGCAAGCAATCACATATGTGATTTCAGCACATGACAAGCATGAGGGTGTCAGATAGAAGCCAGGATATTATCCCAAGGCAAGGGCTGCTCTCTGTAGGGCTTGGATAACAGCTGAGTCCCACATGTTTTGGGTCATAAGATAAAACCATACTTTCTCCATGTTGAGAAGAATGGCATTTATAGTCTACAATGCATAAGATCTTGTGTGAACTGTTAAGACTCTTTTATTTGTTCATATATATATATATATATATATATATAGCAAGTTTTTTGATAATATTGATTGACATTTATGAAGATATTTTCTCTTTATTCTTTCATTTGTGCTACATGTCAAATGCGATGATGGGGTATTTTTATAAACAATTTTATTTCGTCTATACAAAACTCTTAGGAGATAGGTCTTGATTACCACCTATCAATTTTTGATTTCAAATCTGGAACACAGAATATTTTTTATTGCAAGTCCTCCAAACAAAAAGAAAGTTAGAACTTGTTATATTTGTGGCAATTGCCAAATTAACAAACAAACAAACCCAATTCAAATCAATAAGGAACTCACAGTCTTCTGGATGATATAGATAGAGGGACAGATAAGTAGATATAAGAAATATATTTTAAAATGAAAATTTAATTTTAATAGCATGAAATACGATCTGCATTGGTGCAGTTTCATATTAAATGTATTTCTACATATACATGTGGTTAAAATAAGTATTTTAAGCTATATAGCTAAGATTTTTATGAAGCTGAATCTCCAAATATCTAAGATTAAGATGATTAAATTGGCCATGAACGGATGTTTAGCAGTGTGTGAATGGATACTAGTTACAGGTCTAGGCTCTCATGAATGACAGCTGAAGTTGTAATGTCCCTTGATATAGAAAAGCAGCATGAAGCTTTCCTCTAATCAGGATTCTAGAGGAAAAGGAACCGTCTCTCATGAGAAATGGAAACTCAAGGATGTGGATCCGAACTTACTCCAAAAGATAATTCTTTATATAAAATCTATGGGCAGATAAATAAAGCAACTGGTTATAGACAGAGAAGGAAATATAAAATGTTTACAGCTCAACCTGACTGATTCTAACATAGAAAGAGATAACCTCTACTGAAATGAGTTCCCAGTACAAATTATAAACACCATAGGCATTAATATGCTACAAGGACATTACAATAGCTATAGCTCATTCATGACAGGGCCTATCAAGAATTCAATACAACAAAATAATCTGAAAGAATTAAAATATTTGACATAAATTTAGTAAAGAGAAATTAAAACAAGTTATAATCAATATAAAATAAAAAGTGAACAAAAGCATTCATTCCTTTCATCAAAACCAAGCAATCATAAAAAAATTTCTTTTTGCTAGATTTTTTTTCAAAAATGATATATGTGTGTGAGCATATGCAGGTGAGTGTAGGTGCCTTCAGAAGCAAAAGCCGTCACACACCCATGGAGGTGGAATTACAGGTAGTTGTTACTGACCCATTGCGGGTGGTGGAAACTGAACTTATGTTCTCTCTAAGAGCTGTGTGTGTTTTAACTGTTGAGGCATTTAAACAGTCCTCTAAAGAATTTCTGAAGTTGAAAATACATGTCTGTGATGGGGGAAAAGTCAATAGCAGCTTACATAACCAGTTGAATACAGGAGAGAGAATTGGTGAACGTGAATCTTAAAAAAAATGCATAACAAAACATAAACCATAGGATGCTTGAAGGATAGCTTAAGAAATTTGGAGGATGGAATAGGTTAATTTAACATATATATATAGCTACTTATCTAAAAAAGAAATGACTAGAAGGCAAGAGGTACCAAGGATCACAGGATAGAAATTCTTTATGTTTGCATCTTCAGAATAATAAAACACGGTGGATTCTGAGTGTAATAAGCAAGTGAACAAAAATAAAGAGACTACAGTGAACACATAGTGAAATCAGTAATTCCAAAGCAAAGAAAACCAGCCCACAAATCACAACCCCAAAGAACCTAGACAGCAACGAGAACCCTAAGAGAGACATGCATAGATCTAATCTACATGTGAAGTAGAAAAAGACAAGATCTCCTGAGTAAATTGGGAGCATGGGGACCTTGGGAGAGGGTTGAAGGGAAGGGAAGAGGCAGGGAGGGGAGCAGAGAAAAATGTAGAGCTCAGTAAAAATCAATAAAAAAAAAGAATGTGTAGAATTGAGAGCTATCATACTTTCTTTTCATTTGATGTGATAAAATGCCCCACCAAAAGCAACCTACCTAAGGTTCTACTTTAGCCTTCAGTTAAAAGCATCATTGTGGAGGGTATGAGGTCTCCTGCTCACAGAGAAGCACTAGAGAAACCAGGATAATAAGCATGCTGACTTGTCTCTTCAACAGAAGGGATGTGTATACCTGTTTTCCAACTATAAGGCTGGGAGTGGGTATTGTTAGCAGCGTGTTAGTTTATAGGGCTGGGCCCACATCCAACCTCCCCAGACTATTGTGTTTATGCTAGATTCTTCCTCCCTACACCCTTTTCTTTAGTTTTGTTTCTCAGTCAATACAACCCTTACTTAGGGGGAGATGTCACATGTACTTTGCAGCTTAGTGACCCCTATGACATCAGTACAACCGAGACCACACCTGAGCCTCCCCTAGGCCGTTAAGCTGCCTTAAGCTGTTTTGTGCACATGGAGTTGAGATCATTGTTACCAGAAAACTTTTCCCCTAAATTGTACTGTACTTAAATGCCTTAAAAGTAAACTGCCTGGTGTCAGAGTCTAGAAGTTTGAACTGGCACCTACTAAGTCATGCTAAACCACATCTCCTCTTTGCCTCTCTTGGATTATTCCACTGCCAGCCACAGGCATTTGCAGGAACTCCACACAGCATCATGATAGAAAAAAATCAAGGAACTAGGAGCTTGAAGCAGCTGATCCCATTATCCCCATAGTCAGAAGAAAGTAACGAATGCATAAGCTTAGCTCTGTTTCTCTGTCTTACACAGTACAGTATCCCAACACAGGGAATGGTACTGGCCCCAGTGTACAGGTCTCCCTACTTTATTTACGCCAGTAAAGGCTATTCCAGACAGTTCTTGATCCTGTCAAGCTGCCCATTATTGCTGACCATCACAACCATTTTCATTTGTTGCCAGCAGTTTAGATTGTAAAGTGATTGGCCCAGCTACTTTGCAGTAGTGAAGTAGTGATAAATTTAAAGAGATATACATGATGCCTACCTATGGCCCCTATCTTGGCAATTAGGAAAACTGACTTTATCTTTCGACCAAGGGGTGAGATACATCCCTCAATAGTGAACACTGAACATACAACTCTCTTCCCATTGATGGCTACAAGAATTCAGCACAATCAATTAGCAGAAGCCAGGACTTTCATTTGATGTGTTCTTGATTGTCATCCACAAACCCAGCAGTGAGTATCTTCATCAGCCAATGACAAACATTTTAATATCTCTAGGAAAGGAGCCTGACAATAGTGAATTCAAAGTTGAACAATCAATGTTGAAAATATAGAGAAAGAAATTCCTGGTCCTATTTTAAATCCCCCAAAGAACATTTGCCTAAAATCAATTATACCTTGAATTTTTAGTCATCTGAACAAATTGATCTATAAGCTAACAAACACTAAAATCCTGTCTCATGCTACATCACTCTAAGCTTTGATTGCAGTGTTTATTCTTCTCTATTATTGTACCCAGTAGCATCCTAAGATGAGCAATATTTAACAAGGCATAGGAAAATTGGGTAAGATGTATTATGGAATATTCATATACTGTATTTTGCTTTGAGCATGCTTTCCCATAACATCTTGAACTGCCTAAACTTATCTGTCCCTCCTTTCTTTGAGAGGTGATACAAATATAATTCACCATACACAAATACACTGATGCCATAGAGTCGGTTCCAGTAAATACTTGTTGAATGAATGCTGATCAAAAAGAAAAGCCCAGAGCTGGTAGACACCATCCAATCCAGCCTTCAGGAATTTCAGCACAGAGGGCAAACTGTATGGGAATCAGATATATTGGAATATAGTGTAAAATGGCAGAAAAGGAAAAATAAATCTGAGCCTTCTCTCACACATTCATTTGTTCAAGAGGATCGTGGATTAACACATATGTATCACAGATCATTTACTCTGGCACTACAGCAAATACAACATGTAGGCCCTATTTAAATCTCATGGCAACCCTTCAGGTTGTGATAGAACCTTGCACAGTGTATATACTCAGTTTATTGAGTGATGGCACTTAGATAAATGAATAGAACCAAGATCTGTACTCTTTTCATCTTTCTGTGAACTGAACATCGGTTGAGTACCTCTCCTGGGCTAACAGAGTGGAGAGAAATTGGTGAAGCACTGGGAAAAGCCTTGGCAGATGGTGTTCCATTGGTGGTGAACACCTGCTTTCCAATCTGGCTCGCAGAGACTTTACAAGCCTCAGTTGATATTTTCTACAAAGTTTGAATCATGAAGAGAATGATAAATATGGCCTGCAGCTCTAAGTTTTATTGCTCTGATAGAATGCACAGACACAAAGTAATTTAGAGGATAAAGGATTTATTTTAGCTCACGATTCCAGGATATAGCCCATCATGGTTGGAAAGTCAAAGCAGCAAGAACTTGAAACTACCAGTAATATCACATCCATGGTCAAGAGGAAAGAGAAATGAATGCATGTGTGTTGCTTATTTGCAAGTGTTCAGATGGCTTGCCCCTCTCTTTTAGAGCCCAGGGCCACAAGCTCAAGGAATGGTGACACCCAAAGTAGGCTGGATCTTCTAGTATCATCACAGGCAATCAAGACAATCCTCAAAGGACATGCTCACAGGCCAATATGATCTAGACAACTCATGGTGACTCTCTTCACAAGTGATTCTGCATCATGTCAGTTGGCAATTAAAGTTAACCATCATATCTGAGTATGCACAAGGAGTTATCTGTCTTGAAGAAACAAATGAAGGAAGGTTTTTGATGACAAAAATGAACATGGGATAATGGTTCCAATTATAGTATAAAGTATTTAATTACTAACAGTTGAAAGTACTTAACTGCATTGCCAGGAAAGCGGTAGTAACTCAGAAAAGATACTCATTTTATAACCATATACTTGAGAATTTATTCCTGGCCTTGGTAATGGGTCTAAGGAAGAAATAAGTGCAGATTCTATGGAAAAGAGTGTTAGAAGTATAGCCAGAATACCTGGCAATAAAACTTAAGGAATGAGAATTTTAACTTCTAGATTCTTCCCCCATGCCTACTCTATAAAAGGGAGCAATAATAAGACTTACTTTATTAGGGCTAGAGTGGAATAAAGCATTTTCCAGAACACAGCCAATGCTTGGAATTGTCAGCAGTGATTGTTTTGAGGCAGGTTCCTAAGGAGCAAGACATACCAATAAAGGTGGGACAACTTAAACACAAGTAAGAAAAAATAGAAAAAAATTGGGAAATAGATTTATGGCAGAAGAGAATCTGCTTGCTCTGGAGGGTGAGGGTTTAAATTTAGTATATGTTTATACTTACTGTGTGCTTAGCTCTCTGCCAAGCCCAGGGATGCAGACAAGGTAGCTGGAGCACACAGCATTCAGGGTCCTGCAGCTTTCAGAGGCAATTAAGGGCTGGTAGCCTTGGCTTTGGAGTCAGGTGATGATGTTATTCTGAGCTCACGTTCTCCCACTTAATAACATTTGTATTCTGTCTCCAAATCAGCTCATTTCTAGTAGGGTTAGGGTGGTCGTGATACTGAAATGTATCCCTCCAATGCTTAACAGGATTGATGATGTATTTTAAAGGCATTTGCCATGATATCTGACACATATTAAGATACCTGTAGGAGCAACAATAACAAAAAAGCAAATGTAAATAACTTAAAATAGAAAAATCAACATTGGAAGTGCTATCTGTGGTCAGTTAACTCAGAAGTCCACATGGATGCATCATCAACAGCCATGTCTATGGGAAGAGAACCCCAAATGGGGGATGGCAGCTTGAGAGGACAAAGGGATGAGTGACAAAATGAAGATGGCTAAGTGTGTGTGAGAACTGAGGGGAAAGGACCTTCCCAGAGCCTGCAGTGAGTAAAATGCACAGTAACTGAAAAGGCGAAACACAGCTGATGTAAATATGGGGAGATCTTCGAAACAGCAGTTTGGGTTCATAAACACAGGCAGGAATCCAGCAGGAGATGGTCAGAGCAGGCTACACAGTGAAAACATTAAATAAGTTGTAAAGTAAACATGTCAGACAGGAGGATCATCTGGAGAAGTGTCAGTGTAGCATCATGTGTCCATTCAGACCTCTGCAGTGTGGCAGTCTGCTGGGACAGCAGCTCTGTGACCAGGGAGTTTGTATCCTGTAATTGGGCCGCTAGTTAATTCCTGACCACTTAGGCTTCTTATTGACTAACTCTTACATTTTTATTTAACCCATTTCTATTAATCTGTGGCTTACCAGCTAAAGTTCCAGCATCTGTCTCTGGAGGGGTTAGATGGCTTCTCTCTGACTCCACCTTCCTTCTCCCAGCATTCAGTTGAGTTTTCCCCCACCTAGCTAAGTTCTGCCCTGCTCTGCTATAGGCTCAAAGCAGTCCTTTATTAACCAATGGTATTTACAGAATTCAGAGGGGGATCCCACATCACTGATGTCCCTGTGAGTATCACCAGTCCTCCAGTTTCTCTTGTAGATAGATGTAGTGTGGGACCTTGTGGGTAAGAGCTGAGCTTTTGGCAATGAGATCCTAGCTGAAGGTGCTGTGACACTATACTCCTTGGCCTTGACTTCCTATATCACCCCGCTTCTTGTATTATCTTGTCCACCACCCCCAAACAAAGATAGGGCCTCTAACAGCACAGGCTGATCTTAAACTCAACCTGAGTATGTGGAGTATGACCTTAAGTTTTTTTTTTTTTTTTCCCTCCTGGGATTACAGGAATACACGCCCACACGAGATATATACAGTACTGGGTATCAAACAATGTTCTGAGAGTGAGAGACTTTGGGACACTCAGTCCTAAATGTAATGTCTTCACTGAAAGCCTCCTCTCAGGACTCAGGGAGCAATGTATAAGACAAGGTTGTAAGAGCCAGCAGCAATGGAGGACAGCAAAGAAACAGTGCCTTCCAGACCCAACAGGACTGGTACTCATAGAAACTCATTGAGACTGGAGCAATATGCATAGGTCAAAGCCAGATGGAGTCTCGGGACCAAATGGGAAGGTGAAAAGAAACTCCATCTCTAACCCAGAAGCTATCTTCAAATGTCAACTGCTGGCGGAGGACAAAAAAAGCATTTTTTTTTCCATTGGAATTTTACTGAGCATACCAACCTCACTTATGTCTGTAATGGCCAGAACAATGTGAACTGGGTGGTATTTTTTGAGACTTCTTTTTCTTCTTTGTTTGAGCTTTTCTTTTCTTCCCTTACTGCTTTTTTGCATATGTGTAATGATTTCTGATTTTGTATTTTTATCAGCTTGAGTGTGTGTGTATCTGCATATGCTTGTGTATGTTTCTTATGTTTTATTTTTTTTTCTCTATTTTTTCTTTTCTAAAGAGTGAGAAAAGGAAGATATGGGGTTGAATGGGTGAGGAGGCAGTGAGGATATGGGAAAAGAAGAGGGAGAAGCAGCTTTGATCAGAATGTATTATATCATAGAAGTCTTTTTTCAGTTAATAGAAAGAGGGTTTCCTGTATGCTAGGTAAGCACTCTACCAACTGAGCAAAAACCCTAGCTTCTTCTGTGCTCTTGCTCCCTCTTTTCCCACCTAAGTGGAGGAATCCAAGGATCCATGGTGAAACCCTTATGCTGACTGATTCCAGGCCCTTCTACCTTAACTGTCATTGTACAGGAGTGAAAAACACAATGTTTATAAAAATTAGACACTAATGTTTAAGAGACCTTGGATATCATGGTTAATATACCCTAAGACAGTTAATGACTCCATTAAATCTCTGCTTCCTCATTGATAAAATAGGATTTCCTTGTCAATGGGCCCCTAGCCAAGACAGGAGAGTTGGTGGTCTTTTGTTTTAAGAGAGTCAAGATCTGTCCTCAGCGCTGGCCATGTGGCATGTGAAGCACATATCAGAAGAAGCCTGAGGTGCTGGGTGGTGGCTGACCAATTTGCACCATTTTTGACAAGCTTTCCTTTGTGTCGTGAATGGTTCAATATTGTATATAGAGTAAACGAGATATGCAGAGGAACCCTTTGAAGTTTCTGGAAAACTTCTTTTATATTGAAAAGGTGACTTGAGGAACACTCATTTCTTCATGTAGAATTTGCATATTAACATGTAAGAAAGTGCTACTTGCAACCACCTTGCTTTTTTTTTTTTTTTTTTTTTTTTTGCCCACCAAGAGAGAAATTGAAGGCAAAAGCTAAATGAAGATGGCAGAATGCCAAAGGCAGGGTGCCAATCTCTGGAAGCATCTTGACAGCTGAGGATCTTTGGTGCTATGAGAACACTGCCTTTTCTTTGTAACATTCTTAGTTGTTACTCTATTTAAAATGAAAATCATCCTAAACAGTGTTTCTATTTAGACTAAACTAATTCAACTGCAAGGCATGGGTCAGGGCTCAGCAGGATTTTCCACATAATGGCCATGATGATCACCATCAAGATATGGTTCTCCTAGGGCCAGTCAAATACCTCAGACCTCATTGTCCCAATGTAGAAACAGGACTTGTGTTCCAACCATGTAAAAACATGTTGGAGAAATTGTAGAGCTGGTAACAAGACCTGTGGAAGACAACCAGAGAACCTGGGCTCTTTTAGAAACTCAGGCTGTAGAGGGGATGTGGTGGTAGATGCAGGAGGATATGTCTTTTAAGTGAAGTATGGAGTAAAATGTGTCCTACACAAATAAGGGTATTGCTAGCTAGGTAATATTTAACTAGCACTCCCTTCTTATCACAAGTAATTCAAGGCAATAGAACAGAATAGCACAACCCTTGGCAAGAAGCAGGTGGGAAAGCATGGGATCCTCACATCGTTTCTCCTGATTGGTAGAAGGGGTAGACACAGAGCCTTTCATTAACCTGCATTCTGCCTGTCAAGGTTGATAAAGAGCAATGTTGCTTCGTGAAAAATGATGCCGCTATAAAAGCCATCTTTCCTATCTCTTTTCTGCAAGAAATAAGAAAGGGGAATCAAACTGAGTATGTGTGTTGAAGTTCTAGAGGAAATAAACAAGCGATTTTCTCGTCCTCCAATGGCCCAAAGGATAAAAACACAAGTAACAACATCATGAAGAAGAAAGATGGGGAGTAGATGGAGAAAGAACAGACTTTCTGTGCTAATTTCCTCTTTATCAGTGTCTTTCATGCGTAATTTCATTTTACAACTTAATGATTCAATAAACCAGGGAGCGCTCCTCCATCCTCAACACCTCACAGATTAGCAGAGTGATACTCAGTGAAGTTGAGGGCTTTCCTCCGAGATGTCAGCCAGGTCTTTGCATTCTAAACACATGTGCCTGCCTAACCATGTTTCTTTTCAATTTCTCCTCTTGAGGATGAAAGTCTTGGGTGGCCTGGACTTCGGATTCAAATATCGTCATGGCAGTCACCCCGCCCTTGGAGGAGCTGGCTCAGACATGAAGAGGTGCTAGTGAACACTGTGTTTACGAGGGAGTATGGGTCTCAGGATTCTGGCTAAGCAACAGCTGGGTGCAGCTTCTGTGAATGTACTTATACTTGAGCCCCAAGGAGTGGTTTAGAAGATCCTGTCTCTGACTTTTGTTTTCCAAAAACAAACAAACAATAAAGAATAAGAAACAACATTCTTGGCCACCAGGACTGTTTATCTGTGTTTCACATTAACGTTTTACTAATATATATATGAATAGAAATGCCAGGGAGTAAAAGTTTTTTTAAAGATATTGTCCGTTGTTTTCTCATAGATTTGAGGACTTCTGTCTCACAAGATAGTCACTAGGTAAAGCGGGTCTACAAATGTTTTTAAGAACTACAGGAGATCCAGAAACAAGTCATAGAACTGTTGAATACATGTGAACCTCTTTCTGTTCTAGTCCCTTCTGCATGGATCCTTTTAGAGGATAGTGGACTGGCGGGACTCGTTACTCATGCTTCAGACCAGAATTCCAGCTGGACTTATGACATTTTCTCTAAGATACTTTCAATTTCCTTCTGCCTGTGTGGCCCCAGATTCCCATTTGGAGCTGTCTAGTGGCATACCGTGTAGGATAATGTAGGACTTTCTACCCTCCTCTGAAATGACACTTTTAGACTCTGGGCAGCATTCATTCACCCCACAAACTGTATCTGCAGCAAGGATACATGTGTTCCCTATTTGTTCTGCAGAACAATCACATTAGGCAGGGATTGCTGGTCACCTCTGCTGTGGAAAGAGAAAACAACTCAGAGAGATTAGATCAGAGGTCCAGAATGACGACCGTGGTGAATATCGCCAGTTGGGCTGTCTCTGTCTCCGTGTCACCATGATTCCTGAGCAAGCACTTTCACACATTGACTAAACACAGCGCTGCCCACGATGATAATCTACTTTCTAGGAAGCTTTAGGAATGGACGCTTTTACAGAACCCATTGTTTCTGTGCCTCAGTTTCTCCATGTCTTAAAAGAAAAGCAATAAAACGGAATTACCTATGTTTGGTTAGATGGAGTTCGTCTTAATTCTCCTCTGAAACGTGATGAATGCAAATTACCTTGTTATTTCACTAATTAATAACATCTGCTTGGAAATGCAGCTATTAGCACACAATAAACGATATGGCTTATAATTATGAATGACAGTAATTGCTTCATTTTGCCTTACCTTCATTGCCGTTTATCTCCCTGAACTATAGCCACCCTTGTAGGGGTTAGGAAAACATATTAGAAGAAGCTAAACGAGGGGTTCTTTTCCTGTGGGTTTGCAAATTGATGAATCAGCATACTTTGCTCAGGCTCCAAGTGAATGTCTTCCTGACACAAGGGGAGAAGCAGGCTGTTGGAAACGTCAGCTGAGTACAGATACATACTGCCCGCTTGGAGCATGACCTGTTCCACTCCCGGGCTGACCCCTTGTGCCCAACGTCACCTGGAGCCTGGAATCTGGAAGCAGAAAGTCCTTGACTGGAGTCAGCAGAGAGAAAATCATCACCTGCTTGGCCACAAACATGCCTAGGGACTGCGTCACTGTTTGTCAAGTGGATCAGCTAATAGTTGCTCAGCGGACCTTCAAAGCTCCACCGCGAAGTTGCCCTTAAGTTCCGTCAATGCACTCCCTGTGCCGGGGCCTTGGACTTTAGCTCTCAAGTGCTCTGAAAGCATTTCGAGTCTGCTGACTGGCTCTGGGATGAATCTTGGTTAAAGTGTAGGGGGAAAAGACTAACTTTCTGCCTCATCACCCCTGGCGCCACCATGTCCTCCCCTGGGCAGCAGGACTCTGGAGTTTCCCGGCTTCCCTTTACCTGGGACACCGTCAGACTACCTGCGTGGCTTCCTGCTTCACCGACTGACCTACCTACTGATAACTTTTCTAAGGACCTTGAAGCATATGCTCCCTTCTGTACCTGCTTCATCCTTTTTCGTACTCCTTACACTAGCTAATGCATTTGGTTGACATTATGAAAGAACAGAAGTCCCCAGAAAGCATGGCACCTACCTGTTTCACCCACTGCTCTTTCTCCAGTCCTGGAGAACAGTTTTGAATAGGTGAACAAATATATGAAAAAATGATCAACCCCATCTTACAAATGAAAAGACTGAAGAACAGAGCAAGGCAGTTGAACAGGAATTAGGGGCAGAACTTCGTGTCAGGACATTGACTTTGTAACAGCATCTGGGAGAGTTTTTAAGTTTTTTTTTTTTTTTAATGTATGATGCTATTCTCCACGTTTGCAGCTAAGATAACTCTCAGGACTCGCCTTCATGTTGGTTTGACTAGCTTCACCATATCTATATCTATGAGATTTATGAAGGCTAAGTCTTTATTAGCCAGGTTCTTATTGACTTTACATGGTTTACAAATTCCTTCTAGAAGAAAGGTACCTGAATGTGACACTATAATATTTTAAAACACACCTTAATGTAAGTAATTTTATCACTTATTGTAAAACTGTGTATGCATTTAGATTATAAGTAAACACAAAAATCCCTAGAGAAGCTCTACTGTCTTTCAGTATATTTCATATGAATCTAATAATTAAAAATACACTGTACTCAATTGAAAAATCTTTTTACATATTATGCTTAAGGAGCTTGCTATTTTACTATTTATTATTATTATTTGTTTTTATTTTTTCAAAAGTTCTCACTATGTAACTCTGACTATATTGGGACTCACTTTGTAAACCAGGCTGGCCTCAAACTCACAGAAATCCATCTTCCTCTGCCTTCTGAGTGCTGGGATTAAAGGCATACACCACTGTGCCCAGGTTTAAATAGCAATCTGATGCCATTAAAACTAATGGTCTCAGGAGCCGCCAATATTTCAACTCATGACTGTGCCATGACTTTTCTTAATAACTTTCCTGTTGAGAGTACTATACCTACTTCCATCTTTTACTTAATTTTTAGGTACCTGTCTTTTTATTTTATGGGGGTTCTAATACTATGCTAACATAGTCATACTTTTCCAAAACCTAGAAAAGAATGGGTTATTCTCTATGTTTTTTGCTGAAAATGTTAGAAATAATCTTGAGAATCCTCGAATTATAGTTCAAAGCTTCCCTTCACATCACCCCTGAAGATTTCTCTCATTTGCATTTCTGGTCTTTGAAGCTGAATAGACGGTGGGAGTGTGTGTGAGGAGTGGACAGGAAATATTGGCCAATTTGAAAGTAAATAGAGGTTTGGGGAGTGTGTTTACATTCCGTCCAATGTGTGGGATCCTGTCCTTTGTAGCCAGGCGGATAAAAAGGCAAGACTGGCTTTCATGGCGCCTGGGAACCTCTGTGCTTTAGCAACAGGGGCACATGTTGTCCTGGGAGCTGGTCCGCATGACTCAGCCACGGAAACATAGCAAGTTTTGCAGGGCTGGGACCTGCTCTTTCTCCCCAGTTGTGTGGAGAAAGAAAGGCCAGCAAAGATTGCTAGTCTGAAAAGAACTCTGTGTTCAGAGTGGCTGGACCCAGCAGGTTATTTGAGCAATAACTCTGGCCGGGAGATAGATGCCTTAGCTACATGCCTACCATAGTTGCACAGCTCACATGGATGTTCTACGTCTTCCTGTAGCCTCACATAATCGCCACCATTGATTGGGTGCCTGTTGCTAAGCCAGGCACTTACAAGCCTCAAAATACCAACTCAAGGCCAGTATTGTTAACTGTGTTTTCCAAATAAAGATACTGAAGTTCAGAGAGATTAAAAGAGTTCCCTAAACTTTAGAAGAAGACTTCTGCCAGAGACCAGAGAAGATTAGGGACCCCAGGTGAGACACTGCCCACTGCCCACTAACATTCCTTAAAGCATGCTCAGCCACCCAGATGGCACCTCCTCCCCTGAGCTCCACTCTAGGGCTCATGCCCCAGGAGCTTTATGGGAAACCAGGCTGGTTTGGGGAACCCAAGGTTAGATGCTAACCATTTCCCACAGAACCTTTTTAAAGCTTGCCCAGCAACCCCAAGACTGCATGCCCCCACCATCCCAACCACTCACTCCTGCCTCCATAGGCTATAACTTTGGAAGAAGACTTATGCTTTACCAGAGGCAAGGCCAACTCTTGAGACCCCAGGTCAATAATTTCAGAACTCAGCTTTGCTGGAACACAGGCTGGATTTAGAGACTCCCATGCTGGCAGCTATACAGCATGCCAAACTGGTGCTAAGGACTCCAAAGGACAGATCAGATATAGGGACATCAGTCTGCACCCCCTTCCCTGTGCTTCATATCCTAAGCTACAATTTCTGAACAGAACTTCAGACTTACCAGAGGCCAGGCTGGATCTAAGTACCTGTAGTCTCAAACAACACAGAGTGGACACCCTATTGTACCTGAAAACACACTAGCTACCATAACTCCTGACCATTTAGGCCAGAAGACCAGAGAGGAAAGAGAAAACAAAGAACAAAATACCCATCTAACAAAGATAAACATGGGCAACAACACCCAGACCTACAGTAATCCCAAATTCATGATCTTGGGCTCCAGAGGTTCCATAACTATAAGGAGTTAATTTTCTTATGAGCTGCTAGTCTATGATATTTTGTTATAGCAGTGCAAATGACACAATAAGCCAACATTAAAATCAATCAATGTAGGAAGTGGAGAAGTGGGGTACAGTTAGAATTTAAAGTTGGAATTTAATCTATGTGATGTCGTATTTGTTGCATCCATGGGCAGAGCACATGTTATTTAGTGGTGTGGCCCCCATTATAAGTTCAACTCTAAATAGGTAAGGGATTAAAGTGGTACAGAAAGCATCAAATTTATTTTTTTCATGTTCATTGCTGTTTATTTTTTTTTATTAAAAATTTCCGCCTCCTCCCTACCTCCCGTTTTCCCTCCCTCTTCCCCATCCATTGAACCTATAATTCGTGATCCTAGAGAAGCTAAATAAGAAGGTGAACCAAAAGAAAAACATATAGTTATCCTCCTGGATATTGGAAGTAAATATCTGTTGAATTAGGAGCGGCGGGGCTGTGTCCCCAGCACCCGGCCTCCCCTACGGCTAGCTTTACCTGAAATAATTACACGGAAACTGTATTCTTTTAAACACCGCTTGGCCCATTTCTATCTAGCCTCTTCTAGGCTAGCTCTCGCACCTGGATTAGCCCATTTCTAATAATCTGCTGTAGCCCACGAGCTGGCTTACCAGGAATGATCTTAACCTGCGTCTGCCTGGAGTGGGAGAACCATGGCGACTCTTGATTCAGCTTCTTTCTCCCAGCCTTCTGTTCTGTTTACTCCTCCCACCTATGTTTTAACCTATGGGGGCCAAGCAGTTTCTTTATTGCTTAACCAATGAAATCAACAGATTGATATATGACACTCCCACATCAAACATCAAATTTATTAACATGATGTTATTATTATAGAAGAACAAAAGAGTATATTGAATATAAACAAAGAGTCACCCTGTTGTCTGAGGTCGCTTGTTTGTTCCCAGCTTCTCAGCCCTGAAATAACCGCACAGGAACTATATTATTTAAACCACTGCTTGGCCTGTTAGCTGTAGCTTCTTATTGGCTAGCTCTTACATCTTAATTTAACCCATTTCTATTAATCTGTGTATCAACATATAGCTCTGACTTACCGGCAAGGTTTCATCTGGCATCTGTCTCTGGTGGGGCTACATGGCTTCTCCCTGACTCAACTTTCTTTCTCCAAGCATTGAGTTTAGTTTTTCCTCTCTGGCTCTATTATGCTCTGCTATATGCTCAAAGCAGTTTCTTTACCATTAACCAATAAAAGCAACATATATACAGAAGGACTTTCCACATCATTACCCTTTATGTGGGTTTACACTCTGCTATCCTGGCTGTTTCCTACTTCTAGATTTAAGTGATTCTTCTGCTCCATTTCCTGCATACTGGGACCCATGTACCCTTAAGCTTTCATTTCTAGAAATGTATTTTGAATACATATTGCTGGGACATGTCAATATAAGCTCCAGAGTAAAATAAAATGGTTAGCTTGGATCTTGCATTTAAGAAACATTGAAGTAAAACTGAGGTAGGTATGAGAACCATTATGGATGAATCTGGACTGGAAGGGAAAAGAAAAGAAAGTAGAGTGAAAGAGCCTAGTGAAAGTTGATTATGCACCAAGAAAGAGCCAAAATAACATGTTTCCATTGTTCTGTGAATCTTGACCATTTTCCTAATCCTCATTTGTTAGATGAGCTTGTCCTGCATGGCCTTGAAGCTACTCTTTTGATCAAGCTCTGTATATACTTAGAGAGAAAATTAATTCATTGCAACTGTGATCATTGCTAAAAGTTAGAAATGTGGAGTGACCCAAACTGCCTACTCTAATCAGCAAGATCAAAGAAGATGCCTCACAAGTGACCATGACATGGAAGCCTAAAAGACAAATGGCTGAGTTCTCTAGAGCTCACTGTCTCAACCTTGCACTATGACTATTGACATTTGAGGCTGGGTAATTTTTTACTGGGAGAAATTTTGTATGTTGTAGGATGTTTGACAACAATCCTGGCCTTGACCTCCTGGGAAGAAATATCACTTCCACCCAATTGTAGCAATCAGAAATATCCCTAGACATTTGTAAAAGTCCCTTTGGAAGAACACTATCATGTTTTCAGAACAGAGACCCACATGTGCAACTACAAGGAAGGAAACATAGCCCAGGAAATAGTGACAATAGTGATTTTATGTATGTATATATTTGTGTGTTTGGATGCATGTATGATATGTATATACAATTATTCTTTATAAATATGATAAATATATGCCTGCACCTGCCTCCCAAGTGTTGGGATTAAAGGTGTGTGCCACCATATCCAACTACTCTCTTTCTTTATTTTTTTTATTTTTAGGACTTTTTCCTTTTTCTTTTCTCTCCAAAGCCTGCATATATTTTTAAACACACTGTAAAGGTCTTTCATCTGAATCTATCTTTACTGTATCTTTACTGAATCTCTCTTTTTCTGATCACATGAATCTTTAATTTGCTAAGTGATATGGCTAGGATTAAAACCATGGGCTTGACTATTGGATTCACCACATTCCGTAGATTTCTGAGAGCCTAGTGTCATGGCAGAGGTACTTGCAGAAACTATGTTTATTGGCACAACCCTATGGAGTTTCAAGGTCCATGCCACCACCAAGAAGCATGCTCTCGGCTATCTGTCAACACCATTTAAGTGTTTGGTGGTGGAATCACTTAAAGGAGCTGTAAGGTTTTTGCAGCTAAGCTAAATCAGAAAGCCTCTCTTAAATGAGATGTGCTTGTCTCTAGCAAACAGAGCCCACCTGAGAAAATGTTGTTACCAAAAAGCCATGCTGAACTCTGTTCTTTTGTGTCTAGAATTACTTCCCAAGCTCTCTCAGGTTTTTTGTGGATATAGTTGTCCATGTTGGCACTATTTGTTGACCAAGGTTTCTGTCCTACCTGGTCCCGCAGCCTTTGGTGCAACAATCATCTTCCACATCAAGAACATGTCCCACTTTTGTGTGTGTTTGATACTTTTAATTTTCTTCTCTTCGACATTTTCTTTCAGTTCCCAATCACACTATCAGAACTCACTAACTCACTGTACCATTTGCTTGCTGTAATTCTTAGTTCAGGAACTGGCTCGTGTCTGAGCTCATCCAATGAGGAAAGTATTAGAATATGGCTGTTCTTCAGCACATAAACTGGTAAGCAAGGTGTGTGTTTATGTTCCTTTGTCTGCACTGCACATCTTAATGCCACAGCAGTCTCCAGTGTCTGAGCAGAAAAATGAATAAGTGACATTTTTGAGCAATAATCTTTCCTCAGAGCTTGGGTTCAGAGTTTAACACACTGGTTCATTTTTCACAAGATCATGAAATGCCATGATTAGTCTCTCAGAGAAAAACATTAAGTTTTTGTTTGAGTTTTATTTTTTAATTAGCTGGTTCTAGATTAGATAGGACCTAGAAATTTTTCTAATACTGTCTTTAGAAATGTTAGGCTTCCAATTGCATTCAGTAGTTGCTCAGTGATAAAACTAGCATACAATGCAATAGTTAATTCACATGCTTCACGGTTGGCTTACCATGATTTAATTCCTGACTGGGCCAATTAACGATTTTTTTCTTTGTATTTCTAGGGATGGAAACTGGGGCCTCACAAATACTAGAAAAACACTACCACTGAACAATCTTCCCAAGCTTAATAATTATTTTTAAGTTGATCAAATAAGTATTCTGAGCCTGTTTCCTTATTTGTAAAACCAAGAATATAACAATACATAAAGTCACACACAGATCGTTTCCTTAGTGTGGCTCAATATTTTTATTTGTGTACACACACACACACACACACACACACACACACACACACACCAAACAGAGAGGAGACTGGAGACTACCTAGCAAGAGTCAAGACACTCTTTAGAACATGTTTTACAAACTAGAAGTCAGTCAAGGAAAAAGCCCCAATAATTCAGCATGATGGGCTGTGCTCCACTGGATGAACAGATTATAACTTCTGTCTTTAAGATATGTGGGCAAAATACAAAGTTAATATAATTATGTCTGAAATGTCACAATATAAACTATTGCTTCAATAGCAAAATAAAATTGTATTTGATGGAACATATCTCTACCTCCAGATTTAAACTCAAAATTTAAACACTTTGGTGTAATAAGATTAAAAGTAAAGAAAAAATAAAAAAGAATGTGTGGGTTCTAGGCGAAAGAACAGACTTTATAATTCTGCAATTCTGCAAGAAGTAGTAGGCAGAGAGAGGGGAAGAATGAGGTGGGGGAGGAGAAAAACAGAAAATGAGGAAGGAACTAAAACAGAGAATAAGGTGGCAGGAATCAGCCTGTGGAACTTTCTCTGTTTTTGCAGGAATCGCTCTCTCCACAGGAATATTAATGTTGCTAGATTAATAATTTGACCTGAGTAACTGGGGATGAGGGCGTGGGTGAGAGAAGAATCGAAATGAATTAATATGAAATGAATGAATGGCAAGAAATAGACAGGACATCCCTCTCCCCACTCACACACACACAAATCCCACCGAGGCCTGTTTGTTACACAGAGCATGTGTGATGTACAAGAGGTAAAAAGGCATGCACGCTTGGCTCACAACTCTTCTCCTCCTTCACTACTGAGCAGCTAACCTATTCCAGTTCTCAGACCACTCTCTTGCTTTGCTGGAAGTGTTTTTTTTTTTTTTTTTTGTTTGTTTGTTTGTTGTTGTTGTTTTTTCCCTCAGTCAACTGTCTCCCATTTCCACTTCTATTCATGCAGTCTTGGTTCAATTCCTTATTCTGGAACTTAAGAACTTTGAAATTCTTTTAGGTGCCTGCTGGAACCTAATTCAGGTTTGCATCAGCTGAATTGAAGGAGCCACAACTTAAAAATGGTTTCCATGAACTGTGGTCCATCTATGGAATACTCTTTACCAGAAGAAATGAACTACAGTGTTGAGAGAAGACAAGGAAAACACTTAACAGTCTATGCTAGGTGAAAGCAGCCTATGTGAGAATCTTCTCAAGATATGAGTTGAACTTTGAAAGATTTTTAGAAAGCTTAGACTGCAAGACAATAAAATGTCTGTGGTTTCAGGACTTGGAGAGAAAAGAGGGTCAGAGCATAGAGTTTTTACATCTCATGAAACCTTGTCCCATGTTACTATAAGGTTGGATGCCTGGATGACATAAACTTGTCCAAGGCAGGAAAATATCTGACGCCAGAGTGAACTCACAAGTGCATCAGACTCAGGACTCAGATGGTAACATGAGCCACTGTGAAGGGTGGTGGTGGTGTGTGGGGGGGGTGCGGGGGGGGGGTTAAAAGGGAAACTCTGCCTCTGTCAGGGCCTAGCTTTGCATGACAAACCAGCACCTTCTGCTTAATGTAATCCTGAACCAAAAAATGCCAATTTCAAGACTAAGCTCTGTGAGAACAAAGTCAGACAACTTTCCTCCATTCATTCTTTGACAAACAATCCAGTTGCCGCCACTGACTTTTAGAGAGGCTTTGCTGGGCGGTAAGCCCTCTACTGAGCGCTTTTAATGAAACAGCTCACTTAACCCTCACCAAATCAAGGGACATGTTCCACTGCTTCTCCTTTTAAAGGTGAGAAAGCTGCAGTTTAAATGTAGTAAATATCTTTGCAAGGGAAAACGGTTTGTGAGAAGGTCATATGATATTTCAGAGTAGAGCGTTAAAAATCCCAAACAGTGTATGTACAGAAAGATACAGGCCAAACCCCTCGTTCCCCTCCTCCCCGAGCTCTCGGAAGTCTTAGTGATAGTGAGAGCCTCTTAGAATTTCCCGAGAACATGGACTAACAGTCATGCCATCTTAAGTCTGTGTTGATGAAAGCAGTTGGCCTTTCTGAGTCATCTAGGCTATGCAAACCATTGCTAACACAGCTTCACATATCTCTTCACAGCTGTAGTCGCAGAATTCTCAAGCCACAGGTGAAGGAAGTTGAGCACAGGTGAGCCGTCAAAAAATGCATCCTCAGTGAATGTGGCCGGGGAGGCGACTATAGAATGAGAGGGTTAGGGATCGTAGGGAAGTCCTTACAGAAGACAGGAGCTGGACAGTGGAAATAGCTATGACTCTGAGCTATTTCAATAATAAACAAATAAAATATCACTATGTAGTTCATTGTTCAAAGTTCTGCTGCCTACCGAGGGAAGACCCCAGAGACCATTCAGAGGTTATTGACTTTCTATTTTTCTGACAATCCAAGCAGTCTAGTTCTCTGATTTCCTAAACCTTGGCAATTGATAGGTAGGTTCAAGAAGGTGATGTTAGAGACAGATTCTCTTAAAGGAAGTAGGAAAAGCCTGCTGCATGGGTTTGAAAACTGAGGGAAAGAGGCCAATCCATGGCCCTAATTTGATTTTGCATTCCCTCAAAATTTTGTTGGAATCTGATCTCCGAAACAGCAAAAGTAAGAGGTAGTGCCTTCAGGAGACAAATAGACCACAAGGTCTCCACCTTCATGTCTGGGATTAGCATCTGATCAAATATCTGGAGGTAACTGCAAAGGTCCCTTTGATCTCTTTGCAATAAGTCAAGTGAAGACATAGTGTTCAAGACACCATCTTTAAAGCAGAAATTTTGCCCTTACCTGACACAGAACTTACTTGAAACTTGATCTTTTACTTCCCAGGTTTGAGACCAGTGAGGATATTAATTTCTATTTTGTTTTACATAAATTTTCCAGTCTGGAGTATTTTGTTGTAGCAGCACAAATAAAGCAAGATGGATATTTTTTTTCCCATTTTTAAGGTGAGAGGCAGTGGAAAAGAATATCTCACCACTGTTAAGGAAAGGTACTACCTTAAGTTTGATTGAGGTTTCATTAGAACAGTAGCAGTAGAGTTGGAAAAAATCATGATAGGCTTCTAGTTGGGATACCAGAGAAGGTATCAGCAAATGTGACCAGGAGCTCTAACTATTAGTGGTAGTTGGTAGAGGTAACACTAGAATAAGAACAAGGTTTAATTATGGAAAAGTAATTCATGATTTTCAACATAGACATATTTAATATGAAATCTTGTAAGTTATAATACCTTTCTTCAACCTACGAAGTTGAATTTCAGGCTAGAAATGTGGATTTTGGTTGTCTTGACATAGACTTGAAATTTCAAATCACAGGGTAAGGCTCTACAGGGGAAAGAGTCAAGAAATTTCATGAGATCAAGACTTGAAGTGTCCCTATCTTAAGAAATTATGCAGAGGACTTGGTTGACCATAGAAATTGAGAAGGAAGAACTGGAGAGAGAGGAAAGCACCTTCACTGAGCACAAGAGATAAAGGCTTCTAGATAAAGGTTGTGATATAATGGTACTAAGAATTCATCAAGGAAGTATTGGATGCTACACGGGCATGATTCGCGGTCTGAAACCCTGTAGCTCTCACATACCAGAGTCTTCTTATATTTTTGCTGAATCTGTGAACAACTCAGAAAAAAATCCCCAATGCTTGTTACAAGCTGTAAAACATTCTAGAATGAATATCATAATTTCACAGTGAAGGATTCTTACTATTTCTATTTCCCAAATGAGGAATTAGTATCCTGGAGAAGATAAGTTTCTTTTCCTAAGTAAAATGTCTATTATTACAGTATAGCAGGAACTAGCCTGTATCAACACCACAGTTGCTGGTAGACAGGGATATATGAGATGCTATAACTGCTTACATATAGTATCTGTAGCAGTGATTCTCAGCCTTCCTAATAATTAGACTTTTAAAGAAAGTTTCTCATGTTGTGCTGACCACCAACATAAAATTATTTTCATTGCTACTTTATAATTGTTTTGTAACTTTATAATTATTTTGCTACTGTTATGAATCACAATGTAAATACCTGTTTACCAAAGGTCTTGGAAGGCCCTGGTGATAGGGCCACTTGACCCCCAAAGGGGTCTCAACCTAGAAGCTGAAAACCACTGACCTATAACAACATTCGTGCATTGGAACATATTTGTGCAGTGCTGTGTGCATGTGTGTGCGTGAGTGCATGCAAGCGCACCTGCATTTCCTCAAACTTGAAGCACAAAGATAAAAGTTAAACTAACACTCAGCTTGCCAAAACAGTGGCCACGTTTCCTGGAATAGAAGAGGATGTGGTGCTATATTGTGTTAGGGTGATTGATGAAAGGGAAGAGACTGACAGCATGAACCAATGGCTGAAGAGAGTTGACAGTAGGCGGGGTTTTGTTCCAGCATGGGCCACTGTGAGAACCGGTCCCTCCACAGGCAGATGTTTATAGAAGGCAGACTCAAGGTCCCCTCAGGATGAAGGAGCTTCAGCTGCATCTCAAGATTTCTAGGCACATTACCATAGTGAAAACAGGTGAAGCTGCACAACATCTAGAAAGAGAAAATAGAAAAAGCTACAACGGAATATTAGTCATTATTCACCTTCTTTCATCGCAGTATTCATACTAAAAATTTTATTTGTTTGTACATGATCATTGTATTTATATCATTTCCACCTCTCCATTTCCTCTTCCAAGCCCTTATATGTGCTCCCCTACTCCCTTTCAAACTCATGACCTCTTCTATGATTATTGTTGGTGGTGGTGGCGGCGGTGGTATGTGTGTGTTCCAATATAACCTATTGATTTCATTTAATATTGTTCATTTGCCCAAATATTTAGGGCCCCCCAGTCAGAGTTGTGTGACCTATCAGACAACCCTTCGCTAAGATAATTGATTATTCTCTCTGCTCCTCTGTTCTCTCTCTCTCTCTCTCTCTCTCTCCCCTCTCTCTATCTATCTCTATCTCTTCCTGTCTTCCCCCTCCTTCTCTGTCAGCAGTCATTGGTTGCCTAGAGTTCTTCATCCTCATCATATTGATGGGGTCTTATGAAATTCATCCCATCCACGTTGGCATGTGAACTAGTGGGATCCTTACACAAGTCTTATTTAGGTGATTGTGTTGTTGAGATTTACTGCATACAGCTTCTCTGTCATGTCTAAATGCTAGTATCTCTCAGAGAGAACCATGGTCTTCTGTTGATTCCATACTTTTTGTCCCTTCCTCAATGCTCCCTGAACCTTTGGTGTAAGGGTATTGTTATAGATGAACCAATCTGGGCTGGGCATCCCAGCATCACTTATTCTCTGCATTTTATTAATGGGTAAGATATCAGAAATGAGGAAATCACCCACTTTACATGGCTTCCATTTCCAACATCTTTAAATCCACGTGATCCAGTCCCAAATGTGAGTTTGCTTTTAGAGAATGTAGGAGCTGTAAGACTCAGGAAGTATTGTCTCAATTTGATGTAGAGACTCAAAATTCATATCTAGAATGGCTTCTTCTACAATTTCTCTTATTTAGACATTTTCCTGGTTGATTTAAGACCAGGAAATCATCTCATAAAGATTTTTACTCTGTCATATGCACATTTAAAACCAGAGCATATGTTTATTGTTTCCTAGAACTTGCATGCTTGTTAAAACCCCCCACATAGTGTCTCTCTTTGATTCCTATAATCTACATCTTTAAAATATTGAGTCTGGAGCTCACACATAGGATTTTCCAAATTCACATTCTTGGGATCCTACTGAGGTTTTAAATAAGCAGAAATACTAGAAATAAATTCAGCATGAGCTGACCTCTGTGCTTCCAGTGGCTTTGTGGTACAGACTATGTTTCCCCTGCTAACCCTCAAATCACTTGGACACTGGGACAGTGTGCTGAACCAAGGGTAGCACAGCCACTCCAAGATACAATGAAAAGTTAAGAGCTCATAATATGTAAGGTAATATTTACCATCCATTGTCAGTCCTATGAGTGACTGATTATAGACTGGATTTCACTGATGAGATATTTGCAACCCAATCCAGACACAGTCCCTTCTAGGCTCACTTCTAAGGCATTCTTATAGCATCCTTTTTTTGATGTCATGAAAATGCACTCAGATGGATTGTGGTAATCATTGTGCAACTCTACAAACAAACTAAGAAGCCCTGGGTTATACATGTTAAATTGCTGAAGTTTATGATCTTTTATTCCCAATGAAACTTTTCCAAAAATCTTATGTTTAACAAAGCAAGTTAATTGTTTTTATTCCATACTTTGCAAATGTCTTTGACTATAGGAATCCCCCCCCCTTTTAAATAACAAGTTCTTTTTGTATCCTATTGTATACAGATTTGGCAAATAGGCCAGTGGATAAACTTTGGTTCAAATAGTAACTGTGTCTTTTTCTAAGTGGTTGCTCTAGAGACAAACAGCTGAGTGAGCTTTGGCAAGTCATTCTGATCTCTGAAGCTCATGGTAATAGTAACACATCTCAACAATCATTGCAAAGATTAAATGAGATAACAAATGAAGTCTTGAATTTTTTTTTTTTTTTTTTTTTGCTTTTTTTCGAGACAGGGTTTCTCTGTGGCTTTGGAGCCTACCCTGGAACTAGCTCTGTAGACCAGGCTGGTCTCGAACTCACAGAGATCTGCCTGCCTCTGCCTCCCGAGTGCTGGGATTAAAGGTGTGCGCCACCATCGCCCGGCAAAGGGAAGAACAAAGGCACCGCTGGGATTCGAACCCAGGATCTCCTGTTTACTAGACAGGCGCTTTAACCAACTAAGCCACGGCGCCTATCCGATTTGAATTTTTAATCACAATACTTGACAGTAAGAGCCTTACAAACATCAGCTGACTCTGATTTGCTGTGCTGAAAGAATCAAAATAAAAACAAAGTAACAAAAGGGAATTCTCATATTGGGAAAGACACCCTAATTGTACTTTGTGAAACATTAAACAGTAGGCACAGGAGACTATGTGTCAGTTTGCCATCTACTTCTGAGCACCAAGTGTTGTAGTGGTCAATGTTTAAGTAACTGAGCACAGGTCCTTGAATACTTCCAGGCCTGTTTTTGACTGTAGCAGTCAAAACCCCCAGGCTCCGCATTAGCCTTCCCCTAGGAACACCATCATGGCAGTCTAGATATTCTCTTCAAATACTCTTCTAGGGAATGTAAATCATTTTCTGGGAATGCTGAATAGAAATGCTATGACAATGAATGAAAACATTAATGCCGCATCTGGTAGAGTCGCTTACTGTTAATGTTATGTTGTGTGCAATTGGAAAAGAATAAGAGAAATGTTTTTGTTAAGGAAGTCCACGTAGCTCGACAGGTTTAAGTTTTTCACTTTGATAGTTGTTTCATTTGATGTGTTCATTAATTAATTTATTTATTAGTGATGTGATCTCACCATGTTACTTCGCTTAGTGTGGAGCTTTTGGGCTCAAATGCTCCTCCTGTATCAGCCCCTTAAGCAGATGTGACACCGGCACATGCCACCACACTTGGTTCTTTCACTTTTAAAAGACATTATATTTGAACAGCAAGAAAATATTTTTCCACCAACTTCAAAACAGAATCTCCTTACGAGAGGGAAGTCCAAGTCAACTGTGTACTTGGAAATGAGCATGCGTTTACCAGACTTCTAACCAGACTGGAAATCCCTAACTGATCTTTCAACTGTATCTATGACTTTGGCTTTGTAAAAAAACAAAGCCAGCTTTCTGGGAAGGGTTATCTTGTCCCAGCTTGAAAGTGGAGCACATTAGTCACTACGTAACCTAAAATCTAGAAGAGCACTGAGCAAAATAAACACTCTGGTTGGTCCACTTAATTTGACTAGAAATTGTCAGGTCGCTGAGAACAGTGTGACTCAAGATGAACAAAGGCTGGATGCAACAGATGAGAACCTCACTCAGTAGCAACTTATACTTGTAAGCATTTTCAATAAGAAAATGATGATATTTTTGTCTAGACAGGTCTGGAGTCTGGAAAGAAATGCCCTCAGATTCACAAACTTCCCCTCAACTTTCTTGTAAGGCCACACATGTGACATAGGAGATTCTGTATCCTCTCCGTCAAGGGAGAGTATTGTCAGTTGTGGGCGGTGAACTTGAGTCTAAACTAAACTCTTGAAGCGTGCTTCATGCATGGTTGGAGTCTGAAGATCATCTGGGATGGAAACCTCTCCAGTCGATACAAAAGTCTTGTCCTAAAAGGTCACTGTGAACTGTTGTGAGTCCTGTAACAAGTTAAATCAGTTCAAAAAGGCAATGTCTTAGAACCAGGAAAACAAAGTGTGCAAGGAGACTCCTATTCATTCACTCTTTCTTCATTCTCTGGAGGTGTGATTAGAGAGTTAACTTGCACACCTGCTTTTATGTGTTCCTAGTACAACAGTCTGTCATTGAAGGAAAGTGACAAGAGCTCTAGAGAGGAATCTGAAGACAGAAGTGACTGTTATCCTATACACAATTACCTCCATGTGGGAAACTCACTTGTCAAGGGAATATAGCAGGAAGCATGGTGGATGCTGCTTGCTAGCTGTCTTGTCAGCTTTCTCTTGCTTAACTAACTTTCTTGCACAGCCTAGGACCACTAGGAAATGCCATTTCACACAGTGGTTTGTGTTATCCTACATCAATTAAAATATTCAAGGCAATCACTCAAAGACATTTCTACAATGCACAATGTTTCATTCAATAGATACTTTTCTTTTATGGTGATTCTAGGTTGTTTCAAGTTGATAATTGATGCTTATTAGGATAGCATCTTTCATTCCACAAAGGCAGAGAAAAATCATAATATATAACATTATTAAATGACAGAAAATATGCTAACAACTTTTCACATGCAATCTCCTCTAATCTCCACTATAAGTCCAGGACATCATCTAGAATTTGTTTCACAGGTAGAAAAATGGAAGTTCTCTGTATACTAGCCTCAACATTTTATAGTTTGAAAGGGCCAGGGCCATTTGAGACCAGGTAATCTTTCACATTAACCAGTCATACATACATAATTTCTATAGTGATGTTCTTTATCAAATTATTCTGCGTTATTTTTACAAATATAGTTATGTTACCTGTGGGTTTCATAAATAGCAATGATTTGCCAGCATAAATACCTATGTCTGCTTCTCAAATGATGATTTGGAATTCTGGAAATGTGGCAAATTCTCATTGATGGTAACATCATGAAATTGATGTCATTAATCTAAGGAATTGGTCTGATACTTGTAGTGGAATTTCATTTATATTTAAAAAAAAATAAAGCTTGCCTGAAGATCAAAGAGTAAAAGAGCCCTACTTGTCAGCCTCACAGACCAGGAAGGGTGACATACAAGTTTAATCCCATAAACCACATTAGTTTCCATAGAAACCACATGATGCATCCCTTGAATTCCAGTCGCAGATGCCTTTAACCCAAGCCATAGAGAGGACTATAAGGTGGGAGGTGACAGCTCTCACTCTCATTTTGAGATTCCTGGAGGCAGTATTGCCATTTCAAACTGAGGTAGAGGTAAAAGACAGCGGCTGGCTGTTTTGCTTTTCTGACCTTCACATTGAACCCCAATTTCTCTCTCTGAGGTTTTTCTTGATTGTACATCATTTGGAACCCAACATGGGGCAGAATTCACAAAGAAAGCTGTTTGTCTGAAGCTTTTTGGCAGACGTCACAGGCTGGAGCCAAACCCAAACCTAGTCACCTGGGTTTGAAAGAAAAACTAGAGTTTCCAGCATCCACCTAAGTTTAGCTTCCATGTAAAATTTGAAAATACACAAATAATCTGGATGCTGTATGTTATTGTGATGTCTTTGAATTGCTTGACTGCTGAGGAAGGAGCAACAGCTGCTAAAAGACATTTTATTAAAAATACTGCTGGATTGATGCAACCTATATATTTTGAAATTGCTTTAACTTCAAAATTTGAATAAAAAGATATGTTACTTTGGAGAAGAGCTTTGGCTTCCATAGGAAGTGAAAGGCTGTGGAATAATTCTGGGTTAAAAAAATAAGGTTTGATCAAGGAAGACCCCCTGAAAAATCTCTAATAGGAGCAGATGACCAGATGATCTAATGTTTTAGAGCACCTCTGCTGCAGTTTTCTCTGAGTTTTACATCCAGAACAGTTTCAAGGCTGCTGCCTAAGATGATTCAGTCTCACAGAATATACCAGTCAGGACTTCACCATAATCCTAAATTTTTGGAGGGTCCCCAGAAGACTATAAGTGCCCACAATCAGCAGGAAGTAGCCTAGAAAACTAGGTCCACATTTCCAAAAAAATGAATTATGGATGTCTGTCTTTGCTTAGTGTGTTGGTTACAAGTTGTTATAGATAATGGTCAGGAAAAAAAAGCTAAACAAATGCAATTAGATTCAATTCCATTGTTTTGAAAAGAAAAAGAAGGATATAGATATTATCTTGTTTTGAAAAGGAAAAAAGATACAGTTATGAAATGATAAAAGAATGGATTATTGAATCTACTTTGAAAAGAACAAAGGGAGGATATAAATAAAATTAAAAGGTCTACTTTTAAATTGAATCTACTTTTAAAAAGCAACTAGTAGTTTTAAATGTTTTACCTTGGATTGGACTTTTATATAATGTATATAATTTTATATATTGATATTAATTTTGCTAAAACATACTATACATATATTTTTACTCTTGTTCAAGGTATTATACTTTTGTAACTTATTTAACAATGTAATGCAAATATAGAGTCCTTGTAAGTTATTATGACCAACTTTCTAGGATAATAAGGAAATGCAGGTTAATAATAAGTCACTTAGTATAATCAAACTTGTAGTCACATTGGTATGTTTTCAAGGCCAAACAAAGATATATTTTAGGCAGATCATTTTCAAAAACTTCAGAGATCTACATAATATGACATTTAAGATGTTTTAATAACCTAGGTTCTTTTATGACAATTAGACATGTCTGCTCCTGGCAGTACCAATCTACTTCAGAGAAGATATGAGCATTGAAGAAACTTCACATGGAATTTACTTTCTTTATGGCAAAAGTAAGACACTCGGCAAGAAAATGCCTTTGCCTTGACTGCTGACAGTATGTTGTCCTAATTAGATATGCAAGAACCAAAAGAAAGTGATGAATAAATATTATCAAGACAAGGAGGGACAGTACTTCAGAATATCCTGCTTCACTGAAAAGTCTGTTGGATATGCTAGGCCTATAGGCCAAATATGGATGCCCCAACATTGTAGAAACTTTGGGTGACTGTCCAGGCAGCTGATTGTTTCTGTCATTATTCAGTTTTTGGAAGTGACTTGCTTGAACTTCCTGATTACTCAGTTAATATTATTTCCTTCTTGGGTCTCTGAGGGAGTTGAAAATTAGATAGTTATAATTAGCTTACCAGATGCAGAAAGCAAGTTATGATAGAAAGTAAATTAGGTATAAGTCTTTGGACTCACCAAGATATGACAGAGATATATGGAGGATTTTCTCTGAATTTTGCAAATGTAATGGGTTAGACATTGACGATGTATTTATTGCTTGTATATATTGTATATAGTAATTGTACTTATTGTATATTGTTTCTCTTATAGTAGTTATAGCCTTCTTTTTTATTTTAGACCGAAATGGGGGATTCAGTGGCTTTTCATTTGTATTTTAATAAATAAAGCTTGACAGAAAATTAGGGAGAAGAACAGCCCCACTTCTCAGCCTTATAGACCAGGCAGTATGGCATGCACCTTTAATCCCAGTAGCCACAATAGTTTGCTATAGATACCAGGTTGTGAATGCCCTTAATCCCTTTAATCTGAGCCCCAGAGAGGATTATAAAATAGGATGAGATAACTCTCACTCTCAGTCTCATGCTGAGATTTCTAGAGGCAGGGTTGTCATTTCAGACTGAGATAGAGGTAAGAGTCAGTGACTGGCTGGTGCTTTTCTGACCTTCAGGTTGAATCTCAATTTTTCTCTCTGAGTTTTTATTAATCGTGCATCATATATTTATATATCTTGTACTGACATACTGATTTTTCAAAAATATCAAATATTGTTTAAAGAATTTCATTTAGCTTACTGGAAGCCAATGAACTGCAATGAGTAGATTACATGAAAATTCTGACGTACAAACCACAACATGACAACAACATGATTACCAGGAATGGGAATGAGGAATTCACAGAGTTTTTACAATAGAAAATTTTATCCACACAAATATTGTAAAACATGTAGGCTTAAACAGTTCAATAGAGATCAGAGTCTTCCACAATCTTATGAAATTGTGTTACTCAGTGTTCTATTGCTGTAAAGAGACAACATGACCAAGGCAACTCTTATAAAAAAGAACATTTAATAGAGGGTCTGCTTGTAGTTTCAATGATTTAGTCTAAAACTATCCTGGCAAGAAGCATGGTGGCATACACAGAGTTGGAGAAGTAGCTGAGAGCTTACATCCTAGGGTGTGAGTTAGAGGGAGACACTAGCCCTGGTGTGTGTTTTTGAAACCTCAAAGCCTAACCCAGGTGATATACTATTATCTGGGTTTTCTGTCCTGCCTGGTTCCTGTGGTCGTAAGGTCCCAAAGAAATCACACAGAGGTCTACATTAGTTATAAACTGATTAGTTCATTAGTTCAGGCTTCTTATTAACCCCTATAACATATATTAGCCATGTGGCTCGGTACATTATTCAGCGGGGGCAATCACATCTTGCTTCTTCTGTGGTTGGATCAGTACTGCAGAGGAATGTGCTTCCTTTTTCCCCAGAATTCTCTTGTTCTCATTGACCTGCCTCTACTTCCTGCCTGGCTACTGACCAATCAGTGTTTATTTAAAATAAAATTGATAGAATACAGACCATGGCTCCATATCAATATACTTTCTTCAACAAGACCACACTCCCTAATCCTTCTCAAATAGTGCTACTCCCTGATCATTAAGTACTCAAATATATGAGACTGTCAGGGCCATTCTTACTCAAACGGCACAGAAACATTTATCATCATTCTTAAATATTGTCTTCTGAATTTTCTCCAAGAGCCATGTAGCTGCTTTGGATAATTCTTTTCAGAGTGTCAACAACTTTTCATGGTGCATTAATCCAAATCCCTCACCACTGTTATTGGAATTCTTACCCAAACATGGCATACTCAGGATCAAGGTTAGTTATGAGAAAGCATAGCTGATTTCTGGTAATAAGTTAGATAGCAGACATTAGGCCGGTAGCTGGATTTCCAGTGAAGACAGGCCCAGAAAGGATGGGAATTTCATAGTTGTTTGTTTGAAGGAACTGACGCTAGAGAAGCAACTTCCTATATATCGAGCAGTCTTAGACTAAGGTTGAGTGTAGGGCACAGAGCTAATGGACATTCTAAGCAATTGGTATTGGCATTATTGGATTCATTCAATTTAGGGCAACTAATTTTAACAAGATTTTTAAGTTGACCACCAGTTTTTATGTGTTTTTATATACCATCACTCACAAATATAATTAAACATAAATTCAATAATATTTTATCCTAACATAAGCCATTTTTAATAAATAAAATTCGTAAGTAGCAATTATCCATTTTTTTTCACTGTCTCCTTTATCTTTTGTGCTGAGATACACGGTCCAAAATACCACATTGTCTACCACAGCACACCTCAGGCCAGCATTTGCTACTGATTATGTCATATCATCGCATGGAGAGCTACCCAGTAAAAATGGGCTATTTTCCAATGTTTCTTTGGCATTATATACACAATGCAGTGTAAGGGAGTTTTGATTCTTAAAAATGACAGTTTATTTTGGTGAAATTATAACAACTTTTAAAACTCTTTCATTGTGTTCCAAAAACTTAGCAACTTCTAATTATCATAATTGTTTTCATTTTTCAGTTACATGTATGCATCTCATAAGAAACATTTTGTCTCTGCAGCTAGACAGGTTGAAGCCCCAAAAGAGACAAAAAGCAGCTTAGCTGATTCTAGCCTACATTTCTAGCTGCAGCAGAACTCCACATGTGGGGAAAACTAACTCATTCACCCAAAGGGAGAACAAAGGGACTTCAGAAAAATGAAATCCATAGATCACAGCAGAATCTGGGTAGTTCTCATTTTCACTCTTTTCCTAGGACCTCTTTAAAGCTTGTCCAAGAGCTATAAAGGTTCAGAAGAGAAAAAAAAAGAGATAAACAAAAATTTCTCTGAAATGAGGTGGGGTGGTGCCTATATTTGAGTTTGGACATTGTAGAATGAAGATCTAGCTAATAATGCTCCCTAATTATTACCTGTGTGAACATGGTAAGGTCACATTATCCTGTTAGATATTCTTTCCTATTCTGTATGAATGTCTCTTAAGATTGCTGCTTGGAGCAATTAGCAGAGTACCGATATTGTAGATACATTAAATATAACCAAAAGGTTATTCAGTTGGTCTCAAATTTGCTGCATACAGTGTACAGGTTGTGTATTTCATATCTAGGCATGCCCAGGGGAAGGGGAAGAATGAAATCCAAACTGATGTCAGTTGATAAAACCACGTACTCAGGCATAAGACTGTAACACATTTTATATTTGGTCATTCACATAAATGGACTATTTACTGGAGTCATGGCGGTACAAAATAAATCAGGGTAGCTTTTAAGTATTACATAAAATACTCTTATACATACTTCAATGGCTCACATGTCAAAGTATAGGAATTACATTCAAGGAATCTAGGTACTGGACCTGCCTTACTGGAAATCAATAATTTTAAGCTATTTTCATAGCTCCTTTGAGCTCCTACTTGCTCATTTTCAGAATAAGGTGGTTTTCTTCCCTCTAATCTGGAGAATTCATGTTTCTTACTTGCTCTGAAAATGGAGACATGTTCATTATTCAATGACTGCTCTAACTGCATCTTATCCAATTATCTACCTTATTAAAACATTCCCGGCAATCTGTAATTGGCTCCTAAAATCAACAAGCTAAATCTTTAAAATCCAGAGAAACCATATAACCAGGCACCGCCTGGTGCAAATGAGGCTGGGCATTCTTTGTTCGTGGCAGAGAGCTTGTGCTCATCCTCTATCTTCCTTCTCCATCGTGTTTAGTCTCCACATTCCCTTACTCATCGCGCTCGGAAATTACTTGCTGGCAACGTGTAAAGGATAATTGTTTTAATTATTTTAGCCTAAACAAATAAAACTAAACATTACAAGATGGAGTTACCTGTCGGCATCTTCAAGGCCAGCTGTTCTTCAGCTCTCTATTTAAGTTGCACTTAAAGCACTAGGTTCATAGGCGCATGGGCAGTGTGCTAAGAAGGGATCTATGGGGGAGGGGGGGTGCATCAAGCACAGGTTTGTTTTGTAGGAAAAAGGTTGAGGCTCCAAGCAGATCAGTGGCTGGCCCTGGTTCCCTCCTCTAGAGCAAAAGTATCTGAATAAGGAACCAGTACTTTAGGGCTTTGGGTGTGTCACCTATGCAAAGACAGCTCAGTTCAGTTTTGCCAGCTGTCCATGTTGCTCACCTGCATCTTGCTTTGCAGGAACTTGCACCTCCCAAGCTGTACCTAATAACGTTGGGCAAGTTGGCAACATGATTTCTCCCTCTAGAGATCACACACTGGGACCCTTCTACTGACTGCCCATCGATTGCCATGAAAGTTTTTTTATGTCTTTCCAACTAGGTCTTCAGTGTTCCTAGTTCTCTAAAAATATTATTACTGTGCTTTAATTTCTTCATAATTCTTTCCAAATAGTATGTTTACATTATTCATGCTATACTTGAAATTGCATTTTTCCCCCTCAGTCATAATGAGAGTTCCATAAAAACAAGGTTTTTCCTCCCTTTTCTTTATCCCAGTTCCTAGAAGAGTATCTGGCAGATGGTGGGTGCCTAAGACCTTGCTGTGGGAGAAAGAATGAATAAGCACTGGCTTAGTTTCCAGGTTTTATTTTGCATTCTTAGTAAAGAAGCTTGTTGATTTGGGTGCTTCTAAGAAATCTGATTAGCATAATTGAAGCTGTTTAACAATCTTTGAATGTCAGCTCTCTGTTTTCTCGTTCACATTGAAATCAGACTTACTCTCTAGTCTCATGTGGCATGGGAGGTTAGCGTATGTGGTCCTGGAATCACAGAATCTTTTCATGTAAAACAAGAGATTCAGAAGTCAGTACACTTAGTACAGCGCCTTTCAGTCCAACTGAAAACTGAGCTTCTCTTTGATAAACATTTCTGGTTATGGATATTTAGTTTCTATTCTGTGTCGACTAGGATGCTCTGAACTGTGGTTTTTCACAACCATGGAAGTCTCAGCAAATTGTCATATTAATTACATTGTTTATCTGAAGCTTACAATATTGATGGATGCTGGGCCAAAGGTCCCTATGAAAGCACACTGACAAAACTTCTTTCCTATTTCATTTTCATTTAGCTCACTCCTTATTTTCTCATCTATTTTCCTTAGAATTTCCTCATGTAGGGGGTTATTATTCACTGTGAGAGCTTGCAGTTGTGCAAGAGCAAATTCAGAGGCAATCCAAGCCTGACTCTGGCCTCTGTGCATAGCCAAATCCATCACGCAGAGGTGATGAGACAGTGAGTGATATTCTTTAATTAGTTCTGTCCACAAAATGTGGTTTTTCAGGGGCAGAAGGAATTGTTGGCTTCTTTATACAAGTGTCTTCACTTGTCCTTCAAGGATTTTTTTTGTAGCCTTGAGTGAAATTTTATTTGAAGATTCATCTTTCCTTGGTTTAGTTTGACATAAAATTTAAAGCTGATATATTCAACTTTTTTAATGACTTCATTTATTTAGACATTCATGAGACTGGAATACATAAGCCCCAGGAGGTAAAAAGTGCACTTTATAGTAAGTGGGGCATCTGTGTACTCAGTAAACTTTCTAACGTATAGGGAGAGCCTTCTATATGTTTGTGAGTGAAAGGATGAATTAGTAAAGAAATGCAAGAATGAGTAAATAACAAAAATCAGTCTTCTTTTTGCCAGAGGAATATTTTCAATAAAGAATCAATAAAATAATTTTGCTTGTCTAATTATCTAGATCTATATCAGCCCCCTGACTCACTCTGGGATAACTTAAGAGCTCCTTTGAAAGTCAATTGAGACCTCCACTGTATGGAGACCATGGTTTGCCTTTTCCTCCTACCCTATCCTGCTCTGTTTACATAGTTTCATTTTATTTTGAGAATTTAATCACTGTATGTACATCACTCTTGCTCTTCTGACTCCTCAGTTAACTTTTTCTCATACTGCCTTTTCGAAATTTATTTTCTTTAAAAATTACTATTACCTATATATATGTGTAATATATATGTAACATATGTATATACACACATGTATATAAAACCTACTTAGTCCATTTAGTTTTACTTATATTTACATGTGTCCGTGGATTACCACTTGGGATTGGTATATCTACGCGGGAATTTGTTACTTCAGGGAGCTGTCTCTTTCTCTCTTGGCTGAAATTGACCGCCTGTATCTTCTATTCTATGGATGGGACCATATGAACTTTCTCTTGTCCCTACCAGAATGGCAGGGACATTAATTATAATGGTGTCGTTATTATACTTGTTTAGAAAACCATATTGCTGAGAGTTTATGGTTGAATTTGCTCTTTCCTCTCTAGGGGAGATGATTGTGCCAGCAGGTATTCAGGACCTCTGGCCCTGAGAATCACTCCGATCTTTCTTCCACACATTTTCTTGAGCCTTTGGTGTAGACGTGTGACAGATGTATCGGTCGGTGTTGGGGACTCTGCAGTCATTTATTCTCTGCATTTTGACTAAATAGCATCTCTCTAATATCCTCCATCAATTTCAAAAGGAATAGATAGATGAGCAGTGAGGGATCTGTGAGTCTAAGTGTTTAGAAAACGGAAGCTGGCAGTAGTAAGTTCTTTTAGGTTCATGATTTTTCCAGTTATGGTTGGTTCTTTCATTAGGTTTACGGTAGCAGTTATAAATTCCCTCTTGTTGAGCAGGACCTAAATCCAATTAGAGAACTGTTTCTTACCCCCAAGATAAAATTGCCACTATTGTCTCCTATAATATCTTCTCTGGCCTGACATCACTCCAGTTTATAAAAACCTAAAAACTTTGCAGCTGTGTAGGACTACCAATAGCACCTTCTAGTATGTGAGCCAGTCTCCAGAGAGGAGGGTTTCCGGTCAGTTTCAGGTTTTATTCTTCCCAGTTTTGTGTATGAAGTATATGTATCTTCAGTAATATCACCCTACTTTCAAATTCTGGGAGGCAATCTAGAACACTGGCAATATAATTTGAGGGTTTATTGGATTCCTCCAACCAACAACTCAGCGGGGGGTGGGTTCTTGCCTGGCTATTGGAGTTTTGTTAGAGAATCCACAGTTTTGTGGGAGATACTATCACCCCAAATGGTATAAATTTATTAATTGTATCCATATACTTAAACACTTTATGTAATTCCAGGAAACATAAAATTATCCCCTATATCTTTTCAAACATTCTTGGTATTAATGTTCTTTCCTCTCTCCATCTACATTGGTTTCAAACCCTCTCCTCAATTAAACTACCCATTTTTCCATTTCCCCCTTCATAGCACATGTCATGCTCATCTCTTTTTACAGACGCAAGTCTTAGATTAGCATCCTGACAGAACTCTACTGTATGAATCTCTGCAATCAAGCATGTTGCAAGGAAGCCATCTGAGATTAACTTTCCTCACTTAATAAATAAAGGAATCTACATATCCGAAAAGACTATCACAAGAATTAAAAGTGTAGAAAAGAAAGGTCCCCATTGGTCTTTTGTTGGTGTTAATTTGTGTACTTCCTTTTCCTCATAACCTTGGATGCATCCTAGATCTTCTATTACAAAATAAGTAGGTACACATAATAGCGTGACAGAAAACTGAAAATATCACTTTGGATTTTTGTTTTAAACCCAAAGAGTGATAACATGGGGAAAGGTCAGGACACTCAAGGGTCAGGTCATTCCATGTGGACTCTGCAAATACACCCTGAAAGTTTGTGTTTTGCAGAGTTTGCTTGCATTAAGCTCAGGTTTCTTTCTTTTGTAAACATGAGCAAAAAGAAAAAAAGAATTCATCTTTGCCTCTTCAAGGGCATTGTAAACATTTTCCCCTCTGTTTTCTGGGGATTCAGAACAGCTTCATCAGCAGAGAAACAAACTGGTTACCTTAACAGTAGTGCTTGTGAAAAATTTTCTAAGAACCCTTTAGTGTCTCTGTACAACTGTATCCTCCAACATTTGGGTCTATATTGGAAGAAAAGTCCACCAGGGTTCATGGAAGACAGAATCCTCCCCAAGACCTTTCCCCCTCTTCTCTGAGAGAAACAAAGATAATTATTCAACTTACATCACTAAATGAATACCATTTTATTATACATTTGGCCCTGTGAATATATGTAGAAGTGAATTCTTGGCACTGTGCTGGATCTTTGTGCTTTCATTTCTCTCCCTGTAATATAGAAGTGGGTTCTATCTTAGAATGGCAGAGAAGTTTTTTCAAATATAGAACAGATACAAGTTCATTCAAACATATATCCCATTTTTAGTGGCTTCTTGTTGTCAAAAGAAGGAGAAAAATGAGAAGTAGGAGGATATAGAACAGGAGGAAGGAGAGAAAGGAGAGAGGAGGTCAAACTACTTCAGGACATGGACCTGGTGTTCTTGGAACCAAGGGGTGGAGCTAGTGTGTATTTAGAGGCGGAGTAAGAGAGAAAGGAGGAGGAACAAGGAGAGGGAGAAAGAGGAAGAGAAGAGAATAGGGTGGAGGAAAAACTATTTAAGGACATGGATGTGTGATCTTGGAGTCAATGGGAGGACTTAGTGCATATTTTGGAGGAGCAAGAAGACAGGAGAAGGAAGAAGGGAGGGTAAGAGTTGGAGTTACCATTTAATGAGACTTTCTTACACTAGAATTTCATTATTTGGTTGGAGTAAGCTGTTGTAATAATGCTTCACAAAAGAGAAGAAACTCAAATTAAAGGACTATGAACAAAATACAATCACTCCCATGGCCATATTATCATTTGACTGTTGCATGTTGAGATCAATATGGTGGCTATTCTTCAGGCTTTGGGATCTGCTAGGGTTGGAGCCAAGAGATGGGATCAGTGCATATTTTGGTTTTGTGTGTTTTAGGCCTGAGATAAAGGGTGCATAGCCACCTGAAATACCTCTTTCTCAACAGGGCAGCTCAGTAAGTTACACTGTAGTTCTGTAACATTTGCTGTTATTACTCATCATAGCCTACCTGTGTTTCCATATATATTGTCTGTTAAACCTTGAGACTTTGAGGGGCAATGGGTCTTCCTCATCTCTCGAAAAAATGCTTCAGAATTTTTTTGCTGTCTGAAAGCACTCAGTATATAGCTTTTGGTTAAGAGATAAATAAATGAAAAAAAATCTGCATGAATGTGCACCAGTAAGTTCTAAATGAACTGTACTCAAACGATGAATAGTTGAGCTACAATTTATAATTAGGACAAACTAAACCTGCTTGGGCAGTTGCTGAATCCTTTGAAGCTGCTGTTATGCAATATAATTGGCAAACTGCCTTTTCATGGCAGCATTGGCTTTCTACGCTGGTAGCGTAGACCACTGATCTGAACTAGGATGCTTGCCTTTTACATTCACTCATGAGAATGCATTTAAAAAATTGAGAGAATATGGTGAATTTGCACAGAGAACTCTGAGCTTTTCAAAGCACGGCATTTGGAATCATCAAAGAAATGGAGTTATCTGCAGTGTTAAGGAAATATTCCAATGATTCAGTCACTTATCCCCAATGAGAGAATTCCAAAAACTCTTCCACTGCAAAAGAATGAAGGCAATGAAACTTACTTACAGAAGCACTGCTCTAAAGGACAGTGTTGGGATGTGTCCACAGGGATAGTGACAACATCAGTTATATTTAAATCTTCAGCTTTAAAACATGAATGTGCTAGGAATGTTGCTGATATTTTCTGACTATAACATTTCTTCTTTGTAAAATAGAGATAATAATATCTAAATGCCAACCTGATAACAGATAGTCAATCCATGTATCTACTGACAATAAAATTTCCCCCTCCTCTTCTGCCTCATTTTCTTTCTTTCTTTTTTTTTCTTTCTTTTTTTCTTTCTTCTTTCTTTCTTCTTTCTTTCTTCCTCCTTCCTTCCTTCTTTCCTTGTTTTTTTCCTTGTTATTGATGCTCTTTTATTCTCTTCATTCCCTCTCTTGTTTTTCTCTTTCTAATTGGGATATAAAATCACTTGAAATAAGCTTTTATGAAAGCACAGATATTACTACTATTATCTTCTTAACATTTATTTAACCATTACCTTAGTTTGCCAAAGAAATACAAAATTATTTTTTTACTATCTATCATTTTATTAACTATGTCAACTCTATTAGCATTATGATGTGGGTAAATGGTATTAAATTATTAGATAATCTGAATCCAATTTCATTTATGACCAGAAATAAGTTACATATGTTACTTAGTCTTTTTGAGCCCTCATTTCCTATAGGATATCAATATTTATAGTTATTGAAGGCGTACAGATCTATTCCTTCAACATCTATTTTCTTATTGATAGACTCTTATTTATTAATCCATCCATCTTTCTACCATAAACACTCCTTGTGCCACCTCTGAAGTTAATGTTTTCAATAAACAGTTATTCATGTCAATTTGGAGCTTCAGATAAGTCACTGATGCTAGCAAAATCTTTGCTAAAATTGAGGCAGTCAGGATAAGTGAGAAGCAGTTACATGTATAACAGTATATCATTTAACAAAATAAAACCGATTCAGAGGCCTAAGTATAAAAAACATGTTTTGAGCTAACCTCCAAATCTAAAAATTTGGATTCACCAAGTAGGTGAGAGAGTTAATATCTGTACCCAGTCATCAGGGAATATTTTAAATCACAAGATCTTCCACCATATTTAAATTTATTTGCTATAAATCCACTTATACATAGGAAAAAACATGTATCCCAAATATTAATAGAGTCAATCTTGTTTATTATTTTTCATTAAATATGAGCAATGCAAGCATATATCATTTTTTTTCTAAACTATGCTTTTAGATCTTAGTTGGCTACTTGCGGCCTCAAAACAACCCATCCTTCCACTTCCTTTTCTAGTCTTTCTATTCCCATCATTCTCAGTGCAGACTGTGTGGCTTTTTCTTCTGGGGACGACAGCCTCCTAATTGGTTACCCTGACCTAGAGTCATGCTTCTTCACTTCCATTCAGCTTCCAATCTGATCATCCTTAAAGGTGCAGTATTGACCATCAAATCAAGGCAAAGCTTGCCTATTTCACTGCGAATAAGGAGTACACCACTAAGCATAGAACACATTGCTGTTTCAGCATCATTTAATCTCTTCCTTACCATCCTGCTAACACATCAAGATAGTGAAGAACTGAATTTTATCCCAATTTCTGAAATGTCAACATAACTGTGTGTTTCCACACTTCTTTGCCCCATAGGAACATCCTTTCCCAACATGATAATCACTGAATCAAGGTTCTCTTCAGAAATCCAGTTCTAACCTCACCACATACCTATGCTCAGTCATTAGTCCTATGACAATGTACCTTTTCTTGCTTTGGGACCATTTTGGTTCACTACTGACTCAAAACACTATATACTTGACGAGAAAGTATTTCTGTCACCCATACTGTGCCAGGGATGGCTGATAACAAAGGTTCATGATCCCAGCATCACACCCAAATTAGCTAGACATTTAACAGACATTTGTGGAATTAACAGAGTGAGTGAAATTTTTATAGCAACAGCAACCTGGTCGTTGTTGCACATTAAAACAATTTAAATGAGACAGAAAAATTTCCATACAGGTTGATTTGTCTTAGTGCATTGTTTCCCTGTCATATTATGTCAGAGATCAAAAGATAGTTGTTTTTCTTTCTGAAAATTCAAAGCAGCTTTGTTTTTACTGCTTTCATGTCCCTTGTATTAAAGGGAGCTTTAGTGGTTGACTTTAATATAACTTGATTGCCTCCACATTCATATCCCTTGATACCTCACTTTCACCACAAGTCAGCACGATCCAAATCTCTTCTTAATTATGTTCCTTACCTGCTGCAATAGCAGTTGCTGAGAATGTGTCACTGGCTCAAATGATTACACTGGTGGTAACGGCACACATTCCCACAGGGCAGGGTGGTGTAGTGGACTTCAAAGGGCTCATGCCAAGTGGTGATGTATATTGTAGTCCAATTAAAGCTTAATTACAGTGGCATGCTATATTCTGATTTCTGCTTATGTCGTAGATAACCTATCCCTATATTTTCTACTGTTAACCTACACAAAACCTCCCAGGTCACACCAGCAGAGCACAGCTCAAACTCCTCCTGTACACACCCATGGGAGTCAACATCAGGTGTTCAGTAGGGACCAGATTCCTTTACATATACATGTAGTAAGTCTGACGTAATGCTAAGTCTTATGTGCAATATCTCATGGATCCCTAGAGGCAAGTGTTACAAATCTCAGTACCACAAGGGAATGATAAAATTCAGGAACACGCTGCTATGCCCAAAGTCATGAGATCTATCATCCCTTGACTGCATCATGATCTTGGCCTCAATTTCAACACTGCAATACCTATACAGAGCCTGAAGGAGAGAGAGAGAGACAGAGAGAGAGAGAGAGAGAGAGAGAGAGAGAGAGAGAGCCTATAATTATTTAACATAAAGATTGAATCATGGTTAAATTGTTTCTCTCTTTCTTCCTAGATGTGATCTTAGAGGGACTTCACATTTTGATTCTAGCCATTCCAACAGCTGTCAAGTTTTGTGGAAATAGGTTTTGGGTTCATCACTCACCACCCCAGCCTTGGAGAAAAACAAACAAAGAAACAAAACCCAAAGGAGAAGCCCAACAGATAGATATTTTTGTGGCTCTATTGAAAGATTCTAAGAGACTTTGGTTTGGGCATTTTAAATGGTCCTTTGTTTTGGAATCTCCTATCTCTGCCTAAGGCTTGTAAAGTTAAACTTCCTATTAACTTGTGCATGGCCCTAATGGGATAAAATCTTTCTTTTCTCCAATTTCATACCTGGAACTCTTCTCCTGCTTTAACTCCTCCCTTTCCAGGTAAAGGTAGTTCATCTTTCCGTACACTTGTAATTACTAATACAAGTTTGAGGGCCCTCACTGCAAAGGCACCCAACTGCCACATCTGATATCCTAACCCAGGAGGAAGCAGGAAGAAGCTAAGTTCATCCATTGTTCTTTCAAAAGGAGAAATGATGACTGGAGAGAGAAATGAGACAGGAAAGCTAGCTACAGTAACCTTGATTTATATTTTGGCCGTAAATCAAAATTTTCCTTGGTCCTACGTGGGATTAAAGCCAAACATGATGGAATTGTTTGGGGAGTCTAATCCTGGATCAATTCTTAAGTAAATTTAGGGTTACCACTTCAAAAGGGTGACTTTTATAACAGGAATTAGGAAAAGTTAGGCTTTGAGGCAATACTACAAGCTACCCAACATATAAAAATATTTATATAGTTGGGTCACTCACTGATCTAGAGACCACCCCTCAGGTTCACCTTAAGTCATGATAAACATGTAGGTAGAACAATTATCCAAATTTTAATGAAGATTATGTTGTTCTTTTCCGGAATTCTCACTTAGGTATATTATTCCTGGGAAGACATTAACAAATGTCTACTTACTACAGAGAGTCCAAAATACAGATTAAAAAAAAAACTCAACTTGGTAAATCAATGAGTTTTATTGGGAATAATTACAGGAATATTCATAAGGGTTTATATAATAAGTCTCTCTCTGTTCTGCGAGTTACCAAATGATTGAGACTTATTAACTGTGAAAACTCAACCTCAGCTTAGGCTGGTCCCACTAGCTCTTATAACTTAAATTAACCCATTTATTTGAATCTGTATTCTGTCACATGGCTTATTATGTCATCTCTCGGTACTATGCATGCTTCTTCTTCTGCATCTGGCTGGTGACTCTGCCTTCTTTTTCCCACATTTCTCTCTCTGCCCAGAGGTACTGCCTATACCTTCTGCCCAGCTATTAGCCATTCAGCTTCTCATTACACCAATCACCATAATACATTTCACACAGTGTACAAATATTCCACAATATTTCCCACTTTTTGTTTAAGTGAAAATGAAAGGTTTTAAAGCGAATGCAGTAAAGTATATACAGCAAGAGTAATCATCAGATTAGAATTACATTCACAACGTTCAGTCCATTTGTTTTTGTCAAATTTGGAGAAATTATTATCTTTCTTCTCTTGATGAGTCCAAAGTTTTATCCCTAAATCATATTCTATCATAACTTGTATTATCATCACCTTTTCAGACATTAAAATATCTCTTAGATAAACAAGTTAAACTTTTATGTTTTTCAACCTATAAATTTTATATGTTTTATATATGTTTCTTTCTGAATTTCATAGCAAGGAAAACAGTGTAACTATCTAGTCCTGAATCCCCATCAGAGAGCCAAGAATGATAAAACATTACTTGAGTAAACAGGACATGCAGAGAAATCAACTTTCAAAATTATAAGAAATAAAAGAAATAGCTATTTGTAGTCAGGTTTTTTTTTGTTACCATTGGCTCCCTAATAATGACACAGAGACTTACTATTAATTATGAAAGCTCAGCCAAGAGCTTAGTCTTATTTCTAACTAACTCTTATAACTTAAATTAACCCATATCTTTTAATCTATACTCTTTTATGTGGCTCTGTTACCTATATTCTGTACTGTCCATGGCTCTTTCTCCATGTCTTTTGGCATCTCTGTTCTTCTTCCCAGCGTTCTCTGTGCCTAGCTATTGGACATCCAGCTTCTTATTAAGCCCATTAGAATGATACATTTTCATAATGTACAAAAAGATTATTCCACAACAGGTTTTTTTACAAGACTAAAAATGGCCCAGAATAGATGTGTCACCAAAGCTCACCACAGCATGAGTGGCATCTCACAAATGTTGAAAACATGGAGCACACTGCACACAGCCTACAGGCAGCTCAATAGTTTAGAGAGTGTTAATTACAAGTAACTCAGGTGATCAGAGCTTCAGCAAAGCAGTTCACCTGGTCTTTGTTTCTTCTAGGCAGTTCTGCTTGTGCATCTTTCAGGTTGCTGCTGTTCTTCTTCTAGTCAACTGGGCTAATAATGTGAGAGTGACTTTCAGCTGTATATATTTCTTAAATGCTCTTGGGAAGGGAGGGACTTAGTGAATCTGATCAGTTTCAGGGGCTTCCTGAAGCTATCTAAGTTGTTTACTTCAGGTCTTTTTATTTTTTTATTGTTTTTATTGAGCTATGTATTTTTCTCTGCTCCTCTCCCTTCCTCCCCACTCTTCTTCTGTCCTCTCCCATGATTCCCCACACTTCCAATTTACTCAAGAGATCTTGTCTTTTTCTACTTCCCATGTATATTAGGTCCATGTATATCTCTCTTAGGGTCCTCTTTGTTGAATAGGGTCTCTAAGATTGTGAATTTTAAGCTGTTTTTTCCTTTGGTTTATGTCTAAAAGCCACTAATGAGTGAGTAGTGAGTATATATTATATTTGTCTTTCTGAGTCTGGGTTACCTCATTCAAAATGATGTTTTCTAGATCCATCCATTTGCCTGCAAATGTCAAGATGTCATTTTTTTCTGCTGCGTAGTATTCCATTGTGTAAATGTACCACATCTTTAACCATTCTTCAGTCAAGGGGCATTTAGGTTGTTTCCAGATACTGGTTATGACAAATAATTCTGCTGTGAACATAGTTGAACACATGTCCCTTTGGTACAATTGAGCATCCTTTGGGTATATATTCAAAATGATACTGCTTTGTCTTGAGGTGAGAAATCACCATACTTATTTCCAAAACAGCTGTACAAGTTTGCACTTCCACCAACAATGAAGGAATGTTTCCTTTACCCCAAATCCTCTCCAGCATAAGATGTCAAAATTGTTTTTAATCTTGGTCATTCTTACAGGTGTAAGGTGGAATCTCAGAGCTGTTTTGATTTGCATTTCTCTGATGGCTAGTGATGTTGAGCATTTCCCTAATTATCTTTCAGTCATTTTAGATTCATCTGTTGAGACTTCTCTTTTTAGGTTTGTACCCAATTATTTTAAAGTGGATTATTTGTTCTTTTGATGACCAATTTTTAAAGTTCCTATGTATTTTGGAAACCAACCCTCTGTCTGATGTGGGGTGGGAGAAGATCTTTTCCTATTCTGTAGGCTGCTGTTTTGTCTTATTGACTGTGCCCTTTACTTCCAGTCTTAATGAGCTTCCCCGCAGGATGGAATGTTTCAGTCTCTGAGGAAGCAGGTGCTACGCATCACCATCACCTAGTGTTGTCCCTGTAAGTAGCATGAAGTTTTGTTAGGTCAATCCAACTTTCTGAGTTCAGAATCTGAATGGTATAACAGGTTTTTTTTTCTTTTTTAAGGTTTATTTATTCATTTTGTATACAGTGTTATATCTGCATACATTCCTGCATGCTAGAAAACATCACCAAATCTCATTACAGATGGTTGTGAGCCACCATGTGGTTGCTGGGAATTGAACTCAGGACCTCTGGAAGAGCTGCTGTTGCTCTTAACCTCTGAGCCATCTCTCCAGCCACAACGGTTCCTTTTTCTTCTCATCTAGTTTTTCAGACGCAGGTAACAGACTAAGTATGCTCTCTAGTACTTTGGGCTCTCTTATTCTTTCTCCAAAGTTTCTCTTCCTGCCATCTGGCTGACCACCTTGCTTATTTAACACAAACAGCTTGGCTTTCTGCTTCCTCATATCCATCTTCCTCTTCCAGGCTGTAGCCCATATTTTAACAGCCTACTTACCCTGGGATTTTTCTTTTCTTTTCTTCCCGGATGTTGTAGTTTCTTACTTGTTTGTTTGTTTTTAACTTCTTTATTGAATCTTTTGGGGTTTCACATCATGCACCCCAATTCTTTTGACCTCCTGGTCCTCCCTTAGCCATGCTGTGCCCCTACATGAAAGAAAACAAAACAAAGTAAACAAGCAAGCAAGCAAGCAAATAAAAGCAAGAACAGCAACAATAACAAAAACCCAATATATCACAACGCAAAAACCATACCAGGAACAGAAAAATCTTTGCTTCTCTTTCTTTCCTGCCTCTCCATCATCTCTTTATTCATTCTCATGGCATTAGAGGCTTCCATGTGTCATATACTATATCCCTTTGTCCTATCAGGTTAACTGGCAAATGGTCATTGCAATGAGTCACTGGGCTGGTTCAAGGCTTCTAGATTTTGGTACACCATCCTCACTGGGTCCTCACCAGAGCTCCTATGGGGTATAGTGTGGTCTCCTCCAGTCTTAGAGATCTTGCAGGTATTGGTCCACAGAACCAGTCCCTTCATGAGCTCCGGTAGGTGCCATATGGGGTAGATGCTAGGGGTGAGTCAACCCCAAGGCCCAGTTATGGGTCTGAGTATTAGCCAAGCAGGTCAGGTCCAGCCACTGGAGCCACCTACCTCTGGTAGGCAGTGGGTAGGGATAGTGGGAGGGTCAGCTCCTTTACACACAGGCCCTCAGTTTAGGTTTATCTTTGTCTGTAGTGAGGATGGGGACTTCTCTTCCTGGTGAGTGTAGGGACAAGCTCTCTTGCTATAGTAACCAGCCAGAGACAAGACCAGCTTTTCTAGGGCAGCAAAGGTCAGGGCTGGCTCAGCATAGCCATCTGATTTTATCTCATGTAAGTCCTTCTGAGGTGACACTGACCGGGAATTTTTTTTTTAAACTCTCATAAAAATGTACTGGCCTTTCACAAATTTCCTTACATTCTAAAGAGAACAGGAACTAATACCTTTATCATTGATCTGCATAGAGTTTGCATTAATATGTACTTATTCACACTAGAGCACATGTGTCTGTGTATGGACATATTTACCCATGCAACTTTGTGAAACACATGCCTATTTTCATCTGCATCCCACTCTTGATCATGTTTTACAATGCACCACCATTTTCTTTAGTTTCCAAGGCCACCAAGCCAAGAGTGCCACCCAGCCTTCCGCTTTCCTCAGGCATCATGGTCCACTGACCCTTTTCTTGAACTATGTCAATTCTACAAGAAGCTAATGGACCAGTACTTGGTAGGTCCCTAAAGTAATGGGACAAAATCACATGATGATTCATCTCTTCTTAGGTCTTAAGTCCTACAGAACTAAAGCAGGGCATGAAGGACTTCTGTGGATATGTGGAGGCTACCATAGACAGGTTTGTTTGGTTTTTTTTGTGATATCTAGATAACCCCTTTCAAAGACAGCAAACAAAACACACATACACACACCACCACCACCACCACCAACAACAACAACAACAAAATGTTGGTTCACTGTGGTTTTAACCAATGAATCAAGATTTAGAAAAGTATGGGTTTATATCTAGACCCTTTTATTTAATAGTTGTATAAATTTAAATACATTCTAGGCTTTAGTTTTTATCATTAATAAAATGAAAATGCTATTAATACCTACATCATAGGGTCATGAAAAGGGTTAGATGAGATAATGCATAGAAAGCTGTTTGCCGTGTACTTGTTTTTTTTTTCTTCTCAGAACTCAGTCAACTTGTGTACTGTTATTGTTGTTACTCCGACTTCCTCTTCCTACCCTCCCCTAATCTCATCTTTTTTCATGTATGCATGCAATTCTCCTCTGCCCTTTGTCTCACCTCAGACTTCCAAATACTTCTTGAAGGTGCTCTCCTGCAGGGGAAGAAACAAGCAAACCTACAGACTGTATGCAGATTTACCTCTGGAATTCAGTCTGCCCCCCATTTTTAAATTTCAACCAGATTCACATTTCAAGTACTGAGCCAGGTTTGACAATTCTCCTGTGTGATAGCGATACTGTAAACTTGAACATGGATTCTGAACCCTTTTCACAGGTTCCTAGTTATCATAATGAACCTGACTTAAGCCTATACCAGGTGCTGTGGGCGAGCAGTATCAAACCTTCAGAATGATGGGCCTAAAACTAGGTTAAGTTGCATGGAAGAGAGCTCCGAATGAGATCCTATCTCTTCCTGTCTATCAGAGTCTATCACAAAAGAGGGGTCTCTGTGGCAGTTTTTGGGTCTCACAGTATTTCAAATAGCCCTCATGCAGCATCCTGTTAATGGTCCAATAGCAAAAGGACAAGATCCAGCATAATATAAACCTGCTGAAATGCTGAAATGTAGATTTAACACATTGAAAGAGCAGAAGAACAGATAATGGGCAGAAAGAGGGGGAAGGTAAAACAGCACTAATGATGTAGGAAGTTGGAGAAGAGGTAGCATGACACAGATAGTTGTCATGCAAGTACTTGGTAGAGCAGAACTATTTCTAGGTATTTCCTCTCTGTTAAGAATTTTCTTTTTGCCTTGTGAATTTGTGCCTTCTTAAAAATTCCAAATGCTTAATGAATTCTCATAAATGCTCTTTAAGAGATGATTCTCAGTTTCTAGAGAATTATGGCAGCAATTGGAAGTTTTCAGACTTGATGAGTTTTCAGACATCCCAAATTTACAGTAAAACTGCAGTTTGCTGGAAACAAGTGACTCCTATTCATTGCTTAGTACTTGGTGTTATAAGATGCATTTTCAAATCTACTGTATCTCTCTCTTATTTCCTAAATGTTTGGTATGATGGCAGAGATGCCATTCAATAATTTGAATCATTTAGCAATTCTTGAACATGCTATAGAGATTTGCATTGGTATGGATCTTGGTTTATTGATGTAAATTTAAGGTCAATTTTGTTATATGTATATTTCTGCTCTTGATTAAGGTATTATGTTTGTCCAGCTCATTTAAAAATGTAATGTATAATTAAGAAATAGAGGTTAATAGATAATCATCTATAATAGTCAAACTTGTCATGTTAGTTTGATTTTCTAGATGGACAGATATGTATTTCAATTAGATAGGCATTCTTCAGACCTTTCAAAGACTACAGAATATGGCATTTAAAATGTTTTAAGAATTTAGGGCTTATTATGACAATGAGACACATCTGCTCCTGGCAACTCCACTCTACTTCAAGAGGCAGAGTCATGGAGAAGCCATGGAGCTGCTGCCTGGAGACAGATGCTGAAACTTTAGCATGTAGGCCACAGTCATGTGGCGATACACAGATTAATAAAAATGGGTTAAATTAATATGTAAGAGCCAGCCAAAAACAAGCTAGAGCTAATGGGCCAAGCAGTGATTTAATTAGTATAGTTTCTATGTGATTATTTAGGGGCCGGGCAGCTGGGAACTAAAAAGCAGCCTCCTCCAACATGAACATGCTCATTATTTTCATCAATTTTAATATATATTTGTATTCATATTTATACAAATGTTGTATATGCTGTGTTAGGGTTTCATAATGTTTGTTTTCAATTTATTTCTTTCCCTTATTCTTAGAAAGGCTCTAAGCTGATGTGGGATTCTCCTCTGTATGCTGTGAATACCTTTGGTGAATAAAGAAACTGCCTTGGCCTATTGATAGGGAAGAACTTAAGTAGGCAGGGAAAACTAAACTGAATGCTGGGAGGAAGAAGGGCGGAGTCAGAGAGACACCATGTAGCCCCGCTGGAGATGGACTCCGGAACTTTAGCCAGTAAACTACACCCACGTGGCAATACACAGATTAATAGAAATAGGTTAAATTAATATCTAAGAGTTAGACAATAAGAAGCTAGAGCTAATGGGCCAAGCAGAGAGTTAATTAATACAGTTTCTGTGTAATTATTTTGGGGCTAAGTGGCCAGGAATGAAATAAGCAGTGTCCTCTAACACGAAGCAATTATACCTTATTCTGGACATTGTGTCCACTTTGTTAGAGGAAACAAGATTGAGTTTATTTTCATTGCAAAGCTGTGTTGAACTATTACTGTAGATCAAGTACATAAGAAGACTTCGAGGGAGACAGAAATGAGTTGTCCCAACAAGCTCCCAAGCAGTGGAGGAAGTAACAGACATCTGTCAAAGCAACTGGGATGCAAGGTATTAGGGATCCAATAATGGTGGGAATAAAGTGTTTTTACAGTTTTACAGGGTTCTCAGACCCACAGAGAAAGGAAAGAGAGGAGTGTAGGTTGTGTAGGAAAAAAAAGAATGCTCCTATGGGAGAGACTATAGCTTTTTAAGGCAATTCCAGTCCATTTTTTTTAAAAAAAATACTTAAAAGGGGAATCCAGAGTGGCCAAGCGTTCATGTGTAAATTGTAATTTTCTCATCTTAAAACTATTTGTCAGCTCTTTATCAAGGTCTGTCTCTTTTAAGACCCCTGGGTAATAATGAGAATAAAGTGGAAAAGATGCTTAATTGTACCTGCAAGGTCAAGACATATGTTAGATCTGAGTTGAACCCGAACAGTTAAAGAAGTGGGGAATTATATTCTGTAGACTTAATGCCCTCTGTCTGGTACAGCATATGTTTTATTCATCTGTATGTCTGTATCTTACTTCATTGCTCAAGGGCTGGGGTCTGGGGTACTCAATATGTATCTGTGAAATAAATTTTACAAATCTCAGAAAAAAGGTACTCAAATATAAACCGAACATAAAAAGTGCAAGATGCGGTAGGAATAAGTCTTTGATCTGTCTTATTGTTATATTTATTTAACAAATAAATGTTGGGAGTCTATTTTGTATGTGAAAATGTTTCAGATACTGCAACATAGCATGCAAACTCTTTTCATCATGGCATTTACACACTCTAGTGGAGAAGACATAAAAATAAAAAAAATAAGCCACTAGAATAAATTCAATGTACTTATCACCTGTGCTATATATGCTATCCGCACTGTTTTCACCATCCCAGCTAGAAAGTATTTTCTGTCTCTCTTTGCTTCTCTCTCTTTCTTATATACACACAGAGATGTGTGTACCCATGTAAGCATGTGTATAAGCATATGTGTGCATGTATCTATATTATGTTTATATTTGTAAAATAACTGCTAAAGTGAAAATAAATCACAGAAAATATGATGTGCCATGAAAATTGTGGGACAGGTCATTCTTTTTATGGGGGGTGGGGTTCAAGACAGGGTTTCTCTGTGTAATAGCTCTGGCTACCCTGGAACTCTGTATACCAGTCTTGCTTTGAACTCGCAGAGATCTGCCTGTCTCTGCCTCTGAAGTTTTGGAATAAAAGTATGTGCTACCATCACCTGGCTGACATGTTATTTTTATACTTATGTCACACACACACACACACACACACACACACACACACATGCGAGATTACAAACAGAGAAGCGTACACATCTAGATGAGGTGAAAAGTGTTCAGGAATAGAAGTTACTGGATGAAAGGACAGCCCTAGGAAATAAGGTTAGAGAGCAGAGATCTAGCACCGGATGCATCAGTCAGTCCATTTTAAAAGAGGTGAGAAACGACTGGAAGCTTCTGAGAAGAAGCATGATGTGATTTGACTTTCTTTTTAAAGGGATCATTTGGATAGTTACTTTAAGAGTATGATATAAATACCCAGAACAGAAAGAGGAAGTAGAAATTGTGAGAGGACCTTGTGGACACCCTGGAGCGTGAATGATAATACTAGAGTGATGAAGAACTGGTCAGGCTATGTATCTATTCTGGTTCAGATTTGTTGATGGGTTGGATGGATACAGGGTATAAAGAAAGAGAAGAAGATAATGCCAAGATTTTTCTCTGAGCAACAGAAGGCTAGCGTTATCCTGAGCTTTGCCGTGGAAGCTTGCGACAAAGGTTAAGTAAGGATACATGAAATTCAAAGTTTCATTTTGGCTTCACAGAAATTGAGATGCCTGTTAAACATACAGATGGAGAAATTAAGTAGACAGGGCATATGCATGTTTAGTGTTTGGGAAAGAAGTCTGAACTAGAGATATAAATAAAGCAGTTACCAGCATGTAGATAGAATCACTACATCTAGTCAGGTCAATTGAAGACTAAGTTTAGATAAAGAGAAAGGCTGTGAAAATGGAGGCTTGGGGTTCCCAAAACTCGTTCAAGTCCTGGAGACAAATATAGAACATGCAGTGCGATCAGAGTTGGAAAGCAGCCACATTAAGGTCGTCTCTAATGTCAGTTAAAGACTGTTTTAAGCAGGCAGGGGTTATCAGGGCGCCAAACACTGTACCATAGGCTGACTGACAAGAGGCAGTGGATTGAGCAAATGAAGGTTTTTTAGTGCCCTCGATCAAAATTGTTTTGTGTGGAACAGATTGCTTAGCATTCCAGAGACAAACTGAGCAAAGCTGAAGACGGATTTTCTGAGGATGCAACAAAGGAAACAATGTGTGAGAGGAAGAAAGAGAAAAAATTTTATTTTACAGGGTATGCGTGGACGATAAGAATAAATCAGGAAAGATGGCATGGAGGAGGAATGACATTTCCTCAGCTGACATCCCTTAAGAAGGAGAAGGGAAATGTCTAGGGCACAGCTAGAGAGGTAGGCTATGAAGGAAGTGTGTGCATCCATATTAGGATGAGAGCTGTGCAAAGCCATTAGGCCAGCACAAACGGTGTGAGATTGTGGTGAATGACCCTATCCTATAGTGAATGTCTCAAATTCAACTGTTACAGGGGATATCAAGTGTTCACCACGAATGGCTGAGGTGTTATAGGTTTGATTGGAAGTACAGTGTTCCAAGGTGGGAGTTTGGGGAGCGAATGGACCCTGGTGTAATGAACAGCCAGTTCTATTGGTGACTTCATAATTGGAGTGTTAGGACATTCCGGAAACTTTGAAGTATGATTTAGGTGAAGGAAATAGGTGGAACAAAGGGACTGCCCTTGAAGGGTGTACTTTGTCCTCTATTTTCATTGCTTTCTTTAATTCTCAAACATCACAAGCTCAGCATTCCTCTGCCATATGCTCCTACTGACAAGATATTCTCCTTATCACAGGCCCACAGCAATGAAGCCAGACAATGCATGCCAAACGCCCCCAGACTCCAAAGTTGTAGCATTTCTTCTTTCCAGCTGATATGCTCAGGTGTTATGTCACAATAATAAAGAAGCATGCTAGGACACCGGCCATGGAAGCTCAGCATTTGCCCTCCCTCAAACAAGTGTTCATGTATGCATCTTGAGGGCTAAAGAGGTGATGAATCCTGTTCCTGTCTAGGAGACACAAGGCATACTGGAAGGCAGTCGCTTGCAAACTTCTGTCATATAAATGTTCCATTGAATTATTGTCATATAGTTATATATTCCCTGTGTTAGTAGAAAGTTTCCTTTAAATATATACACTTTCACTTATTGCTGTACATACGTTGAAAAGATTTTTTTCTGCCAATGTGAAAGAAAACTAGTCTTATTTGCCATTAAAAGAAAGTAACTATTAAAACCAGATAGAATTCTAGTAGTAAGTAATACTATAAAATTCAATCCTGCTGCCTCAAATGCTCAAGGTTCCCACCCAGAATATCTTCTTTCATTAATATTGGAAATTATCAAGTAGGATGACATTTTCCAATATTAATGAAAGAAGAAGATATTCTGGGTAGGAACCTTGAGCAAGTGTAGACTATCAGAAAGCTTAGACTTTTCCCATAAAGCCTTCAGAAGGATTGAAGAGAATGAAATGGAGAACTCTACCCTCTTGTCATTACGTATGGAGTTCAATATAAAAGTAGCTCTCCTTCCCTGGGTTTAGATAAATGCATATTTCAACAAAAACCGTCCTCACAGAAAAGCATAACCTATATAGCAAAGAGATAGGGCATAGGCCTCACTGGAGGACAGATTAGCAAACTTGCAAGTCACGTTAATCAAATTTGTCATTCATTGAAAAGTAAAATTTCGGAATCATAGTATGGTTTCATCATGAATTCTTAGGAAATTGTGATATTACTGAGTTAGAAGCTAAATTGTAAGGGAGTAGACATTGTGAGAAGCCAAACAAACATGGTAATTTATCCATCCTCTCTGGTGTAGCTGAGAATAGAAAGCTGCTCGGCCAATTTAGAGTCTCTATTATTCTATTTCGTTAGGACTTGAGTTTGTTTTCGCTTTTAGTCTTCCCCCCCCCCCCCCCTGGGGAAAGACACTTGGAAACAGAGGAGCTAGCTAAGAAGATATAACCTAGACAGCAGCCTACAGTGTCTAATAAGTTATTGAAAACTGGGATGGACAGAGAGTTGGAAAGAACAAGTATTTGATTTTAGACTTGGTAAGTGATGGATTAGACCCTGCTTTTAAGGAGGGGACAGTCTGTAGCGTATAACCATAGGTAGAACGTCATAATGATTCATGAACATCACAAGCTTTGTAAACTACTTACACTGCAAAGATCTACACACACACACACACACACACACACACACACATGCACACACACACACACATTTAAAAAATTTCCAAATCTTGCTTTGCCACTTTTTCATTGCTTGAAATTGATGAAGCTGCCTAACTCAGTCTCTCCACTGTAAGATATTAGACCAAGTGGATGACTCCTTGGGTAAAATCATTGGCTGTAAATGTTTGACAGCCTATGTTAGATCCCTGCAACCCATGTTAAAAATGGGATGCAGACATACCCGTTTTAAATGCTAGCATTTAGATAGTAATATGGAAGGCAGAGACAAGAGAATCAACTGGAAGCTCTTGGGCCAACTACAGCCTGGAATCCACAGTGCAGCAGCAGAAACCAGAGAGACCTTACCTCAACAAGGGAAGCCTGAACTGACTTCCCAAAATAGTCATCCGACCTCCGCATGCAAACCATGGCAGGCCCATATCTATGTGAACAGATGCATGTGTGCAGGAATGCAAGCTCGCATGCACACATAAACACCCACTAAATAAATAAATAAAAACGAAAACTACTTAAGATCTTTCTGTTAGGTACCACGCAGATAGTGAGTGTATTTTATGATAAAACAAAAATATCTTGTCTTTACATACCCTATTGGGAGACAATATAGGCACATACATAAATGTATAATTGCAAGTGTTATTTCATGGAACTAAGAGAGTGGAGTTGTCAGGAGAACATAAATTCATTCATTTGGTAATCAAGTAATTACGTTGCGACTCCAACGGAATTGTATTGTGTACTGAGTGCAATTTGTCGGCAATGTGGAAAAGGGAATGGGGTGTAAGGGAAGATAAAAGCAGATGGGGTGAGGAACATGGCCTTCAAGCAAAGGACTCCTTTCTGAAGAGTGGGGACATAAGTTTGAATAAGTATGTTAAAAATCATTTATTTTGAATTTCTGTCTCCATTTCACAAATGAGTATCCCATTTCTGTACAGAATCCATTGAGGCAATCAAGACAGATGAAAGATTCCAAACTCCATGGGTTCACTTCCTGTATACAGAAAGCACTAAAATTTAGTCTAAATGTATGTATATTTTCCACCCACTTTAAAAAAAATGAAGCAAATCAAGTCCCCGTACTCAATCTGCACATAAATAACATTTGCGTGCAACGAATACATTTTATTCTTAGGCTTGGAGTTATTCATTCCCCTGTTTGCTCTATGGTCTAAGGAAGTCAGCTTTGCAATATACATTTGTGTTAATTGTTTTAAGTCTTGTTTGAGATGTATAGAAAAACAAAATTTAATATGCTGGAAGTTTCAAGTCAGCATCCAGATATCCTGGAGGGATTTCCCCTTATGAGTTCCAGGCTGCCCACAACCGGGAGTAACAGGTTGGGTAACATTTTAGCTTGCTGGGAAACCTTGGTAGGAAGCTCATCCATCCTTTTCAGATCTCAGTTTTCTCATCTATAAAACAAAGGGCATGCTAACCTTCTCTGACCCCTTCAAAATGTTAGAGAAGGGAAATCAGTTAATGTTTGGAAAGGCCTGTGTGACCCTTTAAACCAAGACATTATCAAAGTACAAAGTAAATGGGAGGAACTGTTTGCTATCCCATTAGTAACTCAAATAGTACATGAGCTCCTGCTGTCAAATTCTTGCCAGGCAAGCTTCCAACATACACTTGTATTGTTTACCAGGATGAAAACGGACTAGAAGAATTGTACTCCCTGACTCCTGCACACATTTTTAAAGAACTCTGCTGGGGAAATTATGGGCACAGGCAGATTCCTTTTCAAAGAACCCAACCCCAAACTCTTTATTCTTGTCCCAGGATTCTAGAAACAAGATAAAGGAGTTTGGAAGTGAATCTAAGACCTTAGAACTTTTATGAGGTAGAAGCCCTGATATTGTTTCTGGACATGTAAAGTGACAATCACTATCCTCATTCCTAAAAGTCCAAGGTGAAATTTATAAACTCTTATGATGCTAACTGCTTTATTGGTACTACTTCCTTAAATTCTCACAGAAGTGATGTGCTCTATTACTGCCCTTAACTGTCATATGAATAAAATTAGATCATGTAACAAAATGTTGGGACCATTTGAAGTCCTGGATTGCAGCGCACAATGCCTGTCTGAACTCTAAGCATTTCCATACAGTTCTCGAGTTTCGAGCAAGGGGCTGGAGGTTGAAACACACAAAGACTCACACAGACAGAGAGACAGAGACACGGACCTCAAGTCACTGGTAAGAAGCCCTTTATTCAATAGCACCATGGAGGCTTATATACCCAACAGTCAAGTGGGCCAACAGGTGAAAACCTTATCCTCTGATCCTCAAGGCCAAGGCAACACATGCTCATGAAGCAGAGCTGGTAAACAACTTTGACACAGCCTTTAGTAACTCAAATCAGAAGGAAAGTAAGGATCTCTAGCAGGGAAGAGCAGCTGGAGGCCAGGACTCCAAATGGTCCCAACAACAGAAGATTGTACAAATCAGCTAGCTGAATTTTGCAAGCCTTAAGAAAGCCCGAGACTGCCCATGCATCTGCCTGAACTCAGCCTAAGCTCCCTGACTAAACATGGCACACAGTGTAGTCAGTAATTCATTGATACACACCTACAAAGCAAACATGCATTGTGACTTTTCTTCACATGGGAAGAGAGTTGTCTTTTCCCTAACAGCCTTTTTTTTTTGGTTTACTTTTGGAAAGTTAAATGCAGTAGCACATGGAGAAGATCTTTGATCATGCTGATTGAGGAGGGAGTGAATGCCCTATACAGATAATGATATCTAATCCAAGATTCTTTAAAATTTTTTCTATTTGTTCACTGGATATATTTTCTATGCTATACTTCTTGTACATAACATGTCTCCTTCTCCACTTACTCATTTTAAGTTTAATCTCTTAATGGTGCCTCAGAGATTTTATACAGACTTCTGATTCATTCACACAAGAGTGAATAACTGACTATCAATAAGCCAATTATACTTACATTGGGAAGAGGGTCTTAATGAGAGAGTATTTAGATCTTGTTGACCTGTAGATAGGACTGTGGATGATAGTCTAAATAAAATTAATTGATATAGCAAGACTCAGCCCATCCTAGGTGATTCCATTCCCTAGCCAGGAAGTCCTGCACTGTATGAGTGAAGAGACTGGATATAAATCCGGAAAAACGTATGCTGGTATGAATGAATTTCTGTCTGACCATGACCGTGAATGTGAGGTGACTGTAGCTGTTTGAAGTTCCTGCCTTGATTTTCTCTCAGTCACTGCTGTGACCTGACTTAAAAGCTGAAATAAGCTGTTCTTTCTCCCAAGATGTGTTTTTTTTTTCAGAATATTTTACCACAGCAACAGAAATTAAATTAAGCAAGGACAGTCTGTTACCCCTGTCAAAGTGAAGAAATATTTTATATTTTTAGATTAATATAGCTTTTTGTTTCTTATCAATGCCAATCCAGCATAGTAAACTAGAATGCTCTTTTCCAAATTTATCAGCGTAATTAAAGCTTACAAAAGTTCAAATTAGATATGCACATTTACTTCTGCTAAAAGACAAATAATAGCAATGTTGTGATTTATGAAACAGCATTGAAATGATGATATTTGGGTTCATGTTTACATTTCCACAGACCAGTGAATTTATCAGCTCTTTATGCAAGACAATACATATTGAGATCTTTCAATATCAATTTACCCCTGGATTGACTCAGAGAAAAAGGCTCTTTCTGTTCAGCATAAGAAGAGTGTTGATTAGTTCACACCAGGCCAGTGCTGAGCTCTCCCAATGGTGCGTTTAGACCTTTTTCATTCTATTAACCTTCAGTGTTAACTCAAATTACAGCTCTCAGAATCTCCTGTTTATTCCTACCTTCAAGCTTCTAAGTGATAGAGATACGGGTGTTCTAAGGTGAGTGGAAGTGAGGGAGATAAAGACTCCTGGTCAGCCTTTTCCAGCACTCTTCCAGAGCTTCTGATGCACTGACCTGTATTTATGCAGAATTACAAGCACCTCTTTTGTCCAGGTACTAAGAACGAAGACATCAGGTCACACATCTATGAGAGAGAAAGGGCACTGTGAAGAACTGATGCTTAAGAGAATGGTTTAAATTCATTCAAATATACTCTTCTGGAAGGATAAGAGAGTAAAACCCAAGAGTATTGAGGAGGGAGTTCTCGCTTACACTTAGTGTCTCTCCCAGGGGAGTGTACTCTGCTGAGCAGGTAGTCGCATGGTGGCTGATAAAGAAGACATCTGGTATCATCACAGAGAGTTGGCCCATTGGGGAACACATGGCTCTCTTAATCCTGAACCATCTTCTATAACTGATACTAAAGAATCATCATCTTTGGGAGACAGAAAATAGACCCAAACAGTCATAATTTACTTCATTCCCTGCATAAATCTCTAAGGTTTATAAAACTGGGTATCACAAAATTGAAAGGAATGAAGGAGACAGAAGGAATCTTTTGCTTCATTTCATATGTCTTCTCAGCTCGTACACTTGGAGATTCCAGCTTACTTTGCATAAAGTGGAAACACCCGTGACTGTTAACCTCACAGCAATACTCTCTTGTCGTCAGGAACAAAACAAAATAGTTCAGATTATTTCTCCCATGTTCCCAGTAAATGCAATAATATGCCAAAAGTATCTTCTAGATATAGAATAGCTTTAAGAACAGATAGAATCTGAAAAAAAAAAACCCAAAACCAATACAAAATACCACACCACAAGGCTGCTGAAACTACTGTCCAGTAACACAATGTCAGTTCTCAAAGCGGCCATACATCATACCCCAAATGACCTTCTGAGGTTAAGACTGGACCCAATGAGCTTCTTCAACAGTTCTTTTGCATTCATTCCACAAATATTAGGTGGGTACTCCCTATTGTTGAAGATGCTAGAAATGCATCAGTCATTCAAATAGGAAACATCTCTTGACAGTAGAATTTTATCCCAGTGGTAAAAGCAGAATTTACAAAAATCAGCACATCCATAAGCAAGATGGTTTAAAATAGAAAATACTAAGGAGAAAACAAAACAGAGTAGAAAAGATGTAGATAAATTTATTTCAGAATGAATTTCAAGAAACTTCTTTTCTCAGAAGGTGATAATTTGTGAAGATGTGGCTGGCAATTGGGAAAGAGCCAGGATCTGACAGCTGGGATGCAGAGGTACCAGAGGCAAAAATAGTCTTCCCGAGCAGGGCAGAGCTCAGGTGCCTGAGGAATAGCTGGAGTATGCATGCCGCGGCAGCTGTGGACGTGTTAGACCCTGGAAACCCTTGTTTTCAGCATATGAAATACTCTTTGATCTGCTCTACCATCCTCTCAACCAACGTTTTTGCTCTCTTCTTCCTAGTTTCACTGAGCAACTTACAGACTGAAGGTGAATGTACCAAGCCCTTCACATTTCCACTCCTCAGTAATCCTTGTTCTCCTTGCCTGAGATATTTGTATCCATTCATCTTTGAATATAAATTTTCTCTTTTATCCCTGTAAGCCATAGAGGGCATGATTAACTATTCTTATTATTCATCTCTATTGCTAATTAATGATTTGTCTTTTTTTTTTTTTGGAGCCAAAATTTCAAATGAACATTTTTGTCTTAGTTTTCTGCTTTGGTCAATTGTAAAGTTCAGAATGACATTTTAGGTTGCAGACTCCAGAAAAAGATGCACCTGTGTTGTGGAGTATAAAAAGATAAATTTGGACTGGTGTATATTTCAGGGGCAGAAAGCTTGCAAGCCTGTACACAGCCATGGATTCAATCCTCAAAATCAGCAAAAAGAAAAGAAGGAATAAAAATTAGGACATAATGTTGGCAAGACAGCACAGAGGGTAAAATCACTTGAGGCAGCAGGCCACGTTGTATCTATAGTCAGGAATCAGAGAAGAGTGGTTGCTGCCCCCAGTTTTCTGCTTTTTATGTAGTCCAAGACTTGTGTATAGGATGAGTCTTGCCTTCTTAATTAACCTAATCACAATAATCCTTCACAGGTAAGGACAGAGGTAAAAATAACAAATGCGCCCCAAAGTATATTAAGTTTGTAACACTAAACATCACAAAATATAACAGTGTGCTAAGTCTTTAGCTTGCAGAAGACAGATCATGAGATGTCTCAGTATTTTATTGTGTGAGATCATCCCATAACAACAAATCTCTCCTTTTTGTCTCTCATTGGTTCTGTTTTTCTGGCAAACAATGACTAATATGTAACATTTCTATTTCTTTGATAATCAGTTATTCCTATAAGATGAAACTACTATTTGGAACCTACTAGTAGCCAGGACTACTAGTTCATCTCACAATAGTCAGAATGGTTCTTACTAGAAAAGAAGTAACATTTTCTGGAGTGTACTGACTGCTCTTCCATAAGACTTGGTTCTGATCCCAGCCTCCCCATGGTGGCCCACACTGTCTGTAACTTCAGTCTGAAGTGAACCAATCACCTGCAGCCTCCTCAGGCCCCAGAAACACATGTGATCAAGAGACATCCATACATGTAGGCAAAATACACACACATATAAAGTAAATACATTTTTTAAAAAATAAAGCCAATAATAAATTCTGGAAAAGATGTAGGAAATTATTCATTGGTGGTAATAGAACCACCAAATTTGTGGCACAAATGTTCAGAATTGAGACATCATCTTGGGGGCTTTTTCCTTTAATGAAGATGAAAAGTCTTTCTTCATCTCTTTTGATTAATTTTGGCTCGAAGTCTATTTGGGAGATAGACTTCTCATGCCCTAGATAGCCTCTGTTCCACAGCGGGATTGCTGGCCATGTTTGGCACTGAAGTTCTACTGTGTATGTGGGTGGCCTCTGATCTGGCTGGGGTCTTCTGGGGTTCAGAGGATGCTTCCACCAGAGGTGTGGGCCAGGACATGGTGACAAGGAGAGGGGCTGCATTGGGTAGGGCATAGGTGGGGTGATGAGGGGTGGCTTACCTGGTTTTTGGGGAGCTAGCCTGGCCTCTGATGGGGTGGAAAGCTTCCATCAGAGATATGGACTGGAATATCTACATAGAATCCACTTAGAAACTGTCTAGGTTTCTAAGGGTTCATGTTCTTTACAGGGCAGTTTAGACACTATGCTTTTTCATGTTATCATGCTATGCGGGGAGCTCCTGTTTCCTGTCCCCTACAGAAATAACCCACATCTTATTATTATTTTTTTAATCTTTCACATTATCCTAAGAAGCGCCTTATATGAATACTGTTTTCTCAATCTGGTGACATTTTAGAGAAGTTAAAAATCTCCTTCGAGATTGAAGTCCACAGTTAGTCCACAGTCACTGACCGGCTAAATCTAGCTCCATTGAGCAGTTCTAATTCTGGATAAGCCAAGAAAAAACCCCTGTGACCTGAGCAGTCTGTTTCTCATTCATCAGCTCAGTTACTTTATCCGGATTACTTTCTATGACCTTATTTATAGGAAACATCCAGAAGGCAGATCCATACTGACAAAGTATGTAAGTAATTTCCAAAGGGACCTTGAGCTTTTGATCCTCCCTCTTCTACTTTCTGATTGCTGGGATTATAGCCATGTGTCAAGACACCAACTTATGCACTACTGGAGACTGAAAACAGGGTTAATATCCATTATGCTAACTACGGCACTTCACTACAACATTTCCATATATGCGTGCTTTATTTTCATCTTTCCAATGCCCCCACTACACTTTATTATATTCCCTTACCTCTCTCTATTTCCATTTCTACTTCTCTGATAGCACCTCCCCCACCCCTTACATTGCTCCACTCCTTTTTCTTCCCAGAGGCTACACATGGAAAAAAAAACTTGATATTTGTCTTTCTTGGATTTATTTGACTTAGTATTATGATCTCCGTTTCCTGAAAATGTTAAGGCTTCCTTGTTCTCAACAGACGAACAAAGTTTCATCGAGTATATGCACCACGATTTCTGTATCTATTCATCTGTTAGTGGGTAGCTGGGCAGATTCCGTCAATCTGATGTTGTGAATAGCGCACAAAGAAACGTGGGTATTTCCATATAGGAAATTCTTGTGGATTCTTTTGAGTATATTCTTTTGGGAATCATGAATGTTTTCTTTTTGGTGGTTTTAAGGACCTCATATTAAGTTTCATTGTCAGCTTTACATTTTATGGTGACAAAATGTTCTATAGTTAGATGGAGTGATAACTCAAACTTTTGAATATAGTAAAAATAACTATGATTTATATTGGGAGGGTAAATTTTATTGGATATACATCACATCTCAATCAAAGTATATGACCTCCTTCAATACTACTGGAATTTGATGAAGTTTTCACAAATCATTTATTGGTCTGTTTTAAATCAAACTTCTCCAGGAATATTATAGGCACTCAAAAACATTTTGGATTTGATCATCCATTTTCTCACAAGCTGCAGACTGCAATTATTGCTGCTTACCCAGTGCCTGGCTTTTCTAGAAGGAAGAACTAGATAATTATTGGCAAATTTGCCAGATGGGTGAATTCAGGAATTAGAGAAGATATTCTTTTGGGTTTGAGCCTTAAGAAATGAATGATAAGTATATTTATCTCTGTGGGCTACATTCCCATTTCAGCCAGCAGTTTCGATTGAATTCATGTGATTTGGCTGTGATACAAATAGCATACATTATATGCAAATTTCCTAAGCATATGAACACAATCACATTCACAGTGGGAAGAAAGTGAAACAAAATCTATATTTAACCACACAGTCACTTATGCTAAAAATACCCTCTTTCAAGACACATCTCATTTTTTTCCCAGTGCTTGGAAAATATATTTGTAGTATGCCCTATGTGGCACTAATGATCAATTGTAAAATTATGGCATAAAATTTTAATCTGCTATTTTCCCCCTCTGAGCAATTGATTTTTCAAAGTGGAGAAACTGTAGCTTTCTGTTCTTTCCAGGCCTTTGAGCAACTGATTATTTTAAACACCTGCTTTACTCTAAAAAAAAATTATTTCAAAATATGTATGCTGGTGCATGATGGCTAAGCTACTTAGTTGTGTATCTTGGGGACACTGCCACCCATATGGAACCTGGAAAGTGCCTTTTGCTGTTCTTGCTCAGCATCCATGACTAGTGCTCTCCCCTTGAGATACTTCAAAGCTCATCTGCTAATAAAACTCAGTTCTGAGAAAACGGGAGGTAAAGCGAGTACCAAGCTTTTAAATCTTAATATTCCCTACACCCATTTGACTTTATCTTTCTCCTCTGGTGGTAGAAACAATGAAAGAAACTTTATGGTCTATAAAGACAATTCCATGCTCCCCCCTTCCAAGGAATGCTGCTGTAACTGAGATTTAGGTATTTCTTTGACTGAAAAGGGGAATCACAGAACACTTGTTATATATTTTCTGGGTGTGAGTACCTTTGGGAGTCGTTGGCAGTATGGCAGATGGTAGGGTGTGGATGGAAGACTAAGAAAAGTAAGTATATTAAAATGTTAAAGTTCAATAGTACTTAAGGACACTGGTTCTTCACGTTTGAAAAACAGGCTTAATAGGTTAAAATCTTAAGTGTGACCATTTGAAGGCAAATGAAGGTGCTAAAATTTATGCTTTTGCTACTTTATCTGTCATTTACATACAAGAAATATCTTCAGGATCTATATGAGTTTCAATTCCATTTGACTATTTTCTTTGAGATTGGAAATGTCTTGTCATTCTATGTCTTTTCTGATTAATTTGGTCTCCTTTTCTAGCTTTAGAAATATATGTTCATGATACTTTTTAGGTATAATTCAGATTAATTCTTTCTTCTTAAGGCCCAAACACAATCCTTAGTAGTCTCAGTGATGTCACAGTAAACTCACTCCTCTCATCCTCCTCACCCTCAACACCCTCTGATCTGGGTCAGGCACCTCTTTCAAAAAACAGTTTAGAAATTCCCGTACCTTGAATATTTTGGCTCTACACTACAATTATAAAATAGCTCTCCCAAGTTGGGAATCTGTCACTTCCAGATTCTCGAAAAAAAGGGAAGGACAGGCTGAGGTCCTAATGAAGACTCTTAGGACCCCTTGAAAGTACCTTTCTTCTATTAGACCCACCTTCTGTTGGCAACAGCTGTTTCCCGAGTGAAGAGGAATTTGGAAATGAGGTTCTCCTGTGTTTGTATGAAAGGGAAATGGAACGGAAAAGGAGCAAGAGATCCAACTGATCCTTTTTGGTCCCTAACAGTCAATTGCATTCTTCCTCTTAAACATGAAATATGCTGGCCTTCTCCCTACAGGGGACAGTTTAATGTTTTGTTCAAAGCGATCATATCTCCAGATGATGCACAGGCTTGTGCACTCTGCCAAATGTCTGCCCTCATGACTTGATAATCCATGAGGACACAGAATCAGCCCCTAATCTTTCTTTCCAGCCCCCCAATAGCAGACTGTGAACAAATTACTAAAACATATAATCTAATTTATGAAGGAGAAACATGCAGGAAATTAAACCACTAGGTACAAAAAGATACTTGGGTTCTCCTTGCAGACCTCCCTCAAGGGCATTACTTGCTGATAGTTCATGACAGGATCTCTTCCAAGAAATGCTGTCTAAGGAAGCTATCTGGGCTAAGGCTGTGATTTCTTTTTGCAACAGCATGCATTCAATGATTAATGTAGGTTAAGAAGATAAATCCCATTTGCATCAATTGGGGAATTGTGGAAGAGATTTTCCAGCTTCTAACTTCGGCAAGATTGGTGGGATCTTTTATTGCAAATATTTGTGGTTCAAATTCTTTCTCAGCAAAACCTTTATGCTTACCTTCTTTCCTTAAAGTGATTCCCAATGGCATTTTTCAAGTACCCTTTATACTTGAAACTTCAGATTGTAGTTCATGATCTGAGGATCCTGAATTCAAATACTGGCTGTTGTTTTCCTGACATTCCACAGGATCCATCTGATGAGGTCCTCCTAGTGTAGACACTGGAGAAAGTTCCATTTAGAGGTTACAATTCTATTAACTAGTAGGAAAACACCCTGTCTTGTGTACCCAATGACCTGTCGTTCTATCCTGGAGTGTTGGCTCTCTTTGGACAATAACTATTTTAGGGGACATTATAAATAAATACCAGAATATACCATTCTTAAGGGATTTACAATCTGTACCCTGTTTGTTAGGTTATAATCTTAAAGGTGATGATCTAAAGGCCTAAAACTTTTAAATGAACTAGTGACTTTATGTTAGTTTAATTTTTCTAGCATTACCATGTTTTCTAATTGCTACATTGCCAGTCAATTCTATGCCCAATAAAAACACTCCATTTGGTTTCCTAGACTTGGTTCTCAGATACATTTTATAAATTAATTAATTTTAGTTTTCATACCTTTACCTTCCAATCTTAGCTAAAAAGGTCCTTAAAATTGCATGGATTGATGGAAACATAATTCATCTTTTCTCTCAGTTACTTTTTACAAATAAGAAGTTACTCCCTAGCTTTCCATTAAATGACTTGTGAGGGCTTAGAATTTGTTAAACTTTCCAACTTAAAAAAATGTATTTCTGGCCCTGTGCTATTCAATTTTATTTTTGCCTACAAAATATCTAATTCTTCCTTGAGTGTTAACGTGATCTTGCCAAAGACAGCCATGTGTGGTCAATGTACAGCATTAGGCTTCTCTTCCTAAGCTTTTCTATAAGATGTTAGTTTTCCAGACATGTAAATTGTACTCTAAGCACCTGCAAATTGGAATGAAACCAAACTTTTTGCAACTGCATAATCAAATGACCTAAGCTTCCATCCTGTATAACTTTGTTGATTATCCATCCCTGCTAATTAATCCTTCATTTTACTTTTTTGTTATGGAAGTGTCTAAAATTTAATTACTAAATTCTATCTGATATTTGGTAAGTGGCAAACAACCATGAAATCTCATTGATCTACAGGACAAGATTAACAAATACTCCCTCATATCAGTGCTTATTTCAGATGCAATTGGTTTCTTAGATTTTCCTCTGAGCCATATGTCTGCTAGCCCCTAGCCACATGATAACCTCTGCCAGGTCCTTCTGTGCTTGTGAACTGAATAAGCAGAGTGCATGAAAGCATGTCTCGAGAACCTTGAGGAGATGGGAATGGCTGGCTTTGTAGATGCTGTACATTCTCTTTGCTTTCATCTCATTGCATTGATTTGTCATAAGGGCACAATTGATTTTGGGCCATCTAAACTTTATTTGTTCTTGGGAGAAGGAAGAAGGTTCAAAAAGAATCTAGGACTCCGTATTTCTGCATTCATAGCTCTGACCTACATATTTCTCTGGTGTGGGAAAATGATCTATATTCTGTCAATTATATTTTAAATAAACACTGATTTGCCAGTAGCCAGGCAGGAAGTAAAGGTGGGACAACCAGATAGGAAGCAGAGGTGGGTCAATGAGAACTGGAGAATTCTGGGAAGAGGAAAGCCCATTCTTCTGCAGTCCTGGCCCAGCCACAGAAGAAGCAAAATGTGACTGCCTTGCTGAAAAAGTACTGAACCATGTGTAGCATAGACAAGAATAATGGATTAATATAAGTTTTAAGAGTTAATAGAAGCCTGAGCTAATGGACCAATCAGTTTATAACTAATGTAGACCTCTGTGATCTACATTGGGACTTGATGCCTGTGGGAACTGGGGCAGGACAGAAAACCTCAGTCAACATTTCTCTCAATAAAAAACATTTCCTAAAGAATACTTAATATGTGCATGACATTTTATGTGTGTTATATGTTGCAGTCCCTAAACATCTTTATGATTTTTACTTTTATTCTCTTTGGTGGATGGAGCAGTGAGGCTTAAGAGTTTAATCATGTTACACATATAAAACTTCTCTATATCCTATGATCTCTGCTGAGATTAGAATCAAAATGTTAGCCTCATGTGCATGCAGGTTGTGGTGATGGTGAAGTGTAAGAAACATATGCAAGCTGAGCGATAATATTAGCGAATGTGTGTTTTTAAATGATATCTGCTATCTGTAAGAAGGGAAGACAGGCTAGTTTGTATAAAAATATAATAATTTATAATATTAAAAAATAGCATTTTACCAGGTGGCAAAACCTTTAATCCCAGCATCAAGGAGACAGAGAAAGGTGGCTTTCTGTATGTTTGATGCCATCCTGGTCTACAGAATAAGTTCCAGGACAGTCAGGACTACACAGAAAAACCCTGTCTCAAATAACCAAAAATAAGAAAATGAAAAATAAACTGCATTTCAATAATGGTTTTGCAGCTGTGCAAATACCCTCACTCAAATGAGTGTGCATTTTCATTGGTGAACTTAATGGTGTGGAAATCATCATCTCAATAAAGTTGTGAAAATAGGAGTGCATTCAAGAAAAGAATAGCAGATGCTTCTTCCGTGTTATTGACAACCTTGCTGTTTCGGGCGGCCACCAAGGCTGACTAACCAAAGCCTATGACAAACCTGTGATTTTTCACCACTGACCCTTGCCAATCTAAAGTGAGCAAGCAGCTCTTGTGAATTCGTCTAGCTCGGCCTGGTTATGAAGATGAGTTTGAGATTTGTTATCATTAGATAAATTATTCTTCCTTCTTACCCTTCCAAGCGACAAGTGGGAACTGGCAGAGGTTCTGACATGATTGGTATGATGAGGGTGGGGGGAACAGGGCAATTTAAGATGGGCACAGAGAGAATAATGGAAGTAGTGTGTTTCAGTCAAAAGTTCTGTGAAGCTTCTCTGAATTGAGGCCCTGTACTCAGATGTTCAGTAGGGGCTTTCCCAATTCTGCCCCAGCCATCTGGGAAATTCTCCAAAGTCACCCAGCGACTTTGTACCTACTACATGAATGGGGTCAGTGGGTGAAGGAGTTCTTTTTCCTTTATATGAACTTCAGTACAGACGTTAAACAGATAAACCTTCTACATATAAACACCTAACAGTTGTATTGTAGTGGGACACTATGCAGGAAATTATGCTTAGTTTTGCAGGAAAGCATTTTGAACATACTATTGTTTTCCTGTAATAAATGAGAGATGTTACTATCAAGACAGTTAAGTAGAGCAGCAGATTTTGCTGTGAGAAAGTAACAGGAATAGATTTTTTTCTGATGTTCTAGCTCTTTAATATTCAATGTTGACTCATTAAACATTTAATAAGTGAGAAACCTTAAGACACACCTTCTTTTTTACTTTTTATTTAAGTACATAACAACCATTTTCCCTCCTCTTCTCCTCCTCCCATCCCCTTTTCTTTTCTATCTATCTATCCCTCCTCCCATCCTTTATCTCAATTCAGAAGGGGGCAGGCCTCCCATAGGCTTGCACAAAGCAAACTGAAGCAGGACCAAGCTTTTCCCCTTACATCAAGGATGGAGCCAGGTAATCCAGCAGGGGAAACAGGTTACCAAAAGCCTGTGAAGCTCCAGGGAGAGGGCCTGCTCCCACTGTTAGAAACCTTACTAAGAGACCAAGCTACACAATTGTCACACACACGCTGAGAACTGAGGTTGGCACTATGCAGGCTCCCTAACTATTGGTCCAGTCTCTATGAGATCTTGTGAGCACAGGTCCACTGTCTCTGTGGTTTCCCTCTTCATAATTCCCCTGGCTTGTACACCTGCCCTCATTTGTACACTGTCAGTACAGTGCTTGTCTGTGAATCTCTGTCTCCGATGTCGGTTACTGGATAGAGGATCTCTGATGACAATTAGGGAAGTCCCCAATCTGCTTCCAATAGATGACCAGTTCAGACACTCTCTCCACTATTGCTAGGAGTCTTAGTTGTAATCATCCTTGTGGGTTCCTAAAATTACTGGTCCAATTAAGCATAATTAAACTTCGGCAACTATCGATTGTGTTTTCTATTTTTACGTATGACACTTTAAATACTTTAAAAGTTGAGAAAAATAAGCCAGTGTGAGGTTAATGACTATCTCATTCAAATACTTCAAGTAAAAACAAAGACTATGAGAAGAATTAATTTAAAAGTAGAAATATCAAAATGTACCAAGTTCATGGAAGTTAAATGCTCATCAAATAAGTTATTTTGAAAACGTCCACTTTTATCAGAGATACTGGGTAACATCAGAAGATAAGCTTTGAAATCAAAGGATTCAATTGGATCGCTTCTTAACAAAGTTCTGAAGGATTTATATGGTTAAACAATGTTCCTCACTGAATGTGGTTCTACAGAAAGACTCAAAATGCTTCAACCCTTCCTATAAAGTATTTTCAAGTTAATTCTACAATTCTGCTTTATTAACAATCTGTCTATCTATTTATCTATATGTATACATATATTACATATATAATGTTATGATAAAAGCAATAAAACTTTATTGAGAGCCAATACAGTTCACAAATGGAGATCACCATCTTTATACCATAAGTTGATAAGTCAGTCTGGTTAGTCAAATGGTATCGATAGAGAACATTATGAAAATGGAAAACATCTGCCTAAGAGAATGACCGAAACCAGAGCTTCACCTGCTTTTAACGACTCCTACCTACAACTTTCACATCTCTTGAGTCCTATTCTCCCTGCAACCTCTACCATGTTTCTTGTTCCAGCAACATGGAAATAGAATAGAAAGACCTTCACGTCAGAGAGAAGCGTAAAAGCCATGGCAGAAAGTCAAAAGGAGATTGTCTAGGAGGCATTAGAGTGAGTGGTCAGTACTAACCCTGATCACAGGCGGTCCCAAGCAGCATAAACAGAGCAAGTGAACGTGAAATGGGTTCTAGTGAATTGGGCATAAGCCTCACTCTTTATCTTTGTGGCACACGGGATGCCGTCATTTAAGTGGTGCAGCTTCTAGGAAGCATGAGCCAATTGTCCGCACATGGAATAAAAACCTTACTATTACTTTCAAATAAAAATGTATTGAAACCCCATTTTCATACAGATTTGTCTGATTTTTAAATGCCATCTCAATTTTCTTTTTAAAAAACTCCTAGGAGACCAAACCATGTATCCCTTGTTCTGCGGCTCTGTCTTATAGTCTGACTTTTTTTTCTGTTTACAAAATGGGCTTAACAATTTGTATTTGGCAATGTTGTAAAGGTTACAACATTTGATGTCTAGGACTGCTTTAGTATAAACTACTTTTATTGATCATATGCATATTCATTAGTGATTACATAATGAGAATACCATAAATGAGCTACAGTAAAGAATGTTTCAACTCAGAGGCGATTAGAAACCTTGTGTCTTCCTATCCAAAATATCTCTGAATCTTTTGGATTTAAGGTTGAAGTCAATCAAAGATCGATGAGCTTACCTTTGCCAACATTTTAACTTGCGGTGCCTTCCCGGATCAATGGTCTGTATCTGTAATGACTATTAGTGATAAGGGACTCTCGAGGTCAATTAATGATACCTACCAGGGTCTTAGAGAGCAAAACTGTTCATACACACATGCACATTTGCCATCCTTTGGCTAGAGGAGTTTTCAGTTCATGGTTTGCTTTAGAAGTTTAGTCCCATTGCCTCCAGTACTTCATGGTGACTGCTGAAGTTTGCACAATGAAGATCAGTGGCAATGGAACATCGACTAATGGAAAATTTTGTTTGATAGACAACCAGCTTTGTTGCTTTTTATTTTTATGTTGGATCTACTCTTAGACCTTCACAAAGCAGTTGTCCTATCTAATGTCATAATTTTGCTGTATGCATGGTGAATTTTTGCCTACTTTATTTTGGCTAAAGATCAAAGATATAAGATTCCATCAAAGATACTGAGATGTTAATAACAGTGTGTGAATTTATGAAATTTGTTTCCTATCCATTAATACAAACATGGAGCAAATGAATAAAATTTAAAGAGAGATATTCAATTCTAGAAGTTTCCACTACTGCTTCTCAAATGTTCCTACCAAAACTTTTTAGTAAGGTCGGCTGCCTCAAGGAATCAGATGTCAGCTGTAAGAGGAAATACTATCTGCAAAATCTTATTTAATATCTTAAGAAAAAATTAAAACACTACTAATAATATTCCTATCTCTCAATTTATAGGATTTTTATCTTAAAGTAGTCTAATATAATTGCTAAACAAAAAGGTGTAGAAAACTTTCTATGAATTTCTACATGCCTATGAGGGCACACAGTCCAATATACAAGAGTAAGACTGGTAGAGTAGCATTTCTGCCAAGTCATGGAAAACACTCTTAGTGTTGCTATTTGAAGAGGGAAAAGAGGGAGCTACACAGCTGAAATCAGACCTGAGGAGAGGGCCAGACCTATGTGTAACCGAAAGAGGAGTTCGTGCAAAGATGTGGATGTAGCACATTGCAGAGTGTTCCCAGGAAATTGCAAATACGTTTGTACGGTTGGATATGAGGTTTCCAGACTGGATGAGGCCAGAGTGAGGGAGGTCCACTGAGTCTGAGGAGCAACTGTTAGACACATCACCATCTTCTAAAATATGTATTCCTCATTATTCTTTTTAATTGCCCATGTTCTTCTAGCTTAACTTCCCACTCGCAGACCAAAGAACAGGTCAGGTGGAAGTGCTCTCTAAAAGTTATTCATTCATAAACCGTACTTCAAAACCAAATCATCTGTGACCAACTCTGGCCTGGCCTTGGCCACCTATCAAAGGTATCCCCTCACCGGTGATCAATGGTTCTGAACGTCCTGGAACTGAGCCAAGAAGGAAACAGCCACCGATGAAAGAGCAAGGCGGCAATGCAATGAGACCAAAATATCCTTCCCAGACAGAGCTGGAGGGTTCCTTAATAAAAAGCATTCTGTCCGTTCAGGGATCATTCAACGAGTGCTCTCCACTTCAGGGTGAAAATTCCTTCTGAAAGTCAGAAACAATCCACCTTCTGTGTGTAACCTTGCAATCCTTTTGAGGAAATATTTACAATAGAAAGCTACACTGTGCTGCGGAACACCAGCTCTGTTTTGAGGGACTGAGGACCAGCAGGCCTTTGAAGATGCCTTCTCTCTGCTTCCTCTGGCCACTGCCTGAACAGTGCCTGGCTTATTTACCCGATTCCATTCCCACCAGGAGCCTAAACTTTAAAACAGTTTTCACATGCACAGACCCAAACCAACAAAACTGTTCTTCCTGTGAATTGGAGGTCATTAAGTAACATTTGTAATACACTTCATCTTTGGACAATTTTGCAAACAGGCTGCACATGGAATGATTGCCTGTATTTCCAAATTGTCTTGCACTATATTGTATCTTACCCAGCCTTGAGGTTGATTTGGTGGTGAGGGTTCTGAGAGGAATGATGTTGATAGCAAGGGTGGTTTTACAGTACTCATGTCCCAAATCCACCACACTGTGGAGAACTTCTATGCACCAGTCCCTTGGCTTATGCTGCTCATGATACACTACTTAATTAACTAATTAGTTTATACATACCCTCAACAGCCTAGTAAGAAGAAAAATAGTACTTCACACTTCAGAGCTATGGGACGTGAGGCTCAGAAGAACTCATTAATTTCCCCAAATTTGGAACACCATCAAAAATGGAGCTGGTTTAAAACCAAGGGTATTGGGATTTCAATCATTCTCTTTCAATGTCCTCTTATGTCTGGGTCCTTTGCCCTTGTGGTTCACTTTGTCTGACATACTTCTTCATCCGTGGTTCTTGACTTTGTCATTGCTGTTCATTGTTTTGTGTTCGCACTTGCTTTAAGATCTGAGCTTAAACCAGGCATAGTGGCACACATCTTTAATCCTAGTACTCAGGAAGCAGAGGTAGATGGATTTCCAGGAATTCAAGGCCAGTCTGATTTGCTTGGTAAGTCCCAAAACAGTCAGAGCTACATAGTGAGACCCTGTTTGGAAAATAAAAATAAAAACAAAAACAAAAGAATATTTGAGTGTGTAGGCAACTCTCCATTGTATGCCACGTTCTAGGATAAGTGATTGTTGTCTATAATTCTATAGTATTCAAATCTCCCTGTCTTCAAGTTCTTCTCTGCTCTTCATACTGTTTATTCTAAAGTCTAGCAAAATATTGTCCATGACCTTTATCTACCCATACCATACAGGATACATATTGCAAAGTTTCTCCTTAATAACTTAATAGTCATTTAACAGAGCCTATCAACTATTTTTGCATTTCTGTGATACTGTTTTACAAATGCTTTCATGCAAACTGGCTCATTTAATGATATGCAGAAACAGGTAGCATCAACAAATTAGTACATCACGTGAGGCATGTGATTAATACCAACACTGTGGATTGCTTTACAAGAGTCTGATTAACATTAATGTGTTTCCACATATTATACATATGTAATGTTATCAAATATGTTAAATATTAAAGCACCAGAGTGGGTGATTAACAGGTCAGCAATACCATCTTTGAACCACAGTATACTCTAGCAGTGCATATAAACTCTGTATTGGTGGTAGATAAGTACATACTAGTTCTTGCTGTATAAATGGACCAAGTATCCATTGGATTGTCATGGGATTGTCCTCCTTTTTTTGTAAAGATGAAAATTTGATCCTCTTCATAAACTCAAGGTGTATTCATATAATGGCTTTAATTTTAAATTTTGCATTTATTTCCCTTTCTGTAAATTTAGTCTATTGTAGTTATTCAACATTTTAAGTATGAATTTCTTAATAAGAAATATATATGGTAATGCCATATATATATATATATATATTTATATGGTAATGCCATTTCAATAACACCTGCCAATGAGTATTATCCTTCTGTGCTGTACTGAATTGTATCTTAACACTCAAATCCTGAATCCCATGATCTTAAAATGTGATTATGAATTGGAGATATGGACATTAAGAAGGCAAATATGTAAAAATAATACCATTCAAATGAACTTAAGCCCATGATAAATAGTATCATTCTTCAAGGAGGAAATTTTGACCTGAAGAAAGACATATGGGATGAGCTCCCACAGAGGAAATGTACAGGAAGAGGGAAAGAGAAGTTGGTGACAAACCCAACTCTACTGATACCTTGAGGTTTAACTTTCAGCCTCCAGAACTGTGAGAAAATCAGCTTATGCTACTGAGGTAAACTAGTTTGTAATGTTCTGTTGTGAGAGCATTAAGGGAGTAATCTGAATTTTGGTATTAGAAACGTAGGTGCTACTGTAACAAAAGTTGAAAATATGGAAATTGTGTTAGCACTGTCCTGTGGAGGCTACTCTTGTAAACATGTAGGAAAAACCTAGGCGACTTGAAATAGACTGGTAGCCGACAAGGAGACAGGAGGTGCCCCTGGTGAGGCACTGATGAAAATGGAGAGCGTGTGGCTGAAGAAAGATAATGGAAAGAATGTAAGATCCAGGAGAGTGGGGAAGTTGTTGCCTTTATTTTATGTATCTATCCACTGGTCATGATCAACTTCTAACGGATAGCCCCAAATACAGTACTCACACAGATGACCCTTGTTACACTAAATGGAACACACACACACACACACACACACACACACACATCAAAAGTCATGAAACTGAGTTGATCAGTATCTAATGCTTCAGCATTGAGGGATAAGGCCTCTTGAGCCCTTCCTGTATCCATACATGGCTATTAATGGGCTTGGGCTCATTCTTGTGAGGACTCAGTTTAGAATTCTGCAGATAATGTGAACTTATGGTCACAATGACTGTATTTTTCCTAGAAGCTGGAATTTGGCAGTTCTCTTTCTCAACTCCTGGATCTTACATTCTTTCCATTATCTTGTCTACAGTAGTCTCTGAGCTTAAAGGGAATGAACACTCACCCATCACTCATCTTCAGCATCCTGTGCTTCTGTCAGTGTCTGTATTTACTGCCATTCACAAGAAACAGATTTATTTCCAATTAAGACTGAGAGTAATATTCATATATAAGTATAAATATGAATATTTAAAATACAGCTTGACATCATGCTAATTTGGATAATAGACTCAGTTCCTAACTAGTGTGCCTTATGACCTTACATTCTTTTTGAAATAACATTATAATACCAGGTACAGATCATATTCTGTGTAATGGAACTCAAATCCATTCAGTAGTTTGTTACTCCAATAACAAGACTGTCATCATTAATCAAGTATGCATATTTTATCTTGTGGGATGCTCCTTTAGCTCATAGGATTAAGAGCTTCTCAACCAACAATCTGCTAGTGCCCTCTGGAGCCATGAATGAAGTCCTAGGGGGGAAGAAGTAGAAGAGGAAAGAGGAGGAAGAGGAAGAGGAAGAGGAAGAAGAAGAAGAAGAAGAAGAAGAAGAAGAAGAAGAAGAAGCTTCTAGCTGAGGTACAGATTGATTTCTCTGTATCCCACAATCAATGAGTGAATGGTATTGTCTTAGTTTATTGCTGTGAAGAGTCACCATGACCACGCCACCTGTTATAAACAAAAACATTTAATTGGTGCTGGCTTAGAGTTCAGAAGTTTAGTCCATTATTGTCATGATAGGAAGCCTGATGGCATACAGGCATACATGGTGCTGGAGAAGGAGCTGAAAGTTCTCCATCTTGATCCACAGACAGCATGAAGAGACTGTGACAGGCTAGCCAGGCTCTAGCATCTGAGACTTCAAAGGCCACCACCAGTGACACACTTCTTCCAACAAAGCCACACCTACTCCAGCACTCCTCCCATTTTCTTTCAAATCACCGCAGGCATCTTCAGTAATAGGGTCTTATTTTCTGATTCAGAGCATAGATATATGAAGTTGCAGTGAGAGATTAGGAGTGGAAGTGTTTAAGAACAGAGATGAGTAATGGAGAGGGGGCGGGTGTCATTGACCAAAATAAAGATCTGAAGGGAAATACTGTGCATGGGTAGAAAAAAAAATGCTTCTAGAAGCTGTGACTTATTAAACAGGAAAACCTAGTGCCAGAAACAGGGTACCTCCTTATGTATTGTTAGTCAGGAAGGTCCTAGAGGCCTTCCAAATAATACAGGTACTTGTAATTTATTTTTACTTTATTTTATAAACTTCAATTTAGTGACTTGCATTTGAAAAATGTTAGGTCTGGAGCTTAACCAGGCTAGAAGTCCACACATCTTAATGAACAGTACAGTTAGAATCGCCATTCTGAAGTGGTGGATCTTCACTTTGCATTTTTTCATTTTTACTATCAAATATATTTTTATACACTTATCCATCACTCAAAATGAAAAATTCATGATGTAAGTGGAAATAGAAAAACACTTAAATTTATGTATTTTTTCATAATTCATGTCAGGTTCATTAGCAGCATTGAATCCTTCCTTATGCCTAATATTTAGCCTTTCTTATCTCTTTCTACATGTTCTATATGCAGTCTTAACAAGTTCCCTAACTTGGGGGCTCCACTGTTTGTTCTGATATTCGACACCTCAAGGTACTGTTAGTTTAAGACATCCAGAGTTCCTGATATACATTACCCTGCTGATTTATAGTTCTCCTCTATATAAGCACTTCACATTTTTGCCCTACTTTAGCGTTTTCTCCATTCATTCTCAGTTGTTCCCAAATTCAGACAGCTCTTTCGCTTTGTTTGCTTTCTTACTGCTCTATTCTATTTTGTCTTTAAAATTCACAGCTTGATTTCAAGCAAGAGCACAGGTAATAGCATCCTTATATTCAAACATGTAAATACACATCTTTATAAAGTTTAAAATAAAATTACGTAGTTTCTTGTCCTTGACACAGGGATAGAAAGAATAAACATATACACTTGTCAGACAGGATATATGTCACTATAAAGTTTGCAAAATTTTCAGTCTGGTTTGACTAGCCTGGTTAAAAGCATTTGGAGTAAAAAATTAAAACATAAGCGCTTTAATCAAAACAGAATTTTATATTTCACTTTCTCCCTAACTCTGTAGGACAAAAGCCCAATGTTATGACTGAGACAGTCCTCTTCCATTTATCCTTTCCAATCAATTCTTTGGAGAAGGTGATTTCCCTTATCTCTTAAATCTCCTAGCCCTGCTCTCACTCTCTCTCCACAGACTACAGTGATGCCAAGTCACCAGCATTTTTCTCCTAAGGTTTGGTCAAAGCCATGCCACTGAAGAGGAGTCTCCATTGGCTGCTTAAATCACTGAGGTCATAATCTTGGAGAAATGACTTACAGGTCCTCATGAGGAGACTAAACTCCTTCCTATGGTCTACAGAATCCTTTGTAGTCCTAACACTGTTGAATTCTGAGTTTTCTGGTTCCAAGCTATACTAATCCTTTTTTGTTGCTGCTGTGTTGCAAGCCCTCAGCCAGTGTGACCTTTACTCACTGACTTGCCTGGAATTAGTGAGTCCCTGGCAACTCTGTCCTTCATATGCTTAGTATTCGAGGCCATGACTTGGTACAGCTGGGAGTCTGGCCCTGGTGAAATCGTAAGACGTTTTCAGAGATTATTTAATTATTATTTCTATGTATCACACATTGTATGACTTATTCTGGGTGACTTTTGAGTTCTTAAGGGCCTGTCAGTTTGTTCATCATAAATTAATTTAACAAAATAATAAGTAAAATATTTATTATGGGGTTTTGAAATAATATAGGTTTGATCACATTAGTTTACTCTACCACACTCATCTTTTGAGTAACAAATTATTGGTGACAATTTGGTATAGGCACAAAGTTTGTACAAAATCTAACATAAAATAAAATACATTATGTTTACACGAATTCTCTCTATATATATGTAGAAAAATTATATATGTGCATGTGTGTGTGTGTGTGTGTGTGTGTGTGTGTGTGCATTTGTAATAGGATCTTGCTATGTAGCCCTGACTGACATAAAACTCACTATGTAGACAAGGCTGGCTTTGAATCCACAGTCATATACCTGTTCCTGCTACAACTAAGCTAAATGTAAATATTACTGCAAAGTTAAATTTTATATTTTAAAAACAATTTTAGTAGAAGGGCATCAGCAGTTATGGGGTGGGGGAATAAGAGCAGATAATGGAGAGGAGCTTGTGATCAGAATACATTGTATACAAGTTAGAAACTGTAAAAAAAAAATATTTTCCACAAATCCATGATCTCTCAAATAAATTACAGAAAGAACTAATCATGAATTTCTTATGAGAATATTTCTTATTTTTCACCTAGAAAATTTCTTAATGAAATGTTCTAATTAGTTTTAGTTGTCAACTTTATATAGCCTAGAGAGAACGTTTCCATTTATGCATTTTCTAGCTCAGATTGGCCTGTGAGCATGTTTTAGGGATTATCTTGGTTACTAACTGGTACAGAGGGACCCAACCCCTGCAGACAGCACCATTCTTACACATGCAGTCCTGGGATATGTAAGAAATCTTGCCAAACATCAGCCTGTTAATGAGTGAGCCAGACAGCAACACACCAGGTAGCTGTCTACAAGGTTTTTGCAGTAATCTTTGTGCAATTGTTCTTCAAGTTACAAAATCTTGACCCAGGGAGGTGAGGACCGTTCGTGCTGCTGCGCTTTGGGGTCCGGTTTTGGGGGCCTGCTGGGAACAGGACTTCTAAAGGACAGTATGTCTGGAAGGCTGTGGTGCAAGGCCACTTTTGCTGGCTATAAGCGAGGTCTCCGGAACGAGAGAGAGCACACGGCTCTCCTTAAAATTGAAGGCATTTATGCCCGAGATGAAACTGAATTCTACTTGGGCAAGAGATGCGCTTATGTGTATAAAGCAAAGAACAAAACAGTGACATCTGGAGGCAAAGCAAACAAAACCAGAGTGATCTGGGGGAAAGTAACTCGGGCCCATGGAAACAGTGGCATGGTCCGGGCCAAATTCTGAAGCAACCTTCCTGCAAAAGCCATTGGACACAGAATCCGTGTGATGCTGTACCCATCCCGGATTTAAACCAATGAAAAGTAAATAAATAAAAAAAAAAATCTTGTCCCAGAGTTTTACTGGATTCCTCTTCCATAGTACGCACAATGTGACTTAGCCGGGCTATTTCTTTTCTCAGAGACGGAGCTCATCACAAACTGTAAAATTACAGGGATCTACCACTCGCACTGAACAGATTTGAGAATAAATGATCTATGGGTTATACTTTTTGGCTAAGAGGAGTTTGCTTTTTAATTTCCAAGTTCAAGTATACAATTTCACAATGTTCAATTGTATTATGAATTCTTTTATTTAAATTTGAATTTAAGATACTAAGTGCTATTCAATCCATTTTTTTTCCTTTTCTAAGACAGGATTTTGTGTGTGTGTGTGTGTGTGTGTGTGTGTGCGCGCGCGCGCGCAACAGTCCTGGCTATTCTAAAACTCACTCTGTAGACTAAGTTTGTCTCAAATCACAGAGATCTGCCTGCCTCTGCCCTCCAAACTGCTGGGATTAAAGACATGACACCACTGCCTGGAATACTGCTCAATCTTTAGGAAGATAGAATTCGTTCCTAAAGTTTAAGAACTTGTCCTATTCTTGCTTGTTTAATTTCCTAGCACTGACCACTGAATATGAAGATAATATATACTACACTTCACGTGTCTTTAAAACAGTTAAATGAAGACACCTATAACAACAGAATTAGATGTAAACTGTAACACGAATTCAAATTATGCTTTTTTTCTTGATCATTTTATACTTTTTAGAAGTCTTTCTTCTCAATTAATATAAGGTTCGAAGCTCCATTTATTTAAAAGCACTGTGGGTGTAGAGGAAGTTGACAGAGATGAAAGATACTGGTGTCTTCTTGATGGAGAACCTGTTGCCCCAGACTCTTCACTGAAAAGAACCTAGAGACTTTTAGGCAAATGGCTGAATCCAGAGGTCTTTAAGTTTTGTTTTCCTCCTTATTGGTTGCATTTTCTGCTCTTGAATATATATTCATAAACCTTTATTGAGTCTAATTACCAAAAGTCAAAAACAAAAATTATAGGTAATGGTAAGGTGTATTTTCTTTCCTCTCCCTCCTCCTCCTTTCTCTATTTCTCTTCCTTTCTCAAAGACATGAATTGCAATTAAGCAGAAACACAGAGACGGGGGGAAAACCCAACTCAGAAGTTATTGTAGTAGAGAGCTGTGGGCTAAATGAAGCTGCAGTGAGAAAAAAAGAGGGAGTGACAGAAAATATTACACATGTTGCAAAAATTAGTCACCAAGTTAACTGGTGTTCTATTCAATTAAACAACATAATTATGTTTCATGCTATTTTACAGGGGAGCAGGTCTAAGCAGGAATACATGTAAAACTATGGTGCTCGTCTATAGTTAAGTGATAAATCTTGCCAGAGCTAAAACCTTGGCTGAATCCCAAGAGCATTCAACTGGCTCAGATTTCTTCATTTAGAGTTATTCAAAGTAATTTCTCAAATCTGTATAAAGGAACAAAATAAATAATTTGTTGATATTGTCAACTTGTATCCTTTCAAACACTTTCATGTGGCAAAACATTGCTGTAGGCACTTTGTAGGTATACTTACTTTCCCCACTTCCTCTTTTCTGCTCTACTTCCTGCTTCTCCTTCCTCAGCAGCCTGTGTATCACTTTCTGTCTCTGTGTAAGCTAACCAGTAGAAGAAAGTTTCTTGGTCAGTCAAGGTTTATTTCTCTATGAACTGTATCTGAAATAAGAGGTCTTACAATCTAGTTATGGTGAGCAGTCAAGGACAATGGCATTCGCCTATCTTGTTTGGGTGCCTCAGAGATCTTTGGATGCCTGGCACTGAGATTTGCATTTACTAACCCATGTCTTCTGAGGGCAGCGTGGTTCAACCTTGCAGGACACTCTTTCTCGAGTTTGACAAATTGGATCCTGAGTAAGTGAAGTAATTTGTATTACTAATCTAAAAGCTACCTTTCTAAAATTATGCCTTAGTTTATATATTCCACATTCTCATATCTATACCCTCGCCGAGTATCTGTAGGAAAAGGCAGGATCAATTTACAGGTCCACATCATGAGGGCACATCACAGAATGATAGTTCAGACTGACTGAAGTGTATTGTGCATCATGGAAAAACATGGATGCATTACAGAAGATAGTGAACCTGAACTGTTCTATATTAGTACATTAAAGATGGGTTTGAAATGTGTCAGTTTCTTCTGATTCAGAGTTCAAGGAGAAATACATAGGTTTTAACTAGGTTTGTCCCTGCCCTTCTTCCTGATGAGGAATGGGAGCTTTCGACATTTCCACGTGGTAGGCATCTGCTCATGCTGATTATTAATGAAGTATATGGTTTCCCTGCAAAAGTTAAAGCAACAAGCTTTAGGGTTAGAGAACTCTGTGCCTATAGATGTGAACTCAAATTAGATCCAGGCGGCCCAGAACAGACTGACAGCTTCCCTCTAACACAGACACTTATAGGACTGTGTGGAATCTGCTCAATCTATTTCAAAACTGGTATTTCAAAGATAGTTTCATTGATTATCCCATCACAGTTATTGTAATTCCTTTTGGCTGTTTTACAAAAGCTCCATAAAAGTGCTGGTGGTAAGGACATTTCTCATAGCCATCCACGATCTGAAATTGCTGATACAGCCTCTAGTCTCTCCTTCATTTTGGGCATGTGGAATTATTCTAAGGCTTTGTTTGCTTTATGCCAAGAGAAGACAACTGTTGCATGTAATCAGATTTTTCATTTCATTGCAGTTCCCCATGTATGCTATAGACGGTCTCCACAAGACATAATTTAATAATGATTATCAGGAGCCATTCGAAAGTCTTGCTAATTCACTGCTTCATTTTTGTCCTGGTTAGTTGTTATTGTCAGCTTGATACAACATAGAGACACCTGAGAATAGTGAATGAACCTCAATTAAAGAATTGCTTCAATCAGATTGGTCAATAGCTTTGCCTGTGAAAGATTGTCGTAGTTGATAACTGGTATGGGAGGGCCCAGAACACCGTGGGTGGAACCATCCTTAAGCAGGTGGGAAAGCCAGAGATTGAACCAGTAAGTGGCATTTCTCTTCATTTCCTGCCCTGACTTCCCTGAATTATGGACTATGCGCTGGAATTATAAAACAAATAAATCTTTTCTTCCTCTGCATTGCTTTTGGTTGGCCTGTCTTATATCACAGCAAGAAGGAAAAAAGAAAAAGGAAAAAGAAAAGCTAGAACGCACTCCAAGTCTTTTCTCTGAAGTGTAAGGGCAGCATTGTACATAAGCACAACTTTTAGCTAGCTTCCTAACCTTTTGCTGATCATGCATCATCTGACAAATTGAATAAAAAGGGCCGAGTGTTCCTCACGTGTCCTAAGTAAACAAACTATGGGAAGAGTGATTATTTATCGCAGCTTTCTTAGGAAAGACTTTCCATGGAAGTGTTCTGTGGAGCATATTTACATGTATCTTAACTTGCATTTGAAATCTGAACTCTAATGTGACAACAATTTTCTGGGGTTATTTAAACTTTCGAGGCCAGTGCATGCCCATTTTTTCATCAAGGGGCAATCTTGGAGTGCTTTGTTAAGTTCTGTTTTAGCTAAAATATTCAGTGATCCCAGTCTTAGGAATTAAAAACCATTTCTCTTTATTTTTTTCCTGGAAGGGCCACCTTGCCTGGCACCACTCCTCAGCCAGCACAGACTAGTGTAGGCTTACAAAAGCCCAGAGTTCAAAGGCACTATCAGGTCACAGAGCTCAACCCCTGTGGGCATACCTAATACCTTCTACAACATCTCCACCAAGTGGCCAAGCAGTCTGTATTCTGCAGGTAGGATCACAATGATTGGTCCTCAGCACATCCATTCCAGGCCAATCAGCATTTTCTCTCAATGTGAAAAATGTGGCTTTTATGAAGTTCTTTTTTTAGTTGTTCCCAAAGATGTCCTCTCTCTTGCTCCATAAGAACACCAAAATTCTACCATTTATGATTTAAGCATTTTTTAAATAAAGCATCCCTTAGCTCTAGAACAAGCAAGTCAGCTCTTGAGATCATCTTTGTTCCGAGTGTGCCCCTGGTTCTGATCACTATCTTCTAATTTGACACAGACTATCAACTTCCATTTTATTGGCTCTTGGGATCTGTTAAGTGTCCTATGCAATTTGTGATGACAGAATTTTGAAGTTGGCTTTCAGAGAAAACAAAAGAACCTGACAGGAGACTGATACAGTAAGTAATCTGTCAACTTTAGCAATGATAAGAGCAGAAGAGTCATTTCTGTTGGGTTTTCAAGTCTCTACTTCAATGCATTGTCTTCAGTATTTTGCTAAGTCTTTCCCATATGTTGTGTAAGTCAGTTTTAGGAGACTGATGTGGGAAATCAAATAGCTTTTCAGGTTCAAAAGCCCAGTCATACCCCGGTAGAAAGAAAGATTCCGGAAATATTCTATGATAAAAAAATAAAACTCTTAACAAATAATTGAAAAGAGTAAGAAATCTGGCTGCCTAATTACTTAACTTTTCAAGAGAAACTGCTTTGGGGATTTCTATAGACAGTCGATTCCCAGAGTGGGACTACCAGACAGAAATGCCATAAAATGACAGAGGGATTCTGTGTACTTCTGGGTGAATGAGAATGAGTTGTTTATATATATTTATGGTTGCTTTTCCCCTACGCTAGTTCCATCCATTCATAAGGGCTTTAGACAGTGTTTGTTTTTAGATCATTGAATGATGCTTATTAGGTCTAGGCAGGTATTATCAATGAGAAGTTTGTAGCAGCTTTAGTTTCTGGATAAACTGACTTCTGCACATACCTTTTGCTTTGACTGAGCCTCACCTGCTTCTCTTCTTGGAGTATATTCACACAATAGCTATCATTTGAAACATCTGTCCCACATCACATACCACAAAGCCACATTCTCCAGCAATAATCACTGCTGGCTCTGACAGGTCTATGGCCTTTAAAACACCAGGTTGTGAGGGGGAACCTTTTTGGTCAATATACTTAGCAATGTAGGTAGAGTTTACCATTATTGCTCCTGAAGCAGTCCCAGGAAGCCAAGAGGGAGTGATGAGCCCTGTCAGGTCATCCTCAGAGCAAGGTTGTGAAAAGTAAGAGAAAGGCTGGGCTGGGGAAACCTTTTCTGACTGTGAGCTATCCCTCTGTAGACTAGCTAACAGACAGAAGTCCTTTCTCATTTCTAAGCAGTCTGTGGACCCCACCATAGCCCAGAATGCATTGAAACCTAAATTCTCCTTTAGACTTAAATCCTTAAATGATCACTGACAAAAGACATAAATTTATGAAACGGGTAGGTAAAACTCAAGAGAGCAGGTCACATAGATTGACAGCCACTGACTTTGCTTACTTATAGTCTCTTCCATATGCCTAAGGACCCAAAGAACTAGCCATCAAATGAACTCCTTAAGAAACCACCTTTAGAGAAAGGATTATAGAACATGTGAACATATGATATGAAAATAGAAGGAGGGATTGTAGGGGCTAAAACTTTAAACCAAAAATGGAGGAAGAGGTAAGGGAAAAGAACGGATGGGTTAACAAAATACTAAATATATCTGAAAAACCTCTACTAATATCCAGTATTTTATAAACTAATTATAATATAATTTAAAAAACAGTTTATACCCATGTACTTGCATGGGCATAATGACTCCCCAAGAAGACATGTCTTATTAAATTAAAAACTCAGTACATGTCTGGGATGCTTCACTGTGAGTTTTCAGTCAGGAAGATCTCAGAGGTCTCTCTGAACAACACAAACCATTACCGTTGCTCTTGGTTACCCACCAGAACTAGATGGGAAGATCCTATTGGTCTTAGAACACTTTGGTCGTAGAACATAGAGAAAGAAATCTTGAACTGACAGTAGACCATCCTACTTACTGGCTAGCTTCTGAAGTGTTAGAAGGTGATGTGCAGATCACTGTGGGAGAAAAAACATCAATAATATTCCTGCAGCCAACCTTGCTTGCTACAATACGGACATGCCAGGCAAGGTGTGCCTGTTGGTACAATAGTAGCGGGAAGGACACAGGGGTAATACACAGTATTTGGATTGGTTTTGAGTCTTCCACAGCAAAAAAATTCATGGCTGGTAATGTAAATTTGATCAAGAGCCTATGACTCAGGAGGTCACAGAAGGCAGAACCAATGACTGTATTTTTGCCAAACCACATGTTGTCAAATTGTTGTCTAAATGCTTATTCCCATAGATTACTGTGGCCTCACCCTTGGCCAGAAAAGGACAGTGGTCAAAGTAGAGTCTCAACTCATAAAAGTGTTGAGAGCAGATTTCTACGAAGTCCCATTAGTATACACAAGGATAGAAGCTAGAGACCTGGACTTGGGATTGTTTGGACATGTGCTCCCATCTACTAGGGAGGCTGAGGCAAGAGAATAACAAGTGTGAGGCCAACCTGAGTTAACTTTGTCAAGACAACAAGTTAACATTTTTCAAAGGAAGTGTAGGATGTCACTTATTGGTAAAGTGTTTACCTAATATACAAATACAAGAAGCCCCTGTGGGTGCATACACACACACACACACACACACACACACACACACTCATAGGATCTGGAAATGCAATTCATGTCTGTCCCGGGGCTTGAAGTTTTCTGACTAGAGGGCTACCATAAAGGCTCTCTATAATTAGGTGCAGACTAGACATTTTTAGTATTAACATGAATTTTGCCAATGCCCCAAATGAACTGACTTCAAAAAACTGGAGTTGGAGAAAGAGCAAGGGGAAGTCTCTAGCAATATGTGAATGACAAGGAAGGGGTGTGGTTGCTGGTAGCGGGGGCACGTTTCACCAAGAAAAGCAAGAGAAAAAGAGTGCAGGTGATCCTTCTTGTGGTGAGTCACCTGCCTGGGGTTCCCCTAAATCATGAGCACCCAGGAAGAGTTACAAGCTACTGAATGCAAGGACCAAATTGGGGGTGTGGACCTGAAGTTCATTTGAGTCTTACTTACTGCTACTACTTGCTCATTTGAGGAGAGATCCTAAATTCCATAAGGTTATTTCCTCTTCGAACCTACTCTCTCTTTATTCTTTAAATCTGTGTATGTGTGTGCATGTGTGCGTGTGCACACACGTGTGTATGTGCACATCGGTGCATTTGCAGAGGATCTATTTACATTGGCAACTTTATTCTGATATGTTTGACTATGCACACTAATGAATGTGGAACAGAAATCCAGACTGAGAGAAAAAAAATGAGATGGAGTTTCTAGACCCTCAGTCAGGTAATTCTTCCTTCTGGATGTCAGGCAATATACTCGGATCAGGAAACACACAGATTAATGAAGCCTATCGATAGGCTTCTGTGGTCTAGACAGAGTGATATAAGGTTTAAAGCATACTAGGAAAATAGTAGGCATATTCTTAAGCATAAGGAAGGCATGGTGCTAATCATTCTTGACCTGTTGTAAAAGGAGACGAATCAGTAGCCTTCTGGAAGCCACAAATGGCAATCCCCTGTCTGGCCTCCTTTAGGCCTCTTCCTAGGTACCACCAGCCTAGCTGTCATGGTGGGGATGCGTAGATTTTCGTCTTATTGCTTTCTTCATGTAAATCTACATCTCCTCTTGTTAAATAAGTATCTAGCAAACAAAACCCATTAAGGAAGTAGATCAAGATATGTTTCTAAAGAAAAAAAAGAGACAATTTAATTAAGTGAGATACTAAAATTGTGACTTTCCTCTGTTTGCTTCTTCAAAAATGCTTGAAGAAGACCATGGTGTTGGTGATGACAATGATAGCAACCACAGGATGAAAACCAGTAAGAATAGCAGGCATCCAACTCTTTAGCTTCATATGTGCAAGTGAGTCATATTGAAGATGTGTTATGAAGGAGACTCAATTACCCAGCTCAAGAAAAGTGGGTGAATGGCTTTGCAACCTCCCTCTCTTCGACGCCACACTCCTTCCTCCTTGTGGAAACTTCTCTGGATATATCATCCTGACCTCCATTTCTTTACATCTACTCCGATGGTCCCGCCAAAAAGGAGGGTTATCTAGAACTTGAAAATGATTAAAACAGAGAATTTGGGGCTCTTGTGGAGGCTTTTCTTAAAGTGCTATATATAGTTGTTGCTTTTATGTTCATATCTACACAGAAATACAATTTCCTGCTTTCTCTGAAAAAAAAAAAAAACGGTGTTAGAGCTTGCAAGCCAAGGCCAGTCACTAAAAATACTCTTACCCAGATCAGCCTTTGTGGCCTGTTAGAAGGTCGTGACTATGAAATGAAATCTTCTCTGTTTTAACATGTCCCTGTATTAGCCTTCACCTCAATTTTCTATCCCCACAGACGTCTATGTTCTATCTCTCAATTACTGTTTTAATAAGGAATTCAATATAGATTAGTCTCTGACATTGCCATGAATCTCATTCAGTGATTTTTCAGTGCTTAGTGCCCATGTTAGCATTGTCTTGAACACCAAGGAAAGAACATCCCTGCCAGTATTGTACTAGAATCCTATGATCTTAGTCAAGTTACTCTTGATTTTTAATTTGCAAATTGGTCTTGGGAAGACAGTAAATGATAGAAGTATCAATAATGAGTTGTTTATTAGTAAGGAGTCAGAGCTAATTGAGTATAGCAAAATTTATTTTCTGCCTTTACTATGAGTGCCTAGTAAATATTTATTCCTACAAATGCAAAAGAGTCACTTTCCCTTGCATTTTTCCCTCAGAATATGTTATTTTCACAGGTGACTATTAAGTGCTTAAAACTGCTAAACTGCTTTTGATTTTTTTTGAAAATAAATCGTTCTTGGTAAGGCTGACTTTGAACAATTTGATAAAGTGTAGCATCAGATTTCAACACTGTAAAGTCACTGCTCCTCCAATTGCATTTATCTTAATTTATCACAGATAAATTATCTGTGAGAAAGCATTTCTGTAGTTGGAATGAAGTGATTCCAGGTGACTCCTCCTGAGATGTGATGACAGCACTTGGTGCTGTTTGTGTCCAAAAATGCATAAATGAAATCAAACCTTTAGGATATGAGGCGAAGGTCCGTTGAAGAGCTATACACAGAATTAGTTGTTGTGATTCTTTAAAACTGTCAATGCTGGGCTGCTAAGATGCCTCCGTGGGTAATCTATTTGCTGTGTGAGCTTAAGGGTGTGCATTCAGATCTCTAGCACGTATATACCAAGTGGGGAGCAGTGGTGCTCATCTGTCACCCCAGCACTGCGAAGCAAAGACAAACAGATCCTAAGTGTGCTCTAGCCAAGTGCTCTAGCTGAAACAGTGGGCTCCATGTTCAGTGAGACCCTGATTAAATAAAAAGATGAAGAGAAATAGAGGAAGACACCAACATTCAACTTCTGACTTCCCCTCCGCATATACAACCATGGGCAAGCACATGTGCACGTATATACATGCAACACAGTCACACACACACACACACACACACACACACACACACTTAATGATAGAGAAAACAAGAGGGACTGAAGACCATTCCCAAGTAAATTCATTAGGAAACATAGCATCACAATGTAATATGTGGTTCTTGAGTTAAATCCTACACCAGGAAAAACTGTTCTTATAAGATACTATTTGGGGCCAGTCATGATAGCTTATGCCTCTAATCCTACCACTTGGGAAATAGAGAAAAGTGTATCTCTGACTTTGTAGCCAACCTTGTCTGCAAAGTTAGTGAGTTCCAGGCCAGTCAAGAGTACATAGTCAACCCCTCAAAAAAAGAAACAAAAAAAGATATTTTTGGGACAGTTAGTGAAATTTGGATATGATCTGTGGGTCAATTACAAATGTTGTGTTCTTGTTAAATGTATTTTTTTTTATGAAGTCTCGATGACATGGAAGTGGTTGTCTTCCTAATTACACAAGTGTTCTTCCTCTTAGGAAATGATGGTGTAGGATTTAGGCAGCTTACTACGTCTACTTTCATGAGGGACAGAAGAGCAGAAGAGAGAGAGAGAGAGAGAGAGAGAGAGTAAAAGAGGGATGGGAAGGGAGAGAGTGAAAGAAAGAGAGGGGGGTGAAGAGGATAGAAGGAAGTGTCATTGTAGCACACACTTATACCTCAGTAATTGAGAAGCTATGGGAAGGATAATCCTGAGTTCAAGGTCTTCCTGAAAAACAAAAGAGAGAAAATATGAGATAAAGGAAAAATGTCTGAGACAAATTTTAAGAACTTAAAAATGCATGTTAACAGCATATATTTTTTTTAAAAATGTAATTCTTCCAAACTTTTTGAGTGTAAGATTATTTTAAGTATAAAAATTGGAGCCAACAAGTAAGAAACCAATACTCCAGGAAAGAGAAGCTAAAATGAAAAATCATCTTGTTACATTTTCAAGAGCTCAAGGGAATTTAGAGTTTTTCTTTTCCATGACTTTCCTTGGCTGAGGCTATGGCTTAATTGCTATGGTAATCCACTCATGTTCCACACAGTTATAGCTTCTTTGACACAGATGGTGACTGAGGTAGGGCAGGAATCCAGAGAAGAGTCAAACAGGTATTTTTAGCTTCTTCACATAGTTTTGACACATTCCTAACAAGACCCATCATCGAGTAATTGAGACTCAGTGAACGTTTATTATGTTCCAACTGTCTTTCTAGGTTCTGAAACAAAGATGTGAATAATGTGTTTCCACCCAAGAACTGTGCAGAGTTAAGTTTGAGAGATGTTCTTGCCATGAGTCACCACAGCTCAGAAAGGCAAGTATTGTAATTGAGATAGACATAGATGCTACCAAGGAAGAAAGAGTGGACAGAGTTAATTTCATTTTTGTAAGGAGATTTCTTTGCTGTGTGACTATAACTACAGAAAAAGAGAGTGGCTTTTATACTGAGGAAACCATAATGGTGTAGTAATATAATAAGTGCGGCGGGGCTGTGTTCGCAGCACCCCAGCTGCCTGCTAGCTTATGCCCCGAAATAACAACACACAAATTGTATTCATTTAAACACTGCTTGGCCCATTTCTATCTAGCCTCTTCTCGGCTAACTCTCGCACCTGGACTAGCCCATTTCTAGTGTAGCCCATGAGGTGGCTTACCAAGGAGATTCTAGCCTACATCCATCCTGGGTCGGAGCTTCATCACATGTGTCTACCCGGGAGCGGGCAGTATGGCGTCTCTCTGAGGCGTCTGCCCCCGAGAGGAGAGCTGTTGAGTCTGAGCTCACTTCCTCTTCCTCCCAGCATTCTGTTCTGTTTACTCCTCCCACCTATGTTTTAACCTATGAGGGCCAGCCAAGCAGTTTCTTTATTTTTTTAACCAATGACCTTCCTCCATCATAACGGTCTAAACCATCACAGTCCATGTGGATAAAGGAAATCAGTGGATGTTGATGCATTTGAGAACATGCAGAGGATGCCAGAGAAAATATGAGGAAGAGCTTCCACCAAAGAATTCTGTATTTTATCTTTTGCCAGATATCAGAAGGGCTTTAAAGCCTCCAGTCAAGAGTTCTCAGTCACCATTGCCTAATGCTGAGACTTAGAGGGCCAAGTTGCCTCTGTAGGCACCACAAATTACAACCACAGCAACGCTCCTATTAAGTTTGGTTAGCTCTCTATTGAAGAAGAGCACATTTTCTTTCCATTCTTCTTTTGTCCTAAGATTCTTTAGATTCTTGCTCCCAAAAATTGTGGCTAGATCTGGACAGATAATTCAACAATTAAGAGTAAATATTATCCTAGCAGAATGCCCCACTGCTATATTGGGTGCCTAATAAATGCCTGTAACTCTAGTTCCAGGAGATCAGATGCCATCTTTTGGATTCTTTAGACATTTGCAATCATATGTGCACATAAACTACCCTATATACCAAATTATATATAAAATATAATAAAATAAATCTTTGCAATAATGTACCTCTTCAGGCAAATCCAAAACTTAATTCTGTTCTTTTGAACTTCATGAGCAATAAAGAAGATTTTTTTATCTAATTATAAAACCCCATTCCTTCAGAACTGATTAATGAGGTTGATGTTTCCCCCAATTCTATAATACTATGCCTAAACTAACCCTCTCTTTTTCTTTCCCTTCCTTCCTCTATCTGTCTCTCTCTTATTCATCCCTCTTTTGTTCCACCTCTCCCTCCCTTTTCCCCTAATTTCCTTCCTTCCTTCACCTCTCTCAGGGGCCTTGCTGGCATGTGCATTAGACTAGTCCAACACTCTAGCACTGGACTAAATTCCCAGCTAGAACCCTTACACATTGACTGTCCTCCTGGATGCTTTGGCTGTCATCTCCTGCTGAGTTCCTACAACAAGAAATCTGTTTGAGATCCTCAAATTATAAATATCTATACTATACAGTTTTATTATTTTGGGGAATTTGACACATGCACACAGTATATTTTGATTCGATTCATGCCACTCCCTCTTCTCCTCCTCCAAATTCTCCCAGATCCAGTCTTCAGATTGCACCCTTTGGAACTCCATGTCCTCACTTTTTTAAAAAGCCAAAGATGTTGTGGAAGCTTGGAATGGGCAATATTCCACCTGTACATGATTTCACATATATTTGTAAGAAAGAAAACAGTATAAGTGCTTTTTGTCCCAGCAGGAATCGTGATTATCAGGGGTAGTCAGAATGGTTTCTTTTTAAAAGTAGTTACCTTTATTTTCACTAGATATTTTCTTCTTGAAAAAAGATTTTTGTGAAGAAAAGAAAAAGGACATGTAAATGATAAAGCAAGATTTCTCCTGAGGAGAGATAATCTAATTATTGATTCATATATGTGTGTATGCCATATAATGTAGACCTAGAAATATTTACCTTATGTGCTCAGATAGATTATCAGCATTCATTACAAATTACTATATGCTCCTTGAAACTATCTGAACTTAATTTTTAATACAAATCATTCAATACAAATTATGCATAAAGTAGATACACTATAATTCATCTTCATATTTCATTGTGAAAGACTCACTCACCGTCCCTCTAAAAGTCTTCATGGTCCTTAATAGGGCCAATGCTATTCAAAGATCAAAAGTTTCTCCTGAGACTTAAAACAGTCTCTAAATTGTGAGATACTGTAAAGTTGCAAAGTAAGTTTATACATCTAACATACAATATCATAGAGTAAATGTTCTTACCCCAAAGGTAGAAATGGGAACATAACAAGGCTATACTGAACCAAAGAAGACTGAAATTTAGCGGAGCAAATATAAAATTCTGCAGTTCCTGTCTCTCATGTGTGATTTATGATGAAATTGTCTGGTAGGGCAGCCTCCACCTCTTCAGCTTCGATACCCATTGCAGATATAGCCTCTCGTTTAGACCAGTCCACTCCCTGTTTACAGCTTTTTTATGCTGATAATTCGTTTTGCTGTCTCCAACACTTTGGATTCCACAAATATTTTAAGCTTCACCCTCATAACAATTCACAATGGCATTGGGGATCTTCCTTGTGGCTATTCTGACCCTACCACCCACTGCATGGCCTTAGTGGCTCTCAGTAATCTGGCCATAAGGCTCTCTGAATCCCTAATTTTGCATTAGAAACCCAGTATCATGTCAACATTGTTTATAAGTTGTACTGAGATTTTGCCTGGCTGGACCTTAGGTTTATTAACTATTTATTTAGTCCAGGATCCCAGTATATGGAATGGTGCCACCCACATTAAGATATATCTTTAATTCAAGTAACCATTTTCTAAAACATTTCATAGAAATACACAGAGGTGTGTTTCCGTGGTGATTTTTTAATCCTATCAGATTAACAATGAAGATTAACAGCACATATATAATATTTCATTGATAGGTGGACTAAGACAGATCTTAGGTCATTATTTCATCAGGAAGAATAAGAGGCACAGAGTGGTAAAATATAAGAAATAACAAAAGCAGAACTAGCCTGCTAGTGCAGAAGTGCTATGATTGGTTGTTACAGAAGACATCTTTTGTAAATGACACTACTTACATATTTCCTCATGCTGGTACAACCAAGTTTCTCATTGAAGTCCCCATTTCCTTGATGCTGTAAAATGGATGCATCAGTAACTTCATCTCCCAGATAGATACAGCTGAATTCACATTGATCCCCAGGGCCATGATTTTCTGTATCATCTTTGTTTTTATTTGGATTGCCTCAATGAAATATGACTAGACTCCCTGCTCCCTATTTTCTATTTTTCTATGAAGAAGAGGAATCGTTTGTACAAATACAAAACTGACTTTGTCACACTAACACTCAGAACCCTTCAGTGACTTCTTAGAACATGTGGAAAAAACTGTCTGTCCTGATTTTATCCTGTCTGTAGAATATGAGCAACGTCAAAGTCATCAACCATTGTGCATAAGGCTCTGTGTTCTAATTTACCTTAGAGCTGTACCTGTACCTGGGCAATGAGGAAGTTTTTTTTTTCTTTAATATTTACTTTTTCTCCCTGTTCCTGGCCTTTGCATTTGGGCTTGGATGAGTCTTCCTCTGGAATTTTTTATTACTGGTTCCTAAAGTCATTCATATTCCAGACTATTAAGCCATCATTGCTTTGCCCCTCTATCACTTACAATTATATATAATGAGCTGATTCATCAATATATTTATCTATTTTTAACAATATAATGGGGAACCTAGAATGTAGGCTTTTTGCGAGTAAGAACGTCACCTTCGTTTAGGGCTGTATTGACCTACACTTTTAACTGTGCCCAACATTCATTATTGTTTAACAGGTATTTGTTGAGTGGAAGCCACCAATCTCATATATTCAGAAGCAGAGCATAGAAGGCTATGCTATAAATAATCTTAAAGCATTCTGAATTTAAATTAATTTGAAATACATATGAGTTTTGTAAAGACATGTGCCATGAATGTCTATATTAAAGATACTTCATAAGTTAAAAAAAGAAAAAAAAACTTTAAAAACTGTATCAAATATATCAAATATCAAATATTGAGGATTAAATGTAAAATCTTCAAGCTTGGGGATACATTTTCTAAAGGTTACCATTTCACTATTGAATTTGAAAACTTCTCTGAGTTTTTCAAAGCCAAATAAACGTAATATTTAATCAACTCAAATTTATGGTACTTAGTACTCACTGTGACAACTCATTCCATTCCTGGTCAGAAGAGCAAGCTATTCTATCCTCCAGAGAGTCGTCTCTATTGTTATGGGTAAGAAACATTCTTGACTCTGTGTGAAAGGGTCTGTGACCCTGTATGAAAAGGTTTCTATATTATGGAAAAAGGTCAAATCCATCCTACTTTGGGGAAGAAATGAAGAAGACTTCATGTTTGTTTAAATTATGATGAAATTCAAACAATTGTCTTTAAAAAGGTTTTGTGATAATAGTAGTAGGTTGTCCCCCAGGGTCATGACCTTTCTAGCATCAGGTTCTTGCTATTCATAATTTATAGCAGTTGGAAGAAGGAAAGTGGATTTTCTTCAATGGAGTGATACTGAGTTTATCAACCACACTCCAGGGCAGACCCCAGGTGATTAGCAGTCAGCTAACACAAACTGGATTTCATAGCTTGTTTGTTTACTGAGAAAGAACATAATGTTGATAAGAAAGGTAAGGTAGGATCTATGAGGAGTTTTAGGAGAAATATTAATATGGTCAAAATACATGATATTCTCAGAGATTACATGAAAACATTATTTTAAAAGTTTTCTTGAAATACAATCTGCCATGCCTGTTTGCTGGCTCATCATTTATTGTTGCTTTCTCTGCCATGGCAGAGTTGACTCTCTGTGATAGAAATGATATGAGTCAGAGAATTAATATAGTTACTATTTGACCTTTTACAGAAAAGAATGATAGGTCAATGTTATAGAGAAGTCAGAGCAGATGGATGTTAACACCTTTGAGTCTAGCTTTCAAGATAGTTTACAAAAGATAGTCTACAAATTCACACAACACTATTGAGTTATAGTTGGTCCTGTAAAAAGAACCCTAAATAGGACTCATGTTCATAGGTAATTTTCATAATAATTCATAAAATGTACTTGTGTCTTTGTGTGTGTGTCACTTTTCTCATTAAAATTTTAAAATACACAAAAAGTGCAACTGAAGGAAGGAAAGATGTGTTATTTAGTTTGAGGAGATCCTGTCCATGATGCATGGGCATGATAGTAGGGGCAGTTCATAACAGTGGCTACAGAACCTTGTTCATATCCAATTTGATCAGAAAGTAAGAGATGGGTGTAGAAGATGGAATAAGCTATAAACCCCAATGCCTTCTCTGCTTCTTTCCCCAGAACTCACCTTCTAAAGGTCCTACATCCTCCCAAATAGTGCTGCTGTGGGATAATTCCCTTGTACACTGTAAAGATTTGCCACTCGTGTAAGTTTAATAAAGTACAGATTGACCAGTAGCCAGACAGGAAGTGTAGATGGGGTAACCAGACTAAGAGAATTCTTGGAAGTGGAAAGGCAGAGTCACAATCACCAGCCAGATGCAGAGGAAGCAAGATAAGAATGCCTTACTGGTAAAGTTACCAAACTACATGGCTAGATATAAATAAGAATTGTGAATTAATTTAAGTTGTGAAAGCTAGTTAATAATAAGCTTGAGATAATAGGCCAAACAATTTATAATTAATATAAGCCTCTGTGTGTTTCTTTGGGACTGAATGACTTTGGGACCAGGCTGGACAATAACTTCTGTTTACGCAGTGCCTGATGTGGAATTCCCCTCTGTATGCTATTTATTACCATTGACTAATAAAGAAGCTAATTTGGCCTTTGGCGGGGCAGAATATAGGTAGGTGGGAAAACTAAACTAAATGCAGAGAGAAAGAAGATGGAATCATGCAGATGTCATGTAGCTGCCCAAGAAACAAGAGGTAACAAACCATGAGCCTTGTGGTAAAATATAAAAGAATAGAAATGGGATAAGTTAACATGTAAGAGATAGTTAATAAGGAGCCGGAGATAATAGGCCAAAGAGTATGTAGTTAATAGTAAGCCTCAGAATGGTTATTTCATAAGTGGCTGCAGGAGCTAATGATTGGGATCTAGTGAGTGGAGAGAACCCATTCCAGGGGGATCACCGGAATGGAGAATATTTGTAGCTACAAGTGCCTATAGTTGAAGACGAAGTGTTTAAACACATGAGTGTCTGGAAGTATTTTACATTTCAATCACAATAGTTTTCCTCTGTGTTTATATCTAGGAGCCTATGTGTACCAGTGAGTAAAATTAAATGTAAAAGTCATCCATGGATGATAATGTTCATTGATGATCAACTATGGACAAAATAACAGAATAAAATGAAAGAATAAAATTTCATAGCCTGTCTTTAGGTAGATAATACCACTCCCTCATACTGACTATGATGCCTGAAGTAGTGTATTTATTTTCATAGACACTTTTCTAAGTACATTTGCATATGTGTGCTAGGTTTGCCTTTTGATTATGATTGTACATATGACTCAATTTTTTATTATTGTGATCCTAGATTATTGTACTTAAAGAAGTAAATTTTTTCCAATCATTCTTTCATTTTTAGGGTTATAGTATAATTACATTGTTTTCCTATTTCCCTTTCATTCCACCAACTGCCCTCCAAATACCCATCCTTGTTCTCCTTCAAATCCATGGCCTCTTTTCCATGCATTTATATATGCATATATCGATAGACACATATATCCCTAAATACAGCCTGCTCATTCTTCATATGCTATGGCAACCTTAATGGGTTATTTGAAATATATCTGCTCTCATTATTAAGATGGCTGCTTTGATGAAATTCAGATAATTCTTCTGGCAATAGGGAAACCGTCCTAGTCACCAGATCTCTCAGTGAATGTCAGTCCAGTTCTGTTACAGGTTCAAGAGCCAAACCGTTCTATAAGAAATGCAGCTCTGCCACCCTCATATGCAGAAAAGAGGGGCAATGGTTTTCACATTCCATGAAGGAACTGTGATATCCATGAAGAAGGAAGAGAGGAAGCCTGGAGGAGGGGTTACCACACAGGAAGCAGGGTGCTTCCCTTATCCTATTTAACCGGCCTTGGAACCTTGTCAAGATACTGAACTTCTTGATCTCAAATTTCCTAACTTGGAAATTTAAAGGGTCAGTTGGGTTTGTCATCTTTGCACTTTGCGAGGCAGTGAATTCCTAGATCAAATAGAAATCTCGATTCATACATGAAGGGCGAACTGAAGGGAGTGGCGCTGGTGTGGTTGAAGCCAAGCCCTGCTGCACTATTGTTGATCCCTAGCAGGAGTTCCAAAGCCCTTCAGAGAGCTGAGGGCTCTTCCAAACAGTCTGGGGAGAACATGTTGCTGTTTTCCTTCTTTCTTCCAAGGTTCCCTTTTTCCCATTCCAGAGACCTTATGATTCTGTGCACTCATCACCAAATGCATTGTAATTGCATGCACAGTAAACACTGGGTTTTAATCAAAATAATAATATTAATAGTAGGACATGTTCTTTTAAATAATCATGGATTCCTGTTGCAGTAATATGCTTATTGCTCATATGCTAGACAATTCTGGGGACAAAGATGGAGTCTTAGCCATTTCATCCCTGTGCATTGATGATGGGAGATAGCGAAACACATAGAGAAAGCAGATTCAATGTATTTGGATCATATTACTTACACTTCTTTGTTTGTTTGTTTGTTTTGTTTTTCGAGGCAAGGTTTTTCACTAGATATGGAGCCAGTCCTGGAACTCACTCTGTAGACCAGACTGGTCTCGAACTCACAGAGATCTTCCTGCCTCTGCCTCCCGAGTGTTGGGATAAAAGATGTTCACTACCACCGCCTGGTCGACTTACAATCAATGTTCATACCTAGCTTCACTATTATACTCAAGTTCTGTGAAGGATAATCCAATATCTTTACCTTATTTTCCACAGTGTTTTAACTTGTTCTTAGTAGGAGAAAACACTCTATATATTTCCATACATTAATATACAAATAACTTCTTCTCAATGGCCCGTACCAACTGTCAATTCCATACAAAACCGGTGAGTAAGACTGATCCAATTGGTTAATCAGGATTATAATCATCCAGGAGTATCCCAAGATGAAAGATCCCTAGACCAGACGTCTCATTCCAGCATTAACTTCCGTCCTCACTGGTCCCCATTTACAAAATAGCTACATAATTTCTAAAGTATTTTCTAAAGTTTCTCTAAGTCTATGATTAAAAGACTAAGAAATGTCATAATAAGGTTTTTCTTAAATTCTTTTAAAATTAATTATTGTAAATCACTACAATGTCTGCACCTATAAACTCGCAGGATTCTCCCAGTACAGTTTCTCAAAAACTACACAATGACATAAGATGACCTCCTCTGATGGGGAACCTTGTTAGTCAATTATCTTTAAGAGGTGGGTCTTAATTAAGGCGTGGTTTTCTGGGACCCAGAGAGATAAAAACGAGTGCACAGCCAGGTGCTCGCTCTCTCTGTGCCATCTTCCCCTGGGATACTGCTGTGCTTGGACTTCCTGTTTCCTATTTCGTGAGTTTTCCCCTTATAATAAATAAAAATACAATTATTTTATCCTTAGTTAACCTGATTACTTTCAACACTCCTCTGTACCTACCAAATACATCAGTGTTTTGGTGCATGTACTTTAGTTTTCTGTTGTACTATGTAAGACTGAGAAACAACGAAACAAAACAAGATGGAGATGGAGAAGGAGAAGGAAGAGAAGAAGAAAGAAAGAAACCAGTGGTTACCTGAAAAGAACTGCCAAGTGAAACTACTGGCAGAGTTCTCCCTTGTGTCTGACATCAATGTGGGAGCACTGGAATACTGTAGAAACATTTAAATCAATCTAAGCAAATGATACCAATCAGGGTTGCTTGAGGAAAAGCAAACATAGCCCAGAGCGTCCCATGCAGCCTCAGCATCAGCTCCACATCATACCTTAAATGAACCAGGAAATAAAATCAAAGGCCTTTTTATATTTTCCAACTTGTTTAGAATCTTCTGCATAGGAAGAAGCCTGTTGCTGGCTCATGACACGCCCGTTCTTGACACGTAAGATTCCTACTGAATTTCGGATATTTTTGGAGCAAACTGTCAACATTTTACATTTTCCTCACTCCCCTTTCCCCTTTTAGTGGAGACACTGTTAAGTATCAGAAATCTTTTTCTGCCTGCTGATGAGCATATGGCATCTGTAAGGATCTTTGTTCTGCTCTCCAGTTCCTGCTGCTTTGTTAGCAATGGAACATCTTTCCCAATGACCCATTATTTGCTTGGAATGCATTAGATATAAAAAATACTAGTAAACATCATTATTTTTAATTATCATGTCCACGCAGTACTTATCAGTTATGTAATCTCAATCAACTCATTGACCATCTTCATTTTTTCTATGAAATGGAGATTGTTTTGAGGAAAGTCTTATCCAGTGTTTGACAAATATTAACCACTAAATCAATGTCAGTTGTCACTATCATTATTAATTTTAAGTATCAAGCAAACCCAACAAAAAATTTAAAGTATAGGAGGTAGGACCTGCTTATTAACTCTGTTAATTTTAGTTGAGGGTCTAGATATTATATTACTAAGGGTGGTGTGATATACACTAGGTTCTTTGTCTGAATTTTGGGTGTCACTTAATATTAGGCTCATGAGAAAATTATTGACCTCGTCAAATTCGCAAACTTTCCCAGTCTCAGGGTTGAAAACCAGTAACCCAGTGATTATTGATAAGAATCAAGCTAATACATTTTTCGAGAAACTTAAGGTACAAGGCACTTTCATCTTTACTCTGTTTGGATTTAAATCATTTCCTTGAGGTCTAACACTAATTTCACAGCACTACATGGTGAGAAAGATCATTTCAATACTGACTGTTACCATAGACCTTCTAGGGGCTTCTAACTGTTGGACCATTCTACTTTCTAAATTAATCAGACCCTAATGAAATGGGTCTGCATTGGTGGTTTCATTGGCCAGTAAGAGTACAGTCCCTTACCAGGAGCTGCATACCCCCTTTGCTCACTTAGTCATTCTGCTCACAAGGATAGAACATATTTGGTTTTGTAAGACCTTGGCCTTTGCTCTGATTAGGCCTCCAGTCAAAAGGTTCTTCCATTTCCTGTGGGTATTTCTTGAACTGAGCAGCTGCTTTACCATACTGACTTCAGTCTGTAAGCTTGCTGTCACAGATTCAGACTGTTTGCAGCCATCAGTGTGCAGACTGTCTGCGATGATATTCTGGTGGGGTTTGGGTGGGTAATTGGGATCCAATGATGGCAGAGAAGAGTTCTTCCATTCTAGCTGCTTCCTCTTTCTCCTCTGTTCTTACATGCTTGCAGAGATTTCCTGGTATGTCTATCCTTTTGCTCCCCTCCCACTGCTTTCCTCTGTATGTGAATTCTTAGCAGTCGCTGTCCAGAAGGACTTCAGTGACACCTCATCCATCAATGCCATGCTTAGCAGCACAATTTGCGATTGCTCCTGCTCACGCCATCTGCCTCCTTGAGACAACCCTTTGAATTGCCTAACGCAATAATTTCCTTTTCCTAACTGTGCCTTTGGACACAGCCTTTCTCCACCATTCCACTTGACACCTAGATCTCTGTAATTCGAGTTTCCTCAGGGATATCTTGCTAATTTGATCATATTGTATATGTTGGAGGATTCATTAACATCTCAAAGACTATGAATTATAGGCTGGTATTTCCAAATTAAATCATTTCTATAGTCTATAAAGCCCTACCTGGATATCCAGTCTCTGGTGTCTGGCTGTTTCCAAACTACCATTTCCAAATATTCTCCCCTCTACCAGTTATCAGCTATATCTCCAATGATTATCTAACAACTTGCATCTCCAACTACCCATCAATCATCTTAGACATCTCCTTCACCCTCAAGTGTATATCCAATTAAGAGTCAGATATCAGCATGACATCATTTATTTTCTAAATATAGCTACATATTTAGAGCTTTTCAAAAATAGTTTTGTTTCATGATACCATGGAATCTCTAGAGGATTATGACAAGTTTCCACCCATCTGTTCTTGCCCCTCTTCTCCTTATTCTCCCAGAAAAAAATTTATCTTTTAACTATAGTTTAAACCTGATGACTCTCCTATAACATGGGTTTTCTTATTCGCAAGATATATACCAGCTTTGTTATGAATTCAGGGAAGTTTTATGATTCTATTTCTTTCTAATATGCCAGCCATATCAAATGGTATTTTCTCCATTGTGTCTTCTCATTCCTCTGGGTCTTTGTTCTCCTGTATATTACTGGATAATGACTCTCATCAGCCATCTCCCATTCAGGCTAACTCTTACTTATCCATCATGTCTTGACCTAAGTTATGTTTTCTCAGTAGGACTTCTAACAGGCCAGATGGGGTCTTTCATTTATACACTCTTTAATGTATATTTATAGTAGTTATACATGTCTAGCACTTATACAATATCTTATTATTTATTTTCTATCCCCATTAGCACAATATAAATTTTTATTGAATAAATGAGTTGTACATAAAACTGTTATTTAAATGCTTTAAACTTATTATAAGAAACAACATTTTCCCTAGTTACTTCACAACACTTTATCACTTATTGTTAGATAATTCATATCAAATAACTTTATCATAATGAATAAATATATCACACACATCAATAGTGACACCCATTCAGAGACTGTCAGACAAATAGATGTATGAATGACGGATATAGAGAACCATGGTCAGGAAACTCTGGAATCCTCCAGCATGGATCTGTGGTGAATAAACAGACATCCTCAGCAACAAGACTAGGAACAAAGGAGGAGCTATTTTTAGACTTAAGATCCATGTCTCCTGTACCTGGAAAGGGGCCATAGTGAAAATGTTAAGCCAACTCTTCCTTTGGTCAATAGATTCATAGATAGTTTTCTGAGATCAAACCACAGAATAACAAAGGCTATTCAGCAGTATAGTGAGTGACACAGACCAAGAACCACTTCAGTTCTTCTTTAATTCAATTAACTCACCTACCATAATTTTTTTCCCGGGGACAGCAGAAGACCCATGCATGAATGCTTTGGTAGACAAACTCTAACATCTGGTGCTCTCCCTCACACCCCCACAGATTAGAGGGCCCAGTACCTTTCTAGGAAACAGGATTTTCTGAATTGTAATCTGTCGTGTATTCCTTGGTGGTGGCCACAGCCATATGTAACTTGAAGAAGGCAAGCTGTAAACAACCACCCACCTTCCTATTGCCTCCTCGGTAGGAACATACAGTAGTAAGAGTTTTCCTTTCTTTGAATCAAGTCTCTTTATTCTTCCTCCTACTTCCTTCTTTCTGTAAAAGTCTTTGGTTTTATTTGTGGCTGCTTATGTAAACATCCTTACTACACTTCACTGCCACCCTGGGTCACTGTGGAAAAAAATTCGAGTCAATACAGGCCAGAATTGCCACATGAAACTATGAAATAAGATGAGTATTTTTCCATCCCCCCCCAAACCCTTAGACATTTTTTAACCTGTAAGGTAGTTCACACATGACCTAAGAACTACATCTTTCCTCTGTATGTTGAGGATGAATGGCTGTCTTTCTGCTGTTGAAACATGTTTCCCCCACACTCAAAGAAATGCCTTGGATAGTCTGTGGCACATGAGTGCTTCATATGTTTTCAGTATCTGTTTTCTACTATTTTGCCTTTGGTAGTTAAACAGAAGGCATTGACACACAGTTTAGTAACAAGCAATCAAAGTCAAATTCTTTAAGTAGCCATTTATTAATCTAGTGTCTGCTCCATTCAACCTCCCCGGCCGCTAAGTACAGCAATTGTGGGGTGGGGAGGAATGCAGAAATTGAAGAGAGGATTGAAGTACAAGAGATAGAGAGCTTGCTTCGTTTATTTCCTTTTAACTCGCAGGTTTGAACGTTATGTTTTCAGATAAACTCATGCAGAAACACAATGAGTCCTAGTAGTCATTCAAGGCCATGTTACGGGTTGAACTATGTTCACATAAAATCCGTATATGAAAGTGCTCACTCTCAATATCTCAGTAAGACTTACTTAGAAATAAAGTTATAGCACATGAATTTTAGGATGAGATCATTAGGAGGACAGGCCCCAATCCCACATAAGGGAATTCAGGTGTAGAGATGAACATATTTGAAAGCTCAAAGGAAGATGAAAACAGAGATCAAGCTTCCACAGGCAAGGGGATTTAATGCTAGCAAAATCAGAAGACTTTCAGGGAGAAGAGTGGAGCCAGGGTTGCTGCACGATCCTCGGAAAGTCTGACATTGCTGACACCCACATCTTAGACCTTGAACACATGCAGCTGTGCGACAAAGCACGCCTGTTCTTAAACCATTTGCTGTATAGCAGCCCTAGCGCAGACTATTTCAACACCAAACATATTGTATGGCAGAAGAATAGCTGATGAGATAGATGCGGTGAGGTTATTTCCTTGGCCTCAGAAGGGTTTAGTTTAGTGATGAAAACACACAGGATACTTCCCCAGTGACTTCGCACTTACTTATCACAGGATAAATGCATGCAGATTTTCACTGACTCTCAGGCCTGCTAATTTCCATAACACATTGTCTCAATCTTTTTTCATAAGCTGCCTCATAATGTGTGTTGTTTCTTCAAGGGAAGGATATTGATTAGTCACTTTTACCTCTGTTCAATATATTTGGAACAGCGAATGTCCTGAAGGGTGAAGGCAGGAAACAGAACAGAATGAAAGAATAGAGAGAGAAGGACACCTCTCTGTGTGGCATATATAGACAATTGTTCTTATATTCTTCCTTGCAAGCTACCACGTGGATGTGTATACATTGATGGTCTACTTTTCTACTGATCAGCTCTCAGGGTGATGGAAAATTGCTATGAATTTTGTTCTGATTTTATTTTATATTTTTGGAAACTTTTGAAGCTTTGATTGCAGGTATTCTCACGAGAGCCATGCAAGGTAGCACATTCAAGTACTTTGGGTAGTTAAGGATTGACAACAGCTGACTCCAGAGACTTCCTCTCTTGTGATTGCTCCAGAGCTAGGGAAGGCTTCAGTGGCTTCTGAACCAGTTCACACTGAAGGAAAGTCGGAAACACACAGGGCCCTTTCACTGACATGGATCCACTTGTAGGGAACATCAGCAAGGATGTTTGCTGTTTTCGCTGTAGGTAAAGAAACTTTATTCTCACCACTGAGAAATGGAAAACTTGGGACTTGTATCCTACCATATCTGTCCATTACTAACTCCAAGTTAACTTTGCTCAGCAATGTATCTGATTCATTTTTTTTGTTTTGACATTAAGCCTTGTATTTTGAAGGGAGAAGAAAATCCTGACTATATTATATAACAACTGGAGACTTCCTCTGCCCAAATAAGGACTATTCAACAGGAGCAGGAGCCAGCTGGCACGGAGCTTTGGGTGCCAATAGACCTAATCATGCCAGGCAAAGCAGCTTTAATGGGCAGCTGTTGTCCTGTCCAGCTGTTCAACAGATGGAGAAAGAAGCATCGGAGCTCTCTAACTGGCACCAAAGAGTTCTGCTTTCTCTTTTTGCTATTTGAATATCAGAGCAATTAAATTGAAAAGTGATGCTATGCTTAATATAGGGGCAGCCTTTTACTAACAATAAAAGTTCCTGTTGTTTAAGTCTACAAGGTTCTGCACTTTTGAGGTGTTATGTTTTAGTTAAACTGTTTCTCATTAGCCTGTGGTATAAGTGAAAGCAAGACACTTGGGAGTAAGGCATAACACACACACACACACACACACACACACACACACACACACACACACAGAGTGACATCAAGTTTCCCATAAACTTTCTCCATTTCCCTCTTACACTACTCATATTTCTGTGTGTGCATAGATGACCCTCTAAGTAGCAATAGTGGAAATTATGTTTAATGACTAACTTTGCAGTAATTCAGGTTGAGACTATAAGCTGCCTCATTAGAACAATGGAGTAGGGCTTGAGGAGACGGCTCAGTTGGAAAATCTTGCCTCCCAAGCATTGAAAACCTAAGTTCAGTACCCACGTAAAAGGCAGGCACAGTGGGATGAATTCAGGAAGCTTTTTAGAGCTAACTTGACAGTCAGTCTAGCTAATCCAGGCTCAGTGAGAGACTCTGCTTCAAAAGACTAATGTGGAGTTTTATTTGGGTGTATAGTCCCTGACAGGTTGATCATGCTCTGGTAGGTAGCCCCTCACATTCAGTGCAGCAAAAATTGGATTTAGTGGGTATAAAAAAAGGAAGACATAAAGAATAGAGTTGGAAAGAGGGGTGAAGATGTGGATGCTGAGGAAGTGGATGCATTTGACCAAAATATATGGTATATATGTGTGAAATTCTCAAAGAATATTGTTTTAAGAAAACTAAGATGTAAAGTAACTGGGACAGATAGCTATCCAGTGTCAATTTCTGCCATGTATACCCTCATACACACCTGCTCTTCACACAACACAAACATACACCAAGTCTCTTAAAACTTTAAAAAAGACATTAGAGTCAATACTGACTCATAGATCATGAGCGATGTGAAACTCAGAGCAGTTGCGTATCCTGACTATGGTACTTATCACCATGCATAAATCAATCCTCTCCTTAGCCTGATGGCTCCCTGGAGCTAACCACAGTTCTTACTGTGCAGCATTGCCAGATTGAACTCTCACGTCAGCCTTATAGACATGGTAACATTGAATGATGCCACACTGTAAAATTTAATTGGAAGCTTCTATATCCCAACACAATTAAATGGAGTATAGAAAAATCCCTACACATTGGGGCTCTCTTTGGAGACACAAGGCTTTAGGAGACAATTAAGATGCACCCTTTTATTGGATACAGTCCTTGTAGCTGAAAATTATACTCTATATATTGCTGGAAAGAAACAAATAAATAGTTAAAATAGACCCTGTTAGAGAAGGCTTTATGCAGTCACATATAAGTCCGTATGAAGACTTGATTCTGTGAAATTCAAACAGAGACTAAGATTTTCATTTGTTAATCATTGACTGGTGAGACCAAGCAGTATGAGGCATCAGTAGCTCTTTGTCAGAGAACAACAAACCAACTTCAGCACATAGTTTGCAAAGATGACCTCAATAGTTTCTTATATCACGTCACACATATTTGCAATGTGACCATTTCATTTACCTGTACATTGGTTTGTGCATGTATGCATACAGTGAAAGTGTTGTATTGTACATGTTAGCATGTCAATACCAGTATACATGTGCCACAATTGCATGCGGAGATCATAGGACAAGCTCAGATGCATGTCATCGTCTCTTCACATTGCTTGAGACAGGGCCTCTGTTGCTTTTCTGCTGTGAACTATAGACTAGCTGGCACAGGAGCTTCTAGAATTTGCCCATCTCTACTTCCTCTTATCTGGAAGGACCGCCAATATTTTAGCTGCCTGACTTTTCTGTGGGTTCTGAATATCCTAAGTCAAGTCCACATGCTTGTGCTCTGTGCACTTTTAACCACTGAGCCATCTTATCAGCTCTACATGTGACTGTTTTCTATATCAAGCTATGCCCATTTCCCCTTATTGTAGTTTGCGCAGATGCTAAAATTCCTGTAAACAATCAAATGTGTCAACAGTGACATCTTACAACTTTCAAAACTCAGTTTAGGGAGATTTTAGCCTTCTCTTTGTTTTTTCCCTCTCTGGTAATGATTCTTCCCTTCCATGAAGAATCCTGGTTTCATGGAAAAGTAACAAGGAGTGGGGACAGATATCTACCCTGAAGGCCAGGAGTAAGTAACTCATCAATAGCAGAATTGCTTGCTTCAAGCATGAGCAGGACAGGAAATCTCAGACCATTCAGCCCTTGTGGAGCTATTAGACACAAAAATGACTTCAAGAAAGACCAGCAAAAGCACCTCCCATTGAGAATACCCCAATTTCTTGGTATGAAGAATTAGAAACATTTAACTGATTTCTAAATGCCAATGTTTTGAAGTGGTTGATACTCGCAAGTAGATGAGTGATACATCAAGTGATGTATGATGGCCCCTTACAATAAGATCTGTGACCTAATTCAGCAAGTAGTTATTGAAACCATAACAGGAGGAACTAATCATTAACAGTTGAAATACATTTTCACTGTGTCTTTAATATTTTGATTCCTTTAGTGGAATTAAACTATCACTTTATAGTTGAAAAGGTGGATAGGTAGAGATAATAAGAAAGTTCTGAATAGTTTTACTTGTTGCTGTTGTTTTTCTTCATGGGAGACTAAATGATAGTAGAAAAAAATCTGTTGAAGACTGGGATATGATTGATTGTCTCCTGGTGATGTAATAAAGAACATTACCTGAAAAAAAAAAGAAACATCATTAAATCTGTTCAGTCATTTTTCCATAGTTGTCTTTAACACTCAGGAAGTCTGTAGAGAACTGAGTTTTCTTTCTTTGACTTATTCTAAAGTTAACATTTTAAGTGGATGTAAAATTGAACCAGTGCAGTGTTCCTTGCCTAGATTGTCAAAGGCAATTTATTGACATAGAAAGAATAGGCAGTCACTTTCTCTTACTTCTTGGTTGTCCACTATGTGCCACCAGGGCCTAGGTAAACTCTAGTCATATTCACTTCAGCAAGCTTAGGTTGATAGTGATATATGAGGCTTTGTATGTTAGTAAATGTGATACATGAACAGAAAATCAAATATAATGGGACAGGAAACTATATGCTTAAATGGAGAGGAATAGAAAGAATTACAAAAGAAGAGATAGCTAGTTTTGTTTTGTTTGGGCTTTTTTTTTTAGCTAGGTCTCATTAAAAAGCACAAACTTTCATTTCCATGCCCTAAATGTGAGTATCCTGATACAACAAGACAAAGAAGAAGAGAGAGATGTACAAAAGCAGAAGAAAAGTTGTCTTAATAGCGACTCTGACTATTTTTGGTCTGAATTAGAACATCAGAGAGGAAGATAAGAAAGTGCTAAGGGTTCTATTTCTCCAAACCCTTAGAGAAGAGGTGTGAGGATAGAGAAATAAAGCTGGTACAATACTAGGGAGTGTGCCTGTCATCTATGCAGATCTATCAGAGATAAGACTTGTAGCAGCTATTACATATAAGTCAATACTGAGTAATGTAAACACATGATTTCATTTTAATCCATGCCTAAATGATAAAGATTACATGTATTTTTATTACTAGGTAATGAGAGACCCTGAAATATAACAGTTTAAAGCAACAATCATTTAATCAACTAATGATTCTATGGGACAGTGAGATGATTAGGTGGTCCATACTTTTTCAGGCACCTTCAGTAGCTGGTAAGTCACCTGGTTGTTTGATGGCCTGGAATGGTTGCATTGAAGTTTCTGGGCATTACTTACATCTTTTGGGAGGGTGGAGTTCGGTTTGTTACCCCTGATTTTGGTCTCCAAGTAGGGATTTCTGGGTGTGCGAAAAAGGAAGCTTCTTATTGTTTGGAAAAGGATCCAAGCAACTAAAGAAATATTCTTAAGTATTACATCTACATATTCTTTTCTGAACTCCTTCCTATTGCCTGTTGTAGATGGTCATATTTCTCATCTTTATTTATAAATGTCTATGCCATATGAGTTCTTAAACCTTGCAGGTATCTAAACTACACGATTGGCATACTTCCAGATAGTTGTACCTCCTTCTTGTTGGACTTTTCTCTTTCCACGTCCAAATAGCCTTTTGCTCTGATCTTCTTTTTCTAAAAATCTGTTATCTTTAGAAGACACAGTGAAAAATTCAAATACTGTTTGTATTATTCTGTCTTGTTACACAATGCTTGTTTCATTTTCTTGCTTTGAAATCCTAATCATGGCATGTGCTAATCATATAGTTTATTGTTTATACTTTAAGAGCAGTGCTTTGAGTCTAAATAGTGTATTTTGTAAATTTAGTTTTGATTCTTTAACAGCTTCATATTTGTTTAAAATGAATTTTTAACATTTTCAACCCCCTTGTCCTCTCTCATTCCCTCTTCTCCTCCCACTTAAATCCTTCTCTTTCCCAATGAGCACCCCTCCTAGTTCCAGTCCTGTTTGTGTCTGTGGTCCATGGAGTTTACCTACTGTTGCTTGAATGTTCATGGGTCAGAGGTTATTTACAGAAGCAGAGGCAGTTTGTCAATGGCTAGACCACGGAAGACAGTGACACCCACTCCTCCACAGATGCTATTAACAGTCAATAATCCCTAAGGGATAGGTGGGGCCTCACGAGTCCTTCCCCTTCCCATGATGAGATATTGAGAGGTCCAATCTTATGTGTTGAAGCACAATTAATAAAAGCTCGGGGCCAGAAATTGGGGTCAACGTGAAGATCCAAAAAGCAAAACAGCCAGTCCCTGGCTCTTACCTTGACCTCAGTCTGAAAATGGCGATCCTGCTTCCTAGAATCTCAGAAGGAGATTGTGTCTGAGAGCTGTCTTCCCCCATCTTATATGCCTCTTGAGAGTTGATATTAAAGTTGTGCACTCTTGGGATCAAAGGCATGAACCACCCAGTTTCTATGGCAACTAGTGTGGCTACTGGGATTAAAGGTGTGCGTCAGAATGGCTACTGAGATTAAAGGTGTGTTTTATCATAATCTGGTCTGTAAGGATGACCAGTGGGACTGTTTTACTCTCAGATCTTCAGTCTTTCTTTATTAAAATACATTTGAAATGCCACTAAATTATGTGGCATGTACAATCACAGCTGAAGTGAGTTCACAAATACGATGTCCTTGTCCTGTTCAGACGCCTTTTAGAAACAAAGCTCCCCGTTCCCTTGCTCTTCCATTCTCTCCCCCTTCTTTCCTGTAATGTTACCTGAGCCTTGGAAAGGGTGACACAGATGGCCAATTTACAGCCAACCACTCCAGGGCTCTCCCATCTTGCCACTTAAACTATAAACATCCATGATTGCAAAAGCAGTGTTTCCTTTTAGTTTATGCCCCTTTTAGTTAACCTGTAACAAATTTCAGAACATACTGTGGAAAGGAAATACAAAGTGATTGCTGAGCTGAATTGAATTGAAAACTGAAAATATTCAAGAGGGTATTTTATTCATATTATTTCCCCCTCATTTTTATTAGTTCTTTAAGAATGTCTTACATTATATTTTGAACATATCCACACCTTCCCAACTTCTGCTATATCCTCAACTCTGTATCTTTTGAACTAGCATGTATCATTGATGATGAACACGTACTCATAAATATAGACTTCCCCGGGAGCATAGTCAGCTCACCAGGTGCCACCCTTAGAGACAACAGACTTTCTGTCTCCTTTAAATGATGAGCTACCAATTGAACCTTAGGGCCTGGGCGTCACGCCCACTTCCCATCTTCATGCTGAGATTTTTGTTCAGCTCAAGTGTGCATATTGTCTCAACTGCTGTGAATTGATCTGTGTGGTCACTCTGCTTAGTCTTGAAATCACTATTTCCTTGTAGTCGCCCACCACCTCTGGCTATTACAATCTTAGAATCTTCTTCCCCCTCTTCCCTAAGGATCCCCGAGTCTTCAGAATAGAGTGTGTGTGTGTGTGTGTGTGTGTGTGTGTGTGTGTGTGTGTGTGATAAAGATGTCTCTGTTAGAGTTGAGAACTCTCCAGTCTGGCCCTTCTCTTCACTTTGATCAGTTGTGGGTCATTACCTTATCATGTCTCTCTTCACTCTGCAGTTTTCAATAACAACAAAAGAGTATGACGGAAGATAATATTTTCCGTTCCCCCCTTAAAAAACAGTTTTAAAGGTATTTGTGAAAGGAGGTAGGAGGGAAAATAAAATATTTTGACAGGAGCTGCAAAGGTGCTGTCCCAGGTCCCTGAAACCTCAAGATTGACTGACTCATTCCTCCTACAAATCTTGGGCTATCTCTCCCACCCCATGTCTATCTCCCATGAAGCCTCCTCTTCACAGGCAGTTCTTGGTCTCATTTCTTTCCCTAATTTGAAAACAATGAAGTGTCTTTGTGTTATTTGTGAGAGTTGGTAGCTAGGCGTATGCAATGACTCCTCCTACCCAATTCTTGGGCTTATGTTGAAGTTGCTGCAAGAGAAAAGGGAAGAGCCATATTCATGTTGTACATGTCCACAGCAGCAATATTTCCTGATACGTCACAGTGCTGAAGGGATTATATTTAATAATGCCAAAGTATAGAATCAACCTATTGTATGAGGCTGCTTGTTTGATCTCTGCTGTTCAGACCTGAAATATTCACACAGAAACCATATTTGCAATCCTGTTTGGTGGATAGCTTTTCTGGCTAACTAATATATTAAATTAACCCATTTCCATTAATCTGTGTATTGTATTGAGGCTGTGGCTTACCTGGTAAAGATTCAGCATCTGTGTCAGGTGGGACTACATGGCTTCTCCTGACTCTGCCTTCTTCCTCCCAGTAGTCAGTCAAGCTTTCCCTGCCTAGTTCTGTTCTGCCCTGCCATAGGCTCAAAACAGTACTTTATTAATCAATAGTAATCACAGTATACAAAGGGGAATCCCACATCATAAATCCTGCTTATAGAGTTACATTTATACTCATTAGCTTTGGTGTATGCTTTTTCATTCCTGTCTTCATCAGTTAGTGTTGTTCATATAATTCTGCCCTGGGAGTTGTATGTTTGGAGTGTGTCTTGTTCCCTTTTGCTATAATAGGCAATGTTGCAAGCAAAGAATAAAGTTCTATTGTGTTTGATTTTTCTCTAAGATGCAAACTTCAAAATAAATTGACAAGTTTTCTGCTGTGTCAGTGTGGTGACACACACCTGTGATCCTAGCTACAAGGGAGACTGAACCAGGAGGGTCATGTTAACCCAAGGATATGAGACCAGACTGGGAAAGATAGAAAGCCCCACACTTGAAAAATGCCATCATGTTCTTGTCTATTTTAAACATTTTTCTGTCCCTTACAATCCATTAAAACTTTCTCTCTATTGCCTAAATTGCAGAGGTGATCATACCTCTAAAAAACAAAGCCTGTTATTGAACTCTTGTAGTCCTTAGGGCATACTATACACCAATTAGTCTGATATTAAATCCCCTTCAGCCTGTGTCATGCCTACATTAGCTTCTCACACACCATATCCTGAAGTGGTCCTGAATCACTGCTCATTTTATGGGGGCACAATAGAGCACAATGCCCCTCTTTTACACAACCATTTTCTATGTTTCCAAGTCCCTTCCTTTCCCCATACTCTCATTTTAGCCTCCAAAGCCTACCATATAGGCATTTCCTTTAATCATAATAAAAATAGATAACACATACTGAATAAATATCATGTGCTTGAAATTACTCTTTGTCAGTTTGTCTTCCTGCCAAGCACTTAGCTTCCTATTCTTTCTAAAAATATGTTTCCCAGGCAGAGTTAACACCCTCTCCTGTGCCTTTCTATTATTTTGTCTCCATCTATTCGTTATTGGCACCAGAAGAACAATGTTAAGGCTGAAGATATTGCTCATTTATTGACTAACTATATTTACATACATTTCTCATATTCCCACACTCTGTAGTTTAAAACCATTTAACTTAAAAATTAGTATTGGTAGTTATTTTTCCAAGAAAACTTCAAGTTTTGGTAATGGAACTATCTTTTTAAAATGCTTGTTGCATGATTAATGGCCTAAATATTCATACCTGCATTAAGTTATGAATTCCTATAAGAAGAGGTTGCCTGCACTATTTATATTTTAACTCTAGTTATAGTAGGAAGATGGCTCCATATTTATTTGATAGGTAAACTAGCACATTTTCTAACAATGTGTCTTCCTCTTTATGCAGAATTAGAACTACTGGTTACTTTAATCACCATTAATGTTGGCGATAAAGTTAGCTAGGCATGGTAGCACACACCTTTAATAATACCACTTGGGAGGCAAAGGCAAAGTCGATCTCTGTGAATCTGACGCCAGTACCATCTATATAGTGAGCTCCAGGACAACCAGATCTATGTAGTAAGACCTTCTCTGGAAAACAAACAACAAACAAAACAAACAACAAAACAATCAATAGCAACAACAACAGCAGCACACAAACACACACACTGGTGATAATGACATCATTGCCAAATGTGAGTGAAAAGCCATCTTTGGATGTAAAAGCACTCAATAATCAAGTCCTGAAACCACAGAAGCCTTGCACACTCGTCCCATCAGTTTCACTGAGAGACCACATCCTTCCTTTCCCAGGGCTATAGATCCCAGCTTGATCTCATGCAAACTTAATTGAATCTAGTATCCAGAATTAAGTGATAGCAAAGAGAGTAGGCAGAAGAGGCCAGCTAGCACAACCTCCACATTAGATAAATTTCTTTAATTTTTTTTTAAATAATATGTATGTGGGGTTTGGTTTCATGTGTGTAGTTGTGTAGGGAATCATTCATGTATTTGGGGCAGAGGTTGACATCAGCATAACTTCTTCAAATGTTCTTATTTTTTGAGACAGGATCTTTCATGAAACCAGGCATTCATCATCTTGTTTAGACCACCTGGCTAGTAAGTTACAAGGATTCCCTGTCTCCAACCCCCAGGACTGGGATTAAAAAGGGGTGCCACCCCCTGACCTTTACATGATGCTAGCTAGGGATCAGAATTTAGGTGCTTATGTTTGCACAGCCAGCATCTTACTCAGAGTTATCTCTCCATTCCCATCATGATATGGATTTCAAAGAAAATTTCTGTCTCTGGGGTCTGCCCCGGTGCCCTACACAAGGAATTATCAACAAGCTTTTGCGGAAGGGAATTATTTTATCTCATGAGGACAGAGCTACATCTTTGGCCCTGGGTAAGGAAAAGAAAGAAGGTGCTTGGTTAGACATAAGCAAGACACTTAGAACAGGCACACAAAGAGGGGATAAAATGCTGGAAAATGCCTGAGAAATGCCAGGCATTTAAATATTTTCTGACCTCACATCTGCAGTCCTTGATAGGAAGTCACAAAGCCAGGAAGAATAAAATGATCACACAGATTGTATTACTGTATTAGGAGAACTATCCAGAGTATAATCTTTGGTCTGTAACTTCTTTTTTCTTTTCTTTTCTTTTTTTTGTTTTTTTTCGAGAGGGTTTCTCTGTGGTTTTGGAGCCTGTCCTGGAACTAGCTCTTGTAGACCAGGCTGTCCTTGAACTCACATAGATCCACCTGCCTCTGCCTCCCCAGTGCTGGGATTAAAGGCGTGCGTCACCACCGCCCGGCTCTGTAACTTCTTTTTATATTTGAATTTTTCCAGCAAAAAAAAAGTGTTAAGTTAAGTTATGTGTCTATTTGGACATAAAAATAAGGACGATCTGTTTTGTGTGCTCTGTAGCTTTGCCTCGGGATCTAAATGATCCTCAAAAAACCTGATGCTGAAAGAGTAATTGGCAAGTGATCATTCAAGTTTTCATGAAATGTTACCTTGTACTTTATAAGTGTATTCAAGCTATTAGTTGTTAGCTAGCATTTTAAGAATAAAAATTTTGTATGTTTGAGCCGGGCGGTGGTGGCATACACCTTTAATACCAGCACTCAGGAGGCAGAGGCAGGTGGATATCTGTGAGTTCGAGGCCAGCATGGTCTACAAGAGCTAGTTCCAGGACAGTCTCCAAAGCTACAGAGAAACCCTGTCTCAAAAAACCAAAAAAATATTTTTTATGTTGGTAAATTAACACCTAGTGAGTCACTGACCCAACTCCATTTAGAATGAATTACATGTTCTGTTAAAATATCTAGTGAGGAGGGATGGAGAGATGGCACAGCAGTTGAGCATACTTGTTGTTTTTCTAGAGGTCTAGATTTCAATCCTCAGTACACATGGAGGTTGCTTATAACCACATGTGACGGGGGGTTTGATGTCCTCTTCTGGTTTTGCTGAGTAGTCACATACTTGTGTGCCTACTCATAAAGAGACACCTATAGACACACAAATAAAAAGTTTGAAAAATCTACTGACATACCACATTCATAAATGCAAATATCAAATGACATTTCTTGAAAAAATATAATGAGCTCTATGCCTTAAATATCACACACACACACACACACACACACACACACACACACCACTATAAAATAACTACCAATTTGGGACACTCTTGATATGACATACTTAGCTGAGACATAGTCCTTCTTAACACCATCACTTAAGTCATCTCTAATCCTTATGAAGGAGTTATGAATGTTCATCACCTACTTTATATCAAAGATGAAAAAATGGTGGGTTGAGACACCAAACTGCAGGCATTAGTCAGTGCTAGAATCAGAATGTAGGAACTGAGGCAATGATGAATCCACCACCTTTTACAGGAACTTCCAACAGCAAAATTGGACGGTCTGACTCTGCCCATTTTCCATGGGTATCGCCTTGCAGTAGTCTTACAGCAGTAATGGACATGTCACAGCATGGCTTTTCCTCAGTCCAGAACCCTGTGGTGTTTCTCCTAGCCTTTAGAGATAGGGCACCAGTCTCTCAGATCCACAAGGTGCTCTAAACTGCTGAGGAGTGTGGTTCCAGTTAAAAGGCAGTATTGATAACAGATAATAAACAGGCAATGAGAATAACAAATCTATAACTAATTTGGGATATTGCCATTGCAGCAAGCCAACAAATCAAGGAAGCAGAAATGTCAAAGAAGCTATAGAAAGTTTGATGACAGAGAAAGAGGCCCAAGGGAACTAAATCATAGTGGTGTACAGTTATGAGACTTAAATTGTCTCTACTCTAATAATAATTGCTCAAAACAACACCAGAGAATTTACTTAGCCTGTTTCTGAGACTCACTTTCCTCATTGAACAATGACATATGCATTGTTATAATAACTAGGAGGAGAGGCTTCCTGATAGGTTAAGACCATCTTTGGTTTTTGACCTCCAAAGGTTGAAATTTGGGCTCTGCTACTCCACTTTTCCACCTTTAAAATGAAAACAATCATAGCATGTGTTTAACATAGCTTTATGGGGATCAAATTTGTCACATATATAAGACTTTTGAAAGAGCATCCAAAATAATGTAGGAATCATACATTATAAATAAAATCCATGTAGATGAAATTTTCATTCCATTTGTGCCGTAGATACACAGTGTCTGCAGATGATGGTCTTGAGTTGGCAGGTCTCCCTCAAGGACATTCCATGATAGCCACAAAGGGAAAAAAAAAAAAAGAAAGCGTCTGCTGTGCTCAGATAACCAATCCATAACCAAGTCCATGACTTAGAAAACTTGAGGTGTTTCTTTGCCTTCTGAGACACCAGACTTACTACATCTCTGCGCATTCCACTCTTTTTGGAAAGGTACTGATTACAATATCCGAGTTAGGAATGTACCCATGTTCTAAAATTCAGACCATGGTGTTTTAACAGTTCTAATTTTCTTGGTTATGTGTTGTGCTCACAGAATGAAAACAAAAGTTACCTCCATTGATTGCTTACCAAGATTGGACCTGCTCCTCTTTAGGATTTAAAGTTGATAATAAAATACTCCTGTTGTCTTTGACTGATTGAGTTCTGGAAGAAAACTGCTAGATTAGCATCTTGGTCCCTACAGCTGTGGGGGTTTCCCTGCAACTCTCCGTGTCTCTGTTTCACTCAGTCTCTCTCTCCCCCTCTCCCTTCTTTCCCATCTCCCTTATCTATTCTGAGGAAACATTAGTAGCATTAGTTCACAGAGTTGAGTGTTAAATGAGCTACGGTGGGGGAAAGATTTAGAGTAGCTTCTGATACACAGTGAGCAATAAGTAAGTGTCTCATGTTTTAATTATTGTTTGGCTTACCTATAATGTTACTATTACTTGCCATGTTAGGAGATGTAAGATTAAATGTAAATGTGCTCATGACCCAGACACAAGGCTATATCTTCATTCCATAGATAATAAAAAGTCTCTTTAAATGGTAGACAGTCATAATTCTCTTTATTTATTTTATTCAGCTACTTCTAGTTCAGAAATATGTATTGTAAAATTGTTTTAAAACAGTCCTGAAAAGTCTATTAGTCTAGAAGATGGGAGATAGTTCAGCAGTAAGATAGTCCCTGCGCATGTAAGATGTGTTTTTGCTCTCTGAGTTGACTAATGTTTTCTCAGGATTAGCAGAAAGAAAGAAAAATCTAAAACCCCCAAACCAGCCCAGACTTTGCATTTATCATTATGAGAAAAAATTCCTGCTGTTGAGCTGTGTGACATTTGATGACACATAGTAAAAAAAAAATGTATAGAGGCTGTGCACTTCTGAGTGACTCATAATTCGCTTCATAGGAAAAAAAAAACAGCATTCTACACAGCAAGGCAGGCTAGAGAAAAGTAGGGGTTAGATAGGTCTTGTGGATGTGAAAAACAGGAAAGGCTCTTTCAGAAGGTTGCTGTCCAGACTTAGGGTACCATCTGGATTTTCTGTTGCCCAATGTACTGTGTGAATGGAGATTCTTTGTTTAAACCAGACCCTTCCTACATCACTCTGGCTGACCTTAACTTCCACTGATTCTTCTGATTCTAAATGGGCTTCACCCCACCCAGCTAATATGGTGTTTTAAGGATTGATTTTATGGTTTTCATCAGACCCTGTAAAACTTTTGCTTTTTGCAAATAATATAGTCAAAATGTGAGAGAAGTTTGAGGAGTTTTATGGAAACTCCTTAAGTATACAAGGAAACACTAAAAAAGGCTTAACGTGTCCTGATGTTTAATTCCAGCTTTATTGTTTTTAGAGCTAGAATGTTATACATAAAACCCAAATCCTACCATCATTCATTATATCTTTGTAATCTTTCCCATCCAGGCCAGAGATAATTAACTGTTACCCCGAAGTCCATGTCTCTCCCTCTACAATGAATTAGAATTCCTTCATATCATCTGGGAGACTTGGGAGACTTGGCTCCCTCTCAATCATTTGCATACATTGTTTGAACAGAACAAACTTAACGTTCAGTTTTATGTTAATATAAACGTTAAACTAGACCCTATAGTATTGCCACCAGGCAGAAGGCTTTGCAATAATGATCGTTGCAATCACATTATCAAATGACATTTATTAATTGTACTCATACTAATTGCTGTTTTATATTCCACAGCTTTAAAACACATCCTTCTACCATTAGACATTTCATCTGCTTCTATTTTTATTGTTATAAAAATGAAACACTAATTTGCATATCTCTGTCAGGAACTCTTAAAATTTTTAAATTTCATCTGGTTTGTAAGCTTACCAGTTTGCCTGCAACAAGTATCATTACTCATGGTGGGTAAACAGCATGGGAAATGGCACATTTACACCAAATCTTCTTCATTCTGTGTAGCTTTCATGGAAGTACATTTTTGAAGATCTTTTTTTGAGGGACACTACACACTTAGGTATGCATTCAGCCTGAGGACTCTTGCTTTAAGAGCAGGTGCCAAGGAGAGACATTGCTTTCTTGGTATTGAACAGCAATCAAACCCAGCCTCTGATGACTCTCCCTTTTCTAAATCCGTTCCTTAAAACATTCTTTATGCTTTCACTTAGCATCCTTGATTTCTCAGTTAAACCTTCTAATTTTCTCCTGATGTTCTGCTGGCTTATCTACAGGATTTCATTATCAACCAACAGCTAAGCATAGACCTAGCTACAAATTAACTTTTAACATTGAAAATTTATTTTCCAATGTTGATGACTCCCTACCAACTGCTAACTTACAGTACTATCTTAGAAATGAAATCACTATTTTTTTCGGTAATTTTTTTTTATCATTCTGCAACCAGTAATGAATCTTGTTTTAATTCATATTTCATCAAGTGGTTCTTAATATTTACTTCTTTTCATGTATATTGGTCACCCAGTTTTCCCTGCTTGCCAATTTCCTTTCTGTGTATGCATGTGTATGCAGATGTATATGAGCTCTCAGAACAATTGTGGGTGTCGTTCCACAGGCTCAGTTCACCTTGATTTTTAACAGCATACCTCACTAGCCCAAAACTCATTGATTAGCTATGCTGGCTAGGTAGCAAGTTGGAGCAGACTTTCTCTTGGGCCACCAACCAGCTCCCAAATCATGACAAAGAGACTTATTATTAGTTATGAATGCTCTGCCTTATCGAATGTTCATTTATTGTTGGTTCTTATAACTTAACCTGCCTCTCTTTATCTATATTTTGTCTCCTGGCTTTTACCTTTTTTTCATTCTGTATGACTTACTCCATTTCTGTTGGCTAGTGGCTGCCTGACTGGCCCCAAGCATCTACCTCTTTTAAACACTGTCTCTTCTCCTCTATAGTCTAGATTTTTCTTCCTACTTATTCTCTCTGCCTGCTAGCCCTACTTATCCCTCTACTGCCTAGCTGCTATTCAGCTTTTTATTAGACCAATTAGGTGCCTTAGGCAGGCAAGGTGAAAAAATGTAACACATCTTTACATAATTAAACAAATAAGCATAAACAAATGTAACACATCTTTACACAGTTAAAGCAACATTCTGCAGCATAAACAAATGTAACACATCTTTACATAGTTAAAGTAATATTCCACAACCTGAAGCCCCAGTGATCTGCTTTTTTCCTGCCTCCTCACAAATAATCATCATTTTTCACTCAGTTCTGGGATCAAACTCATGTCATCCTCCTTAAAGGCAAGCACTTTCCTGATTGAGCTGTCTTTTCAGATATTTTAGTATATTATATATTAGTATATATAATATATTAGTATATATTATATATTAGTATATACAATATTATCCCATAATTTCTCCCTTCCCTGTTCTCCCATGTCTGTCATCCATTCCCCAACTTCGTGCCTCCTTTTTAACCACTGTTGTTACATATAAATATTTAAAAATTCAACATTGAATACTACCTGCCAAGTCCTTTCTGTGTTACCGGCCTGTATGTTTTCAGGGTTGACCACTTAGTACTGGGTAACCAACAAGGGATCTCATCTTTGATAACGATTACTTTTGCTAGCCGGGCGGTGGTGGCGCACGCCTTTAATCCCAGCACTCGGGAGGCAGAGGCAGGTGGATCTCTGTGAGTTCGAGGCCAGCCTGGTCTACAAGAGCTAGTACCAGAACAGGCTCGAAAGCTACAGAGAAACCCTGTCTCAAAAAAAAAAAAGATTACTTTTGCTTTCAGCAGTTGTTAAATTGTTTGCATCCCTTCGTCTAGGAGTGAAATTTCCCAATCCATGTTGGGATGTCAACGTGTATTGGAATGGTTTCAAACTTGTTTAGGCATCAATATTGAGATTTCATGGATGTAGCTTCCCTGACATAGCTAGAAGGAACAATATTACAGCAGACTTCCTAGCCCTCTGATTCTTCTATTTTGTTTCATCATAACCATCAATTTTTATATCATATTCAATTACTAAGCATTGCTAATACATAAACTTATTTCCTTAATGTCAGCTGTTACATATTTTTCTATGACTTTTAGTGCTTCATTTTTCTTGATTATTTAATCTTCTCTTCTTTTAGTGACTCAGATCAGATTTTATGTGTTTCAAAGACTTATACTGAGCACTGCATTCTTTGAAATATGTTATAGACTAGATATACCCCAACTGACGTGTGGAAGGCCTAACCCACCCCCGAGTTTGGAAACTGGTATTTGAAAATGAAGTTAAATGATGTCTTAGACTTAGAGCCTTACCTAATCTAGTATTAGTGACGTCCTATGAGGGGAAGAGACATCTGTTGGGTAGTGGGGTTATGCAGCAAAAAGAACATGTGAAGACATAGCACGAAGGTTTTCAACATGCAAGGCAAGGAGAGAGGCCTCAGAGGGAGTCAAACCTGTGAACAACTTGATGTTGAACTTCCAGTGTCCAGAAACGTGAGAAAAGTTTTTTCTATTGGCATCAGCCACCAATTTAAGCTACTGTTATGATAACCCTAGAAATTAATATAAGATTTGAAATATATGTTATTTACTGGGAACCTGAATAATTCTCAGTTGCAAGCCTTTCTCTCTCCATTATCTGTGCTTTGAAGACATTGAAAAATATACCAAACGAATGGCAAATGAGGTTATTAAAAACGACTTAATTACTGATCAAGGCCTAAGTATAGAACATGGACTAATAGACTTGTAACATAAGATACTCCTGTTAGGCAAACTCATTTGTCAAGCTCCTTCCTATAGACTGGGGCAATCTTTCTCACACAGGGTGCTGTCAGGAGCACAGAGAACATGGCATGCTTTCTACTTTGTGTTCTTTTCTGCCACTGAGAGAGAAAGGGACACAAGAAGAAATGTGCCCCGTCTAAGCTCAGGATATATTTTCCTAAGTTTTCTTTCTGTTCCCAAGATTCCCGCCCCCCATGATAATAGTCTTTATTTTTAACCTGCAAACAAATTTCTCATACAATATATTTTGGATATGGTTTCCCTCCCCCAATTCCTGCCAGATCTTCCCTCCCTCCCTCCTCACCTAATCCACATCCTTGTTTGCTCTGTCTCATTAGAAAACAAACAGGCACCCAATTGTTTTTTTTTTTTTTAATGAATGAGATAAAAGAAATAAAAAAAAAAACCTGAATAGGACAAAACAAACAAATGAACAGAAAAAAAGAGCCAAACAAAAAACAACAAAAAAACACTTATAGACACAGACACAGAATTACACACACACACACACACACACACACACACACAATATCACACAATCACACGCAAATATGTGCTACAAATCACAAAATTGGAAGCCATAATATACAAACCAAAGACCTATAAGGTTAACAAAAGTGACCATATGTAAGTGCACATGTGTATGCCTGGATGCAGGAGTGCACACTGCTGTTTCCCTTTAAGTAAGTTGTTTATTGCACAGGATTATTTAGTTTTCTGAATGTATTACAGTTTATTTAATAAAACCAATACTGAAGAATATCTGAAATGTTTGAAGATTTAGACTGTAATAGACAATGGTAGCAAAAATGTTTGTGTAGACTTTTTGATAAAAGATGTGTATTCATCCATCTGAGATAAATAGTCAGGGATATAATATGTGGGTCATGCAGGACATGAATGTTTAAGTTTTTAAAAGATGAGGTGCCAAACTTCTTCCAGTTGATAGTACTGTGTTATGTTCCCTCTAGAAATGAGGGATATATGAGTTACCTGCTTTCCCTGAAACACCCTCAGCTTTTCTGTTTTATCCATTCTGATGAATTACCTAGGACAGGTATGTTGAACACATTCCCCTTCATTCTTTCGCTTTCTGACTAGAAGCATTCTGTCCCATTTCCTCAAGACATCAGTGGCTTTTGATCAGAAACTGTTGCCAACTTGATAATAGTTTTCCTCCTTTTTCTTTCTATTTTGAGCGTTTAATCTCATAATTTTATGAATTTGACATGTATTTTTGGGATAGATAATCTTGTTTGGGCTTCACTCAGTGTTCTGAAACTCTTGCTTTTCTGTTTTTTTTTAACATATTGAAAATGTACTCAATCATTATTTATATAATTGAAGAAGTCCCCATCTTTCTTTCTTTATTTTCCACAGCTCACATGACATGATGGTTCTTTTCCTGCAAACTTCCAACAGATATTGACATTTTATGTATTGTTATTTACTTACATATTTGTTTCTGATCAGATGGCTAATATAATAAGTAATGTAATTACTGTTTCTTTACATTTTATATTTATTCTTCTACTGAGCTCACCTACCAAGTTTTAAAGTTCAGTTGTTATATTTACAGTACCGGTCTTTTAATTTCATTCCTATTAATATATATTGTTTCCTAGCTGAGCCCTTGTAATGCTTTTCTGAGAGTTCCAATCTTCTCATTTTTGCAAAGTATGTTTGTAGCCTCTTGCCTCTTGCTGAAGTTTTAATTTTTTTTTTAAGCCATGGCTGTTTAAAGTCTTTGCTGGATTTTTCTGGCATATTATTTCTCTGTCCTAGTATCCACTTGCCGTATTGTACTGATTTATATTTTACTAGCTTTTTGTTTGTTTATTGCTTTATTGGTATAATGATAGATTTATTATTCAACTCTTTAGTTGGATGTTTCTGGCAAGAGAGAAAATGTCAGTACTTTAGTGCTTTCAGGAGAAGACAGAAGCCTGGGTTTCCCACTTGACCTGTGCTGGTACTACATGGGTAACTGATGAGATATGGGTATTAGATGCCAGGAGATTCTTCACTGGCAGCAGAAGAGAAGGAGGCCTTGTTACAGCTGAAGAGTACGTAAGGCTCCTTGACAGACCCTCTTTGACATTACATGGTTCTGTTCTTGGGCACATTTTGTTATATTCTTATGTAACAGTGCTAGTGGTTGGTGAGTCTACTTTGTAACTCATCTTTTTGCCGGCATAGTTCAACTCAGGCACAGTTCCCTGATGACTTAGCTTGAATACTTTTATCAATACCCAAAGGTTCTATGTCTGGCAAAGTAGTTCTTTTCCCCCTCCTCCTTTGTCTGGAGAGATGTTTTTGATGATCTTTATCCAGGAGATCAGGGTCTGGTAGCATTTCCTGTGTGATGGGGCCATTCCTCACAGTGCAATGTTGCTAGCAGATGCACCCTTTCGTTTTAGTCTTCCTACCCTTTCTTTGTATGTAATGTGCGACGTTTTAGGACAAGTATTAAGAAATGCATGTTTGCATCATTTTTATGGAAGTTGACGTGCTTTGACTGGTTTTCAAACAACCCAAATAGTTAAAACAATACACAGAGTTTTACTAAGAAAATATGCCAGGTGACCTCCTCCACCATACATGCAGATGTTTGCTGGCCCACACACAGAAAATCTGGAAAACAAGCAAATCTCCAGCTCCCTAAAGCATAATTTATGGTAAAATTATGTTCGCAGAACACAGTGTTTACCATTGCCAGAGAATAGTGCAGCAGAATCCCTGATACATGAGAGAGAAAATCTTGAGACTCTCTCACCATAGTAATGCCTGTCAAATGCTGGCAACTCCTGAATCTGTGATTTGTGAATTCAAAGTATGTTGGGGAAAATATCCCAACCAACTTTGTTACTGTATGTCTACCTATTAAAAAATACACTGAATGTTCTGTCTAGATCCCTTCTCTAGTGTCATTATGTCTTCTCTCCAGTTGCTGGAGAATAACTGTTCAGACTGAGCTCTTTCTTCACTACAGGGATGTACCTGACAACCGATTCACTTGGGATTCAAAGCCCTGTTCTCTTACTCCATAAGTTAGAGAGTTGTGAAGGGTCACAAGATTGAGAGGTCTCTGCAGGACCAACCGAAGCCTTAGTTGCAATCATACCATGGGTAGGCTTATTTCTCTTCTCAGTTCAAGCTTCTATGCTTCCCTCTACGTTAGATGGATGATAATGCCATTCTTTATGTCTTCTGCGTGCAGTTTTTACATCCTTTCGGGAAAGATGATGAGACATCATTACCTTTCTTTTCTTAATAGAAATTTGCATATCTCGTTTTGGGGTCATGAACTGAGTACAGAAACAGCATCAACATCCACTTGTGAACAGAAACTCACGTCCTGATGCCTCAGTAACTTTTTTTTTCTTTTCTGATCATTTGATAATTTTGGCTGTGCATGTACTGTGTTAATCAGAAGTAAATCTTTGCTAGGTATGATGGTGTAGACCCTGGACCTCAGGAAACACAACTGGTAGAATCCATGTGAGTGTAATGCCATTCTCATCTCCCTAAAGAGTTTGAGTCCAGCTTCAGACACAGAGAGGGGTCATGCCTAAAATACAAACCAACAACAAAAACAAAATGGAGAAAGAAGTAAATATTTTAATTCAGGAAATTTAGTTGATTATGTTTTCTATCCATTGCATCTATGGGATTTTCTCTAAGACTTTATGTGGATGTTCTTCTCATCTCTTTAACAACCACCACTTTTAACAAGTTTGCTTACACTTTTATATTTAGTTGAGTTTTTAATCTACCTTTCCATCTGTTGCCTTTAGTTTAATTCTTTTTTGCCAATACTTTATTTACTCATGCATAAGTAGTACTTTCAATTTAAAAATTTTAAGTTTAGCTAAAATGCAAAAGAAGTAATTTCTCTGTTCTTAAAAGGAAAAACTACCTTTATGATTCTCCTCAGGCCAGTAAGTTTGTTATTATTTTAATTCTGTTTCTATAGAAATCCTCTTTAGGATTAGTTAGTTCTTGACTTTCTTGGTATTTTTTTTGTTGGTGCCCTGACATGTCTATTTAATTTTCTAAACATGTATGATTAGCTGACATGCATATAATTTTCAATGCTGAAATCTCTATAGATTCTTGTTTTGTCTAAAAGATATGTCTTGACATTCTAAACAGATAAAATTCAGTAGTAGATTTAAATTTTAAGAGAATCAATATGAAAGCCAACAATAAAGGGATATTAGGATTGTTGAAATAATAATAGTTGACCTTGAGAGTTTGTTTGGAGGTTTTAGTAGGGGAGTGCAGCTGTTCATATACCCTCGACCTAAGACAAGTCCTCCTCTATTTGGGGAATGTTGTCCTCTTCAAGGGAGACCTATCACAGCTGCAGATGGATCCACTTGCCTAGTTGTGAGTGGAGTGGTGAGGGAGGAGTGGGATACTTCCCTATCAAACCAGATCAGCCGAACCATCCCAGGCAATCGATGTTGCAGCCAGGTGGCCTTTACTGCATAGGACCTAGCTAGGCCCTCTGAATGTGGGTGACAGTTGTGCTGCTTGGGTGCTGGCAGTAGGATCGGGATTTGCCCCTAGTGCATGAACTGGCTTTTTTGAGTTCACTCCCTATGGAGGGATATCTTGCTCAGGCTAGATACATGGTGGGTATCTAGGTCCTGCCTTAAGTGATGTGATAGATTATTGACTACCATGGGAAACCTTACCCTCTCTGAGGAGTGGATGAGGGGAGGGGTAGGGAGAAGATGAGAAGAGTGGAGGAGGGAAGGGAGGTAGAACAGGGATTGGTATGTATAATAAAAAAGATGGTTTAAAACTAATAATAATAAATGACAATAATGTTTCAGAGAGTTGAGGTCCTTAAAGAATTTTTTTTTCTATACATTCCCCCCTCCCAGCATTGTCATTTATGTTGAGCAAGCTCCTTTTGTAGGTCTCTGTAAGATTTTGGGAGTCCTCATATAAGTTATTTATTTTCTATGTGAGAATCTTCTGTGAAGGCCTGATGCTGGAAAATAATCTTTTCCTACTATACACAAGTAAACATCTTTTTCAAGGACAGTGGCTGAAATTCCTTCAGGATTACCCCCAATAGTTGTCTGTACTAACTCTTTAGACCCCAATGCACACATATATATACATACATACACACATATGAATGCATGCAAGCATGTACACATGCATACACACACATACACTTTTGCTTCTAGAATAATTTTTAAGCTGTAGCTTACTGATAAGGATCTAGCATCTGTCTCCTTTGGCACCTACATAGGGAGGAGTATGGCAGTGTGGGGGTGAGTGGGTGTATGTCTCTGTGTATGGATGCCCACAGCTGCCAAAAGGAGGTGTTGGATCTCCGAAAGCTTGAGTGATAAGCGGTTGTTAGCTGTACGACATAGGTACTGAATTTATATTCAGTCCTCTACAAGAGCTATTTCTCAGGGTTCCTAACTAACCAGTTGGTTGGTGATCAATATAAATGTCATCTTCACCATAGCTACTAAAGTTCAAGATGACTGTTCACATTCATTTTCCGACTCGAACTCTGCTTAAATACTTGTTTTTCTACTACATTGAGAGTTTTTGAAGAAAAACAATCTTTTCCCACTCTTTTTTCAACCAACAAAGCACATACTATTCTTAAACAGTTAATTTTGAATAGAACATGAACATTGAGACCAACTGCAACATATCTACTTGCCCCTGAAATGGACACTCTTTTTATTGCATGGTGATGACAGAGAAGGAATAAATTCTTCTGTGTTGTATCTTCGGGGGTTATATGCAAAAAGTTGTCAGTATTTGCCACATGAGTGGATGATGGCTAAAGTCTTGTTTCTCAGAGTTTTAGCCAGGAACCGTCTAGAGAAGAGAGCAATAGCACTCCTGATTCTCCATCATCATCGTCAATTTCCTATTCTCCAGAGCTCAAATGACACCTGAAGCTCTTCAGTTCTAACAAATATCAGTTAGTTTCCCACATCTCTGCTCATCTTCCATTGCTCATAAGTAACAAAGTAACCAACTAGAACTCATATGACCATCTTTGCAATGAGACTTAAGCGAATTAAGTCAGGCTTATGTAATAATAAGCATTTGGGGATAAAAATGACTATGTCTCAAGTTTCCACCTTGCTGAGTGACCTTGAAAAAAAATCTCTCCTTTTTTTTCTCCAGTTTTATTTTTACATCTTATCTGTAACAAGTTTTCAGGCTGTTTTTTTCTTTCTTCTTAGATAAAAGTTTCCTTACCAAATGGTAAGAATACAACAACTTTCAGTGTAATTAGAGACAATGTAGGCCCTCTGCAATACAATTACCAATAAAAATGATAATTTTGGGAAACAATTAACTTCAATGAAACAGTGGGTTTGGCTTACCCCTCGCCAGCCCAGGAAGGTGGCTTGTACACTTTTGCTTGCTCTGGTATTAATCTACAGAGTGACAGAAGAAAGAGACCAGCTGTTGTAGTTTTGGAGAAAAATCAAACTCAGTGCTAATTTTCAATGACAGAAAAAAATATGATCATGGTAATTACAGCATAATTACAATGCCCTGAGTCTAATTTTAGCATCACAGTAAAATAAGGAATGGAAAACCAATATAAAGGATGAGGAAAATGTATCAACTTTCTACTTTCTAAAGATAATAGAACCATAAGCAAAGAAGTGTCGGCTTATAGGACAAAATTATTATCTACACATTGTATTGAAGCTCCCCCCCCAATTTTTTTTAAAGTCATTCAACATTTTTTAGATTAAATAAAGAGATGCAGTGTCCTCTTAAAACAAAAACATTAAATAGGATACTATTTTGAGCATGAGCTAGGCATGGGAGCATATGTCTGCCATCTCAGTGGTGGAGAGTGGGGGAGTTGAAAACAGGTGAATCCTAGGGGTTCTCTGTCTGGTCATTCTATTCTAGATTCAATGAAAGACCCTGTAAAGCTAAGATGGAGAAGCTATAGGGATAGATATATAAACCTCTGTCTAGTCTTCAAATTTTCCTGCATAGGCAAGCACCAACCAACACACACACACACACATACACACACACACACACACACACACACACACACACACGAAAGCCCACGGCTATTGGTGGGAGACAATTATGGGTCAAGATGTATCCAGAAGACCTTTCACTTTATATTTCTAGTAGGATTATTCTGCATACAGATGTCCAGCCGAATATCAGTCTCAAACTGAACTTATGAGGCAGAGATAAAGCATTAGCTTTTTCTTTCAAAAAAAATAAAATAAGGCCCCTGGTTCTCAGAACTGAGCAACATTTAAGCAAAAGGAAAAAAATTTGATTCCAAGAAAGAACTAGCAAGAAGAACATGCATTGGAAACCTTGTTTCACTACACCTCAGCTATAGAATGTTCTTGACTTCCCCATGTCTTTTGTAAAAGCTACAATAATTGTTCATACTCATAAGCTTCTTATGAATCGTGATTTTTATACTAGCAATTTGATATTTTATGAATGATGTTTATTAATGGAATGTTCTTTGTCTATCAAATGGTTTCCCAGTTCGTTCTTATAGAACCAATCACTTGTATCAGTATTACCTGGACTACTTCTTTTTTTTTTTTCCATTCTCTTAGCCTGTTTTTTTTTTTTTATTGAGAAAAGGAGAAAAAAAAAGTTTCCACCTCCTCCCAGCCTCCCATTTCCCTCCCCCTCCTCCCACCCTACGCCTCCTCCTCCCACCCTTCTCCCCCTCCCCCCACTCCTTTCCCCCTCCCTCTCCAGTCCAAAGAGCAGTCAGGGTTTTCTGCCCTGTGGTAAGACCTAGGACCTCCCCCCTCCGTCCATATCTAGGAAGGTGAACATCCAAACTGGCTAGGCTCCCACAAAGCCATCACATTACGTAGGATCAAAACCCCGTGCCATTGTCCTTTGCGTCTCATCAGCCCTCATTGTTTGCCATGTTCAGAGAGTCCAGTTTTATCCCATGCTTTTTCAGTCACAGTCCAGCTGGTCTTGGTGAGCTCTCAATAGATCAGCTCCACTGTCTCAGTGGGTGGGTGCATCCCTCGTGGTCCCGACTTCTTTGCTCATGTGCTCCCTCCTTCTGCTCCTCATTGGGACCTTGGGAGCTCAGTCCAGTGCTCCAGTGTGGGTCTCTGTCTCTATCTCCATCCATCACCAGATGAAGGTTCTATGATGATATGCAAGATATTCGTCAGTATTGTTCTAGGATAGGGTCATTTCAGGTTCCCTATCCTCAACTGCCCAAGGAACTAACTGGGGACCTCGGCTTGGGCACCTGGGAGCCCCTCTAGGGGCATGCAAATGGATGGAAATAGAAAACACTATCCTGAGTGAGGTATCCCAGACCCAAAAAGATGAACATGGGATGTACTCACTCATAATTGGTTTCTAGCCATAAATAAGGGTCACGGAGTCTACAATAGGTGTATCTAAAGAAGCTAAGTAAGACGGGGAACCCAAGGAAAAACATATAGTTATCCTCTTGGCTAAGGGAAGTAGACAAAATTGCCGGGGAGAAAATTGGGATCTTGGGGGTGGGATGGGATGGGGGTAAGGGGAGATGGGGAGAGAAAAGTTAGAAGGGAATGAGGTCGGGCCTTGGGAAAACAGGAGGATTGGGATAAAGGAAGGTTGGACAGGGGAGCACGGAACCACAATTCTTAGTTAAGGGAACCACTTTAGGGTTGGCAAGAGACCTGGACTACTTCTTAAAAATAAGGATGAGATATAAAATACTAGCGTAAGTCACTTGGCTTTAATTGTCCTTTGATCTCACTGTTGGATGATCCACATGGTGGATGATATTTAAAAATGTATTTTTAGGATTAAGACTCAATCAGAACTTAAGGTTGTATAAGTAGACTTACCACTGTCTAGTTGTTTTTCTTCAAAAAAAATATAATAATCACAGGCTTGAAGATGTACAGAGGCACATCTATACACCTTATATTTATCATGGGAAGTCATATTTTTTCTACTTATTATGCTAAACAAAAAGTTCAAATAATTTCTGAGATTTGAAAGTTCTTCAAGCTTCATGATAAAAAAAATTGTGCAAAGGTCAAAAGAAGAAAAACCATGAAGGATTATCTGTTGTCTCTTCAGTGTTTCCATCTTGTCATCAATGTGTTTGATACTCTTCACTGCCTTTATCATAAGTGAGAGCACATTTTAGGTTAGATCTTTTATTTTTACAAAATGCACATGTAAATCTCCATACAGATGCTTGCAGAGAAAAGACTGCATTTTTGCAAAGAAGTTAAAAAATGGCACTAAATCTTGGTAGTCTTTGAAATTTAGGGTTTTGTTGTTGTTTGTTGTTCTGATTTTATTTTGAGCGTGCAATTCTATTTGAACAGACTTTTTTCTTCTGCTCCACCCACCCAAGTAGTAAGCTTTCTGGACTTTCCTCTCTTTCACACATCACAAGCAGGCCATGTACAACAGAATAAGGCCTTAGAATGGGATGGGTTTTAAATCTTAAATTTCTTTCCACATCTGCTCCCCCACCCACTTGAATCTGATGTTTCTATCCTCAAACATCAGAAGCCAAAAACAAGCAAAAAACAGATATTATTTTGAGACAAAAGTGATTCTTGATTCTTAAGAACTTTCTAACATACACAAATTTCCCCTAGAAGAACAGGAAATGTCATGAGCTTTCCTAAATTTGGCTGATGTAATTTCCTCTGTGAATAACACCCTTATAGCAGTAGCTGACATTTACTTCCAGAAATGCATGACTACAGCTGCGGACAGTTGCAGCAGGGGCAGACTTCAAAGGGTTATCCAGGGCAGAATTCATTGAGGAGGTTGTTAGATTATTTCTTTCCTCTTTTGGGCTGGAAGGTCACTTAATGGCTGTCACTAAATGAAACACTGGTTTTCTTACAAAGAGAAAGTATTCAAGAACTCCTTTCAATAGATTTAGCACACACACACCCCACTCCACCCATGACCAAGATATTTACTTGGGTTCAATTTAAGTCAAAATTTACTCTCAAAAAAAATTATACGCACAGACAGAATTTAAAATTTAGAAAAATTTTGCTGACCTTTTGTCACAAATTATTTATTGAAGATGAGCTCTTAAGGCTTTGCATGGTTTAGATTCCTATTTGTTTCTAGTTTATACTGTTGGATTCCCAAATTTATCTACTTTTCCCTCAAACTATGCTTCAGCAAACATTCACCATATGCTTCAGAGACTAGCACTGGGTTAATGAAGATTTTGCCTATGAGGTGATGATGATAGTGTTGATAGGAAATACATTGGCAATAAGTTTTGTAGTATAACTTACATAGTGCTATTTAATATTCAATTTACATTGGGATTTTGGTTGTTCAAAGCTCATCATCTTCATGTCACAATTTAAAACCATTACAATACCATAAGAATTGACTAAAAACAGAGATTACAACTCACATCTGTGTCTCCAATTAGTATATACTTGCATTATATATTAAGGAATTATCAATAAAATAGGACTTGTCCTGAACCTTTAAAGGCTCACAAACAGGATATGAAAATTACACAGAAATAATACCAAAGGGGATAAGGATGAGTAAAGTAATTTATATGAACCCATCTTAAGTGCAAATCAATTCTGCTATACTTAGATTTTAGTTTTAATTTGTATATTCCTCTCAGGTAACCATTCTCAGTATTCCATTAATTATTCTCATTTTATTTCATCATCTACATATTTTCTTCATTCTCATATTTTTAACTTATGTCTGAAGTTACTTTGCTTCTTGATTCTGTTTCTTGCTCTACCGTTCCAGGCATCATTAAGTTCTTTTGGCACAGCAATTATTCCCCATACTGAAAAACCTGGTCCCTATGTCACAGCGTTTTGTATGCCAGCTTATTCCCACACTCAATAGCCATAACAGTATGGTGGGCTGGAAATAACATCATTTTACATTTTTAGATTAAAGATTTCTTTCACACATTATGGCATATAAGACTCTGCCAAAATCATGAAATAAGTTAGAACTTATTGATGAAGCTGTAAGGAGTAAATAAGTCAATACACATAAAACTCTAAAAAAATTATGCCAGAAATATGGTTAGTACTTGTCAGTGTTATGCAACCAAGTAAAAATTGAATCAAGATTTTATGCAAGTTTTTTGTCTCTAATATAAGAATTTATCAGTTCTAAACTCTGCCAGAACTCAGAGATAATATTTAAACTTTACTTCTTTTTTTTATTTTTTATTTATTTTTTTATTTTTTTTTTTGCGATTCTGTTTTGTTTTCTATTCCTTGAATGCTCCCATTAACTCTTTTTTTTCTTCCGTTTATTTATTTATTAAAGATTTCTGTCTCTTCCCTCCACCACCTCCCATTTCCCTCCCCCTCCCCCAATCAAGTTCCCCTCCCTTGTCAGCCCATAGAGCTATCAGGGTTCCCTGCCCTATGGGAAGTCCAAAGACCACCCACCTCCATCCAGGTCTAGTAAGGTGAGCATCCAAACTGCCTAGGCTCCCACAAAGCCAGTACGTGCAGTAGGATCAAAAACCCACTGCCATTGTTCTTGAGTTCTCAGTAGTCCTCATTGTCTGCTATGTTCAGCAAGTCCGATTTTATCCCAGAGCTGAACAGAGAATTCTCAACAGAAGAAGTTCAAAAGGCCAAAAGACACTTAAGGTCATGATCAACTTCCTTAGCAATCAAGGAAATGCAAATCAAGACAACTTTAAGATACCATCTTACACCTGTCAGAATGGCTAAAATAAAAAACACCAATGATAGCCTTTGCTGGAGAGTTTGTGGAGAAAGGGGTACACTCATCCATTGCTGGTAGGAATGCAAACTTGTGCAACCACTTTGGAAAGCAGTGTGGCGGTTTCTCAGGAAATTCGGGATCAACTTACCCCTGGACCAAGCAATACCACTCTTGGGAATATACCCAAGAGAGGCCTTATCATACAACAAAAGTATATGCTCTACTATGTTTATAGCAGCATTGTTTGTAATAGCCAGAACGTGGAAACAACCTAGATGCCCTTCGATGGAAGAATGGATGAGGAAAGTATGGAATGTATACATATTAGAGTACTACTCAGCAGTAAAAAACAAGAACTTCTTGAATTTTGTAAACTTTACTTCTTAAACCTTAATTATCTCTGTAATATAAATGGACTTTATCGGAAAGTGCTATGTACTTAGCATTCTAATGACCCACACATATAACATTAAATAAAAATTAATCATGAGAATCTTTCTTTTGCTATCAAATGCATTCAAAGAACACTTCGATCTAAAAACATCCTACCAAACTGTTAAATTTGGGACAAAACCTATTTATATCTAAAACAGTGGTTCTCAACCTCGGGGTCACGACCCCTTTGGTGGTAGTGAAGTTGAACCATCTTTTAGCAGGGGTAGACTAAGACCATCAGAAAACACAGATGTTTACATTATGATTCATAACAGTAACAAAATTGCAGTTATGTAGTAGCAAAGAAAGTATTTGTATGGTCTGGGGTCACCACAACATTACGAGCTGTATTAAAGAGTCACAGCATTAGAAAGGTAGAGAACCACTGCTCTAGACTATAAAACTTAAGAATATATTTAAGCTATGTGATTTTGATTATTGATTGTCTTGTCTTAAAAATATTAATGTCTTAAATGATGTGGGTGGCCTCAATATTATCTTCAATTATAGTGGTCACTGATTGGAAGATATCAGGTATTTGAGTCAGAAAGTATTACTTGTATTTGCTATCTATGCACGTATGTTAGGGTTGGATATGTGATGAGTTCTCATGTATTCCTGATATGGATAAAGGAAACAGAAAAATACTTTTTATACACAACGTCCATCAATGACAGCTAGTTTTAGACCAACATTCATATCAAAGCATGGCTGAAGTGCTGGGGAACTTAATTAAACATGCTTTTGATTCTTTTAAAAGCATGCCTTTAATGCATGTTTTGATAAAATTTGAAGGCATTGACAAAACAGCCTCAAAGCTCGCGCTGGAAGAATTAAAACCTTATTCCTTCATCAGCATCCTCCTCCGCCTAATTTTGCTAGTCTATGAATCTGCACGGAAAGAAAGGGAGGCCAGTGTTTTCATTTCTTGTATATAATGAAGTAGAATGAAATGTGTGGGCAGAAGTGCATTAAAATTTCTACCAAGTCGGTACACCGATTACTTCTTAGTCACAAAGTTGCTTGAAGTCAAAGGTCTAGTTATTAACTAACAACGAAGACAATTAAAGGTAAATAAAAACATAGGTGAATTCAGCTATTTCATGATGGTCAGAAAAAAATATCTACAGGTGAATTTTCAGGTTAGATAAGGAAACTTAGTGAAGTCCAGACTTTCTATTAAGACTCCTAAAAGATTATATGTATTAATACAGACAGGTGAGAAATAGATCAGCCTTTATTTAACCGAAAACTAAGCTCAAAATAGTCTCAACTTAGAGTTTAGCCAAATGATTCTCCTCACTTTATTAACCAATTCAGAAAGGCAACTGAATCAACTTGGTAATAAAATAGCACAACTCAGAGCCCCTATCCTTCACGTGCACTTCATTTGATGTCTACAATAAAATTACCAGGCAAACAAGTAGATAGCACTAAAAATGTAAAGGAAAATATGAGAAAAAAGAACAGTGGAAGATTAATGGCAAACACAGAGCTTGGAATAATTAAAAACAGACTTACAAAGAATTGAGTAAAATAATAGAATAAAAATGTAAGGGTAATAATCTTATATGATTACTAGACGCCCCAATAGATATCCAGATAAAAAATTCATTATAACACATATCATTAAGAACTCATAAAATAGGGTAAATGAAAGGTTCAATACAGTAAACCAAAGTAGGAATTAATTAAAATATAAATGCAATCATCTTTCAAGTTGACCATAGGAAAAATTAGGAATAAATATGAAAGAAAATTTAAATAAAAATTAAATTAGTAAATTGGTGTGAAACTTTGAAGTGAATAAATAAAAAAGAGAAACAGAACAGAAAATAAAATTACAAAAGATATGGAAAATGTGATGAGAAGATAATCTTTACCTATAATTGGTGACCCTGGTAGAAAATATAAGTAGTATTTGTCAGCAGTGAGAATCCACACCTTGGCTCTTTTTCAAAATGGATGAAATATATCAAACCACAATTCAAGAGACAACTATAAAACCTATTAGTAAAGAACAAAATGAGAGGAAAATTGGAAAGAAATTTCAAAATTTATAAAAGGAAAAATATACATCGACAGGTATTTTAAAGTAATGCCAAGTGCTGGCTCTTCAACAAAAATGCCCTGCAGATGACAAAGGAATGGCAATTTTCTTACTATGGCGCACAATAACAACTGTCTGTGTTACACTCAGTAACAAACACACAGAAACCAGAATTTTGGAGAGCTGTCCAAAAGAAAAAGTAAAGACATACTTCAAAAAGGGAAACAGTCATGTGCTAAAGTGCCAAAATATACATCAATTAAGTTCATTGTCCAATATAGGCCACTACACTGAGCAACAAATAAGTTTATAGACAGAAAATGTGCATCTGCTAAAAGTTATCTATATTGCAGACCATAGAGCTAGTCCTAAATAAAGGCAGTTTTAAATTACACAGGGCAGTCACTGAAATTGAGCAAAACTAAGCTATAAATTAATAACAGAATGTCAATATTATATAAACTTCTCATGGGATTCACAGAAAATAGTAAGAACTACACTATAAATTCGAAACTCAGAATCAATGTATAGAAGAAAGAATGATGATAAAACTGTAAGTCATAGGCAATATTTATAACAAAACTGGAGAACAAAGTATCCTCATGAACCCCAAATTGATGCAACAGGTGGAGAAGTATAGTCACCCAAAGAAGGCACCAGACACATACATGGTGGACAGACACACATGCAGGCAACACACCCATACAGAGAAAATAATAAAAATGCTTAAAAATCTCTGTAGAATTACATCAAAGAAAGTTTTCACCCAAAGAGGGCATTGGTTATTCTCTGGGACTGGAGTTAGACACAGTAGTGAGTTCTCATATAGATGTCAGGAATTGAACCCAGGTTTTCTACAAGATCAGATAGTCCTTTTAATCACTGAGCCATCTCCCTAGTCCTTCTTTAGAGATTTTTAGAATTAATTCGTTTTTAAGCTTTGCATGCATCTATATATTATATATTGCAGATATAAACGATTTCACTATTAGGGAATAAAGCAAAGAAGGCACATCAACAAACAAGTCTACATAAGGATTTTCTCAAGGAGACTGCAACCACCAGGAATAAGACCAGCAGTTGACACAAGAAATTCGTAATCTTTTAATTATGAAATTTAAAAGAAAGAAATAGGCTGTCAATGTATTAAAAAGGCAACTATCCTACTTAACATTAATTATGAAGTTGACACAGTCTAGAGTCATCTGAGAGAGGAGTCTCAATTAAGTACAGCTTGGGTCACTCTGGCCTTTGAGCATATCTGTGGGGCGTTGTCTTGATTATTAATTACGGTAAAGGGGTCCAGCCCACTATGGGTGGCATCCTTCCTTGGGAAGATGGTGTTGGGACGTTATAAGAAAGCTAGCTAAGCATGAGTCTTTGAGTAAATGATCAAGCAACATTCCTCTATGATTTCCACCATCAAATTCTTGCTTGAGTTCCTCACCTGACTCTTCTCACTGGAGGACTATGTTGCAGAAGTGTAAGTCAAGTGAACACTTTCCTCCCTTAAGTTGCTTTTGGTCATGGTGTGAGCCACAGCAACTGGGACAAAAGTTCATAGAAGGGAAGAAATATTTGCTGGCTATATATCTGACTGAGGAACAAATTTCAGAATATACAAAGAACTTTTAAAACCCACAAAATATTAACACCTTATTGATATGCATTTTAATATTGCTTCTAAATCTTTGTATCTTCTTGAATTGTCTCCCGCAGTAAGAAAGTACTTATTCTTCACTCTGGCTTATCCACATTTACAAAACCGGTCTTCCCAGCTTGCTGATGGAGGCATTTCTATTTTTTGTTAATTATACCCAGTGCAGTGACATGGCCTCTCTTTTCAAAGAACATCGTTTTGATTTACAGCTGTTTTCATGAGAACATATCTTTTCCCCATGATGAATCAAAACCAGACCCAGTGTTGTTCATTTAAAACTCTTAGCTCCGGGTTCTGCCATCACATACTTCCTTCAGGGTTCTGCTGAATTCCGAGTTCTAGTTACACAGCCCTTTAAGCGTTCAGCTAATAGCTGCTGTAGCACTGGGGTTAGAGGGAAGAAAGCAAGCTATTCTCATGGAAAACATCATTCTTTCGTCAGTGAATTCCATTAAATACAACCTCAACCATCTTTACCAATGGAAACTCCTTGGTTTTGTTAATGAAAATCTAATGAATAGAATATACATTCTGGCCCAGATAAAATCTCACCTTATTCAGGAAGAACATAAATGACACACATAAAATAGAATCCCATGAGATGCGTGCTATAATAAACTCCGTATTTAACATATTGCCACGGAGATAAGGATTGAAGTTAATGTTCTAAGGTAAAATTAGGTAATTAGAGAAGATTTCAAGAAGGAGTCATAGCCAGGAGAAGGGGTCTTTCCTCTTAGGAGGAAAGGGAATGGGTAGAGAAATCATATAGAGAAGATAAAGAAATTGTAACAAGCTTAATGTTTCTCGTGGTAGGGAAAATAAAACTCTTCTGAAGATGGTCATAGTCTAGTTCCCAATTACAGCCTTGATTATAGGGATTTTAAACAACAGACAGATTGTCCTGTGAGGCCCCAGTGGGTAAACTCATACATGATCCATAAAGAGGGAGGAAACAAGATGAGGTCAGAGCCACAGAGAGATTGTTAATGGGATGTGGCTGACTTTGGAACGGAAGGCGGAGGGGTGATGAAATAAGGAATTCAGGCAGGCTCTAGACACTAGAAAAGTTAAATAATATATTATCTCTAGGTCCTTAAACAAGGATCAAGCTCTAAACACCTTCAATTTGGTTCAATAAGAATAATGTCGAGCTTCTGAACTCTAAGCAGCAAAAGAGTCAAGTTATGCTATTTTAACCACAGTCTGTGGTGGTTGCTATAGCAACAGTAGTAAACTAATGTAGTAGAAGATCATGTCTAAAATGTCTAGACACACACACACACACACACACACACACACAGGGATTAAAAAGAGAGAGGCAGAGTGTGATGTCAATGGAAAAGAACATGAGGGCGCACTATGCAGAATTTCCTAACAAAAGTATTCTGAATTTCCCCAAGAGAATGAGATCTTGGGAGCATGATCCTTACATAGAAGCTAGCATTCCATTTGTCTCTGTTATGGTTTTCCCCTTAAGGTTCAGATTTGTCAACTATACATCTTGTCCTCTTACACAGATGGAACTCCACGTTGAACGTTGAGTTCCCATTGTACCTTAGGAGCCACTCTTATTCTAAATACAGCCAAGCACTTTGCTATTGTCTTTTGTATGTCATGATCTTTATAGTTGATGAGAATTCTATCCACTAACAAAAATAAAACCACAAACTTTGATAAAGGCCATAAAACAAGAGATCAGACTGCAGTAGGAGAGATTAATACAAAGTCTTAATTAGAATTTTCAAGGCAAGAAAGCTTTTCCTGAGATCTCTCTGCCTCTTATCCAGTCCTCTACTGTTCCGAGCCAATCACGATTTTGTACTTATTTCTTCTTTCATCACTTCGGTTTTAGGAAGTGATCAGATTTATTATAAACAGGCTGAGCGTGTGTATTTAAAGTCTGCCTTTACTTCCCAACTTTAGTCCTTGTCTCCAATCTTGATTCCTTTGTAAAGCAGGAGGCTGGCTATGTGCATGACTAAATTCAGTAACCATGCTAACTGTTAGAGAAGTTCCCAAAATAGAGAGCAGACCACCAAAAGCTGGGCTGGGAGAGGAAGGAGCGTATGCGATATTAGAAGTCCTTGGAAGCATAAGAAAGAGTCTTTTTTTTTTTTATGTCAGCGGGATTTCTCTGGATTAGGAATGATTGCTGGGCTATGTGTATAGTGTTGCAAAATGCAATGAGTTTCACAATCTCTACGTGGTTTTCTGTGAAGTCACTGGTGGCCTCGGCTCTCCAAAACACTTCACAGTGAACACTTTGATCCTCTATGATATCAGTCTTGAGCTGCTAATTGCTTCCAAGTGAATTTTAGATTGCCAAGAGTCTGGGTGGTGTCTCCCATCTGATTCAGTTCTTTCCTCTGCACTTACATATTTGTGTGCTCCCAAAGTCCTCGAAACAACTTACTAGCAGTTAATCCTTTTAATATACCAGAAATAATACATTTGTAAGCAAACCTGAAAATGGATAGTTATGTTCTTTTTTCATACATTCACTTATTTACATGGGACCCAATAAAGACCTGAGTCTCTAATCCTTTGTTTTGTATCTTGAGGGCAATTTCCTCTGCTTTGGGTGTCCAGGCAATGTTATTAAATAAAATGTGTGAGATTTGCAAAACATTGCAGAAAGGTGGCTATAGAAACAAATATTACAACTGCCTAAACCTGTACAGATTTTGAGTTTGTTGTTAACTAACCCATTTTCAACGTCCACATAAAACAAACCAACACCCAATTACGTGTGTTTTCTGTGTACCCTGTAATATATAAAATGAACAACACAGTCACTTTGTCTTCTCTTCTTATACTACTCTTCTGAAAGGCACCCATCTCTAGTCCTCACTACAACTTTAAAATACTCCTTAGTGTCTAGTCCTTCTTCCAGTAAACTTCCAGCATCAAATTTTCTTTGGTTACTTGAGTATGTTAATGAAATTAAGCAAATAAAATGCCTTTGTAACTGGATAGATGCCACACACCGCGCCCCCGTGTCTGCGCTCTGTGCCCTGGCACCCAGTTACCGAGCTTCTGGTAAGGGGCTGGAGGTTAAAATACACACACACACACAGACTGAGAGACAGCGACACGGTTCATCCTTGAATTCCCCAAGAATGCCCCCTTTATTGTGCTCAGGGGCAGATTATATAGAGATAGCCATGCCCCAGCCAAACCCACCAGAAACCACTCTCCTACCATCAGGAACTCCTGAAGGTCTTGTGCTCAGAGCAGCTGTAGACACTCAGATCAGCGGATTACAAGAAATTCAGGATCTGGGGTCTCACTGCTTCCAACAGATAGAAGCTACTGGCAAATTCTCTAACACAGAGAAATCACTTCTTAATGTTTTCTTCTCTGCTTGCTCCTTGGGATCACAATCTCCTCTTCCCCCAAAATAAGGTGGTCCTATCTCTAGACACTGATGCTGAAAAGTAATGACCACTTATCCCTAGTGTTGGAGTTCAGAGTACTTGGGTTGGCAGTTCTCACCTTTCCCAGCTTATCCTGTGACTCTCTGCTATATATCTCTACTCTTTCACCTTATGTTATGTTTAAATTTCAGATTTCTTTATTTCATGTGTCTCTTAGCATGCTCTGTCCTCTGCCTGTATTGAACTTAGTTCCAATTTAAGATTTTCTCAATTCTCAAGTCTCTAAAAACACTGTTTAGCCATGCCAAGATGTTTATAAAGTCTGAAGCATTTCTCATTATTGTTTTGTAAGTGTTCATGGGAAGACACAAGTAAGGGTCTACTCACTCAACAGAGGGCATTACAAAATAGTAGCATAGGTGAGGGTTGCAGGAGCATGAGAGTTTCAGACAGCTGCCTCACAGAAAATCTCACTCCAGCATGGTGATGACTAACAAAATTCACACAAACTAAATTTCCCTGTACAACTTAGAGGCATTCATACAAAAGACTCTCCTCTCCTATCGTAATTGTTTGCTACTTAATTAAACTTGGGAAGTGGCCCCTTAAGTATTAGAGTTTTATGAACTTGTTGAATCTTATGAGCCTATCTCTTCCTTCCAGCATCTTGCAATTCAAAGGAAGCATCTACATATACTCTAGCCTTTCTTATACTTGCTATTTTATCTGTCCTTCCTCTATTTCCTGGTCTCAACTGGACTTTGGAGAAAGTGATATAGATATCTGATCATATTCTTCCATTTATGCCTGATCAATGAGCCACTATGTCACATCAATAATTGCTTAATATCAATACCTTGATAGATTGTGAGTCTCTGTAGTAAGCAGTGCTCACTACAGAGAAGACTTTTCTCCTTGTGAGTCTAACAGCAGCATTAATATATGAATATAAATGCAAATGCACGGAAGACATCTTGACAACCACACCACATCCATTTAACAAAGCAATAGCGAGAGCCTGCCAGAAATATTTAAGCTTTGCCTTGGCTTATAATAGCAAGCAAAGGTTCCTTCTTAAGGAACAGGCCTTAAGTTCACACTTCAAATAGATTGGATGCACCCATAACAATCATGACACCCATTGCCCTAGTCTACACATCCTGCCTGGTATGCTGATAATAGTATAGAATGAAGATCTCCAAACCAAGCAAGACTGCTGTTAGCAATTCTCTCACCATAGCCTAGATAGAGCCCCTGGTACTAAGAAAGCTAGCCTGTAAGAGGAGAGAGCCACTTGTTCATCCGGGCTACCCAGAACTGAAATAATCACACAGAAACTGTATTATTTAAATCACTGCTTGGCCCGTTAGCTCTAGCTTTTTATTTGCTAGTTCTTACATATTAATATAACCCATTTCTATTAATCTATTGCCTTGTGGTTGTGCCTAACTGGCAAAAGTTCCGTTCAGCATCTTTCTAGCATAAGCTATCATTCGTGTTTTTCATTTTAGCCATTCTGACATGTGTAAGATGGTATCTCAAAATTGTTTTGATTTGCATTTCCCTGATAGCTAAGGAAGTTGAACATGCCCTTAATTATCTTTTGACCATTTGAAAATCTTCTGTTGAGATATCTCTGTTTAGTTCAGTATACCATTTTTAATTGGGTTATTTAGAATTTTAATGTCTAATTTCTTGAGTTCTTTATATATTTTGAAATATATATATTTCTTTGTCTGAAGTGGGGTTGGTGAAGATCTTCTCCCATTCAATAGGTTGCCTTTTGTCTTATTGACTGTATCCTTTGCTTTATAGAAGCTTCTCAGTTTCAGGAGGTCCCATTTATTTATTGTTGCTCTTACTGTTTGTGCTACTGGAGTTATATTTAGGAAGTGGTCTCATGTGCCCATGCATTGAAGGCTACTTCCCACTTTCTCCTCTATCAGGTTCAGTGTGGTCGGATTTATATTGAGGTTTCTCTCTACTGCATGTACCAGCTTTTTGGGATCCTATTCTCTTTGAATGTATACCTTGCTCAACCTGGATGTAGTGGGGATTAAGATTGAAGGGGGTTAGAGGGGAGGGTGCGTGGAGGTAATGGGAGGGAAGTGGGAGGAGGGGAGCAAGTGGGAATTTGGATTGGTATTTTTTAAAGTAATAAAATCATAATAATAATAATAGAAAGGATGTGAGAGTGAAGAAGGTTTAGATGGTTCTGAAAGTAACCTGAGAGTGTGGGTCTTGAACACTGTCAAGATATTTGGAAGGTCAAACTGCTCCTATGAAGGTTGTTCTTTTTACTATGTTGATCTCTTTTCCTTGTGCAAAAACATCTATATTAATCGGGAAAACATTAGAATATCCTTTCTCTGCTTGATTACTTGATTACACATAGCATCAGAAATAAACAAAAATAGAATCCATGACTTCTATTCAGTTAGGTAGCAAAGATATTTGCGGCACTAGGAGATGGCTCAGTCAGTAAAGTGTTTGCATGATGACCTGAGTTCAATCCCCAGCACCCATGTTAAAATTTGGGCACAACAGCAAGTGTTTGTAAGCCAAATGCTGGAATCTTAGAGACAGGAGGCTCCCAGAGTATCATGTAAAATGAATAATATTGGATATAACCTTTCAAGGCTAATTCTTTCATTTAGCATAATGCATTTGGAATCTATTTATATTGTCATGGGGTTTGTGGGTTGTCCTGCAGTGAGTGCATCTTCCTTTATTACGTAGGGTTTCTTTGTTATGCTTTTCTAGATAAGGTCTCACTAAGTAGCCTAAACTGACCTTGAGATTACAACCATCTTATCCATTCCTCTGCACTGCCAAATTAAGCCAGGCACCACATCTGGCTCCTTGCATTGATTTACCACATTTCTTTGTCCAACTACCAGTTCACAGACTATAGGGTTGTTTCCAACTTTGGGCAATGGTGACTAAACATTCACAGACAAATTTTTGGCTGACCATAACATTTGTGGTGGTGTGGGTGGGTATACCCAGGAATTTAAATAGAAGACAGTTTATATATTGAGGATGAAAGGGGGCCATTTTAGTCAGAGTAATAGTCTGGACAAACTGTCTTTTTACCCATTTGTCTGCAAAGGTCATAGATTCAAGGGACTAGAAATCCATATGTAGAAGATCTAGTGGGCATGTTTTTGTCCTCTTCAGCCTTTTCTGTGGGGCTGGCCTCAAGTCCTCCTAAGGTACTCTACCTCAGTCCTAGCTCCAGCTAATGCTAACACTGGGGCTGAGCTGTTTGGTAACCTAAGGTTAACTAGTAATGAGTCCACTTGCCCTGTATCTAGAACAATCAATAAGCTTGTAAGAACTCAAGTGTTTTTTGTTTCTTATTTTTGTTTTTAAGTAAGATTATCTATTACGAATATATATTTAAAAAAATGGCAAGTCAATACCTCTTTCTCATTCTCTTCTTTTCATGTGTCTTTCCATTTTTGAGGTTAGTCTAGAGGAAAACAGTCACATTTCTTCTCATTGTTCTCTCTCTCTCTCTCTCTCTCTCTCTCTCTCTCACTCTCTCTCTCTCTCCTTTCTGGGCAGTTAGCTCAACATCAGTTTGTGTCTTGTTATTCATAGTAAAGTCTTCGAAACTGCCTCCACAGATGCTTATTATCTTATCCACTCATGTTACTTCCAGAAATTAAAATGTATTTTTTGAGTCCATTAGCCAATAGAGGGATGTATACTTACATAGATAAGTTAAAAGTCTACTTGGTAACATAGCAAATATTTCATTTATCTGGAACAGTGAAGAGACAGTACCCAATAATTTTCAGAATGATAAGACTCTGAAACTGATGACAGACATACAAGTAGCAGAAAGACCGAAGTCCCAACACATTTGCCATTCAGTCTGTCATGGAATTTAAAGCTAACTTGGGGGAAGTAGGCCTGTTGATGAAATATATTAGCAATAATCCAGAAGAGGAGAACTGAGTGAGAATCCTGAGGAGAACTGAGTTAGAATCCTTTAAAAGAGACCTTTCATATTCACTTTTTAGAGTTTTAAATGTCCGGCCCTGGCCCACTGTTATTCAGAGAGATCTTGGTTGGAAAGGTTTATCTCATTTACTTAATGAGATAAATTTGTGTTCCCCCTGAGAAGAATGTAAAGGTGATTTAAATAGCTTCAAATTAATTACTTGGTCAGATTTTTAAAGCATTTCTTAAAATTTAAGTCTTCCATTTGTTTATTCATTGACTTATACTTTATTCATTTGTTTGGTTGTATATTTATTTAACCTAGTCAATAGGCATTAATTAAACTAGCTCTACAAACTCATAGCCTTTAATTACCCTGTCTCCTAAATTAGGTTTTATTTTCGAACTAAATTTTAAACTCCATACGATATAAGCAACCAAACATGTCTTTCATATTGACCAGTGGAAACATTTCATGCTGGAAATTCACTAGATAACTTTCTAATTGCCTGTAACCTGACAAGCAAGCAGCTCAGGCTACCAGTATAGATTCAAAATGAATTTCTATTCAGAAAATTCAAAATTGATCAGACAGACTTTTTTCTGTTTTATCTCCATGGAAACTTTTTTTTTTTTGCAGGGTTACAAATGAGGAAGAGTCATGGTGGGGGGGACAGAACATTGGAATAGCTCTCTTTTCAGGTAAGAGCACTTTTTCATCATCTATGGTGTAAGTACTGAGATCTCAATACTGGGAACATTGAGAAATTCACAGACAGAGGTTTTGATAAACCAGGAGATTGGAAAAATATCAACTTCATAAGGCAATGATCTGCCAAAGGAAGACTTGCAGTGTAAACAAAACACCCGAAGTTGAAAATAAAATTTTGCCACACAGAAAGAATGAAAAAGGATTTGGAGCTGATGAAACAAGAGAAGGAAAAAAAAACATAATTACACAAGGCTCCAAATAAGCTTCACAAAGTAATATCAAAAGATATTTAAAACTGTGAGTGATTTGATGCCTAATTCAAGAGAACTAGAGACTAGATTCGGCCCAATTAAATGACTTATTACTTGTGGAATTTAACTAGGAAGATTGAGGCAGAATTTGAATAAGATTTGAATTTGAGGAATAGCAGATTTGAAGAAGAAACAGTAACTTCATACCTACCTGTGTCTAAATTTCTATATATTTAAAATGAAAGTTTACAGAGAAAAAGTCTCGGGGAAGAAATACTTCCATTATTTTTCAGGTTGAAGACTGAAAAAAAAAATCCAGCCACACTATTAGAATATTCCAGAAACTATTTCCAAATTTTAGATGCATATGATATGAAATTTGATAGCCTACCCTCAGCCTCAGTTTGTCCCTCTGCCTTTCTCAATATATTGTGATAGCAAGAGGAAGAGACAATACCACAGAATAGAATATTCCCAAAGTATTTTGAACTAATACAGGAAAATGTGCACAAACACAAGCCACTCAATATAAGAGGCTGGATTGAAATGATTCAGTAAGGATTATAGATAACAGCATTTATCTGAGACAACTGTGAGTCACAGAAAGTGCTATTCAGGAAAACAATGTAACTAGACCTAAAAGAAAAAGGTCTTGGATTAAGCATAATAGGTGAAGAATTAAAGGTAGATCACCATGAGTGAAGAAATGGTTAAACCTTGCAAAAACATTGTCTAAAGTAGAGAGATGGCTAACTTTGAGTAGGTACCACAAGATTTGGGGAAAACATAGAAAGACCTGTTCCCCTAAATTCTTGTTCTTCCTCTCCAATAGCTAGTAGGAAGTATGCTTCTCTGTTTTCAAAGAAATAAATGTCTCTGGAGTACAAATGAGGCATTTCATTATTGCTGTTCCTCAGCCATCACAAACTCAGAAGAAAAGTCATAAATCATGCATTGTCTATTTGTCTGAACTATAAATGCCAGAGTCAACAGAGCCATGCATGTGCATGCACACATAGAAACATACACACACCACACACAGATGCACACACACCACATACCCACATACAAACCATACCACACCACACACGTACCACAAACACACATGCACGCAATACACACACATGACAAATCTCCTTCCCTTCCCCTTCCTCTCTCTCTCTCTTTCTCTCTCTCACAGAAATACAAACATGTACATACACATACCATAAACCACACCAAACACACATATATACACAATTAAAAATTTAGATTGAAGAAATGAAACACCAGATAAAATTCTAGTTCTGTACAAAGCAATAGCTGTCATTGGATATGGTAAATATGAGGAGAAATATTTCTGTTTTTTTCTTCTATTTTAAATGCTTTGTAGTAAGTATTGTGATGATAGTAAAAAGAATTTTTATAAAAAATTAGAAATATACTATATAATATGCTCATATTTTAAATGTTATGTTATTCTTTAAATATCACAAAGAGACTGTAGTAAGTTTAAGGTCTATTTTGCAAGATATAGAACAACCATTATTAAAAATCAGGGTAGCATACTTGAAAAAATCAACAGAGCATGAACTTAAATATTAAATATTAATTGTCTCAAAGAATACAGTGACAGAGAGAAAATGAGCAAATTATAAATGAAAATAATACAATAAAAACAAACAAGAAGCCCAGCATATTGGCTTTGAATCCAACCAGATTTATGAACACATTAAATATAAGTAGTCTAAATAGACACTCCATAAGGCATAGACACAGCTCAAATATTTTTGTCAACAAACAACATTTATTAAACACAGACATGAGTAAATTTTTAATTATGTAAAAGCGTTCTACACAGACATTAGTCATGAAGAACATTGAATTGCTATGTTAATGTCATACAAAGCATATTTCACACCCAAAGATATCACTGCAAATGGTTTTACGAAGATAAAATATTTATATTTATCAAGGTATAACACAAAGTATGTGTGTGCTTTGAAAGGATGCATTCAAATACTTAAGAATCAGGCATCTGTAAAAAAAAAAAGACAAATCTAGAGTTTTGTATTTTGCTTGTTCTAGAAAAATAGGGGGAAAATGAAGAATATATATAGATCATTTAAACAGCATAAGACATCAAGCTGAACTGACTTCTCCTTCTAGAGTATTTCAAGGACCTATAAGCGTTCAACAAGGAAGACCGTATTCCTCATCACAAAGCAAGACAACATAGTGTTTAAAATAGCAACCATACAGAATACTAGTTATTGCTCTAAAATGAAAATAATAAAAATATGTGATATAGAAAGCTACAAGTAAACTTTTGAACAATTCTACATAGATGCATAGCACTGTTGATAGTAGATAACAAAGAAATGGTTTAAATCTAATGTTCTTCATTAATAGATAGCAAAAGGAATTAAAATTCAAACTAAGTATAAGAACAGAAATGCTATATAGAAAGATGACCAGAGGCACTGTGCTCATGGATTGGAACACCTATCATGATGCCAGTACTTCCCAGGTCAATACATTGATGGTCTCAGTCAAATTTCAGCCAGTTATTTTTATATAAGATTCACACAGTAGTATAAAATTTATATTGAAAGTCAGTGGACCTAAAATAGGCAACAGAATCTTATAAAAGAATGACGTCAGATGAGTAGATAAAAGAATTGTTTGAAGATTGGGAATCAACCAACATATCAAAAGACATTCCAGAAAATGTTAGTTATACTCCAGGTAGTTGAACAAGGAAAATAAGTTATTTCAACAACTAGTATATTAAGAAATTATGTTATAACACAATCTTGCATGTCCACTTTCTGAGTATATAAATTATGCATTTACAGAGTGGTGTGTCCATAAATGTGCATATTGTCAGGTATGCTAATGTTGTATAAGTCTCACTTGGCTTTAATGAAATTTTTCTAATTATTGCTAACTAGGCAATGTTAAAATCTGTAATCATGCTTACTGAGCTGTCTATTTTTTCTGTTTATATACATCTACATACAAACATGGATACATGTGCATTGTGGGGTAAATGCAGGTATGCATGTGTGCATGTGTTTGGAGATCAGAAGTTAACTTCAGGTGATATTCTTCAGGACCCATCCACTTTGTTTTTTAAAACAGAATCTCATAGACCTGGAATTTGTCGAATAGGCTAGAGTGGTTTACCAACGACCTCCAGGAATTGGCTTGTGTCTGCCTCGCTGGGGTTATAAGTATAGGTCAACATATTTTTCCTTTTCCTTTAGTGTGATATGTGGATTCAACACAAGTCCTTTTTCTTGCAAGGCAAACACTTTATCTATTAAGACATCATCCCAGGTCCCCATTTCTTGTTTTAATTCCATAAGATGTTGATTCAAATTCTTTGTGTTGTTATTAGATATGAATTATCTGATTTATTGTTATGAAAAGAAGAAATAGCTATCACCTATCAACTATCTATTTTCATCTCTATTCCCCTAACTATATCGCCTCTCTCTTTAACTATCTCTTCTTTTCTTAAAAAATGGAAAGTACTGTACCTTGTACTACACACAAAATAAACTTTAAGTGTATCACTTTCATACAGCAAAATAAAATAGATAGTAAAATAACTTCAATCTGATAGTAAACATATTTTGCTATTTCAGTATTTCTTATACTGAAAATATATTATGGCTTTTTCCTCTGTTATAAATATTTTGTAGTATTATGAAGTTGATAACATAAAGGATAATATAAACTATTAAGGAAAAGGTAATTTATGCATATATGTAATTATATAAATATGTACATATATGTATATATATGTATAGACATATATTTTTAAAGCTCATAAAATTGTATACTAAAATTTAAGTTTAATTTAAAATTTTTAAAGGAAAGAAGGTATTATGGAGAAATTTAAAGCACGTTGTAGTGGTATACTATCTTGATCATGAATTTTTCTTTAAGGGTCATTGCAAGCTTCATAATCAGGCCTTTATCTACTCACCCACCTGGAAAGAAATAAGTATCAGAAATGAAATAGATACATTTTCAGATTTATAGAAAGTACTGAGTGTTTTTAATCCAATTGATTACATAAATACTTGTAATGTTCTTAGTGAAGTGTTGAGTATACTAGAGGCACTTAATAATTGCATATAATAATCATTGTGTAGAAAAAAAATCCATTCTCCTAATATGCCATGATTCCTGCTCATCCCTAGCCTGCAGTTGTTTAGATTGAGTCTTCTGAAGCACTTCCTTTAAGAGGCATTCCATCTTTCTTCCTCAAAGAGCCTTCTCTGCTTTGCCATACAGTTCAGATACCAAGACTCACTGGGTCTATGGAGGAACTATGGTAGCAAATTAAGGCACCATGCAAATGAGAGGGGCCCCAGGGCCTAGAGAAGATCAGATGGTTGCTTTCGTCATATGAGGTTGCTTACGGCCACTGTCATGCAAATACACAATGCACTTTGAGCATATTTCCCTATGTCCCACTTCTTTTCCTTTTCTTCCCCCCTCCCTCCACTTTTCGTTAGTTTTCATTCCACTCCAGAGACTTTGTCTTTACTTCCATGTCATCTGTACATTTCCAATTTTATGCACCTATCAATAATAGGACCCCAAATTACAGAAAACATGATACTTATCTTCTGAGACTGATTGAATTCTCTTAATTAATAGGTGAAACGTGTCAGAATGGGACAAAAGAACGAGGGCCTTCTTAACAGAAAAGAACTTCCTGGAAAGAAACTCAAGAGTGTGAGAAATGGCTCTCAAGCTGACACACCAGTGATCTTAGCCACAGATACCTAAGTGATAGAAGTGGGATAGACTTAGAACCCCACCCTAGAGCCTTGCCTGAGAGGGTCACAGGACTGCACAGATCCTGAAATAGACCTAAGGCTTCTTGCTCAACTTGTGCTTTAAAAAGGTGAAATGGGGACCCCAAAGCAGTGCTTGACCCTTGGACACATAGCCAAGGAGTTAGCATTATCCCATGTCACACACAACTCACTTCCTCTTTTGCCCAGCAAACTCCAATAAAAGATGTCCGAAGTGAAGCCACTGAGCCCCAGTTTGCCTTACCATTCTCTCCCATTGTATGTCCTTGCTCTGCGAAAGTCAGGACATTCTAGACATAGTTGTATGTCTTTCTTAGGCTTATGAAAGACAGGTGGTTTCTGATTGCTTGCCATCAATGACGACAGCAAAGCATTCTTTTTAAGTTCTTTCTTCTGTGAACTGAATTGTGGCATCTTCCAAAGAATGAGGGCATAGGATCCTGAAGCTATATTTGAAAAGTTCCTTAAGAGGCTTCAACTAGTCTTTGGTCTCCCTAGTTGTCACAGTGAAACTTTTCTTCGCAAAGGTGGTGTCTCGTGGTGATCCACACATCGGCACTGCAATAGTCTGGGTGACCTTAAACGTGCCACTACCTACACGTGTGGTTTTGAGGGGCTCAGGCTATTCTAGTTGAGCTCCATCTTTGTTGTTTGTGGGCACAAGTGTCACCTGACTCTTTCTGATCTGTTGCTGTAACTAAAACCAAATTCTTGTACTACAGATATCCCACATCTGTTTATAAACCTCAAGGAACACACACTTCCTCATATATCTTAACACATCTGGTAGGCGAGCTGGAACCCTTCTAGGTTCTTTTCAAAAGCTAGTGTACAATTATCTGCATTAGAAACTTTGTTAAAATATAGTTATTACTTCCTTTAAAAAATAGTTTAAAGTCGCCTTATTGTATTTTCAGGATGTTTTTCTTTGCCCTTCTTATTTCTGAAAAGGAAAAATATCAGCAATCTTCACCTTAAGGATGGGATGCCCTGAAGCTCTCAGGACTTAGAAATTCCTGACCCCACTGGAGAAGTGAAAGTACCTCATGCTAGTGATTTCATCTTGGTGCACACTGGTTCGCTAAGAGAAGGGATAGCCAACCCCTTTACCATGTATCTAGACTGTAACATCTCAGCAGCACAACTTGATAATTATGAGTCAATAATTTCAGTGGGTACCTGTGAAAGTGTATGCTCAAAATATATGACTGGAAAACAGGATTCAACATAGGAATGACTAGCCCACTACACGGGATAAGCTCCTTTCTCAAGAGGAGGCCTGGTGATGGAGGACAAGGAGGAAGTAAAGACAGAACTTTTACCACTTGTATACTATGGACCTCTTTGGATTATTTGCTATATGACATGAGCAATATCTTTTCTTGGTGATTCAGCTATTCCTGATGCTGACAAATGGTGATGGAGAAAGTATACACACTATTGCAAGAACCCGAAACTCTAAGCAATTGAAAGTAGATGTTATATAAGCTAAGAAACATGATGAGGCTAAAGAAAGAAATTTTGCAGAAACAACGGACCAACTCCTTGATAATGGAGTAGATTAAAGCTGAGGTAAAGATAGTACATATGATATGTTTCTTTACTTTCAGTGCGTAAATGAGCAGTTTGTTCAGAATTATTGAGAAATGCTGCCATGTCTGGATGAAAAGTATTTACTGTGTAGTTACCGTCATAGGGACATTTCGACTATACAGTTTTTAGATCTACATTTTTTTTATCTTGTGATTTGGTTTCAGACATCTCATGGGAAGACTTTAGCACCAACTGTGGATGATCTTAAAAGAATATGCATCAAAGACTAAGGAGTACTCTATTTTCCTTTTCCCTGTTCCAGAAAAGAGAAACAAAAACATAAAGGTCCCAATTTCATGGATTAAAAGAGAGATAATCTATATGTGCTATGGACTTACTCAGTTCTTCAAACTAGCCCCTCCCTTTTTCTAATCTTTAATATTAAATTTAACTTTGAAACAAAAGTAAAAGCAGAAAGAAACACCCATCTGACAATCTCACTTGCAAGCCATTAGTTAAGATCCTGCAGCTTTCATTAGCTCACGGTAGGTGTTACCATAACACACATGTGAGATCGTCATGACTCTCTCCTGATATGATAGTTTATGACAATTGCCCAGAAAACACCCTTATCTGCTCTCAGATGCTGTGACTTTCTGACATTGAAAAACTACAGTGTGAAACAAGAATGTGACTTCTGACATCCTATTTCAGAGAAAACCCTTAAAAATAAATGAGTGGGAATTATGAGCAGGTAACTTAAACATGATTATAGAGAATAATATCTAACTATTAGAGTATCTAAATATGATTTTAGCCTGCCAAAGAAGTCAGAAAACAAGATGAATAGACATCTGGCAGCATTGCTACTAGTAAAGAACCTTTGTTCATCGATAGGAGACAGAGTTCAATAATCCTTACCTACTACAGGATTATTCTCTGGGGACCATAGAACTGTCCTGGATATTTATTAAATATAAGACAACACTGGGCAAATTATATAGGGTAATCCTTGTTTTTTTTTTTTTCATTTTATGTACTAGGAAATGGAGACACAGATAGGCAAGAAAAAAATTTTTCACAAGCCTCACAACCCAGTGGTGAGGTCAAAATTTCACTTGAGTTTGTTTTGTGAGAAGTGTTTCTCAGAGTCCATATTACTAATACTTTTATTCAGGAAATTCTTTTATGTAGAGAATATTCTGTGTGCTTTAGGATACTTAGAAACATGCTTGACCTCAACTTTTTAGCCATTAGTGTCCCCTTACTTGAGCAGAGCTCTCCCCATGTGTCCAGGTCGCTGCCCTGTGTTCCTTGGGGATAAAATAACCCTCTCCCCTACCCCCAGGGAAGAACTATTGCCATACCAGAAAGCATCCCATTTGGTGTAGTGTGATTGGTGCTGTCCTCTGCTTCTTGCACTTAATTAAACCTTTGTAAGGCCCAAACACTTCATTAAGAATCCACATCTCCATTTTACAATGTGTGTGTGTGTGTGTGTGTGTGTGTGTGTGTGTGGTGTATGCACATGGTGCATGGTTACATGCAGAGACAAGAACAAGACAGTGTGCTGCTGTATCACTCTATACTTTTTCTTTGGACCATGATGTCTTACTGACTTTGGAACTAGTCAGAAAACCCCAGAAGTTGTTTTATACCTGGATCCCACACACTGGGGTTAGAGACAAGTAGGCATACATAGCCTACTTCTTATGTTTGTTGGTGCTCTTGAAGGCAGTGCCTTATGTATACACAGCAAAAGTTCTTGTCCACCAAGTTATCTCTCCAGCCCTGAGAAGAATTCATTTCCTTAGCACTTTAAAGACAGTTTACTGTGTCTCTATCATTTGTGATTTATTTTAACTCATTCTTTAGGAACGTAGGAAGTTTTTCATGTTCTAGAAGAATGAACACAGACAGGAAGACAATCCACAGGTCCTGGTGATGTTATAGTTCTTATTGACTACTTCTCCCATTGTCATTGTTGTCTAACTGCAGACAAAATGAATCATGATGTAATTTTCCAATGGCAACATCACTGCTGGCATAAATGAGTGCTGTGGGGTGTATTTCATACCTGAGCTGAGCTGCACATCTGGAGGCTAGAGTACTGCATGCTAAAAGTGAGTGTCTTTCCTTATGTCTCTCTTCTAAGCTACATAATCTTTGTTTCATTACCAGTAGGCATCTGTCTTTTTCACATAGACACAATGATTAATAAAAGAACTGTTCCCCTCATAATAGAGACAGCCAGAATATTAACTAAAAATAATGGAGGTCACATTGGAGAACAGAAAAATATAACTTATGAAAGAATCAACTAAGATAATCTTATTTATGTGACTAATAATATAAAATCATGGAAGACTGATTTAGCTCTTTTTACCTCAGCTAGGCAATTTGTAAAATACTTGATCAAAAAATATTAAGACTACAATTCCTGGTCTTTTTACCCCCGGAATACCAATGTAGGACATAATTTAATGTATAGCCATCTTTTTCATATATATGAACTTAAACGAAGTGAGATCTAAAGAAAATTAAATTGGGGGCACCAGACTACATAGCATCCAGAACATCATTCTGTCAAGTCTCCATTCAGAAACGGCTCTTTTGCAGCAGAAAGTAACACATGTTTCTTGATCAGAAGCATGCCAGCTCATTCAAGATACAACAATTCCATAAAATGCTTACAATAGTGACCACAACATTTTCCCTCTCCACTGCTTCTTGTAAGTCACCATGAACTTGACCATGTCATGGCTGTGGCAGTGCCAGTCAGTTCTTCCTCAAATATTGTCTTGATTTCTACTCATCGATTCCGTGAGCACTGGTATCCCATTGTATATTTTGCATGTTCATGAAGCTGAGAAATCACAGACCATCGTAGTCCATTCCCTGACCCCTAAAAGCATTCAGCATGAGTGAGAAATAGAAAGGAAGGAACTGAATAAAATCGACACAATGATAGGGGAAGAGGGAATGCTAAGGAACTACAGGAAGACATTTCCTTACAGGAGATCTTGAAAGGATCTTATTAGGAGCCAAGGGGAGATTTGGAGATTTTATAAAGGAGAGAGAGAGAGAGAGAGAGAGAGAGAGAGAGAGAGAGAGAGAGAGAAGGAAAAAAGGAAGGGAGGAAGGAAGGAAGGAAAGAAAGAAAGAAGGAAGGAAGGAAGGAAAGAAAGCAGAAGTGATAACCAAATATATAAACAAGTCTAAGAAGTTTGTAATTGAGAGGCACACAGGTAAAAACAAAACAACAACAACAAAAACAAAACAAGAGTAATTTCCTTCAAGCACATTCTAAAGGAAGATTTGCTTTGGTTGTTATTTATTTTAGTTGGGAAACTATAATGGCCTATTTGTAGTCTAATGTGAATGGGGGAAAATAAAGACACAAGAAAGAAGGAATAATGAATCCAGAAAGGCTTTGTGTGGTGGACACTATAAAACGCGGTTCCTAAGTCTAGGAATTGATCTGCAGTGGAGCAAGGACAGCTCTCCCATTTTAACAGATGGAAAATAAAACACTTAGAAGCTACTAAGGTGATAAATGTGCTGTTGAAAGAACTAGAAATCCTCTTCTAATTGCTCCGGCTCTCTCGGTAACAAAAGCAAGGTCACAGTCAAAGGAGGAAGGTGAGATGAGCTTGGAGAGAATGGAGTGTGTGAATAGTGACATCAAAATGAACTAATTCCGAACTGCACCGGAACACCTGAGCTTTCCTTTCACGGGGTGCATGCCGTAGTCTGTCAAGTTCAGCTCCTGGAAGGTGGGCAGACTCTTGATGTAAGGTTGTAACCTCCAGTGAGCTTGTCTCTAGCGCTGTGGCAGATAGAATCACGGTCCAGACTGAATTTCGGGAAGCTGTTGTGTTAGTTTATGTGACAAGTCTTAATTATGACCAGAGATAAAATTTATTGCAATTAATTTGCTAATCAATAGGGAGAAGATTATTTGTTAAGAACGAGGGACCATATCATCACCCGAGAAATCCCTACGATGGAGGAACGAGAGTCGAAAGAGTCATCCTGGTGTGTTGTCAGAAGGACTTAGTCAATCATGCTAACTCAGAGACGACAGGAATCCGAGGGGCAAAGAAGGCTCAGAGAGCTGGAAAATTCAAATGAAAGTGTCCTTTAGCAGAACCCATTCCCTAAATGAGCACAGCCCTGTAACTCCATTTCATCCCTGATACCTGATTTATAAAATCTTCTGACCTAAAGAATTGTGAACAAGCTTGTGCTGTGTTCAACTCCTGTAGCTCCTTTTACCATAGCCCATATCCATGAGCCAAATTTGGGTCAAAGTTTTGTTTGCAGGACGACATCAGAGGCAATTTACAAATGCCTAAACCACAAATTCTCAATAGTATTATGTAAGGGTTTTGAGAAGTGGCGAGAGGAACGTGTGTGGTTTAATTAGATTAGAGAAAGTATAAGCCTGTGGTTTGAGGACTATCTAGACAGTTGTTGGCTTGCACCAAATTGGACATGCTAGTCAACTTTTCCGTGGGATCATTTTCTGAATCCATACCAAATGTTGCTTAAAGAAAAGTTGTCCAAAAATAGCTTAGAAATCTTGACAAGGAAGAGATTTTTACATTTTCTAGCAGGTATCAGAACTTACTTATGAAATATAAACTAAATAAAATATAAATAAAATCAAAATGTACAAGGTTTTTTTTTTTTTCCGTCTTGTTTGGTTCTTTCTGGGTCTCATGACTGTCCTGCTTCTGGTTCCTGACCATCCAGGCAGTGCCAATTATGGGCTTCCTCTTGTGGCATGAGCCTCAAGTTGAACCAGTTATTGGTCACAAGTTCTATGTCCCATTACCCCAACACATCTTGCAGGCAGAACAGGTCAAAGTTATTATGTTTTTTCCTGGATTGATGTCCCAGTTCCATCGCTAGGAGCCTTGCCTGGTTATAGGTAATAGCCAGTTTGGGCAGTTACTAGGAGACTGTAATAGGGTCACTCTCATAGATTCCAGGGAGTTCCCACTGCACTAGTTTATATATTACTCCCAAATGTACCCCCCAATAGTTGTACTGGAATTCCAATATCAGTATTCTCTCCCTCTGTCATTTCTACCCTCTGCCTGATCCCTCCTCTTGTTATCCCCACATGTTCCAAGTCCACCTGCAAATTCTACTCTATTTCCCTTTCCTGGAGAGATCCATGAATACCCCCATTGAACCCTCATTGTTACTTAGCCTCTCTGCATCTGTGAATTATACCATGAATATCCTTTACTTAACAGCTAATGTCCACTTATAAGTGAGTACATACTATGTTTATCTTTATGATTCTGGGGTACCTCATTCATGTTAATCTTTTCTAGTTCCATCCTGCAAATTTCATGATGTCATTTTTTTAACAGCTGAGTAATACTCTATTGTGTAAATGTACCACATTTTTTTAAATCCATTCTTCACTTGAAGGATATGTAGGTTGTTTCAAGCGTCTGCCTAATACAAATAAATCTACTAAGAACATAATTAAGCAAGTGGTAGGGCGTTCTTTTGGGTATATGCCTAGGAGTTGTGTAGCTAGTTCTTGAGGTAGGTTGATTCCCAATTTTCTGAGAAACTAATGGTGTGGGAAGTGTTTCTGTATATTTGTTACTTTAACAAGGTGGGAATTCCAAGCAGATAGAGGAGAAAAGAAGGCAGAGTCAGAGAGAAACCATGTAACTGCTGTATAATCTGGACATACGGGGCAAACAGAAAAATGACAGCTAAACTTGCCTGAAGAAGATGGAAATGGTCCTTCATGAAAAAACTGCCAGACATTTTGCAGGACACGAAAAAGCAACTGATAAAATTTGCCACTAAAAGGCAAAAACAGATTTTCAAATTTCCTGCTTCATGGAAAAGTCTGCCAGATACTATAGGCCTGTAGGCAGAAGATAGATGCTCCAACAATACAAAAATTGTGAGATGTCTCTGTCAATTCTAGAGTTGTGGAAGTTGCTTGCAATGCAGTTCTTGTTTACTTAGGTAATATTATATCCTTCTGTAGTCTTTAGCAAGTTAAAGACAAATAATTATAGTTTTCCTTAGTTATGATAAAAGATAAACTATATATAAAACTTTAGACTCACAAAAAGAGGATAGAAGAGAGAGTATTTTCCTTAATTTGTCAAATGTAAATGGACTAAATATTGTAACTATAAGTCTTGCTTGAACACTGTCTTGTATATGTAATTTTACTATGTTAAAGTTAAAACCTTCATTTTTATTTTTACGGTAAAGGGGAAATTGTGTGGGAAGTCCTTCTGTATACATGTTGCTTTTATTGGTTAATGAATAAATTTGCTTTGTTCTATGGCAGGACAGAATAGATCAAGGAGGGAATTCCAAGCAGATAGAGGAAAAAAGAAGAAACCATGTAGCTGCCAAAGGAGAAAGATGCCTACCAGTAGGCCACAGCTTTGTGGTGATACATACTCTAACAGAAATAGGTTAATTTAAGAGATAAGAGTTTTCCAGCAATATTGGTCGAAGAGTGTTGTAATTAATATAGTTTCCATGTGATTATTTCAGGTCTGGGCAACCATGAAATGGATGAGCAACCTCCTACTAAAAACCACCATTTTGATTTCCAAAGTGGCTGTGTAGGTTTGCATTTCCACTAGCAGTAGAGGAGTGTTCCCCTTGCTCTACACCAGCATGAGCTGTCACTTGTGTTTTTTCTCTTAGCCATTCTAACAGGTGTAAGATAGAATCTCAAATAGCTTTGATTTGCATTACTCTGATGGCTAGGGGTGCTTTAGCTGCTTCTTGCCCATTTGAGATTCCTCTATTGAGATTTCTCTGTTTAGGTCTGTACCATGTTTTGATAGTTGGATTATTTGGTTTGTTGATATCTAGTTTATTGAGTTCTTTAACATATTTTGGTTATGTAAGATCCATATTCCTAATATGGATATTAGAAATTAATATGGATTCCTAATACTATTCTGCTATACTCATAGATCAGTGCTTAGTCCAATTGTCATCAAAGAGCCATCAGAAACAGATGGGAGCAGATGCAGAGATGCACAGCCAAAACTGGGAAGAGCCAGGGGAACCCCACAGAAGAGGAAGAGAAAGGATTGTAGGATTCAAAGGTAGAGTATACCATGAGAACATGGCCCACAGAAACAACTGAACAGAGTTCATAGGGTTTCACAGAAATTGAAGCAACCATAAGGTGTGTTGCATATACCTTATCGCTGTGTGACTTGGTGTTCTTGTGGAAATTCCAACAGCAGCAGTTGCTGCGGGGTGTCACTGGCTCTTTTGCCAGTACTTGGACCCATTTTCCTCTTACTGGGGTAGCCTTGTTCAGCCATGATATGAGGTTTTCTCTTTAGTTGTATTGTATTTTATTAGGCCAGGTTTGATGAATATCCCTAGGAGGATTGCTTTTTTATTTTTTTGAAGGGAATCAGAGGAGTGGGTCTTGGGGAGAGGGAAGGTGCAGGGAAAGACTGGGAAGAGTGGAGTGGTCAGGATGTAGTGTATGAGAGAAGAATAAAGGACGAAAATATGTGTGCTTGGTACCTAAATATTATACTCAGAAACATAGCATTGAATATAAAAATATTGTTGAAAGAATGTGATAAAGTATTGGAGAAACGGAATTTTCAAAAACAGAACGGGCATATTGAACATCCTCCTATATTTGAAGAAATTCATTAACAAAACTCATGTTGCATTGAAAACATCCAAGATGTTTAAAAAATGAAGACAAAAATCATACATTTTTAAAATATAAATAAAATATTTATACAGAATCGCTTGTGTATTTGTGTATGGGGAAGGTGGGGTGTGTGTGTGTGTGTGTGTGTGTGTGTGTAGACAGACAGACAGATATTAGGCAACCATTGGGATGATGGAGAGGTTAGGCCAGCCTGGTCTAAAGAGAGAAAGTCTGTTGAAATATCATCCCATAAACAGAAAAACAAAACAAAAACAGACAGAAATCTTGCCTGTAAAACGAGATACTCCTCTTTAACAGAGAAAAGGGGGCTGATTTTTTTTTTGATGGACTAAATTCTTAATTGTTAACCAAGACTAGCAATGTGCATAAAGGGATGGAGTGAGCATTCACCTACACACTTCTTTTAGGCAACTTCCATATGTCTTTCAAGACAACTGACGTCAACAACTGTGAATAATCACTCTCAGTTGAGCCGCTGTTTTGATCGCAGACAAAGTGAATTTTCTATCCAACTTCTTACAGGAGTTTGCAAGTCTTGGCTTCCAATAGAAGGAGCTTTTGAGTTTTTGTTTTGTTATATATAGACTTATGGTGAAAATAATGAAGTAAAATACATCGAAGTCTCAGCTCGAGACACTACATTAGGGTAGAAATCTCCTGAAATGAATCTTGGAATAAGCAGGAGATATCCAATGATGATAGAGACTTCAGGTTAAAAAAAAATACAAACAAGGCATCAGTGAGTTGTTTATTTAGAAAATAATCAATTATGGGTGAGACATTGATCCTCAAATCATTGTGTCTGCCTAAGTTTGTAAAATGTCTGCTCTACCTATCTCTCAGGCTGTCTTGGAAAATCAAAATCACTTTAAAAGATAATTAGAGAAACTTTCTCACAGCAAAGTAAATGCCAGACAATGGAGAAGATAATAAGACAAACAATATATCCCTCTATCTCAGCAGTGACCCAAAAGGAAAACCAGAAGCTGAACAGTATTGCCAGGGGACAGTAAGTAAAATAAGAAATGTAAGAACACTGAATCCTTAAAATAATGGCTCCAAGAAGGTTTTTTATACTTTTAATTAAACTATACTTCCATAAAATCCTTCTTTCTTTTCCCCTCTCCAGAATCTCCAATGTCCTTTCACTCTCAAATTAATAGCTTTTATTATTATTATTGTTGCTAGACACACACATTTATGTCTATATGGACAAATATATAAATACAAACTTTCAAGTCCATTTTTATTGTTTGTGTGTATATGGAGTCCCATATGGTATCTTTGTATTAGGTAATCAAATGAGGGGCTCATCTTTGGAAGAGCCTATTTCTCCTCCCAATAGTTGTCTATAGTTCTTTGTTTAAGAACAGAAATCTATGAAAATTCCTCCTTCCATGTTAACACATCCATTGATAATTCCACATTGCTCCAGTCTTGTTTATAAAGCCATTTCTAGAAGAGACTATTTCACAACAATTTCCTGGTATTCTGTGTTTTACAGTCTCTCTGCCCTACTTTTTGTGATTTTCCCTGAATTACAGATGTAGAAGCTTTGCTACACCTGTATCCATTGGCACTTTTCTCCTTACAACCCATTGATCATTGTGTTGTGTCTAGTTGTGTTTTTTTGCAATGGTCTCCATTTGCTGTAGATCTAAAAGAAGATTAATATTCAGAATATAGAAATAATTCCAAAAAGACTGAGTCAAGGGAACAAATGACCCAATTAAAAATGGGTTAGGGAATCTCAAAAAAAGTTCTCAACAGAATAAATAAAAATGGCTAAGGAATAAAGCAAAAATTGTTCATGATCATTAGGAGTTATGGAACTACAAATTAAAACAACTCTGAGATTTCATCTAACCCCAGTCACAATGGCAAAGGTAAGCTAAACAGCTGACAACAAATTCTGGGAAGGTTGTGAAGAAAGAGGAGCCCTCATTGACTGTTGGTCGGAATGCAAACTGGTGCAGCAGCTCTGGGAATCAGTATGGAGAGTCCTCAAAAAACTAAAATAAACCTACCATACATCCCAGCTATACTACTCCTTGGCATATGACATTCTGCTCCATAGATACTCAACCATATCCATTGCCTCCTTATTTCTGAAATTCTTTAAATCAAAGCTGTTTCCAAGCTAAGGACCGCTTTGATGAACTATAATGTCATGGTGCCAGGCAAAGAAGCCATGAGTAGAAACTGCAACATCTTCTTGTGCTTTGAAATGGCAAAAGCTGGCTTTCTAGCAGGTGAGGAAACCTGTCTGCTCCCTTCCGATGACCAGGTTCTTCACCCAGCAGAGCATCTCATTAAAACCCTATGAATTCAGCATGCTATGAAGCTCAGGTCTAGCACAAACACACCACCCTTTTTTTATGGATATATCACCCTGCAAAAGACAAGACTCCTCCTGATTGAAGACAGATTTGTGAAAGTAGAAGGCCAAAACAAAAATTCTATAAAAAATCTCTGTCATCTCATTCAAATCACTGACGCTGAAATCAAAATATAAAAGTTCTTCAGACTTGTTATTCAACTGTCATCTCTTCACCCTTTTCCACTGTAGCCAAAGGGACAATCTGTTCCCAAAAGAACAAGGAATGTTTTTGTCACCTTACAAGCTTGTTAGAAGAAGGAAGAAGAGTAAAATAATGAGAAGAAGAATGAGGAGGAGGGAGGGAGGGAGAAAGGGAGGGAGAGAAAGTTTTGGCTTGTGAGAAAAGAGATGTGGTGACAATTGGTGACAATTTTCAAATGTTTTCCTCTCCTTGCAATGATTTTGGATGTTGTTCCCTTTGACACTGCATGGGAATTTGAGTTGAAAACTCCCATTTTATACTGACTTGGTTTTCAAGCCAGATAGACTGCCTTCATCTTGGTTGAGTTCAGAACACACTTTGCGAGGCCTTAGGACAATGTTTGAAATACATAATTCCTGATCTACAAATCTCATTGTTGCATCAGGATTGCTAAATTTATTTTTGCATACTTTGAAATGTCCCAATACTATATGACAAATTCCAAATGTCACTTTTTTCCTGGCTCACCTGGTCAACACAGGACAGTAGTTGATCCAACAGGTACACTGTTTCCCTGGTTCCTTCATTAACTTCTCAGCATTTTAAGCCAGATAAGAATATGGGTGCTTAAATCAGGAAAACCAGAGGGAGAACACACATATCAGCCTACCCCTGAGAGTTCTAGCTTGCCTTTACTCACATTCTTTACTTCCATACACCCAGGCTTCTTCCTTCCAAAGACCGCCATTTGGGCTTCAAGGCCCAGCAGTAGACACAAAGACAATTGCTTTATAGAAAACAGTTGAGCAGCTTCACAGTAGGGCAGCTTCAGAGCCTTACTGCTTCCTATTATCAGCATGTTTCTGCTTCCTGTCATTCTGATTGGACATGGGTTGATGGCTGCATCTTTAGCAGAACAGAAAGATTGTGGACTTTGTATCAGAATTTACACCTGACTGACTCTCTGACTTCTTGTTTTAAACAACCTCCTCCTCACAGACTTCAGTTCCATTCTTTGGTTGTTTTTGTTTCTGTGAGATAACACCTCTTTATGTATAAGGTGGCCTGAAACTTTCCGTGTAATCCAGGCTGGACTCAAACTCATGACAACAATCCTTCTGCCAGCTTTCCAGGTGCTAGAGTTATAGACATAATCCACCATGCTTGGCTTCATGTAGATTCTTTATTCTGGTGATCTCTGGATTTCTTGTTTGTGACAGAATTTGAAATGTCTTCTTCATGGGGTTGTGAGAAAATTAAGAAACTAAAGGCGAGGGACATTTCATTCACAGTAGGTGATCTACTGTGATAGTGGCAGTGTTGGGAGTTGGCTACTTTGTTCTGTATGGTGGCCTCTCTTCTCAGTCCATCCAGAGCGGCTGTCTTGGAATATGTTTTACCTGATATGGGCTCCTTAGTTAACCTGTGAGGAATAGTCTCAGTTTTCCAGTTTGAGAAAGTGATGGAGTCGAGGCTCGGTTCACTCAGGCCATGTTTGCCTGCTCTAAAGTGAGTCACCACAGGCAATTTCCTCTTTACCATAGGAGGATAGCAATGCCTCCTCCAGAATGACTCCAGCACATGTGCAGTCTACTCTCCAAACATTTCCATATGGTCTGCTGGCTTGGATTCCCAAGTACTGATTCTTCCATCTCTCCCTGCCTGTGCTAGCTCTTAGGATATGGAGAAGGGGGCAGCAAAGTTGCGGGGGAAAGTTAAATGAAGATATGCCAGACAGCTTCATGAAGCCCTGTTGGGTCACTAACAGAGCCCATTAACCACCTGGGAAAGCTTTCACACCAAATCTGTAGCCCAACTCTAGGAGATGCCTGTGAACACAGTTTTCTTAGGTTAATGATGAGTATTGTCAGAACTAGATTGCTGGTGACAAGTTCTTTGACCAAACTGTTCCTTGTATTTATTCAACTAAACAGAAGTCATAGAGTAAGTCTAGAGAACAAGTCATCTGCCCTTAATTGTATGACTCACTGCAGAGGCCATAGTAAGCAAAAGGAGCTAGGAGCTAGGGGGCTCGGAGCAAGACTATACCCCAGTCCATATGCATTCTGAATGGGGTCTGTGGAATAGCACCTTTTCCTGCCAGGTTTCAAATGTTTCCCCTCCCCCATCTCTATGTCCATTATGATCTCTTCTATTTCAACACATGCTGGGAAGTAGAGAACGAGACTCTCAAGCAATAAATACCTTCCTGATGTTTGCTATGAGCCAGCCACTGCAACATTCTGCTAGGATAAGAAGACAGAAAGACATGAGCAAAGCAAAGAATTAAACATTTAGAATTTGTTACAGAATATTAAGACAACAAGAGAAAATGTGTCAAAAGAAAAGCTGTGAGGAATGGCTTTGTGATTTATGCAGAAAATATGTGTCAGAAGAAGTGAGACTTTGAAAGCAAAGCAAGAGATCTATAAGCCAATGGCTCCGGGGATTAAGGAGAGAGAAATGTTTGTATTTGAGGCATCTAGGCTCTGGAGAGGCAAGGAGAAAACAAGAAAACAGAAAAGGAATGTAGATGCTCTGCCTCAGATTAGGCAACTGGTGACAAAAAGATCCTAGATATTTCAAGTCTTCCATTCGTTGTATGGATTTTGTCATTAGATTGATTTACATAAGTAAGTAATTAGGTGTCATCGGCTATGCTTTGGAGAATATTGTACAAAGAATGACCCTGGTGGTCATGTAAGCAGCTCTGCTAAACATCAGCAGTGGGCACACAGACACCTGACAAGTAGAGAGCGGTGAGCCACAATGAGCAACGACCAGTCGGATTTCTCAGTCGGAGTTTGAACTAACCAGAAATATTCTGGGAAGGAAATCCTGGAAAGGTACTTTAGTCCAGCCAAATTGATACATAATGCTACCTTACTGCATGTTTCCTAACTGGGATTGGCTCTAGAATGAAATGTCATATTCACAGTACAATAGAATCCAGTGCATAAGGTGCTGTGGTAGCCCTTCCTGACTCCTCCTTAATGTCTCATGCTTCTTTATTTTCCAACCCTATTTCAGTGTCTCTGTGTTGGGAGCAGTGAGACCCCAGATCCTGAATTTCTTGTAATCCCCTGATCTGAGTGCCTACAGCTGCTCTGAGCACAAGACCTTCAGGTGTTCTTGATGGCAGGAGAGTGGTTTCTGGTGGGTTTGGTTGGGGTGTGGCTATCTCTATATAATCTGCCCCTGAACACAATAAAGGGGGCATTCATGGGGAATTCAAGGATGATCCGTGTCGCTGTCTCTCTGTCTGTGTGTGTTAATGTATTTTAACCTCCAGCCCCTTGCCTGAAGCTCGGTAACTGGGTGCCAGCGCACAGAGTGCAGACACGGGGGCGCCGTGTGCGGCATCTCTGACTCCTGTCTTGCTGGTATAACATCATCCTTAATATGCCCTATTGGTCCTCTAGGACTAATCTAGGTTTTTTCTACTACACCCCTCTGTACACTTGCCTCTTAGATGACAACTGCATTGGGCTATTATTACAACTGTTCTTACTGTTATTTTTATTGTTCGATGACTTTGTGCCCTCAGAGACATTTATGTTCAACTCTATATGATACTGTTTTGCTTTCTCTTCCCATTCCATCAAATAGAGAAAGCTACAAGAACAGAATGCAATGTTGCTCCAGGGGACCTATTTAAACAGAGAACAAATCCCACTTGTACCTCACAGAAGAACATGTTTAAGATCCAGCTTTTATAAACAGACCCTTGAATCTCAGCAAGAGGATTTGAAAAGTCAAACACTCTGGGGCCATGACTATAAAAGTAAAATTACAAGACTGGGGAACCTTTCCAGAGACAGGCTTATTTCAAACATTGCTATCTTATAGGTGTTATTCTTAGCAGAACCTAGGTTCATGTCAGCTTCCAGTTCAACACTCAGCTGCAATGGGAACCTTGCAACAGCTTCCCTAGGCTACTAAAGAGGGCATTACATAACACTGTCTCCTCTCCCCTCCGTTTCTTTTTTTTTCCATTTTTTTTATTGAGAAAAGGAGAAAAAAAAAACAAGTTTCCACCTCCTCCCAGCCTCCCATTTCCCTCCCCCTCCTCCCACCCTTCTCCCCCTCCTCCCACCCTTCTCCCCCTCCTCCCACCCTTCTCCCCCTCCCCCCACTCCTCTCCGTTTCTATCATGAGTTCTAAACCCACCCCTCCCTCTCATGTCAAACTTTGCATACATTTCTTTGCAGATTTGACTCTCAGATGTGGGTGTTTTTGCAGGTGCACTGCTGTGGTCCAGAGGCTAAAAAAGTGGACACAGTGAAGCTCACACACTTAAGAACCCACAATTAAAATAGAAATATTTTAATCCCAGGAGAATGATGTTGTGTTGCAGATAAGGTAACAGAAGTTTCTATACAGAAACAGTTAGAATGCATGACAAGGAGAGAAAGATTCTTTGGCGACATGTGTTCATAGGAGTGTGGACTAATATCTGGGTCTTTGATTTGATTTGATTTGATTCCATTGGTCAACCTGTTCATTTTTATGCTAAAACAAAGCTGTTTTCATTACTGTATCTCTATAATAAAGCTTGATTTCAGGGACAGTAATGCCTCTGGAAGTTCTATTACTGTACAGGATTATTTTGGCTATCCTCGGTTTTTGTTTGTCTATATTAAATTGAGTATTGTTATTTAAAGGTCTGTGAAGAATTGTTTTGGAATTTTGATGGGAATTTCACTGAATCTTTAGATTGCTTTTAGTAGGACTCCTATTTTTATTATGTCCATCATACCTACCCAAGAACACGGGAGATCTTTCCATTTTCTGGTATCTTCTTTAATTTCTTTCTTCAAAGAATTAAACTTCTTGATAAATAGGTCTTTTCCTTCTTTACCCCTAGATATTTTATTTTATTTGTGGCTATTGTGGGCGGTGATGTTTCTCTGATTGCCTTCTTTATCATTTGTATGTGTTTTCTTTATTTCCTCTCTTTCAGTCTTCAAGTTTTGAACTGTTTGCTTAACCTGTTTGATTTTTTTTCTTGGGTTTCTGTGTTTCTTCCAAAGTTTTGTATGTCTTTTCCTCCATTTTTATGGGAATTTTTCATTTCCTCTTTAAAGATCCCATCATCTTTATAAAGTTCCATTTAAAATCATTTTATTCTGCTTGTTCTGGGCTAGGATGATCATGTCTTCCTGTTGTATGACCACTGGGTTCTGGTGTTACCATGTTACTTTTTAGATCATTGGATGAACTTTTGCATTAGCATCTAACCATCTTTTTTCCGATTGGCTCCAGCAGTGCCTTTGCCTCTTGGTCTTATCCTTGCAGTGCCTGTCCATGTCTTTGGAAGCTATTCTTGGTCTGCTCTGTACTGGGTGGTCTCTTACCTCCTGGTCCTCTCTGTGTGGTAGCAGACTGTGGTTTCAGAGTTCCCCTGAGGTTGTGGGGGATAGGAGGGTTTGGGGCAGAGTGGGACTTGTAATATTCAGGGTCCAATGGATGGGATGGGCGTGTTGGAGCAACCTACCTGCAGGAAACTCACCTGCTGGCTGGCTAGAGAGGCATAGACAGACAAGTGGGAAAAGGGTCCAAAGTTTTGCCCTGGTATGGAGTGCCCAGATAGAGAGTGGCATGTTCTGCCAGATTGCTGGTCTCTCACCTCTCAGTCTCCTCTGTGTAGTAGCAAACTGTATTTCGGAGTTCCACTGAGATTGCAAATGGGGAGGGGATAGGAGGATTTGGGTTGCAGAGTCCAAGGGGTGTGATGAGGGTATTAGAGCAGTCGACCTGCTATACAATTATTTCTATTGAATTTATTTGATAATGGTTATTACTAATTAATCATAAGACCCTAGCCACTAACTCGCAAAAATGCTCATTAATTTTTTTCCCACTGTATCAGGGTTCCAGCTAAGAGGAATTTATAACTTCTTGATGCTGTGACTGTCTGTGTCTTCATCCCCTATCTGTACTGTTTACCTACCTGTGTCTTTTTAGGTATGAGAAAATAGGTGATCATGCTCACAGTTAAATATGATCACATGTATTTTTTTTACAAGTATTTCTAGGAAAGCTAAAATCCTTGAAGATGTCCCATGGAATCACATAGACTACCAAAGAGGAGCTGTAAGGAACATCAATTCCAACTTGTGTATAATTTTGACCAAAAGTATTCACTGAATTTTTATCAGAATGAAAAATAAGTTATTGATGACTTCCTCATGTCTTTCCAAAGATATGTTGAATGTAAGTCCTACAGCCCCAAGCCGTTGCCCTTTCCTAATTGCCCGACATCTTTCAATCAGTTTGGAGTACCTGGATTAGATGAATTCTAGGTTTCTTTTTATATTTGAATTTCTGCTCCTTGACGATGGGATCCCTTTATAGTGAATTCAACAATTCATCTTAGCTGTATCATTTTTACAGCTAAGGACATAGTCCTTATATTCCTTATATCACTGTCTATATAGCTTTTATAAAGATGTATTGACATACAACCCAGTCATTTGTTCATGTATTGTCTATGAACATTTTCATTCAACAATGGAAGAAGTGCTCATGGCATAAGTTTCATGACCACAAAGCACAACATTATTAACTATTTGATGGTTTCCTGACAGTGCTAAATAATCCCTTGCCTTAGTATATGAATTTTATATGGCCTTTAACCCACTTCACATGGATTTCACTTCATAAATGGGAAGCAGTATGGTAAAATATTTAAGACTAAAACATATGGGATCACATGACTTTTAAAATATTTGAATTTATTTGAACTCAAATATTGTTTTAAATTATACATTTCAGTTAGGTACTCTTAAAGTTGCATTACTGAAGCTATGGCAAAACACTCTGACCAAAGGCAACTGAGGGGAGAAAGTAATTTATTTGTCTTATACTACTAGGTCACAGACCATTAATGAGGGAAGTTGGGACAGGATCTCATGGTAGGCCTATTTGCTATTCCATGCAGCATTATATCTAAGAAGGGGACTCACTCACAGCTAAGGAAGCACAGCAAAAACCATGGGTGAATACTGCTTGATAACTCATTTCTAGACCCTCCTTAGCTAGCTTTCTTATATAGCATAGAACTATCTGACCAGGAAATAATACCTCCCACAACGGAATAGATGCTCCAATATCAATTAACAATCAAGACAACCCCCCGCCCCCAGATATCCACGCTCCCAGATGAATCTGTGCTGAGAAATCCTTCAGTTGAGACTCCCTTCCTTCCTCCGTCCCTCCATCCCTCCCTCCCTCTCTTTCTTTCTTTCTTTCTTTCTCTCTTTTGTTCCTTTTGAGTTTTCTTTCTTTCTTTTTTGGAGACAAGGTTTCTCTCTATAGCTTTGAAACCTGTCCTGGAACTCACTCTGTATACCAGGCTGACTTCAAACCTACAGAGATCTGCCTGCTTCTGCCTCCCAAGAGATGGGATTACAGGTGTGCATCACCACCACCTGGCTCCAAGACTGATTTCTTAAGAGAACCTATACTGTGTGACAGTCAAAACTATCCAGTGCAAGTATTATGTGATGTTTTGATACAAATACTCAGTCTATAATTTGTAAATTGAGGTAAGCATGTCTAATTTTTTAAACAATCATCACTTTCATGATGGGAAATTTCCCAAATCTTACTTATGGATTTTTGAGATATACAGTTGCTAATTGCTACCAATACTCAGGCTAATGAACATTTAGCTCTTATTAAAGTGTAATTTATCATGGTTAGATCAACCTTCTGATGCTTTCCCTTCCTCACTCTCCCAGGCCTGTAGGAATTAGTAGTCCATTCTAAGTTTCTATGAGATCAACTCTTTTAGAGTCTATGTTTCAGAGACATCAAACATGAGGCCTAGTTTAGTTCAGTTAATATTATGACTCCCATAGACCATCCATACTGTCACAGATGACAGGGGATCCCATCTTTCTTACAGCTGAATAATGTTTCATCATACACATGTAACACACTATCTTTGTCTACTCATCAGTTAATGGACAGTCAGGTTGTTTCCATTTTTCAGCTAATTGTGACTAGAGCTAAAAGAAACATGGGACTATACACATCTTTTCAACATACTGATTTAATTTCCTTCGGATATGTACCCAGAACTAGTACTGCTAGATCATATGGTGATTCTATTTTTAATTATTTTTTTTTGTGGAACCTCCATACTGTTTTCCATATGGCTATGCTAATTTGCATTCCCACCAACTGTGTGAAAGGGTTCCCTTTTCTCTACATTCAGCAGTTGTTATCTTTAGTCTTCTTCATAATGGCCATTCCACACAGGGCAGAGGAGATAGCTCCCTTTGGTTTTGATTTGCCTTTCTCTGATGATTAATGACATTAAAACTTTACTAATGTCCTATCGCCCAGGGAATATATCCCTCCAGCACAGCCTGGAAGACAGAGAGAAGCAGAGACTCTTCCTGTTTTCCTTCTGACTCTCTCTCCCAGGCCCGGCTCTCACACTCATGCCATTCTGACACACTCATCACTCACTTCACTCCTTCCTCTGCATTTTGGCTCTCTGCCTCCTCAAAAGTGTGCCTATGTTTGAAAGTCAAACCTGGGATGAACAGTCCAAGTATTGGGAATACACAGATAATGGAAAACTAGGGCTTGGATGCTTCCTAAGAAGCTAACTAAACACAATTGATGCTTAATAGTATTTGAGATGTAAAGACACCCTAAAGTTCAGAAAGCCAGACTTCCTGGATATAGCCTCCTTTGAGAGAACCAGCACCCTCTATTTTCCATCAAGTTGCCACCATCCCATTGCTGTGGGTTCTTCTGTTTTGTCTAATAGTAATTGCTTCCACTGCCTGAGAGCTAGCGTCCCCGAGAAAGCTCTGCATCCTGACTCAGGATGCTGAGGGCGGTGGTATGTGGGTTATAGCAAAGACAAAGACTAAATTGTTTATTGACTGTCTTCAGAAAAATACACCAGATAGGCCTATGCAGTTAGCAGATGGGCATCTGGACAGATGATGGATACTCATGTTTTGTTTGAAAATTAAAATAGGACCAGTGGGGTAGAAGATGTGGAAAATTCTCCCTCCTTATTTCCTGAGTGTGGAAAACAAACCCCACCCCCACCCTTTTCACTTCTTCAAGAGAGGTCTGCACTTTGGAGCTAGTAAATCTGCTTGGCAGGTAATCTGCTACCCATCCGCCAGCTGCTTCATTGGCAAAAGGCGCATCACCATCACCATGGTAACTCGCAGGCAGGCAAAGGGCACGCAGGCCTGGCTTGAGGCCAAGGTAATCCGATGGCACTGGGCTTTGTTAATAGAAAGAGAAAAGCGGGCCAGAGCCACTTGCCTCTGCCTTTGCCAGTAAAGGCTGGACGGGAGCAGAGAGCAGAGCTAATTAACCCGCTGGACCAGCTGTTGGCTGCCGCTTGCCAAATCCGACAAGTGGCCAAGGTTTGTCTATTCCTAACCCTTGTAGGCTTCCAAGGAGGCTGGGCCCTGAGGGAACAAGGGCCTTTTCTCAATGATGTCATCTGAGTATTTGTAGAATTTCCTCTTTGTGGGAAAGTTCTCTGGCAAAGTATAAAGAGACTTGACTTCCCTCGGAAGACCCCTTGGCCTTTTGAATGCTGAAGTGATTTTTCTAGATGAGAAACAAATCTGGGATTATAGGGAGAAGCAGGATGGTGGGGGTGGTGGGATATCCGTCCTTTTCGGCCGTACGTTGTTTTAGGAGTCAGTCCCATCTGAGGCGCCTTTCATTCACCATTAGTGCCTAAAAGATCCCATATCCTGCAGGACGGTTAAAAAACATGAATTGTTTTTGAAAAGACCACGTTGCCAGGGAAAGGGAACTAACACATACACACATTTCTGACGCTATGACAAGGAGTCCACCTGTACATGACAAATGCACGGGAAAGTAGAGATGAAGAAAATGAGTCTACGAGGTGAGGGAGTTACATAGAGGAATACAGCTTCAACATGGTGGGCATCCATGAAGCCTACATTGGTTTAGAAACACCCCCTCTACCTCTTTCTCTTCCTTCTCATTGCTGGCCCACACTCATCAGCCACTGGTACAGTATTGCCGACATCCTGAAGAATAGTTCGTTGTTTAGGGATAAATTACCTGACAAAATATTTTTATGACTTAATCAGCTTGCCTGTGATAAAAAGTTTACAAACCTTAACAACTTAGCTTTGCATCAATGTTCTTTAAGATAATAATTCTCCATTGTGTCTTGTGTACAAGGCACTTTGTATACATCGCAATTATAATGGAAAATAATTGCTCTCATCTCTTCTTATGAAGAAGGCAACTCTGGCTTAGGCAGCATGAAGGCGACAAGTATAAATAAGGCACATAATAGCAGACTGGGCCTTACAGGAAAAATCTTGACTCTGATGGCTACATATGTTTGCAGCCTTGAAGCCATAAAGAATCCAGTATACGGATGGGAGGGAAAGGAAGATTCCCATGATTGAGAGATAGAATGAACATGAGAAAGGGCAGTGGAAATAGTAAAAAAGACTGACCGTTTGGCCCTGGAAGTCCACCCACAACCAGGAACTAAGAATGTCCTATCTCTGAAGCTAGCTTATTTTTTTTCTGGATAGAAATAGTACTTCCAATGGGAGAGAGGTCATGACAAAGAGGGAGAGATATTCTAGGCCTTGACTCATAGCATTTGCAGCATTTATAGTGGAAAAAAGCAAGTCCTAGATTATCACTGAGCACACACGCACTTAAGCCCAATAATTCTATCATTGTCATCTATGTGGCTACCTTGGTCTGCTTCCCAGTTTCTGTTAATGCTACAATTAAGGGGCTTCCTGAGACTGAGGCTATGTCTGAGCACTTAACATGAGAAGGATCCATTTCCCAGTAAACATTAGGTAGAATTCAACTCGCCAGCCACGCCCTCCTTCTTCACTGGCTGTTGGTTACAAATCCAGTTCCTTGTCACATGAGCCTTTCATGGAATAACTTGAATCATCAATGTCAATTGAGCCACATAGTGATACAGCATTTTATAATCTAGTTGTCAAAATGTCAGCTCACAATACTGCCATATACTAGTTTTTGAAAGAGAGTCATTTATGGGGAGATAGTTGCACAAATCCAGGAATACCAAGATGTGATGATCAACTGAGGACATTTTAGAACATCTTAAATGGTTTAAGACAAATTAAGAGGTTCTTAATCTGTGGGTCACAACCCTTTTGGGGGTCAGCTAAGCCATGGAGCCACTGCCAGGGACAGACGTGCTGAAATTTTGCTGGTAAGCCATGACCTCGGGGTGATGCACAGATTAATGGAAATGGATTAAATTAATATATAAGAGTTAGCCAATAAGAAGCTAGAGCTAATGGGCCAAGCAGTAATTTAATTAATACAGTTTATGTGTGATTATTTTGGGGCTAAGCAGCCGGGAACAAACAAGTGGGCCTCCTCCAACACATACCAGAAGGAAAACTTTAATTCTATGGTGATGTGACTTAGCTTAGTAGCGTGCCTGTTCTGTATACTGCAACCTCCCTAATTCCTTCAACAATGTACCAGGTTACTCAGATTCAAAGACAAGCTCCCAGCACCTTGTACTTCAGATATTTGGGTGTCCTTCAACACATGGAGAAATCTGAATATATTGGATATGACTCTGTTTCCTTTCTCCCAGCATTCAACTTAGTTTTCCCTGCCTAGCTCTGTTCTCCTATAGCTCTGCTATAGGCCCAAAGCAGTTCCTTTATTAACCAATGATATTCACATCATACAGAGGGGAACCCCACATCAGGTATGAAGGCTCACTCACTTCCTAGTGTCTCTTGGAGAGTGAGATGGAAGGTTTTCTCATAATAAAATTGTGTAAGGGCCCAAGGTTGGGAGAAGCCTTCAAGTGTGGTCTCCTCATGCAGCACTGTGTGAAATCAAGGCATATTCTCAAATATTCAAGAGTACTTGTTTAGAATAACCCTTGTCCTGGCTACTTTTATGGAACTTGACAGAAGCTCAAGCCATTTACAAAGAGGGAAACTTCATCGAGAAAATAACTCCACCAGATTGACCCTGAGGGCATTTTCTTGACTGATGATTGAAGAGGAAGGACCCAGCTCACTGGAGAAGGTATCAACTCTGGGCTGCTGGTTCTGGATGATCTAAGAAATCAAGCTAAGCAAGCCATGGGGAGTAAGCCAAAACAGTGTCCCACCATAGTCTTTGTTTTAGGCTCTGCCTCTAACTTTCTAGCTTAAATAAGTGCTCTGACTTCCCAATGATGTTGGACTGCGATGTGTGAACGTAAGCTGAAATGGACCCTTTCCTCAACCAAGATGGTTTTGGTCACAGCGTTTTATCACAGCAATAGAAAACCCAATTAAGATAGCCCTCTTCTGAAGTAATAAGGGCGGCGGGGCTGCGTCCCTGGCACCCCAGCCGCCTGCCCGGCTAGCTTATGCCCGAAATAACAACACACAAACTGTATTCATTTAATCACTGCTTGGCCCTTCTGCCCTAGCCCTTACTGGCTAATTCTGATATCCCGATCAACCCATCTCTAATAATCGGTGAGCACCGGTCTTACCGGGAAGATTCTAGCCTAGTCCATCCTGGGTCGAGCTTCATGGCGTGTGTCTGCCTGGGAGCTGGGAGTATGGCGTCTCCCTGAGGCGTCTGCTCCCGAGAGCAGAGCAGTGGAGTCTCTGAGCTCACTTCCTCTTCCTCCCAGCATTTTGTTCTGTTTACTCCTCCCACCTATCCTCTAACCAATAAAATGGGCCAGGGCAGTGCCTTTATTAGCCAATGACCTTCCTCCATCACTCTTCCTTTCATTATTCTCTGCCTTTCTTAAATTCTCTCTCTTCTCAACAAGTTTGAAAACTGGGATTGCTGTAGCACAGCTGAAGTACATACCTTATCTTATGTAAAGTTCATCTCACCTTGTAGATATCACTGCCCTTTAGTTAGCTCCTGAGATAATCCCATGCTTCCCTTAGAATAAACAGCATAAGACATGAGTTTGAGTATAATTTCTCTCCTTCTGCCAGGTCTCATGATTCTGTTAAATGGAATGAAGGAAAAGCAGTGACGGACTGTGGAAAAATAACATTCCATGAGGGTCTTCCATATAAGAACTGACAGATCCTACTGCATAACCTTACCTTTCCAGAAGCTGAGGACTCCTTCCGGAGTGATTCCTGTGATTCACATTCCCCAAACTGTCCTCTGAACCCACCCCCTACATGTGCATGAGACTGAAAAAATATCGATTACCCCTTTGAGATTCTAGAATTGAAAATGCAATGCAGAATTATTGGATCCAATACATTTCCACTTAATCTAACAGTAATAAGAGACCCAGGTTCTAGTTTGGGTTCTTAAAGGATCCCTAGTTCATGGTGTGGCTTTGAGCAAATTTTCTTAACTCACCAGGGATTGATTCCCTTAACTATTAAATGAAAAGCTTTAATCATATCCTGGCCGTTTCCTGGGACTGGATTCTGAGATTGCTTTTCTCTTTGCATCTGTCACTGAGTTTCTGTGTAAACTGTAAGCTTAGGAACACACTCTGAATCTGCAGTGCAAGCTATCCTAAATATGGCAACACTAAGCCATTTCCTGTCAAGTTCCCTTGGAAGCATAAAAAAGCAGAGACGGTGCCTTCTCAGCTAAGCACACCCCGCCCCCCCACACACACACATCTATTTGAAGGAGGATGGAATGGGAACACTGTGTCAGACAAGAATGAAAACGTACCACACAAGTGGAGCTCTCTACTAATCCAAACAAAATGACTGGGGTGGATGGCCAGAGCCTGAACAATTTTAATGCAGGCATGAAGATAGGCCACACAGTTAGATCAGAATTTAAATAACTTCACTTCACATGCATTTTCTAGCTCCCTTTCACAACTCCTCAAAAACATCCAAATGTTCCATTTTTGGGAAGCAGATGCCCCTGAAAATGAAGACCATCCCTCCATTGTCTTTCCCTTTCTATATTCTTCACAGTTAACTGCTTGCTCTCCAGGAATGATCTCTAAGATGATGCATGCTTTGTAACGAGAGGGAAAGTGGCCCATTGTTTTGGCTTTATAGTCCTGCAGAATGACATCACTTGGAAAGTGAACACTCGTGGGAGGGCCTGAGCAGTGGTAACAAGCACATACCAGAGAGACCAGATGTTTGTCAGCAGCTACCTGAGGCCTCCCACCCAGCCAATCAGACTATCAGGTATCGGTTTAATGTCAAACACCATTCTAGGCACAAGGTACAGAATGAGGAGTAAACAATATACTTCCATGCACATAAAAGTTCTGGCCCATCTTTAACTAACTCAAATCAGTTATTCTAGCCATATTGATCTTTGGGAGTCAGCTAGTTTTTGGAAATGTAATTTTTTAATTTCATGTATGTGTATTTCATTTACATCATTTCCCCATCTCTCTTCAACCTCTGTCCTGTTCTCTTCCCATCCAGCAATTTTCAAATTCATGGCTTCTTTAATTACACACACATACATACACACCACATATATACACACACAAGCACACACAAATACATAGACAAACACACATGCATACACACACACACACATACACAAGTCATCTCAGTGTGGAAGCTCTAGTCCTCTGGTCCCTACAATCTTTTTTGTACCCTCTTCTACAATGTTCTCTGAATCTCAGGTGCAAGATTGTTTTGTATATGTATAAATACACCCTATGACCAGTTGTTCTCCGAATTTTGGTCAGTTGTGGTCTTCTGTAAACATCACTGTGTGATGCCAAAAGTACCCTCTTTGATGAGCATAAGGCTGGGCTGGAGGATGACAACTAAGAGTTTTAGTATTCCAATGTCTCCAAAGATCAGGTTACTTACTTTATTACACATGTGACCCAAAGAGAGATTTAGATTACCACTGAAGGAAGCAAATATTGTATCTGAAAATGTGGGACCAATTTGTATGTCCAAATGTTGGGAGCAGTTAGACCCCAGATCTTGACTTTCTTGTAATCCCCTGATCTGAGTGCCTACAGCTGCTCTGAGCACGAGACCTTCAGGAGTTCCTGATGGCAGGAGAGTGGTTTCTGGTGGGTTTGGCTGGGGCATGGCTATCTCTATATAATCTGCCCCTGAACACAATAAAGGGGGCATTCTTGGGGAATTCAAGGATGACCCATGTCACCGTCTCTCTGTCTGTGTGTGTCTGTGTATTTTAACCTCCAGCCCCCTTGCCCGAAGCTCGCGAACTGGGTGTCAGTGCACAGAGAGCAGACACGAGTCTGATATGGTCACACACCTCTGTTCACTTGAGGGGAAGAGGGTGTGTGGGAAATAGTATGAGGAACCAACAGTCTCTGGGATTTACAAGAAATTCAGGATCTGGGGTCTCACTGCTCCCAACATCTAAAGACTGAGGTGAGATCATGAGTGAAAAGTGAGTGGAAAGGTAAGAGTTCAGATTTCTGTATAACATAAATGGAGCAAGTTATATCTTAAATTAACCCATTTTCACTATTTTGTATTTTAACGGGAGGCTCATGGTTTCCTGGTAAGGTTCCCCTATGTCTTTCTCCTGCGGTGGCTACATGGTTTCTCTTTGACTCTGCTTTCTTTTTCCCAGCATTAGGTTTAGTTTCCCTGGCTAGGTCTATTCTGCCCTGCCGCAGGTCAAAGCAGCTTCATTATTAATTAACTAATAAAAGCAACCGATATGCAGCAGGACTTCCCACACCACATATGGGTAGCCATTGTGGTAGTTTCTTTTTTTTTTTAATTTTTTTTTAATTGAGAAAAGAAGAAACAAAAACATAAACAAAAAACAAGTTTCCACCTCCTCCCAGCCTCCCATTTCCCTCCCCCTCCTCCCACCCTTCTCCCCCTCCTCCCACCCTTCTCCCCCTCCCCCCACTCTCCTCCCCCTCCCTCTCCAGTCCACAGAGCAGCCCAGGTTCCCTGCCCTGTGGTAAGTCCTAGGTCCTCCCCCCTCCGTCCATATCTAGGAAGGTGAACATCCAAACTGGCTAGGCTCCCACAAAGCCAACACATTAAGTAGGATCAAAACCCCGTGCCATTGTCCTTGGCGTCTCATCAGCCCTCATTGTTCGCCATGTTCAGAGAGTCCGGTTTTATCCCATGCTTTTTCAGTCACAGTCCAGCTGGCCTTGGTGAGCTCCCAGTAGATCAGCTCCACTGTCTCAGTGGGTGGGTGCACGCCTCGTGGTCCCGACTTCTTTGCTCATGTTCTCCATCCTTCTGCTCCTCATTGGGACCTTGGGAGCTCAGTCCAGTGCTCCTGTGTGGGTCTCTGTCTCTATCTCTATCCATCACCAGATGAAGGTTCTATGGGGGACTTGGGGAAACAGGAGAATTGGAATAAAGGAAAAGTGGATAGGGGAGCACGGAACCACAATTCTTAGTTAAGGGAGCCACTTTAGGGTGGGCAAGAGACTTGACCCTAGAGGGGCTCCCAAGTGCCCAAGATGAGGTTCCCAGTTAGTTCCTTGGGCAGCTGAGGATTGGGAACCTGAAATGACCCTATCCTAGAGCAATACTGACGAATATCTAGCATTGTGGTAGTTTCATCCTAAGGGATTTTGTTGACTAAAACAGTGAATGACCTACAGAGACCTGTTGTAGGAGGCTGGTCGTTTATTTCCTTACCACCCAACAGTTCAAAGTGGAAATGCCCACTCAGATACTGTATTAATTAAATCACTACTTGCCCCATTGGCCCTGGATTCTTATTGGCTATCTCTTACATCTGAATTTAACCCATTTCTATTAGTCTGTGTACCACCATGTAGCTGTGGCTTACTGGGTAAAATTCCATCTGGCATCTGTCTCTGGTGGCAGCTCCATGGTTTCTCCTGACTCTGCCCTTCTTTCTCCCAGCATTCAGTTTAGTTTTCCCTGACTAGCTCTATTCTACCCTATCACAGGCTCAAGACAGATTCTTTATTAAAGAATGGTATTCACAGCATACAGATACAGGGGAATCCCACCTCAAAGACCCCTTACTTCTCCAGTCTTTTCCTGTCTATATGAATTGCTTTTGAAAATAAATTCATGTATATTCCCTCACATCATCTCTTCACTTACTCTTCAGTACTTTGCTGCATACATCAATCCAAGTTAAAACAAAAATATTTGTTTATCCTTTAAAATGTGTCACAAGTGTTTATGTGACTATATTTGCATAGGTAATTTCATTCCAGGTTCTAATTTTATAAAATGTTTTGAGGAAAAGTTGTCTCAGTTATTTTTCAATTGTTATGACAAAACACCATAACGAAGGCAACTTATAAAGAAGACAGTTGATTTGTAGATCCTGGCTCCAGAAGGTTAGAGACTATGACTTTCATGGCAGAAAACATGGTAGTGGGCCAGCAGATATGACACTAGAGTAGTAGCTGAAAGATTACATCAGATTCATAAGCACGGGCCAGAGAGAGCTCAGTTGGAAAATCAAACCTCTATGACACATCTCCTTCAACAAAGTCACACTTTCCAATTTTCCCAAACAGTTCCAACTATAGACCAAATATTCAAATCTATGAGCCTATGGGGGGCATTCTCATTCAAACAACCACAAAATTGCAACTGAAGGAAAATGAGTTAAGAGGGAGGTGGCTTTGAAGATATTTGTTCTATCAAGAATTGTGCATAAGATTAGATACTGTACTCCAGGAAAGGAAAAGGTTTGCATAGGATTAGATACGGTACTCGAGGAAAGGAGAAGGTATGTAGCCTAGGGGTGGTATCCAAGCACCCATGATAGGCAATGGAATTTCTGAGTAAGTGGTTAATGATGTTCAGATGAGTGGTGAGGAATTTCAGAAAAGCAGTTACAAGTTCAGCAGAACATAGACTATAGAAAAAGAGGTGGCACAACTTCTGTGGGTTAATCTTGTAATTACAATAGAACTGCCATATATGAGCTGCCCATGCATGCTTCAGCAACAATAACATGGGGGAATAATGGATCCTATGGCATCCTGTGATGAGCATGGATAGACCACTTCCCTTCAGGGAATTACTTGCCTCTTTTCATTTCATGGATTTCCTAGGCTTTAAAGAACTGCTACCCACAAGCTCATACCCTCTTCCAGAACAGTCCAGGTTCAGTGACTGATTGATATGGGAAAACTAAGTTCTGGCTAATGTTTAAAGAACTTCAAGAGGCCAGTGTAGCCCCTTCATTTTCTATAGTCAAATAGTGCTTTTGAAGACTCTTCCTTCCACCCACTCTACCTCATTTATTTCCTGTCAAATGGCACTAATTACAAAGGCTTAACTTCAAAAGCATTGTGCATGCTTCCTCTCTGTCTCAGAGATGGCTTCCTGGGAAACCTCAACTCTAACATCATCTAGTGGTATCTTTGCTAATATGTTCCACAAAATTTATGTTAAAATACAATTCGTAAGATGCTAGTATTTGGAGGCAATGCTCTTAAGAGGTGGTTAGGTCATGAGAGAGATTGAGCTCTCATGAATGAGATTAGTGGCCTCATAAAATATACCCTAGAGAGATCTGTCCCTTGAGGCTACAAGGAGAAGAAGCAGACATCTATGAGAAAGTGGACCCTCATCAGTCATGAAACATGCCAAATATTTGATCTTGGGCTTCTTATCTTCCAGAAGTATGAGAAATTAATTCCTGTTGTCTATAAGGTATCTAGTCTGTGATGTTTCTTTATGATAGCTTAAACGAACTAAGATACAAATATGTTCATTGCAAGGCATTTTAACATTTGATAACTAGTTATTTGAATATGGACAAGAAATCTGTGATTCCATTTTTGGCAATCTTTAATGGTTATCACATGCCATGGCTGTTGCATGCATCAACTCACATCAACTTTGAATACCGGCTTGAGACCTGTAAGAAAGTAACAGTCAAAATTGGAGTATGCATGATGGAAAATCCCCCGAGAACCACCCCTTTCAGGAGATATTGGCAACTTATAGCTTCTGTGGGAAGGAGAGTCAGTGTTATTGGAAATTTGGCTGCAGGTAAGCTGCTTATGGCCCAGTGGGTGACCACATACCCATGGGCATATGGGCAGAAGTAATTTGTCTTAAGGTTGTTAATAGCAAAAACAAAAAATAAAAGGAAGGCATGAAGCTGGAAGGGATCTGTGTGGGATAAGAGAAATAGGAAGAGTTAGATGAAGGTAGGAGTGGATGAATATAATCAATATTCTCTTATATAAATACATGGAACATCCAAAGAATGAAAGTATTAACTTTTTAAAAACGTTACAGCACTTCACTTGCCCCTCCTACTTTTCTGGCCATCATTGCTTTGTCACCAGTTGCTCAACATCATCAAAATAGGATTGGACATGAACTAACATTATCTTAGGATTACTGCTAGAATAATCCATATCATCACAAAAACAGATTTCAGGACCTTGGGGAGCAGCATATGAAATGCCCCTCCTGCAACCTCGATATTTATTTTCTCAATAGGCAACCCTTCTATCGCGTGGCAACTCAGTGCTTCATTCTCTCCTCACTAGAGGCACATTAGGAAGTTGCCATCTTAAACTCAAAAGTCAGGCCCTTCCCAAGCCTTAATTGAAACCTTTATCTTGAACTTTCAGTCTCCCGACTTGGCAGCAATAAATTTCTCATACTTATAAATTAACCAGTTTCAAACATTTTGTTATAGCAGCAGACCATTACTGTGACTTTACCTGGATGCAGAGAAATGAAAACATATATTGTTGTAGGAAATGGGAGCTTGTCACTTTCAGAAAGAATTTATACCACAGAGAGATATAAACAATAAACCTTATCATCATGGATTTGACTCCAAGGCACCTGAATGATATATTATTTCTAAACATAAATACAGCTATTGTTGAAAATATATTTAAATGTTTGCAAACTGAAGATGTACAGAGGATTTTTTTCTTATGTCCGTTATCTAAGATCAAATGCTAATTAGCATGCATACAACTTGAACTTTGGTTCTTCCCTAGTATAAGAAGCATTTTATTGACATGCTGTTATTGTGTGATGGTGGTTTATTAAAATTCTCAAATATGCTGTTACATTGAACGTATTTAGGAAAAAAAATTAAAAAAGGAAGTATTTAGAAGACAGTTGAAAGGAACCCCCAATAGTCTAACTCCAATTAATAAATGCAATGAATAGATAGAATGGATTATTATGTTCAGTCTTAAAGTTGAATATAAATACCATTAGTTAATAAAACGTTAAAATTTAGAAAATGAATGAACTAATGAGAAAAATGGAAAGCTCTTATAGCTGAATTTTGAATAATAAATGTAGATAGGATAATAGCATTTGGGGTACAGCAAAGTAATGGTTACAAAAAGAACATTAGTGAGTAATAAAATCAATCAATACAATGCTAATAAAAAACTGGTTATACGCACAATTTCAAAATGTTTTTTTTCAAAGTAGTTGTTAAGTACAAAGTAAAAAACTATAACTATATAGAGAAGAAATCTTGTAAAATGTTGTTATTAAGTCACTAACAATACTACAGTATCACCATGTCAAGTATCTCCTGATGGCATGCATTGACAGAGCCCAACATTGCTTTAAAGGCAGCAATGTTGCTATTCAAGATATATATATATATATATATATATATATATATATATATATATATTTACCAGATATATTCACCAGATAATCATGGTGAAATTTACACAGATTTAGGCTGAGGAAATATTCTATAACAATAGGCACAAACTTACAAAACGTCAGGTAGTGAAAAACAAAGGAAAATCAATGCGAGACAAAGTCCAGAGGAGACTCCCAGCTCTGAAAATCACAGGAGGACATGACAGAGTCATGACACGAGTCAGGAATGTATTCTGGGGTCATGGCACAACATGCACATGCATGTGGCAACCAGTGGGCAATGTCAACTGTCTGCCCCTGTTACTTCCCCTAAACGCAGTTATCCCATGCAGCAATCCTGGCTAGACAGCAGGCCACAGGTATCCCGCTCTCTCCATCTGTTGTTTCCGGGATAACAGCAGTGCTGCTGCGCCCTCCTTTTTATGTAGGTTCTAAAGATCCAAACTTGAGTTCTCACATTTGTGTGACAAATGCTTTACTGGCTGGGCCACCTCCCTAGTCCCTACCATCTCCTTTGAAAATAATAACTCTTGGCATCCAGGTAAAGTTCTCATAATGTTCTATTTGTTTTAGCTTTTCCATCAAAAATAGTTCTTAAATATCAGTGTTTGAAAGTCTCACATTTACCAAAGGGGATATATATATATATATATATATATATATATATGTGTGTGTGTGTGTGTGTGTGTGTGTGTGTGTGTGTGTGTGTGTGTGATTAAGAACTATTTAGGTGTTTATATTGTTTTGAGAACAAAATTGCTGGCATATATAATTGTATAAACTCTTTGTACACATTTCACTCTTCATGTTCCACTTTCTGAAATGGTTTAAAAATACAATACCTTTGGTACAAGCAAGCATAAAGAACATTTTATAATTTGCTAAGGTAATTAACTTCTAAATATATTATAACTCAATTATCTGAAATTACTTTTTAAATTGAAAAATGTAATATTTTATACATCTTATTTCTAAATGTAATGTACTCACCAGTTCTATTTATTTTACAAATCCTACTAGTCTCCATTATGTATGAAGAACAGGGCCCCTCCATGACTTGGAAGCTTCTTCAGAAGTTCTGAGGTTATAAAATGACCAGAGAAGCCAATACATAGACCAAGCTATTGCATGTTTAACTGACCTGATGCCTGTGCATGTTTGTATGAAATTAGAATGATATGATTGTATAGGTTGTGGCTTGCAAAATTCTGTATATACAAGATAGCGGAGGGACAAAACAGAAATAAAAACAAGCAGCCACTCTGTTTATAATTTACCCTGAATGACCTAGACTCTTTAAATGGCCCTTATGAAATAGAAATCATGCTTTTTTGTTATTCAAGAAACTAAATATCAAACAGGTATAATAATTGAGTAGCATTCCATAAAATGAGAGCACAAAGTGAATAAATGGATAACTAAAATTGGTAAGTATAAATACTTGAATATAAAGATCCAGTTATCCATTTACCCCATATTACTCCCACCAACAATGGCAAATTGTTTTCCCCTAGACACACCATTTCTGGATAGACCTGCTGCATCTATTCCTTACTTTCATTCTGGTAGTGTGTGTGTGTGTGTGTGTGTGTGTGTGTATTGGAATACCTTGCCTTTCATAACTGTAATACTGACCCTCTCCATTCCATACACTGCAGAATTTCCACTGGAATTATTGATGCGCGTTACTATTAGCAAAATATATAGTATGATGAAAGCTGTACCACAATCCTTCCACTCTCCTCCCTATTTCCTTCTCTGCAGTATTTTTTTATCATGTTCACTCTTTTCAGGAATTCTTTTCAGAGCGGCCTTGGAGATGGTTTGAGTTGGAGACACAATGTCAAAACTCTATAGCTCATAGCATCCTAAGGTTGGGGCAGAGAATTGTGTACACAGAGATTGTTCACTACCCTTGTTCTCCTTAGTCCTTTGGTGTTACTGATCTGGGTTCCTTCTCCTACTGTTTGACTCAGACATGCACTGGCTCTTTATAGACCACTGATTCAGTCTGTAGGGATTTTTCCACACACTATTACATTCCATCTGCACAAGCAGCCTGTGGAGTAATTATTACAAGCCATGCTTCAAAAATGATGACGTGCAAGAGGCTCCAAAACAAAGGTTTGTCCCAAGAGCAATGGTTCATAAATGGACAAGCAAGATCTTACTGGAGAGTTGTGTGGTTTTGAACACACCATGACCCTCTCAATACAGTTGCCTCCCATGTGACATACAGCAGGAATGACACATTCATGTAAATGACAGATCTGATTCTAGGAAGCAGTATATGCTCCATGTAAATGGTTTGCCCTTTGCCCATCTCTCTCAGATGGAGTATTTCAAGCCACAGGGAAGTTGGTACTAAAAAAGATATATAAGGAGAAATAAAAGCTACCAAACCTCTAGTCATCTTCTTGGTTGGAGAAGTAGATCCAAATTGCTAGGCCTGGGAATGTACTGAGTGCTTATCTTTTTGGTTTTTGTTTCTAATATGAAAAAAAAAGGTATAAAAAACTTACACAAAAAGATGGACGAGGCGTACTGAAAGGAAGAGAGATTATAATTTCCAGCTTTGCCATGAAAAAGAGAAGACAAAACTGCAGAAGATAGTAAAGAAGCAAGAAACAACTTAAGAATTACAGAGGGCAGCGTACGCAAAGAATGCCAAGGCAAATCCTGGATGTGCTTATTTAGCAACTTTTAGGAAAATTGAGTTCAGCCATTGGGATGGCTATCTATGTTCTTATTTCCCTCGGTACTAAATAACTGGTTCTTGCCCATTTCCAAGGGCATCTTTCTCAGTACCGAAAGAAACAAGGGATGTAGTCACAGATAGTACCTAAAGACCTAAAATCAGAGACCCAGCATTCTCGTCCCCCGTCCACCACTGAAAGCCAGCTGGGCTTTTTCACATGAGTACTCTGCCACCCGGATGCACGATGTCAAAGTGTTCCTAAGGTTCACGATGAAGGAAGGTATGTTTGGTTTAACCTTTCTCCATTTTTTCTGGAAAACTTTCCACCAATTGGCTCGTTGAGCAATTGGGAAGAATAACACAATTTGAGGGATCCCACAGAGAAGGTGCTAGTTAGAGAGTCAGGTGGTAATGAGTGAGCCAGTCCTCATGATAGCAGCTCTTGGAAAGCATTGCCCATACTCACTCTCTTAATGAAAACTCTAATCCTGGAAAGAGTGGGTTTTGGTTATTACCCTTGCCTCAAGGAAGAAAATTAGTGTACACAGATAGCATTCTGAACTTGGCCAACAGACCTCCACATTGCCTTTTGAAGTAAATGAGGTCTCTCATATGACTGTCTATGCATCCTGAGCATAAAGAAGAGCCACAGTGCACCGGCTGCACTTCCTGCTTTGCCACCCTGCTTCCTGGGCGAACAGCAACAACTGTGCATCTAATAGTTTTTTTTAGCTATGAGTTGCTGAAAGCTGGAGAAATGAGTCAAGAGGCACCTAATTAGACTGCCTGACTTCAGTTGAGTTCTTGAATTTTCTTTTAGACTTCAATTAGTGTGAGTATGTCCCCGGAGAAGCTATAAATCAGCCCAAATGAATGTAGCACACAGGAGAAGAAGCACAAAGACCGAGCATGTTAGCAACCGAGTGAGCATGGACCAGGCTGGCTCTCCTTGGATTTCCTTATAAGGGTATGACTGACCTCAGTAATGACTGTGAAGCTTAGTTTAGCTCAGTTCAATAGACATTTATTGAGATCCATTATCCTCTAACATCTACGTTGGAATCTGGCAGTAATAGCATGAGAACAGATGATAGTGATGATTACTATTTATTTAGCACTTTCTACTTTTAGCCAGGCAATAGCAAGAATATTAAATGTGTTATCTTATTTAACAGTTATAGCAACCTTATAATGCACATCCTGTTAATACCAGAGGAGACGGAGGATTTCATCTATTGTCTGCACATACACGTAAGTCAGGAAATACAGGGAAGTCTGGATTCCAATCTAGCTCCAATTTCTTAACATTATGTGTGGCTTGCCAGATTACTAGCTGTTGACCAAAGGACATTTCTACTCTTTCCAAAGTAAAGGCTATATTTCCCAGCTTGTTTGTACTGAATTATATCCATCTGTGTCTTCTTTACGATACATCATAAGTATAAATCATGTGTATGCTCTGCAAAGATTTGAGACTTGAAAGTTGACACAACCTCCATCCAAGAACTATATCGCATTGCATGTACTGGATACCACTGAAAATCGGTGCCAACTGATAACACATCAGAACGTGAGAGCAACTTGGATGATTACTAAATCACAGTACTAAGAAAAACACACACCAATCAGGGGCATCATCTTTGGGTTTCCACAGAAAAAAAAAAGAAGTTGCACTAATTTATGTACTATCTGGTATGAACAAATCATTATTTTTATCTTTGAGTCAATAAGTACAGAATGCTCTTAAATCCAATATGCTTTTGTTTGTTTTCAATGTGGTAGTGCTAGATTTAGAAGTTAGTGCCTTTTTCATTCTCATAAAAATCCTGGCATAGAGCTGCATACATACCTGGTTTGTATGCTGTTGACCCATTGCCTGTATATTTCTAACTCTTCATTTGGTTTTAAACTCAGCTTTCTCTCACTAAAGCCCTCAGCTCTGAGGACAGAACTTGGACTCATTTTATGCAGCAATTATTCTTACCCACTAAGCAACCTCTCCGGGCCCAAACAAACTCTTGTTATAAAAGGAATATTTGTGATGTTTACAATACTTGCCTTGGATGAGAGAAATCAGAGCTACTGCTATCTTTTCAAATCAAAGGCTGCCAAAAGTAAGATATGTTTTTCAGAATTCTTGATAACTAAAGACCAAAATGGGGCCAGTGGCTATAATATTTGAGATGTTAAGTTTTAGTTTACTTTGTGAATTATATGTATTCTTTTTCTTCAATGGGCACAAACAAGAAAAAATATCTTTAGGAGACAAGAGAACTAACAAAAAACATCTTTAAGAGTATGTGAGTCTGCATGGCCATTCATCACATAGTTTAGCAATGTGGCAGGGATGTGAAGAAATTCATGCCACTATTTCCTCTGATCTAAACATCACGCAATCTGAGGGTATTTGATTTTTAGTCTTTGAATCATATTTCATGACTTTTCACTTCTAAATCTATCATAATAAAATTTTCAATGTGATGGGATTCTACTGAAGAAAGTGGGCACACTTAGTAGATTCTTTTGTTGCAAGGACTGCTTTGTTTAGGATACTGACTCTAATACTTTCTAGATATGTGCATTGAAGAAACCATACATTAAAATATTTTCTACCTTAGGATTCTCATCTTTATCAGAAATGATTATGACAATACGTCCCACATTTGGGATTTTTGAAGATGAAACTCAATCTACATTGAGCAGTTAGAATCATTCTTCATGCAGCATAAGTTTATGAGAAATGTGAGCTTCAAATATCACTATACACACCACTGCTTTATTCTGCTATCATCACTTGCTAGTCTATTTTATTCTTCTTTCAGGACTTTTCAATGTCTTTACCAACAAAGTGAACCAGGATATTTCTGTACTCTTGGAACATCCCTTCACTCAAAACGCAGGTGGCATGTAGCATCTAAGTCAAGGACACTACAGAATGACTGGTGAAATTTAAGACATTGTAGCTATTCCCAATTTGGGGGAATGATCTGAGAGCAAACTATGAAAGATTGGCCTGATCACGTGGTCATTTCTGTGGGCCTTGATCAATTCCCTTGCCCTCTGTCATTTCTTTTCTTGCCTCTCATTTTTCTTAAGTTTAAATGCAGTCTTAGTTTCTCAAGGTCTTTTTTGCAGGGACTCTGCCATTGTGTAAAGCTAAGTAAGAAGGTGAACCCAAGGAAAAACATATAGTTATCCTCTTGGCTAAGGGAAGTAGACCAAATTGCCGGGGAGAAAATTGGGATCTTGGGGGTAGGGTGGGATGGGGGTAAGGGGAGATGGGGAGAGAAAAGGTAGAAGGGAAGGAGGGGGGACTTGGGGAAACAGGAGAATTGGGATAAAGGAAAGGTGGATAGGGGAGCACGGAACCACAATTCTTAGTTAAGGGAGCCACTTTAGGGTGGGCAAGAGACTTGACCCTAGAGGGGCTCCCAAGTGCCCAAGATGAGGTTCCCAGTTAGTTCCTTGGGCAGCTGAGGATTGGGAACCTGAAATGACCCTATCCTAGAGCAATACTGACGAATATCTTGCATATCATCATAGAACCTTCATCTGGTGATGGATAGAGACAGAGACCCACACAGGAGCACTGGACTGAACTCCCAAGGTCCCAATGAGGAGCAGAAGGAGGGAGAACATGAGCAAAGAAGTCGGGACCACGAGGCGTGCACCCACCCACTGACAGTGGAGCTGATCTACTGGGAGCTCACCAAGGCCAGCTGGACTGTGACCGAAAAAGCATGGGGTAAAACTGGACTCTCTGAACATGGCGAACAATGAGGGCTGATGAGACGCCAAGGACAATGGCACGGGGTTTTGATCCTACTTAATGTGTTGGCTTTGTGGGAGCCTAGCCAGTTTGGATGTTCACCTTCCTAGATATGGACGGAGGGGGGAGGACCTAGGACTTACCACAGGGCAGGGAACCGGGACTGCTCTGTGGACTGGAGAGGGAGGGGGAGAGGAATTGGGGGAGGGGGAGAAGGGTGGGAGGAGGGGGAGAAGGGTGGGAGGAGGGGGAGGGAAATGGGAGGCTGGGAGGAGGTGGAAACTTGTTTTTTGTTTATGTTTTTTTTCTTCTTTTCTCAATAAAAAAAGATTAAAAAATTGTTGAGTTTGTACTCCACTTGTTTAGTTAGATATATAATATCTATATAATTTCTGTGTCCCACATGAAAATTTAATAAATAATATGATTGACCAATAAAAAGATATGTATCTAGAAATCATGCAGCGCTAAAGAAGTTCCATGTCTTTTTGGAACAACTCATTTAACTTTAATAACTCAATGCTTTGCAAAAGTTTTTCTACCCAAATAGCCCATCTCCCAAGACTTTCAATTAAAACTTATCTTTCTTTGCTTTTGGAGAGATTTAGTTCCATTTTGTCTTATGCCTTTTTGTTTCATTTTATTTCTTACATATATTAGTCTATTACTGCTAAATACGGAAAGTGAGGGCACTTTTGAAAAAAAAAATAGATTTGTTTAGCTTATGGTGTCAGAAACTGAACACCAAGTTTCAGCATCCCTATTGGCTCAATTTTTGGGGACAGCCTAATCATGGTGGCATCAAGGTTAAAAATATGTACAAAAAATATATGTACAAAAAGATCACATGGGTAGAAATGGCAGGTAGAAGATTAACAGGAACAAATCAGAGTTTTGAGATACATAAGTTCCTTCCAAAGGCAATGTCCACAGTGATCTAAAATTTTGCTATTATATCCACTTCTTAAACATTCTGTTCCATCTCTGTACTGCCATACCGAGGACAAAGCCTCCATCCCATACACTCTTAGAGGACCAATCACGCACAAAGTACCACACAAGTAGATATTATGATTTTAATCACATTCTCGTAAAGAGTCTAGGGTGTTCTTTTTATTTCCCCTTCTTATGTTTCACTCTCTACCTCATGTTCCTAAAAAATAAAATAAAATAAAATAAACTCTAAATTGCAAAGATTTTCTCCATAAACTAGAACTAGACCTTTTCTACTGTATCCAAAATACTTTGGAGCCAGAAAGCAAGCACTGAAAATACCAAGAGCTGATGGGATTAATGACTATTAATCCCAAAGTTTCCAAAGAAGAGAATTAAATGCTGACAGTGAGGCAGGGAGAGATATGAGATGTAGATAGAGGACCCTAGCAATCATAACAGAGTTGCCAATGGTCTTTGCTTGTACTCTAGACATTGGAGTTATGAGTGGGTCAGTGATAAAAATGACATCATTCTGTTGGGACTAATGAATCCTGGCCTTCAGCTGCTCTTCCCTCCTGTAACCTTCTAATTAAAAAGTTCCTAGAAGCTGTGCCTAGCGTAGAGGATCGGAGGATGGGATTTTCACCTGTTGGCCATTGACTGCAGTGTATTTAAGCCTACATGATGCTAATAAAGAGAGGCTTTGGTATCTGTGTTTAAAGATCTGCGTGTCGGTCTGTCTCTGCGTCTGTGTTCTCAATCTCCAGACTCTTGCCCGAAGCTCGCAAACTGAGGTCTAGCGCATAGAGCTCAGCCCGGGGCCGTGGTGTGCGGCACCATTCAGTCACTCCTTCATTCCATGATCAATGAATACCTTTCGGTCTCAAGGATATGATGGCATTCTTGCCTTCTTGGTGCTTTGATTCTGGGCTAGGAGGAGAAACAAAGAAAAGACAACAGGGAAAACACACATAGGATCAAGTATGGAAATTAAGAGAGGTTAAATGATCAAGAACGCGTGGGTGGATGGGTGGGGTACTCTAGGTGAGAAGATCAGATGCAAAGTCATTTAGTCTGAGCCATGGAAGATGAAGAAGGACATAAAATAGGCAGCAGTAAAAAAGGTATTTTTAAAATTACAGGACAATTGAGGGTCCTTGAGGAAGAAATGAATCTACCTACTACCCAAGGAAAAGCAGTGACACAATTGGGGCCTAGTAGGGGAAGTAGTAGGCCTAATAGAGGTGCCAAGAGTTACACTCAGATGCCAAGACACCCCTCACCCCCTTTTCTTTTCACATATTTGATCTTCATCAAAGTTATGTGTTTTACTTGTCTCTTACCCTATTTTTTCTCCACTCATCTTCTTGCATAATGTCTCCTTAGGCAGAGATTTACACTGATTTTTTTCCATGACTATTCTCTACCATCAGTTATGAACCACAGTGAAAGTGACATTTGGAAAGAAGTCCTCTTTCCCAAGTTTTGTTGTTGTTGTTGTTGTTGTTGTTGTCAATCTACTACCAGTGTCTACGTGTTCTGCCTCTTGATGTGGGATACCCCTTTGTATGCCATGAATATGTTTTATTACCATTGGTTAATAAAGAAGCTGATTAGGCCAATAGCCAGACAGAATAGATCCAGTCAGGAAATCCAAAAAGAGATACAGGGAGAAAAAGGGTAGAGACAGGAAGATACCAGCAACCATTGAAGAAGCAATATGTGAGGTAATGCCATGGCCAAAAGACAATTCACAGATTAATGAAAATGAGTTAATTTAAGATGTAAAAGCTAGTTAGCAATAAGCCTGAACAATCCACCAAACAGTTTGTAATTAATTTTAATTGAGCCTTTGAGTGTTTATTCGGAAATTGGCAGTTGGGAAAGACCCCTCCAATTACAAATGACGTCCCCACGGGACATGTACATCCACATAAAGCCTGAGAAAGCTTTTGTAAAAGATTCTAGGCACACAAAAACAGAGTCAGAAACTAATTCTTGATAGCCACACTTTTTTACAGATAGACACTTTGTTGGCAGCGAGCAGATCTACAACTTCTTTCCATACTTTTTCTTTTTTATTGATTTTTGTTGAGCTCTACATGTTTCTCTGCTCCCCTCCCTGTATCTCCCCTTCCCTTCATGGCATCCTGGTTTGTGTTGGCAGTACGTATATCTCTGGCCATTTTGAGAGGTCCTGCTATGAAGCATTTAAATAGAGTTTGTGATCAGCATGCTACAAGTTGCCTGATGTTATATGTAATGTTACTATGTAAATGTTAAAATCTTTTTTAACTAGGAAGAAAAGGGGAGACAGTGTAGGATATCCCTCTGTAATCTGTGAGTATGTTTTATTTCTGTTGGTAAATAAAGAAGCTGATTTGGCCAATAGCCTGGCAGAATAGAGCCAGGTGGAAAACCCAAATAGAGATACAGGGAGAAAAAGGGTGGAGTCAGGGATATGCGAGGTAACACCATGGTCATGTGGCAATACATAGATTAACAGAAACGAGTTAAGATGTAAAAGCTAGTTATCAATAAGCCTGCGCAATCAGTCAAACAACTTTTTAATTAATATTAAGCCTCTGAGTGTTTATTCAGAAACTGGCAGGAGGGAGAGAAACCTCCAGTTACAGCCTCTGGTAATGTATTCTTCATCACTACCATCACCTACAATCTTACCTTTTCTTTAATTCTGATATAAAGCGATTGTGAGTGTACTGAGTATGGGTATTGGTCATTTCTAATTTTTCCTACTTGAATTCTGATTTCACAAATTAACATGGTGGACTTAATACATAATACCTCATCTACTAATAGTTCCTAATACCTACAATGGTAGGTATGACTTTCCAACATTACAGGAGATGAAATGCAGAGATGCTGGCTCAACAGTACATTTCTAGTATGTGGCAGAAGTGTGGTTTGAGTGCAGATCAAACCTTTGATGTTCTTTCAAGTTCACAATTAGATCTTTCATTGCTTATCAACATTTACCTTAGTTTTTGCCAGCCTGTCCATTCAGTAAATCCTGGCTGATGGCTGTGTTACAAACTGCTTTCCTTTCCAATTGATCTGCCTTCCCCACGAGTCTCTCTCCTTCATCTAAGCTTGATTTTCTTATAGCTCATAGATGTGCTTATAGCATGCAGTGAAATTCTTCACACTCACCAAGGAGCAGAAAGTGCATCTCTACTGTGCTCCCTATGAGCCATTTAATTCCCCCATCGAATTACTGCAATCATTATGATTGATCTCTCCTCTTTTTGCTGCACATTCCAATGCCAGCCAGTAACTTGCACACTGCACTTGCAACATAGCCAGGATGACTAAAGAACTGAAATTTATTGTTCAAGACAAATTTTGTATCGATTTAAATTTCAACATTAAAGCAGTTTAGGGTATTTAAATGTTGGATACTAAGCAAATGAATTGAGACCAACTGTCAGTATGCAATGAACAGTGATTTCACAAAATTAGTGAAGAGAAAGTAATACAAAATAGGTTTAATGATTCATTATATTGGCGGCATGTTTAAATAGCAACATTTTGACACACAGAGAAAAAACACAGCATATAGATAAGCTTCAGTTGTCCTTTTATTTTGTGAATGGTGACAACTAAAACGTTTAAAATACACACACACACACTCTCACACACACACACACACACACACACACACACACACACACACTGTGGTGCATTTTAACTGAGTAGTACTGCTACAGGCCCTCCAAAGATAGGGGTGGTCTTTCAATCATTCTTATATTTCTAGCTTCAAACATGAAATATGATGAGGAGTGACCGAGTGGGTGACTGCCTCACTTGATAACTTGCACTGTGCATCATATGGAAGGTGGTCAGTTAATAGTGGACATTCAGGTAATGTATATATAAGGGTTTGAATAAGAAAGCCTTACCCAAGGGAGAGCATTACTTTTGTCACTTTCTTTTTAAAATGTTTTGATTTGAAATAGAATTGTGTCATTTTCTCATCCCATTTTTCTTGTAAGACCTCAGTTTTCTTCCTTTGAATGTGTCTCACGACCCACCTCCTTAGTCTCTTTTTCTTTAATATTGTCACACATACACATATATGCATATAATTTTTTATATATTTGTATGCATATATGGGGATATAAACATATACTAACATATAACTACAATCCGCTTAGTCCATTTTTGTTGGTGGGGTGTATTTGGTTTCAAGACTGACCACTCTGCATTTGACAACCAATAAGCGGCTCATCTCTAGGAGACTAATTCTCCTCTCAGCAATTATTAGTTGTCTGTAGTTCTCTGTCTAGGAATGGGACCCTGAAACTCTTACCTCTTTCTGCATTAACCTGTCCACTGGTATTCATACTGCTTTTGTCTTGTTTATGCAGCCGTTTCTAGGAGAGATTGTTTCACAAAAGACTTCCTTGTATCCTAGCTCTTTCGGTTTCTGCCCCTCATCTGAGCCGTAGATGCAGGAGTTGGGTGCAGATGTATTCACTGGGGCTGGGCTCCCCATAATTTTTTTTAATCTCTGCATTGTGTCCCGTGTGATTTTCTCTGATGATCTCCATTTGCAATAAAGAGAGGTTTCTTTGATGAAGGATGGTAGCTATACTCTTCTGTCATTATAGGCATAAGGTTTAGAATTTGGTGAGAAATTATGCTGGCCTATCAGAGTGGCAATAGTACATTCTTTTCTAAAGTCTAGTAGGTTTTGTAGACTTAATATCAGTTTTTATGTCTTGGAGGAAATATAAAGTCAAAGAGACAAAATAAACCATGAGTTGCTACAGTACGGCTTGGAATATTTTCCCTTTAGCCCAAGTACACCACATGGTTTTGAAGAACTTACTAACAACCTGCATTACCTTCTTTTAGTATGGAAAATGTCAACAATTTGTATACCCTACTGTTAGTGTGTCTTGTACAATTAAAGAATGTGTTTGATGTGTTAAATAGGTCATGGAGAGTTATGGATTGAAGTGGTTTAATGTGATGATACCTCTTAGAGGAAGGATCTGATTACCTTGAAATGTTTCTGGTGTACTTCCAACAAACAACTTGAAGCTAATGTACATCCCTTCATAATGCAATGCATGCCTGTTTTTTTTCTCTAAATTCCTTCTATACATCTATAGAGTCCACATTTGCAAGCATCTTATTACTGCCATTATTGTCATAAAAGTTTGCAAAATTATTTATTGCACTTAAACATGAATGCAACTAATATCATTTTGGGTCTATTTAGCAGATTACTTTACCTTGTTTCCTTACAGTCTTCTCTTGCAGAAAGAGAAGACACTTCCCATCCATTGGTTGTGTGACTTGCATTGGTCATTAGATTGGGAGTGGATGCTGTATGTGTACAACCACTCCAAATAGCAAGTCTCTTCAGCTTCGTTTCCTTAATACCATCTGTAACCCACATGACATGAGCCAGATGTCTGTTTTAAGAAAGGACCCAAAGTAAGAAGTCATGTAGAATATGCAAAAGTGTCTGCTGACATGTAATATAATGAAAACAAAATTCAGAGCAAGCTTAGCCTTATAAGCTACTAACATTAGGGGGCTATTGAAAAACAAAACTGCATTATGCGGCCTACTTCTCATAGACATAGCCCATCTTCACTCTATGTTTTGAATTGGAAGCACAAGTTTAGGGAAGTCAAATAACCATTTTATCCTTCTCTTTGAAAAGTTAACGTAGTCAATGACAGGCCAAAGTTGTGAGTAAAATCTAAAGACTGGGATTCATCTTGCTCTAAACAAATGTTAAGATTCCTTAACTGCAAAGTAAGCTTCACTAATGGTAAGTTTAAAGGCCTCACCATTATGATCAAAGCAGTTTGAGGCCAAACTTAATAGAAGATTAAATTTTTCTTTAAAATTATCCTAATTTTTAAAACTGTATCATTAGCATAATATTATCTAAACGCTTTCCTCAACTGCTTAATTACAGAGCAGGCAGTTAAGCTGATCAAGAGATGCCATTAACAGACAAATCCCAAGCAAATATAATGAAATGTAATTACAGGGAGTCAATGGGCTGGAGTTTCCCAGAGCCTCTCAGAACACTAAGAAGGTTCTAAACATGACTTATGTCACCACAAAGTGAACCTGTATTTACCATTCATTCTCCCCATAATCTGCTAATTGTGCTAGATAGAGAAACACACACATTTCAATAAAATAACTGTCCCTTTGCACAACGTCATAGGTCTTTTAAAACCTCTTCCTGCTTTCCACATGTGTGTGTGTGTGTGTATCTGTGTGTGTCTGTGTTATTATACTTGGTAGCTTAGGAGTGATTTTAGTTTTTCAGTCTATAAAGTTTGGCCACACATGGTGAAGAAACCCTTGAAACAGTGTGGGGGGCGGAATAGGCTAGAGAACTCGTGTGACCCTGGCACTAGGAATTTCAATGACCAGTCAGATTATAGCATTCAGAGTGTGGATGTTCATCAGTTTATACATATTCTGGTATTGCTTTTAGGGTTTCCTCACATGAACAGATAGATAGGAGAGGTTTCAGTTGTATGAGAATCTGCCTGACTTGAAAAATGGATGCCAAAGTCACAGGTTCAGCTACAGTTTATTATATGAGGTGGTAAAGGGAACAACGCCACAAAGTCAATTCTAGATTCATGTCCATTTCCTAACAATGGCGCTCTTATTACATAACAGATATCAATTACTAATGCTGTAGACAAGAATCAACCCATAGTAGAAACTGTTACGTGTACAAAGGTGTGAACAGCATCAGTTAAGAAGAAAGAAACTAGGTTTGATGTTTCAAGAAGGGAAAACATCTAAACACAATCTAGTCGGGGGTGAACAAACTTCTAAAAAATACCTTTCTCTCTCTCTTACTCTACTTTATTCCTGTGACTCAAATAGAACTGAAAAGCACAGAATTAACCCATGTTACCAAATGCATTCACAGCTAACTAAATCTTCACAACTGTTTTGTGGTAATGGTTTTATAATATTCATTTCCAGTAAGGAAATTGGAGCACAGAAGATTTTCCTAAAACCTGATTAAGTCATGTCAAATTTGGATTTTATATGCTCATTGCACCATGAACATGGAAGGTCAATTAGAAAGTCAGAGATTTTACCTAATTGAAAGTTAAAATGTTTTCTGGATGTTTTTAAGACTTGGTCTTGTTATATTGTTGAGGCCAAGATGGAATTTTAATCTTCCTGTTTCGTCCTCCCAAATACTAGAATAGTGGATGCATTTCACTAGGAACCAGCTGAAAATTATTTTAAATACTTCATTATGATATGAAGTTAATTTCTAAAATGGCATGAATTCCAGATTCTACTGAGTATCTGTTAGGATCTGGGAATTGGATCAGCAGTTAAAGTACATGCCCCATTCCGGAAGTGTGAAGATCTGTGTTTGAATGGCTGGAGCTCATGTAAAACCTGGTTTGGCCAGGAGATCTGGCCTGAAATCTCGGCATGGAAGACAGGAACAGGGAACTCTCAGAGCATCTGCCATTCTAGAATATCAGAATAATCAAACACTGAATTCTGTCAGAGACCCTATCTCCATACAAAAGACAGAGAGCAGTTGAGGAAAATACCCAGTTCCATCCTTGAACCTTCACATCCATGTGCACACCCATGCATGTGCACCTGGACATGCATGAGTGTACATACATACAAACATATGCATACATACACACTACACATACATATACAGAAAAAAAGTAAGACATGGAAATTTTTCCTCCTATACTCAAAATACATGGCATTGTTCCAATTTTGCTCCTGGTGCATTAATGTCGCAATTCATTTGGGACAATGGACAAGTCACAAGTATTTGCAAAAATATTGAAGAAAAATATGAATGATAGAGATGAAGCTCATTTTCAAGTCATCTTTGGCAGACCTTCTGATATACATCGAATAGAGTGCAATCCTACTCAGATTTATTATTTAACTCACTGTTTCTTTACTTCAATGAATATAAATGTGCACACACTTGTCATATCTTCCAAACAATACAGATCTGACTAATGAATTGAATAATACAGAGAAAACTAACTGGATAGATTGATGGTGGGACGACTGGTCCATATTATTTTGTCTCATTCACATATACATGTATTTATTTTATACTCCCATACACATGTATTTAAAAATAGCGTACAAAATAGCGAGTGTTAATTATACTACCATCAACAAGCTACTTTCTGTCTCTACCAAATAATTTTCTGTGCTTTTGAAAAATTGAGATTAATAGTTTTTTTAATTGCTTGTTTGTTTGTTTGTATGTTTGTTTCTGTTTTTCAAGGCAGGGCTTTTCTGAGTAGCCTTGACTGTCCTGGAATTCACTCAGTAGACCAGGCTGGGCTCAAACTCAAAGTTCTACCTGTCTCTGCTGCCTGAGTGCTAGGATTAAAGGCCCAGTTTATACATCGTTTTTAGGTGACAGAAAATTGAATTCCTAGCATAAATGATAGTAGGATCATAGGATATTAGATTAGAAGAGATCATGTGGTTTTTCTAACTTGGCTGGAGAGATGGCTCAGTGGTTAAGAGCACTGGCTGCTCTTCCAGAGGTCATGAGTTCAATTCCCAGCAACCACATGGTGGCTCACAACCATTTGTAATGAGATCTGGTGCCCTCTTCAGGCATACGGGCATACATGGAGGCAGAATGTTGTATACATAATAAATAAATAAATCTTTAAAAAAAATCTCTTGTAATTTATCTCTGTAAGATACTTGCTTGTTTCTTATTGAAATAGTTCTTTTACTTCATTTGAAGGCCATCATTTCACTGTGGGATGTTAGAATGTCCGCACACATTTTGATCCAGGTTTAGATGCTTTATAACTTCTACCTGCTTCTATTTCTTTATTCATTATAGAACAACACTCTTCACCTCCCCCATATTTTATATGATGGCTCTAATAATTCTTTATTGTAAGATAAACATAGAAAACATATCACTGTTACAAGAGCATTTGATTTGCTTAAAGTTACTTTTGTAAATTAAAAGCTCACCTTGTAACATAGTTTGTAAATTCAACTTGGTAAAAATAGACTTTCTTTATAGAGGAAAATAATTGCAAGTTTGCAACATTGTAACTTTACTTCAAAAACTTTTTTCTTCATGTTAATATAAGAAATTTGCAGAACTGGTGCCTACCTGGCTTTTGGGAACCTGTTCCCCATGCTGGATTACCTTGCCCCGCCTTTTTGCAGGGAAAGGAATTCCATCGTACCTCAACTTGATGTGCCAAGCTTTGTTCCAGTCTATGAGAAGCCTGCTCTTTTCCGAGTGGATGCAGAAGTGGGGGGGATAGATGGTAGTGAGGAGGGAGAAGAGGAGGGCGAGGAAACTGTAGTCGGTATGTAAACTAAATGGAAAAATTGTAAATAAAATAAAATTTTTAAAAAATGGCAGAAGCTTTAATAACTTATGGCATATTCTTTTTTTGTTTGTTTGTTTTGTTTTTCGAGAAAGGGTTTCTCTGTAGCTTTGGAGCCTGTCCTGGAACTAGCGCTTGTAGACCAGGCTGGCCTCAAATTCTCAAAGATCTGCCTGCCTTTGCCTACTGAGTGGTGGGATTAAAGGCCTGTACCACCACCACCCAACTATGCCCTATTCTTAAATACATTTTCTGTGAATTGTGGACAATTTTGTTCTTAAAATTGTGTACTCCTAGGCCTCAACTTCTCTGCCTTATAAGAATTCAGATTAGAAAGCAGAAAACACCATTACAAGTCTTTAATAAGAAAAAGACATAAAAACAGAGAAATGGTTACATAAAAGTTTGCTGAAAGACAAGAGCAAGAGACTCAGCTGTGAATAAGCCCCTCCACACACACACACTAAGACAGCAGATTTTCTAGAATGTGGAAACAAAGACCATGCATGGAAACCTAACCTCAAATCATAAATAACAGCCATGCCTCTGGTTAGAACCAGATATTTATTATTGTCTGCAAGCTACTGTCAATGCCACAAGCTCCATATGAACCCTGGAGTTCAGAGTGCATCTCCGCTGACCAGCAGCTGCTCCTCAGTCCCACCAAACCACAGGATGGACTCCAGTTCCTTCACAGTCCTTTTCGACAACAAGAAACACTATACTGCTGCGGAAATATGCCACCTTCTCTAATTTCAATTTTCAAATTTCACTCACAAGTACAAGAGTGTACTTCCACAGGTACACTGAAAAATTGGGGTTGAACTTGATCCAGACTCTGACCTGCAAACACAGATTCTGGATGGCTTCATTCAGCAATGTAGGCGGAGCCAGGGGGAGATGGTGAGAGTGGAAGCCAAAAGCAGTAGTAACCTGCCTCCTGAGCAATAACTGCTCAAAAATACCCACAAACCTAGGATACCATGATTTGTTCCCCAGACGTAACCACACCCACCACCAGCTATTGCAATGGCCCCGTGAATTTGCAAGTTTTTTTTCCCCTGGGGAAAAATAATGCCAATGTTTATTGAATGTCAAATATATTTGAGACATGTTGTTACCAAGTCCATCACACAAATTTGCTCAGTCGTAAAACTATGTTAAATAGTACTGTCATTTTGTAGATAACAAAACAGAGCGGAGGATAGAAGTCATTTTTTAGGTTCATTCACCTACTTAGTGTTAACCCTTCTTCACCTTTGCTCCTTCCATCTTCATGTTCAGAAAGATGTTTATTCTGTCTTTTATAGGAAAAAAAATACTCAAAATAAAGATAAACATCCATTCTCATCCCTGGGTAATTTACACCTCTATGTTTTATTATCAATGTTACTATTATTGTTGATTCCCAAGACTTCAAACATATATATGGCACTCCTTGGTAACACATTCCATGGGTCATGTGTACCTTTACAGAGTAATACTCCTTGTGAGCACATACTCTATCAGGTCTACTTTTTCTTTCTTTTTCTGGCTGTCAGGACTACAAATAATTCCACAAATAAATAAAGCCCTACTCAAATGTCTAGCTCAAGTCCATGTTTATGAGCCAACATTTTATTATGAAGTATGGCTGTGCTTAAGTTACCGAGCCTGGACAAGGGATATGGATGAGGGAATTTGGGGGAGACAATGGATATAAAACAAACCATTGATTTCTTTTGTAGGTTCCTCAGAGAAGACGTATTGTATCTATTAGGGGATATAGCCTAACACAGTAAGCATCTCCAGGAGGAAAACAAAATGAAAAAAAAAACCACAAACAAACAAAGGATACCATGATTTGTACATTAGACATAAATGCGCCCACCACCAGCTGTTGCAATGGGCCCTATGAATTTGCAAGCTTTTTTTTTTCTCCCCTGCAATTACATTACGACAAATGCTCTAACTAATAAGCAGACAAATGACTGTTTCAATGGGCTTCAGCAGCCTGCATTTTAGAGGGAATATTTAAAACCCTGGTTCTTTTCTAAGCAAATTCTTTGGAACTTGTGTCCTAAGCCCAGAGCTATTAGCCTTCCTTCCAGATAACACCATCACCACGATGTATTCATCTTTCGATTTTTCTGAGACCATTTGAGACAATGAGCTTGCAACTCAGCCACATTACTGCTTATGTGCAGACAGCTAATGGAAGTTCCTTACATGCTCATCACCAGCAGAAAGGTACTGTTTCATTCCTCCGCACCAGAAAATGTCATTTCCACTAAACTGAGGGAAAGAAAACAAGAGATGAAAATAGTGTTTTGAGTTTACAGGCAACCATTTCCCACATCAGTCTGCTCCTTAGGTTAGCAAGCCATTAAGACTTTCCATCTTAAGTACATACCCTTACAGCATCCTAGGGAAATGTCAACTGAGTGTAACCAAAGCATGCGTGACCTCACACTGAAATATCCAGATTTGAAGAGAGCCCTACAGTTAAATGCAGTAGCCTAAACTCCTGCCCAGAGGGAAATGTGGATGTTAAACGCATGATTGTCAGGGGTTCAAATTCAGAGAGAGTTTCCAGATTTATTATTAGAAGAAATAAAAACAGATGTTGGCGAAGAGGTGATTTTGTGTGTGTGTGTGTGTGTGTGTGGGAGAGAGAGAGAGAGAGAGAGAGAGAGAGAGAGAGAGAGAGAGAGAGAGACAGAGACAGAGAGAGAGAGACAGAGAGAGAGAGAGACAGAGAGAGAGACAGAGAGAGAGAGAACCGGAAAAACAAGGTCTACAGAAAGAACCTTCAGTGGAATGTGGGTGTGGTAAATAATTCCTTTAGAAGGTAACTCAGGGGCTCCATTTCCCCTCCCCTTGTAAGAGAGTAAAGTAAATCTAGACAAATTAGAGACTTACAGACTCTGAACTAGGAAAACTCCGCACTGATGCCTGTTCTCTAAGAAGAGCCCTGAGCAGTGGTCTCACTGTGTTCTCCATTTTGCTAACAAACAGCTCATGAGAAGAGCCATGCAGGTCCTTTGCTCTGGAACCCATGCTAATGTTGTCTGTGTGGATATTCATTTTTACTATATGTAGACCACGTCATTATCTAAATTTTCTGTTGTGCACTGGATTCACACAACTCCCATTGGGCTTAGAAGAGGTATTTCTGAAGAAAAGAAAGAGTGAGTAGTTTTTAGGATTTTTGACTGCTCTATGAAGGGTTCTGTTGAAGAGTTGGAATAGGATTGCTGAAATAGAAGAAAAACTGAAGAATCAGGTTTCCAAGACTAGGTCTAAGATTTAGTTAAAAGGATCTAATGGGCATTCTCTTTATGATTCACTGGGAGACATGACTCTCTAATAAGATTTCTGGGTTTGTACCGATCCAGGCAAGCAGAAAGCATCAAACTTGCCCAGCTTAGGTTGAACCCAGTCCTTTTCCAGATAAAATCAGGGAAATCTGAGTAACTGTCGCCCAATGACACTACTGAAAGGGGACGGTCTTCAAAGCAGTCCAAAGAGTGTACTTCGCGGTGAAATGGAGAAATGATTGTAGGCTAGAACAGCGACAATGCCGTTAAGAGAGCAGAAAGCACTGTAAAAAGAACAATGAAGGAGAAGAAACTCCAAAGGACAAGCCACAGTATAAAAAGAGACGGTCAAGAAAATCCAAAGCAGAGTCATAGAAAAGAGGCCAAAGTGAACAGAAAAAAAAAAAAAGAAGAAGAAAAGCGGCTGAAAAGAAAACCATTTACTCTAACCCTTGAGAAATGCCTGCCATCAATGGAATGGCTTCCTTTTGACTGAAGAAAGTGGGCTTTGGTAAGAGTGCTCTGTTACTGTATCCTCAGAAGAGTTGGCAGAATTGGGTAGCACAGATTTTGTACTTCGGAGTTTTCTCCTTGTAGTCATTCATTCTTTTCTTTATAAACCATGAAGGAAATCTTCAAGCATCAGGCTATTTAAAGGCCAAGTTACCCAGTTTTCATTGGTTTTATACTGACCAGGAAACAGGCCACCCAGGCCAGCCCCCAACTCAGTGCAGCTCTGTACTAAGATACAGTAGCTATGCTAGTGAATTGCTGGCCAAGGGAGAGAGATGTCAAACCGGGGCCAGTTAAAGGGAATCAATAAGGTAGAGCTAGAAGACTAGGTTTTTGGGATGGCAGCCAGCAGAAACCGACTTTGGCGAACTGAGGGGAATTTAAAGCCCCGCAGGGCTGAGTATCAGAGGTCATTTCACATGTATGCCACAGGTTAAGGATGTTAATTGGTGATTTGACACCAATACCCAAATTGTACATGTATAATGTACATATGACAAAATGCTGTCAAGGTCATTGGTATATGAGATGAGCTAATAAGAATCCTTATTATTTTAATAGCCTTAAAAAACAAGCTGAATATGAGAAGAAATTGCACAGTAGTTGCATGACTCATGTCATCCCATGAACTCTTCCAGACCTCAAGTCTCAGACCGGCCCAAAATCATTATCTTGCTACCACAAAACTAACGTCAACTAGTATTCAATTAAACAAAACAAATGTCCACAATGAAGGAAGAGTGTTTACCACCCAGCAGGGGTTCTATAAATTAGCTACACTTAACTTTTTTTTAACAATGATTTGAATAATAACAGCCTATCAATGCCTTAGCACCTTGTCTCTTTACAGCGGGATCTCCAGCCAAGTACCTGGGCTGTTGTGAGTGTAAGTTCAGCTCCCACAGCTACTCTAATTGGCAGTTTGCTCAGAGGCTGCAGTTCGTCACCAGCACCTGAGATGATTGAATTAACTCTCACTTGAAGCATTCCATTTCCTGCCAGTGTTGGAGTGCGATCCCTCTACACATAGAAGCAGAAGGGACCCGGAGAAGATATGCTATCCAAACCTATCTTCTGTGAGGAAAGAGGGGCGTTGGGAGAAGTCACTTCCTGACTTGTGTTGAAACCAAGCTGGAATTCAGATGTAACTGAGAATTCAATGTTCTTCCCATTACTTGCCTCTTGCAACAACATCCTACGACCTTAGCACACAGCGAGCTCCCAGGTTGCTGCTTTGTCTGAATATGCCTAGAAACAGCTTCCCAGATTTACCAAGCAAGAGTCAGCACACCAGATTTCCTGACTTTAACAATTTCTCTGCAGAAATTTTTTTTTTGGCCTTGTTTAGTTCATAAAGGTACTTTCTCCCCTGTTTGATCAGACTATACTAAAGGCAGATTTTCTATCAGTGCCCAGGGCTCCAAATAAATCCGATTATATCCAATGGAATATAGGTAGCTTATCTAATGAAAAGCAGGCAGGGGCACTAATGGAAATCAGGAAGCCAGTCTGAAAGAAACGAGTTGGGTTTGTTTCCTTTGGGCTTGCATTTCAGTAGAGGTAATATTTGGAAAGCCACCTTGATCTGCTTCCTGCTGCAAAGTAATAACATGCCTTCATCTTCCATTGCTGCCCACTCGCTACCAATCCATTCATCTTCCTGGAGCTCTCTCAGGATTTAGCACTCCTCTTAACTGTTCTGAGTCCAGGGAAGCCTTCCTGGCCCACTTTGAAGAAACAGGATTTCCTTTCCGAACCTTGTATTTCCCTTCACAGTACTTGTCTCAGTTTGCATTTTATATTATGGCGGTATTTGGGAATTATTTTTCCTAATATGTATTTTTTCATATATCACAGACTTGTGGGGTAAAGGACTGCCTCTCTCTACTAAGCTATTCTCCCAGCACCCTGTCTTGGCTGAGTATTAATAAAGTTTGGATAGGGTGAGTGTTTAGTTGGAAGAATTAATATGCGAATTAAACAATTTTCTTTCTATCAATGGAAAACTGTGCCTTAGCTAGATACCAGTTTATTTTGCTTACACCAAGAAAAAAAGAGAAAAAAAAACACTGTAAATAGATAGATAGACAGATAATAGACTCAATCACAAAATACTTACAAAGCCATACGTTTCAAAGCAAGATTAATTCTATGTATTTAGCCCTTAGGGTCACAGTTTGCATTAAGAATATCAATAGATGTTTCTTCAAAAGATTCAGTCAGCATTTATTTTGTACCCAGTCTTGATGTTACTCCCAATACTGCACAGTACGAATACTGAAAGGCAAAAGTGATATTCCCATATTAGGAAGCTCAACTGGCTTCTCTTGCCAAAAATCAGTAAATCAATACAAACATCACTTGTTGTTGAAAGTATTGCATAGTAAAGTAATATAGATATGGAAGAGCAGAAGAAGAGTGTGGCAGAAGACCCCATTCCAGGAGATATGGAGATCAGGTAGTTTGGTTCTTTAGCAAGCATCATAAAACACAAAGGTTGCTTACAGTGTTCAAAGGACAAAGGAACTTCTAAGGATTATGAAAAGTGTTGAGGATGAAACTGGAGAATCCTGTGAACCATCCAAAGTTGATATGGAAAAAGTAGAGAGAGTGAGATGAAACTAGACCAGGATTGACCCTGTGTGTTTCATGGCAAATTCCCATAGGTTTAGTACACAGTGTATCCCATCCATTTTCCTAAGAGGTTAGTATAGGGGAAAGCATCACACTTTTCAGACATGGATGCCTAGGGAACAAATCATAATGGCATATCCTGTGTTGAGCACCTATGCCATGACTGACCTTGCAATTGTTGTAAAACACTTAGGATATAGCCAGTGTTACTAACACAGAAATCAAGGTTTTTCCATGTAAGTTATACAAGATTCTTGAGGCCATTCATTGGGTTTGAGACAAGCCAGAATTACATGTTAGGTTATAGGGACTCTATAGCCCAGGGTCCCAGTTAGAAGGCTTAGTTAGCATCAGTCTGTTGATGGTTATGATTATGCTGCCCTAAAAATGAGTATGTTCTTGTTCATTTAATCACCCTACAAAGCAGGAAGGAGAGCTATTTTAAAACACTCAGATATAACTGCTTTTTTTTTCCTTTTTGAAAATTAAGTTATTGGGGTCATTCTAATAAAAGCAAATAAACACACACACATACACACAAGTTGTTCATATTTTTCTCCTTCGAAATGGACACTAAACAGTATAAATAATTCATGGAAGGTATAGAGCCTAACTGACCTAATATCTTCCAACACGACCTTCTTATTCAACTCGTTCACTTTCTCCTGTTAATTATATTTGGCATACAGAGTAAAGGTCAAGGTAAAACTTGTGATGTTTGGAGCTAAGGAAGGATTCCGCACCTCTCCTCAAAGAAAGCTTGCTGACAGGGCAGATCATCCACTCAGCTTTCCTTGGATTGCCTTTTTGTCACTTTTGATCTTATTTTCCTTTTAAGACCTTTTGTGCAAACTCAGCGAACCAATGTGAAACACAGTGTGCTAACATATTTATTCAATTTTTGTGGAGAAGTCTTACCTCACAGTGTACAAGGTTTGCTCAATTATTTGTCCCAGACTCCAGAAAATTTCAGCTAGCGATTTGTATTTATTTGTTTTTCATTTTATTTTATTCACTTATTTATTGCTCTCTTGGGTGTCAAATTTCAAGGAAGTTAATGGCATTGGATTTTGACAACTTGACCAATTTTTTTTCTCTAGTTCCCCAGTGATTAAAATAATGAAAAGCATCCCATTGCTGTTCTCTGTTCCAGAATTGATCTCTTGCTACACAAGGGTGACACCAAATAAATAAGGGATCGTGAGTATTTCAGAGCTGGGAACATAAACAGGACGGATCTGTACAGTTGAGTTTCTGACATTTATGTGATATTGACAAAAATACAAATAAGAAAAGGATAAGATACTTTTCTTCCAGACATTTGTAGATGATGTCAAGGCTTGCACATGACACTGATCATGTATCTGAAGCTTACTATTAGCTAACCACTATACCAAGTCCAGAGGATAAACAGGTTTCTTTGAGTTTGGTAGAAGGGCAAGTCATACTTTTTCTCCATATCAAATGGGAAATTTTCAAAAAAATATCATAACAATTCCAGCATGCACAGAAAGGGGCCCACAGAACCCCATCCATAACTGAGAAGCTATTGGCAGTTGGTGGTTCCTGGGGAGGGAGAGTAAGTTTTCTTCAAAGATGCAACCCTGATAGCCTGCCAGTGTTCAAGTGTATGGTCCTATACCCATGTACACATAACAACATGAACTGGAATTGATGGGATTAAAAAGAAGTACATGAAGTTGGGAGGGAAAAACATTGCAGGCAGAATATGGGTAGAGTGGATTTATTCCAAACACATTATGCATATGTATTTATACAACTCACAAACGAAGAATAAAGGAGAGTCTAATTGTGTATACTTAAGATAACTTACAACATAAGGTAGGGCTTCTGAGATTCTTGCCACAGCATTGCTACACTGGAGAGGGTTGCAGTTAGTCTCTGATTAAAACTGTGCTGTGTCGTTATTAATAGATCAAAAGACATGAGTCTTCTAAATACCCCTTGGCACTCAGAAACACTGAATTTAAAGATGAATACTCATAGCTTGTTGCCTATTCCAATTTTCATCAGGGAGTGTCATCCAGCAACATAAGGGAGCAGATATAGAGACCCACAGCTGAATGAGCATCAGGTGGGGATAAGGGAACCCCATTGAGGAAAGAGAGGAACAATTGTAGGAGCCAGAGGGAGAACATGGCCCACAGAATCAATTAATCATGGTTGATAGGACTCAAAGAGAGTAAAGCAACAAATATGCATCCAGTATAGGGCTGAAATAGGTCCTTTGCACATCCCTCATGGTTGTGTAGCTTGGTGTTCTTGTGGGACTCCCAGCAACGGGGAGTGAAGGGGTATCTCTGACTCTTTGGCCTGTGCTTGGGACCCTTGTCCTCCTACTGGGTTTCTATGCCCAGTGAGGGTTTGGGCATAGTCTTATTGCATCTTATTAGACCATGTTTGGTGGCTATCTCTGGGAGGCCTTTTTTTTTTTTAAGGGAAACAAAGGAGGCATTGATCTTGGGGAGATCAGATGTGTTGGGAAGGGCTGAGAGAAGTGGACAGAGAATAAATTACAATAGGGGTGTATTGTATGTAAAATAATAAAAGTTTTTAAAAAATTAATAAATAAATTAAAACAATACTTCCCAGATTCTGAGAGGCGTCAGAGCCCAGATTTTAAAACGACAAGTGACTAAGTGTGTGTGGCTTCTACATTCTGTCTTGCTCAAAGAATCTGTTGACATCCCTTGATTTTCATGTGAGCTGCAGGGTCTGCTGAAGTTAGTAAGGTAGGATGGTGATTGAACTCTGGTCTCCTTTGGTAATCCAGATTTTGTTTTTTGGCTTTGTTTTGTTTTATTTTTTCAAAACAGGGTTGAATCAGCTGTCGTGGAATTCACTCTGTACATCAGATTGGCCTCTAACACATCCAGATCCTACTACCTCTGCCTCCAGAGTGCTAGGATTAAAGAGGTGTGCCACCACCACCTTCCCTACTCAGAGGGAACAGCAACATCTTCCCTCTGTCAAATAATTGCTGCCCCTTCAAGGATACATGTCTGAACTTAGGAGATCTAATTTTCAGTTGCCTCATCACCCAGTTCAAGTAGTATTTTATCTCTTACACAGACTTCCTCTTGCACTTGGCAGAGTAACACATTTGCCACAGGTCGACTTCCCAAGGATGGAAGTCTTGGTGCCACAGCAATTGCGTTAGCAATGCACAATAAGGCACAAATGAGGCATATGTCTGAGTGTGACATTTTCCAAATGATGAAGCTCCTTCTGTCATCTTGGTTTTGCTGCTATGACCAAAGATCAGGTGTCAAACCATTATAAATGTGTCTGCCAATCTTAGAGGGGCCTCAAAAAAGAAAAGAATACAGATGATAAAAGAAAACTTGGTGGATAGATCTTTAGAGATACATCACAAAAACCTAAGGAGTGGAGAGGAAGACAAAGAGAGAAATAGACTAACAACAAATATTTGAGCATGTATTGACCTTGCTATTGTTGTGTTCTATTTAGTACTTAAAGAACAAGATGTTGAGAGGTAACTCTATGTATCAACTTGACTGGGCCACAAAGAACTATTTTTGGATGTGCCTGTTTTCTTTGATGTGTGGAATATGATTCAAACTCTTGCATTATGAGCAGAACCACAGAGTTGCTTGGGCTGGTCATTTAACCTCATGTCTTCCAGGTTTAGGTTTCACACCATTGGTTCTTGAAAGTTCAAAGTCCTTCACACTCAGGCTAAATTACACCATTGATTTGCAAGGGCTCTAGTTTATAGAAATAAGGTCATTGGACTCTCAACTCCTACAATCACATGAGCTAGTTTCTCAGGCTAAATATGTGTGGGGACATGTTTTAATGTGTATCACATATAGAATGCATGTTTGTACACATTCAAAAATTTCCTACTGACTATATTGAGATAAATATGTTTGGAGAGATTGTTCAGCAGTTAAGAGCATTGCCTGTTCTTCCAAAGGTCCTAAGTTCAACTCCTAGCAATCATAAGGTGGCTCAAACCATCTGTGATGAGATTGTGCCCTCTTGAGGAAGAGACTTGGTCATTTGTCCTCTTCAACTTAGACCATGAAACCCAATATGGGCAAGTTCAATAGAACCACCATATATGGACTGCCTATGCATGCTTCACTAAATATAAAAATATGTGAGCAACATAGATGATACATACATAGTATGGGGTGAAAATATGTCTCTTTCCATTCTGTAACATGACTATGTGAGCAGTGAGAAGAAAAGAGGCCACTGGGAGAAAAAAAAACCAACTTCCTCTACTTAGGTGGACATCTCTTTAGAGCAGTTCATACATTTATTAACCATGTGATCTCCTCAGGATAATATGGCAGAGCCATTGTATTGAGAACCTAAGAAATGAAAGCACTCCTGAGTCCAGAAGCTGGCAAAGAGTGACAGCCCTCATTTCATATTTTGGTTTCAGTAGCCTCCAAATCTAAATAGAATATTAGTATTCCTCTTATACCATAGTGGTCAACTACTTATTTAGCTGACCATCATAATTTTAATACCATTTATTTACTGAGAATTTGCCATGTGACAAATGCCATATCTGGTAGCTCACAGGAAACATTTCTAATCATGAAAAATGATGTCCTAGTATTGCCATCCTGTTTTCAGGATGAGGAAGCAAACTTTAGGGAGAACTAAGGATCTGTAATCCCATTGATAGAACTCAAATTGAGACTCAGTGATCCCCAGGTACTCACGTCTCCCACCACAATGTGGAAGCAGGAAGAAGATGAAAATAGACGGCTGGGAGAAAATCCCACCATTATAGATATTTTTGGTTGCCTTAGTTACCCTCAACACAGGGTATATAGCAGCAACAGACTTGTAAGCAAGGAATATCTTTGGAGCTCAGAAGACTAATTTCAGGAAGTCATTTGTTTTGGCCTCTAACATTGCAAATGAAAAGAGTAGCCAGATAAACCAATGGCTGACATGGCTTGTTTGAACAAGATGTGACTTATAGGCAAGATTTCCCACTAAATCACCCGACCAGACAGCAAGTCTTTCACGTTAATCATGACTAAAAGGAAGCCCTATTCATCGAATGTGGATTTAGAGCCATATGAATGGGACTCGGACTGGTGGCATTCAAGAGCTAATTAATAAATGAGAAAATGAGCTATTTGTCTCCGTCTAGAAAAACATTTCTGCCACATCCAAGAAGGGAAAGTGATTAGAAATAGCCTGGAAATATATTTTTTCTAACTCTGAGTTCAGCAATTCAAGGAGGCAAAAAGCTGTTAGGGGTGGGTCTGGTATTCTAGGCTCTGTACATATCCTGCGGCAATGCTATAATACAGTGTTTGTAGTAATAGGATAAGAAAACATCGAAAAGCAATAAATAGGAGAACAGGATGGAGAAAATTGGAAATACCAAGCAGAGGAATATTAAGAATAGGAAAACAGACTGTTTATGACTACCATTAAGTGAGCACCTTCAGCCTGCCCTGGATACAATTCCACACTGAGAAGTGGTCATTTGCATGAGGTTGTGTGATCTATACTAAGCTATCCAACAAGTGATTAGCAGGGCCAAAGTTCAAAGCTTAGAACTTGAAATCTTTGATTCTTTCATTCCAAATGCTTTAAACTTTAGCTGTGGGAGACTGTGACCTCTGGCCTTGCAGATGCATCAACTGTTACGTGTCCATTTTACAGGTCGAGTAAATGAGATAAAGCAGGTCAAATAACTTGATCACTAGCCATACATAGCTACTATGAGGCCAGAATGAAATGTTGCCCCGATGACTGCACTCTGTTCTTCATAGATCTCTCGTACAACTCTACAAGTTTGCAGAAGAAAGGAAGAACTAAGAATATACTGTAACTCATCCAAGGCATGTCAAACTCAAGATAATGCCTCTGTGTAACCATGTCCTGGAATTGTAGAAACATGAGCAATGGAAAGGGAAAAAGAAGGAAAACATAGCCCCATCAGGGAAATCAATAAAATCTTTCTTTTGGAATGAATGGGTTCATTGCTGATTTTCCTACTTTATCAGGGACTCTGGCAAGGGGAAGGGAAAGGTATCCAGGAGCCCAGAAGAAGAAGTAAGATCCCAGGAGTTTCAAAGACAATTCGTCATGTGTGTAACTCAAAAAGAAATGTCTGGTAGTGCCCACAGGGATTAAGTTGAGATAACACAGATTTGAAGAGAACCAGGCTGATTCTGAGAAAGGCGTTTGGTGCAGGCATTCAAGGCTATGGATGAGTGAATGCCGTGAAAGCATAAGAGCAAGATAGTGTGTTATTGGTAAAGAAAGTGTGAGACAAACGGCAAAACGTCAAGCACTTGGTTGCAATCCGACCCAATGTTCCACGCACCACTGTTTCTATGTTTAGTAATAAAGTGAATGCTAGATATAATACAGTTAGATGAAGGTTTGGGACTGTACCTCACATAACATAATAAAGATAAGAACATTTAAAAATGCTTTCCATCCATGGTGGTAGAGGTGGAGAAAGAAAAAGTTGCTACATTATCCAGCTTCTCATTTGTAACCCAGAGCCCCCTTTCTTCTGCACAGTTAAATCTCTAAGCCCCTTCATGATATCTTTTCTGATCTTCTTGACACATACTATCAGCTGGACTTTGGTTCCACTAAGAACTTCACCGAAGAATTGAACATTTTTATAGATACATTAGACCATACCTGTGTCTTAATTTCTAACATGGATGTGACTCTCTCCCCGCTTCCCCCTCTGAGTAGTGATACTTTAAGATTACAAACTGTATCTTCTTTAATGCTTGATTCCTGAATAGACATGAAAATAGACATGCAATTTTTAAATAAATACACATACAGATTCGAATGGCGTGGTTCTCAAGCAGGACTTTGATGTATTGTTGCATAATTTGACACTTATCGATTGATTTTTCATGTAGGAGCATGCTTGCCACAGCATACGAGTGGAAGACAGAGGGTACCTTAGGTTGTTTCATTCTTTCCCCCATGGCTGCCTGTGCCTGTACTAACTGAGCTAACTCACTAGCTGAGCCAGCTCATCAGACCCTTTTGCATAATGTTGCCTGATTTAGACTACATAGAAAAACAACAAGGAGCATTGTGACAGCAAAACACAGAGCTTTAGTGCACTCTGTTTAGTTGCAAATACGCTTTCCTCTGGCCCGGATTACACAACAAGCCTTTGGTAAGTGGAAGAACGGTATCAATAAAGTATAAAAGTCACGGTGATCGTTGCACAATTTTTTCTCCAATATGTGGATATCTCGCAGCAATCAAGGGCAACCTACCTTGCTATTAAAGGGAAGGACCTGAGGTAAGAATTGAAAATCTATATAAGGGCCATTTTGTAGCGCAAGCAGTGACTAATTTAATTCCTCCCCGAACTGCAGCAGACTTTCCACTATGTTAACCTACCAGGAAAGAGCGTGAGTACAAAAATAGATCTGCACAGACAGTTCCCTCTAAATAGAAACAAAGGGTGAATGAAGAAAGCTACATTAGGATCAGACATTTTATTTTGGTCATTCTGTTCTCTGTTAGAAGGAAGTGACCTACAAAGACCTATGGCTCTAATGCAAGGCTTAGGCCTTATATTTAAAGCTACAAAACAGGTTGACCTTGACCGTGCACCACTGTTATCTCTCAATTAGGATTATTGGTATTTTTATGGGAAATGTGATGTGTTCCTTACATTTTAAGTCATATTATTCTGTCCTTCTCTCTCTCTCTCTCTCTCTCTCTCTCTCTCTCTCTCTCTCTCCTTCTCTCTTTATGGCTAGTGAGTCCTTTTGAAGAACATGAGCAATATTCCAGAAAAGAAAAGACTACTGTAAGATAAGTAACAGAGATTGCCAGGGATGGTGTCCTCTGTAAGGTTCTATATAATTTTCTAGATAATTAGCATTCCTTCCAGGGATTGCCCTGTTAGGTACTAAAAAAGGGTGGCTGAGAAGAAGAGTCAAGAGAAGAGGAAATAAGAGACCAGACTGTATAGCCAGTAGCAATGATGGAGTTATTAGTTCTTTGTAAATATTACCAAGGATGTTGAAATAAAGGAGTCCAGAAATCAAGGTGAAGTTTAATAAGTTCATCCCGTGCATTTGTTATGGATAGAATTATGACCTCACTCAGTTTCACGTGTTGAAGTGTTTATCCCTCAATGGCTACATTTGGACAAAGGGCTTCCATGGAGCTAATTAAGATTAAATGAGGTCATAGGTCTGGATATGGCTAGAACAAGGTTGATATCCTTATAAAAAGAGATGACAGCAGAAATTTCCCATTGTGAAATATTCTGGAGGAAGAATATGCCTGCTGAAATCCTGCAGAGCACTCTAGGGGTTCAGATATCATGATCTCAGACTTTCCAGGTCCAGAACACCAAGAAAATGAGTTTCTGTTCTTAAATCTACCTAGTCATATTCTGTTATGACAGTCTGAACAGACCAGTCCAATAGCATCCTAATGGAATTCAGTTACACTGGGATTAGGAGTCATTTAAAACACAAATGTGCGTTGTCTTTATAATGTTGCCAGAACCTACAATAGGGTTTGACCAGGGAGAAAAGAATAGAAATGAATTTCATGTAACATCTGCATCCCTGTATTTTCACACATAACTGCAGCATAAAATATATCGATATAAGGGAGAAACAGAATACATAAGTACCTCATAGAAGGCACCGAGGGCTGAACATATGACTCAGTAATTATGAGCATTTGCTGTGCAACCATGAGGGCCATATTTGGTTTCTGACACCAATTAAATAAGCCCAAGTCAGAACAAGGTGGTTACCCTGTGGACACCTATAACTCCTGAATAGTAGGATCCTATGTTCTCTTCTGGCCTCCATAAATGAATGCCCACACATATGTGAAGATAAGGGCTTGTGCATACACGTGTGTATGTGCACACATAAAGAAAAGTAACTTTTTAAAAAGGCACTGATATAATTCTATATTTTGGCAAAGAAATAGGAGTAACATGACCTTCTGTAGTAACATAAATCCTATAGAAAATTGCACTTTATCATTCAATATAATGTAAGTATGGCATTGAAATACCTCAGTGGTATATTTGCCTAGCATATGCAAGGCCTTGGGTTCAATAACTAGAACAACACAAAAGAATTATAAGTCAAATATATACAGATATAAACTTTCTATACTTAATTGAAGTACATGATATGCCCATGTATCTTTTTATTGCAACTTAATTCCTATATATATTTCACTGCTCTTCCAAAGAAAATTGACAGATTTCTACTTTAGTATTTCATTAATGAAGTCATGTACAAGAATTCTTTTGGCATAAATAAATATTTGCATTAGTGGAAATAATCATAGACATATAGATAATCTTCCAAAGGAGACTGCCAACACATACACATACTACCAAGGATTGAATTATTGGATTATATTGTGTGTTTATATCTAGCTTCAGAAAATATCATCAGTGTTAAATATTCCAGTTGTACCATATTGGTGACAATTAATATCATCATCATAATTTTAATCATTCTGAACAAGGATAGAAATATTTTTGAATAATGACTATCGTATTTGATCTACTTTATATGTATTATAAATCATAGTAAATATCAAACAATTAATTATATGCATTTCTCTTAAGTTTTGCCTATTTTGATGATGGTTTGAGTATATTTTCAGGGCATTTTATTAATAATATTTTGGCTTTAAATGTCTAAATGTAGATGTTTCATATTAAAATATTCATCCTCAAATGGTGTGGTAGTATGATGTAATTGGCTCCCTGAAGTTCATAGGGAATGTCACTATTAGGAGGTGTAGCTTTGCTGGAGTAACTATGGCCTTGTAAGAGGAATTGTGTCACTGCGAGGGCAGGCTTTGAGGCATTTTCACTTAAGCTTCCCCCAGTGTCTTGGACCATTTCCTGCAGTTACTTCTCTGCATCATGTCTGCCTGCACACCACCATGCTCCCCACCATGATGATAATGGACCGAGCTGTAAGCTATCACCTTAATTAAATGTTTTCTTTTATAAAACATTTTTCTTTACCATAGTCCTGGTATCTCTCCACAGCAATAGAAATCCTAAATAAGACAAAAATTGTTGCCAGGGACTCAGATATTTGACCATGCCTTTTTTTTTTTTGAGTAATATGGACTTTGGGGGCCATGGAGTGGAATGTGGAAGTTTGAATGTCTTGGTCTCCATTAGCTCATAGGGAGGGGCACTATTTGGAGGTGTGACTTTATTGAAGTAGGTCTGTCCTTGTTGAGGAAGTATGTCACTGTAGGGACAGGCTTTGAGGTCTCTTTCAGTTAAGTTTCACTCGGTCTCATAGTCTACTTGTTGCCTTCTGATCAAGATGTAGCTAGCAGCATGTCTGCCCACATGCCTCCATGCTCTCCAATATGATGATAAGGGACTGAACTTCTGCAACTGTAAGCAAGTAGTCTCCCCAATTAAATGTTTTCCTTATAAGAGTTGTTATAGTCCTGTTGTCGCTTCAGAGCAAGAGAAACTCTAAGACAAATGGAAACTTTGTTAGAATATCGTCTCCATGGTCTAGGTAAATGTAGGATTATGTGAATTGATTGTTGGTTGTGAATTTAATATCCAAATACACAAGGGTGAACACAGTGTTTGTCATTTACTGGATACATGCCACTTCCTCAAAGTATGTCTTGTGAATTTGCTTTTAGGCAAAGGGTATAGTGGTGTGTCTCTGCTACTGAGAAGTGCTTTATTTGTTTATTTTTATCCTTCTCTCATACACTACATCCTGACCATAGTTTCCCCTCCCCCAACCCATCTCAGCTGCATCCCCAACACACCTCCTCTCTCCCAACTGGGAAGGAAGGGATGAATCAAGGTGCTCAGTGAAAAGCCTCATTTTGTGTTTTTCCTTCCTAAGCATCTCAGGGAACAAATCTTGTCTGATTACCAATGGGGAATGGGTTTCTCTAAGTGGTTAACTATTACAAATGATTAATGTATTAAAAAAGAATGATTAATATGACTCAAACCCATGTACCAGAGAAAAGAGGCTCCTGGGTACATTTTCTGCCTGTTCCAAAGCCAACGTTGCTTTGGATAAAGCGTTTTTATTTATGGTAAACTTAGATTCTCATCCCAGTGTCCTCACTAAGCCACATGTTCACAGAGCCAGCAAGTGTTGCCGAACCCTGACTAAATGCCAGGCACAGGGGTATATGTAGGAGACAGTGCAAGGATGGGGCTCGGAGCTCTGCACTTCGCATTCCAGGACAAGACTGTTAGCTGAACAGTGTGATGTCTGCTAAGCATTAGGGGATGTACAGGGAAGAGGCCTGGGAGAGCTGGAAACGTTTTTGTCCTTAAAACAAGACATTGTGATTTACCTTGCTGCCACATATAAACTCAGTGCCCTTCAACAAGTTATTTAGGCTCTTTGGAGTATATTTTTTTATTGCTTCCAAACAACAGTATGCTACTTAGAGATTCATCAGGTAAAATACCTGGCAGATGGATGCCACTTGATCCACAACTGCTCCTAGTTTTATGACCAGATGGGAGAACCCAGGGATGGCTGTGACATGCACAGGGATACAGCTTCCACTGTCAGGGTGACAGCCACTTGCTAAATCTTCTGACATTTTTATTTCAACTCTGAGCTTTCCTGGCCTTGCAGGAAATGAGGTGCAGGTTTTTTAAAGGATGCTATAAACATCAGGTCTTCTTAGGTATCATTCAGAGAAGAAGGAAAATGTAGGAAATCAGAAAATATTTAAAGGTTGCACACATCAAAGCATTCTCAATTCCTATGGACTCAAGCCTAGCTGGATATCCTAATAGGGAGTGGCCCAGCTAGAAACAGGGATTGTCTTGGAGAGTATATAACTCTGAACCTGTAGGCTAGTAGGAAATGGGACCAAAGGAAAACAGGGTTCTGGCCACTAAAAATATCAATCAGATTCAAAACTGGTGTCTTCTAATTTCAGACTGCTGTTTTCTACGTAACATTACATGGATCTGTGTGGGACCCAGAATAATGTCTCCCTTGAAAGACACTCGTCTTCTGACCTTCTTAGAACGTACTGTAACATTTGACTGCCTGACAATGGGAAGTCATATTCAGGTAGAATTGAGATAGCTAATCACCTGATGTTAAGATAGGGAGATTACCCAGGGTATACAAACATATCCACCATAATCACAAGTTTGTTCAACAAAGACAGAGACAAAAAAGAAGGTCCCAGGTGAGCATGAAAGGTGACACAGAGAGCTAGTACTGTTGTCATTAGCCCAGTGAGAGAGACAGTGCACACTCCTGACCTTCAGAACTGAAAACTAGTGTGCTGTGTTATTTTAAACGAAAGGTGTTGTGAGTGATTATCACACCAGTCAGAAGAAACAAGCTCAGAGGCAGACTGCAGACCAAAGCAGGAGTCTGTATTGAGTGGATCCCAAGTTTCTGTCTTCTGAGAATGGTTTGTTGAGCTGGAAATGACACAAAAACTTCTTAAGTGATTTTCCTAACAAAGCACCTGAACAGCAAAGCCCCAAGGCATTGACTAATCCTATGTTTTAAAGGTATTTTTATTAATTAAGTACACTTCGTTGTGTTTCCTTACTATGTCTCCATTCCTCTCTTTTGGAGTGGTAATGTATATTCTGTTTCCTTGTAAGTTGGAAATGTATAATACATTTATTTCCAAAATGTTTAGATATTGTTTTTCTTAAAGTGCTTTTTTCTATTTTATTAAATTTATTGAACTATAGTTGCTTTTGATCTTATTAATTTAATAATTTTAGTATATTTATTTCAATAAGCTAATTTTTACCTTATAAAGTCCAAATTATCAGTTTAAAAATTGGACAGTGGATATAATTTGTGTTTTTAAAAGTTCTTATATTTTTCGAGATTACAATTTAATAATTGCATCATTTCCCACTTCCTGTGATTGTTTTTCAAAAAAACCCTTATTTTTCTGTAGTGTATGTTTTAAATTTATTTCTGACTATTTCACACATGATTACTGTAAGTTTTGCTGCCAGTGGCATCATGAAGATAAATCTGTTGTTATGTTATAGTCTCAAAAACTTGCAGTTACACTTTTCACACTTATGTCTAGGAAGGTGAACATCCAAACTGGCTGGGCTCCCACAAAGCCATCACATTATGTAGGATCAAACCCCCGTGCCATTGTCCTTGGCTTCTCATCAGCCCTCATTGTTCGCCATGTTCAGAGAGTTCAGTTTTATCCCATGCTTTTTTCAGTCACAGTCCAGCTGGTCTTGGTGAGCTCTCAATAGATCAGCTCCACTGTCTCAGTGGGTGGGTGCATCCCTCGTGGTCCCGACTTCTTTGCTCATGTTTTCCCTCCTTCTGCTCCTCATTGGGACTTTGGGAGCTCAGTCCAGTGCTCCAGTGTGGGTCTCTGTCTCTATCTCCATCCATCACCAGATGAAGGTTCTATGATGATATGCAAGATATTCATCAGTATTGCTCAAGGATAGGGTCATTTCAGGTTCCCTATTCTCAACTGCCCAAGGAACTAACTGAGGACCTCAGCTTGGGCACCTGGGAGCCCCTCTAGGGTCAGGTCTCTTGCCAACCCTAAAGTGGTTCCCTTAACTAAGAATTGTGGTTCCGTGCTCCCCTGTCCAACCTTCCTTTATCCCAATCCTCCTGCTTTCCCAAGGCCCGACCTCCTTCCCTTCTAACTTTTCTCTCCCCATCTCCCCTTACCCCCAACCCACCCCACCCCAAGATCCCAATTTTCTCCCCGGCAATTTTGTCTAGTTCCCTTAGCCAAGAGGATAACTATATGTTTTTCCTTGGGCACTTTTCACACTTATAATGACAACCTATATCAAGGTCACTGCTACAGGTGTGGGGGGTGAGGTAGAGGTGTCTGTAGGTTATTGGCATCATTATAACTAATCACCACAAGCTGAGTGGCTCAAAACAGAAAAGTTCCTCACAGTCTTGGAGGTTGAAAGGCCAAACAAGATCCTGACAGGAGCACTTAGGTGAAACCCTCTCATGGTTTTTCCGACTTCTCTGTGGTTCTAGGCATTCCCAAGATTCTGGCCCTTTCTATCACTTCAGTTTCTCATTCTATCTATGCATGCCCTTATCCTGTCTGTCTTCTTCCTTTGCCTTCTCTTATAAAGATAATGTCACCAGGGGTGATCTCCCCTTAATCCCTTTAACTTACCTATAGCTACAATGAAAAGTTCCCAGCAAGCTCTCTGCTGCAGTTCTGGGTAAATATAATTTTTAGTGTCCACCATTCATGTTACCACAGAGGTTAAATTTTCTTTCACATATTAACATTGTAGAAAGACAACTGCGCTGACATTGTCTGTTATAATTATCCTTCTCCACACTGAATGTTAATTGTAGTCTTGGCAATAATCCGCTGAAGGTATATTGTGTGTCTGTTTTTACAAACTAATAGTATTTTGTGAGGTTTTAAAAGTATATGGTTATATCTTTTAAAAAAATGGAAGTGACTTTATTTCTTCTTTTCTTATTAAGCTGCCTGGTTTTTTTTCCCCCCCTTTGAATGTTTTTGTAAAGACTGGACTGAAGAAAACTAGAGGTAGCACAAACTTCATCTATTACTGGCGTTAGAGAAAATGCTTCAAAGTTCTTCCCATTGCGTATAGTATTGTCTATAGATCTGTTGTAGTATAACGTGACTTATGTTGACAAGTGAGACATCTATTGCTAGGAGTTCAGCAAAAGGTGATGTAGATTTTGTCAAAAGTCTTCTCTACCTTTTTTGAGGTGATGATATGGTTCTTTTGTCTTTGAATATATTTGTATAAGATGTCACTTATTAACTTGTCTAACATCAAATATTGCCTGCCTGGAATTACTGTAACTTAATTACGGTATATGATTTTTAATGTATTGCTGAGTATTTGTTTTATTGAAAAATTTGCATTTAGGTTCACCATGGAAACTGGTCTGTGTCTTCAAGTACTGTTTTTAAGTTTTTATTCACTTTAACATTGTAATAACAGTTTTGCACAATCAGCTTGGAAGTGTCTTTTTCCATGTATTTTAAGCAACAATTTGAGAAATACTAGTATTGCCTTTTATTATAGTCTAGTATAAATCCACAGTGAGTCTGTGCACTCATTAATATTCCTTTGTTGGGAAACTATCACTTCTTCAATTTAATTGCATATTATAGATTTGTGTAGACTGTTTATATCCTTTAAATTCAATTACTCAGATCATATGTGTCTAGACATTTATTTATTCTTTCTGAATTCTCTAGTTTATTGAAATACAAATTTTAAAAATATCGTCTTCTTGAACTCCTGGCACTAAATTTTTGTTTGTTCGGATCTAAAATGCTATATTTCTAGAATTCATCTTGTTTATATTTGCTGTCTGTCATCTCATTCCTCATCTGTATTTTATCTCAGCTTTCCTTGTTGCCTAACACATATTGTACTAAAACAATAATTTCTGCCTCATGAACACACAGGAGTGAGTTGTGATTAATCGGGTGGCTAATCCATCACCTTGATTTTTATATTCTTTACTGCTTCCTCACATACCTCACTTTTTAATTTGGAATATTCCAAATTCCTTTCTAATCACACCCTTAACTTTTGTGGGTTTATAGATAACATTTAATCGTATATTATCTTGTGTATTTATTGGCCCTCTTTTCCAAAGATTCATAATTTGCCCTTTCCCAGAAGTCAGACGTACACATGTGACTTACTTTGGTCAATGGCATGTAAGTTGAAAAGCTTGTGTTAGCTGAACAGGGGTTGTATGAGAACCTGGTTCTAATTCTCATCCTCTGTCACAAACTTTATTCCATCCAGATAGAGAACAGCTGAGCCACATCATAGTGCAAAGATATCAAGCTATGGCTTTGGCAAAAGCTATTGAGCTGTTAGTATATCTAAGTCTCAGTCAACCAACAGTGGGAAATTAGAAACTGACTTTCAATGTACAGAATGTGACCTGAAGTTCCCAGAATAAACAAAAGGTAGACAGAAAATCAAACACCTAAACTCTGTTAAAGAATTTGCATAGATGATCAACTGATCAGAATTTTCTTGATTGCAGAGAATTGGAATATTGCATTTCTGAACATAAATTGCTTTTAACTGTAATTACCCACCATTACACCATTAATAGAGTTTAATATAGCTTGCCCACCTCAGTGTCGAACTTAGCATTGTTTTGACTTCAGATTTTTCGTTCTGTATTTAACAAGGTATGTACATATGCATAGATTTGTGTATATAAATGAGGTTCCTGCAGGAAAAGAAGAGGGCTTCTGATCTAGACAGGGAGTTATAGGCAGCTGCCTGACTTAGCTTTTGGGAACTCAACTCAGGGATAGTGATATCTCTGCAGCCCCTAACCTAATGTGCTCACTATCATACAAAATCTTCTGTGATATTATAATAATAGCTCACCAGCCTGTACCAAACCAATGCCAAGAATATCATCAGACAGCATCTGAAACATACAGGGAGATTTGTCTGTTCTGCTATACCTAGCCCACCTGATTTTCCTACACTGGTTTTTAAAAGTGTCTTGATTTATGGTTTTCTTTTGTTCTGTAACTATAAAATCTTCATAAAGCTGTTAACACATTGGAATATGATGTTTGAGGAATTCATTTTCCCAAGATCACAGTCCACTCATATTTGGCCCCAGTACTAAATCTTATTCCATTTTTGGTAAGAGTCATTTGGAGTGTCAACAAGGATATGTCCAAGTTTACAGTCTATGGACTTTGAAAAGGAATCCATGGCATACTTATATCATGGAAGGTGTCTCTTCAGGCCCTTTGACCTCAAATTCAAATTATCCGTTAAGTGAACACTAATTTATATTAGGCCAAAATCCATTTTCATTTCTTAGGAGTTGCTGGGTCTGAGAGAAAGGATGATGCAAGCCCTTGGCTAAAGACCGATGGTTTGAAAACACTTGACTACTTTAAAATGCTCTGCTAAGTCAAGTTGCCTGCAAGAACTCCCTTTAGCAACACTAGGCAGCACTCTCAGGGTGGCCTGGGGTGGCAATTCCTAAAGTTTACCCGGATTCATTCTTAATAGACTGGAGCCTAAAGTCCAAGTTGTTAGATGGCTCTCTCTGCAGAGAGATCATTGTTAATGGAGGGCATTGTTCCTAGCCACAAAGAATAGAATGTAAGCTATCCTAGTTATGTGTCATGAATAAACCAACCTGTTTTTCTTGAATTTTTTTTTTCTAAGAGAAGGAAAACAAGCAAACAGACTTTCCTGGAGAGAAGAGCATGCCCAGGTACCTGGCTTTCTTTTATCTAGTCCATCTTGAAATTCTTGTGTAAAATGACTTAAATCACCACAGAAACACTAACCTCCCTGAGCTAATCTGCTCACTGATGCCCAGAAGAATGCAAACTGAATAGCAAGTCTGAGCAGACTGCCTGAGAGAGAGCTCCCGAGAGCATGAAGGCACCAGTTTCCTCCACATAAAAGGGAATGGAACACATTTGCTCTGTTTTCTGCTTTTCTGTTGTGAAATATGAGAAACACTTTCAAGAAGTTCCTTAGCAATCCCCAAGAATAAACTATTCCCTGGCCCCACACATCCCTTTCTCTTCGTGGAAATCAGATTACAGCCTCCCAGTGCTTTCTCAGAAGAAAATCAAAGCCTACTGCTCCGGAAACATCCAAAATCCTCTCCCTTCCCCAGAACACACTAGTGGCCGCGCTGCTCCAACAGCACTGTGGGAGTCTGAGTTCATATCCTGGTATTGCCAAGGAGATGACATCACTCCTACTTTCCATAATGAGTTCTTCCATATGTGCTGCTTGCTGAGAAAAACACATATGTGGAAACTGTAGATGAAATATGCATGCACTGTGAGCCTACTCCAACTTCCTCTCTTCAAGGAAACAACCAAGTATGCAATTCAAACACAATTTAAATGACATGATAAAACGGCATTCTCTTTTCTGAATTTAAAAACAATCCCCAAGTCTGCAAGGACTTAACTCACTCCAGTGATGCATAAACCTTTTGTGAAGTGCTCTTCACATAAGGGTTTGTCTTAATGGGGAGTCACTAGCTAAACACAGACAAAAGAATGGGTACTGTTTCTAAGAGCTTAAAATGTGCTGAGTGTTAATAAGAGGTTTAATGCTTGTGCTACGGTTCCTTGGATGGTGGCATTCTTCCCATTTAAGAGATGACAGTAACTGAGGCTGAGACGCTAAATTATTAGGTCAGTTGTGCAGCCAGGGTCCAGACAGAGAAGCAGGGGAACACCTGGAGCACCTTCTACCTCTTTGCACCAGAAAACTGCACAAGATGGAAGGCACATAGTTGTTGTTGATAAGATGATTTGAAATGGAATTGCCTGCCAAATCTCCACCCCATAATGCTTCACAATCTGTTCACTTGATTTTTTTCCCCTTCTCTTTCTGAAGGTGGGATGGAATCACAGAAGCAGGCACTTTGAAGCCTTTGGGGAAAAATAAGTGTATTAAGTTAAGACATGGGAGCTTCTGTCCTGCAAGTACAAACTGAACTTCCAAAGGAGTTTGATCTTGTCTGAGTTTAAACCAAATGATAGCAGATCTGTGTCACCACAGTGTCGTTAATTCCTGCATAGGTTTATGTGTTTCTTTTCTTCTTGTCTGCCTTATGTCTTTTCTTAAGAAACTAAGTGAACAAATCCTTTCTCACTAATACAACTGGGGTCTGCCAATGATTTTGTTACCCTACCCCATCCCCTTTCTAATCTTCCTAGGCAGTCAATAGGTTTTTCCTCTGGGGCTATCTTCGGTCTTTAGCTAGTGATTGACACTTGTTTCCCATCTCTCCTTTGTTTTCCGGACTCCTTCCCTCATCTCCATTCTGGGTAAGTAAGCTCCTTACAGTGAGGTCTTTTTCCTACAGTTCTGTTCTAAGGCCTCTACTGTTCTGTGAGTACTCAATCTTTCTCAGGTTGACCAGTCTCTACAGTTTAACCCTGGTTTTCACCAGGTTGAAAATGAATAGTTTTGGTGTTATAAAAGCACACCCTCTTCATCCACCCAGAGAACTGTCACCCAGTCATGGTCTGCAGTCCCCAGGAAGGTATCTGCCCATATCCCTGTGAGCAGGGATCCATATTGTTAGGACACACTGGAGGAAATGGGAGAGAAAATTATATCCTCCCTGGCCTCTTAGGCGTCGATGTGAAGGAGTTTATTGTGTTCCCAGGGTATAGTCCCATACCAGGGATAACTGACAAGCTTTTAGTTCAAAGAGGATCTTTTGTGAGAATCCTCATTTCCCTGATTTTCTAAGGAGTCCTCGGAAACAGACAGGCACATCCTAAACATTGTGAGAGTATTCGACAGGAGCCAAGATTCCAAAGGAATCTTAAATTTATACCGAACGCAAAACTCCACACTTGCCAGCGACTGAGATCTGCTCCACATGGTTCTGGGGAAGGAAATGCAAGAATCAGCTGAAAGTGAGGGAGGGGGCAAGATGTGGTTGCTAGCAGCAAAGAACATGAGGCAGAATTAGAAATGTTTCATCCTTCACTCATTGATTCCAGCTTTCATTCTATACAAGTTTATTTTTAAAAACGTGGATGCTCCATTTTCAGAGGCTGATCTAAAAATACATGCCTGCCTGCCTGAGGCTCCAGTGTGTACACAAATCCAAACCCACAAAAGAAAGTGATTGTATTCAGCACCACAGTAGACCACAGAATGGAGCTGAAGGATCCCTACCAGGAGGTGGGTGACATGTGAGCATATGATACACATGTTTATATTGTCAGAGTTGATTTTATGAATGGGCTGAGCTAGTTTTTGCACGTGGAGATTTGAAGGGATGTGAAGAAAGGGAGTTTTACAGGCATGACCCATATGGGCTGCTCACTCTTTCTACAATGACATCCCCATCATTTCGGAGGCTACAAGGTTAACAGTCAACATTGAGCAGGCAGGTTGTTTCCTTATAGTAAGCATTATATTTTGCTTTTATAAAATGAATTATTTGTAAGTCACAAACCATAGAAGGCATGTGAGTCAATAGTGGAGCATTAAGTCACCTAGTGATGTCATAATCATCTTTTCTCATGATTTTCTCACAGTAACAAAATCACCTAAGGATCCATTTCTCAGAACAGATCGTTCTGTTAAGGGGTGGGTGGCTCTATTGATATTAGAATTTAACAGATGATCAATGTAACTAATGATGATTAAGTCACTTGTTAAAAGCCATGCCCATAGAAGTACAATGTTTGATTCCATAGCCCATGCACCAGATGAGAGGTGGTCTCTATAGAGATTAACAGTGTAGCCAGCTTTTGGCTCCAGAATTCCGGGGTTTGAAGTTGAACAATACCCACCACTAACTTCTTAATCATAAGGAAGCTTTCTTGAAGAAATTTTGTCATATTTAAAAATGTGTGTATGTAAATATTTTATCTGCATATGTGCACTATGTGTGTGTAGTGCCTCCAGGGGCAAGAAGAGGGCATTGCATCCCTTGAAACTGGAGTTACAGATTGTGTCATATGAGAATCAAACATGGATTTTTGAGGCCTTACCAGTGTTATATCTCCAGTCCCACAGAACTTTACATTTTTCTTGCTCCTTGGCTGTATCTTATGAATAAATTGAGGACAATAATTTAAAACATCTTATAGAAATATAGAAATATTGTCTGATGTAATATCACAGAGTAATTTAGATCCTCAGGTCCTAGTGACCCTTCACTTTGTACCATTTCACCACGCAATCCTTCTGGAATAAATGACTAACGTGTGCCTTATATAAATGCAGAGAATTTCACATGTTAATGCTTGTCCAGTTCACATTTACATGGGTTGAGTTCACATAAATAGCCCAGTTGAAACTAATGAAAGATTGGGAATATGGTTCAGGATTGGGGAAAATTAAACGTGATGCTTGGAATAGTAACCAAGAAAATAGGAGTATTGGTTAATTTTCAGTCACTGTGACAAAATTCCTGAGTACATCAACTTAAAGGAAGGAGTTAAAATGCCTAACATTTTCTTTCCGTTTTGCTTATTCCAGTGGCTTTGGGCCTTTACTGAAGTAGTCAATATGGCAGAAGCACCTTGTAGAAGAAAGCTGCCCGTCTCATGATGGCTAAGAAAGGAAGGGGAAAAAAAGGTACATGGTGGTGGCAGGGGGCGGTGGTGGGGAGATAGAGTCATAAAAGCCCTTCCAGTTTCTTAATGGCTTCTTTTCTCTGCTTAGGCTCTATCTTTTCAAGTCCCTAAGCTTTCACATGAATTCTCCAAAGTGGAGTCAAAGCCTTCTACATGAGAGCACCTGAGGGATATTGCAGATGTAAACTATAGCAGCAGGTTTCTGTGGCTAACAAAATGGTAACACAAACACTCTGAGCCATCACAAGGGAGGGAAGGAGTAAGGACAATGAGTTCATATCCTCCCTCTGCAGTTACAGTGACTTAGTCTACTGAACTAGGCTGTCAAAGGACAAATTAACAGGAGAAAAAAATATACATTCTAGTCAACCAGCACATATGCATGGGGGCTGCGCAATATTAGAATTTCAGCAAATGGTTAAGGCTTAAGTAACACATACCTGGGGGAGAGGGAAGAGAGTATCAGGCACTTTAGAGTGATTACAAATGAATTGTTAGGAAAAATGAGTAGCCTGATGTTCTGGGACAAAGCTCCTCTGTACTATAATTGTGGTGTTGTATTTTCAGTCTCTTCCTCTGTGATGGGAATTGAATCATGAGTCAGAGGACGAAGAGAATCATGTTCCATTCTGACAGGCACAGATTTAACGGCGATAGGGAACTTGGAGACATTGGCTCTGTTTTCTTCTCGCAGGTGCTCTCAGTGTGGGGTCTGGAAAGTGCCTTATTTGGGGTGTTTTTGTTTTGGAGCCTCATCTCTGAGTATAAAAGGGTTTAGTGAACTTCTGTAATGAACCAGGCAGCAAGTACTTTCAAGGCTGCAGGCCCTTGGCAATCAGTTGCTGCTATGCAGTTCTGTTGCTGAAGCTGCTAAGGCTCAGATATGCTGTCTGCAATCAAAGGGATGAGTGTGGGTGTCTGCGCTTCAACAGTCGCTAGTGAGCACTGAAAGGTGAATTCCATAAACTTTTTACATGGTGTTAAGCCTTATCCTTCTTTCCCAACTCTTTAAAAATTCAAAATATAAGCCGGGTGATGGTGGCACACGCTTTTAATCCCAGCACTCGGGAGGCAGAGGCAGGCGGAACTCTGTGAGTTCGAGACCAGCCTGGTCTACAGAGCTAGTTCCAGGACAGATTCTAAAGCCACAGAGAAACCCTGTCTCAAAAAAAAAAAATTCAAAATCTATTCTTCATGCAGATTAGATATTAAGAGGCATCAGGCAGAATCTGACCATTAGACTACAGCCCGCCTTTGGTGTGAGACCCAGGAAATCAGCTGAAGTTTCTACTTCAGAGGTCAAAACCACCCATGGCCACAACGAGTGTCTAACTTTCCAGGATCCATTCAAGAGCTTGGGAAGGAAAGAATGGGGACTTGGGAGACCTTTTGCTCACCGGGACTCAAGCTGACATGTTGTAGACTTTATCTTGTTAAGGTTCTCAAAGCCCCTATGAGGCAGCAGCATTATCTCCTGCTCATGCAAGGGTGAGAAAGGGCCATTGCCATTCCTCGCCCACCGTAATTGCCATGACTGACACTCCTGTAACATAAAACAGGTTAGCCAGAGTGAAGCATAGCTAATTTATTTAATCAAAATGTTATGGGACACAGAAGCCTTCAGGAATGAAGCTCAAATAAACAGGGGGAAATGTCTGTTTTTATGCTCAAGTTTGATGAAGAATGGGCAGCTGTGCAGAAGTGTAACCAGACTAAAGTGATAGACTTAAAGCAATAGGCTTGCAGAGGTGGGAAAGCAGCCTGTTCAGATTCCTTTGGGCCCTTGTTACATTCCTTTCTCCCAGGTATGTGACAAGGCCACTCTGGGAGGAAGGTCTTGTAAGCTATTATCAGATAAGGTCATTGGGGGTCCTTCCTGATAGCAGACTCCTATACAAAACATTAGGGAAAGATTAAGGAGATGGTTTGGATTCTATGAGCCATCTTGGGAAAGAGGAATTCAAGCTTCTCTAAGTCACTGAAGGGAAGGAAAAAAGGAAAAAAATGCAAACGAGAGAGGAGGGAGGCTCTGGTCCTTACCCCAACATCCTTCAATTTAATATCCTCAGCACATCAATGTGGCACACTTTGTGGGCATTGTTTTCTAGACTCCAACACAGCAGAGGAACATTTTCCAGAAACATACTACAGCTTGTAGGTAATGGGCCTGTGATCCTGTGTAGAGCAACTCCAAAGCTCTGTGCATCTCACCACCTTTCCAAGCATACTGAAAGCCCAAGTTAGCCAGGCCCGGGCTCATTTGTGAACATTTTTGAAGCCACCGGAATGACATTCATGAATCTGATGGATTCGTTTCTATTAGTTAATTTTGTAATTTTTATGGGATTAAGAAATGAATAGGACATCAGTTAGTCACTTCTTGAGTTTGCCTAGGATTAGCTGATAGAAGAAAACTCACCATAAATAGCACCGTCCAATGATGTGGGATCTCATACTGAAAGAGAGAGAGAGAGAGAGAGAGAGAGAGAGAGAGAGAGAGAGGAAACCAGTATTCACCACTTCTTGCTTTCTAAATGAAGATGAAACATAGCGAGCCACCTTACACCCCTGCCCACTCATGCTCCCACCCTCATGCCTTCCCTGCCTAAATGGATTGTACTCTCTCAAATCATGAAACCATATAAATCCTTTCTGCCTTTAGGTGCCTTCTATCATGTGTTCGGTTACAGGAAGAAGAAAAGTAACCATTCCATCTGATCCAATCTGTCTTTATTTTCCTGGTGATGTGGAATGCATGATGACGCCAACATTACCAAGCAACTGAGCGATAGATGGTGAAAGTAGACTTCAAGAAAGTAGCTCACAGCTAGGAGCAAGCTTGACCACTCAGGGTCCTTTGTCATCATCAGAAATGTTTTTCATTATAACAAATGGGGATGGGACTACAAGGAGGTCATTGATAAGACAAACATTCTGTTAAACATTCTGAGTATAGGACAGACACACAGAGAAAAGAATGGTTCCAACCTAAACACAGATAGTAAAATCTCAAAAGGACCAGTATTTCTGTAATTGCAAACTTCTCTTCTCACCATAGCAAATTTCCAAAGAAGAGAGGGGTAAAAGAAAAGAGTGATTGGTAGCCATGAGACACAGCCCAAACTTCATTTAGCATAATCTACACTACAGTCTTCAAATTAAATTATTCAACCAGTGACCAAAACGTATTTTCTAGACATCTCTGCTCAGTAAGATTTATGGAAAAGTGCCATTTTGCTATCTCCTCACCTTTGCTATATTTCTGTATCTGTCAGCATCTTTTAGACCTATTCTTAGCTCTCAATGTTTTCCCCATTGCCTCAGATCTAGCCAAGCTTCACCTTCCTTTCAAGCTGTCCCGTTGCCCTCTGGTCCCTACTGTACTCTTTATGCGCTAACAGGCCAAAGATTCAAATATAAAGTTGTGTGTTACTGAGGTGATTCTCGCCAATGGATCTCTGGGTACTGATCCTTTCCTGTATCAAAAGTGTCTCTGACCATGACTGTAATATCAAAAATGAGATGTGTGGGAGGTCTTTCTGTGTATGTGTTGCTTTTATTGGTTAATGAAAATAGAACTGCTTTGAACCTATGGCAGGGAAGGACAGAACTAGGTGGGAAAAGTAAATGGAATGCTGGGAGAAGGAAGGCTGAGTGAGAGAGATGCCATGGAGCTGCCACCAGAGTCAGACATGTCTAAACGTTGCCGGTAAGCCATGGCAAGTGGTGATACACAGAATAATAGGAGTGGGTTAAATCAATATGTAAGAGTTAGCCAATAAGAAGCTAGAGCTAATGGGCCAAGCAGTGTTTTAATTAATACAGTTTCTGTGTCATTATTTAGGGAATGACCAAGGAGCCTTTCTCCATGCAACAAATGAGAAACTTAGGATAGATCAGTCACCATTCATTTGAGATAGTAAAAAAAAGTCAGGTAAGACAATAGACTGAGTCAAGAAAAATTAAGGCATCGTATATATTTTCTGAAATCTTTTCTTTGAATCATTGCTTAGCTAAAGCTACCCTTGATAAAGTATCTTTATGAATTTATGTTGCCTGGTAGTCAGAAGATAGAATCAGCTCCACAGTATAAATGTAACCCCTGACCTTAGCATCTCTTCTACCTTATGTAATTTGCATGTCATAGAGAGTCATTAAGAGATAAAGAAAGAGTCCTATTACCAAGACATAGACAGAATTCTTTTTCTTCCTCCTACATGAAAGCCAGAAAAATATTCCTATGGAGAATCTTCAGTGATGTGAAGGCAGATTAGCTCTGAAACAAAGAAAACACTAATGTGGTTGATTTTGTTGTTACACACACACACACACACACACACACACACACACACACACAGGCAGTTCCACAGCCTGACAAATGTTGGATTTAATAACTTATTCATAAGCAAGCAACTCACTAATATCAGGACCTCAATTGCTTAGCTACCAAATGAGGATGCCTTGCCAATGCTACTGAGAATACATAACATAACCTTTTATTTAAAAAAAATGAGTTCTTGGACCCCAAGGGGCTCAGGAAATAACAGTTCATTTTATTTTGCATATGAAGTATTTGCCCTTGACTGAGGGAGATATTCTTAAATGAGGTCAACCATTAAGTGGATTATCTCCTGTGTTTTAAAGCCTCGACAATATGGTCAAGAGTGAGCTGGACACTAAGAATTGTAAGATGTCATGTTTACCTTTAGAGACTTGGTAGTCTGGAAGGGTTATTTCATACAAGATCATTTTTGAAACAAATGGAAACTTGTATAATACAAAGATCTGTTACTTTTGATTTATGGAACAGTGAAGTCAAATGAAGCAGAAGACAGCAAAGAAACCTTTGGAGAGAGGAAATCCACTGCCTAGACAGAAGGGTGAGCTGGATGTCCATGCGTGAGGAGGTGAAGGAGTACAAAGGGTTTTTTTAGAAGAAATATAAATATCTATTTTTTTAACAAGAATGCAAGCTAGTGTAACCCTTTGAATATATATATATATATATATATATATATTATTTGCATTATATAATGGAATATACCTATGGTTACATATGTATATTATAAATATTGAATGTATACTTTCTTTTTAATTTTTAAAACAATCTTATTTTAAATACCAATCCTGTTTCCTCTCCCACTTGTCTTCCCACTCCTCCGACCTTCTCCCCACTCCATCCCCCATCCACTTTTCAGAGAGGGTGAGACCTCCCATGGGGAGTCAACAAAGTCTGTCACATCACTTAAGGCAGGACCAAGGTTCTCCCTGCTGTATCTTGGCTGAGCAAGGTATCTTTCCATAGAAAATGGGCTTCAAAGTGCCAGATCATGCTCTAGGGATAAATATGGGTTCCACTGTCTGCCCATGCCACACAACTGTCACTTGAATTTGTAGGGGGAGGGGGTAGGTGATAAAGGAGTGGGGAGGGGAGAAGGGGATTGGAGAATATGAGGGGTAGGGAAGATTGAGTTGGGTAAAAGACAGAAAGCAAGAGCAAGGATAGAGATACTTTGAATGAGGGATCCATTGTGGGGTTAGCAAGAAACCAGGCACTAGGGAAATTCCCAGAAAACCACAAGGATGACCCCCATCTAAGAACCTAAGCGATATTGGAGAGTGTACCTAAAATATCCTTCCCCTGTGATCAGATTGATGATTTCCTCAATTGTAATCATAGAATCTTCATCCAGTAACTGATGGAAGCAGATGCAGAGATCCACAGCTCAGCACCAGGCTGAAGTCCTGGAGTCAGTCATAGAGAGCAAAGGGGGCCAAGACCATGATGGGGATACCCACAGAAACAGCTGACCCCAGAATGACAGCTGGGGAACCAGCGTAAGACTGAACCCTGTGCATCTTTAATCAGCTATTAAATGAGAAATTACTGGCAGACTAGCTTTGCCTCACTTCCCAGGAGGCTAAAGTCTTGTTCATATTCTTAAAAAGGAAGTTGAAGTTTCCAGAGCACTTCAGAAAGAAATCTATATGCTACACCTTTTTTTTTTTTTTATGATTCATTCGTTTCCAAACATGACTGCATTGAGTGCCTTTTAAAGACTTTTGCCTTCATTCTCCAAAACCCCGGGAAAAGATTCTTTGTGGTCTGACATTCCTTTTCAGTTACTCTGGAGGAAAACACACCATGAAAATTTCCATATGTTCCTCTTCTCCTGTACATATTTATGTGAACAGTTTCCTTTTTAACAACTCTCAAAACATATGCTCTTTTCCAAGTTATTTCCCCTGAAGTGATTCAGCGGTGGCATGATGCATGGATTACAGGGACCATGCAAAGTTACCGAGTCAGGTGTGACATTTGAACTTGCTAAAAGTCACTGTGCCAGAAGACATCAAGCGGCAGGCTTTGCCCACCAGCTTCGGTTGGTCACGTCATTCTACTTCAGTCTGTGATAAAGCTGTTAGGACTGAAGCAGGTTGCTAGTTTAACTGACAAGAGACTGTCACTACACTCGTTTTTTTCATGTAACATCCTTCCAAATGCAAAAGCTTGGATCAGGGTAATGATGGGAGACAATAAATACAAGTCCTGAAAGTAGAAGCTCTTAATTTCTCATACTCACCCCTGATTTCTACTGAATTGCAGAGAACAACACAAGCATATTTTAAGTTGCAAATACCCAGCCAAAATTCCTCTAAAGACCCATTACAAACTTGTGTTGATAACTCTTCTCGCTCCACAGTCAGTTTCAATTTTGAAATTTATACACATTATGTTAGTAGCTTGGATAATTTTGAAGATCCATTTTACACGATCGTTATGCTTTACATCTTGTCTGAATATTGTCCAAAGGTTCACACAGTGAAGGTGGAATGTGGTGGAAATGATAAGAGATGGGGCCACACGGATTGTTATTAGATCATCTCCCAAAGGACATCTGCTGGTCTCGCATAGTTATTTCTTACTAGTGAAGTATAAAATCTACACTCGTACATATGGTCCTTTCTGCACGTACCATGCACCTTTTATATTCGTCATTATGTCGTGAGAAACATCAAAGTGCTCCTCACCAAAAGCCCAGTGAAATAGGGCATATGGATCATCTTAGCTTTTTAGTCTATGAAGCTGTACATCAAATAAAATTATTTTTTTTAAATAAAGCCTTGCTCCTCAGGTATACTTTGTTATAGCAGCAGATAACTGACTCAATGAGAAACAGTACTATAGTGTATGGTGGCTGAGATAATAATATTTAACAACACAGAGGAAGCTTTGGAAATGGGTAATAAGCAAGGTTTGAGCAACAAGCAGGAAATAGCTATTTCCGTGATACACGAAGCATTCTGGGTGATTCTGGTGATAAAGGGTATAAGGAAAGATCTAGATAATCTCGAAGAGGGATGAATTCTCAGAGAGAAACCAGGAATGGCCTACCGGAAATTGGTGAAAAGGTCATTCTTAGTACAAAGTAGCTAAGAACTGCGCTGAACTCTGTCCATGCCCTAGGGCTTTATGGAGTGCTATACTTGTGAATGATGGACTATTTTAACTGACACATGAAATTTCTAAACAAGATACGGAAGGAGCCGCATGAGTGCTTTTGGCAGCTTTCAACATGATTTAAGAGCAGAGGAAACAGAGCAGACTAATATGAAAATTTACAGCCCAGAGAGAAGTGTGCCTGGGAAAACAAAATACTGATATTGCCAAGTGACCATTTGCTAATGAGATTATCAGAGATAAAAGGAAACTAAGTATCATTTTTTCAGGATAGCAGAGAAAGGGCTCCAAGGGCATCTCAGAAATTTTAAAGACCACCTCTCCTAACACACCCCAAAGGCTTCCCAGGAAAGAATACCATTTTTTTTTTGGAATAAACCTAATGCTATCTCCACAAGCTTACCATCTAGTATTGTCTTAGGCCTTGACCTATGCTCCAAAATGACCAAGTGCTGGTATTGGCATGGATCATAGGGACTGTGTAAAGTGATAGAATCAAATGCAACACTTTGATATGTCCCCAAACATAACAATTAAGAAGATTTAACCACCAAGCTTGAAACATTCATGCTGTTCTCCTGTAGTCTGTGCTAATTGGGCAGGCTTGTCGAATGTAGGAATTTTGGAATCATTAATGGCGTCCACTGAGTTTTCAAAGGAAAGCTCAAGGGTCCAAGCAGAGATACTGTGAAGATTCTTTACTGGAATGCCTAATGGGACCAATGGAGTATCGCTACTGTTCTTGAGACATCAAATTAAGAGTCCTTGCCAGCTGGCATCTCCAGCCTGGGAGACTCCCAGGCTCCAGAAGGCAACTCAAGGTAGACACAACACACAAGGCCATAAAGGCCAGGCTGCCCAGGGATGGAAGGGTCTACACACCACTTGAGTGTGCATAGTATCTTGGACATAGAGTTTTAGGATTTGATGTCTACAATGCTTGGTTTCTCTCTTTCTAGGAGCCAGAAACCCTTTTCATTCGGAACATTCTTTCTTTGAAATCAGAATCACCCCTGCATCTATTCTACCGTTGTATGTTTGAAGTATATAGTTTGTTTTATAGCTTATTCTTAATTTTACTGGTTTATAGCAAGAGGAAGTCTACCTTGGGCCTCAGATGAAACTTTGGCTTGAAGTTTGAGTGAGGTTGAAATGAGTTACAATGTTTAGCATATTGATGTGGGATGGACACATTTCATGAGAAAAACATGGCTACTGGTGGCCAAGCACAGAATAATGGGGCTTATATACAGCCGCGGTTCTCAACCTTCCTAATGTTCCAATGCTCTAATAAAGTTCTTCATATTGTGGCAACGATCAGTTGTAAAATTATGTTGTTACCTCTTAACTGTAATTTTGCCACTGTTCTGAATTAATGTGAATATCTCATATGCACGATAGCTAGCTGATGTGTAATCTGCACAAAGGGGGTTACCATCCACAGGTTGAGAATCATTTATTTGCATTAGCATTGATCCCCACAAAAGTTCCACCTGCCAGAAGTGTTGTTCTCATTATGTTAATGATGAAAAGTGGTGTATCCTTTAAGAGGCCTGGCCTAAGAAAAGGGAATTGGTCTTGGGGCAGGCGGGGAGCTTTCTTCCTCAGAAGTAATAGTCTTGTGCTGTAAGTTGTCACCAAGATTATTTGAAATGCTTTGCCTCTTCTACATTAGGCTACTAATCATTTTCATTCTTTATTGTGTTGTAACAGTCAAGACCCTGACCACATTGAAACGGCTCTTTATGAAGTACTGAATCTTCATTGTCTTGTTATAACAGAGACACAAACTAATTAGGATGCATATTTGTAGTAGATGAGAAAAGGAGATGATAATTCACAGCTGAAGGACTGAAATGCCCCCGGACATCTTTTAAAAGGCCACTGTTACTATTACTACTATTGCTTTGTTCATTTAACAGGAGAGGAAACGGAAGTTGTAGAGAGGAAAATCATTCTGCTCCGAGACACTCATAAGTGTATAACATGACTCATCCTCAGCCCCTTCTTACCCACATCTCAGCTCTGATGGGTGTCTGTCAATCTGGAAAGGAGGAAGTTGTGCAGCCCTGGAGCATAGACCAGCAGTCACGTAAGAACTCACTGAGACATCTCTGGGTTCAGAGGGTTCAGGTGCCTATGTGTTAGTCTTCCCCATCCCTGAGTAGTGAATTCCAGTCAACACTGCTTTCCCTTTTGACTCATATGCTTTCCAAACAAGAAATGTACGAAACAAAAGCTCTGGACTGAAACACTGACTTTCTTGTCAACAATTCTATCAGTGTTTTACCACTATTAAATATTGGCCAATGTTCTGTTCTCCCTCAACTAACTTCTCCACCATTCACCCCATTGACTTTTTAAAGAGTACACCAGATAAGTTAAGCTCTACGGAGGCTCTGAAGGCAGAGGGATGACATCACTGGAAATTAAAGACTTTTCAGAAGAAAGCAAAGTTGATTTTACTGCTAGTTGGAGGGGGTGGGAGGAGAGGCAAGGTTTAGGCTTGGCATCCTAGCTACAAAATTCGTATACATATTAGGTAAGAGGCAATAGTAGTTTTCCCTGGGGGTAAAGAATTAAGGAGGTTCCAGAAGACTTAGGGGGACCAAAAAATGGGTTACTGTTTAGGAGTGAGAGGGGAACTGATGTGTGACAGGAAAACATTATTTGAAAATTTTATTGAATTTTTTCATATATTTTATATATTTTTGGTCATATTCTTCTTTCTCCCTCAGCTCTTTCCACTTTCTCCTCACCTCACTACCCACGCAATCTCATGCTCCCTCTGCTCTCAAAAAAAAGAAAAAGAAAAATTAAAACCAATTAAAAGAAGGAAAAAGCCATCAGAAACTTCCAAAACAAAGCAAAAAGAGTACACACACACACACATACACACACACACACACACACACAAACCAAGCAAACAAACAAAAATAATAGAGCCCATTTTGTATCTGTCAACTATGCCTGGGCATGGGGCCACATGGGGACTATGTTTGATATATCTAGTGACTCTTTCTTGGGTAAAACTGATTTTCCCTTTCCTAGAAAACATTAATTACAAATAGTTTCTTGGTTAAAGGTAGGACAATGGTAATCAACCGAGATCTACAATGGAACAATATGTAGAGAGTGAGAAACTTAGAAACACTCAGGAAAGGAAGGTCTAAGTTACATATGAAAAGATGAATATGGGATGTACTCACTCATTATTGGTTTCTAGCCATAAACAAGGGTCACGGAGTCTACAATTGGTGATCCCAAAGAAGCTAAGTAAGAAGGTGAACCAAAGGAAAAACATATAGTTGTCCTCTTGGCTATGGGAAGTAGACAAAATGGCCGGGGAGAAAATTGAGATCTTGGGGGTGGGGTTGGATGGGGGTAAGGGGAGATGGGGAGAGAAAAGGGAGAAGGGGAGAATGGGGGGAACTTGGGGAAAAAGGAGGATTGGGATAAAGGAAGGTTGGATAGGGGAGCACAGAAGCACAATTCTTAGTTAAGGGAGCCACCTTAGAGTTGGCAAGAGACTTGAACCTAGAGTGACTCCCAGATGCCCAAGCCAAGGTCCCCAGTTAGTTCCTTGGGCAGCTGAGGATAGGGAACCTGAAATGACCCTATCCTATAGCAATACTGATGAATATCTTGCATATCATCATAGAACCTTCATCTGGTGATGGATGGAGATAGAGACAGAGACCCACACTGGAGCACTGGACTGAGCTCCCAAGGTCCCAGTGAGGAGCAGACGGAGGGAGAACATGAGCAAAGAAGTCGGGACCACGAGAGTGCACCCACCCACTGAGACAGTGGAGCTGATCTATTGGGAGCTCACCAAGGCCAGCTGGACTGTGACTGAAAAAGCATGGGATAAAACTGGACTCTCTGAGCATAGCGAACAATGAGGGCTGATGAGAAGCCAAGGACAATGGCACAGGGTTTTGAACCTACGTAATGTGCTGGCTCTGTGGGAGCCTAGCCAGTTTGGATGTTCACCTTCCTAGAAATGGACGGAGAGGGGAGGATCTAGGACTTACCACAGGGCAGGGAACCCTGACTGCTCTTTGGACTGGAGAGGGAGGGGGAGAGGAGTGGGGGGAGGGGGAGAAGGGTGGGAGGAGGGGGAGAAGGATGGGAGGAGGGGGAGGGAAATGGGAGGCTGGGAGGAGGTGGAAACTTGTTTTCTTTTCTCCTTTTCTCAATAAAAAAATGGAAAAAAAAAGTTTTGAACCGAGTTAGAAGGTAACGTGAAAACGATTTAAAAACACAAGATACAGACTGGTATATCTTGCAAACAAGACATTCAGACTGGTTCCTGTCTGTAAGAAAAGGAAAACATTTTTCAAATGATAAATACTTGTATAATTTATCTCCTTACAAATTAAAAACCATTTTACCAACTTTTCTACCCTGTAATTCCGGACTGATGGAACATCCAGGTCATCATTTTTGAAGTTTCTTTATAGTATACTCTGGAGCACATTGCTGGTCACTTCTGCTGCATGTGGCCAGAGGAACAGCTATTCCAGTTCCTTTGCTGCACCTCATTTGCATTTTGTGTACCTACATCTAGGAGATCACTAATTTGTCTCTCTGGGATATCACATTGGGTTCCTTTTCTTTCTTCTTCCCCCATCCCCCTTTCCTTCCTTTCTTTTTTCCTTCCTTTTTTCCTTCCTTCTTCCTTCCTCCCTCCTTCCTTCCCTTAATAATAAAGCTTCCTTATGAAGATTATATTACACAGTGTAGGCTAAGGGATACATAGTCTAGTCATATTCTTTTTTTTCTCATTTTTTTATTGAGAAAAGGAAAATAAACAAGTTTCTGCCTCCTCCCCGCCTCCCCTTTCCCTCCCCCTTCTCTCCCCCTCCTCCCACCCTTCTCCCCCTCCCTCCACTCCTCTCCTCCTCCCTTTCCAGTCCAAAGAGCAGTCAGGGTTCCCTGCCCTGTGGTATGTCCTAGGTCCTCCCCCCTCTGTCCATATCTAGGAAGGTGAACATCCAAACTGGCTAGGCTCCCACAGAGCCAGCACATTAAGTAGGATCAAAACCCCATGCCATTGTCCTTGGCTTCTCATCAGCCCTCATTGTTCGCCATGTTCAGAGAGTCCAGTTTTATCCCATGCTTTTTCAGTCACAGTCCAGCTGGCCTTGGTGAGCTCCCAATAGATCAGCTCCACTGTCTCAGTGGGTGGGTGCACCCCTCGTGGTCCCGACTTCTTTGCTCATGTTCTCCCTCCGTCTGCTCCTCATTGGGACCTTGGGAGCTCAGTCCAGTGCTCCAGTGTGGGTCTCTGTCTCTATCTCCATCCATCACCAGATGAAGGTTCTATGATGATATGCAAGATATTCGTCAGTATTGCTATAGGATAGGGTCATTTCAGGTTCCCTATCCTCAGCTGCCCAAGGAATTAACTGGGGACCTTGGCTTGGGCATCTGGGAGCCACTCTAGGTTCAAGTCTCTTGCCAACCCTAATTCTTAAAGATGCTCAGTGAATAATGAGAGAAAAACAGATTTATAATTTTTAATAAAAATGAATAATGAAAGCAGGCCAGTATATGCATAGTCTTCACAATCATTTTCTTTACTATCCGCTGAGAGGACCCACAGGTGCTTCCTGTTGTGCTGTCCCTCACCTTACAGGCACACACCTAACTCTTTGTAAGTGTCTTCCCGGGAATCTCAGTTATCTGTGCCTGCAGCTCTTTGGCTAAGGGTCAGTGGGACAGAAGGCCGTCACTGTCATTTCTGGTGTCAGCGTCCCAACAACTTTAAAATATTCATCTGCATTTGGGTAAGTGATTGCTAAGCAAAACGCCCATTTAAAGTCAACTATACATAATCCAACCTGTTTTCAAGGTGTGAAAGCAGAGACAGAGCAATTCTTGCATGGTTTCTGATTGCTATTTTATCTACTACTTCTGATTCCTCCGGAATTGTCTCCAGCTATATTTCAGGAAGAAAATAAATAGAGGCCATTTATAAAACATACCACTACAAGTTCCCCAAAGACAATATTTTGTGTATATGGAAGAACTACATGCAAACCAAAAATACAGAGTCTGATATACTAACATAACAGTTCTGTGAGTTTCCATAAAAATTATCAACTGCCTGGAAAGGCTAGGCTCGCCACATTTTTAGAAAAGAAATTTCACTTCCTACATCATTGCTTCAAAGATAATACTAATCAAAAAGTACAAACTATAACTTCATGACAGACCATGATTTTCATCTCTTGTATCAATTTGAATTTTTAAGTATGTATAAGATTAGCATAGTTGCTGGGTGTGGTGTCACACTCTAATTCCAATACTGGGGAGGCAGAGTCCAGTGTATTTCTATAGTTTGAGGCCAGACTAGTCTACATATGATCCTGAGGCCAGCTAGGGTTACTTAGTATGATCCTGTCTTAATAAAAAACAAAATGAGTAAAACCACAATATTTATAAAATCGCCTTTACTACTTCATGGCGATTTCTATACTGTACAGGGTTCACAATGGTCACGTTTCTACTTCGCATTCTGCTTGCTGCTATCTTGATAGATTAACTGCCTTCCTGTTGCTAGCTTTGATATTTTCTTGCTTGTAGAGATATCGTGAAAATCCCTCAAATGCTCCTTTTTCCAGCAATCTGCTAAACTACCGAAAACCCCTCCTGAGGCTGTAAGTGCCATCGAGGCATTTTTGCTTTATTAATCTTTGGAGGTCACATGTCTTAAGTACATAATTATCACTTTCGAAAAAATAAATATAATATGAGTAGTTTCTAGGTTTATAATTTGTTGACCAAAAGATATGAATGGCTTTGTAGTTTGCTGTTTCCAGGGAATCCACGCAATGTACAGATTTCATCAGAGTGAGACAGGTTTGGCTGTAACAAAAGCATCAGCTTCATTGCTGTTAGTAAAAGATGTTACTTTAGTCATCTCTGACTTCTAATGAGCCTTGTTTTGATTCTCGTAAAATTTTGTTTAATAATTACTTTTTTTAAAAAAAATCACATTTTTAGCAAGGATTTCTTTAATGTGTTTTCTATCAGTTAACGTTTTTATCTGTGAAGAAGAAAGAGAAAGAAAAAGAGGGTTAAGAAGGAGAATCCCCCTCTCTACTTTTCTACTCCAGGGAGATTTTAAATGCATTCCATGCAGGGTCACCATCTTAACTGCACCCAACGGCATGCAATTCAAAAGCGTATCAAGTTCACCTTTTCAAAGCAGATACTGCCAAATGAGGTTAAGGGATTCATGTAAATTCAGAACTTTTAAACTTTGCTCCCAGCATAAAATGCCAAAATACTATACAGCACATAAACATCTTTGTTCTGCTGAAAATGATATTGCACAGGTCAAAAAGTCTCTATGGCATATTTCTCACTCCGGAAACTGTTGAAGGTCTTCGAGCCGACGCTGCTTCAAGACTTGAGAGACTTTGCTAAACAAAGTGCACCGCTTCCCTTGATTTCCGCTGCCCCCATTTCACCTCTTATGTCAGCTTCTTCTAAAGGGACATTAGATGATGTTGGAAAACAAAGCTCTTAAATTGATATCAAATTTGTGATCTACAGCAGTTGAGACTGCCCTTTGCCTGAGTTACAAGTTACATTGCCACATTCCGAGATGAAATAAATAGCTCAAGGTGACATACTTGTGATCTCCAAGGAGCGGAAATGCATAAAATTCTCACGGACACTAAAATCTTTCACATTTCCGCTGGCAGGCAGTCAGACAGTTTTAGTTGATGAGGCAAAATAATCCAACAATTTGTGAACATGTCTGATTAGAAACAGTCAAATGGGCTACTTCAGAGGACATTTGATGCCATGTTTTTCTCTGATGAGGGTATATAACTACGAACTGTACAAAAGCATCTCATTCATTTCCACTGTCTAAGTATGCACACTGCTCTGCTTACTCAGTTTTTACCAATATGTTATTATTATTACTATTATTATTTTAAACTTTCAGCATCATTGGAGTTTGCATTGGAAGAGATTTTGAAAGCTAGCTAGCCCTATCCATTCCAGCTCTTATACTTTAGATATTTCAAAATGATGGTTTCCAAATTTGGTCATTGTCTTCACATTCTCATAATTGAATTGAGAAAGCATGAGGTCAGTAGGAATGATTTATTTGTGGGATAGTTTTGAACCACAGAAAGGAAGTTCATGACTATTTTTATAATGTGTGAGTGAATAAGTAAGGAAATGTCTATTTTCCTCCATTGCGTCTACAGCAAACAAACTTTTAGAAGAGTAGGCACTCACCAGTAAACTTCTGACAGTTTGAATATAAAACATCTTCCACAGGGCCACTTTAATGAGGGATTGGTTGTGAGCTGGCAGGCATGATGGCACTGATTGGACCATAAGGGGTCTGCTTTTTAAATGAGTTAGTGTACTGATGTAATAATTATCAGCATTGTTGGCAGATGATGAAACACTAGGAAGTGAGGAAAAAAAAACAGGAAGTAGCTCACTGAGGACCTTTCTTTAAAGAATGTGTGTGTCTCTCTCTCCCTCACTCCCTCTCTCCCTCTCACTCCCCCTTCTCTATCTCCTCTATCTATCTCTCTATCTGTCCTGCGATGATCTTAGAAGACACTGCCACAAGCTCTTATCACCAGTGTTCTGAGTCACCCTGAGTCCAGGATCAGCAGATTTAAGAACAATGGACTAACATGTTGAGCCCAAATAAACCCTTAACTTGCTCTTTTCTTGTTTTTGTCACAGCAACAGAAATGTTCCTTTGTATCCTAATTTTCCTAGATTTGATGGAGTATTGCAAGAAATGAGACTCTTCTTCCGTTTATCATTGCTGTGAGTATAAAGTGACCTGAAGTGGGACTTGTGGAAGACAGTTGATCCACAGCTAGGACAGAATAGAATTGCGGGGAGACAGAGTGATTGATCTATCCATATATAATATGACCATAATTTTCATAATTATTGTACACACTTATTCTATTTTTTCCTTTGTTCACTGCCAGGAGACAGAGACACCTATTCCTGTAAATTGCTTAAAGTCATCAAGCATAACTCTGATCCCTGAGATTATTTTATTATTTCTACTTTTGCTCTTCTTTTACTATAGCTCAGTGTTTCTTTACTCTATATATTCATTTCTACTATCGTGTCTTAAAGATTGTTTTAGTTTTAACTAACTAATGATTTTTGAAACAGGGTCTTGCTCTATAGTCCTACCTGGCCTCACCAGGTAGGTCAGGCTGGTCTTGTCTTAAAGTCCAATGACTGTGACCATACATTGGAACATGATTAGGCTTCTGAACTGATCCCTTTTGACTAAGTTGTGAAAATGAAGAGCATGTGAGCCTCATAAACATCACAAATATCATAACCAGGATAGCATGACCTTCTGGCTTGCCTTGGTTAGGAATAGCAGGTTAAGAGCTCTTATTTTTTCTCTTGTTGTCTTCTCGGGTTAAGTCTCAGCGACTCTATGGTACAAACAACAGCTATTAGCCATTAACTAATAGATTTTAACATTTTGTGGAATTGTAACCATGGGAACAAATTAAATTCATATAACTTTAATACAAAATGTACTTAGTAAGTTACTAAGTTTCTCTTTTCAGAGTTTGTTTGAATTAATAACTTTAGAGACTGAGCATATAATTTAATAGAATAAAGTAAATCCTTGGATTTGATCCCCAGCAGTCAAAAATGAAAGCCCTACACTAAATTTACACATTACCATGTCAAGTCTCTCATCTCTCATCTTTTCTTCTGACTTTTTACTGTTGTTATTGTTGCATTCTTTAGCGTCTCCTTTACAAAGATCTTAGGCTAGACTGTTAAATAGAAAAACCTGGTAGATGTAAAAACAGGAGAAATCATCTCAAATAAAGCAATTTTCCATTTCATGAAGCTTAAAGCCACACACGCCCATTGGGTATTCATTCCTTCCTGGGTGCTCAAATAGGCATAGAAAGGCAAGATACAAAAGCCACAGGGAGAAGGAATCCACATGCACACAAACACCCTTTGAGGAAGAAACCCAAGTGCAATTTGATTATGGTTATGAGATAGGAATGTTCACTGCTCACAGGGAATGCATGAGGAAGCAATTTATTCCGACTGGACACATCCAGCAAAACTCTCAGGCCAGTGACTGGACTGATTGTGGCTGCAGAATACAGGGTAGCAATTTTTAAATGTCCTGACTAAGACCTAGAGTAGAAAAATGTATTCCCTGTTGCCGTTCTTGACACAGGAATAAATGCATTTTTAATCGCATTTCACAAACCATATTTGGTGTGTGTGGTGTGCACATGAGTTTTTTCCCTTTCTTTTTCTATTTCAGTTATTTTATATGCCAGTTGAAGTCCATATTGAGTCTGCCTGAAACACTGTCTCCTGTTCCTATGTTTAAGAAACTAAGTCTAAGTTTGGACTACAGTGTGGGCTCTTGAAAATCAGTGAATTGCTTTTGAATTAATTCTAGAGTTGATGATATGTAGTCCTGAGAAGGGATAAGTTTTAATAACTGCTATGGGCCTGTACCCAACTAAAAAAATGGTAAAAGGCTACTATCTACCTAATAAGAAGGCTGTGTTAAAGGAACTAGTTATGGAAGCAATTTAATGTTTAAAAGCTCTGTGGCTGGGTTATGAGTCAATCTTGGCACATTGACCCTTCCAGGATTGACCATCAAGGTTATCCTTGACAACTGACAATCTTTAAAACTGAGTGTGTATAGTAGGAGTAAGAAGTAAAATGTTTCTGTGGCTTTCATGGTTCTGCACCCAAGAATCTATGTGAGCATATGTATTTATATGTAAAGAAGTAACCAAATAGCCACATGCCATGTGTGCACATGCTTCCAAGTACGTATGGTGTGTGTGTGTGTGTGTGTGTGTGTGTGTGAACTTCAATATGTAACTTGGAAAGAGAGTAGAGGCATGGATTAGTTTTCTCATTGCCTGGTGAAAGTATCTTAAGGAGGAAGCATTTATTTGGCTCAATTTGAAGACACAGTAGATCCTGGCTAAAAATGTCCTGCAGTAAGAACTGCTCCATCATGCAAAAGCACAGGCAGCTGGTCCCATTGTGTGTGCAGCCAGGAAACAGAGAAAGATGGATGCCGGTTTTCAGCTGTATTACTATTACTCCCTTTGTAATCAGTCTGGGATCCCTGCCCATGGAGACTCTCTCTGCATTAAGGATGGGTGTATCTCATGGGTAATTTCAAATCTAGTCAAATTGTTCATGAAGATAAATCATCACAACACAATACATGAAGCCAACTGAATCTTCTTTCATTTAATAACCTCTAAAAGAATTCTGCTGAACTTCTCATGAAATGATTCTCTCAAATGTTTTCCGAGACCTTCCTTTCCTCACAGACCGTAGTCTTTCTGGGTCTTTGATTCAGCCAGAATCCTGTATTTGAATGTCTTTACAAATCTATTGATCTATTGGGCATATAAAACATTGTTAATAAACTTACCAGGGCCTTTAGAAAATTTACAGAGTCCTTTTTCAAACATAATCTTTAGAAGATGCTGATATTCAGTTATGATTATATATAGAGAGAAACAGAGATATATAGCTTAGTATAACTCTCCTTTACTGTATCCTTAGTTCTATGTAACATGCTTTCAGAGCATTAAGACTTCTGACATCCTAGCCATATGTCATGGCTGCATGCCTTTAATCCCAGCACTTGGGAAGGAGAGGCATGCATATCTCTGTGAGTTCCAGGACAGTCAGATCTACACAGTGAGATCCAGGACAGCCAGAACTATGTAGAGAGACTCTATCCCCAAAAAAGGAATAATAAAAATCAATAATAGACAAAAATTGACAGATAAATACATAAATAAATAAAGTCAGACTTATTATTAACTAGTTCTTACAACTTAAATTAACCCATAATTCTTGTCTATGTTTAGTCACCTGGCTTAGTACCTTTTCTCAGTGAGGCATTCTCATCTTGCTTCCTCTATGTCTGGCTGGTGACTGTGACTCTGCCTTTCCTCTTCCCAGAATTCTCTTCCTGCCTGGCTACTAGCCACTCAGTTTTTATTAAAGCAACATGAGTGACAAATCTTTACAGTGTAAAAAGAAGCATTGTCCCACAGTATTAGATGGTATTCATTTTTACTGAAGCTCATGATTAGCTTTTGGGTAAAAATATTGTTAAATAAATAACATATTTACTGTGGTGTTTTAAAAGAGAGCTAGTGAAGGAGGGCATTAATTAATTTCTTCCATTAAGCTCTGGGTGCTTGTGGGCAATTTCTTCTCTGTATTTCAAGATGATACTGTATCTAAAGAGTTAAAGGCTAATTGGGTTCTCTTTCAAAAGCAATGAAGTCCTAACTCCACAGATTTCTTGTGAGAAAAACACTATGAACCCTGAGTAAGCCTTCCCATCCACTTTGCAGCCAGTGACTGGAGTTTCAGGTGAATGAGGGCTACTCTGAGATAGCAGGAAGTTTTTCCCCTAATCTGTTGCGCCAGGGGGTATAATTGAAGCTTGAGATTTAATTTTCTGTTGTAGTAGCCAGCAACAGGGAGAGTACCACAGTCTCTAGGGGCTGTCTTGATAGCGGTTAGGAGCTGCAGCAAGAAGGGAGGTTGAGAATCAATTCATTAGCTCCTCTTATACACCTTTATTATGAAAAGTTAATTAGAAAATCTGCCCCTTTTTCACTTAAGGATCAGAAACATCAGAGGGTGGGAATTTGAACCTTCCAACTCCCTGTTCCTATCTGTATCTCTTTTCTTGGGCTTGTTATGAGAGTAATATAAGCAAGCCTGTAAAGAGTTTCACCCTGTCCTTAGCACATAACGGGAACTCAATGATTAGCTTCCTACATCACCTCCCTCCCCACTCATTGGACTCATTCAAATCCAAGTTTCCTACTTCCCACCTGGGTCATCATACTCAGTGGATAATAGAAAGTTAGCACGTGCTGAAACCTTAGTGTGCGTAAGGTCTGGGTTTAAATAATTTACTTGTATTCACTTGATATTGTCTTACTTCCTCCTCCTAACCACATATAAAGTTATTTCTTTTAGTAGGGAAAAGAACACATGATGTAATGAATGTTGTAAGTACGTACCTGTTAATCCGATTTCTCCCTGAAGAGTTATGGCATAGAACACATTTCTCCTACGTTTTCAAGATGAGAAACCTAACTTGAGAGTATGTGATTCACTTAAGATCACAAAGCAAAGTCCAGGCACCCGCAGCCTCAGGGTTCTAGTGTTCACTTTCTTAGGTCAGGTTATCTTTCAAGCCTTAGTCTCTGATTCATAAAACCTGCCCAATGCAAGGTATCTATGTCAAGGGGCTGATGTAGTGACCAAGATAGAAAATTTGAAAAAAACAACGTCAGGTAAGTACTAGATAATGTAACTGGGGAAATCCGGTCAGCAAAACCATAAGCTAGGACATATTGTTGAGTACTCAAGAAGTTGGCAGAAGTGAAATGCAAGACTATCATTTGGCAAATGCCTGTTAGCCCCAGCGCCATTTGTTCTTAAAACTTACATTGCATCATTATTTTGATATTTTATCAATAAGAAAATAGGCCAGTAAAGGATCAATAATACATCCAGGGTGACTCACCAGGGAGAAAGATTAGTCATGGACTGGCTATGGTGACATCACATCCTGTAATCCCTGCAGTCCAGGCTCAGAGTTAAGAGGAGTGTGAGTTTGAAGCCATTTTTGGTCACATAGTCAGTTCAAGATCAGCCTGGGATACATGAGACTCTGATCTCAATAATAATAATAATAATAATAATAATAATAATAATAATAATAGTAATTAGGGTCTGGAGAATGCTTACCTGACATGTGCAATTCTGGGTACAATCCTCTGCACTACAAACAAAAATCCCAACAACAAAAATAAAATTGAAGGCCAATTTATCCAAGCCTGAGATCCACTCTCCCTATTTCATATAAAAGTTTATAAGAACAAGGGAAATGAATCTCCTGATGGAATTTGGTCATGTGGTTTTAATTTTGGTTTTCTTCTTTAAAGTAAACAGTAAAACAACATTTCCTATGGAGAACTGTACTATGGAAAGTAAGATTTCTTGCTGCCTGAAAGCTTAGATTTCCCAGTAGGAAGTTGTCATCACACGCAGCTCTCTTATTTTGAGACTTTAAAGGGCAATTTTGACCATTTCTCCAAAAACAATGCATAGCCACTGTACATGTTTGGGTTTCTCACTTGTCGGAAACCCAACTGAGGACAAATCTATAGAAAGGTGTAATGAGTCTCACATGCATCCACATTTTGTGACTGGGTAAGTCACACAAAGGACAAAGTTCTTTGTCCTAAAGTCAGACATGGATTTTTCACCAAAACTTATTTTCAAGTGTGTGTTCTTGCTCCTAATCTGATTTGACGTTTTCATCTGCAATGGAATTGTAGCATCCAACTATTAAAGAATACACAAGTGCCACAGACTAGATGCTCAGTATACATTCATTTCCTTCTCCAGAAGTTCTCTCCCACTCCACCAGGAAATGTGGTTGGAATGTAAAATGAATGTCAAAATAAATAAATAAATAAAAATTGGGAAAAGAAGAGTTCTCTTTGGAATGGTGTTTTGCGTGTGGTGACAGTAAAATCAGAGGGATGATGATTTCAGGGAGACCCAGAAGTGATTCCTTCATAGTAGAGCAGAATGCTCAGTAGTGATATCGAGAAAGCTTCACAAACATTTCTTCCTTTTAGAGCCTAACTTAATGTAAAACTTGTATTCCCTGTCTCATACTATGTAAAAGAATAATTTAAATGTCATTGATGTGAGAATCCGGTCAGTGTGGCCAGAATATGGTGACAAATGAGGATTGGACTCCTCAAGAACTTTTGGGGTACGCTGTCTTTTTTACCCTTGCTCTTGGATGTTGTTGTCATAGAGACCATTCCATGTAAATGCACATCCTTATGGGTGAAGTGGGCACTGACTTGAATCCTTGTTTCATTTTTGCCCATTGAAAAGGATGAGAAGGATTTGGATGATGTAGTGAAACCAACATGGTTGTTGGAACACCCTGAAGGTACTCCAATAAAATTCAACTTCTTTCAGATCCAGAAAAAGCACAGGCCTTTTTTCTTTTGCCCCAAACCTGTATGAACTTTTCCCTGTGCCCATGGGTGCCTCCATTCCCTTACACTATCCATCTTGACCTTGTTCATTCACACTTATTCTGCAGGCTTCATTCAGAGAGTCAATCTGTGACCCTACCCATCTCCTAAAAACCACTTTGTATCCTTTCTTTGTATTTATGAGCTTTAAATATTGAATAGTCTCATTACTCCCCACAATCCTTTGTTCACTATATTTCTCCCTCAAGTATCATGTAACCTCAAAGAGCAATTGGTCTGCCTTGCTCACTCTATAGCTCAGCACTCAGCACCATATGTACCACGTAACAGGCACTCAAAACATGTTTATTAAATGAGTTCATAAAAGGATGATGGAGTGTGCAAGCGAGGGAGGCGAGTTCATGTGACTTCACAGGAAGACTATCAGACTGTGTCAGAATGCTTTGCAACCAGTCCTCCTCGCTTCGATTTCAACTAGCAGGGCGACTTCTGGGACAGTTTCTTTTTCCTTATACTGGCCAAAAAATCTTACGTTCTATTATCGCAAAGGGTTTTGGGATTCAATCCAAGCATCTAGTATATTGATAGATGCTCAATACAAAATGAGTTGTTTCCCACAGTAGGAGAATTTGCTGATAAGGCTGTGAGATCACCAGGGCTTCAAGAATTAGCTAGGATCTTGCACATCCTAGGTTGACACACGCACCCACTCTAGTTTAACCTAGAGAAGCTGATATGGAAGATTACCAAGTCTAAGCAGGGACTTCTGCAATCAGTTTTCCCTCTGCACAGCATTTGCGGTTCTGCATAGAGACACTAACCCCTGTGAAAAACACCTGTGTCGGGAAGGTTCCACTTCTCGCAATGGTGACCCAAGTAATAAAGGCAATTCATGTTTTCAGTTTTCAAGTCTTCTCAGTAACATATATGAAGTACCACAGTCTGGAAAGAAGCCATTGCCTCTCTCTCCCCTTAAAAGTCTTTGGTGTCTCAAGGACCCTTAGGGGTGCTATACTTCTGGAATTTCTTCAAAAAGTGAATGTTATGCATGCATGGAAGTCCACTCCTAGCACAAGCCTGGCTGTCCTTTTGCACAGCCTGCCAACGTGCTGGATCTTCTCCACTGAAATAACCCACGTTTTAAAAGAGGCAAAATTGTGGACCAAGAGGCAGACGTTTCTGTCAGTATCCTGCATGAGGGAAGTTCCTTATATAGCAATGGAGCAGACTGTAATACGTAAAGGAACAACTGGATGCTGGGTCTTCAGTAACCCATGTTTGTGCTGTGGGTATGGATGGAGCCTGGATACATACCCCCAGAACGAATTCTTGCAAGCAGGTTCCCATAAGTGCTCTTTGACAGGGAGAACCAATGGGAAACTAATTTTCTACCTCTTGGGGATGCCTGGTATTCTGTTTTCATCTATTTCAGTTCTGCCTGAAACTTGACAAAATCTAGAACAACTCCATATTTCAAGTCACACTAATTAGTCCTTACAAACTTGTCATAGGAGTAGCAAAGGAGCTTGGGTTGGGAGTTAGACAAACCTGAACTTTATTCCGAGCTTCACATTTCCAAGGTTTGTTAAATGAGATGACATGAATGACGGGCCTCCACTGTACCCGGCCCCAGTATACACCTCATTGCTCTCTCATCACAGAGGCTCGTGTATTTGTCTGCCAGTTGGTGATACTGTTGTGGAGGTTGAAGATCCTTTGGCATGTAGCTGGACCAGTGAGTCACTGGGGAGCATTAGGGAGCCATTTTTAAAGTTTATAGTCTAATTTTGACTTAAGGTTTATAGCCCAAGTATCCTAGCTCTTCTTCCTAGGCCAAGAACATGTAAACAAGAGGTCCTCTCCTGCCACCTCAGCCTCAGGCCACTGCTCCACCATGGCTTTCACATTACAGCAGACTGTATCCCAGAACTGGAAGACAGGGCCCTCCTACTTTAAGTTGTCTCCTGTTAGGAATTTGGTCACATTGGTAAGGAAAGTAACTAAGCCTTACCAGGTCTCCTGCATTTAAAATCAGTAACTGAGAAAAAAGTTGTTTTCCTATGCATGACACTGTCTATGAAAGACCACTCTTCACCTCTATATTATATGACTACATAATCAGGTGTACTACACATCATTAATAAATGAAACAGTTAAAAGTCATATAATCTATTTTTCACAGTTTGGTATTCATAGCTATTGTTGTTTTCGTCTTTCTTTGGAAAGCCAAACACTTGTAAGAGAAGAAATAACCAAACGGGAGTATGTTAAACTTTGGTGACTTGTGCTTAACTCATGAGGTTTGGACATTACTTATGACAAAACTACATATTCAATATGATCAAGAATGTGACGACTCATAGACATAAGAGGGATAGAAGAAAATGCAACTGCGCCAGCAAGGCTGAGATTATATGGTGACCACCTGAGCTACTCTGTCTGAATACTATCCCAAAGTGGAGTCACGTGAGGAGAATTCTGAGTGATTGTGATGAAACTCCAAGTGGCACAAGAAGTGGGAAACATGCATTCCTTTGTTATAGAATCAGGGGTCTCAATTCCTATATTATACTGCCTTGTAAAGACCATGAGTTCAAGATCCTGTGTATCCAAGGTTTAGAGGGAATGCTGCAATGTTAGAAACAGCCTGAGAAAAGAAAGGGACAAATCAAGGTTTAGTAAAAGCAGGGTAAACATGAAGGACCACAAAAACTGAGACTCCTATGTGATCAAATGATTATAGAAACTCATTTAAACATTACAAAATCCCTACAAGTTAGGAATCAAGGTACAGCATGGTTAACTCTCTTTCTTAGTTTCTATAGCCATCACAGAGAGATAATAGTCCAATCAAAAGTTCCACGATTTTTCAATAGTTTTGTGCCCAGGACAGAGGAAGTATTGCTCTCTTTCCAATCTGCCCCACCTACAGAGATGTAGTTGTGATTGTTACATTGAAATATAATTCATAGACTCTTCACTACTCGTGGTCTTCAGTCAGGAAGATTCTGCTCACAACATTCTGAGCTTTTGGAGCATGAACAAGGGAAACATTAGAAAGCGTGGGTATCAGCAAAGAGATACCAGTGTGTATTGTGTCCTTGCCAAAATAGCATACATGATTTAAGTCATTTAATTTTGCAAGTCTACTAACGAAAGGCTTTATAAACATTAAGCGGAGACCTACACAAGTTAAGTAAGTCAGCAGATGTCCTATAGCCTAGTAAGTGATATAGCCAGTACAGAGCCTGGGTTCCATTGTCCAAGATTTCGGAGTCTCAATTCTTACCCTACATTTCCTTAATAAAGACTGTGTCCCAAGATCCCTTCTATGGGGAATAAGGAAATTCATAATGCTGGGAAGAGCCAGGCAGTTGGGTTCATATGATAGAATAAGCTCTGTTTGAAACCAAGTTCCTTGCTAGAAATCTTTGGCTAGTTTCCCAGGATCCAAAACACTATTACAGAGAGTCTGGACCTCAGGATGGGAAAAACCCAGGGGAGACAAAAATGAGGTGTGAGATCTCTTAGATGAAAGAACATTTCCCCCAAATTTCATAAAACTTGCTCCTCTAGATTTTCAGGAAGTAAGAAGCACACAATTCAAGCCAGGTACTGGCTCTTCTGCTTCAGTATGATGTATGTGGTAATCAGCATTAATACTAAAATTAATTAAAAAACAGTGGATTTATTTAGTGCCTAATCCAATACACATTTTCTACCAGTACATTAAACTGACCATGAACTTTCTGTTTCCTTCTGATAATTTCTTAAGATGAAATCTCTAGTTTACTCATAGTAAAGAGATAAGTTGATTGGCTCATTGTAAATTTGCCTCAAAGCAAGAGTGTTTTGATTAGTTCCCTCAGAATGCATCTGCTTGTATCTTGGTCACAGGTAGAGGAGCAAACAAAGAGGAGAGGCTAGATTCGGGAAAACCTTTTCAGCTAGGTTATTCAACATCGTGGTACATGCCTTAATCTCAGCCCTAGGGAGGCAGATGCAGGTAGATTTCTGTGAGTCGAAGGCCATTCTGGTCTACATAGTGAGTTCCAGACCAGCCAGAGATACATAGAGCAACCCTATCTACAAAGCAGAACGAGAGAGAGAGAGAGAGAGAGAGAGAGAGAGAGAGAGAGAGAGAATGACCTTTCCTATTTCTGAGACAAGGGAGGGCTCTAGATCATAAACTATTTCAGGCACCCAAGAAATCACTGAAAACCAAAACCAAACATAAAATAAAGAAGATAGTGAAACCACTTAATATCCATGGGAAAAGGTTGTTGACAACTCTTTTTAGCACAACCGCCTCCAATGTTAACAAAGTCTTTGGCATGCAAGCATTATTTCCCTATAACCAAAGGCAGGAACTGGTGGGACAGGTTCAGTCCACAACCTACAGCTGACCCAGTGTGCAGATACAGAAGCATGCAGGTCTCAAGTCTGTGTTCCTTTCACTGAAAGACGTTCTGCAACCTTGTTCCTTTGGAAGTTCATTTAGTTCCATTGCCTTCACAGAGATTCTACAGGAAAAAGTATCAGGTTTTAATGAGTCTACAACTGTGAAAGGGTAGGTGGCAAACTGTGTGTGTATACACATGAGTTCACACTCAATCACATTACGGAAACAGTTGCACAGTTCTGGCCAAGAACCAATGCATAGTTCTCTTGTATTGAAGCCCCTACTGGTTTTCAAACCAGTTTCTCAGTTCCATCATGTCCACGTTCCCTCTTTTATAAAAATAAACCTCTCCGACTACATTTTAAATACCATCCATGAGCCCTTTCTACCCAAAGGCTTGCTCCCTTGAGTATATGCAGGATCTTTTTATTCTAATTGGGAAAAGAAAACTGATAACTGCATACTACCTTCTGGTCCTCACTGTGTACTTCTCTAGCAATCGGACTCTTAGAATACATATCTTCTTTACGTTTGTCAGAATCACTCTTGTGCCCATAGGAGAACCATTAACTTTCTAGATCATTGCGTAATCTTTCTTTTTTCCTCCCTTTAACGTTCCGCTATTGCCAGTTGTTACGGGAGGGCCTCCCACTCCTCCAGCCTATAGCTGCTGAGATACCAGCCCATTGGGGCGTGGTCTCTCTCCCTTTAAAAAAGCAGCTACTTCCCTCTCCTCGCTCTCTTCACTTCCTGCTCCGCCGGCGACTAGACTCCCTTCCTGGTTGCGCAGAGGGCTGACTGTAATCTGTAAGTTTTTTCCCCTTTAAATAAATACCACCCTATTAATCATAATTCCAAACTGGTGTGGCATTGTTTATGACTTATGCCTTCAGTTGGCACCCAACGTTTGGTTTTAGAACCTCTCCTTTCCCCACTCGGCTGCCGGCCGTGAGTTCGGCTTGGCGGGAGCCCTCCCTTCCTCAGCCACCGCCGGCGGCCTTGGCCTCCCCACGTGGATTTAAACTCCACAGGCCCGCGTAGTCTCTGCCGCGTGGTTTGCTCTTTTCTGAGTCGTTTTTAAATCTCCCTTGCAAGCACAGCTCTTAAGTGGCACGAACCAGAGCACGTGGTTGCTGAAAGCTGCAACCCCTCAGGGTGACTCTGTCATGTGAAGGCATAAGCGGCTTCCAGGTTGCTCTTCTCTACCCCTGGATTATGGGTTTCTGGTTCCGTCTCTGGAATTGATTTAATTACATTTACTTTGTTGAGCAACTTACATTTTCCAGTTTTTAACAAATACTCTGCGGACTCTGAAACAGGACTCTGTTTTCATCGCGACTTGGCAACACAGCCACCTGCTGGATAATAGGTAATATGGCAGTTTTCGTTTCCAACGCGAATTTTACTGTTCTGGTTGCCAATACAATGGGTTATATCATGCAAGATTTATATGACTATGGGGATAACTTAATTTACTGGTTACTAGGCTTCAGTATTCTTTTGAATATTCTATCATTTAGGAAGATCATGGCACTCCTAAGAACCATACAATCTTTACTAGAAACTCATGCAGGTCAGGAGATTCAGGATTCAAAAGAGACAATAATAAAGACAATAATAAAAAGACTTGAAATGATTGAAGAAATGATTGGAGCTGGTGAACAGAGTAATAAGGCACAAGGACAGGATACAATGCCAACACCAGCTATTAGAACTGGCTTACCCAAGGTTTTAGCGGCATACCCTATACTTAATTCTGACAAAGTGTCAACTTCTAAAGGCTCAAAGGGAGTCAGAGAAGCTAGATGGACGCCAATAGCAATGAATGATCTAAAAGAAATTAAGCAAGCTATTGTTAATTTTGGCTTTCACTCTGCATATGTAAAGGAAATGATAAGGACTTGGGCTTCTAATGTTAGAGCTACCTCCCATGATTTCCATCAGTTAGTGTCTGCAGTTTTAGATAATGGACCTTCCTTGGTGTTTGAAATTTATTTCAGAGAAGAATACAAACATATGGAACAGCAAGGAAGAGCAAAAGGTATTGAGGTTTCCCAAGATCAAATTCTTGGTGCAGGAGAATATGCTGATCCACAGGTCCAAGCTCTTTATGATGATGAAGTACTGTGTCTATGTCACCAAGCAGCTTTAAATGCTTGGAATAGGATACAAGATCCGGCAAAAAGGGTTGAATCATATACTAGAATTAGGCAGGGACCGAGAGAACCCTTTATTGACTTTTTGCAAAGATTAATTAAGGCTCTGGACATAGGAGTAACAGACCCAGAAGCTAGACGAATACTTCTTGAATCTCTAGCTTTTGAGAATGCAAACATAGAATGCAAAAAGATAATTGGGCCTTTAAAGTCTAGATCAGCACCTATGGATGAATGGATTCAGCATACGATGAATGTTGAGACGTTTAGTTATAACGATGAACCTTGGGTAGGAGAAGCGATTTCCACAGCAATGAGGAGACATCAAACTGCCAGGTGTTTTAATTGTGGTAAATTAGGACATCTGAAAAGGGATTGCAGGCACAGAATTTCTAGGAATATTATCTCCTCTGGGAATGACAAAAATAGGAGACCTAGGCCTTCAGGTATATGTAGGAGATGCGGTAAAGACCGACATTGGTCCAATGAATGCAGGTCAACAACAGACAAACAAGGCAACCCAATACCGTCGGGAAACTCCTTGAGGGGCCTCTCGCAGGCCCCCGACCCAACAGTGGCCCAGTCATTCCCAGTCACAGTGGAGAACGTGCCTCAACAAGAAAATTTAAAGCTCCAATTTCTGCTGTAAAAAGTAATACTGGCCAAAATGATGAAATACATGTGGAGGATGAGTCAAAAAACCCAGTAGGACAGAGTAAACGTATATTTTGGCAGACTTCTATTAATGATCAAAGACCAAAGCTAAGAGTCTGTATAAATGGCACTTTTATTGAAGGCTTATTAGACACAGGTGTGGATGTTAAGTATCATTACCCCAGAATCTTGGCATCCGAATTGGCCTCTTCAAGAGGTAGATGTTCAGTTTCTGGGAATTGGAACCCTATCTCGTGTAAAACAAAGCACAAGATGGGTTGAATGCATAGGGCCCGAAGGGCAAATAGGAAGACTAAGGCCATATATAGCCAATATTGCCATAAATTTATGGGGCCATGACCTGCTACAGCAATGGAATACCCAGATTAACATTCCTGTAGTTCCAGGAACTCATAATTCTGGGAAGGATATGATGAGGTATTATGGAAAAAGGTCACCAGCCATTCAGGCTGTACAAGAACGTACAGCAAATACCAAACCTTTGGAGGTACCAACAGCCCTACCTTTAAAATGGCTAACTGAGAAGCCAATATGGATCAAACAGTGGCCTCTAGCTGAAGATAAACTACAGGCATTAGAACAGCTGGTGCAAGAGCAACTAGATGCTCACCATATTGAAGAATCAACCAGCCCTTGGAATTCTCCTGTGTTTGTTGTAAAAAAGAAATCTGGTAAATGGAGAATGGTGACAGATCTAAGAGCTGTCAACAAAGTAATTCAACCTATGGGCCCACTACAATCTGGAATTCCTTTGCCTTCTCTGTTAACAAAAGGATGGCCTCTTATAGTTATTGATTTGAAAGATTGTTTTTTCACTATACCGTTACAAGAAAAGGACAGAGAAAAATTTGCCTTCACAGTGCCTACTTATAATAATTCTCAGCCTAATAGGAGATATCAATGGACTGTCCTCCCACAGGGTATGCTCAATAGTCCTACACTGTGCCAATATTTTGTAAGTAAGCCATTGGAAATAATTCGTAAACAATTCCCCAAGTCCATCATTTATCATTACATGGATGACATCTTGTTATCTGATTCAAATAAAGATACTTTAGAAAGGATGTTTGAAGAAGTAAAGAAAGTCTTGCCTAGGTGGGGATTACAAATTGCCCCTGAAAAGATTCAAAGAGGAAATTCAATTAATTACCTAGGTTACAGAATAGGGTTAGAGAAAATTAAAACGCAAAAGGCACAAATTAGGAGAGACCGCTTAAAGACTCTTAATGACTTCCAAAGATTGTTAGGAGACATTTCCAGTCTCCGACCAGCTGTTGGGATAACACCTGATCTAATAGTTCATTTAAACAAAACCTTAGATGGTGATAAAGATTTGAATAGTCCAAGAAAACTGACAGCTGAAGCAGAAAAGGAACTGACAATGAATGAGGAAAAATTACAGGAGGCACATGTGGATAGGGTGAACCCAAATCTTAGCTGCATCCTAGTCATATTGCCTTCCAGAATTTCTCCTACAGGGATTCTAATGCAGAGGGAAGATATTATTTTAGAGTGGATATTTATACCTAATAAACCAAGTAAAAAATTAAAAACTTATGTGGAAAAAGTCTCTGAATTAATTATAAAAGGTAAGCTGAGACTTTGTCAACTAGCAGGTATAGACCCAGCAGAAATTATAGTGCCTTTTACTACTGAAGAAATAAAAAAGTTATGGGAAGACAATGAACCATGGCAAAGAGCTTGTGCTAATTTTTTGGGAGAAATTAATAGCAACTATCCCAAGAGTGGTAGACTTAACCTCATAAAAAGAACTTCTTGGATTCTTCCTAGAATGGTACGTGATGCTCCAATAACTGGAGGCCGTACGTTCTATACTGATGCAAATAAATCAGGGAAAGCAGTTTACAAGTCAGATGAATTGAGTAAGGTGGAACAAAGCCCTTATAATTCTGTCCAGAAGGCAGAATTACATGCCATTCTTATGGTGCTAAGGGATTTTAAAGAACCTCTTAATATAGTAACAGATTCACAATATGCAAAAAGAGTTATCTTGCATATTGAAACCGCTGAATTTATACCAGATGACACAGAGTTGACTTCATTGTTTATCCAGGTACAAGACATAATCAGGAACAGGCTTTGTCCGTTGTACATAACACACATCCGGTCCCATACAGGTCTGCCTGGTCCTCTAGCCCAAGGCAACGCTGAGATTGATCAATTATTGATTGGAAGTGTGTTGCAGGCCTCAGAATTTCATAAGAAGCATCATGTCAATAGTAAAGACCTAAAGAAAGAATTTTCCATTACTTGGCAACAAGCTAAGGACATTATAAAGAGATGCCCTACTTGTTCTTTCTATAATCAAACACCGTTGCCTGCAGGGAGTAACCCAAAGGATACTAAGAGAAATGAAATCTGACAGATGGATGTGTTCCACTTTATGGAATTTGGTAAATTAAAATATGTACACCACACCATAGACACGTATTCAGGTTTTCAATGGGCTACTGCCCTGAGCTCAGAAAAGGCTGATTCAGTAATCACACATTTATTGGAAGTTATGGCCATCATGGGTATACCTGCACAAATAAAGACAGATAATGGTCCAGCATATGTATCTAAGAAAATGAAATGCTTTTTTGATTATTATAATATAAAACACATTACAGGTATACCAAATAATCCTACAGGTCAAGCAGTTATAGAAAGATCAAATCGTACTATAAAGGATATGCTGAACAAACAGAAAGGGACCGAAAATACCCCCAGAAATAGATTACATAATGCTTTATTAACCTTGAATTTTCTTAACGCTAATGAGAAAGGAACGACAGCAGCAGAGAGACATTGGATAATGGAAAAGTCTGCTGAACTAAATCAACCGATTTATTTCAAAGATGTGCTGACCTCTCAGTGGAAGCCAGGAGATTTGCTACGTTGGGGAAGGGGTTTTGCTCTTGTTTCCACAGGAGAAGAAAAATTGTGGATACCATCAAAATTAATAAAGTTTCGATTTGAAGAGGAGAAACCTCTTGGAAAGGAGAAATGACAACTCATCCACAACGATGATATTCATACAGGTGGTAAGAAAAACATATAGAATGGGGGCAGGGTTCTGTTCTTATCTCCACAGGAAAACACTCATCTTTAAAAAATTGAAGGGACCCTGGACATTTGGATACTGACAGATGGAAAAATACCTGCCCAATAGGAAATATCAAGAAAAATGAATGGGTTGTGTAAGTAAAATTAAACCATATTTCTAAATTTATAAAGCTGGTTTTGAAGTTGGACTCTGGCTCAGTCCCTCTCCAATTCCAAGCCTGTTAGTAAGAGAAAAACCCAGAGTTTCTGGAGTTTCTGTCTCATGTCAAGAGCCATGATGTGGGACAGAAAGAAATATGAGTTTAGAAAACATCTTTGCTTTTCTTCATATCTATCATACTTTTCATTGAATATATCTATCATGTCTTTCATTGAATATATATATATATATATGTCTATATATGTCTATATGATTAATGTTTAAGTTTTTCATAATGAACAATGAGTTTTTCCTGAAGTGACATTTGAAGTTTCCAGGAAGAAGATGGGGCCCAATAACAACAACTCCACCTGGTTGATATGACGTCATGATACTGATAGTGCTACTACAAGACCTGCTTTTGGTACCAGCTGCACAAGACAGTTCCAACTTGGTTAGCTGAAATGGTGCACATCTTATACAACATTTTGGCCAGACCTGCACAAAATACTCAGAGACTATTGGCAATTTTAAAAGACATTGATCTTGAAATTTAACCATCATTTTACTTTCACAGGATCCCCCAGAAAGAACGTCGCCCCCATGACAGCTGGAAGTAATTCTAGAGGACGACGTCCCCTCTCCCAGTAAAGTTTGCCCTTGGGTTTAGGGACATCATTTAGGGGTTGATTATAATTAGTATACGATTGAGGGTTGGGGGAGGAATTTTATAAGCTCAGGGATCATTTTGGGAAAAAAAAAGAGGGATGATGGGATAATAGATTTGTAATTGTGAGTTACTGTTTTTAGACAAATATATTGGTATAGATTCTTGTATATTGACACAAAGTTAAATTATATTGACTATTGTATGCATGCATGTTTCTACCTCTGTTTAAAACATTTTTTATGTATTGACATATATTGTATTGATATATATATATATTGTATATATTTACCATATTGCAGTGTACATTTTTACCTCTGATTAAGATACTTATATAATGTTTGTGTATTGATATATATTTACCTACTGCAATGTATATTTGTACATTGTTTATATTTGGAGGCCATTGTCCTCATTTGTTTCACAGTCGTTTATTGTCTTAGTCTTTAAGTTAGATAGATATTGAGAATTATATAGATTAATAGTCATCTAAGTTTGTCATTTATAATTAGACTAATCAGGTTCTTTAGGTATATAGAGATTATACTCAGTATAGATAGATAATCTTCAACTTCTTCAAAGAGCTGTAGAAAATGGCCTTTAATCTAACTCAGAGTTTTGTGGTAGTGAGACACAATTTCTCCTGGCAACACCACTCTATTCCCGAGAGAATGTTGAGCACCAAAGACACTCCACCTGGAGCCTTCTTTTTGGCAGAACTGGCCTTGGGGCAAAGAAATGCCCATACCTCAACCACTGACAAAGATACAGAGCATGCATCAATGGATAAAACAGGGCTGTCATATCCTGCCAAGACAGGGTAAGATAGTTTTGAAAAGTTGCTTGCCTTTGAAAATGGTATGTCAGTTATGTTAGGCCTTAGCCAATGTTGGTTGCTTCAACGCTGCTAATGTGACTTTGGGTGATTGCCTAGGTAGCTAGTTGTCTCTGTGATTTGTTGCATATTTTGGAAGTTGTTTTACTGTACTTCCTAATTACCCAGGTAACATTATTTCCCTTCTCAGATCTTCGATGGGGTTGAAGATTATATAAATGTAGTTACTTTCTCTCATGACTTGGCCAAGTTATTTATTATACAAGACCTAAGCTAGTTAGAATAGGATATTTGTACTTATTGTATATAATTTCATAGTAGGTTTAGAACTCTCTTATTTAAACAAAAGGGGGAGGTGTTACGGGAGGTCCTCCCACTCCTCCAGCCTATAGCTGCTGAGATACCAGCCCATTGGGGCGTGGTCTCTCTCCCTTTAAAAAAGCAGCCACTTCCCTCTCCTCGCTATCTTCACTTCCTGCTCTGCTGGCGACTAGACTCTCTTCCTGGTTGCGCAGAGGGCTGACGGTGATCTGTAAGTTTTTTCCCCTTTAAATAAATACCACCCTATTAATCATAATTCCAAACTGGTGTGGCATTGTTTATGACTTACGCCTTCAGCCAGTGGCTTAAAACTGATGACCTAATTTTAAGGTATATTTTCCGAGAAGGGATCGAGTAGACATTTCATTATATAGTTGCCATTGATTTTCTTATCTTATTTGTTCCTCATCTATGTCCTTTATAAACCATGTATAAGAGATGAACTCATGTCAGTGTATGTATGATATGACTACTATTATTACACATTCTAGAACAATCATCATTCTCAAGGCCATCCTTATTCTTTGTTGTTTTACACAAATATTCCTACAGTATAATCAGGAAGAAGCTGTGTATTCAGTTAGTCAATGAGAGGCATATTCCTACGTCCTGGACCAGTGATGGTTAGATTATATAACAGTGGGTTCACAGTGCCATCTCAGAGGTAATGGCAGTGCAATCAGTTGGGAGCACAGTGAAGTTAGATATATTAATTAGTTTTCTTTTGCTGTGATAAACACTAAGACTAAATTCAATTTATAGAAGGGTTTATTTTGGCTTATTCTTCCAAAGAGATAGAGAGTCCACAATGGCCAGGAAAGCATGAAGTGGTACGGTGTGATGTCAGGATCAGAAATCTGACTGCTCACATTCTATCTGAATGAATATATTTTACAGGTCAGGAAGTAGAGTAAAGGTATACATCTTCAAAGACTACTTTTGTCTAGCAAGGCTGAACCTCTTGAAGGTCCCATAATCACACAAAATAGGCAATTCTCACCAATGGGAGATCAAGTGTTCAAATCCATAATTCTACAAAAAATACTTCTCATTTAATCCACAACAGGAAACAGCTCTGCACAGACTTCTATTCCTTCTTTCCATATGCTGAGCATTGTACTGTGGTCTTCGTTTGTATTCTATAGCCCAAATCAACCATATCTGTTTCCTAATAACCTATTTTCTTGCCTGAAAGTAGAGGCTGTTTTATTTGTTCAACCCTCATAACTTTCAGGAACTGTCACAAAAATTTGTGAAAGATAAAAATAATCTGAAAAATGGAAGAAAGAGCCACCCATGCAAATAGAGTCATCCAGTGAATTCAAGTGGAAGGAAAGAGAAGCCCCTTGTTAGATACCTCCTGAGAACTGACTCCTTACCTTTCACCTCTTCTTGTTCTGGCCAGATAGTGTTGGAGTGCCTCCAACTGATACTCCTTGGGCATCCACACCACTTCCATTAGCCCATGTGATATAAGAAGGTCTGCTATCCATTTTATGCAGTTGTTTGTGGTTGCGCCTTTATCTCTACCATTGCCAGAATATAACTGGATTGGCCTGCAGAAGGACACAAAGGCCATATGGGGTAGAGCCAAGTTTCCTTGCATGTCCTAGTGAAGTTTACACTGGGCCATCTGACACCTTGTCAACCTACAACTCATAAGGGTACTTAGACCAAAGCAGTTGAGGATGAAACAACCAGAAGTTAACTACAGACTCACGGGAAGTCCTCATAGAACCAAGCCAAGCTTCTTCTTAGTTTCTGCAGCCTACAGACACAGAAGTCATAGAAATATTTACTGTAAGCAGGCTGCTGAAGCTCATGGTTGTAGGACAGAATTTTTGTGGCAGTACGTGAGTGATCCACCCCATAAGGAACGCATATAGAAACAAACTCAAAAGTGAAACAACGGCAGCAGGCTAGTCTCCTTGGAAGCTAAGTGACTTTCTTCAACTCACTAGCCCGAAGCATTAAAATTAGAGCACCAGTGAATTTACCTATTATGGCATGTAATTCATTACTTGTTGGTGCTTATCAGCTGTGAAAATTGAAGCATTAAAGATGTAAATGGCTGTAGTCTAGGGTTTGTATGGCAGGGAAGTGGTATGAGATAGACCTGGTGACACAAACATGAGCCAGATGCATGCATCTGGATGCTTTCCTGGAGTTATTAAGATGCTCAGGGGGTTAATGTTGGTGATGGAATGAATGAGACATTATGGGAATGAAGAACATTTCTGGGTATAACTCAAGTGAGGGTGGATCCCTCTCTTACCTCTGAGGAAAAGCTGGCTCTGGAATTTGTGAAAATGACATCTGGTACTGAAAATTTCACTGGACTTTTGTGCTTTTTTGTCTGAGGAACATTTGCCAGGTTATGTATCACATAGTTTCAGGCATAGGGCACCTTTATAGAAAGCAATTGTTCAAAGCAGAGAGCCTTCTGTTGTGAAGAAGATGGGAAAGGGACCACATCAAATAAGAATTATAACTAATGCTCTCTTCAGTCTATAACAAAAGGTTCTGGATTTTATAATATGTTCCTGCCAAGGGCCTTGTCTAATATTTCCTTATTAGTAGTTCTTAATCAGTATGAAATTGCCAAAACCTCTCTCAGCTGTTGAAGACTCATCTTCTGTCCTTTCTCACTTGGGAACATATTTATAAGGCTTAGAAAAATATGACTAAGCTTCCCAGCTTGAATGACACTAATAGTAATCTTTGAAGGCTTGGAGAATGATATAAGGAAACCACAGTGTATGGCTGCTTAAAAATTGCCCGATTAAAGTCATCTGTAGTGCTTCAAAGGTGGAAGGTGAGACACTGGTATTTAATAACTTAGCTTTCAATGACCAGACTGACACTGACATTAATAGCCAAGATGGATGAAATTATATTAAAACTAAAAATTTAAAGCATTAAGAAAGAAGGAAGTCAGGCAATAAATGTATTTGTTCTTCTGAAAGGACTAAACTGTATTTTAAACATATGCAAGGAAGCTTTGAATTGCCCTATTGAATATGCATGAGGTCAGAGTACATCCTTCTGCAGAGTCAAACCTCTCTTGAATAGGGAATAAGGATACTATAAGCTTTGTCCTACTAAGAAAAACACACCGAATATGATGAGAGTATCTTAAAAGTAATTAAGGACATGTGCTATATCCATGCATCATTTCTTTGAAGTAGCTAGCTGGTTCTTTGTGATGTCTAGTGATAGCCGCCAAATATGGGGTGAGTGGACGAGCCGGATGATGTGCTAAACACATGTAATAACTCATTTAAATGTTACATCAGTGCTTTACAATAACCCTATTTTTATTCCCTTTATAAATAAGAAACTTGAGGCTAAGAAAAACTAAGTGTGTTGCCCAACACCATGCAGTGAGGAAATCTGATTGGCTTGGGTCATATCCATGACCACACCTGAGAACTAATACCTTCTGAGACTCTATCTCCTCATAAGGCAAAATCCTGGTGACTCTTGAATTCTAATGAAAGATGTTAAGGCTGGTTTTCATTGACTCTTGGGACTATTCCAGCTAGATGAAGCAGTCATGGACAATAATTGCATGTAGTCAAGAAGCCTTTTAATTTGTACCTAAGTGCTGGTGTTTCTTTAAGCTTTGCTATAGTGCTTAGCAATTTATGGCTTGTTAAGTCATTTCCCAAATTGGCAAAGCATTTTCTTTAATAGAAGAGGCATAATTATCTAAAAGCCTTACAATATTTCTGTTCATTCATTAGGAAGCTTAGCCAGTTAGTTCTTGCAGTGATTGTGCACAGAGTGTGAGGACACTTGCAGTGAAGGTGCACAGAATAGTAGGCACTTGCTACAGCCCTGAAATTCTAGATCATCACAGTAGTCACAATTATCACAAAGAACCAAGCTCCTTGAATTTGCAAGGTCTTCCCATCAAGAGGAGTCATAAAAGGACAGATTGTCTTTTTATTATTTCTCAAGATTTGATTTTATTTTAAATTATATCTATGGGAGATGTGTGTGTAAGTGTGTGTGTGTGTGTGTGTGTGTGTGTGAGAGAGAGAGAGAGAGAGAGAGAGAGAGAGAGAGAGAGAGAGAGAGAGAGAGTATTCAAGTGCACCTGGAGCCCATAAGAGTCAATTTACCCTGCATGTGGATTTACAGGCAGTTGTCAGTCACCTAATGTGGGTGCTAGGAATCAAACAGGGTCCTCTATAAGAGCAGTATGTGCTCTTGACCACAGTGCCATCTTTTGAGCCCCAAGGTGGTTTTCTTTGCCACTGTGGGGTGACTGTTGACATGTGTTCTCTTGCATGATCTTTTCACCCAAAGACAAGAGGTAGTTAGTACTCTCCCTAGCTCTGATGACAACCTCACATTTCCTAAAATCTCCATATCTCTTTAATGATGACAATCTCTGCATACATGTTTTAAAATTAAGGTCCAAGATACATTAGTAGAGGTTTTCACTCTTTAGCTATGATTAAGTCAACAAAGGATACAATTGTCATTGAAAGAGTATGCTGCAAATCATGAGGAGATGGAACACTGTGCCACAAGAGGTCACACGGGGAAGCAGGAGGAACAGTCAGGAGGCAGACGAAGATGTAGAATCATAAGCAAAAGTTCCCCTGACGCTTCTGCAGTAAGAACCAGATGAGGTAGCACAAGAAGATTTGGAGCTGGTGAATTTGAATAACTGCAGAAGGTGGCAGAGCAAATAGGCTGTGATTCCAGGTCCTTGGGTGATTCAGGAAGGGAGACAGAGGTAAGGAACCTGGAAGGCCTGGAAAAGAGGAAGTCACGTGTATGTGGCCTGGATTGATTGGTTTGCTATTGAAAGATATGCTCACAGGAGGCTGTTTGTGATCGCTAGCCACTGATTATACTTAGGAGGGATCATGCCTCCAAATACTGTTAAAAGTTCAAAATACAGATGGAAAAATAATGAATCAGCTTCCTTAAGATGTGGCCTCTGCTAGGCTGCCCATGTTCCAGCAGATGAATCTGCACTCAGGCACATATGGCAGCACTGTGGACTCAGTGTGTTTAAAAACACAGAGGAGAAGTTGGGAAGGAAATGTAGTAGGGAGGGTGGGGGAGGAGTTGTAGGAGGATGGAATAGGAGATGGATTGGGTCAAAATGCATTATATTTATGAATGAAATTCTCAAACAATGAATTTTTAAGAGCCAAAAAGAGAAAACTGAAAAAAGTCTCTTTGCAAAAGGAAATAGTATCTTGTATGTGTATGCGTGTGTATGTGCACATGTATATATACATGAGAGTGTCCATGTGTCCAAGCTTCATAAAATATAATGAAGTCACAGCATTTCCAGTTGCTCAATATTTATTTTTAGGAAATGAGGCATTCACATAGATGTTAGATATATTATGAATAGCATGCATTCCCCTATCCATTTTCACTGGTTTGGCCTATCTCCAAGGATTCAAGTTGAGGCACACAAACAGTGCTTTTACAGACTGCTCTTCCTTTTCTAGGAAGTCACTAATTCAGGGTAGCGATCACAGACCTTGTTATTTCACCCTTTCATTGGGAATGCCTCTGCTATGGTCTCCTTACAGTCATCGAAGACAAATCCTAGGAATGAGGAGGGGGAAGCCCCTGGATTCACCAGTAGCATGAGGTCCCCTCCTCTTTATGGGGGGGCTCAATGCTGTTCATGGTTGAGCTTATTTAGCTGGTTTCTTCCTTCTTCTTTTCACAGAACATATTTGTTTGTTTGTTTGTTTATATTTATTTATAGGCGCATGTTAACAGTAACTCAAGAATGAGACCTTTTCAGTTAGGAGACAAATACAGGTACTGATTTGTAAAGGTTTATCTAATCTAGGCTGGGGATGATGTAGTCAGTTCATAGAGTGCCTTCAAAACAAAACTTAGCAACAGCTTTTGCAAGCAAAGCAAAAGCTCTATATATCCATGTGTGATGAATTTGATAAGCTGTTATCATGTTAGACTTTCAATAGCATTGTTTTCTATTACTATTTGGAAATATGTCAAGGCTCAGACCCAGAAAATTGCAGACTTGAAGGAATCTGACTATGTGTCATAACAACAAGAAAATGAGGAGTTTTAGCTCTTAAATGTAATTCTTAGATCTCACTAGTTCTAAGACTGTGGTCAAGTTGCTTATACATTCAACAGAGTTCTCTCATGTGCTTAAAAAAATAATGATTTTTAAAATCTCATACCACTGAGAAGTGCATAAAATTAAGATTGTTTTCAGGAAGCCTGAGTACTTAAATTACTTGGCAACTCACCCACTATTTAATACTCATAGCTATTCTTTATAAAAGATATTGTGGATGGTGGCATGTTACAATGACAATGAAAAAGACTATGAACACTCACACTGAATCACAATATTGTTTCTCTCTCTCACTAGGTGTACAATCTTAGTATATTAGTTAGTAATTTTGGATCAGAAAAACACAAGCTATTTAAAAGGTTTCTGAAGCAAGCATGCAATCTAGGCTTCCTATGACTTACTAATTTCTGTTGTCTGCAGTAAATAACAGTTGTAATTGTGGTGCTGTCCAGTGACTAGCTACTGATCTTGGACCCAAGAGAACAGCACTCTGATTCAAGGGCCAGGAAATAAAAGGATGCTTTGCCTTTATGTCATACTGTTCTCTGCGATAGGCCTTGCTTGAACCAAGGCCACAGATTGTTTTTTGTACAAGATGCCTTTGTTCAGGCTCCAAAACCTGAGTTTCTGCTTGTCTCTGCAACTACCTATGATAACCGTTGTGAAGAAGATCCATCAGATTGGAGGAACATGCTGTGTACCTGTGTTCCCATTGGAACTGTGTTCCTGCCAGTGAGTACATTTGACTGGAAGAATGTGTAATAAAGAAAGAGGTTCTATGGAGCCTTTGAGTGGGAAGACACTCAAGGCCAAGGTGTTCATATTGTCCAGAAAAGAAGGGCAGGCTTCTGGGTCACAGCAAGGTTTCTGGGAAGAGGGGACAATTTCTTTCCCAGTCAAAAATGACTTACTCTGTACTCTATGCAGAGGAGCTAAGAAATGTCTGTGGACAGAAATAAAGACCAAAGACAGGAGAGAACAGAGGGATGAGAAAGGAATCTAAAATCAGATCTGGGTTTAAATATGGATCCACTCCTTCTTGTGTGAGCACCTACTCTTCTGCAAATCAAGGGTCATATATGAGGGAGAATAATTGGTTCTGATTTAGCTTTCTTTGACCATGTGGTGGTTTGGATAGCAATGGCCCCCACAGACTCATGTGTTTGAGTGTTTGGCTATAAATGATGGCACTATTAGGAGGTGTTGCTTTGTTGGAGGAAATATGTCACTGAAGGTGGTTTTAAGGTCTCAGATGCTCAAACCACATCCCATGTAACATTCTCTTCCTGCTTCCTGTGAATCCAGATGTAGAACTTTCAGCGTCTTCTCCAGTACCATGTCGGCCTGCACTCCACCATGCTTTCTTGTCATGACAATAATGGACTAATTCTCCAAACTGTAAGCCAACCCCAGTTAAATGTTTTCCTTTATAAAAGTTGCAGTGGTCATTGTGTCTCTTCATAGCTATTAAAACCCCAACTATTAAAAATATAATCAATATTTACATCAGAGTCCATGGTTTAGGTTCATTTAACAGTAAAATATTGCTGGCAAAATGTGGCAGCATCTTATTTATTTATTTATTTATTTATTTATTCGGTTTTTCGAGGCAGGGTTTCTCTGTGGTTTTGGAGCCTGTCCTGGAACTAGCTCTTGAAGACCAGGCTGGTCTCAAACTCACAGAGATCCGCCTGCCTCTGCCTCCCGAGTGCTGGGATTAAAGGCGCAGCATTTTAAATCTTAAAAACATTTAAGGATTAAATTGTATATTAATAAATATAGATGTGTGGATAGGTATCTATTAAATATCATATACTTAACTACTTATTTTATTCAGAATCCCATTCCTGCAAATTTAGCCTATAAACACAATGAAAGACGTAATCATAAATATGGATGTTTAAGTGCTGGAATGGCTGAGTAGTGAGAAAAACACAATCTTTATTCAGCTTTTCCTCAATTAGAGTATTGTTTAGAGTAGCAAAAGCCTATAAATGGAACACATATCTATCAACCGAGAATGCTTGAACAAATTGTGGTCGAGTAGATTCATACTACAGCTACATGGGATACATTTTTAACAGTGTCTTGAGGCCAATTCCCATCCAGCTACCAGCCTGTTTCTTTATTGCTTCTGTGGCAGGAATACTAAACAGCGCTTTACTCCTGTCTCCCTCCATTCCTTCAGTCTGCTGCTTGCATCTCTGCAGGTTGCATTGGGGCTGCCCAGGTGTAGATCACTAGCGGTGCACCTTTGTGGTGGTCTGAGAACTCACCCGGGATTCCCTCTAAATGGGACACACTTGATGCTTCTTAACAAAACTTTCAGCACTGGGACTGACTCCTAGAAAGTTCTGGGTTAACTTGCTACAGCCTCGGTGCTGATATCCAGTTTCCTTGGTGGTTTCTTTCTATTGGCTTCATAATAATATTAAGGAATTTATTCCTTGATACTTTGTGTTCCTTAGCCTCTATAAGCTAAAGTAACTGAGGCCAATTAGTGAAGAAGAGTCTGCTAGAATGAGCACTGCATAGTAGTAACAAGAAGCAGTGAGAACCAAAAAGCAGTGCTATAGGTCTGCTCTACAAAACAAAGCGAAGCACCTTCAGTTTCCATTAAATCAAAAGAGAAGCCCCTTTCAGCTCATCTCGAATCCAGCCTGTGAAAGACTCCAGGCTTTGGTAACTGATCGACTGACAAAATTTCACTGTGTGGTATTCACTATAGCATAACACGGCTTAATCCTCCCCTCCACCACGTGATGTGGAAACTGCCTTGCCGTTACACAGATAATATGCTACTGTTTTAGATATGTCAAATCCAAAGTACTTTCCAAGGATCATGCAGTATTTATATGCTCAAGTTTTAAATGATTTATCTTAGTGTATGAACTTCTAGAAAACAGATACTATTTCTGCCTTCTTTACTACAAAAATGGAATTTAAACCAATTCTTAAGATATGGATCTTAACATTATTTAGTGAGGCAATGACTAATTGTTATAGTTAATTGCTAATTAAATAAACTAAAGGAATGGCTTTTACTCTCAAATTATTTTCATTGTCCCCTACAATGTGAACCGTTAATAGCTACAGATCATGGATGCTAATGCACTGGTGCACATAAGGTGTTCTGGGAGAGGTCACCAACTCTTAACTCATGCGTGGGCAAATGCGTGGTCTTTTCTTTTAAATCATCTATTATCAGCTCTAATAGTTCTATCCAGACACATCTATTGAAACTTTTACCTCTTCTGTTGTTTAGGCAAATTTATTTAGGAAATGGATGTACCCTCTCATATGTGGAATTTAGTCCATAATATATTATTAAATATCAATATACAATATTATAATATATTAATACACAAATGTATTAATATAATATATTGTGATATATGATATTATATATTATCTATATATGCAAACAAATGTCCATGTGGGTACAGCATAACATGTAGGAAAGGTAATGAGAAAGGATAAATATAAGGTAGAGAAAGGACTGAAAGCAGGACAGAGACGTGAGCTATGGAATAGGATAGAAAGCTAAGTTTTTGTTTGTTTGATCTGGGTGGTAGATAAGTGCATAAATTATATGCAATACTTAGAGTATAAATTTAATATGAAACACCACAGTTTCTGTTGCAAATGCCAATTCTAACTGGGTAGATGTTCTTTAAGTTCTATAAACTTTGGGTCTGGTTAATTTTTAGGGGTGACAATTTATCTCTTTCTAAGTTTTTATAATGAACTTTATAAGTGTAAAACATAAGAAAGGGAACATTTTTTTAACTTTTTTTTATTGAGAAAAGGAGAAAAAAAAAACAAGTTTCCTCCTCCTCCCAGCCTCCCATTTCCCTCCCCCTCCTCCCACCCTTCTCCCCCTCCTCCCACCCTTCTCCCCCTCCCCCAACTCCTCTCCCCCTCCCTCTCCAGTCCAAAGAGCAGTCAGGGTTCCCTGCCCTGTGGTAAGTCCTAGGTCCTCTCCCCTCCGTCCATTTCTAGGAAGGTGAACATCCAAACTGGTTAGGCTCCCACAAAGCCAGCACATTACGTAGGTTCAAAACCCCGTGCCATTGTCCTTGGCTTCTCATCAGCCCTCATTGTTCGCCATGCTCAGAAAGTCCGGTTTTATCCCATGCTTTTTCAGTCACAGTCCAGCTGGCCTTGGTGAGCTCCCAATAGATCAGCTCCACTGTCTCAGTGGGTGGGTGCACCCCTCGTGGTCCCGACTTCTTTGCTCATGTTCTCCCTCCTTCTGCTCCTCATTGGGACCTTGGGAGCTCAGTCCAGTGCTCCAGTGTGGGTCTCTGTCTCTATCTCCATCCATCACCAGATGAAGGTTCTATGATGATATGCAAGATATTCGTCAGTATTGCTATAGGATAGGGTCATTTCAGGTTCCCTATCCTCAGCTGCCCAAGGAACTAACTGGGGACCTTGGCTTGGGCATCTGGGAGCCACTCTAGGTTCAAGTCTCTTGCCAACCCTAAGGTGGCTCCCTTAACTAAGAATTGTACTTCCGTGCTCCCCTATCCAACCTTCCTTTATCCCAATCCTGCTTTTTCCCCAAGTTCCCCCCATTCTCCCCTTCTCCCTTTTCTCTCCCCATCTCCCCTTACCCCCATCCCACCCCACCCCCAAGATCTCAATTTTCTCCCCGGCCATTTTGTCTACTTCCCATAGCCAAGAGGACAACTATATGTTTTTCCTTTGGTTCACCTTCTTACTTAGCTTCTTTGGGATCACCAATTGTAGACTCCGTGACCCTTGTTTATGGCTAGAAACCAATTATGAGTGAGTACATCCCATATTCATCTTTTTGGGTCTGGGTTACCTCACTCAGGATAGTGTTTTCTATTTCTATCCATTTGCATGCAAAATTTGAGAAGTCATTGTTTTTTACCGCAGCGTAGTACTCTAATGTGTAGATATTCCACACTTTCTTCATCCATTCTTCCATTGAAGGGCATCTAGGTTGTTTCCAGGTTCTGGCTATTACAAATAATACTGCTATGAACATAGTTGAACAAATGCTCTTGTCATATGATAGGGCATCTCTTGGGTATATTCCCAGGAGTGGTATTGCTGGGTCCAGGGGTAGGTTGATCCCGAATTTCCTGAGAAACCGAAACACCGATTTCCAAAGTGGTTGCACAAGATTGCATTCCCACCAGCAATGGATGAGGGTACCCCTTCCTCCACAGCCTCTTCAGCAAAGGCTATCATTGGAGTTTTTTATTTTAGCCATTCTGACAGGTGTAAGATGATATCTCAAAGTTGTTTTGATTTGCATTTCCCTGATCGCTAAGGAGGTTGAGCATGACCTTAAGTGTCTTTTGGCCATTTGAAATTCCTCTGCTGAGAATTCTCTGTTCAGTTCAGTGCCCCATTTTCTAATTGGGTTAATTAGCATTTTAAAGTCTAGTTTCCTGAGTTCTCTATATATTTTGGAGATCAGACCTTTGTCTGTTGCGGGGTTGGTGAAGATCTTGTCCCAGTCAGTAAGTTGCCTTTTTGTCTTGGTGACAGTGTCCTTTGCTGCTGAAGCTTCTCAGTCACTTTGTGTACAGTGGCTGTCTCCTTGCGTACAGTCCACCAAGCTTTCATTGCTGTTTTATTTGTTCCATTTGATATATGAAAGCTTACATTGAAGCAAGAGCTGCTTTTTCTTTCGTTTCCCAAGATTTAGCTGCTGTGTACTGGATTTCACTAGGTTTTTCTCATCCCTGTGCTTAATCATGAAATACTAGTCTGAATACATACTTAGTTTTATTTTGCTAATATCTTTTTCCAGTTTATAAAACTATGCTTAGAAATGACAAGGGAAGCAATGTGAAAGACAGCTCAGTCCACACAGGTGAAAGAGACGGCCCAGACTTATGATTACTAGATTTATCACTCAGGTAGCAATCAAATTTCTCTCCTCAATACATATATCCCAAAGGATAGCTGCTCACCTTCCTAAGCAATCAAAGTTATTTATTCACTGCCTTAATTAGGGTTTTTATGGCTGTGAGGAGACACCATAACCATGGCTCTTCTTAATAAAGAAAGCATTTCATTGGGGCTGTTTTACAGGTTCAGAGGCTTAGTCCATTATCGTTACGGCAGGAAGCATGGCAGCATGCAGGTAGCCACAGTGCTGGAGAAGGAGCTGAGAGTTCCACATCTGGATATGGATTAGCAAGCAAGATAGAGCGAGAGAGAGCGAGAGAGAGAGAGAGAGAGAGAGAGAGAGAATGAGAGAGAGAGAGAGAGAGAGAGAGGAGGAGGAGGAGGAAGAAGAAGAAGAAGAAGAAGAAGAAGAAGAAGAAGAAGAAGAAGAGAGAAAGAAGAGACTGGACCTGGCTTGAGATTCTAAAACCTCAAAGTCATACATCCTCCAAAAAAGACTACACCTCCTAATCCCTGCCAAGTAGTGCCATTCCCTAATGAACAAGCATCAAGTTATATGAGCCTATAGTGGCCTTTCATATTCATGCTATCACATTCATTGTAGTGTATTTGTGCTGAGAGAGAATTAGAAACTTCTCGATCGAATGTAAAATTTCCTCCACAGTCTCAGGCAATTTAGCACTTGGTGTCATATCCAGCTGACAGTACTGCTTTGGAAGGCTCTAAGAATCTTTAGATATGGGGTCTAACTGGAGGAAGTAGGCTGCTATTTGACCACGCCTTGAGATTTGCAACTAAATCCCACTTCCTGTTCTATCTTTGTTTCGTTGTCTGCGGGCTTTGGAGTAAGCACCCACATGCTACCTACTGCTGCTCTGGGTGCCATATCTTCCCTGTACCTCCAACTGTGAGCCAAAGTATGTTATTCTTTCTTTAAGTTGCTCCTTTTGGGGGATTGGTTGTAGTAATGCCAAAACGAACATATTTATCACTTGGAGGCTGAACTAGGGAATATGGAACTGAGTGGCAGTCTAGGAAGCACTAGGAATCTGCCTCCAACCTAGGAAACAATTGCACTGGAATTTTGCAGTCTACTGAAAGCTTAAAGGTTTTCAAGTAAAGCACAGGCTTTTATTAAACAGCAGTTAATTTCAGCTACTAGACCGGTAGCAATTAATTACCCACTCCTCAGGACAGCTTTGTGGTAGACAGATGTGCACATTTTTCCTGGAGGAGCATGCATACAGCTTGTAGGGAAAAGGCTGAGCAAAGGAATCTTGCCCTCCAAGTACTAAGCATCAGTGTGTTGATTGATGGCTTCTCCTTCTGATCAGGAAAGCACAGACAATGAGGCAGTGGCCACTGTTTTCATCCCTCACTTTGTTCTTTTTTATTTTTTTAAGCATTTTTTTTTTTACTTTACATACCAATTCCAGTTCCCTCTCCCTCCCCTGCTCCTGCTCTCCCCACTTTCTTCCATCCCTCCCTCAACCCATTCCTCAGAGAGAAGTCCTTACCATTGTTCTTCCTAGCCTTTCTTGCTGGAGGAAAAAGGATTTCCAGAAAATGAAAAGGATTGATATCTCATTGTCTCAGTTATTTTCCCTGCATTTAAGAGGCAGATATCAACAAGGAGGAAATTAATAACAAGCTGCATATGTGTGTGTGGGGGGGGGAGTCATCATCCATAAACAGGGCTAGGCATAGATTTGGGAAAACCCTGAAAATACCTGGAATATTTTCTTTAAGGTCTTTAGCACAAAGAAATTTATAACAACGAAAACAAGATGAACAAAAAGTCTCAGCTACCAAAACGCACCTGGCAAAGGGGAATTCAGCTCATTTGAAGACATTATATTGTCCCCAGAGACGTGAAATCAAAGTCTGAATAGGGAGAAAAAGATAGAGAAAAGTGAATGCCATCCATCAAGCAAAGCCACACACACTATGGAAAACCAAGGAAAATAAGAAGAAAGAGGTAGAAAAGACACTTGAAAAAATAAATGCTTGAACACATCCAAAATTTGATAAGGGAAAAAAAACACACAAATATAAAGCTCCAAGTTCAATGAATTCCAAAGAGGAGGAACTGAGAGACCCACACTGAGACCTGTAACCAAGCTGTTGAAGGCCAAATGAGAACTGGGAATGCGGGGAGAGGAGGACCTTATCACATACAAGGATTATAAACAAGGTCGCCAGCTGAGTTCTCATCAGACACTTTGAGGCAAGAAAGCAGTTGTCTGATAGATTAAAAGTGAGAAAAGAAAAATTAGCTATGTAGAACAAAAGACAAAACTGATATAACATGTGAATGCATCTCTGTACATGTGTGTGCAGGTACATCCCTCAGCATACAGAACCACCATTTGTTATAATACGTGTTTCCAGACTCGGGAAGAAAGGATGCTTTTCCCTAAGAGTGAAGCAGCTGTCTAAACACAGGCTCTGACCTGGCGATTCCATGTCTAATATCAGCACTCTGTGTGTTGTCTACCATGTAAACTGTTCTGCCTGTGGTTTGGAGCTTTATTTTACAAGGTGGGGAAACTCTGGAATGAGGTCAGAGCCTTGAACTTGAAGTGAGAGCATGGGTCTTCCACTAGCCTTGCATGGAAACCTAGATGACACGGAGAAATTGTTGTATAGAGGAGCAAGAAAAAGAGGAAAAACAATGAACAGAGTTCTTTGAAATTATAACAACACTTCAGTTTTTTAAGTCATTCTGCGCTCTTTTAAAACTTTATAAGTAAACACACCTTGTTTTTGGTTGTAACAGCAGTCTAAAATGTCATGCTTCCACTAAATGCAGTTTTCAGTTTTGAAAATCTGTTTGATTCCAGAGAATAGACTGCAAAGGTGGAGCAGTCTAAATGTTGCAACTGAAGAAATGTTAGAAGTGAAAGTGCTTACTTTAGCAATAAGGAAAGGAGGCCACAGATCCCATTCATGTTTAATTCAAGGACAGTCTGATGTTATGTATGTACATGGATTGTTTCTTTTTCCTTCACCTTAACGTGATTTCAGGATGTGCTCTAAAAAGATTTTATTTGTTTGTTTCACATTCTGTCTCCTGTCATTGGTTAGAACTTCAAAAACTCCCATTTATAATTCTCTCTCTCTCTCTCTCTCTCTCTCTCTCTCTCTCTCTCTCTCTCTCACACACACACACACACACACACACACACACCCCACACACACTTTTGTGCCCTTGAATGGAGTTTCACAAATGTACTGTTACAAGGTGCCCATCTTTCTCCTCCAGCCTAATCTCAAGCATGAGCCCTGTGAACACATTATTTGGTCCACCCAAGTATGTATTTGGTACTTAGAGTGGGTCTTCATAGTATATACATATTGTTGATCTGCAGAATACTGCACTGATGACCTTCTTACCTCCATGACTTGACTGCAGGCTCTTGATCCTAGACAGAGGCCAAGAAGTGATATGTTTCAGTAAATATAACTTGCTTTCCTTTTTTTGTTCTTTCTGTGTTATTTCCATTTTCTTCTCTCTTCTCTCCTCATTTCTTAATTCTTCATTTCCCTATTTATATCCATCATATTACAATGAATACTACCAATCCTATTCTTTCAACTGGTATTTTGCTTCTTGAATAAAAATACAGCATTAATAGTAGGTAGTTTTGTTCTATAAACAACATGGAAGAAAAAAGAAATAAGTTTAGACCCTAGTCTTAGATCTCTCTTTGGAAATAATACACATGTGATCCTAGGTAGATGTATTAAACAAATTTGCTATTGAGTCCATGATAGAGATGGTGACTGACAGGGTTATTGAGGGTAACTGGTACACAGTTTGTGAAAATGTGTTTTGTTACTGTAGGTGACATTTGGTTTTTTTTAAAAGTAAAGATTTCTATTTTCTTTATAAGAGATGCTTTGGGGAAAGAATTACAGTGATGTGATTCTCTGCTTTGTATGCTGATAATGAGCAACAGAAATTCCTGCTGTAAGAAGAGGACTATACAAGGATTTTACAATCTAAACTGAAGCCCTTTGGAGAGTGATGTGGGTACCACTAGGAATCACACCAGAAAAACAGATGCCAACTAAATTGCTCTGGGAAAACCAAGCATCCAGAAATTCCATTTATCTCTGGGTGCTTTTTCCTCCTCTGGGCCATTTGAGAATAGAGATAATGGATTGTAAATATTTTACAGTATGAATGCGTATTCACAGGTATAGCAGCTTATTGTAAAGTTGTCCAAAGGTACACTACCATTCCTAATGAGTCCGGTTGTTTAGATGAGTAAACTCAACAGTGCATACACATGGGGCTCAAGTTTGCCTTAGGGATGTCTGGGATCGTTTGCAAGTTTTAATTTTAAGTGATAAGAAACTCCAGCCCTATTCTCTAAATCAGTAACAGTATCAATAGCAAGGGTGTCAGTACAGTGATAACAGGCACAAATCACCCACCTTGCCAGCACCTTCAAAGATCTAACCTATTTAATTTTCAAGGCAATCACCTTAGTTCAGAGAGTTTAGGTAGCATCGCTAAGGTTCGGATGTTGAGGGTGTGAGTCTAGAATCAAACCCAATGCAACCTGCGCTTCTGTCTGTGCGATGCTGCCTCCTCATGGTCAAAGTTTGTTCTAGGGCAACCGCAGTTGCTTCAGACCAAATCATCCAAGTCACCTTTAGTCTTTAACCTACAAATCCTCCGAGAATAGCCTGACTAGCACCTCTGCCTCTGTCAGAAAGGGAACAGCTCCAACTTACATTGATGTGTAGAGGAAGTCCAGTATGAGCCGAGCCATACTGGAAACAAAAAGTGCCTTCCTCGGGTCACTGAACTGATAAAGGTGACATTAATCTAGGACTTGGAGAGATAGACTTGTGACCTGATATGAACAGCAAATGGCCTGTTAGAAAGTTCTATTTCCAGAGAATGAGTTTCCATCCCGGGAATCTGTGCCTTGCTCAGCAGTGGCAGGATGGGTGCCCTGAATTCTGATGCCAGGCTGAACTCATGCCTAGTTAAGTGGCACTGAGTACTTACCTCGGAAGAACTTAGCTGGATCCAGAAAATTCATGGAAAGCCATCATAGGAGGAGACCTGACACTTTGTACTTGACTCTGTTTTCTATTTCAAGGTGACTAGCACATCACAGTGGTCAAATTGCAGGGTAGGAGGATCTTAAAACTGCCTTGGGAAAGGCTCAGGTAGAACTGACAAGCGTTTAAAGATAGTTGCTAACACTGGTAAGAGCTTTGCTTTTCAGATCCAAAAATTAATGCTTAAAGTATTGTCTTCCGGCTTCCTGTCATAAGGAGCACAAAGTACAAAGTAAGCATTCAGAGGCACTGTTACATGGGCACTGTTACATGGTTGTCAGTTTGTTGGTGACCCAACCGCCATTCACAATGCTTTGTTTCTTAACCACCTAGCTAAGAAGGTTCTCATGATGCTTTTGATCAATGCAACACAAGCAGGCTTGTTTTGACTGAGGTTGTAGGAATATTTACACTACTCTAAAAAGAATGTTAGCTTTTAACTTCCCTTTTGCAACATATTCAAAACTTGCTTTCGTTGTTTACTAAAACAGAGGTATGAGGTCAGTAACACAGCCAATCCTGGAACCATGAGTAAAAGCATTAGTATGTAAAACTGGGTTGAGAAGTAATTGGCACATGCTTAGTTCTAAAGAAATGATGATTTAATTCAGATTTTAAATAATTTTCCTTAACAAATTATTTATTTATTACCATTATTATTAATATGACAATAAGACTTTAATGATAATAAAGTGAAAAAAAACAAAAGAAGAAAATGTCTTGAGTATATTACTCACCAGGCTGAACTGTTTACCTTTGGGTATCAGTCAGATATTGCTTCCATTGTCAAAACAATTGCAACCCTAGATGAGGCAACGCAGTCCATTAGTTCTTGCTTGTTTTGTTAATTTGTCAAATGAGTAGCTAATGCTTGCACCCCTATTAACATCTTCGCCAATGGTCAACCAGCTTCTGCCTGAACAATCCAGTGACTGGAAAATCACCAGCATCAGAGGCGGTTTCCTGTGCTCAGAGCAGAACTGACACCTATGTGGATGCTCGTTATGCCGAGGTGGTGTATAGTCCATACAGTTCCACAATTCCAAAGAATAAACTCTCTATTAAGGCTATTGTTTCTTTTGTCCAAAGTAGACGTCACACAATTGGTTTGACTGTCCAATAGCTCAATAGCTTGCTTTTGAAGGCAACTTAAAATTTGATCATTCCCCTCCCTAGTTTTTGAATCCCAGGGTCATCCCCTATACTCTGAACTTGTCTGCGACATTGCAGAGATGCTTAAGATAGTTTCTTTCTGAGTGACATTCTATAATGAACATCCCAGGCTCAAGACATTCTCTGTCCCTACTCCAAAAGAGAGTTATTCGTGTTTGCATTTCTTTCTAATTGAATATGCTTCCTTAAGGTTGAATTCAAAATAGCTGTTAGTAAGCCCAGCAGTGGTGGCACACGCCTTTAATCCCAGCACTCGGGAGGCAGAGGCAGGCGGATCTCTGTGAGTTCGAGGCCAGCCTGTTCTAGAAGAGCTAGCTCCAGGACAGGAACCAAAAACCTACAGAGAAACCCTGTCTCAAAAATCCAAAAAATAAAAATAGCTGTTAGTAGTTTTTTTTGTCATTAAAAGTTTTAGAATACTAATAATTCTAACATTGAGAAATAACATAGGTGAAAACCAGACATTCTGCAGTCTCAATTCAGGTTGACTCACCTACATACCACACAGCTGACATATAATTGAAAGAAACAGTGTAAATACCAAAAGAAGGATCCAAGGCTAAATGGTAGGAATCCAGTCTTGAACACACATTTGTAATTATATTCAGATCAGGCACTGGTGCACCCTGTTCTCTATGATTTTCATGGCACCTTTATCCTATTTGGCTAATGTTCTGAGTAGGAAGTTGATTCTTATGCAGATGTGTTGAATGAAAGAGCTCTCGTGCATATACGGTTTTCGTGGCATCCAGTAATTGGTGGCTACTGGGCTGTGGCATGCGGAAAGAGCTAGTTCATCCATCAGACATGTACTGAACAAGAAGAAGGGACTGTGTAGTGTTCTGGAGGAGAGAAAATGAAAACAGAAGTTCACACATCCACCCTACCAGATTAATTGATGAAATCTGCATCCTTCTGACAAGATTTCTTTTCTTCCAGGAAAAAAAATTATTTAACATTCTCTAATGCTGGTATCTGAAAACATATACATATAAGTATAATGTTATACAGACTAAACAGGCTGTAATTATGAATACATATTAATATAGTTGTATGTAACCATAGTTAATGAAAAAGAAGTCATGAATTTGAAAGAGAGCAAGGAGGACGAATATGGAAGGGTTGGAGGGAGGAAAGGAAAGAGGGAAATGATGCAATTATATTTTAATATCCAACATGTAAAATTTTTTAAAAGTCTCATTTTTCTATAACTCCTGACCTAATACTAACAGTTATGCATGGCAGGAGAGATTCAGTGTGAAGGAGTGGAAAAGGGTTTCCACAATTTCCTGAGCAAATGTAAGCAGCCTTTAGAATACCAGCTACAATTTGCTCCCTTTGAATAGACCAGTATTACCTTATTTGACTTTCGCCTCTGATACCTTAAGAGGCAAGGAGGTTATTCTTGGGGGAAGACTCCCTGAGCACAACACTGCATGATAGTAGCTGCCTGAGGCTTGCTTGTGTAACAGTGTGTTCTCCATGGAAGTCATCAGAACTGGAAAGGGAGGAGTGGTTCCCTGAAGTAGGCACTGGAAGCTGAGATATCAGGCACGTATCTGGCAGCAGGAGATGTCTAAGAAGCATCTCCTTGTCCAGCAGCCGAGTCATCAATCACACAAAGTTAGTACGCTGGTGAAAGATGCTGTCTTTTAAGGCGCTGTTCTTCTGGTCCCGTGTCTGTGAGAAGTTCTTGGAGGAGAGTAAAGAAAATACATCAGGAATTTGGGTTTATAACAGTCAACAAATGCTTTTTCTATCCGTTCCCCACTGATAGATAATCATGCAGCTTTGGGTAAGATTTTAAAGATTCTCTAACTTAAATTTTCTCCACATTACAGGGAATTCATGACAGCGCTTTCTTTAAAAGTTTTTGAAAAGATTAATGACAGCTTCAAAGTCCTCAAATAGTGGCAGTCATTAGAGTAAAAATTCCATAATACGAGGTACTGCTGTTCATCCCTTGAAACACTCAGTGAGGGTCTATGCTATACTGAGAATCATGCTAAGGTCGGGAAACAAACTGCCGAGCCAAACATACAGCACTTTCTGAGCTCACTCTGATAAGAGTATGATGCTAAGAAGGTAACTTAGATCATAGCAATGCAATGTCCTGTGTGCGCCACACGGCTCCCACCAGGCTACTCCAGGAATCTGAGAGGAATACTGAGCCTATGCAGAACCTATGCAGAAGATGACTTTCTGAAGGAAGAATGCATTTATCTCTTACCAGCTGCAGTGGTGAGGTGGGTGTTAGAAAATGGATGTTTCAGGCAGATGGTAGGAGACCTCTAGGCAGTAAGGGCAACTTAGTGGAAGAAAGAGTTGGGTTCTTTCAGTGAGAGAAACTGATTGGGAGAGGTATACTTAAGTGTAAGAAAAATGCAGGTTTGCTACTAGTCGAAAGGTTACGTTCTGGGGCATTATGGTTGGTTGCTGTTGCTTTGGGGGTTCTGTTTGGTTTGCTTTTGCTTTTGTTTAGTATGAAAACTTCATAATCTGATTCCCATCTCCTACTTGAAGGGTAAAAGTAGATGATTCTCAGCGCTGGTCTCCTCTAATGCTTTGGCAATATCTTTTCCCTGGTCATCTCTAAAGGCTTTGGAGAGATCAAGTGATCTTGTCTCCAAAGCAGTGAAGACAGGGAGGTCTGTGTTGGACCTTGCTTCATTCCATCCCCTATAGCAGAGTCAAATGCTAGAGCAACAGCTGCTGCTGCCTGTTCCAGGCACCAAGTGGCAGAGGCTTTTTCTTCTCGTGTCTCCAGAGACCGGGGCTGCCAAAGCAAGGCTTCCAAGCCACCCTCTGCCCATCCCTGGCTTGGAGCAAACACCACTTCTATCCTCACCATGTTTCAGAATTAAATTTTTTTAAGCCCTTCAAAACTTCACATTGCAATATTGTTAAAGAAACTAAACAAGTAATTCTTGAGGCTGTCTGGTAAAAAAAAAAATAAACAAGCAGTGAATTGGGGCTCATATCATCAAAGCAGTAGTCCTGTCTCTGTCGGTGACTAATAATCTGGCCTTGTATAAACCCGATAACCTTCACCGACCTCTGCCTCCTAGGATGGGAGCTAGCTGGCTCCTTAGCCTGCTTTTCCCGTTACACTCTTCCTCCTCTCATTTTCTCTAATTTCATCCTCTGATTTGAGAGCCATTGAGGGATTGTCATACTTCCGCTGTGTCAGTTGATTGGAGCTGAATCTTTGCTATTCTGTGACGTTAAAAATTACTCTAGAGTATCCATCATTGTTTTATATTAAAGATCGAAGACTCTGAGTATAGAATGAACCAGTTTTATGGGTCTTTACTGCTTTTACAGTAAAGATCATGAAGTCTTCTTTTTTTTTCCCCCTTCAATTCCATGTTCCTCTTCCCAGTTTGAGTCAATCACAGAGATGAAATAGCCAGCTCTAAAATTAGCTAGTGGAGTCCTTTCATCTTGTATTCTTTTGAAATAGGAATTTAAACCCAAGCCTCAAGGAATTAAAAATCTAGTTTTTCTTCCACAGGCTTGTGGGATGTCTGGACTGGTGCCCTTACCAGAGCAGCACAAGGGTTTCTCAAGTGGGTTGCCATTTTTATCTCAAACCACCTCTTTTGAGGGAGGTCACTGCAAAATGTATTGGCCAGGATTCCATACTTCAAACCATGTCACGTTTCTTTCTGGGGTTTCGTGTATCAGGCTCTCACATCCTGGCCATCCAGGGAGCGTTGTGGAGAAGTCCCTGTGGGCTTGTGTTGGATGAACATGAAGTACTAAACTGAGAGCGTTGCTCATTCCTTGGCCAGGGCATGTGGGACACTAATGTGTACTTTCCAGTCTAAATGCTGAGGCAGTCGGTTCTCTGGCCACCACAGAAGAGCTAACAATCAGGACAGCAGGAAAGAAGCCAGCCCTTGGGATGTGCAACATATCTACCCCATCACTGCAGTTTTTACTACACTGTGTAACTTGCAGAGCCTTCAGTGTGTGGCTATGGTGCTTTAGGGACCTGCTGGTCCACTTCAGATTGGACTGCCTAGACATGATCAGGCTAGTGCTCCACTGCCCTCTGGGAGGGAGGCTTTCTTATATAGATACCTTGGCATATAGATAGCTTGCCAGTCAGTCAGTAGGCCTGCCTGCTAGGCTGTGCTAGTCAAGGAAGAGTCAGCTACTCCAATCACAAAGTTCTAAGGAGCCCCATGCTCTACAGCACCACCCTTGGAGTGAGCATATGCAGAGTGTTTAATATCTAATCACCGAAATCAGCAACACTTAGCTTCAAATAATTGATATTAGTGAATGAGTTTAGAGTCAGTACCAGTTCTGAAAAGACACACGTGTAGTGGGCACATACTTATGGACAATAAATATCAATCATAGTAAAAATTGTAAAATATCAGTTTCTTAGATTCATGTAAGTGATGAGGTTGAGGGTTAGACAGGTATGCTTCTGCAAACACTCTCCTTTACTTTATGAAATTGATTTATGGAATTTTTCGACTCTATGGTGCTGTTGTGATATATACCTACAGAGAGGGTTCCTTTGAGTTTTAGAAATGTTCAATGAAAAATGTCAAACACATTGACTACCAAATGTCAAACATTTCATACAGAGGGCCCTGCGATGACCCCTCAACTTGCTCTTTGGATACCCAGGAAGTTAGCTTGGGTGATCCATGAACTCTGATGCTCTGTAAAGCCATGTTATTACAGTTCATTACCCCAGAGAACACCGTTAAGCACTGAATGTGTTCTGATGTTCTGTAAGTCCAGGTTATTATTGCTCATTAACCCAGAAAGCTCTATAACGAGCTGCACGTGCGATGCGTGCAAGTCCACCAGCCCCTCTCCCGCTTGCTTCATACTTGCCCCTTTCCTTCCCCATCCACAGCTCTGTCTGTTGCCTCCGCTGACCTCCCTGACTTACAAATACACGTTGAGGCCACACTTTACACATGGACCAGGACAGAACTGCTCAGACCCTGAGCACTAAGTACATTTCTGCCACTGTAAGCAAGCTCAGTCCCACATTCCCAGTTCCATGTCCTCTTCCCTCAGGTGGAGATGCTAAATATACAGAAAGGACCTAGCTGTTAGCATTCACACCTGACCCAGACTTGGCATCCTAGGGTTTGTTGTAAATTAAGTAGAGGGAGTCTCTAAAACTGAACACACTTATGTAACTTTTCCCCCAAGAGGATTAGCTCAACTGGGAATACACAGTTGTTTATTTTGTTTGTTTGTTCTTTTTTTATTTTCTCAAGTCTTCCCAGCAAGCTAAAGACAATGGTAAGAACAGAAAGGCTTAAGATTCAATTTTATATTTCTCCCTTCCTGGATAGAAACTTCTCTGTAAACTCTAGCACTGTGCAGAGGATATGTTCAACTGAAAAACGGGACTATCTCATACTTAACTGTCACCTATTCTCCTCCATACATCTGACCAAGTCCTCTTCTCTACTTAACACACAAGGTAGCTTCTCTCATGGTCTTCTCTACTGAATACATATGGTAGTTTTCCTTCTACTATTTTCTACCAAAGATTTCTGGAAGTTCGCTCATTTCTTCTTCACAGACGTGCAGTGCCAAGATACTATAAAGTTTCAGAGCACATTACCCTTCCACTGCCACATGCCAAACATTGTATTTACAGTTTTGACCTATTTTAAATTAATCTTTACATTGGTTACTTAAGTAAAAGACCACAAATTTAAGATCTCCTTTCAAAAGCTGCACCTAAATTTCCTTTTGGGGGAAATATATCCCACTCTTACTTTTTGTGTCTCAAGATTAATCAATCCTATCTCTCAGGATGGAAACACAATCCAACCCTTCCATTTAGGACATTCTAATGTTCTAGTCACAAAGATCAATCTAGGATTAGGCAATGTCTCAACTCTATACAGTGACACCCAAACATAAGGTTTCATGTAGAATAAATAAATAGAGAAAATACATTATTTTCCCACTGTGGCTAGAAGAAACTCTTTTTATCATTGATACAATGGCTCTCAGACAGTGCAGTAAACAAAACAGAGGATATTCTTGTCCTGAAAAATTGACATTCTAGTGGTGTGAGAGAGTGCATATAGTTATGTACATAAAGTGCGTGCTATGGAGAATAACAAAGCAAAATATGGACATAGAGAATTGACTTGGAGAAGGCTCTCTTCTTTCTTTTGGAACACTCACGTAAAATCTCCATGATGATTTTGGAAACGAGAAAAAAAAAACTAATCAAAATATGGAAAAGAAGATATGGAGAGAAGTGAATAAAGAAACACAAATTCAAAGCTTGGTGCAGGTAGGTAAGCAGAGTGATTAAAGAAAGGGGACAGGCAAATGAAACAGAGACCTCAAGGAATATCGCAGGAGGAAGGGAGTTTGGGGATCTCTAGTTCCAGAGCAGTTTACAAAGCCAAAGTTTACAGGAAAAATAATTAAATATATTTTAAAAAGTGATACAAAGCTCTTTGTGTTTCATAAAAAGGAATGATACAATCAAGTTGGTAACTCATCGATGAGTTAGGGGTATCTATTTTTGTTAGGGGGAACGAGATGTTATAATTGATTATATAATGGATGTGACTGCAATAGAGAACTTGAAGATGGCTTCTTGTGTTGGTTCATGAGCTCTTGTAAATGGAATCACAACGAACTAAGACTGAGAACACTGAAGAAGAAACAGGTTACTTCTTTGCATATTTTATTCACTGTCTCTTCAGCATTTAAAATTGCCAACCTTTTTCTCTTCCTTTTCCTCCTTCTCCTCCTCCTCTTCCTCTTCTTCCTCCTCCTCCTCCACCTTCTCCTCCTGCTTCTTCACAAGAGTTCAGTTTCACTGTATGATCCTATCTAGACTCCATCTTGCCTCCCAGACAACCATGGTCATCTCTTAGTTGTCTTGAAGCATCTGTCCTGACTCCACAGTTGTCTGCTATTTATTGGGTAGTCATAGAAATCCTTGAAAAGGTGAAGTTTACCACATTATCCCTCTCTGTCTCTTCTGTCTCTCTCTGCCCCTCCCTGCTCTCTCTCTCTCTCTGTCTGTCTCTGTCTCTATCTTTGTCTCTATCTGTGTGTGTGTGTGTGTGTGTGTGTGTGCATGTGTGTGTGTATTTGCGAGAAACTGTAAGAATGGGAAACCAGATGATAACCACCAGTGTTGGTGGAGAGTCCACCTGTTATCTTTGTTGGAGACACAGACTTCTAACTGGCATTGAGTTAATAGGACAGGCTTGCTGGGTAGGAAGCCTCAGGGATCCACCTTGGTTATATCTACCTGGAACTGGAATAAGAAGCATGTGACTCTATGCCTTGCTTTTTAATGTGGTTTCTTGGGATTGAATTCAGTTACCAGACTGTGAAATCGCCCCAGCCCACATTATACTAAAAAAAAAAAAAAAAAGATTAAACGCCTACCAATTACCAACCCCATCTTTGAATACTATAAAAATCCCACATACATCACTTCTTTAATTTATTTGACATCTGTCTTTTGCCTTTTTGTTTTCTTCTGATCAGCAATCCCAGCTCCATTGTCACCTTCCACATCCACTCTGTAGTGTTGTCAGAAAGATATTTTGAAGACCTGAACATGTCATTGTAGTTCTCAAAAATATTGGGTGACTCTTCACAGCTCCTTGGATGGCGTCTGAACTCCAGGTTCTGTGTGATATGTCATTTGTTATTACAAGAATTTCTGTACCACTAGCAGCTGGTGTTAAAGGGACTGACACCCTGCATTTGTATTCGAAAGCTTTTTTCTTCCTACAGAATTTGCCTTTTTGCTAGTTGGCTAAAACTTAAGTGATGACTCCCTACCTCACACCTGGGTTTGTGTTTCTAACTTGTACTAACATCATGTCACAACACACATGCTCTTATGACAGTGTAAGATGAAGTCTCAACCTTGCTGTTGCCAATCAAATTCACTACGGGATGTTTTTTCTGTTTCAGATGATGCTACCACCAGAATGGAGCTACAAGAGGTGACAAAGTCTGATGATTTTCTGGAAGGGAAGTGTGACTTTATAAGACTTGGTCTAAATAATTCTAATTTATTTATTTGAAAATCATCTGTAGAACCAAGGTACTACCACTCACTATAGTCATTGATCAGTCCAAAATTTGGAATATTTCTTGTCATTTTTGATAGCATGAAAAAGATTACAAAATTATATATCATTAGCAGGAATAATGAAATATAAATTCCTCTCACTTATAATTCAGATCCCTGTTAAAGCATGAAAAATGACAGCAAATTAAGGCCATAGTAATTGGTCAAATGGGACATAAATACAAGTACATATAATAAATAATGTATTTTATATGTGCTAATTCTTCCCCATCGATATACTAGATACTAAATTTATCTTCTTATGATGGGGGCTACTCAGATTAAATAAAAGTTTTTCCTTGTCTTCCAAGAAGCCTAGATAATAATTAATGTGTACTTACAACTACAGCTTAAGTTTTTAGGAACACTTAAATCTCTCTCTCTCTCCCTTCCTCCCCCCCTCTCCCTCCACACATGCATGTGTGTGTGTATGTGTGTGTGTATGCGTGTGAGCATGAATGCAGTGAAAAAGGGCAGTGCTACTTTAAGCAATATTTAAGAGGGATAAAATCAGATATATTAAGTTTGTTTGTTTTTTTGTTTTTTTGTTTTTTTTTTTTTTTTTTTTTTTTTGCACTCTGCAAGTCTAATGTAATGAAACCTGAATTCTGTTTTATCTCCTCACTCAGCAAGGAAGCCTGGGGCCAAACCTATCCTCCTAAATACTGTTTATCTCCCTGAACAAAGGTCAGGATATGGCACTATTTTAAATGGATATTACAGGATGAATGGCAGTGCTTGTGACCGAGGAATTACAATGGCCTTTTGCAGATGCCAAATGTCACCATGTCCTCTAGGCTGTGCCTAACATCTGTGGGAGAAAGTGAGCATGTCATTTGCAGGAATGGAGCCAGATCAAGCCCCTGCTCTGTCAGATGTCCTCATGAACAACTCCACCTCATGGTCTCAGGAAGGCAAGACAAGAACTTCTGAGTGCAATCTGACCTTTAAAAAAAGGAGAATTAAATGGGAAATGGACAACATTCACTGAAAGAGTCAAGGATAAATGTTAAGGAAGTTCTAAAAAGCAAGTGGCACTCTTCAGAGAACAGGGACCTTGGTATCAATGTGGCCAGAGTTTCTATCAGCCATATTACTACTGATCATGTGCCTCTTTCAACAAATTTCTCTCTTCATTGGTTCTTCCACCCATAAATGCAGATATTTATTTATTCTACAGTATTGTCTGAGAAAACACAATTACTTAATAAACCTTCTATCAGAAGCTACACAAAGCTCTAAGCATTGCATGGAAAATAAAATAGCACAGGCATAAGGTACAACAAGGGAGTACAGATGTTGGCTATACCACAATCCGGAAGGACATGGACTACTCCCTATGTTGGTAGCTCTGTAGAAGATAGTTACACAGACTACACAGAGTGTTTTTAGTGCAGGGATGTGATCTTCTTTGTCACCAAGCTGCCAGATAATGTCAGGCACTACAACCAGAAAGTCTTATCAAATGCCTGCCTTGACATGAGCTGAGCGCGGATGACACCTACAGACATGTCAAAGTGGAGGGTGAAGCTCATGAGGCCTCAACCCTAGGCAAAAACTGAGGTAACTAAGGAATGCTGACAGTTGCCCAGGGAAGGGCAAGCCAACTGATCATCCAATACCAATGGTCAGCCCTGAAAATGTACATACAAGTAACATTGCACAGTTGTATTTATGTATATCTCTATGTAATATGTAATATTATATATATAACCTCTTTAATATATTATATATGTAATATATATGTAATATATATATGTAACCACAATGAAAAAGAGTCTATGAGTTCAAAAGTGAAGAAAGAGAAGTATATGGGAGTGTTTGGAAGGGGGAGAGGGAGGGGAAAAATGATGTGATCACATTATAATCTCAAAAAATTTAAGGTACAAAAATAATACTTCCATCTTCCTGCCTGGTACTTGCTCATTGTCTGAAGTTGAGTTCTGGCATTGTTCTCTGCTCCTCTTTTACAGTTCTGTCTTCATGATAAGATGCTTCTCTGAGGTATCTTGTGTCTGCCTCCTCTAAATTTTCTTCTCATAATATCATGAATTGATCCCAAACCCACTCAAACCATAAACTTCAATAACTGAAAATATTCCCTTAGTTGAGAACTGTCATTGGAGGTTTAATCAAATTAAAGTGAGACATACAGGTTTAAGTGTGTTGTCACGTGTGCTCTTTTATTTTGTGGGTTCCGTGCTAGTAATTTTAAAGAAGCTAACTCATAGCACATTCACAGTAGAATCCCAAGGCTGGAAATGCATGTGTCATTCTACAAGGAACTGGCAGTGAGGGAACACGAGCAATACACCTCCTGACCCCTCATCTGTTGACACTCTTCTAACCACTTCTGTCAGCCTTTCTTAGCAAGAAGACAGAGAGTCTTACAATTAGATAATGGAAGAGTGTAAGCTGCCAGAAAACATTTTAATCATATCGATTTTTAACTAAGAACCTCTTCTCAAGTTCCAAAACTGGTTGAGAAGCTCAGATTCATATAGAGCGCCAGCTCTGAGAAAGCTACGCATTTAGCAGATATGTTTAAGTGGACGTGGTGAACTTGTAGACCTTCTGTTCTAACTGCCTCCCCTATCCTTTCCTAAAACATGGGAGCAGGCTAGTACTGCAGAATTCTTTCACCTCCAAGTCTCTCTTCAACCCCTGTGTTAGCAAAGGAAAGGAGAAGCAGGAGTGTTTCATTACACCCTAAAGAAAGAAGAACAAACCCTACATCCATTGACCATGTATCCTGGATGCCTCACCAGCATGGATGGTAGCAGAGATAAAGAAAATCTGCACCTAACTGGAAACCTGCCTGTCCATAAAGTCCCATTGTCTTTGAGAAGTGACCAAGTAAGTGACAGGGTGGTCAGACTTCCGTGAACCAAAATTAAAAGGAACTTGAAGTTCTAGAAGAATTTCCAACCTCATAGTCTCTGTAACAGAACAGTTGGGGAAGGATTAAAGCCAAACACGACTTTGTGTGTTGGCATCCATCATAGAAGGCACCTGCTATTAGCAATCTCAGGGTTGAATCAATGCTTTTCCCCCAGATGGAAGCATTGAAGATTGCAGTTAATCTCACTCCTTCTTGCTCTCATTTTTAATGTCATAACTTTATCCACAGAATAGCTGAGGTTTTATCAAGATGCTATTTCTGATTTCAACATTTTGAATCATCACTTTTCCCGGGTCTGCCTGCTGATCTGAAGGGCCCCTAAACAAAATCAAATGGTAACACCCTGAAAGAACAGAATGTTTCCTCCCTCTTCCAGGGTCAGCCCAATCTATAGCCTTTGCTTTGTGCCTCATATACATCCTTACAAACTGCTGAAAGCTTGGTTTGGAGCTGTTCCCAGCACATGCTGATATCAATCTACACATTTGTAGTGTGCGCTTCTCTGGCCCTGCTAGAGGATTATTAACAAGAACAGAGTGTTTGGATGATTGCCTGGGAAGAGGGAACTTCATCCTCAATTCACCACATCAAACCTCGGTTCATCAAGCTATACCCTAACGACACTCAGAAGGCAAGTTCTTAATTTTTCCCAGTAGAAACCACCAACTGCCCTCCTGGCAGGCTGGACAGTACAACAAGGGAGTTTGTTTTGGATGGTGGTCTTGGACAAATCTTTCCTGTCAAGGACCACTTTGGGAATGTGATCTTTGCTTTGCTTCCTCCTGCATATCCTCCTGAGCTATATCCACTACATCATCCTGCAAGCAGTCTCTTTTCACTCTGGCTTAGCACACATCCATATGAGCCCCTGCGCTTACACTCACTTCCAAGAACTTTGCTCATACAATTCACCTGCTGGCTTCTGTATCTGTCTTCAGTAACAATCACAGAGGGTACTTACTGATGCCTTAACCAGGACTCCTAGGATCCCTCTTTGATATTTGATGTTTCTGTCCTCCAGTGCTATGGATATTTTAGCCTTGAACTTCTACTTACAAATTTGACCAGAGGATATCCCTGAAACAATGATGCTATCTCTAGAAACTTGTGGCTGTAACATACTCTGACCTTCTCTCTTACTGACCTGGCCTCTGTCTCTATGGATTATTATGGAACTTTTTTCTTTTTTTTTTATTGAGAAAAGGAAAAAAAAAAGTTTCTGCCTCCTCCCAGCCTCCCATTTCCCTCCCCTTCCTCCCACCCTTCTTCCCCTCCCCCCACTCCTCTCCCCCTCCCTCTCCAGTCCAAAGAGCAGTCAGGGTTCCCTGCCGGGTGGAAAGTCCAAGGTTCTCCCCCCTCCGTCCATGTATTATGGAACTTTTAAGTTCCACAGGCACTTGCCCACCCCTATAGAATAAAGCTGAAATAGGAATTCATCTAAAGCCATAGCCTTGTAGAATTTTTTTCTTCCTCTTCTTTGTTTCCCTCACTCCCTCTCCTGCTTCTCATGCAAATACACATTCAATTAATCACATGCGCATTTGTCCCCATCTCAGACTGTTTCTAGGAAACCAGCCCGAGATAACTCGATAGTATCACTTAATTCTATTAGCTCAAGAGTCAAGGTTTCTTAAGCTAAGTGCAGTCACTGAAGTTCAGAGATAGCAATTACAAGGCTGTATAGTAAACACTTGCCTGACACACACTAAGTGCTCAGTGAATAGTACAACCTTCATCTGGAGATGGATAGAGATAGAGACAGAGTCCTACATTGGAGTGCTAGACTGAGCTCCCAAGGTCCAAATGAGGAGCAGAAGGAAGGAGAACATGAGCAAAAAAATCAGGACTGCGAGGGGTGCATCCACCCACTGAGACAATGGGACTGATCTAGTAGTTGCTAAATTAATAACCAGACATAAGCATGAACTCACCCAGTGATAATGGGTCCCAAGATCAGGTATTGGTCTTGTAGAATAACAGTACAATCTGAAGAAGTTCTGAAGATTAACCTGAGAAAAACCAAGCAGATATTCTGGAATCAGTATCAGTAGAGAAGACACTGATAGGTTATGGAAAATATCATGTTATAAATGAGTGAAATGGAATGTCATTTTTGGTCCAAAAAGTGACCAAGACTGATTTTAAACCAAGAGAATTGGTTTAAAAAGTAACATTATTTATTATTTACTGTACATTAACTTCTGATCCATCTGTAATCTCTCATTAACTATCCAAAGTGAGACTTTAAGGTGAAAGGTATTTGCACAATTTTTCTATTCAAATGTAAAACCTGACCAAGATTAATCAAGCAGAGATCTTTCCAGCTTCAGAGTTAGTTCTCAACATAATTTCTCATTTCCAGATTTGAAGGAAAGTTTGAGTCTCAGGATATCCCTTCTATCAGAAAAAAAAAAAAAAAAAGAAGAAAGATTGCCTCACCTGTAGTGAATGCAAGGTCAAAGAGACAGATGGCTTAGCACTTAAGAGCACAAACTACCTTTGAAGAGGGCCTAATTCAGTTCCCAGCACTCACTTACGGCAGCTAACAACCACCTGCAACTCTAACTCTAAGGAGTACAGTGCCCTCCTCTGGCCCCCATCGGTGCTGCACTTAAATGCACATACCTACATACAGACAGAAGAATATACATAATTTAAAAGAAAAATAAGTCTTAAAAAGAAGAGCAAGTTTTCAGACTTAGTCCCACCTAGATACAAATAAAGACTTCTACCTATTCTTCTATGTTTTGACAAATCTTTACTTGATCATGGTCACCGTAGGAAAAAAAAAGTTACTGAGTTAGCAGACCAGTATAGGCTGTAGTGTTACTAGAAAACCCTATAGTTTCAACACTGCTGTGCCTAACTGGGCTGGTCAGGTTAAAGCAGCAGAGAAAAAACATGTTCATGCTTTCAAATTGCATTCTCCAGTTTTGTTCTTTAGTAATAAGGTTTTGTCTTCCACAGGGGGACAGTGTGTGTGTGTGTGTGTGTGTGTGTGTGTGTGTGTGTGTGTGTGCAAGAGAGAGAGAGAGAGAGAGAGAGAGAGAGAGAGAGAGAGTTAATTTAATATAGAAGGAAATACAACTTCTAAAGAAAGGACTCCTGAAGTAAACCAAGTAACTTGGAGAATTTATTCTCTAAATTCCTACAAAAATTTCTTTGAATATTACTTAAGCCAATAGGGAACTTATTTAAAAAGCCCCAAGTTTCCACTTCTAGTTGTGTTTCAGATCGACCAAAAATCCGTTCTAACTTGAAGTTATGGAGAGGCAACTGAGCAAAGCATTATTTAGACTGTCCTATATGTAGAAATATTGACAGCTATTTGGTTCATGTAAAAATGCAAAAGTTACAGATTAGTAATTACAAAAACATCAGCTAAGATCAAGGGGTTTTGGTTGTTGTTGTTGTTTTATTTTGTTTTTTTTCCCTATTGGATCAATTTTTAATCTACAGTGGCCCGAACTTCAACTTAAGTCCCTGTGCTAACAAAACTGGCAACATAAAAAGAAAGCAACAGGGGTTGGATGAGGTCCGACCAAGGCTACCGTCATTCATCTTAATTTTCATGAAAAGGTTTATTCCCTTCAAGCCCAACATAATTCCTTGTGAGGTCCATGATCCTGAACAAATGTGCATGAGCACGCCACTGCAGTCATCCATCTGGCATAAAGGAAGATGAGGAGCAAGTGAAATTAGACCATGGCTCTCTGGTTTCCTCCAAGAGCTGCCAATGAATGAGAGCATCAGCTGCACCATATTGGGTAAGTCAAGCCTCTTATCCTTAACTGAACACTCTACATGCAGGCTGCAAGGGACATCCTGTGAATAGGAATGACTCAACCTCAACAGGTGTCCATTGGCCTTGCCAACCAACCGCCTGTTGCAATAGACTGCAGCAGCAGCACATTCTCAGAGGCATGGGAAGGCTGATAAATAGCAGGCTTGTGTCTCTCCACAGAGGAGAAGGGTTGGGTTGAAGGCAGGTGCAAAGACTAGATACAAATGCATAAATGCACGCTGTCAACCCCAGGGGGATGTCCTGCCAACTGGCATATTAGCAGCTTTTTCGTTTCCATTTGATAGTTCTCTTCCATTGGATCTGAGTCAATAGCTCCAGTCAGTGAAACAAATTAGAGAAACACGGTATGAATTTTCTAGGTTTTAACTTTTCATGATGCTTCTACATTTTTTTTTTACTTTATGAGAAACATTTCATGACATATAAGTGCTGGTGTTGAATACATCATGCAGATAAAGTAAAGCATAGAGAGTGGATTCTCAAGGCCATATCAGGTGTTCAAGAGCGAACAGGGCAGAATTCAAAACCATGACTTCTCTTTAATACACTTTCAATAACATTATGTATAGTTGATATATGCATGACTATGAATTCCTTCTTAGAGACTCTTGAGTGAAGAGCTGAATTACTTTGCTCTGAAATGAAATTAGAGGACATTCTTTGCATCCTTTTATCTCTCTGTCTTGTCTTCTTTCACTTCCATCTTCCCAATTACAGTTTAAAGTGTTTGTCTCTATCATTAATGTCAAGAAGGTAAAATGATGTAAACCGCCCTCCCCCTCGTATGTGTGTTCCTCTGGTACTTCTTTCCATTTATTCTCATGGTCATATCTTTCTTTAAGTTAGGCATAGAATTTGCCTATCTGCACAGATAATGATGGGGATTTTTATAACGGGGAGAGTTAGGACAGTAAATATCAGTAGATAATAAGTGGTGGTAACATCTATCAACGTCTGATCAGTGTTTGTGAAATAAAATGGAAAGTAAAACTACAAAACACAGACAAGAACTAGATCATATAAAATTTTTGAGAAGCAGGAATAGTAAAGTTTATTTTACCTGAATACTTTTAAGGGGTAATACTATTTAAAAAAAAAATCACTCATCGGTTTATCCTAACTCAGTCAAACACTCAGCAAGAAATTTATTATTTTCACAGAAATTTTACAAGTTTTAAGATAACTAAGACATATGCAAGTTTAGTTTTGTGCCCAAGTTCTCATATTAAACCAACACAGAGCTGGGACTCATAACAAAAGTCATCAAACCCATAATTCTCCAGAGATTAACTATGCCATTCCTTGACTTATTTTAGTGTCAGTTTTTACACTTAATGAGAAGCTTGTTTTGTGAATCATACAGAGATGAAGGTCCATGTCTGTGTGCACACAGAATGTGGTCAAAAGGAGGTTTTCCTCAAATACTTACAAATATGTGGAGGATTATATAGATCATGCATTAACAACCTGAGCATCAGTTTACAAAGCAAGCACGGTAACTGAGAAAAAGAACAGTAAAATGTTTGAACATGTCCTTGGTTGGTCATTTCTCAGTGCAGTCATGGCTTCTGCCACCTTCATTGAACATGAACAGAGTTCAATGGGCAAATCAATATGCCGCTGACAAGCCTGCGGCCATCATTTCTTTTTCATTGATTGATTATTCAATGATGAAACCATGAAGGGTATGTCCGGTTGACCCTATAGAATCAGGCAAAAAAGGATTCCTGGAGATCACCTAAGCATTCCAGCCTCATGAAAAGCAGGGTTTAACTGCCTGAGGAGGACATGAGCATATGCTGCTTAGGGATGAAGAAGAATCTGAACATTTTGATGAGTCTGCAAGAAGACCTTCAACTCAACCCCAAGATGACTATTGCATTTAAGTGATTTCCATATTTTAATTCTTATTAAGTATGGCTTTGATAGTACTTTCCACCTTTTTTGGAGGACACAGATATAAAATATGAGAAACATTGAAGATATAGACAAAACCAAGTTTGGTTACTTGGTAACTGTGGGCAAATACTCTTCCCTTGATATTGGGATACTTCTCAGTAAGTCAGGTCTCATGTGTCTTCATGCTTGCTTCTTAAGACATGATTGCAAGACAGTTCAATTCCCAGTAAACCTGAAACACATTACAAAGTTATCATTTGTTGAGAAGAGAAAGAAAAATAAATGCCCTTTCATCATGAGGTCTTGATTTTTGTATTTCATTTTTTGTAACATTTTTGATGATTATATGACAAAAGTCATAACTTCAATCATATAGGTGGAGACATGGATCTTCAATGGCATTGCCCAATTTCTCATACATTGCACAAATTAACACTGCTCCTCAAGGTCTTCCAAGAACTGCAATAGAGTCTCTTTTGGAGTGAATTGGTAAAGATAACTGGGCAAGGAAATTACATTTTAAGCCAGAGATATTAATGACAGCTACAGAACATAAAGGAAATGAATGATATACATAGAAAGAAAACAGTACATTTTAAAGATGTTAAATGCATCCAAATGTTTTTCTCCTTTAAGATATTTAAAATTTTTATGTGCTAGGCAGTAGTGGCACACACCTTTAAACTCCGCACTCGGGAGGGAGAGGCAGGCAGATCTCGGGGAGTTCCAGGCCAGCCAGTTCTACAAAACCTATTTCCGGGACATGAACCAAAGTTACAGAGAAACCTTGTCTCAAAAACCCCCCAAAAAGTTATATATATATACATATATATGATTATGTGGTGTATGGATCTGGCCAGGCGTTAGAAAATATCACAGAAGATAATGTTTATCTGATGAAAATGTTATCAGAAAGGATGTTTGCCATATAACTTGCAGCTATATAATGCACCAATTATGCATTAGTCTACCCACTTTGTTAGAGTCCTAACAAAAACCCAGATAGTCACACAAGTTAATATATATCCTTTTCTTAGCAGTGTTGTGTGTGTTCACCTCAATTTAGTAATCCCTATTAACCCCCTCTTATATGTTGGGACCTACCCCACAAATATGAGATTTGACTCTTTAAGGGGTTTCTGTAATGTTATCAATTACAGTTGAAGTTTAAAATAATAATGTTAAAGTTATTATTCTGAATGCTGTGACATGTTCCTGTCATCCCAGGTACTCAGGAGCATGAGGTGGGAGTATCACTAGAGTTAAAATTTCAGGGCCATTCTGAGCATCACCAGGAGCTCCTCTCTCTAAAAAAAAATAAATAAAACTGGGGTAAAAAATGTTACTTTATTAGTAAAATATTCTACGTTCATCACAATGTTAATATAAAATGAAGATGTACACAACACACACAAACACACATACACACACCCATTGGATCATAGCATCAATAACAGCAGTAAAGGAAGTTATTAATGCCCACCTATTACTTACTATTTCTAAATCCGTTATCAGTCTCTATTGATAATTTAGGCAATGAGACTGCTGTGTATACAGCAGGATGTTTAATTGCATTGGATACAGTAGAATCTTTAACAACATTTCTGGGTCTTTTTTAAAACTAAATGTCAGTAGCATCACCATTTAGCTCAATAATAGAAAAGCCTCTAGTTGTTTACCAATATCCCATGGAAGCCTAAGTTACAATGCTTAAGACCAACTAAGTAGAAATGTGTCAACTACACCATTTCCTCAAAATAGCACCAAGAGGTTATTCCTGATTGTACATCACAATTCACAGGCAAGGAAATGGAATCTGACAGCTTAGAAGGGCTGAATAAAGAATAATTTGAGGTTGTTCCTTCAACAATTAAATGAAGAATTAAAAGAAAAGTGATTTAAATACGTCCGTAACTGCTTTTAAATACCTTCCTTTCCTTGTCTCTCCACCCTTCCCTGTATCTCTTTTCCTTTCTCTCCCTGTTCATTCTCCTCTCTTTTTCTTTAGGAAGAATGAAGCAGGAAAATACTATTACATACCTGCCTTTGTCACCGTACCCTGTGCATCTTTCCCACTAGATACCAGTTTAGAGTGTTATTTCAGTAACTACATGATGTTCATGCATGGGATTTCCTTCAGTAACATATCTGATTCTTCACTGTTGAATATTTACATCATTTCTCATTTTCAGATACTCAAATTATACTCTAGAGTTTATATTCCTGTATTTTACCGTGTCTGCTCTATTAGTTAATATTCACCCAGGAATTTAATATTGCAAATGCACCATTTCTGAGAGAGAAGGAAGAAGATACCAATGCATATACCAAGACAGATATCCACCATAAGCCAGGATAATCGCAGGAAAATTGTCATGTAGTTTTATCAAAATTTCAGTCACTTTTCTAAAATCATATAGATCTGTGAGATTTCTGTTGTTTAGATTTATATTCGATCTCTAAAGAGAACATAAAATTTCCCACAAAGTCACTGAGGTTTCTCCAGGAAATAAGAGAATTTCTGCCCAAATAAGGAAGATGGGAATCTAAAATATAAGTTTTACTTTCCAGCACATAGTAAATCTCATAATTGAACACCATTTCCTCCCCAAAGGATGGAGTTTTTCTTGTCTAGAATTGGCTAAATTTATGTATTCTGTTTGTGGTTTTATATTTCTCTTGCTTGCCAAGACAAAAACATATTCCTTCCCTTTTAGTTATTTATTGTTTGACTACTCTAAAGATGTTTGAATACTCAAGGCCAGACAGCATTCCAAATTCTGAAAATAAGAATATATCCAAAGGTTCTAGTAATTTGTATAATATACAGGGTTTTAAAACAAATCATGAAGTGTCCCTGTGTCCCTGTTATAACAGCAATCCAACTGCACAGGACCTTAGTTGTATGATCTATGCTGCCATTGCCTTGGACTATGGGATAAGTTAATGCCCTGTGCTGTCCTGACACCATTCATGTGAATGACAACATCGCTTCATTCAAAATTCAGGTCAAATTGTGGTTTTGAGAGTTCACTTTCCCCTGGAAACTACATTTCTGTGTTTAATATGGTCAGTACACCCATCCCTTTTCTAATTACTACTTTCCTGAAGATCAGACACAACTACCTTCATTCCTGCATTTCATGAGTTTACTATAGTTTATAGTATATGACAAGGACTCAGTATGCATGTACTGAATAAATGAGAGTACATAAAAGAAGACAGTGTAGGTGTTCTATTGGTTTTGATTTTATTATATAATGCATCTAAGAGTCCTTTACTAGAGGAAATGAGAGGATCAATGCTAAATAAACTTGATGATAGTAGAAATGGTAAGGTTTTTCTCCAAAAGAGAAGCTAGACCATAAAACCTCAGACATCATGCAAGAAGTCATGCAGAAGGATCTCACATTCTCAAAAGTTTGATTAGGGATTGTAAGGTAGGTGTGAAAACTCTGGATAATCTCCCTACTGGTCACCAAATGGGGTTAGAAGATTTAGAACATCCAGAAGGGTGTGTGTGTGTGTGTGGGGGGGGGGGGGGGTTGGTTAGTGCCTGAAAAGCCTAGGAAGTTGATGTGGTCACGAGGAAGGATATAAAGAGAAATCAGTGGGAGAGATATCTCATTACAGCCCAGTGCTCATGTTTTGTTGTGATAGTGACTGTGTGTGTGTGTGTGTGTGTGTGTGTGTGTGTGTGTGTGTGAAAGGGAGAGAGAGAGAGAGAGAGAGAGAGAGAGAGAGAGAGAGAGAGAAACCCAACCAGGGAGCTTAGCTCTCTATAAGCAAACACATTAACTCTCTCCCGGTGAAAGATTGAAGATTTGGTAAAAGACATGAAGATTCTATGCTGGTTTCCTCACTGTCAAGCCAGAGTTGGTGGGTTCCAAGTAGTTCAGGTCAGCTGTTTCAGTGGGTGTTTCAATCATGGTCTTGACCCTTTGCTCATATTCTCACTCCTCCCACTCTTCAACTGGACTTTGGGAGCTCAGCCCAGTGCACCGCTGTGGATCTCTGATCTGCTTCCCTCAGTTACTAGATTTCGAAGGTTCTATTATGACATTTAAGATAGTTATCAATAAGACAACAAGGCAAGGCCAGTCAGTTCAAGCACTCTCTCCACTATTGCTTAGGGTCTTAGCTGCGTCATCCTGTGGATTCCTGGGAATTTCTTTATTGTCAGGTTTCTTGCTATCCCCATAAAGACTCCCTCAATCAAGATATCTCTTTCCTTGCTCTCCCTCTCTGTTCTTTCCCGAGCTCGACTATCCTGTTCGCTCAAGTTCTCCTCACTCTTTCCTTCTCCTCTGCTCCTTCCTTCCCACTATCCCTTCTTCCCCCACCGTAAGGCTCCCATTTTTTTTCAGGAATATGGGTGACAGTTGTATAGTTGGGACAGACTGTGGGACCACTGGCAGCAAGACCAGGATTAATCCCTACTGTTTTTACTGGCTTTTTGGAACCCATTCTCTTTTGAGGGATGCCTTGCTCAGCCTATATATAGTGAGGGGGTTCTTGATCCTGCCTCAAAGCAATATGCTAGATTTTGTTTACTCCCCATGGGAAGCCTTACCATCTTTGAAGAGTGGATGGGGTGGAATGGGAGGAAAGGTGAAGGGAATGGCAGGAAAGGAAAGAGTGGGGACTAGGATTGAAATGTAAAAAGAAAAAAAGATAGTTTTTTTTTAAAAAAAAAAGACGTGAAGATTTACCCTAAAACTGATATAAACTTCAGAGACCATCAGTGACTTCAACTACCAAATCAATTGTCAACAAATTACAAAAACATGTTTCCCTTTCAGAGGTATTTGGATTCTGAACTGTGATTAGAGATTTGGATGTTTGCTATCAATATGGCTGTCCATTGACCATATTCGGTGGTATTATATGACCAACAACTTTGGGAGAATTCTGACTCAGACTAAAAGATATTCTCTCTTAAAACAGCAATATGTTTCAGATCCTTTGTATCTACCTCCAAGGCTGGCTTTTCCCGTCCAGAATTGACCTAAATATGCTTTGTGGGATTCAAAAACCAACGTCAGCTTCTCTTAGGAAAAATTGCTTTCATCTCTCCAAGAGCTGCTTCTGTGGAATGTGTGGTCATTCTTTGCTAGAAGGCAGTTTGGAAAGCCACATCAGTCTAAACTCTCATGAGAATTTCCCTTGCCTGTCAGACAAAGAATGGGACTTGGCTGTTATGGGCTCCCCCTCAATGAGACAATGAGGAAATGTGCACCTATGTTTCAGTTGCTTCAATAATTGAGGTGACTTTTTGTGCATCATGTTTTTATATCATTGAGTTTCATTTGCAGTTGTGAAATTAAATGATCAATCCTCATTTTCACGAAAAAAAGCAACAGCCCTAATTTTTGCATTTTGACTAAGAGAGGTGCAATATTAAGTTTCTTAAGAGGATGATGGCTGAACATTTTAAATATTCAGTAGACATGATTACGGCTGTTAAATGGATTTATCATTTACCATGTGACTCTACCAACAAGAGAGTACAAGGAAGCCCATTAGGATATTATGAAGCAAATCAGATTAGAAATTTGTGCTCTACACTTTATTGGCCAACTCTCACTTGTTTTTGAAATAACCAAACAAAAATCAAGCTGTACTAGGAATACAGCTTCTCACTGGTCTCTTGAGCAATCACTGAATAAAAATGAAAAACATAAAGCTAAGCACCTAATCATTATTGCTGCTAAGAACTTACTTTGCTTCCTAGTGTACAGTATAGTACCAGGCACTGTACTGGAGTATTTTACATATTCTTTTATTTGAATTTGCTTATTTTATTCTGTGTGCACAAGTATGTTGTCTGCATGTAAGTATTGTATCACATGCATGTAGTGCCCACAGGGACCAGAAAAAGGGTATTGTATCGATTGGATCTGGATTTATAAAAGGTTGTAAGCTACCCATGAGGGTGCTCAGAGCCTAGCCCAGCAGACAGTCCTGAACTGCTGAGCCATCACTCCAACCTTACCCATTTTTTTCCATTATACTCACAAATCAGGCCTAAGTATTATTAGGTTCTACAGAGGTGAACCTAAGGTTCTTCAGTATTTAAAAGCAGATGAGTCCTAAAACCTAGGAAGCATTTATTGAAATGCCATAAAAAGAACAAAAGGGAATATCATTTAATTAGTGCTGACTGCACCACAAGCTTTTGCAGAGATGGTATCTTGGTGCTGAGAGTCATTTGGAAAATAGATATTTATGTTCCAAGGGTGAGAAACAGGAGGCTAAAGAAATTATATCAACCAGCATCACAAATATAATCAATAACAGTGATCCGATTCAAACCCTTGAGTCTGACTCCAAAGTCTGGTGTAATCTGCACAAAGGGCTGCTTCTCCATTGTACACAAAGCTGTGGACACTGAACACTTAATAACCTCTCTTTCTAATGGCTCATGATCTAGGTTGCATAAGAATATGTACAGACATGACTAATACAAGAGTTAAGATAGAACCACTTAAATTATGTTCAAGACATGCAATGAGTGCTTTCGAGAACAGTGTTTCTTTCATTTCATTTTATTCCTGGCCTCTCTCTACCTTATTGTGTGTGGATTTTTTTCTCTTTACTCTTTTGGCTCTTTAGGGCCTACCACCCAGCTCCCAAATAAATGCATACATGGAGACTTATTAACTTATTATTACTTATAACTGCCCGGCCTTAGCTTGGCTTGTTTCTTGCCAGTTTTTCTTAAATTATTCCACCTACCTTTTGCCTCGTTCTCTATTTCTATAAGTTTTTTCTTTCCTTCTTATTCTGTGTCCAACTGTGGTTGGATATCTGACCCCTTCTTTTCTCTCTCTTCAATCCTCTCTTCCTAGATTTCTCCTTCTATTTATTCTCTCTAACTACAACCCTGCTTATCCTTTCTCCTGACTCACTATTGGCTGTTCAGCTCTATATTAGACCAAACATATGTTTTAGACAGCCAGAGTAACACAACTACAGACTGGTGTGGGAGGTCTTTCTGTCTGCATTGTTTTCTTGGTTAATGAATAAAGAAACTGCCTTGGCCTGTTGATAGGGCAGAACTTAAGTAGGTGGGGAAGACAGAACTGAATGCTGAGAGAAAGAAGGGCTGAGTCAGGGAGACACCATGGAACCACCAGAGTCAGACATGCTGAATCTTTGCTGATAAGCCACTGCCATGTGGCGATATACAGATCACTAGAAATGGGTTAAATTAATATGTAAGAGTTAGCCAATAAGATGCTAGAGCTAATGGGCCAAGCAATTATTTAATGAATATAGTTTCTGTGTGGTTATTTTGTGGCTAAGCTAGCAGGGAGGCCGGGAACTGGGCAGTAGGATGAACAAGCAGCCCACTTCCTCCTACATCACAGAATTAAAGGTTTTTGTCCCTTACTCTATTTTTTTCAAATTTACCCCATGTTGCTAAACTCAGAGTGACAGTTCTAAAATATATATTTGGAACAAATCATTTGCCTCCTGAAAACTCTTTGCTGATTTCATATTACCCACAGGATCAAGTACAAACTCCTTAGCAATTTGTGTCCATACTTTACACATCTCGCATCTTATTCTTGCATTTACTGAACAGAGACACTCAGGCCATTGTGTTCTGAGGATGGAAAAAGTGCATTCTGTCCTCTGGAACTTAAGTCTTAAAAGGAGGTTAGGATATTTAAGATCAGATTCTGGCCATTAAGAGGCTTAAGCTATCTCTTTGTTATCTCTGGCTTCCATTTCTCATATATGCATTTATTATTCTCATTCTCTAGAATGTTACTATAAATCTCTGTCTCCACCCTGGAATTGCAAAACTGGTAGACCATCCCAATTTTCTACCTAGCAAACCCTCTGATAAGGCAAATTCAAGTTGTTGACTTCTCATCTCTGAGAAGCCTTTTAGAATTCCCAAGATGTTAGTGTAATCTACTTTCTTCTCCTTATAGCCTCCTTCAGCTTATATTAAGATAATCTGTCTATGTCATCAACGTCATTAAGACAACCTTAATATGAGGATTTTGGTTTTCTCTGTTCACTGCAAGGTACTAGTTGCAAATAACTCCATTCCTTGTTAACAATAAGCCATATTTCTCACATAGCAAACCAGGCATTGTTTTTGCTAAACTGACTCCAAATTGGTCCTCTTTTAGATTTTTTCTTCTACTTTCTCCTCTGCATCTGACACTCAGAGTTGGATTCTAATAAAGTCTGTAATCATCTATCCTTCCTCATTCTTCAGAGGCAATCTTACTATGGAAGAATTGATTTACCTTGTGAAGTGTTCTTTGACTTCTAAGCCATTGCTAGACCCATAGCTATTACTAAAAGAACAGCTGATAGAAGATGACAAGGAATTGCTTTTAAAAATTATTCTGAATATACAAATATTACCATCTCTTAGAAAAGGCTAGTTATTAATATTATAGTCTTAACGTCTTTCTCAGTACAATGAATAGTTTTTAGTATAAGAAACACATTTTATGCAATTTTAGAAAAAAAATCCTATAGCATACCTCGTTTCTGCAGTCTATGAAATAAGTGTGTGTGCCTGTGTGTGTGTGTGTGTGTGTGTACACCAATAGCATAACATTTATTGCATGTATCCTTAATTTAAAATAAGAAATTACCTACTTCACTTCTGTGCCTTCTTACTGAATATATGATGTATTCGTACTACAGATGTTAAACCTAAGGCACAGAAATCTGATTTCACATGGTTACATGTTTGTCTAGGATCAGTGGAATCCCAAAGAGATTCCAGCAGCAAAAGATTCCCTTTTACTCTTTGCTGTGCTAACGGAACAAGCAGATATACATGGAAAATAATTTTTCTTATAGGATCCAACATATTTCAATCCCTTGCACAAAATGAAACACACACGATAGAGAAATAGGCCAGTTGTGATGACCACTTGCTTCGCCTGCAGAGGTCCTGGATCTACTTCTCAGCACCCATGTGGTGGCCCACACATTTTGTATGCCCTCTACTGGTATCTGTATACACACACATACACACACACACACAGTCAGGCAAACATACATAAAATAAGTATGTTTTAAAGATTAGAAATGCGTCTCTGAGCCATTGTTCTGAGTAGCTTGCTGACTTAGTTTCCCCATTCTCCAGTGGATCCATAATCCAGATGGAGGGGTCAAATTGACATGCTCTGAACAGGACTGGGGGATTTCTTAGAATTTGGGATTTTTAACTCAATACCTAAGAAAGTCCCAGAAAAAGCAAGGTGGCCTGTTCAGCCTAAATTTAGCACTGATACAATAACACACCAATGTTCAAAGTAAGTCATCTGGTCATGTTCTTACAGCAAACACCATGTATAGGTGTGTGTGTGTGTGTGTGTGTGTGTACGCGCGTGTGTGCTTATGTGTGTGTAACACTATTGAAAATGGAACATATTTACTTGTGTAACTCTTTGAAACCTGAAACAAATGCTCGGCCACATCAAAACAGGGACTGTATGATTTTTAAGATGAAGTTTATGGTCTTCATCCTTCTGTGTTAGGATAGAAAAGCCATGCGTACCAACACAAGAACATTCCTTGGTTCACTGCCAAAATCCATCAAGTGTCATACTCCCCACGAGTATGCAAGCTCTCCAGAGTATCAACACTATTGAGGCTCTGTTTGAGACACAGATACTCTCATGGTCATATAACCATTAGCCATAGCGTACCTGTGCATATCCAAGTTTATTTGAATTCATTGGTTACATATTAGCCAATATTTATTCACAAATGCAAGCCCTTTATCAGTTCCACATCTTTCCACCCATGTACCTTTAAGTAAGTATATGACATCATTCCCACAAAATACACAGCATTCATGTTCACACATAGCAAAATGTATCACCAAGAGACATTCATTGATTTTTATGTATATATGAACTTTATTGTTCTCTTTTATACCCACTTCCAGGATCATTTTCATAGGTACCAAAATCCATATGTTAAGTCACGTTTCAAGAGACATAAAGTTTACACAGATTCTCACATGTGTGTTCACATTTATATATTCTATTTATCTTTTGAACATTCGTGCATACATATATACATAAATATACATACATACAAACACATATACGTACACAAATACATGTACATACATACATACATACACACAGAATACTGTCTTTTCTTGGAATGTTGCTTCAAATATCTCTCTGTGACAAAACAGAACATATGAAAAAATTTAAGAGGGTGATATTAATAAATATAGCAGGCACACATGTAGTATGCACAATTTTTGACATATGTTTGCTATATCCATATGTTAGCAGATATGTATTTTAATCCCTGTTCCATTAGCATTAAGGATACTCACATAATCCATAAACATTAACTCTTAGTCAAAAATCTTTCCTATTCTTTACATTGCTTCAAATACTGAAGCAAGTCAGTGAGTCTATTCTTCTTTGTTCAAGGAAAATCGTGAAAATACACAGAGAGCCACTGACATGCGATGCTTTGAAAGTCACCACTGCCAGTGAGGTCCCAGAATTAGAAGGTTCAGGAGGAAACTGACCATAGAGGAATGTTTTTCTACTTAGCCAAAAAGATCCGGCTCCTTTGAACATTGACTTTCTGCTGAGATGTCCTAATGCATTCCACATTGGACCATTAAATCCTAATTGGAGGCCTGCTGGGAAGGTATGGGGGCCCAGCCTGCCAGAATTTCCTGGGTCACATCCCTGCCAGACCCAGCCTGGCCCCTGCCCCTGTGTGACCTGCCCTTTTGAACTCTTAATCCTACTACTGCTCACAAAGAATTAGGAGCTCAATTTACTCCTGAAACCACAAGAATGTGTCCTTTGGTCTTCCTCTTCTCATCTGTCACCTCCATCCCCTGGGCCCCCCATCCACACACACATACACACTTTGTTATTCTTGCCTCCGTCCACCACCCTCAGTGAAGAGGCAGAATAGCTTATGGGGACTTAATTGATAGGCTCCAGAAAGCCCGAGACTTTTTATGATGAAACAATCATCCTTGGGAAATGTCAAGCTTTGTATTTGATGATATTCATGACCCTTTTCCCGTGAATACGCTATTTTCTTGAGCTATTATGACCTGCCTCTCTCAGGCTTACCAGGTCATGCTCATATACAGTAACTGTTGTCTGTCTGAAAAGAGGCTTTCCCTGTGTGATACAGGTAACTACCTTCAGGTTCATGGCATATGCAAGCAGGTACTAAGGAGACAGGATTAAGAATGAAAGGGCCTTGATTTCATTGCTTTAAAAGGCCAGATAATCCTGGAATGACTGATAACCTCAGCCCTGACTCTGCCTAGCTACATTTCCTCTTACCAACATTTGTGCTCCTTAGCTACTGTGAAAACAGATGGGCTCCTGGCCTCTCAAAGTATTGTTTAAAGAGTCAAATAAAGGAAGTCGGGTGAAAGTCCTCTGAACAATTGCAACATTAATGCAGGATCATTAGCATAGAAAGGATAAATAGACCATCTTCAATCAATAGGAACTTCAAAGTGAACCAAGTTTTAGGGATAATGATTGCATTGAAATCTACGGAGAAGGAGTCATCGTGGCCAATGTTAACTCCAAAACACAGGAAGGCAAACTTCAATTCTGCCTGGGATATAGTTTCTTGAGGGACAGAAGATGGAGCCCCAATGAAAGGGCCTCTATGAAATGTAGCTCCTTGAAGTTCTATGCTCTCTGTCCTCTAGAGTGCTTTGCCTATGGTCCTCTGAGAGTATTAGTCTTTGTCTTTCATTTGCTGACATAAAACCCAATTCTACTAGCTTGCAGATAAACTCTCTAGGACCAAAACTGTGAATTTCCCTGTCAAGGAAGATATTGAATTACAACACAGGCTAGCCCTGGACCTAGAAGACACCACGCTGAGTGCTGAGCATGGCTTGTCATAAAGAAATTGCAGAATAAAAAAAAAGAGTAATTGGATCCATATGGTCAAAGTAGGTTAGCCAAATTGATGGAGGTGGCATAATGAAATCCCTCACTTGGCACAACTAATAAAAGACACAAGTGGAACGCTAGATTAGACTTCTAGTTCCAGGGATGGATAAATGTCTTACTACCTTACCAATTTGAGTAAAATCCCCAAATCTCCAATTTCTTCTCTTTAAAATGGGAATGAAGATAAGGCCTACCTTATAAGATCCCTGTGGCACTCAGTGATGTAATCCATCCAATGCATATGGCCCAGTCTCTAATGTCAGCCTTAGGCATTATTATTGTGACAGTGTAGATAATAGAGTCAGTTCAAAAAGGACTCAGGAGATTATGTATAAACAGAACTCAGTTCATGCCTGTTCCTAGTGAAGTGCTGACTCTGACACAGTATCTCATTTGCTCAGTCATCTTTCATTCTGTTTTACTAGACCTCACTAATCTAATTCCCATTCTACAAAGCTGAATCCTGATCCTCTATACTCATATTAATAGAATAGGTTCTGATTCATGTGTTTAGAAGCACAGGTCATTTTATCTTTAAACGGTATCAGCTTGGGAGTCCTTAATAAATTTATACCACTCACTTAAAGTTCTAATTTTTCATTTATACAATATTTTGAACAGAAACTGTGAGACTCTTTAAAGAGTTAGGAATAAAGAAAGAAAATAATACATTCTAAAGAGAATATTGAGTTTTCTTAACCTGTGTCATGGGCATACAGCAATGATCAAATTCTAAAACATTGCTATTCTTTTCAAGTCGATAATTTTTTAAGTGAGATATATAGGCACATTAATCACACAAGCAAATATATATTTAAGCTATGGGAAACATGATGACATTAAAAGGGTAGAATTCTATGAGAAAATAACCAGTGTAGATGAGGTCTTTATTAGGATGAATATCTAAAGAATCATTAGGAATTATCCAGATATGGAATAGAGGAGAGAGTAGTAGTGCTCAAGAGAAGAATCTAAACAATTTTGGTCCTGATGGAACCACCCAAAGTTCCTGGAGAAAGAACAAGGTGCATGAAGTTGCACTGTGAGAGAGTGGTCAAGAAGTAAAACTTAACACTGGGATTAAACACACATCAGGCAAGGGGGGCCCTCTGGTTAGTGCATGAACACAAAGAACACAGGGTAAAAGAGGGTGATTGATGTTAGTTTCATGCAGGCTACTCAAAGTCCTCTATCCTCTATCCTCCCACCTCCATAAAAAAGAAAGAAAGAAAGAAAAAGAAACAAAGCCTTAATAACTTTGCATTCAGAGCAAAGAATTGCTAGAAGTTGACATCTAGAAGAGAAATGGCTGGGTCACATTTACACAGGTTCCCATGCAAAGACCCTGTATAGGGTCTCAACAAGCAATGTCTGTTGCAGTCTGTTATGACAACTACAAACTCTCTTTAATGATTAATGAAGCAGGAAAGAGAAGAGGACCAGGCACAATTACAGCACACTGCAGTGTTTTGTGGTACTAGTAGAATTACAGTATTCTAAAAATCTACCCAGACAAATAGTGTGAGATGATGTTCTTAACTGACGTGGTTTTACTTTTCCTTCCGCAGTTGGAATAGTCATGTGATTAAGTTCATACACAAAAAGCAGAGATATGTTTTTATTATTCTATAACTTTTGTACTAAATTTAGGATTTTCTAATCAGAAAGCAAATCCTAAGAACTATTCTAAAGAAATATATCCAACCCAGGCAAGATAGGACAGAACCTATGCAGCACACAGCCTACCAAAATGCTTGAATCAGATCCACCAAAATGATCCTGAGACACACAGATCCATCCTATCATCATTGCTTGGAAGAGCAACTGAAGACTATTGTTAAAGTCTACTTATTCAATTATCTTCTCTAAAGCTATGCATTGAGCATTTACCCAATCCCTGCATTCGTTATCACAAATGTGTTTACCATCTTCCAAATTCTTGATGACACATTATCAGGTGGACTATTATAACCTTGGTATGACATGTAGGACAAAACTTATCATTTCTACCATGGAGAGAAACAACACAAGCCAACCAAGGTCCTCTTTCCCAGCCATTCTGAAGATTGCTCAAAATCCTTCATAATTTGGATCTGCAGTTAGTTTTTACTTAATAAATCTGAACCATCAAAATCAAACTTCCTTGTAGTTAATTTTGTAGATAATTGGCTGATTTACCTGGGTTATGGCTCTTCCAGTAAAGAATATCAAGGCAAGAAAGGTTATAACTTAGTTGAATTTCTTAACAAGGTTTGTTATTGTTTACACAGTAACATTTTCTAAAAGGCAGAACACACTCTCTCATCCAATGTTTTATTCTCTCTAGCATTAAAATAGTGAGCCTCCCTGTCCACCATGCATTTTCAAACAGATAGCAATTTACCTTGGGGAAGGGTAGAAGTGAAGAGGGGAGATGCAGGGAGGGGAGTAGAGAAAAATGTAGAGCTCAATAAAAATCAATGAAAAAAAAAGTAGCATGAAATATTCTTAACTTATTCTACTCTTTCACATCTTGTTTTTATTGCATATAGTGGCTTTTTCTCAGTGTCTCTATTTTAATGCTCACCATCACATCTTAAGCAATGCTTTAAAATCAGCTTAGTTAGCCAGTGTTAGTCACCTATAATCCTATCACTCAAGGTCACTCAAGGAAAGGATGCAGTGAAACTGCAAGTTTAAGGCAAGCATAGGCTATATAACCATATAACACAAAATGATGCTGTCCAAAAAGCAAAATCAAATAAGTTAAATATAAGGACAATATATGAATACACACACACACACACACACACACACACACACACACACATATATATATATATATATTTATATATTCATTTTTTTCCTCTCAGCTCCTTGGAATTGTTTCTACATCTCTGTATTCCTAGGGTTAGCAGCTTACAAACAACATGTATCAAACCCTGTCCCCAGCTGGCTCCAATTTAGTGTATGGTATGAGAAGGAATTGATGGGAGCCTTAACAAAGCACATCCCCGTATTCTGAAGGTATAGTCCAGCAATGCTACCAGTTGTCTTGCAGTTTGCTGTCACTAGTATATGTATGCTCATCCTCAGGCAGCCAGGTTGCCGTAGCATCAGCAAAAGCCATACAAGAAGTATTTGCTTTGGGAAACATGATTAATATTTCTCTTCTTCTCTTGCATTGGAGGGAAGTATTATCAGCTTCCCAAACTTACTAAGCTGTAACCATCCACATTTGGCCTTCCATTTCCTCCCTCACCATTGTGAACAGGTATCCATGACAAACTATTTCTTCCAAAATACCCAGAACCTCTTGTTTTCCAAAGGCAGAATGGACGAACAGGGTTGCCTCCATGGAGTTCTAAAAAGGTGAAGTTGTTATCAGTCATATCCTGGAGGTAAATTTCTGCAAGTTAACTCTCTAAGTTCTCTAAATTCTTGATCATATTTTAGAATAAGGGTCAGCAAACTTTTTAGAAAAGTAGTCACACACTAAACATTGTAGACTTGGTGGATAATAAAGTCTGTGTTGAAAGCACTCAACTTTGCTATGAAATAGAAGCAGTTATATACAAGTATAAAACTAAATATCAAGCAAGAGTTTGTATATGGATTATAGTCTAGTGATACCTGATCCACAAATTTGAGAATGTAAAAGGAAAGTTCATAATAGTTGATCAATAAGATCGGACAATTATCTGCTTCAGTTATTCATTGATATTCATTTATTCATCTTTTAATCTACTCTTAATGTTTAAATTTTTCACAAAACATATTTTTATCATACTCTTTTCCCTCTGCCAATTCCTCCTAAATCTTCCCCAACTTCTTTCCCACTCAATTTCACATTATTTCTCAAAAAAGTAAAAGCTAGGGAAATAACCAAAACAGAAAAATCAAAACAAACTAAAAATCAACAACAGGACATTTAATAAGACAAAAAGATACCAAAACAAAACTTAACAAAAATCATGTACACATACACACATAAAATTCAATATGGATTTTATTTTTACGTTGGCCAACTACTCCTGGGTATGGAACCTGCCCTGGAGTATGGTTGATAAAGTCAGTGACACTCCATTGAAGAATACAGTTTTTTTTTTCACTTTTCTAGTAGTTAACAATTATAAAGAACTTCTTGGGTAGAGATGGACTTTATGTACACCTCTTCTTCTCAGTGCTCTGATTTTATCTTGTTTGAAATTGTGTATGACTTGTACATACTGTCACAATCTCTCAGAGATCATATGTATATTAGCCCAGTGTGTCTGGGTGATGCTATTTCCTTGAAGTTATCCACCACCTCTGGTTCTTACAATCCTTCTACCTCCTCTACAGCCACACCACTCAGAATGTGCATGATCTCAAGCAGTCTTTTGTTGCTGCTGAGTAGCTAAAGGTACATAAAACAGACACATTAGAGATGCATTTAATTGTTTACACAAAAGCATGTGGAAATCTACTGTCTAACAGCTCGAAAAATGGTCCCCTAGCTCAAAACACCGAGGCATTTCTCATTAACATTCCCCAGCCCTGCTTTGCACCAATCCTGGCATGTAATCTCTTTGTGTAATCTTGTCTTTGTGTAATCCTGTCATGACTCTCACTTCCACTTAAATTCAAGCAATCAAAAGACATCCGTGAGACAGACAAGCATGAGTACTAACTTCCCAATCCAAGGGAAGACTTTAATCAGCCCTGAGAAACATCTAAAACACAGAGACTTCAAATTGCATTATCCCCTGGAAAAAAATATATATCCGTTCTGCCACATAAATAACAATTCTCTTTTTCTTACTATCAAAACGGCACAAAAGATACCACGGGAATGCTTTTATGTGCCCTCTCAATAATGCCTATAATTAAATGTACCACATACATGACTAAATAAAAGTTTGCTCACTTTCCAGCTTCCTGCAAATAACACCAGATTAAGAAGATCAAAGGAACAGGTCATTTTGATGTTTGAATTTCTTTTTCCCTTTCCCAAACATGAGCACCAGTATAACAAAAATAGAAACAGCTCCCATAATTCTATAACAATGCTGTGATTCTAAAAAAATAAGACTGCTAACTGAAGCCTCCTCAACGTTTCAATTTTTATATAACTTCCAGCCTTTTAGCACCTTTAGTTGTCCATATTTTCATTTTATTTAAAATAATTTTGAAGACAGACTACTTACAAGAATTTCGGTACTTTCATCCACTCAGAAGCATGATCTTTATGGCCAAAGGATTCCATCCAGCATCTCATGCTACTTCAAGTTGTCGTGTCTTCAAGGTCCTTCTTCATCATGACCAATTACTCTGTCTTTCCTTTACTGGTATAACCACGCTGGGGTTTTTTCTTTGAAGATGACAGACGTAATATTTTGCACAATGTCTCTCTATCTTGATTTGTTCAATGCTTGCCCAAGATTAGATTCAAGTTGTTTCATTTTGAACCAGAATATCACATTTGTGACTGTTGTCTCAAAATTAGTATCCCAGGAAGCCAATGTTAACCATTAGCCATGGCATTAATTCTGATTAGTTAGTGTCAGTGATTCTTTTCTTCACTAAATTTACTTGCTTCACTTCTGTGATTAACAGCTACTAGCGTGCATTTTTCAGTACTGTGCCAAATCTCATTTTACACTTCATTTCCATGTCTTCGGTTCACTATCCATTTGTGTTTTTGTCTATGGTCACTGTCAAAAGACTTCTATTCCTGTGCTTTTATAATTGTGACATCATAACAGAATTTTGTCTTGTCTATGCATGAAGCCATTGATAACACTTCTGATGTGCACTGATTATGCAAGATCTGTTCCATATGAGTCCCTTTGAAGAGGTTAGGGAGTCATGTGCTTGGTAATTGTGATGCCTGGAATAAAAACTAGGTTTTTGACCACACTGATCGTTAAAATATATATTAAGGCTTTTTAAAATATCAAATAAACCCTCTCATGCCTGTGTGAATTTTCAAAATCAACCATTCTGCAATGTCTGCTCTGTAATTTACAGAGAAGATAGGATCTTGTCATATGAGCACAAATTTTTGCCTCAAAACATATACTTTTTGTTACAGACAGCATATTTGTGTGTTCTATGAATTCATATGTGAGAATTCTAACCCTTGATGCTATAGTCTTTGAAGTAAAGACTTTGGAGATAATTTCAGGATGAAATCATGAGGATAGGAGCCTCTAGATAGGATTTTGTTTTTCTTGAGACAAGTTCTAGCTGTGAACCTCGGACTGAACTACATATATGTGTCAACCTTCTGCATACTGGGATTACTCACATGTACCACTATACTGTCCAATAATAACAATGCAGTTCTTACTTCTTAGATTAAGAAATAATCACTATCTTTTTATTTTTCTCCCTTTCTTTTCCTCTCCCCCACTTCCCTGTTCTCCCTTGTAAACAAGCAGTGTGGATGCATTCATCTGAAAGCCTTTTAAAGGTCTGAATCTGCAGGCACCTTGATCTTGGATGTCTAGTTTCTAGAACTTTGTGAAATGGGTATCTGTTGTGTGCACATCCAATCCAGACAGCCAGTCTGACTCAGATACTATTTTAACAAAATTAATACCATCGTCCCCCCTATCCACCCTTGTACTTTGCACACTTATGGTTACTCACACTCACCTGTGGTCTGAAGAGATTAAAATGTAAAATTCCAGAAGCAAACAATCCATGTGTCTTCAGTTGCATTCTATTCTGAGTGGTGTGATGAAATAGTGTGTCATCATGCACCATCTCAAACCTTTCCACCCACAAATCTCCCCCTTTTTGCCCATAAACTGAGAGAAAGAAATCAAAATTCACACAGATTTTATCATATATTCTTATAATTGTTCTATTTTATTAGAAGCATCTTTTGTTGATATCTTCCTATGATAACTATCTATCAATAAACTTTATCTAAGAAAGAAAAAAAATAGATAGATAGATAGATAGATAGATAGATAGATAGATCAACAGATTATATACAAGGGGAGAGGGTTATGCTATTTATACTTTCAAGCATCCACTGGGATTCTTGAAACATATCTCTCAGGAACTGGGATAGGCTAAACCACAAACAAAATAAAGACAGATTAAAATAACTAAGGTAACATCAATGCACCTACTTTAGGGCCAGATGTAAAAAGTCATCAGGAAGTGACCCATCCTTGTTCTTAAGGCATTGACAATAGCTCTTGATGCAGCACTTTTAAGTCTGCAAAATGTTCATGTACCCAGTTTCACTTTAGAAAGATATAGCACTTGCCCCTTTTTCTTAGAGTTTAAGAACTCTAGCTATTTATTAAAAAAGTCTCCACTGTAGTCAGGGAAGTATTGGAAAGAAGAATACTGAAAAGAAAGACATGAAATATCATGAGGACAGCATATTGGAAACATCCCTAGCGTTGCTCTTTTCTGCTACTGTTTACTAATTAATGTAACCCAACCTGAACTTACAAAAGCTGACTTGCTATTTTGGGCAATTAGATCAGAGTGAGCTATCCCAAGGGAAGCTGGGATATGCTGGACCTGATTACAGGAGATTAAAAGAGGCTGGTGTGTGTGTGTGTGTGTGTGTGTGTGTGTGTGTGTGTGTGTGTATGTGTGTGTGTTTGCTGCAAGCTCTGGCTTCCAGGTCTCTAGGTTAGCCGGGTCCACATGTTCCACATATTTGTGTGCTCAGCTCCTGTTGCTGGTCAAAAGTCTCAGGTTTCATCAGCAACAGCAAAGAGCAATTGAGGACGTTGTCCTTGGTTACCATTCTGAATTCTCACTAAGGGCAGAAACAAAAGTACAAGATAGAATCACACAAACCCTGACCTGTTTTCTAGACTTACTGTCTTAAGCAAGTTGTACAATAAATCTGAGGCTTAAGTTTCTTGTCATCATTTGAAAACATGATCTAGATACATACACAGTTACTGTTATATTATAGATCAAGCAAGTATCACATACTTCTTGCATAATTGACACTAGAAAACTGAGATAGAATATCCACAAACCCTCTGAGGATTTGAGACCTTTGCTGGAGTTAAGATAATGCTGCAGTGCACTGAGACATCAATGATTCCAATCATCTACAGTAAACAGTTTCAGGAATCCAAAGAAGTTTGGACTTAATTGACTAAGAAGTTTTTCCAAGACAGAAAGCCACTAGATATGGGCCAATATGACTCAGTAGAATTTGGATGCCTAGTTAGTAAGAAATAGGGAAAGTTGTGGAGCATTATGAATGCTTTCAGATTATTATAAATGACAAATGATCACTTGTTTGTTATATTTCACTGCTTAGATTGGCATATACATGTGGTAATAAATAAGACAAACTCTGTTGTTGTTGACTTGATTCTGTTATTAAAAAAAGCACAAGACAATAAGTAAAAGACAATAGTGCTTTATTCCAGAGGATAGAAGTCTGAATTCAATGTATCTCCAAAGTCTTATGTTCTCTGAACAGTCAAGAGAAAATCATTGCTAGATTCTCATGAGTGCTGGTAATTCTCATCATACATTGGCTTTTAGTTGCCTCACTTCCCTTCTCTGTCCACCTTCTTACATAGGTACCAATTATTTTTAATTAAAGTTCTACCCTACTCTAGCATGCTCTTGTCTCAATTTATGTCTATAAAAATTTTGTTTCTAAATAATATCTATAGATACTAAAAGTTAGGGTATCAAAATATATTTGTTGAGTGAGAGAATGACCAAAACTCTAGCTATATGCTGCACGTTGAAGAATTTATAATGGGGCATAGAAACAAGGAAAGAAAGAATTCTAATATGATGTGAATATATTGGTAGTGATTTGTTCAAGGCCATGTAGGCTGATAGAAGTGTGAGAATTTAAGTGCTAAGTTATAAGGAACTGACACTTTTTATTAGTAGTAACTATACTCATATAAATAAAATAAATATGTTGATATGTGATGCTGAGGATTCTAACAAGTGGATTTCAAAAACTGCTTTAGAAACTATAGTAGGTAGCCCATAGAGAAAACATGAAAATGTGCAAACTCTGTCATATACAAACATGTCTTCCTCTTCCTCAGCACTCCTCTCTCATTAGGATAAGAAGACATCCCAGACAGGGTTCAGCTAAGAGCATGCTACATAAGTCCCTTTTCTAAACAAAGCTGACTGTCTTTCCTATCAGCAGTTGGCTCCTGATGTATGTCAGTTACAAAGAGAGCAGGACCCTAAGGACCATGAAGCCCGAAAGTGGTTACTGAGCAAACAGGGCTATTTGAGGTACATTCATTTCTTCTTAGCTTGGTGTCAGGAAAACAGAATCCTGCTTTCCAAAGCAAGATCCTCATTTCCTAGTGAGGCTGAGCGAAAACTGTACAGAGTTGGCAGTGAGAGAGGGGCTTGTGAGCACTTGAGCTGCTGAAGTCCATGTCCCCAAACACTATTTTGGAAGGTCTTTATTTTTGGCCTCATACCTCTCTCTAATTTCATTTCCACTGAATAGTGGCCAGAGTTCTGTGATCTTTTCCATCATCACTGTGGCTAAAATTAAGTTTCAGTGTCCTAGTGTACAATGAGCAGAAGCCTTTTCTAAAACACACTCAGCCCTTGCTGTGTGAGTATTCTTTACTAAGAAAAAACTCAAGAAGAGTTTGCTTCAATGGAATATGCTTCTGGGAAGAAAGTAGATTTACACAACTTCACTAGATGTGGTAGGGTTAGGAGATGTCTAAGTCCTAACCTCAAAGGACTTACACTCTTTTGGGACATTTGAGACTTAAAGCACAAAGTCTACTGTGTAGCAAATTTATTAAATAAAGTAACAACAGAAAATAACAATAGAATTTGCTATTGGACTCATTTTTTTTTTTACCAGCAACCACATTTATAGTCATTGTTTTTATCTTTATAGCAACCCTGTAATTTTTTTATGAGATCATGGTTCCTCCATTTGAAATCTGAATAAACCACATTCAGGGAAACAAAGCCTATTGGTCAACTTTAATGTGTCCAGGAACTGACACATGTCTTCTTGTTTCAAAATACTGTACCTTCTTCTCATTCAAAATACTATTCTGGGACAAAGGATGAAATGTGGAATCTTTACTGGTAGAGATAGTCGTAGATCCTACGCTTTGAACTTATAACATTTCATAATTTGTCTGTACTCATATGTCTACAAGGCAGACAGTACTTTAATTAGCAAAAGACTTGTTTTCCAAATGGTTAGGAATTTAACCTTTTCCTCTATCTGTATAAACAGTTATTCGTGATGTACATAGTCATTTCTCTTTCTCTCTAACAGTGTTCTAGTCCTCATGCTACTTGTTGACACAATTCAAGATAAGCCCCACGTGTTAAATCGTTGGAAATCCCCTTTCATCCAGTCGGGAAACTCAGCCAAAGGTAAGCAACTGCTTGGGAACATTCCAGAATCCTGAGGTAAGCACGCAATTTCATGGCACAAGTGCCTTGTTTAAGGTGCTCTTACACACCATTTGAGTACCATGACTAACTTCAGGTAATGTACTTGCAAAGTCTCTGACAAATGGAGACTGATATTTTGCATCATTGTTTCTTATGACAGAAAATACTTTTACTCAGGCACATGCAAAGAGCAAGCTACAATCAACCACTTAGAGTAAGAAATCCTGTCATTTTCTCAAATTTCAGTTAACTTCCCATCTCTTTGATGAATACATAGTACATATTTAGTGAAGAAATAAATGTCATGAAATAAGTATGTTAATTATTTGATGGTATGCCAATGCCTAGCTTTGTGAGATACAATAAGAAGGAAATTTGAGATGTTCTAAATTCTTCATCTATAGCAGGGAAATATATGCTATAGACTAGAAAGGTTTGAAATTGTATCAGGGTTTTTGGTGGTTTGAAAGGAAATGGTTTGCATAGGGAATAGGCACCATAAGGTGGTGTGGCTTTATTGGAGTAGGTGTGTGCTGTGGGATAATGCTTTTGTATATTGTTAAGATTTGTCACTCATATTGTTTTAATAAAATGCTGATTATCCAGTATCCAGGCAGGAAGTATAGGCAGGACAATGAGATGAAGAGAATTCTGGAAAGATGAAAATGAGAGAGTCAGTCATTTTCCAGACACAGTAAAAACAAAACGAGGATGCTGCACTGAGTAAGGTACCAAGTCACATGACTAAACTTAATTAATAATTATGGGTTAATTTAAGTTGTAAGAGCTAGTTAATAATAATCCTGAACTAATAGGCCAAACGGTTTATAATTAACATAAGCCTCTGTGTATTTTTTAGGACTGAATGGCTGTGGAAATAGGACTGGTATAAACTTTGTCTACAAATGGTGCCCAAAATGGGGCCTAAATCCATGACCCTAAAATTAAGAGTCTCATGCTCTAATAGCCTAGAAAACTTACACCCACATTCCCAAAAATGGATTATGGATGCTTGTCTTTGTTTAAAATGTTGGTTACAAGGGATAATAGTCAGGAGAAATGTTGAACAAAGGAGAATAGATTCAGTGATTTGTTTTAAAAGAAAGTTTTCATCCTTAAGGTTGTTTTTTCTTTGTCATGTATTTTATCACAGGAACAAGAAAATTGATGAATATATGGTATTTCTGTATTGTATCTATGGGAGAGGTATTGAAAATAGAAATTTAGGAGCAAACAAATTAGGATTTTTTTTTCCAAAGACAAGGAGAGTAACCCAAATTTGAAAATAGCCCTGTCTCAGAGTTTCTATTACTCTGAAGAGACACCATGAACATGACAACTTTTATAAAGGAAAATATTTAACTGGGGCTGGTTAATAGTTTCAGAGGTTTAGTCCATTATCATTATGATGGAATATAGCAGTGTTCAAGCAGACATGGTGCTAGAAAAGTAATGGAGAGTTCTATATCTTCATCCGCAGACAGCAGAAGTAATCTGGAAAATTCTAGGACAGCAAGGTGGGTCATTTGGTGCTTGCTACAGACTGACGGTCTGAGTTGGTATTAGGCAACCTAATGGTGGAAGGCAACAACCAACTCCAACACGTTGTTCTCTGATCATCATGTGAACACTCACACACATACACATAAACACACATGCATGGGTGCATGAATAAATAGTAGAGTAACAAAGTAATTTAAAAAGAACTCATAATGTGCCTAGCTTTAAACATTAACTTGCTTCTTTCACCTATGCACCAGAGTGTCTGACTTATTTTGTTAACAGTTTGAAAGTGTTTACATTTCAAATGTACACTTACAGAATTGGTAAGCATTCCAAGTAATAGTACCTTCTTGGTTTAAGCTCATAGTACATTCTGATAATTATATATATAATCAGTACCTCTATTAATCTGAAGAAATACACTGTCTTATTATTTCTTAGTCTTACAATGTAGTACTCTTATTGATTTTTTTTAAAAAAATTATTATTTATTTATTTATTATGTTTACAATATTCTGTCTGCTTATATGCCCAGATCTCATTACAGATGGCTGTGAGCCACCATGTAGTTCCTGGGAATTGAATTCAGGACCTCTGGAAGAGCAACTAGTGCTCTTAACCTCGGAGCCATCTCTCCAGGCCCCCTCTTATTGAATTTCTGACTCTTACTCAAAGAGAAATAATGCTTTCTTTTCCTGGAAAGCTTAACAGTGAACCAATAATTAGGAGCTCCTGAGCTATGTCCTCTTCAGTTCCTCAGTTCATCAAGGTGGCTTAAGCTTAAAGCAAACAATTAGAGTTCATTGCTGTGGTTTATAGGTTAGATCCTTTCTTTAGAACAGTCACTGAATTTTGGAAGGCCAGAGAAGGAGGAAGCAATAACTTCACCAGCTCAAAGGTCCATTTAGTTCTAGGTTAATGCCACACACACACAAAAAGCATAATAAAGTTATTATTGTTTCCATTTTTACTAACAAGGAAATTGTCTTCAATTTATCATGGGTGAAGGTAATATGAACACTTGAGTCAACTCTTTCTCTTTCATGCTTGATGTACATGCAGTATTTTACCTTGACACTTAACATTTGGATTTTTTTAGCTTTCTTTTTATTTATTCTTTGCACCTTTCACATCATGCATCTCAATCCCATTCACTTCCCTGTCCCTTCATATCTGCCCTCAGCCATTGAAACACCCCTCCTCTAGAAAAATAAAATGAAATAAATGGCCCAGCCAGTAAAGTATAGGCTTTCAACTGAAAATAAGATTTGCTAAAATAAAACAAAATTATCTATTTTCAGAAAGAAATAAGAATCAGACCTAGAAAGGATTAAATTATGACTATGAACTAAAGTCTTTTTGCCAAGAGGGAAGATATCAGAGAACAGTAGAGGAAGAAAAATGTTGAACTGGTAAAGCTAATGACAAACCTAACTAAAATAAGACTAAAACAACATATTTCCAATAACTCTTGTTTTTTTCTCATGATAAATATGATAAGTATTTATTAGTGAAAATTATGAGAAATGAGAAAAAAGAGAAAATAAGATATTCCTATATAATCATATTGAGTTTTTATTTTTCTGTCTTGGAATGGATGCATCTGTGTAGCCCTTCACATTCATCCTTTCCTGATGAGAGTTCATTTATCAGGAGTCATTGAATCAGAATTGCTAACAAGCTAGACATACACTAATCTGGTATATACAGAAACAGAATAAATATTTGTTGAATGGGTGACTGCATGTGCTAATTGTATAATCTGTGAACAATGTGGGATTTACAAGTTTTATTCGACACATTGTTGAAAGTCATTCACTCATTTATGTAACACAAGTCTCAGAATATATCCAGACAGGATTAAGGTTAAATTCTCTTTTTTAAGGAAATTTAGTTAGAATAACTTTCATAGGAAACAATATATAATAAGTTGTGAAATGAGTAGAATGTATGACGTAAAATAAAACAGACAATGCAATTAAGCAGTCTTAGCAATCTTAGACTTTTTAGCCCTAATAAGCATGGAAGATTTAGGTATCTAGATATAAATCCAATAATTCCATCGCAATTAATTTTTTTTTGATTATACTGTAATGAACACATTGAGGACTTTATTTTTCTATTTGAAGATGGTCTTCTGAAAAAGAAAAACAGTGTAAACCTATAGTCTCTTTGAGATTTTTTTGTGATTACAGATGGGCAAATTTGGTTTTGTGTTTTAACTTTTAGCAACTAAATCAAGTACTAGAAACATATTATGTATATCCAGATCTGTTTGGGTGATGGAAGCCCCTTCTGTTCCTATTGCTGAATTTGCACTCTATATGATGGGACAGGAAACATGAGCAAAATTTAGGTAGATTGGGTTTGAATAATGCTACCCCAAGTTCATAAATTTAGACACAATTACTCATTTCTCCCAAGTCATTGGGTCACTAAAAAAATTAAATCTCTGTAAACTCTTGGAAAATGACTTTCTGAGCAGCAGTTACCTTGATTTTTAAGGCAAACATATGTGCTCAATTGCTGGTTAGATGCTGTAGACATATTTTTATGATGGGTGTTAAAATGCATGGTATTTGTTAGAATTAAACTGGAATATATGGAGTTTATAGAAAGCTTCTGCTAATACTGGGTATTTGTATGGTGTCACTTTTGGATACAGAATGAGAGATAATGCAGTTAAAATGTCATGGTTCAAAGTCCATGCCCAGATGATGATTAAAATGATATTAATAAACTTCTAAGATGGAGCGTTTTTTTTTTTAATTTGAGTTATTTACTATCTCACTTTGGTCATCTCAAAGTTGATCTATTTATGGACACCTTAATTCCTTGTCTTCCAACCTCATCGATTTTAACACTGGACATTCCTCGGAGTACCTTAGTAATATTTCAGTTTTCTCAGTACTGAATAACCAAGCACCATCTTCACACTTTTTATATTTGGTCTTCTAAAACAGTCAGCAATTTCACAGTTGTATATCTATAAAACACTAAAATGAAAAATTAGCTCTTAATCTTCTGTGCTGCCATTCTGCTGTGACTATGCCCTTTCCAATCCATGATGTGGAATTCCAATCATCCCCAGAGGCCAAAACCCTTTAATAATCACCCTGTCCTTGCCTATCTATCATTACCTTTGTAGGTTTAATTTTCCTTAGGAAAACAGCTTGTGATTCGATGGCAAATACTTAATATGCAGAGAATGGTTTGCATGGCGCACAACTAGTTTGTCTGTTGAGTCCATCCCTTCATAGCCTTAAGCAGAGTACATAAGCTTGCTTCCTGTTCTGTTTAATAAAGAAACATACCAAAGTTGACATAATTTTCTCTGATGGGTTTCTCACCACTGACTTGGCTAATCTTTAGTATTTTATTTGATTGTTTACGTAATTTCATAGCAACTACATCTCTGACTATTCTAATGGCCTTGGCTGCTTTCTCATTTGTACCACTGAAAATGCCATAAGGTTAAAGGTATCTACCAGTCAAGAATAAAGTTTTGAAATAAAAGCATGTTAGTTGTGGAAGGAAAAGAAGACCCAGAACAAAGCTGTCCTCCAAAATCAACATTGAATTTTTTCCTTCTTATTTTGCCATAACCTTGAGCCCCAGTGACTCATGGAGTCCATTAGAATGTATAATGAACTGTGTTAGTAAAATGAAAACAATCTTCAAATGCTTGTCTGCTTGAGGATACATAATACATTTCATTACAAGGCCTACGACTACACTTAATGTCAAGGATAAACTGACTGATGTAGCATTTTCTTTCCACAAGAAAATAAAGTGATTTTTTTCTCTTCTTGCTCTCTGCATATATCAATGAATCAATGTAAGTGCAAAGTCATGTTCACCTACTCATTGAAAGTTACTGACCATGGCTCACATGGGGACTGAGAATATTTACTCCACATGTTTGTGCGTTTGTGTATGTCTATGTGGGTCTCTGGGTCTCTCTGCCTCTCTCTCTCTCTCTCTCTCTCTCTCTCTCTCTCTCTCTCTGTGTGTGTGTGTGTGTGTGTGTGTGTGTGTGTGTAGTGTAGTGTAGAACTTAGAAGTCCAAGTGTATCCCAACAGTAAACGTATCTATTGTTTTTAAGTCACTTCAACCCTCCCCATTCCATTGATCTCTAGAAAAGCTATACATTTTGCTGTTACTGGATTTTGTAATTTAGTGCACATGTTCCTTCCAACTTCATATGTTGAGGGAATAATGTAATTAGAATTGCTGATACAGAATATTTTTTCCTATTAATCCTGGATATGAGCCTAGAAGATACCAGAATTTACTTCATATATGCAGAGATTAATCTGCACATGACATAAAAGAGGAGATGCACAGATGAGAAGCAGGGAGAGAAACACATATGACATGAATGAGGAGATGTAGGATGGGGTATGGGACAAAGACATGGGATCTGATTTTTATTATAAATAAATTCAAATGATTTAGGAAATATCACAAAAGTATGACAAAGGCAGAAAGAGGCAGGATATCTCTTCTGAGAAGTGGACTGTTGAGCCAGATTAGAAGACATTTCAGAAAGAAAGGCAAGTATGTGTACAGGCATGAAGATTGAGGAGCCATGTGCATCTCAGTATATCTGGAGGGTGATCTGGCAGTGGAGAGGTAATATGAACGGATGTTGTTAAGGAAATAATGACAAATCCTGGAAGCCTCACGTGACATAGCAACAGTAATATAACAAACATTATCTCTTGTATGATGAGCCACTGGAGAATTTTGAATAGTGGAATGACCTGAAAGTCCATTGGGTTCACCTTGGGACACAGAGAATGAGAAAAATGATACACTAGCTGGAAGAAGAAACAAGGTGAGGTTGCACTAAGGCTGTGCTAGGAAAATCTAAGAGGTCTTTAAACAATCAGTTATTTAACAAACATTACATATTCTAATATCTGCAACCTACTTATCAGTTACTAAATATTCATTACACGCATAAATGTGCATAACTCAGAGTAAAAATTCTTGGGAGACTATAGCATCTACAGCTAGAGTGGTTGAGTTTATAGGAAGCTCTATTATGGACTATCCAAGCAGTCTGATTGAATTATTTCAACTGCCGATACCCCTGTGTTTTCATCTGACCAATGGGGATAATTTTGACACTCATCTTGGAATGTTGCTGCAATAACAAATGAAGAATACAGAATAACATTGGAAAATAGATAGATAGCAATAGCGACTGTGACATTTTTTATTTGATTGATGGAGAAACTGAGACGCTGAGAAGCCATATACTCATTTACACAGGCAGTTAGCAGCAGAATTAAGATAGAATTAGTCATTTCTTTTCACTTGGGGAACAGAAAAAGTTCTACAGAAATAAATAAATAAATAAATAAATAAATAAATAAATAGGAAGCCCTCCAGGAATGTGTATCATTACAAGGGCCTAAAGTATGAGATATATGGGAATTGACCAAGCCTTTCTCAGATCAGGCTCAGGGAATGGTCAAACCACTGATACTGGTCTGTGTGTGAAAGTATCAGCTACAGCTTCCTTCTCTTTGTTGTAGCCAATCTGAGACTGCTACCCTACAGAGACCTCCTACTGAAACTAGCCATGTCCTCCCTGCGGCGTTGTACATAGTCAATGTGCTGGGGTCCAGGTTGCTTGCTTAGTAGGTACTCCCCCAGACTAAAATAAGCAGAAGCCGTTCAAACCCAGTTTTTCTGTGCATGTGTCTTTGTGTCTATCCTTCCTTCAGTCCCTCATCTTCTATGTCAGACTCCAAGAACCAAGACATATTGGACATAACATTTGCCTCAGAATCCAGTATTTTAACTTCTGGTGAATTATACTCCCCTTGCCCAGGTTAGTGGTCTTATCTATGAATATTTTGTTCTACTTCCACCAGGGCAAGTATACCTTTTCTAAGCATATTCATACAACTTGAATTTCACCTTCTCTTCTTGGTACACTTCTGTTGGAGACATTTAAAGACAAGCTTAAGAGTTAAGAATGATAACTGCAAGATATTCGTCAGTATTGCTATAGGATCAGGTCATTTCAGGTTCCCTATCCTCAGCTGCCCAAGGAACTAACTGGGGACATCACCTTGGGCTCCTGGGAGCCACTCTAGGTTCAAGTCTCTTGCCAACCCTAAGGTGGCTCCCTTAACTAAGAATTGTGCTTCCGTGATCCCATATCCAACCTTCCTTTATCCCAATCATCCTGTTCCCCCAAGTTCCCCCCATCCTCCCATTCTCCCTTTTCTCTCCCCATCTCCCCTTACCCCCATTCCACCCCACCCCCACGATCCCATTTTCTCCCCGGCAATTTTGTCTACTTCCCATAGCCAAGAGGATAACTATATGTTTTTTCTTGGGTTCACCTTCTTATTTAGCTTCTTAAGGTTTACCAATTGTAGACTCCGTGACACTTATTTATGGCTAGAAACCAATTATGAGTGAGTACATCCCATGTTCATCTTTTTGGATTTGGGTTACCTCACTCAGTATAGTGTTTTCTATTTCCATCCATTTGCATACAAAATTCGAGAAGTCATTGTTTTTTACCGCAGCGTAGTACTCTAATGTGTAGATATTCCACACTTTCTTCATCCATTCTTCCATTGAAGGGCATCGAGGTTGTTTCCAGGTTCTGGCTATTACAAATAATACTGCTATAAACATAGTTGAACAAATGTTCTTGTCATATGATAGGGCATCTCTTGGGTATATTCATCTGGTGATGGATGGAGATAGAGACAGAGACCCACACTGGAGCACTGGACTGAGCTCCCAAGGTCCCAATGAGGAGCAGAAGGAGGGAGAACATGAGCAAAGAAGTCGGGACCACGAGGGGTGCACCCACCCACTGAGACAGCGGAGCTGATCTATTGGGAGCTCACCAAGGCCAGCTGGACTGTGACTGAAAAAGCATGGGATAAATCTGGACTCTCTGAACATGGCGAACAATGAGGGCTGATGAGAAGCCAAGGACAATGGCACAGGGTTTTGATCCTACTTAATGTTCTGGCTTTGTGGGAGCCTAGCCAGTTTGGATGTTCACCTTCCTAGATATGGACGGAGGGGGGAGGACCTAGGACTTACCACAGGGCAGGGAACCCTGACTGCTCTTTGGACTGGAGAAGGAGGGGGAGAGGTGTGGGGGGAGGGGAAGAAGGGTGGGAGGAGGGGGAGAAGGGTGGGAGGAGGGGGAGGGAAATGGGAGGCTGGGAGGAGGCAGAAACTTGTTTTTTTTTTCCTTTTCTCAATAAAAAAAAGAGTAAAAAAAAAAAAGAATGATAACTGCAGAATCTCTGTGACTCTGGGCAACATAGGCTATCTGAGAAGAATTTTGATGAGGGTCCAGCAATGATGGTGTGCTAGAAATTAGAGGCCTTGAACCAGACCAGTGACTCATTGTAATGAACATTTAGCTGGTGGGGCTGATTGGACAAATGGGATATACTGTGTGAAATGCCATAGCTCCCTATGCCACTAGGATGCAGGAAGAGATGCTGGGAAGATGGGGGAGGGGTGGGTTTTGACTGCTTGTTTTGTTTTGTTTTATTTTTACTAATATAGAGAGACTAAAAGTTGAACAGAATTGGTGTGAATGTCATGAAATTTCCAAAGAATAAATAAAGAATTATGTTTAAAGTAAAAAAATAATAAGTCATATTTTCATTTCATTGGCTAGCACACAGTTAGAAGAAGTTTCCCTGGGAATTAGAGAAAAGAGTTAGTTATATCAAACAAAAACTGGTAAGACGAAGGAGGTTAGCCTGGCAGAATTGTGGCTTTATTGTTTCTTTCATTGCTCATGATAAGGATGCTTCTGCCCATCACTTATTAATAATTATACTTTATCCAACTAACTGGAAAGTTGCAGTGCTAGAGCTGGGGCTAGGAAGGTAAGCAAAGCATAACCATGAGGACCAAATCAGACTTGTGGATTTGTGATTTCTCCTCTACCTTCCAGTCTTCTGCCTAAAGGCCACAGAACATCTGATAAGGAAATGGACGTGGAGACAAGGATTTATATTGAAGGTACGTGCATCCCATCAGAGTTTCAGCTCCTTCCCACTAGACCATGAAGAATGAAAAGTTATATTTTCCTACAGCCCATCTTCTAGATGTTTGGTCACCATGCGTCCCTATTTGATAGATAAAAGAAGAAATAATGAAGAAAGATAATTGTAACAGAAATTTTGTGTTTGCTGTCACAGGAAAAATGTTAAAGTTTGTACACGAGTGTGAAAAGAGGAGATAAGAAATGCCATAGTATCACAGACTGTGTGCAAGCAGATACATGGAAATTTTCATAGTAAATATAATCCCAACAATAATCTATAAGCAGTTGAGAGAGCGAATGGATGAATACAAGGCTAAGGGAGCCTCGAGAACAGATGGACACAAATGAGCATGTGAACAAATGACTGTATTTTGCATGTGTTTTCAAGGATTAAGTACTTTCCATAAGATGTCAAGTGCTCATCTTGGGCTCACACACCACAGGACTCCAGCGTGCTAAACAGAAAAGAAAAATACACTACATTGTTTTCTCTAGTGAAACAGCTGCTGGTCATGAGCCGTAACTTTCTTCTTTCATAATGTAATGCGCATTGAGAGAAAACTCCAACACACCACAGAATTTAGCCATGCCAAATGGTGCTGCCTCTCTCCGGGCCTCACAGGGGGTTGGCCTGCCAAGTAACACTGCTTCAGAGTCCAAGGATTACCCAATCTTAAATTGGTCACTGTGATAGAGTGAATCATGTAGACTGGAAAGGAGAAGTCTACGTTAATAATCTTTCCTATTAAAAAAAATAACTTTTCCAATAAAGTTATGAAAGGTAGAGTAGAAACTGATGAGATTATAATACAGTACAATGCACTTATATATTTTTTTAAAAAGAAAAGGTAATATAGATTATGGTTACAGTCTTACTTCATTCTTTTGAGATTATATGAGCCTAGAACTTTTTGGTGAAAAGTTTTGGTATTTTATATTCACCTTAAAATACTCAGATCCCCAGCCACAAGTGAGGATTCACCAACTTTAAATGTAGAAGGCTCAGAGGAAAGGTTATTATTTCTCTTTGACATCAAATGGACTCTAATTCAACCAAGTTCTTTAGAAACTCTTCTCTGATTAAAAGAGCCTATGAATACTAGCATCATGCAGTAGAAAGGGCATGGAGCTTGGGGTTGTGTGGATTTATTAGAAAGCTGTGTTCATTTTTCATTGTTGCCTTAGTGAAAGTTAAGTCATTTAAACATCCCAAGACATTTATTTTTTTCTGTAAGGCAACTGGAAAAACAGTTTCCTTCTTTAAAACTAAAATGAGGACAAAAGTTAGTGCATGGGAAAGACAATAGCTTGTGGTATTTTCACGGGGCACCAATAATGATCTAGTAGTTAAAACACTGGTTTGCAGTGATGATGTGTTCTTTGGCTCTTAGTGAACATATACACCCAAATCATTGCTCCCATCATTATTTTTGATAACATGAGTGGAAAGGAACAGATATGTTGAAAATCTTCCTTAGCTCTTATGTACACACAAACATACATGTGCTGTGTACCTAAAGATAAGGTCTGTAATTCAGAACATACCTTCTTTCCTGTGCTTGACAGGTGACTGGACTGTTGATGTAACAACAAGGATTGAGACCTTAATGCTCTTACAGGGAGTTAAAATCTTTCCCGTATATAACACGCATCTCTTCTGAGGGCAAGTAAGTACTGCTATACTGTTTGCCTTTGTATCTAATCTCAAAACAATTCAAAATTTACTCTGATGGTGTCCTAGATGCCCCTCACTACAACAGATTTTTCTTTGGGCTACCAGCTCACAAAAATAAATGACAAGGAGACTTATTATAGAAGCTCAGCTTATAGCTCAGGCTTGTCCTAATTTACAACCTAAATTAACCCATTTATATTATCTATGTTTTGCCTTATGGCTTTTTACTCTCTTCCACCTTGTACCTCCTGTTTACTCTAGGGGTCCATTGGCATCTCTCCCACACCTAGATTTGTTTCCTCTTTTCTCTCTGCCTGGAAGTTCTGCCTTACCTCTTCCTGCCTAGCTTTTGGCCATTCATCCCTTTATCAAACCAATCACAGTGACACATATTCACACAGTGTAAAGGATATTCTGCAATAGTTCACAGTACTCTGAAATGATAAGGAAGTCTCTTGCTGTCAGGCCTCTCATGTAGGGTAGTGTCCAAAGTGTGATGTCAAGGTAGTCTACAATAAAACTTTGAGGAGAAAATGAAGAATCACCACATAACTTAGTTCCCACAAGTATGAATCTTGTCCTGATTGACACCAATCTATGGTATTTGCATCCTTACAAGTCCTAATCGACTATATTTCTAAATGTCATTGGAACAAATCCAGTCTGTCACCTCCTTACTACCTGAATCCAAATCTAAATCATTTAACTTGGACTAGGGCAAGTAGTTCTAACTAGAGATACTGCCTTTGGTTTTAATTTATATTCTTAAGCCAAGTAATCCATTACATGTTGGAAAACCTTCCAGATTTCCTCATTACCTTTGAGGTATCCACCAAACTCCTGTACTAAATGTGGTTTTATGATGATACACTTTCAGGCTTCTATTGCCCACCTTCTGTGCCAGATCCATAAATATTATCAGTGCCCTGTATAGTCTCAGACACCCCAAGTCATTGCATCCAGTCCTGGGGTTCTGTCTGTATTGGCATGTCATCCTTGGAATACATGCTAAAGAGATAATGACTACCTTTCCTACCTGGAATGTTATTCTTTTCCTTTTCTCTCCTCTCTTTCCAGCCCCAACATTTCTACCTTGATAATTTCTCATGAATGTTTATCTCAACCCAAATACAATTTTGAGAAACATGTTCTTTAAGCAACAACAGCAAAAACTTTGTAAAATTACCCTTATGTATGGTGGGGTATGGCACATGCAGGCCACAGCATATGTATGGAGGATGGAAAAAAAAACTTGCATTTTGGTTCTCTCCTTCATGTGGGTCCCATTGACTAAACCCAGGCTTTCGGGGTTGGTAGCAAGTGCTTTTACTACTGATCTATCTCACTGAACTAGGAGCTGATCCTTTTCCATAGCTACTGCCTTCTCTGCTTACAGGCTACATTAGATGGTCCTATGTTTTTACCCACTGATGTTATATCTTGTTGTCATTAGCTATTTGCCTCAATCTTCTAAGCTACAGTCTCCTTGTAAGCAAAAGATATGATGCTCTGGTTCACTGCATGATCTCCAGGCTGAGCACAAACAGTGAATGAAGTATACATGTGAACTTGGATGAATAAGTTAACAATAAATGGGGCAATTTTAAACATTGAAACATTGTGCTTATTACTTCTTGACCTCAGCCAAATGTCCAAAAATTTTTGACCCTTTTTTTCCAGCATAAATTCTCTGGCTTTTTGTGCTTTATTAAGAAAATTTGTGAGTCCAGGTGGTTTCTATGAAAACAGAAACATACAATAATATTCATGAACTTGGATTGGTCATTATTATTCATTATTGTCTTTTTCTGCAAGGCATACTGCCCTCAGCATAAAGAGAAAAGAAGAGAAAGATCTCTGAATCTCTTGCAGGATAGTTTAGGGAAAAGGCTAGCTGACTGCTTGCTTAGAGAGAATTTCTCTGAATTTGATTTCTGTCAGCCCTATTAGACTGTACCTTCCAAGAAGAGCCATTTGTTTTTGAAAACAAATTGTTCCCTGTGTTCTGCTGTTACTTAACTGACCAGCACCATCTGCTCTGCCGTTATGCTCAATTTGAGTCAGGAGGAAAAGGATTCTTTCTGTTTTCGCAGCCTGAGGAAAATGACAGGTTCTAAGAAAAGTCAAGAAGGTGGAAGATCTAGGTGGCCAGTCCACAACTTTTATTCTGCCCCCACCCCCTTGTCAAGTCAGATGGGGATTCAATTTGGCCCAGAGCCAAGAGTGATTCTAAATGCCACGTTCTGTGCTCTGAGCTGTCTGTTCTCACATGCCATCCCAGAAATACAAGCTGAAGAGAAGACGACTCTGTTCAGCTATCACAGAAATCCTCTAGAAGACAACATGCTTCATATCACAAACAGGGAATTGGTTAATCATCTTGCCCAGGGTATTTATAAAAGGACCTGAAATCTACCTATGTAATTTTGTGGATTTTTATGGGGGGGGAGGAAAGGCATATAGTTTAGTAGTAGAGTACTTGCTTAGCATGTATAAAAGGCCCCAAGTTCTATCCCCAGCATTTCAAAAAGGGAGGAGAAGAGGGGAGAGAGGAAAGAGGCAATTGTGTATTTGTCTTGGGTGTAACTAAGTTTCATGTATTTATGCAATGGATGACACACACTGGAGGAGCAGACAGTTGATAATACACACAGACACACAGACACACACACACACACAGATACACACAGACACACACATAGTTATAAACCAACCAACAAGACAGAGCGCCTTCTAAACATTCCTAAAACCAGATAACAGTCAAAGCACTATTCGTTACTTTCTGAACAAGTATTTCTTTCTTGGAAGTTAACAATTTAATGAAACCTGACCCTCAATTTCATAGAAAAACAAAACCTTTCAATTTTAGCATCGATATCAGTAGAGACAACTGGTGCCAAGAACCAAATGAGTGAGAAGTGGTACCCACTGTGGCTGCTCTCAAATTAGCAAAAGTGGTTCTTCCTGACCAACTTAAGCTCTTACTTCCTGGCTTCCATTCTGCTCACTGACAGAGCAGTCCAGCTTCTCCTACCAGCATCCACTCGCCTCCTTTTCTGCTTCTTCAGGAATCAAGAACAAGGTGACTTCTTCCAGCAGAGAAACCCAGGGAAGTTGTCACCTTGCCAGGTTAATTTTTGAATTTGTTGAGTATGTCTTGGGTTGGCTGAAAATGAAACATGGATGCTCAAGATAATCAATGAATCTGACCATGGGACACAAACAATGATTTTGATATGGAGGAAGTGGGGGGATCTGGAAGAGTGTCATTTTCTGGAAGTAGACTTTACTAACTCATGGGCATGATTTATGATATTCTATAAAGACTTCGCTTCAATTTAGAAAGTTTCTTCTAAACAAATTAAAATTCATATCTTTCTAACATAATTGTTAAAAGTATTACATGAAAAGTACTATAACTAACAAACACCACTTCTGGTCAACCATATTCTTTCTTAGGGTTTACAGATGATCAAAAATATTTATAATTCTCCCAGAATTCTCTAAGATTATACTAAGTTTTCCCGAGAACATTATTTTTTTTTTACTTTAGTACTATACAGAGGATTATTTCAGAGCAAGAAACAGAGGCAACTTTGGTTCGTTCTACATGAAGAAAGTTTAGCTTTTATAACATATGAGGATAGAAGACAACAGAAAACAGCCATACCACATTCATATCCAGGAAAGCATTAGCAGCAGCAGCATTGGCCTACAGCTTCAAATCAAATCCTTAGGTCTTGTATTCTGAGTAATAAGCCATCCCTATTTCTACTTCAGACGCATACTCAATTATTCCCAAGTTAGGGGATCTAGTTTGATATGTAAGTAAGCAATCTGATTGCAGTTCTCCTCCCAGATTCCCACGTAATACATTCACTAGTCCAAGACCATCCTTCATACTCTATTCTCAAGTCTAGTATGTGGTGTCTAACGCCTTTTAGTTTCTACAGAACATACCATGTCACTAAAGCTCAGCTGCTCCAACATATGTTCTGCTTGTTTCCTTTTCTAGAATGGTTCTGTCAGAGCCCACTTAGAAACAAAGAAACAAAAGATCAGGAATTGAGATAGTTTATACAAGAACATAAACTTTGTCAATTACATTATTTACATTTGAATTTAGCTTTTTCCCCCACCAGCTCTCATTTCAACATTGTATTTGTGATCTCATTTTCTTGTGGTTGATCATAGAAACTTTTATATCTCTTTACTGTTAAGTATTGATTCATTAAAAATCAACACAGGCTTTTCTAACCACAAAGTAAGGTAAGAAAGAAATAACTCCAAAAAAAATTGGAAAATACACGACGAAATATTGGCAGACAAGAAAGTATCTTAAGAAAAGAAAAGGACATTGCCTAGAGCCTGGAGTGACCTGCTGGTAAAAAGATAGACGCAAATAAATTACCATTATCATAAACTTGAAAACTAATGCTAAGTCAAGCTCATATCATAAGGAATAAAACTAAGGTAGAAGTTTCCTAACCAGGATGGTCAAATGCCAGTAAAAATGAAAGTAATCATAAAGTGTGATGTGTATACTTCTTAAATCAAACACAGACACTAATATGAATGTATGTGCATGGTTAAAACTTGATTTGGGTTCAGGACTTTTTCACTCATATTGGATGCAATAAATAAAATATTATGCTACCTTTTAACAATTGTGTTTTTGAAAAAAAATATTTTTCTCTTGTTTTGCTTCTTTAGTGCTGGGATTGAATTTAGCACCTTACACATACTAAGCAATTGTCCTAACACTGAGCTACACCCCAATATTAATGAAGATAAAAATGTTATTATTTACATAAGGTGAATCATGTTTTCTTCAAGTTCATTTGAGGTAAAAATTCATCTTGAAGATTTCTTGGAAATGAAAATAGTTCACTATAGTTTCTTAATATTAAAAATTATTTTGTTGAATTTTAATTTAGTTAGTTCTTTCTATTTAGATCTTTGAGAATTTCACGCAGTGCATTTTGATCATATTCCTCTCCCTACCTACTCTCCTCTCATACCCACCCTGATTTCATGCCCACCCAAAACTATGTCCTCATTCATTTTATAAGTTCACAGAGTCTAATCAGCACTATATTTAGACTCTTGTCCATGTAACCACCCCCCTGAAGTGTGTTGCACATACCAGAGACCACAGCCATAAAGAAATTAACTCTCACACTCCCAGCTGCTATCAGTTACCAGTAGCTCCTCACATAGGTATGGATGGGACTTCACATTCACTTCCCTACTCCATAGTGGGATTATATGTGGCTCGAGCTTGCCTAGGTTTTATGTCACAATCACTTTGAGGGAAGAAAAAAATGCAGTGATACAAAGCAAGAAGGGGAAATAATGGAACAGGAAGGATTAAGTGGGGGGTGAGGGATGAGAGAATAGTAGGACAGAAAAAAATTGGGTGGTGAATAACTAACAGTAAAGGCAAAAAAAGTCATAACTCAGTTCCTCTCAAAGAACAAACTGTAATTATTAAACCTATATAAAGAACTGTGTTTTGTTTTGTTAGTATCTTCGATATTCTTTCCATAATCAATCTTTCTCATTTCATGTAATATTTTAAAGAAGAACTTGTTTGGAAGCAGACACAATTGATTCTTAGGTATATAACTCAACCAGAAGGAGAAATGTGCAGGCACACAGGAGAGGAACACCTGTGGCTATATATGCTAAGACACTAATTGTCAATAATTAAGAGAGAAACAGAGAGCATCAATTAAGTTGTCAAGACAGATGCATGGATATTATATAAAAGAGCCTCTATCACAGTTGTCTAGTCTAAAAAAGATACTACATATTTTCCACAATATGATCATCAAGAACACATCATAGGTCATAGGAGTGGGCACACTGAATCAGTCCCACATCTTATTGCTTCTTATATGAATTCTTAAATATATATAGCATATAGAACTTTTGGTTCCAAGAAGACAATCAACTTATCTTCTTCACAGAGCAGACATTTTCATGAACACTAGGAAAAACTTTCAAAGGAGACAAATCTATGAAGTAAGGAATATCTTTAAGAAATGCTTACTACAATGATCTTGTGTCTCAAAAAACATCTCAAATAAAAAAAGAACCTTTCAACACAGAGTATTCTTTGATCTATCTCTGAAACAAATTATGATTCCCATTTTGCAATCAGTGAATAGCTTTTTAAAAATAATATATACCTAATTGTATTACGAAAACTAATAACCAACCTTCACTTATTAAAATAATGTTATTCCTTTCACATTATCAAAAACATAAATATGTCAAAAATTTAAAATGACAAGAATCAAAGAGTCACTTCTCTACTGACATGTAGATTTGTTATAATAAAACCTCTTGGTTCTTGGCCACTTAGCTCCAAAATAATCACACGAAAACTGTATTAATTAAATCACTGCTTGGCACATTAACTCTAGCTTCTTATGGGCTAATTCTTGCATATTAATCTAACCCATTTCTATTAATCTGTGTATTGCCACATGGCAGTGGCTTACTAGGTAAATTTCTGTCTGGCTCCAGTGTGGCTACATGGCTTCTCTCTTAACTCCACCTCCTTTCTCCCAACATTCAGCTTAGTTTCCCCCACCTACCTCCATTCCCTGTGAAGGCCTAAGACAGTTTACTTTATTAAACAATGGTATTCTTTTTTTTTATTTTTTTATTGAAAAGAAAAAAAATTCTGCCTCCTCCCAGCCTCCCATTTTCCTCCCCCTCCTCCCACCCCTCTCCCCCTCCCCCCACTTTTCTCCTCCTCCCTCTCCAGTCCGAAGAGCAGAGTTCCCTGCCCCGTGGAAAATCCAAGGTCCTCCCCCCTCCATCCAGGTCTAGGAAGGTGAACATCCAAACTGGTTAGGCTCCCACAAAGCCAGAACATGTAGTAGGATCAAAACCCAGTGCCATTGTCCTTGGCTTCTCATCAGCCCTCATTGTTCACCATGTTCAGAGAGTCCAGTTTTACACCTTGCTTTTTCAGTCACAGACCAGCTGGCCTTGGTGAGCTCCCAATAGATCAGCCCCACTGTCTCAGTGGGTGGGTGCACCCCTCGTGGTCCTGACTTCCTTGCTCATGTTCTCCTTCCTTCTGCTCCTCATTGGGACCTTGGGAGCTCAGTCTGGTGCTCCAGTGTGGTTCTCTGTCTCTATTTGCATCCATCGCCAGATGAAGGTTCTATGGTGAAATGCAAGATATTCATCAGTATGGATATAGGATAGGGTCATTTCAGGTTCCTCTCCTCAGCTGCCCAAGGAACTAACTGGGGACATCGCCCGGGGCACCTGGGCCAGGACACTGTCACTAAGACAAAAAGGCAACCTACTGACTGGGAGAAGATCTTCACCAACCCTGCAACAAAGGTCTGATCTCCAATATATATAAAGAACTCAAGAAACTAGACTTTAAAATGCTAAATAACCCAATTAAAAAATGAACTGAACAGAGAATTCTCAATAGAAGAAGTTCAAATGGCCAAAAGACACTTAAGGTCATGCTCAACCTCCTTAGCGATCAGGGAAATGCAAATCAAAACAACTTTGAGATATCATCTTATACCTGTCAGAATGGCTAAAATCAAAAACACCAATGATAGCCTTTGCTGGAGAGGTTGTGGAGGAAGGGGTACCCTCATCCATTGCTGGTGGGAATGCAAACTTGTGCAACCACTCTGGAAATCAGTGTGGGGATTCCTCAGGAAATTTGGGATAAACAATGGTATTCACAACATACAGAGGGTAATCTCATATCATAGATTTCACATCACTTATTGTGTAGAATACTACTGATTACCTAAAATACTTTCAAATCACAGTAGATTGAGAACTAGTAACTAAAATAGTCTCTTCATTTCAAAACTGTGGAAACTGCGAAATTTTTACCTTTTTCATAACCACAAAGATAGACATAGATCCCCAAATTCACCTTCTCCTCTAATAAGAAATGAAGCAAATGAGATAATAAGATATATTCATATATAGATAAATATAGATGGACATATATACACACATATTCATTTACATTTTATCTACCTATATACATCTATTCCTATGTAATGTATACAAATACATATGTCCATATATATACATAGACATAGAGATCTATGATATGGGAGTGTCATATATCAATCTGTTGATTTCATTGGCTAAGTAATAAACAAACTACTTGGGCTCATAGCTTAGAACATAGGTGGGTGGAGTAAACAGAACAGAATGCTGGGAGGAAGAGGAAGTGAGCTCAGACTCCACAGCTCTCCTCTTGGGAGCAGACGCCTCAGAGAGATGCCATGTCCCGCTCCCGGGCAGAGGCACACGATGAAGCTCCGACCCATGATGGACGTAGGCTGGAATCTTCCTGGTAAGACCGGTGCTCACAGATTATTAGAGATGTGTTGATCCAGATATCAGAATTAGCCAGTAAGGGCTAGAGCTAAAGGGCCAAGCAGTGTTTAAATGAATACAATTTGTGTGTTGTTATTTCGGGTAAAGCTAGCCATGGGGGCGGCCGGGTGCCGGGGACGCAGCCCCACCGCTCATATAACTACAGATCTACATCTAGCAATCTATCTGTGTATCTATATATTACTCATTTGTTTCATTTCGTATTACAGGAGATGGTGAATTTGGAAATTTTATAAATATAATTTTTCCCTGTTGACAGTAGAGGAAAAATATCTACAGGAAAATATCAAGTAGATAGCAGAAATCCAACTATACTGTGTTGACTGATGTTTGGCAGCACAAATGCAGCTCCTTCTGTCTGTCCCTTAATGTGTTGGCTGCTGAAGGGCATTTCCTACTCTACAGCTTCACCACTGAGGGAGGTAATTACACGTGTCAGCAAGGTCAACAACATGGGTTCAAAAACCCATGTTTTAACTGAGTAGTTTAATTTGGTGCTTGTCTGAATTACAAAGCCATTAATAGGTTATTGAAAGAATTAAGAGTCTCCTGGATGATTCACGAAAAGCCACAGACAACTCTTCAAAAAAAGAAGCAGTGTTGCTAATATTAGCAGCATCTAGCTCTCACACTGAAACTAAACTCTAGCCATTCATTCATGAAACAAACACTTGATTAGATACATGTGTAAGACAACCTTTCCTGATTAGCAAATAAATGCTACCCTTGAGTATTAGCATTTAATAATAATTTCCAAAGTCTGAATAATACTGACTCTGAAGGTTTGGCTGGCTTCAAATGTCCTTAAGGTTTTTTGATGAGTTAAGTGTAAATGAATAAAAACCATATGTATAAAGTTCTCTTAAAGTACATGTGGGTTTAAAAATTGAGAGAAAAAAGACTTGGCGCATATTAGCTTTGCAACCTGCCAAACCCAAAGCATTTGAAAATACAGCTACAGACTTTAGGAGAATCCCAAAGTCTGGTGAGGTTCATCTGTCCTTTAAAGAATACATGAGACTAAAGTAACTTTTTATATTTTTAAGAATAGATATTCTTCTAAAATATTACTGAATGCTTATATATAACTATATACAGGTATACATGTGAATATATTCTGTCTCAGGCTCCATTCAAGCTTCAGCAAATATCAACCCCAAATGACTTCTCTTAACTTTAGCAATATAAGCTAAAAGCATTCCCAGATCCTCAGGCACACACCGCATGCAGTATGGACTTGGAATGGAAGAGGTATTCAGTAGTGACAAATTTATTAGACTCTATTTATAAACCCTTTAGTGATATGTCATTACCAAGTACATCACATTAAACCTTGGTGTTCTGTGTGTTCTATACTCCTGATGTCTTTCTGAAGCGATTCTTATTTGGAGAACTTTTATTTTCCAATTCTTTCTCAGATTCATATACACTATGACAAGACTTGCGAATTCCTGCCATACCGCCTACAAGAAAATCTCACTTCTACCTTTCCTGATGGAATAGCTGCTCTCTTGCTTATCCTTTCTGCCTAGATAACCTCCCTGCAATGGTCTTTGCCATGCAGACTCCACCATTAAATATCAGCTTCTCTCTCAGCCCTTCTCTAAAGTATCAATAACACTGAATAGCTCTAGAAAACCATTCAGAGTCTTTATTCTTCCTACATTCACAGCTTAGATTTTTTTATGAAAGTAAAAAAAAAATTATCAGGAAAAAAAACTCACCCATCTTATCTTCTTTCTTACTCCAATCACTTTGAGCATGGACCTGAGTGTCCAGGTGAAAATCGAATATCGCATTCATTCCTTTACTACTAAATGTGAACCAGTGAAAATTACATGTTTTAAAGCTTACTGACTGAAAGTAAATATAAAATAAAGTGAGGCAGTGAGGTAAAACATTAACCCCATTTGGGGTATGTTGGGGCAGTTGAACAGCAAGTACCTGATTACGGAGGTATTGTGAATGGAAAAGTAGAGATAGTGCATGAGAGGACTTATTTTAGCACTTGAAAGGAGTGGGGCTATTGCCCACACAACAAACATTTTCCGAATCGGTTTAATACAGCCATCCTGAGGATCCGACCTGCCCTTTTAATTTGGTCCTTTTCTGCTTGCCTAGCATGTATTCTTACTCAGCCATATGCTTGTGGTTTCTTGCATATGTGTTTGTTTGTGTCTCTGTCCTATGAAAACATTTGTGCATTGTAAAGTTCATTCATTCATACCTTAAATGCTCACCCCAGGCACTCTCTTTTGTGAACATTTCTTGAACTTTTTGGCAAAATTGACTCATCTTCCCACCTGCTCTCTTAATTGCTTGATCATAATTTTTAATAATATTTAACATATTAGCTTGAGGCTTTAACCCCATTCAGCATTATTCACTCAGAAGTGTTCACATTCCTTAGAAACAGAAGCTGTATCTTATTTTACTCACCTCATTAACCTGGGTTTGATGTGAAAAATTAACAACTCAGGTAATATTCAATAAAAATTATTGTTGAAATAACAAGAAACTTTATTTGATATATTGACTTCTCTAATTTGGGTAAATATTGGGAATTAAAAGGTACTGACCATTCAGGAAACTAACTCTATGAAGACAAAAGAATGAAGGGTGGTAACTGAATACAATGACACAAAAATAGTAGACCAAATACAAGAGTTATTACTTGATAAATATGGGAATGAACTCCATTCATTCTCTTTACCTAGCTATTGTTTAAACTGGCTCTTTCCCCAGGAGAGAGGTCAGAACATTGTTGAAATACTCTCTCCATCATCCCTTGATAACAAAGAAATCTTCAAACTTACAGGTAACATAATTAAGTTTTGGACTCTGTTTTTTGTCGACTACCTTTATCATTCATTCATTCACAGACAATAAAAATGGAATTGGGCGGAGAAAGAGAATTGGGCAGATTTGTTACGCCCAATAATTCTAGTATTCTGATATAACTAGGTTTCAGACCAGCTAATAACATTGGACAAGTTATTAAATCTCTCAAAGACTGGGCTAAATCATCAATAAAAATATGATTTATGATTGATTTGTCAATAGGATAGTTGTAAAAATTAAATTAATGTGCATTAGGCACACAGTAAGCTTTTAGAAGCCATATATTTTCAAGCATTCTTTATTTATAATTTCAAATTGGAGTATTTGTTTTGTATCTGAAAATAGGAAGCATGTATATGATATAAACTCTATTCTGCAGTGGCACAAATGATTGGTGAAGAAGGACACTAAAAAGAAATCTCACACTAGCTCAGATTTGAGTATAATCAAGGGTTATTTATTTAGGGGTAGACTCACAGATCACAATCCTTTGCATGAACGGGAACAGGAACTGAATCACGCCACAGGAAGAAAAGCCAGACCAGAGCTTCACATAGGCATATAAGAGGCCACACACAATTGGGTGGGTAACTTAAAGGCTATTGGCTGCAGGAATCCCTACAGCACCTCCCCCTTTTGTTTAAATAAAAGAGTTTTAAGCCTAATACAAAATTATATACAATAAGAACAAATATCAGGTATAAAAAATAGAATTACAACAGCATAAACAATATCAATCAAGAAACATGTGATAAATGTATCAATAATTATTCTATTTTAAGAAGTTTATGTCTTATATTATAAACAACTGGGCCAAGTCATGAGAAGAAAGTAACTAGAACTATTTAGTCTTCAACCCCATCAAAGACCCTAAAAGGGAAATAATATTACTTGTAAAAGCAGGAAGTGCAATCAAGTAACTTCCAAAATGTGCAACAAATGACAGAGACAACTGGCTACCTGGGCAATCATGCAAAGTTGCATTAGCAATGTTGGAGCATACAACTTTGGCTAAGGTCTATAGTAACTGACAGACCATTTTCAGAGGCAGGAAATTTTTCAAAACTGTCTTACCCTGTCTGGCAAGATTTGACAGGTTTTTTTTTCTTGTATCCTACTTGTCCTGTCCGGACATCATGCATTTTGTCAGTGGTCAATGCATGGGCAATTCCTTGGGCTCACTCACAAGTAAACCTGCCATTATTCTACACAAATGCCTAAACTATTCATTCACGAAAAAGGAAAAGGAAAGAGACAGAAGGGGCATTACTATGACCGTGCCACATCATTCAGTTTTTATACTGCAGCACATTGAATAGTACCCACTCCCAATCCCTCTAACATCACCTGAGAGGTTCAAGTCAGAAGATGGTAGCCAGGTCAGATTCTAAAAAATATGTAATCTTCACTACAGCAAAGTGACAAGAATCTACTCAAGCAATTAAATGAATCTGAAGTTTTTGTCAGTCTGATCCCCACATACTGAGATATCAAATGTGGCTCAGCAAGCAAAGTGTACCTTCCTACATTTACAACCAGAGATGCAAAGACCCTTATTCTCAAACTTAAGCTCACAAGGAGTTAGAAGACACCATGAGAAAAAACTGAAGACAGTTTCTTTCTGTTTCCTTCCAATGTACGTCTTGGGTTTTGTATATTGCTGACCAATAATTGTTACTGATCATCATCTGCATTATTCCTGCCACAACCACAGGGCTTTCACTAGTCACAGACATTTCATGAAGAATTACTCAGCTCCCTTGATGACTATTTGATCTGTTCCCTGCTTCATTTAAAGAGTTTACTGGAATTTAAAAAGAAAAAAATGAGGTTGCATTTAATTCCAATAATCCTTTAAGAATTATATTACTGTATTCTGTAAATTACCTGAAGATTTAATTCATCTTTGAGAATATGAAATATTTTCTCATATTTTTGGAAAGCAGACTAGACTAGTAGTTTAGTGAAGTAAGAGACTTTTAAAGGATCATTTCTTCTGGCACTAAACGGGACCCCAGAGAACAAAAAGAGCTTCCAAGGAACTCATTTCAAAGTGCTTAGATACTGAGGGAATTGGGTTCATAATTAATTCTTTCCATCCCTGAGAGATTTTTAGAAAATTATCTTCCTCAAAAGTGAGTTCATTTCTCTTTCAGTGGTGAATTGCACATTGATGATTCTAGAGACAGTTTTCTATAGGCCCAAGGTTTTATATGACTTTGAGGTTAAATAGACTGGTATGAAGGCCCTATTCTATAACCCTGTATAACTGGATAACATGCTTTAACAGTGAGATCATTAATTTTAGAGTTTGTAAACAAGACAATAATAATATTGAACCCATAAACTATCATGGGTATTAAAGTAAATGAGGCATGTAAACCAGCATGCTCCATAAATAAAAGGGAGGGTTTTAATGGAGGAAAATTGAGAGGTGATGGTGGTCAAGAAAAGGTGGAAATCTGAAACTGGTGTAAATTTGTAATGATTACCTTGATGGAATCTCAACTTCAGGGGTTATTTGCAGTGTGATATGGAGATAGCCTCTAACTTTTACTGGGTTCTCATATGTGGTGCAATTGATGAGGGCTCGTTCTTCTAAGTGTTCTTTCCCCTGGAGATACAAAAGGGATGGATGATAAGTGATTTGTGACCACAAGCACACATATGCTCCACACACCTTATGAGCCATAACTGTCATCAAGTATTGTTACTTCAGTCCAAAGACATTCCCAGTAATGAGTTCCAACTAAGGCTGGGATATTATAACATAAGTACTAACAGTACTATAAAATGGGATGGTGAAACTTTTCATTGCAACCAGTGTGCTCAATTCTATGGTGTTCTGCTCAGACTCCCTTTCAGAACTAGGCGTTCAAAAGTCACACGAAACACAACTATTTGTAATAGTCTTTTTCTGGGAATTTTCTTCTAGTTAACAGAAACGTTACTCAAAATTTTAATTTAACATCAGGCAACCATTTGGGATATGGCTACAAAGATCTCATTCTTTTTCTTTAAGTGGGAGACTTACCTGTATTGTTATATTGGTATTTATATCTTTATATCATTTATTTTCTTTTAAGGATTCTCCTCTGTTTTACACATGAGAACATGTTGATGGCCCAGAAAAAAATGGCACTTGGGAAAAATGGCACTTGAGGGCCTAAATTCTGGGGGTTTATGGCCCATTGTTGAAAACTTCCAGGATATGAGTTGCTTAAATAAAGGAACAATGGCACTAGAGAGAGCACCCATCTCACTATGTTAGATTGGACTTCAGTTTCACTACTTAAATAAGAAACTTAAATTCCTTATGTAAAGGATAATTATTTAGGAGTGTCCTTCCAAAGTCATTTACCTGGATCACTCTTATTCATGCTTAAAACTTTTCTTGTCACTCTTTTATTTGTAGGAATCTTCTGGGAAACACTAATACCATATTAATTTCTCATTCACTATGATTTTCAAGACAGACATTCATAGTTCTACTGATATATATATATATATATATACATATATATATAATTGTATTCTGATTTTTTGGCATCTCATAGTTATGTTTTCATCTGCCTATCTATCTATCTATCTATCTATCTTAAAACCCATACATACTTTTATTTCCTAAATATAACACTGATATTTATAGACAGCACATGGTCTTTCTACAACAATTAGAATTTGCATATACTCAAATACTAAAATAAAAAGGCCATTTTTAAAAAAATATTATAGATAATTTTGAAGTAGTTCAACAAAGAATAAGACAAGCAACATTTCTGCCTTCACCAAATGGCAAGGAGTGAGATTATTTTCTTAACTGTCTGAAATCAAGAGTTACACACTAAGAATACAACTCTGGTAGGTGAGATCTATATCTGTAAGGATTCGTGAAAAAAAATAACCTCTTTATTGGGAAATATCCTCGGGTACCATCCCAACCGGTTTAATTGAGGGACTATCGTTCACAGCAAATCTGTAGCAGAACACACACTAAAATTCTTCCCAAAATTGCTACATGACCCTGTAAACCAATCATAGTTAAAGATTGCCTTTCTGTACATCCATGTGATCTAAATAATACTAATACCTTTCTATTAGAAATTCACATACTAAATTAGTTTTAAAGTCAGCGTTATTGTGTCTACCCATTCTTGGGCTGTTTGGCATATCATTTGCTTCAGCTGAATAAAATTTTCAGAATCTGGCCTTGGTTACCCAAGGCCAGCCTTTCATTTCAACCATTCTCTGTGAGAATGGGCATTTTGAAATAATCATATTAAGGAAAAGAATAAATTGTGTGGTTTGAATTATAATTTCCCAACATATTCCTAGTTCAAATAAAGCTGCCTTTGGTTCTAATGTGGTTCTCTTTGTGTTATGGCAGGAAATAGGAAGGGACACAATTTAGAGCTAAACATAGTAGGAACAAAGACCACAATACTTCGGAGACATCCTACTGCAGGGGATTTGCTCTTCAGATCAACAGGCAGGAGCTGAAGCTGTGAAGTATTCTTCCCAAGGTTAAATACTTTATTAAAAACAGGAATATAACTAGAACTGTTATGTGATCATTTCACTTGAAGAAGGTAACTGGAGTTAAATAGAAGCCCACAGCGTTTTCCTCAAGGTCAGGACATCTTGATTCAAATTCTGACTGTGTCAGAATAGAATATTATGCAAACCAGCTAGCTCATCATCCTATCTACAAAATGTAGCTCTCATATACATGTCAAGGATCATAGTGAATGTTCAATAAAAATTTGCTAAACCCAAAATGGCATTACAACAGTCGTTTCGCTGAAATCAGATGTTAAAACATCTTCTATTCAACTGTAGGAAAAGATATGTGTAGTATCTAAGTCACCAGACAGATTCCACTTTTTCTTGCTGTGATATGAACTAGTGAAACAGATATGACCAGTGCTCAGTGACATTATGAGCCAGAATTTCCTTCTTAGAAAACAAAGTTTAAAGTCCTCCCAAGTGCAAAGTCAACCTATCGCCACATGCATTCTTTGGAGTTTTGAAGTTATTTATTCCTCAGCCAGACTAAGGCTGAACAATGAGAACTGTTATTTGCAAGATGTTTGTAGGCCCAATGACAAGCTGTTCCTTGTCTGACTAGGAGACTCCTAGAAATGCTAGTTTATTAAAGTAAGTGCAAAAATCTGCGGATGATTTTTATTGATTTAGTGCATGATCATGTGGCTTGGGGCAGATCATAAAACACTGACTCTATTCTTGGATGCTTTCCCTAACCCCACTGCCCTTGAGCTAAGCAGAATTGCCTGATTGGCTGCTGGCTGTTGCAATGGGAGAAATCAGTTCACTTAACCATTTCTTGCAAAAAAAAAAAAAATCTGCTTCTGGTTTTTGATATTCTGTTTGAGAATTCAAGGCCAATTTTACTTCTCTGTTAAAGAGACAGATTACTGTTTGATATTATGATAACATACAGGACAACCTGGAATCACTTGTGAAAATAAGAAACATGACTTATTTTGAGATGAGAGGGTGGTGAGGATGCTAAGGAACTGGAGCTTCTGTGCTCAAAGCTTCAGAGTGCAATTTGATGTTTTTGTCTACCTGGGTGATCACTCTGCAAAGCCCCGAATCTTGCTTCTTCTCAGTTCTACCCTTTCACCACATGCATGCATGTTGCTCTGGTGATGGATATTTAAGTTCTGTCAGCACAAATTCATATTGCATGTTTCTGAACTGTTAATAAATATAATTGTATAGAAAGCTATGTTTGTGGATGGCTTAGTTTGCTCACTGTTATGTCTGGGAAAGTAAGCTGTGGTATTATTGTGTATAACACTACTTGGTTTAATCATATAGATCCATATTGTATCATTATATAAATAGAGTGCATCATATATGCTCTTTTACATACTTGTTAAGGTTATTACCTTATGGGAACTTTTTTCTTTTAATCTGATTTAAACAGTTTTGCTCATATATTTTGGGTTCCTATAGGAACACACCCTAGGAGTGAAACTGACAATTCATAGGTGAGGCACATGTTTTGTTTTAGGAGAGCTTGTTAATGGGATATTTCAAAGTAATTGTTTCACTCTACACTTTCATAAACATAGGAATTCCATCTTCAATCACCCTTGACTCAATTAGTCTTTTCAAATATTCTGTGACTAATTTCAGTCCTATTTCTACTGTAAGAAAAAATGCAGTGATGTATTTAATGATCTACACTTTAAGTTCAGCTGCTTGAGTTGTAATCCCAGGTCTATGGCTTGCCACCCATGTGAATTTAATTAAGATTTTCAGTCTCTTGATGGCACAATTTTCTTAGCTACAAGATGCATCTCACTGAGAAACTTACCCACAGAGTGCTTTGACAAACAGAATGGCTATTGCAGAGGTGTTAGAATAACATTTATCAAACATTAAACTTGGGCTGAACATCTTCAAAAGTTATATTTATTTATTTATTCATTTATTTTGTGGACATGTGTGTAAGCATTAGCATGCCACAATGTTCATACGGAGGTCACAGGACAACTTGTAGGAGCCAGGTCTCTCTTTCCACCATATGGTTCTAGAATTTTAACTCTGGTACTCAGGTTTGGCAACAAGTGCCTTTACCTTGTCCATGGTGAGCATCTCCTGTTCCTCTCCATCTAGCTGTCAGCCAAGATTTTCAAATTATGCCATGACTACAAGGCAACTGAAGACAACATGGATCAAGTGGCCCTGACATCAATCCAAAGATTCTTATTCTTTGACAAACATAAATCCAAATACCTTGGGTTCCATCCTCTTCATCTACTTAAGGAGTATAAGTGTCTTTTTCTCTAATAATTGGTTTACAGCTGTGATTTCTTTTGCTTGTTTCATCATCTCTTTGGTAATTTATACATGTTTTTTTAAAAACATATTTCTTCAGAAAGTACTCCGAGCAAAAAGTAAGAACTTCAGCCTTTTTTAGTAGAATTTCGATGATATTCTCAGATCACCTTCTGGACTGAAGACAGAGGGCCTCAGCATCAAGAGAGATCTCAATATTTCATAAGCTAAAGGCAAGCTTGGCATCAGTCCTGGCTCCCTGGGCTCCTGAGTGAGGCTGGCATTGCTCATATGCTTCTCTGTTTTGTGTGTCAGTGAAACAGGACAAATGCCAAAGAAGGAGGAGGCCTGGTAGCCATCAGAACCTGAGAAGGATAAATCACTGTGGACACATCGTTACACTGGGACTAACATATTAAGAGTCCCTGGACAACCTTCAACAGATCCAGAAGTACAGGGTGAATTTAGGTCACAGCAAGAGGGCTAAAAATGGGGTCTTTGATCCCAAACTGGTTTCAAAACTCAGTGAATGATGATTAATATGCATGTGTTTTGGTACTCAGGATACCCTTAACTGTGGAACTTTAGCATCTTGAATAGTTACCTAAATAGTGACCTGGGGGAAAAAAAAAACCTGAAAGCAAGATTTTTCTAAAGTCTTAATGCCCTTCTCTCTTTCTTTCCCTTTCCCCAGTTCCCTAGAAACTGGAACTTTCCTTCCCAACCAAAACTTCAAAGCATTATTCTAATCTTCCCTTGTCTTCTGTGTAAGGGCTGTCCAGAAAGAAGTTCTTTAACACATCTTTGTGTGAATAAAGGTCATAGATACATTCCTAAAGGGGTTCTGTTATATACCCAAAATGAAGGGTTATGACTCAGGTCGATCAATCAAAATCCGAACAGACTGGTCATGTTGACTTCCTTCCCTTAGTCTGTTCCTATTTCTCCTGCCTGGTCATATGTCTGCCTGGCTGTCTGTGTTATATTCAACCTAATGACAAAAGTGGAAAGTGGTTTTTGAGTCTTTGGGTCTCATTCTAAAGCCTCCTTCATCATTTAAAATTCTGATTAAGTGTGTTCTGATTTTCTACAGTGACTCTTTGTCTTTTTTCACTTTTTTAATTTTCATCCATCTGATAGGCAGAGGAAGTTTTTGTCTCCTGCATATGATATTGGACCACACGACCATATATATAAAATGAGAGAGCAAATAGAGTAGTATCAACTTGTGGGGTTGTTGAAAATCTTAAGCAAATTTGTGCACATGAAACATGGAGAAAACTGCTTTCCACTCAGTGCTCTCTAGATCCCACCTGCAGTTGTAGCATCATTATTAATATCTTCCAGAGTTATAAGGCTAAAAGAAGATGCATTGTTTTAAAGGGGTGCTGAAGGATTTGAAGCTTTAGGTGATTTGGTCCCACTCTCTTTTTTCACTCAGTCATTTCCCCATGACTAGCACATACTGGATTTAAGAACACACAGAACTGCTTATTACAAACTGCACTCACCTCTCCTCATCCATCCTAAAAAAAAGAATGAAAATCATGTGTACACATTAAAATATAGTTTCTATAACATGGGTATTTTCCATTTGAATTTTTACTTCATTTAGTCTTTGCAATGAGTCAGTGAAGGAGGCATTATCCCCACCTCTTTAGAGAGAATGACATTGCATCTTAAAATGAAAGATTTTGCCCATGTCTACCCAGCTGTTAAAAGCAGAAATGAAATTTGATCTTTGGTCTCTTATATGAGCGTGAGAACTTTGCTCTCTCTGGTATATGCATGATACCCCTTGGATCTTTCCAAGAGGTAGCAATGAACTAAAAAGAGACCATCCATTGGTGGGTTCCAACTGTAGTGCAGCATCTCAGTGCAAGGTTCAGTTCCAGTCAAGAAGTTTAGATGCTGAAAATTCCTTGGATACTCTCTTCCCATCCTCCCCAAGCTCTTCCATAAAGCTAAGTGCTTCCATAGAGCTCCATCTAGTGCCCTAGGGCAGGGTGAGGCATAGGGGTGGGAAAGAACAGAGGTCAGGATTCCCTTGACAGTCCAAGACTAATGAAAACCCTGGTTGACACAGAGAGCCTGGGCAGGAAATTGGCATGACTCTATTTTGCTGATGTCCCAAAATTGTTTCCCGAAAACTGAAAGAAAACTGTTTTAGGCTCAAAATGTAGATTGACAAGAAATATTTTTATTATTCAAATCAATAAGCTATCTATATCATCTATCTATCTATCATCTATCTATCTATCTATCTATCTATCTATCTATCTATCTATCTATCTATCACATATTCATCTCTGACTTTATTTGCTCAGGTTGTGCACCCTCTTATCCTGGAATAGTGTTCATATATTAAACTTTTCTTCTTTAGAGATTCTCTGAGCCTTAAGGCTGTTTTGAGTGATGCCACTCTGTGTTCATGGACACTATTCTCTTGATCATTACCTAACCTTTAATATTGGAGGTGATTAAGTATTGTAAGCTTTCAGATACAAAAGATGGTCTAGAGACAGAACAGAATTCCTCTTATGCAGCTGTGAAACATGAAGCCTAGATAATTGATAGTCTTCACCATCTCATGGCATAACATTGGTGTGGCAGAAATGAGGTGAATAGTAGGTAGAAAAGTCGTTTTTCCTTGTTTTCTCTGTTAGACGTTTTTCTTATAAGGTGAGCAAAGGATGTGGATGGCCAAGTCACAGCTACACCATTGTATAAAGGAGCCAGGAAATAGGTTTCTCCTGGCTCTAACTGAAAAACTACTTGCCCTTGAGCAAAGGCTATCTATGTCTCTGAGGAATTGATCTCAGTAAATTGGTATTCAATTATACAGATTAGCTGGTTCATAACTTTTTGTGGAAATACAGGTTAGAAAATATAGATTAAAGGTATATGAAAACATGAATACATAGGAAGAAAATTCAAGAAAATATTAACAAATAGAATCCAATACAAAATAAAAATAATTATGTAATTTAGCCAAATAAGATTTATTTAAACTATACGAATTAGCTTAACACCTAAAATATCAAATCTAAAATATAAACAAATAATTAGGTTAAAATTAAAAATCAGCACTCCTTTTTAATACTTTAATCACCTATCACTAATTTTCTTCCTTCTGAGAATTTTGGCACTCTTTCATTATTTGTATGATTTCTGCCACCCAAATATTACAATAAAATGTATTTTATAGTTGAAAAATAATGTAAAATAAATTAAGAGTATTATGACACTCTGGAGAAAATTTGAGTCAATCATATTTCCTTGAGCACAATGATGGACTATATACATACTCATCAAACCCAGAAGTTTTTTTTTTTTCATTCAAGTTCTAGTTCATTAGGAAGAAAATGTAAAACTGTAAAACAGCAAGATCTCTCTCTCTCTCTCTCTCTCTCTCTCTCTCTCTCTTTCTCTCTCTCTCTCTTCATCTCTCTTTCTTTCCCTCTCCCTCACTCTCTCCTCCACCTACTATACTCAGTGAAGCATTATTGACAAAGTTGTTTCCCTTGACTTTCCTTAGCACAGAGTATCTTCATCTCCCTAAATGCTTGCTTTGATGTGTTAGACCTTAGAGTGTGACCTTTAGGTTTTGGGAACCCTACTCCTCATCCTGGGTCACTTTGTTCAAACTTAGTACATGGAGGGGTGTGTTTAATCTTATTGCAACCTTATAAACCATGTTTTGTTGATATTCTTGGGACACTTGCTCTTTATTAAACAGAAATGGAGGAGCGTACCGAGGAGTCGAAACTGAGGAGCAAGGACTGGGAAGACAGGAGAGAGGGGAAACTGCCTGAGATGTAAAATAACTAAATAAATTTCTTTTTCTTAAACCTATATTTATACCCCAGAAGTCAAAGCAACTTGAATGTCTCTTTTTTCACATGAGTTTGTTGGGATCAGATTTACCTATTAATATTTCCTTTCACGTTCTTTCTTACACTCTTGTTGCTACCATAGTCTGATCCACCCTACTCAGAGTTATTATGACACCTTCCTAGTTGGTAGTAAAAGTTCTGTGGTCCATGATTCTGCTCAAAGATATCTGTTCTAAAATATCCTTCCAACCTCCAGAAAGATATTTTTAATTATATTATTTAAATAACATTTCTTCTTTTATTTTGCATACCAATCAGTTTCCCCTCCCTCCTCTCCCCCTACTTCCTCCTCTTTCCCATCCACTCCCCTCTCCACATGCTCCTTCTCCATTTTCATTCAGAAAGGGGCTGGTCTTCCATGGGCTTGCACAAAGCATGACACATCAAATTAAGGCAGGACCAGCTCCTCACTTTACATCAGGGTGGGGGCCAGATAATCCAGCAAGTGGAACAGGTTACCAAAAGCCAGTGAAGTGTCAGGGAGGGGTCCTGCTCCCACTGTTAGAAGTCTTATTAAGAGACCAAGCTACACAACTGTCACACACATGCAGAGGGCCTAGATCAGTCCCTTAAAAACTATCTAAATGTTGGTTCAACTTCCATGCGCTCTCAGGAGCTTAGGTCCACTGTCTCTATGGGGTGTCCCATCGTGAGCCCCTGGCTCATATAATCCCTCCTCCCTTTCTTCCAAAAGACTCTCAGAATATTAATAATTACTTGTATGTTGTGTCTCTAATTCTTGCTCTGCTCTGAAAAAAATAAGTGATTTTAATAAGCTGCTGTACCTTCTTCATTTATTATTTATCAATTCACCCAACAGTAACTGGTGAAATTGGGTCTGTACTCCCTTCCCCCCTGTGATGGTTTAGGACACTGCTGGTGAGTGGTCCACAGACGATAGCACTACCGGGTTTAACCGAGGCCCATATTGTAAGCCCATCGAAATTAAACCCCTCCTCAGCCGAATCATGTTTTCCTTATTCTTTACAGTGGCTCTCCCAGAACATACATCTACAAAGTAAATCTCCTGGTGGTCAAAACTCTCAGTCCCTGCATCCCATGGAGCATTACCTACCTTTATTTCAGGAGTCAACTGAGAAAAGCAGATAGTAGAACAGATTCTCATGGCTGGATATCCACCGGCTAGCTGACAAGGAGGACTCTACCAACCATTTAATGAAGTTAATAATACCTCTGGCATGGGACAGAAAGTGATGTTGTTCTAAACCCTCACTTGTGGATGAGATGCTGGAGACAAGAAATGTTCTGAGGCTTGTCAGAGGCAACATCTTGAAGATTTAAGACTTTCATGGACAGAAAAATCTTAAAGGCTGTGGAGTCAGTTTAACTTCACTGTTATAAATGGGATTGATATCAGCAGCCTACTTTCCAAATGCTTAAAAATTGGTAGAGATCTGGGCACAGTGATTTACAGATGTATTTTCAGAAGGAGGTGGAAACTGGAGGATTGAGAGATCAAAGCCAGCATAGATTATATTTCTCAAATCTCAGGACTTGGAACTAGGTTAGTGGCTGCTTGAGTAAAGTTCTTGCCACACATAAAGACCTCATCTGATTTTGGATCCCTGGCACCCACATAACAACAGAAGGTGGATACAATAGTGCATGTCTCTAATCGCAAGGCCTGGGGGGGCAGAAATAAGAGAATATCTGTCCAGTGTGTCTAGTAAAATCAGTGATTTCCAAGGTCAGTGAAGAAAGTGTAGATTTCAATTTGTCAGTCATGGTCTGTATTTTATGGTCAGTATTTGGCATCAGCTGAATAAGAAAAGTTATCATCAGAATTTGTGAGGTGGGGCAGATGTAGTTACGTCATGACACAGTATTTGCCATCTGCTACTTGGTTTGAAAAGATAAGTTGTTACTAACTTGAGAGTGAGAATTTGGGAAAGTTATATTTTAGTGTTGGATAGAAACCTACCTTGGTGCATTTATAAAATTTTCCATAAAAGGTACAATACAAGAATAAAAGATACTAAGCAATGACCTTCGGCCTACAGGCAGACAAAAATATCCCATATACATAATACACAAAAGAGAGAGAACCATGGAGGGAGATTGACTCATGGTGGATGCTAGGAATGTCTGAAGCCCTCATCTTAAAAAATGTCTTCTCATTCTTTCTGTCATCCCAACCTATTAAAGGTGAGTTGCTAACTGTTGCCCACAATAAAGATGAGGAGATTCACATAAGTAGGAAGAGAAAGAAGAGAGAAAATGTCTATAAGCTCTTTATGGGCTATCCTCTATATTGCTTCATTTTATATCTCTATTATAGTGCACATTTCCAAACTCTCTATTGAGTGATTGTTTATTCTTTGAACAATGTACGATGCAGTCTTGTATATCTCTCCATTATAAAAGACTCAACTGTTCTTTTATGAGTCTTAAACTATGACCAGTTACAGTGATTATTGTCAGAGTTAAGTTGTCTAGCATTTTAGTCTTTTATTTTTGCGCCATTTAAAAATATCTGTTTTCTAGTCACTATTGAATCATTTGAAAATTTTTTGGTGATTTTAAGATAAGTGCTTTTCCCTTCCTGTACTTCCATAGTTAAAATTATTTATTATGTTTTATTTTATATTATTTATATATTAAATTACTTTAATATATTAAATTATTTATATTTATATAATTAAAGTGTTTATGTACTTTTAATATATTAAAAGTTTTATCTTTTCCTCTTTGTATCATAAACTAGCGATGAACCTACAGATTGGTCTACACATTAATATCTCACAGTCTACTTTGTGTTAGTAAAGAGCCACATGACAGTGTAGAGATCTTTTCTTTGTTTTGTTTTTATTCTCATTTTTCTCTTTTATTAAAAATAGTGCTTTTCTCATGCAATATATCCTGATTAGTTTTTCTCCCTCTATTCCTCCCAGTTCCTCCCTACCTCCTCTTCCACTTAGATCCACTCCCTTTCTTTCTTTCATTAGAAAAGAATAAGTTTCTTGTGATCACGGTATAATTTTGTCTTACATAGTCTTTAATAAATCAAATTATTTGAAGGAGAAATATCCCCTCTCTTTCGCTCATTTTTTCTCTAAAGTATTGCTAGTTCAACTAACTCTTCGTTCTTTGATGAAGGTCCAAATTTCTATCTGTCATCTTCTCTGCCAACAGGGTTTTCATTCTCTTTGTAGTGTGTGTGTGTGTGTGTGTGTGTGTGTGTGTGTGTTTTAAGGGACAAACTACTCTACTTTCTGTTCACTTAAATATGTTGCTATCTTCCAGTTTCCTGGTTTTAGATGAATGATATTTGTCCATTTGAAGCCCAGTTTTCCTATGTTGCACATTTTGTAATATCTCAAAATTTTCTCTAAGTACAGCTTCCAACACTTCCGTCTATTTAGAGATAACGTATCCAGATATGAACAGCCCAACATGATGACCAAGTGGGAAGTAAAGAGTGATTCAAATTACAAATTAAAAGCAATGATAAGTCTCTGCACTGGGAGGAGAAGGGTAAAGGTTAATTTGCTTCCCTGGTGATCTAGCTTCCCCAGACTGTGCGGGGAGCAATGCCTCCCACACTTTTGAGAAAACAGCTCTGCCTACATGGAGTAGAAACTGTTGACTTCCAGCTTGTTAACAATTTACTATCAGTACCAAATGTGAAAACCTGCAATATCACTGATAAGAACCTTGAACCCTGCACCACATTCCGTATCTAACCTCTATGCACGTGGACAAGCCTCACTGTCTGCGGACCCTTGGGTCAGCAATTCCCACATCCACACCTGGGTGTTTCTAAGAGCTCACTGGTAAGTGCTCTTCCTGCTCTGTACTTCTGAGACTCCCCTTGTGTTTTACTGGCTCCTTCTATAAAAGCACATCGCTGCACTGGTGCACTGGGATCCATAGCAAATGGAAGAAAGTGGAGATTTTCATCTTCAAGCCAAAGATGAAATTAAGTACTTTTTTTCCCCCCTGCACTCCCAGATGATACTGCTCTTGGAGCTAAAGGATCTGTCAGAACAATCCTTCCCAGCTGCACTTGTGGGTTTCCCCCCTTAGTGGTGTACAGTTTGTCCCTACATTTTATTTTTTAAAATGGCTAACGATGTGCTCCTCTTGTAAATAAAAACTGTAGCCTTAGTAACAAGAGACACTGTGACCCGAACAGTGAAAAGCTTAGAGCAAGCACAGGATCTTGGAAATCAGGAAGAGATCTATACTTTTCTTTTTGTTCTTCCTTTTTGGCTGACTCTATCTTGCTTTTGTATAGGCTTGATTTAGACAGAAACTTTCAGTTCTCTTTAGGAAAATAGAGATTAGTAGAATAATGAACTATTTTTTAGCGTGTAAAGATTAGATGAAATGAGAGGCTAGAGTTTTGTTTTTTTGTTTTTTTAAAAAAAATATTTATTTATTCATTTATTATGTATACAATATTCTGTCTGTGTGTATGTCTGCAGCCCAGAAGAGGGCACCAGACCTCATTACAGGTGGTTGTGAGCCACCATGTGGTTGCCGGGAATTGAACTCAGGACCTTTGGAAGAGCAGGCAATGCTCTTAACCTCTGAGCCATCTCTCCAGCCCGAGAGGCTAGAGTTTATCCTCATCTATGAACTCATCTGCTGAGGGAACTGAAATGAGAAAATTAAGATGAGTACGTCAATGGAAGGAGACAGAAAATGCAGAGGAAGAGTACTTTGTTAAGAATTTTATAAGAACTGTCACTTTTCATCCAAATGCCTATCATGATAGTTATGCTTGTTTTCATTTTAGTTATGAAATTATGGCTCAGAGGTGCTATGTTCACATACTTATAGTCATGTAGCAGAGTCCATAAACTGTTGTGATTGGATCCTATTGGCTGAGAGTTCTGCAGAGGTAAAAATGCATATATGTGTTTGATTATGTCTTTAGCAATTAGCACAATATTTAAATTTAATAGGTAGTTATAGGCATTTCATGAAATTATGCTTCTGATCTTTGGAGTTTCATTATAATAGTTCATTCACACAAATAGGTATGGTTTTTCTAGAGGGAAGAAATCACTGTGCACATTTTTGTCCTCAGAGAAGCTAGAAATACATCCTGCATTAAATCGTGTTATTAGTCATGGAAATGATGTCAAGTCTCAGCAACTAGAACAAATATGGGATATAGTCAAGTCTAACACAGACTTGAATGGGATGTGGATAAAGTCAAGTCTAACACCGAAAAGAATGGAATAGGAATATAGTCAAGTAAAACACAGACATGAATGGGATAGTAGATCTCACAGTTAGTAATCGAGTAATGTAAGAACCTGCATTAACTACTTTGTATATTGCTATGACAAAATACCTAAGAAAGCCAACTTAAAGAATTAAGGAGAGGTTTAATTTAGACTTATTATTTGGGATATGCTCTATCACTGAGGAGAAAGCCTAAAGAAAACTGAGTCAGATGGTCACATCATGTACAGTGTCAAGAAGAAAGAGGAGAATGATGCTGCTGCAAAGACTTGCCTGCTTTTATTTAGTCCTGGATCCTGTGACATCAAATGGTGCCACCCAAGTTTTGGATCAACCTTCCTTTCCCTGAAAAACTTTCAAGAACTAATGGACACACCCAGAGATGTGTTTCCATAGTAATTCTAGATCTGGCCAAGTTGACAATAAAGTCATATAGCACAAATGAGTCTTAGGAAAGTGTTCCATGAAACCAAACTGAATAAGGAAAAATGCCAAATGCAAAAAGAAAATAGTTGCACACATGAATTGAGAAATCGAGACAACATGCAAGAGCTATGAAAGCTCAAGACAGACACAATTCCAGTATGGCTGGTGAATTTCTCATGCCATTAAGACTCCTGGACCATCTTCAACCTCACAGGCTTAGCTCCAGTTGAGAAACCAACAGGCCAGCTGTCTGTGGCCTAGCTGAAACCACATAGCTACTGCACTGGCTGAGTCTAAGGCAGGATAGACTCTTACATCAGACATGTCACCAAAGAAAGGCATCTGATCTGCATGCCCAGATCACATAGCCAAACACTAACTACATAAAAGGTCAAGATTGTATCTCCTTTCAATCCAATTAGTCCTATAGAAATGTTCTCCAGCAAAAATTGTCTAAATGAACCCCATGACATACAATTTAAAAGAATAACCATGAACCTTATCAAAAAATTAAAACTGTTTCAAGAAAAAAAAATGAGAAAATAGCTCATAAAACTTAAGAAGAATACAAATAAATTCCTGATTCTTTTCTGAGAAAAAAAGCATATGACTGAATGAAATGATGAACACAATTCAAGATTTGAAAACTGAATTCAAGGAAGAAATAGAAATATTAGAAAACGAAAACTGAAATGAAGATGAAATTGAAAAACTCAATGACCCAGTTTTAAAAATGCAGAAAAGCATATTTCAGTATAATAAAGAAGAACATAGAATATCAAGATTTAAAAATAAAGTGCAAAAATAGGACCACTAAAGCAAAACTATGAAAAATTTAAATGAAAAAACTGTGAGACACTATAAACAGACCAAATGTTTGAATTGTAGGTAGAGACAAAGGAGAAAAATTCCAGGTCAATGGCACAGACTAGATTATCAAGAACTTCATAGAAGACGACCTCCTCAATTTAAGTAAAAACACACCCATACAGATACACAAAGCAAAGAACCCCAAATATATGGGACCAGAAAAGAAACACTTCAGGCACATTATAGTTAAAACATTAAACCTATAGGAAAAAGAAACAATTAAACTAGCAAGAGAAAAAAATCACAAGTCATAAGTAAAGGAAAATCTATGCACATAATAGCTGATTTCTCAATGGAAACTTTAAATCCAAAAGAGTCTGGAGTAAAGCCCAACAAGTTATGAAAGACCAAGGATACCAGCTCATTGTACTATAACCAGAAAAAAAAATGTCATAATTCAAAGAGAAAGAAAAACTTTCCACGATATAAATAAGCTACAAGAATTTGTATCCTCCAAGAAAGGCACCAGAGAGAGCACTAAAAGCAAGTCCTCAGCCTGAGTAGAAGAATAGCCATAGTCACGAGAGTATAGAAAGAAAACAAATGAAGCTATAATTACAGAAACACATAATAGTACTAAGAACATAAATAGCAAAAGAAACCATCACATTCCTTTCAATAATAACTTTAACTATTAACGGCCTCAACTCCCTTAATGAAAAATATTCGTCTTACCTGAATTAAGACACCAAACTCCATGATTATTGTCTAAAAGAAACCTACCTTACTGTCAAAGACAGGGTCTACTTTAAAGCAAAAAGATGGAAAATTTACTCCAAAACAATGGAACCAGAAAGAAAGTAGATGTCATTATCCTAGTATCTGATAAAATAGATTTGAAGCTAAGACAGATTAAAAGAGAGAAAGAAGGACATGTGAATGACCATGTGCAAGCGATAAGAGAAAATGAGCTCTCATCTGATTCAGGATCAGGGGGTTCTTTGATCCTGCATCACCCACCTCTTTCCAAACTTGGAGAAATAAATAATAAACATTTGTAGCTTTTAAAAATGTTTACTTCACTGTAATCAAGGCAACAACAAATCAAGAAGACATCACAACCTGAGACATATATTGCAGCCATTTCCTTAAAAGGCATACTACTGGAATTAAATATGCAAATTAAAGCCAACTCAGTAATATCAGATGATTTTATATCTGAAATTATCCAATAAAGGTCATTCAAACAAAAAATTAACAGGAAACTACCAGAATTAAACAACGTCATACATCAAATGGACCTAAGAATATCCACACAAACACCAAGGACTATACATTCTACTAAGTAGCCCCATAGAAACACCTCTAATACAAACCACATCTAGGGACACAAGACAAAGATAACAAACTCAGAAAAATTGGAATAACTCTGTGTATCCTACCTGACAACAATGTAATAAAAATTAAAATCAACAACAAATGAATCACTAGAAACTACACAACTCATAGAGCTTTAACAGCACATTGCTGAATGACAAATATGGGAAGGAAGGAAGAAAGGAAGGAAGGAAGGAAGGAAGGAAGGAAGGGGAGGGGAGGGAAGGGAGGGAGGGAAGGGAGGAAGGGAGGGAGGGAGGGAGGAAGGAAGGGAGGAAAAAGGTAGGATGTTCAAAGAAAATTTACAATCAAAATTTTTTAAATAATTTAAAAAAATTATAAACAGAAAATGCACTTTCAAACCCAGTCTATAAAGCTAGCATTACTCTAATACTAACATCAGGTGAAGACATAACTGTCAAAGGGAAACAAGCTAAATGTCCTGCAGCAGAGAAATGGATAATAAAAATGTGTAGATATATGCAATGGAATACTATTCATCTGTAAATAAAAAGGAAATTATGATATATGCATGGAGCTAAATATATTATACTATGTGATGTTAATGCAGATATAAAATATAAGTACTCTCTTACTTATGGATATTAGCTTTTAATCTTTAGGTTTGGTTATAGCACCTGCAGTAATTATAGATACCAGAAAGCTAGAAAGGTACCATGGGATAGAGGAAGAACTCTAGTGGGAGAAGTAGTAGGATACATGGGACTGTGCAGGGAGAAATGGGCAAAACAAGGGTAGGGTGACACCTAACAGGCAAAGTGAAAGGGTGGGCAACACAGAGAGTGAGGGCAAAAGGAAGAATAAATAACACCAAGGATGCCTGCAAAAGTAATAGGGAATCATATTGTTTTATGTATACATAATATATAAACACTATTTTATGTTTAAATGTAAGGGTATACAATATACAATATACATATACACACACATACACACACACACACACACACACACACACACACACACACACACTAGTTTTTCAAGACAGGATTTCTCTGTGGCTTTGGAGCCTGTCCTGAAACTCACTTGTGAAGTTACACCTTCACTTACATGTGTATAAGGTCATCACCCAGGACTGACAAGCCACTAATGACTGCTCTCTTCTCCCAGAGAAAAGTGACTTTTCTGCCCTATTCTGTAACTTTTTCTTCATAGATGGAAACATTCCACCCTGCAGGGAAAATCCCTAATTCAGAAGACAAACAGCCCAAAATAGCTTTAGGCAGTTCCTGAAACTGAGTAGATTCACTGGGTTCCTCTCTCCCAATAGTAATCAATCTAGAGAGTTGAGAGTCACTCTCAGGTGAGCCAAGCCACAAAGAAGACAATGAGGCAAGACCAGTTGCCTGGAAGAAGAAAAAAACAAACTAAGCTACCTGAGAGAGGTTTAGATGAACTGAGTCATTTGGAAAGAACACTCTAACATGTGGTGCTGTCTGTAGGCTGTGAAACGTGCCTCAGGTTCCCACCTTTTGTGAGCTTTTACCAATGCTTAGGTGGCCTTTGGTGTTGCAATTTCCTTTGAGTCAATTCTGCTTCTGTAACCTCTCACCGATATTCCCATAATTATCACAGGTTCACCAAGTTGGACTTTGGTGGTATCCATACTTTGGTCTGTTGTGAGTTTCTTATCTGGAGTGGATAGACTTATGTGTTGTGGTGTTGTGTCTCTCTAGCAAACATCTGTCACACAATAGCCCCAGTAACCATCAACTACCAATAGTTTCTCACACAGGAATGGAGTCTTTGGAGACTCTACCAACCCTATGCTGAATTTTTAACTCTCTTACTCTTGAGAATTTTTGTGCTGGTAACCACAACTGCTGTGAGTCTACTTGTATAATAGTACTATAGATATTGAAGCCAGCCTTTTGACATATTCCTCCCAACATCTGGCTCTTCTATGTTTTTAGCTCCCTCTTTCATGATGAGATCTGCTGGGCAGGAGTTGTCTTTGCTGTCCTATCTAGGGTCGAGCGTTCACAGCACTTATTCTCAGCATTTTGAAGAGTCATTACACTACTATCCTCTGTAATAAGAAGCTTCTCTGACCAAGGTTGAAAACAGCACAAATCTGTGGTTTTAACTATAAATATTTAGAAGAGTGTTTGACAACTAAACCATTTAGAAAAACAACAGCAATACTTTATCCCCCAAGGTCTATGGCTTCCCTAGTCATGGGCTTGGATCATGTTTATGATATTTAGAATAAATTCCCTTCTCAGTAATGGGCTTCAGATCCAATCAGGAGAGAGTTGGTTTCCCCTATAAAATAACATTGCCAATATTACACAAATAGGTATATTTTTCATGGTAGGTCAGATTATAATATTGCAAAGTCAATTGCTGGCTAAAATCAATTATGTATTTTACTTCCCTAGCAACCTGAGAATACATTTAGCACTATAAAAGATAACCATCAGAGAGAGAGAGAGAACATTTTGTGGTCAGTTCAAGGATAATTTCCAATGTCTTTTACGCATAGTATGCAGTGTCCTTAATAACATGGTCTTACCAGTTATGATGGGAAACCAAAAGAAATGGCTTTATCCTGTCTAGATTTGGGTATTTGGGGGCCTCCCCAACCAAGTGCTTCTAGGGAGGTAACCTATGCTTGACATTGTGATTTTCATTTAGTAGCCTATGTCTTCTGGGAGCAGCACTGTCCATCTAAACAGAATATCTCTATTCAAACTCCTTTTTAAAAGCTTTAAGTAGTTTACAAACTAGTATGGTTTCATATGGCTTCTTCCTACTTCCCTTGGGCTTGCCCAATGCCCTACCCTTCATTTCCCCTACCCCGTATCATCATTCCCACTCAAACCATTAGCTCCGAGTAAATCTGCACCATGTGGTTTTTCATGCCACACGTATTCTACTACCCCTATTTATTATATTTTTACCTGCTACAAAAGCATAGGTTCCCATGTGGCTTGTTCACATACACTTTGCTTTTGTCAGCACACTTCCCCTGCCCTTCTCATTGCAGATTTCCCTAAAGCCACTACCTGCATCAACCTTTCTATTCCTAGTGTTTCCTTCTCTGCTTCCACTTCACCTCTAATCTTCCCTCTGCCCTCTCTAAATGCATGTTCCCATGCACTGACCCTATAATAGTTTCCTTAATTTCACATGTGTTTCAAGTTCAAAATACCAAATGCCTTCCTTCACAGGCATCAGTTAAAAAAAACAATAAAAATTATATGATGGCTATAAAACCAATCTTGAGGAAAAAAAGAATACTGTATTACCATGCCTAATTCCAAACTGTATTACAGAGCAATGGTTATAAAAACAGCATGAAACTAGCACAAAATATATACACATAGGCCAACAAAGACCAACAGAGGACCCATATATAAATCCACACAATTATACCTAATGGATGATTGACAAAGAAGTCAAAAATATACACCAGAAGAGAGACAGTGATGGGAAGGAAGGATTTTCCTCAGTAACACCAGACACATTTAAATTGTTCAATAGCTGCATGAGGCGCTTGTCTACTTAGATGGAAAAACGTAGCTTTCCAGAACATTTTTTGACTGCGCGATATTCTACTGGATTGGACCATTCAGCTCTATTTTATCACATGCTTCTCAGTAACTCCTGCTTTTCCTTCTGGGTATGCACCTCTCTTGCACAAGCTGTGACCATCATTTGTCTACATTAGCAACTTCCTATAATCATGGACCATGCTCATTTATTTTGTTGCTATTGTGTGTTCTTTTTTCTTTGCTGTACCTTGTCATTGATATAGGACATGGAAATTTATAGAGGTTTCATTTATTGTTCATGAAATGGATTCCTGGCTTCTTCTTTTCAAACAATATATATTGCTTAAGGCAGATAAGTTCATCTATCCAATACTCCACTTGCATAATAACACATAAAAAGGATAGAACCTCTGAAAACTCCAAAGTTTCTTTCATTGATATATTTTGGAATTTTACTGCTTTAGCCTGTTCTTCACCCCTTTCCTTCCTGTGGGTCTGCTTCCCTTCCCCTACTTTCTGTCCACTATAGGAAACACATTGTCAAATGACATTATTGATTAAAATCATTGCAAATAAAGACGTTAAGAACAGTAGGGAAGGATGTCAGTTTTGAAGCTGAGAGAACCTTCCATATTTTAGTGATTATTTCATCGCTCTCTTCAGAGCAATTTAAGGAATACACATGTCTTTAAATTCCAGCTATTCCTACAACTGTGAAAAACATGGTCTTCATTCAATAATATTAATAAGAGTCCCACAAATTCACACTATGAGCTTCTCTCAGAGAAAGCCAGATGAGGTAAATGTAAATACATATTTCTATCTTTGCATGGGAAAGGAAGCTTTGGACTGAAGAATAGCCAAAAGACAATCCCTAATTTTTTTCTTTGTGGTTATATTGACTTGATTATATCATTTAGACTCTACTGACTCAGAATCATTTTTATATTTAACCTAGAGGTGCCCCTTGACTGCAATGGAAACCAAGAGAAGAGATGTTTGAACTTGTTTCTAAAGCTACCCTCAGAGAGGTCTTAGATCAAAGCTGGCTCAAAATAGGTGTCCATGGTTATTATGAGGGTAATTCCAGGTAGAGTGAGGAGACATTTTGAGCATCTTTCTACCTTCTGTATCCTTTATGATTCACTATGTACACGTACTGTTCTTAAGTTCACCCTGTATTCACAGTCTTACATGTAAATACACTGCAGCATGGACTTCAGATCACTCTGAAGATGACGATCCCTGCATTTCCACTGCAATGTCATTTATTCTCACAGATCAACCAACTTGATCTTAGTTGGAACATCTTCCTTTTTACCAGAACATGACCTCACATAGCAGTCAGTGGGCGTCAACCTTTCCCATTTCCATTGCCTCTCTACCAGAAGATATCTATTTGTGGATCCTTCTTCAAGGCCTGAAAGTGGATATTCACCAGTTGTGAAAGCATGTTGATAAATTTGTGGCTTTTAAAATGATTCTCGTAGTTACACTTTTTTGTTTGTTTTCGTTTTTTGTTTTGTTTGGTTTTGTTTTTGGAGACAGGGTTTCTCTGTATAGCTATGGAGCCTGTCCTGGAATTGGCTCTGTAGACCAGGCTTGCCTTGAAGTCACAGAGATCCACCTGCCTCTGCTTCCTGAGTTCTGGGATATAAAGACATGCATCACCACTGACAGGCAGTATTATACTTTTAATAATGCAGCTATTTCTGCTTAGGATTACCTTGTTTTCCCACTTAGGTTCTCCATTCCTCAGACAAATATGCATTGCCCTCCCCCCAAAGCCAGCATTAACAGTCGTACTAGGAACTAGAACCCATGCCAGTTTCCAAGTGTTACTAATGCCATGTGTTATATGGGCTCTTATTCTCCTTACTTTCCCCCAACTTGAGAGAACTGCCTTCTACTTCTCTTTTGTCCCATGTTACACCCAGAATGATTCTGACCACAACTGCACTGAAACCTTGAGGTTGCGGGACATGGATGTTTGTGCATCCTAAGATCTAGCATAAAGCCTTATAAAAAGCTCTTCTCAAAAAGGAAGCCAGAATGGGGACACAGCTGTGTGGAATAATGTAGGCCTATCAATCACTAGGCTCTGGGTTGAAACCCTAGCACAAAGAAAGCAAAGGAAAGAAACAAGAATCAAAAAATGTTAATATGTTCTTGAACTACAAAGTTATTAACTCAAAATCTCTGAGTTTGTGTGTTGTACTGGATGACGTTAAATCAATGTGACACAAACTAGAGTCATCTTGGAAAAGGGACTCTCAATTGATAAAGTTCCCCCACCAGGTATGCTTTGTGGGCAAGCATATGCTGCATATTATTGATTAATGATTGATGTAGGAGGGCCCAGCATACTGTGTGTCATGCCACACCAGGGGTAATGGTCCAGGGAGCTAAAAGACAGTAGTCTAAGGAAGCAAGGAGGAGAAATCCAGACAGCACCACCTCTCCATGGACTCTGTTGCAGTTCCTGCCTCCAAGTTTCTGCCCTGACTTCCTTTGTGATAGACGCAGCTAAAGAACTGTAAGCTGAAATAAATAGTTTCCTCCCCAAATTGTTTGATTCATGGTGTTTGATCACATAAATAAAAATCTTAATGAAGACATGTTTAAAACAGCCAAAAGATATTCAGAATATGTGCTTCTAGATTATTTTCAAGTAAACCCGACTTTTGAAATATGGTTTCTAGATTTATACACTTTTTACAGTAAAGTTTAAAAGAATCTTCTACTTGGTGGAATCTGCTCATCTCAGCCCAGAGATATTGAATATATATTCATTCCAGACACCGTGTTTCCTTCTGGAATAAACAGAAAGCACAGATATTGCCCGAGTCCTCTGGGAAGTGCATGATGAAGGTTAGGCAGACACACACAGCTGCAAATATAGTATGGTATTCACAGAAGGTATTTTTATGTATAGCGTAAAGAGTTTGAAATGAAGATGTTTAAACTACTTTGAGATTATATATGTATATGTGTGTTTGAAGTTGTAGTGTACAAGATGGCTGAACTCCATGAAAAAGACAATGGCATGTGGCAGGAAGACAGAAGAACAGTTCATGCCATTTGGTAGCAGAGAAGTCATGTATATACAGAAGCACATTTGACTGGAGAGGTCCCAGATCATGTTACACAAGTTAGAAAAGTGCCCAAGGGTGACAAGTGCAAGAAGAGATACCGCAGAAAGAGCACTATTACCAGAGACATATGTACATCTGACTCTTTTCCTAATTAGCTCTCATGAGGGAGACTAGACATAAACAGTGAATTTTTACAAAATGAAGCCCACTCACTGATCCACTCAGTTTTGCACATGGTTATCCAGAATACTCATTGTCTTAGTTAGGGTTTCTACAGATGTGAAGAGTCACTAAGACAATGGCAACTTTTATAAAGGAAAACATCTAACTGGGGATGGCTTACAGCTCCTGGCAGCACCGATCTATTCCTGAGAGAGCGTTGAGCACCAAAGACACTCCACTTGAAGTTTGTCTTCTTCTTGGCACAACTGGCCTTTTGGATAGAAACTACCAATGCCTCGACCACTGACTAAGTGCATAATGTCCGGACTGAACAAGCAGGATACAAGAAAAAAAGACTGTTGAATCTTGCCAAGAAAAGGTAAGATGGTTTTGAAAAATTCCCTGCCTCTGAAAATGGTCTATCAGTTATTCTAGGCCTTAGCCAAAGTTGGTTGCTCCAAAATTGCAAATGAGACTTTGGGTGATTGTTCAGGCAGCCAGTTGTCTCTGTCATCCACTGTACATATTGGAAGCTGCTTGATTGCACTTCCTGCCTACTCAAGTAATATTATCTCCCTTCTCAGGCCTTTGACTGGGTTAAAGATTAGATAGTCGTAGTTACCATCCTCTTATGATCTATCCAAGCCATTTCGAATACAAGACTTAGACTCCTTAGGCTAGAATGTTTATTAAAACATTTAGCATATGTCCCTTGCTTAATATTGTTTATTATTCTGGTTGTAATTCTAATCTTGTTCTTGATATCTATTCTTAGTGTATATAGTTTTGTATTGGTTTTGGAACTCTCTTACTTAAACAAAAGGGGAGGTGTTGTGGGAGCTCCTTCTGCTCCTTCAGCCAAAAGTCTTTAAGATACCAGCCCACTTGGGCATTGTCTCCTATACTATAAATGCAGCTGTAAAGCCTGCACTTGCTCCCTGCTATCACTGCCAGCTGCTAGACTGTGTTCATGTTCCCCATTTGTGCAGAGGACTGTGTTCTAGGACAGTGATCTGTAAGTCTCCCCTAAATAAATAACCCTTTATTATACATAATTCTGAACTAGTGTGGGATATTTTGTATCTTCCACCATCAATATATAGGCTTAAACAGATTTTTAATGTTGAGAAAGATTTACCATCATCAACATAATTTTGTATTTTTACTGATAATGAAAACAAAGATTAGAGAAATTAAGTAACTTGCCTAAGATTATATAACAAATAAAAAGCAGAAATTATGACTTGCATTAAAGTAGGCTGATTCAGTTTATATGGAAAATTACACTCCCACATCATGGTTTGCTTTCTATGTTCTTAAGGTAAACCGTGTCTGAATTCATTAACTAAAAAATGCATATGTAATTCATTGATTTAAAAACTTGTCATATTTTATTTTATAATTTTTTATTATTATCAGTCTGTCATACCTAATATATTAGCTAAATTTTATCAGAGGCATTTATGCATAAAAATTATGGTTTATATAGGATTTGTCTTATCCCTCTTATCTCATATATGAAGTGATAAATTGTTTGTAGATTATATTAACCAAAAATAGAGAATGTGAATTGATCTGCTACATTCTGAATGTGTGCGGCCAAGTAGATAGTCAGTAGTCTATCCAAGCTAACAACCTAGCTTGGTCTGTTTCCTACCCAGGGCAAACCTTTACAAGGTACTTTTATAAAGCTGCAGTGTCTGCTTATCTAGCAAGAAAATCTCCTATTTGTAGAGCACAACAACAGGCATGATAAAATATTGGAACTTCCCCTATACACTGATCTTGCAAGGTCCAAAACTGTAGGTAGATTTAATCAGAAATCAGTGTGACATACAGCCTTCTTTATCTGCCTCTGGTCTGCTGTAGATTCTGGCTTCTCTCTCCATGATAGAAGGGACTGTTTATCCCTAGTCAATCACCATGGCAACCACTTCTCTGGTATACCTTTCTTTTCCTATAGGAATTTCTAAAGGAATAAAATATACATATGAAAATTAATTAAAAGTTTCTGTCAAATAACTTCTCCAGAGTATAGCAGGTAGGGGAAGGGCTAGAAGGTTCTGTAATATTATGGTGGTAATCACAGCATTGTGAATGGTTTTATTAATAAGATATAACTTTATACACATGGTGGAGTACAATTTCCTGTCTGGGATGTGGGAATATATGCATTCCCTTTTTTTAGTCAAGGATGATTGCAAGAAGTAGATTACAGAGGTTTCATAATTTTTTTAGAGACCTTTATTTCTGGATGAATGAATTTGAACAGTCAAGGCATTTAATGTTGATCACCAGTGAATCAACAAAATTCGTCCATTTCTTGTCATTGTTGGTCAATAAGAAACAGCTCCAATGAGGGATTAAGCAGAAGAGTTCACATTTAAAGGCAGACATGGTGACATATATCATTAGTTCCAGTACTTAGAAGACTGAAAAAGGAGGATGGCAAATTCAAGACCAACTGTGGTTGAATTGTAATATCCAGTTTCAAAAAGAATCTAGGGCTGGAAATATAGTCTAGTAGAATATTTATCTAGCATGTTCAAGGTTTAGTCTTCAACTTCACAACTAAAAAATTCGATAGATAACTGAAGTAATTATCAACTCCAGGTTGGTGTGACTGTAATATTGACAGAGGTTTCTGTTCTACCATGATCACAGAAGAGAAAATTATAACCTATTTCCAAAACTCATTTGAACACAGAAATTAAATATGCATTATATTTTCCTATTTTGTTAATAATGATACCCAATACTTTGGAAAAAATTCTGCCTGTTGTGGGGAACAAAATCATAAACAGAATCAACTTTGCACTTAAAAATATTTAAGTAACCATAGGGGCATAATGTGGGATTCTCCTCTGTATGCTGTGAATACCACTGGTTAATAAAGAAACTGCTTTGGCCTATAGTAGGGCAGAATACATCCAGGTTGGAAGATCTATACAGAGAGAATAGGTGGAATAATGGAGACTATGTAGCTGCTGGAGGAGAAAATGTGAGCTGCCAGCCAGAACCTTGCCGATAAACCATGAGACTCATGGTAAAATACAAAATAATGGAAATGGGTAAATTTAAGATATAAGAGCTAGCTAGCAATACACTTAAATAGTTGGCCAAGCAGCGTTTTAATGAATATAATTTCTGTGTAATTATTTCAGGTCTGGACAGCCAGGAAGGAAGGAGCAATCTTTGCCTACATGGGCATTTTCATATATATTTTTTCTTACCTGCCACTTGATGGTTCTTTTCTCTCTCTACAAATTATTTCCCTTTCCACCTCCATGTCACATTTACATATGCACCATTTTCTATGCAATAAGAAACCAGGGTAGATGTGCCTCTGAGGGCTGAACCTTAATATAGGACTATACAAGAAACATTTCTTACTACTCCATCAGGTTCCACCAACTAAAGATAGAAATAGTTAGAGTCTCCAATAGGTGGTAAGGTTTATGATATTCAGGTTTTTGTAACCCTTACACTTACAGGACATCTTAGCTTATACAAGGCAACCTTAATAACATTTGTATAATATTTTGAGTACCAGTTCTTCTATTTACAGTTATAGACATGTGATCTTGCTTCATTGCCTCTGCACCCGTACTCTATCTGATGCATCCAGATTTCTCTCCAGCATGAAAAGTATTCTGGCTATCTTATCAATACCCCTACATATACCCAGGGTTGACACAGGTCCCACTTTTTCAGAATGACAGCAACTAATCATTAAAATATAGCTGCAATGTTATTTCGTTCACTTTCAAAAGCATCTAGATTTAGAAAATATTCTTATGGTTCCTTCTATGTACCCTACCACTATAGCCTATTCTTTTTTTTCTCACGGATTATTTATTTATTTATTTATTTATTTATTTATTTATTTATTTATTAAAGATTTTCTTGAACTCTCATTGGAAACAAAGAGACAACTCAGCCTAAGAAACAAATAAATTTTGAAGTAAATTAGAAGCAAGAGTAGACTTCTTCATTAGAGATCTTCAGAAACTAACTAGATATAATAAGTATTATTAAAATATTACCTTTGTAGACTAGCATAGTACTAGGTAGGGATAGAATAAAAGATCTCTCAAGGCAATTTCCTGATATATAGTTCTATGTGATTGTAAAGAATAAAGAAAAATGGAAGACTAGACCAAAGCCTGGGACAGGTGGTGTGTTAACAGATGGCAGATAATGCTCTATGGTTCTTATGGACCCACTGTTTAGATCAAAGTGAGTGATTTTAAAGCCAAAGGCAGAGCACAGATGTACATGATAGAGAAATTAGGGCTACAATCTGTGAAAGTTGGGAAGCAAGCTATTTATTCTTTATATTCACTCACGTGTCCAAATAGAGGCATGTTACACTCCAACCTGCTGTAAGAATTTGCTGCTACAAGTACAAGAAACTCCAAGGTAATTTGCACAATAGTATGGATAGGAAACAATTCTGAAAATAGTAGCACAGTTGACTATGTAAACCCTAGCCTTGGTTTCTAGGGAAGTGTAAAGGAAATACTAAACTAAACAGAAGAAAGCTGTTACTTATATTACCTTGATATTAGCAGTATCTGTGATGAGTTTTCTTTTTAGTGTCTTAACAAACAGGCTAAAACATTGGTTATTACACTGAGTCACACCTATAAACTCAATTGAAGAGACTCCTACTTTATTCCAACTAGCAAACAAGTGATTACTCAAAGCAACAGAAGAGCTGGAGGAGACAGTTTTAAACCCAGGGAATCTATCCTCAGAATCCATATGCTATGTCAATATCTGATAATGCTTCTCCACTCTGTAATGTAAGATGTCAATGCCTGTTTTTATCAACTTTTAAGGTGGTATAACACCAAAAGACAGGGAAAATGACAGAATCAATAGTGAAGCACGTGGACAGGCTTAGAATTAGGTTTGAGGTTTCACCAAAAGAAGGCATAGATTTGAATTTACCCGCATAACTGATCTTTCCTGAATTTTAGAAATTTGTGTTGTACTAGACACTATTGAAATCAGATCTGATCAAAAAGTTATTTTTATCTTCATGTAGTTTCTATATAGGAAAACTCATACTTTGATATCGAGATATTACAAGGAGCAGATAGCAACAGAGAACATGGACATTGGAATTAGCCAGAATTTGTTGAGTTCTCATGGATACCACCAATCATGTGATCTCATCCATATACTAAATTTTAGAAGCAGAAACATCATTTCTGTATTATCTATATTCCTTTGAATAGGGAAGCCAGTACCAATGTGACACACACAGAGGATAAAACTCAATTTAGGATGTTAAAAAGTAGTCTAACCAAAAGTAGTAACCAGTCTTACAGTGAGTGGGGGTGATTAAAGCTGGGACTGATTCCACATCTTGGTATTGTGGATAATTCTGGAATTCACAAAGCAATGCAGCTGTCCCTTCAACACACTAATTTTATTTTCTTTGACTGCATGTGCATGGTAGGATCATGGAATCATGTGGTATCTCTAATTATAATTTTATGAAGAATTTCACTGCTGGATTTTAAATGACTATATTAATTTATATTCCCATGAACAACGTGCAAGGTTGCTTTTTGTGAGTGTCTTCAACAACCTTTGCCATTCTTTCATCTTTTGTAAGACTCTATTTTAAGGGAGGTGAGGTGTTACTATGCTCTGGTTTTAATTTACACTTCCCTGATGATTAGAGGTGTTAAACATTTTTTTTACATGCACATTGGTCATTCTTGTGTCTTCTGAAGTGCTTTTAGTCAAGTGCCTTGCCTGGTTTTTGATATGGTTATTTATTCTCTCTCCATGGCAATGAGTTCCTTGCATATGTGATTATTAGTCGACTATCTGATGTCCTTTGCACACATTTTTCCCACTTTGCTCAGTTAATTCCTTTGCTGAGCAGAAAGAAGCCCTTTTATTTGACACAATTCATGTGCCTGTTGCATCTTCTGCTGCCTGTTGTGGGCTAAAACTTCTCCTAAACCAAGGTCTCGCAACTTTGTTCCTATGTTTTATATTTGTACAAATTCAAATCTTACATGTATGTTGCTAATGCATTGTGAGATGATTTCTACATGCTCTGTAAGAGTCTAATTTCATCAATAGGTGTATGCAAGAAGCATGTGTAGATACATGTACATGGAAATAACAATCACCATTAAAAATTAATGTAATAGTAGTACTTGCAATAACATGGATGGTTGAACATTCATTTTAACTAAATAAACAAGGTAAGAAAGGACAAATGTCATACCATCCTACTTATGTTTTTACTCTAAATAATGTTGAATACATGAAGAAGAAATTAGGATGGTAGCTTCCAGGAACTGAGGGGTGGAGGATGGAGGAGAAAGTCATCAAAGTCTATAAAATTTCAGTATACAAAAGGAACAAGTTCCAGAAATCTGTTATACACCATGATTCTTGTAGATACTGTGTTGTATACACTTCAAAATTGTTCTGAATAGATATTGTGTGTTCTTACCATGAAATTAATGTAAATAGAATTGAATACTGAATATATCAATTAGCTTGATTTTGGTATTTCTCAATTCATAATTATTTCTAAATATCATTTAGTATGTCATAAATATATGCAATTTTTGTTTCTCAAAAATGCTGAAAAGACTAAATATGAGCTATGTTATTTCTAGGACTGGACTTACTGACTTTGGAAGTAGATAATTGTCATTCACTAATTTTAGGACATTTCCACCATATAGAATTTCATGTAAGATATCTTTAATTTAAACCCAAACCTCAGATTTTCATACTCAGACTAATTAGGGGATTCTTACACAAAATGGGATGAAAAGGGAAATTTAAAAAATGAATCCCGTGGCTTGATATCACAACCATGTTTACTAGCATCTGAATAGCAGCAATAATTAATAGTGCTCATGGAGTTGCTAACATTTGTAGATGGAGTTTATATATCTTAATTAATTAGTAAATAATTAATATATAACTAATAAATTAGGATATCTAAGGTATATGTTAATATAAAATACATAAATTTAACCAGAAATAACAGAATGTTAGTCATCACGAAGATAACAACACATCTAAAAGTAGGTACTTCCTAGAAAATGCTCAACCACACATTCTCAGCATAGCCCAGACAAGGGCCTGGAGTCTTCTTTACCCACTTAGCCTCCCCATTTAACACACTGAAAATTCTTAAAGAATATTTTCCATTATCAAGAAAGTCCCCCTCTCTCTGCTGACCCCTTGCTCTTTAGCTTCTTTTTATTAATTCTTACTGGTTCACTCTCATCAATACCAGATACATTTTTTTTCTCATTTTCTTTCCACTTTACCATTCTGCACAGGAGATTAATAGGATATATTTATGAAATAGTAGAATGAGCCATGACTTAAGGGAAGGAAGTTATAGTCAAATCCTGACTGTGCCTATTACATCTGTGTGTCTTGAAGAAATCACTAACCTCTCTAGACCTCACACATAAGATAAAACAGTATTATAGCAGCTATGTAATGATTCAGTGTGATTACATATTGCAATATTGATCCAGAATTAGCTAGAATGAGATATAACTTGTCTTCTTACCATCAGTAAAGCAAAGTTAGACACAATAGTGTCTTTTAATTGTTGCCATAATTACAGTTTCAACATAATTCCTGAAGTACAGAGATCTCGACAGAACCTTGATCCCTTGATGTAGTAATAAGGGCTGCGGCGGGGCAGCGTCCCCAACACCCCGGCCTCCTGCCCAGCTAGCTTATGCCCCGAAATAATTACACGGACACTGTATTCTTTTAAACACTGCTTGGCCCTTTAGCCCTAGCCCTTACTGGCTAATTCTGTTATCCCGATCAACCCATCTCTAATAATCGGTGAGCACCGGTCTTACCGGGAAAGGTTCAGCATGTCTAACCTGGCGGCTTGCTTCATGGCGTGTGTCTGCCCGGGAGCGGGGCATGGCGTCTCTGCTGAGGCATCTGCTCAGGAGAGCAGAGCTGTGGAGTCTGACCTCACTTCCTCTTCCTCCCGGCATTTTGTTCTGTTTACTCCACCCACAGGGCCAAGCAGTTTCTTTATTGGCCAATGACCTTCCTCCATCACCTTGAAACAATCAAGATTAGTGCAATACATACCTAATACCTTACCAGTTTGAATCACTTTCTGAATAGTTCTCCCTCCCACAGGCTGAAATGAAAGTGGAGTGAAAAGACAGGCAGAATCCACTTCCAAGAAAACAACAAAAGTCTGCTTCATAGGCTCAGGCAGGAACTCGAGAAGAAAACATCACCTACTATATGAAAGGGCAATAGACTGAAAATAAGGTATAGGGTGCTATGCTCCAATAGGTTAGTCACAAACAGCTTCCCTGCAGGTCATCTTCTTTAGGCAGAGGAGAAGACAAGGAGACATCAGTGTTCCTCTATGCTCCACAAAAACATCCAAGTCAGGAAGCATAGCTAAAACTAAGCTGCACAAGTTTAGGGTAGCAAAGACCTTCAATTAGGGGCAATAGTGCTATGGATGAAAATAGGTAATCTAGATAGAGGAAGAACTCTGCAGCAGAGATCAGCTGTTTTTGATGCTTTACCAATGTCAGTTATTGATCTCAACTATCTTCTCTTGGGCTGCTCAATAGTTTGCCAATACACACTATATCCACTGATCTAAGAGTCCTGCTATAAAGTCTTTAATCAAAAGGTATGATTGAGATAAAAAAAAAGCCATTGAAGAGGGAGATTTCTTAAATGCTAGAAACATTGTAAGTTTAGTAACTCCCTAGCAGGCTGTCATTTTAATATTATTTTGTCATGCTGTACATAAGATTTTGCTGCAACTGGTTTTCCTCTTTTATTGTTTTGGGGGTTTTAATGGAATATAGTAGTTCCTACATGCAAAAGAAATCAATATACACAGCTAAAAATACCTTGGGATCCTCTCAGCTTGCGGTTCTGCCTGCTCGAAAAAGAAAGGAAAGAACAATGGGGGGTAGGTTTTTCAGGTCTTGGCATTCGGAATTCTATTTGATGACTTCTAAGTCAATGCACAGGACACCCTGTCTTGTTCTGCAGTAGCACAAAAATCCATGCTAACACTACTGATTTGGTCAAACTGCTCTCTCCCTTCCACTAGCCCTGCCCCACATTATATTTTTGATCACAGCTATAGATATGGTGACATTCTATGAAGTGGGTGTGTGCCTTTTCATGTTAGGTTGGGAGGCATATGCCCTCCTAGTTTTTCCAGAAGCTTTAATTTCCAAAATTAAGAATGGCTGGTAGCTATGACCAGATGTAGAAGAAATTCTTAAAGCCTCTGTTTAGTCCCTATCCAGCCATAGAGCATTTTGTTCCTTTGAATGCATCCAACCTGTTCTCTGGTCTGTACTTCCTCTCCAAACTGGTCTATGTTTTCCAGTCAGAATCACCATTTATTCTAGCTGTTGGAAGAAACTGAAAATTTAAAGGACTTAGTATTAAATTTAGTATGCTTTAGTTTAAGAAGCATTTGCAAAGTTTCTTTAAGGAAATACACACACACACACACACACACACACACACATAAATTACTAAAACTCTGACAACCTGGATATTTAGCATATTCTTTTTTCACATCAAAACATGAGATGTGGGTGTATTTGTACCTCACATACAAAGAAACACTATCACACAATTTCTGTGCACGTGACAGGCATGATAACACATTAGAGATGGCTAGGATCTGAATATAATGGAGCAACATGTGAGGCATGATCTTCTGCAAGGTTGTGGATAGATGGGAGATGGACTTATTTGGCATTCTTTACAGTAGTTGCTAAAATGACATGTTGAGTCAAAGTTGAAATTTGTTTTAAGAAATTAGCTTTGAAATATAACAAACCTGAGTTTCAACTATGGATTCCTTTCTGTCATTTTAAGAATGTAATTCACTATCTCAAGCTGCAGTTTCTAAAACACGTAAATGATTGGCAGCTACTTTGGAACAGGCATACACAGGTTCTGCACGCTGAGGTAGAAGTTTAAACAAGATCGACAAAAATTATGATGATAATTATTTTAGCATGCAGTAAGAAATTAACAAATGACAGGTCTCAGTTTGATATTTCTTATGAAAGCTTATTAAAAAGGAGGTGAGGTGGTCAAAACTTTGAATAAAGCATGCACATCTGCCCTGTGGGACAGGGCTATAATAGCCTTGGGGTACACAGGTAGCTCAGAAACAGAGAGCCCAGCAGAAGATAACTGTACCATAACAGTGGTTGCTGCTGTGAGAATTGCTGAGGAGTAAGGCCACGACACTTACAATCTCCAAATTATCTGTAAATTTTGATTCACTTATAATTGTATTTATTATGGATCCCTGTAAACCGAGGCTGAACTCATTTACTTCTAAGCTGCCCAGACCCAAATAATAACAGAGGAACTATATTAATTACAACACTCCTTGGTTGATAGTTTAGGCATATTTACAGCTATTTCTTACATCTTAAATTAACCTATTTATATTAATCTGTGTATTGGCATGAGGCTGTGGCTTATGTTTAAGTGTCCAACATATGTCTCCTTCTGTAGCTACATGGTATCTCTTTGACTCCACCTACTCTCTCAAATCTTTGTCAATAGACCAAGATCAGTAACAATGCAATGTATTCATTTCTATATCTCTCCCCCTCTTTTTTAGATAAAAAAAATTGACTGTGACCGTTAATCACTTATAATCAACTCCCTTTAAATGAAAACAAACATTTATAAGCAATTACTTTAGGAATTTGGGCATTGTTTTCTCCAAACTGCTTTCTGATTTTTGTTGGGCAAAGTGGTTTTTGGGTTCATGGAAACCTTTCAGGGGTTTTTGTTCCATCAAACCACATTAGCTGGGAAAGAATCCACAGATTCTCATCTTCTTTGGAAACAAATACAGAACATCCTTTTCAAAGAAGCATATCCTTAAAATTTTGAAATCAAGATACCTGTAAAATTTATATGGTGGTTTAGCTTAGCAGCCCCCAGAATCAAATATCTCTCTCTGCGGTCAAAAAAAATTAAAGAAAACACAATAATATACATAACCCAGACTCCCTATGTATTTCCCATCTTTACAAAGCTTATTTTCTTTACTCCTTTAATCTATGACTGAAAATACTTTTATATTACTTTTACTGTATCTTTAAAGACTTTACTTCTTTTTCTAACTATCTATACCCATTTTCTTCTCTCTCCCAGGCCTACATACATTTATCCAACACTGTGCCCCATTCAGAGGTCTTTTTGAGCTGAATCTGTCTTTATTGCATAGCTGTAATCATTTTCTGACCAGGAGCACTTTTTTTTTTTTTAATGCTAAGTAGGCATGACTAGGACCAACTCTTCAGTCCTGCCTGTTTGCTTCACCCAGTTCAACACAATGGAGGTTTATGCTTACTGCCTCTGCGATCCATGCTCACGGCCCCAGGTGCAGGGGCTCAGTAAATCTATGTCATCTTTAAGCAATGAGTAGGACACTGCTCACAAATCCCATTTAAGTGCAGGACCTCCAAAAAGAGCCAGAGTTTATGATGTCAGCATGAACCAGGAAGCTGCCATTTCTTAAGGAAGCTGAAGAGTTTTTCTTGCTAATGCGGAGTCAGAAAGCCTTCTCTTAAAAGAATCATGCCTCTAGCAAAGAGAGCCCACCCAAGAAAATGCTGCTACCAATAAACTGTGCTTAACTCTGTTCTTTTGTGTCCAGAATTCTTCCCAAGCTCTCTCGGTTTAATGTGGATGTAGCTGCCCAATGTTGGCATGCCGTTTGTAAATGGAGACTGTTTTGTTCATTTCCCAGCCTCCCAGACCCAAATGATTACACAGTAACTATATTAATTACAACATTGCTTGACTGATAGCTTAGGCATATTTCTAACTACCTCTCACATCTTAAATTAACCTATTTATATTAATCTGTGTATCAGCATGAGGCTGTGGATAACTGGCAAGTGTCCAGAGCCTGTCTCCTTTGGCAATTACATGGCGTCTCTTCCACTCTGCCTACTTTCTCTATATATCTTTCCAAGCCTGGCTTTGCTCTGCTAAGCCGTTAGCTAAAACAGCTTTATTCATTATCCAATATAAGCAACACATATACAGAAGGACATTCCACATCAGAGCCCAAAGTAGTGTTTTCCTACATGTTCATGTATGTCGTGTCACATGCATCACCGTAAACATGTCATGTCAACACATCAGACAATATTGCAGCCTGTGTAGCCCTGCATATCATGAAAAAGTCATCTCCTAGATATTCTGCTGAATATGAACTAAGGCATCCTGACCTTTATTCAATTCTGAGAACAGCAATTTTCCGGGGCTTGCAGTTAGGAAATCAGCTTATAAATAAACCATTTTGTTTGCTCCCTGAACTACCCTGTCCCAGGCAGTGATGTGCTGACTCAGGTGCCACTGAGTTGGAATGTTTATACAATGTCTTTGAGGGCAGAAAATTGACATTGCTCCTAAGTCAGAGGCAGTAAAATTTCAGAGCCTGGTTTCAGTTAGCTAGATGGTACAAATTATATTCATCAAATGTATTATCAAGAGTTTTATCATCAACAAAAGGAATATCCTTTCTCTAACTGTATACAACTTAAAGCCCAGGTAAATTAATCAACTGCCATCTCCTTTGCAAGAACTATAGAGTTTCTTAATTTTTGAATCATATACATGCTTGGAATCAGAAAGGAACACCAAAGCAATGTTTCTTGAGCATTCATCTTCTGATGGAGCATTATATATGTATGCATCCATTGGTTCCATTTCCCATAAGGGGCGCCTGTCATATGACCACTGTGATGAGCTCTAGAAACTATACTGGGAGTAAAATAAATTCCTCCCATCCAGGAAATGTCAACCCTATCCTGAAGTAGAAGCTCAGAGTGCATTGACAGCACTTCCACAACAGAATCCAGGTATCAGGGCCCTGGATGCGTATATCCAGACATCAGCCATCTTCCAATAGTGTGGAGTTTCCCAAAGAATATTTTAAATTCTTCACTTCTTCCTTTTCTGTGCAAAGTAAAACCTCCCTCTTTTCTCTATTTTCATGATCTTTTGCTCTTTTTAGTTCATCATTTCTTGTTTGTTCTCATTAACACCAACTTTTGAGGAAGAGCAACAGAAGAACTTGATTCCACAGTGAAATGAACACTTGCAGGACAGTGCATGTCATCTGGGCATTAGCTTTGACATTTATATCTACATGACCTGGAAGCAGACCTGTAGTCTCTTTATATCTGTCTAATTTGCAAAATGACAAGTAATGGTGTTTCATACATTTGTGTGAGTATACCGTGATGAAGATCACACACAGATACACACAAAATCAACAATGAAATTGAATTTCATATATGAGTATATTCATAAATATACTATGTCTACAAATATATTAATATCTCCACATTAGGCTAGTGACATATAAATCACATCTGCATTCATTATTGCCTTAACATGGCCTATTTGCGGTGTTTAAAACCATGCCTGCCACGTAGTAGGCATCCATTCAATAAATAACGTTATCATGAATGAATGGGTGAATCATTGGAGTCCAATAGATACCAGATTCTTTCTAAATTTCATATGAACACTGGGGATTTTTTGCTTCTGTTCCCCAGCTGTGACCTATTAGAGGGGAATTGTGTAACCATGCTAATTGACTTCATAACAAATTTATGATTTTCAATTTTACGCAGCCTCTAAGTATTTCTTCATAATTCTTCACCATGTCTCTATTAACTTCCCTTTCCTTTTCCCAAAGCAGACACACCTGGTGCCACCTTTCCTCCTAAGTTCCTTAGCCCTTCACCCTTCAGCAGAAGAGCTGGGGAACCTCACTTCCCTTGTCTGTTCACTCTTGCTTTTGCCTCCTTTGCACATTGTTCCAACTTACTCCCTTATGTTTTCTCTTTTTATCCTTTAGTTGACATCATAGTGTCCTCTGCTAATTGCCGATAGGATCTCTCCAGGACCTTAACTCTTACTGCCTTCCCACACATGAGAAAGGAAACAAATGATGACTAAAAACCCTGGTTTGTTTCTACTGCTGTGGTAAAAACATTTTGACCAAAAATGATGTGGTTAGGAAAAAGGTACTTTTTACTTACAGCTTAAGTCTATCCTCAAGGAAAGCCAAGGTCGAAACTGAAGGCAGGAACCTGGAGTCAGACACCGCAGCAGAGGCTATGGAGAATCACTGCCCCCATGGCTTGCTCAGTTTACCTTCCTATACCACATAGGATTACCTATCCAGGTATGGTACTTCCCACAGTAGCTATGACATTCCACATCAGTCATTAATCATGAAAACATATTATAAACTTGCCTACAGTTTATACTGATGGAGGAAATTTCTCAATAGAGGTTCCTTCTTCCAAGGTGATTCTAGCTATTGGAGTTGACTAAAACTAACCAGAAACACAATGATGGGTCATTGTGGTTCAGCAGAAATGTTGGCCTAAAATGAAAACTACACTTACCTAACAAGGGTAGCCTTCTTCACTTCACAGAGCCTCTGGAATCTAGAAAAAGCAATATTAGATGACAGTATTATAGACTTGCACAGCCCATCAAAAAGGTGTTTACACACCATTGGAAAATATGAGAATCATTTAAAGAACGAGACAAGTATTATCCTCACTTTACAGTGAGAATGTAAGGATGGAAAACTGAAAATGAGTGACCCCAGGACACAGTCATCACTCACTCTTTCATCTACTTTAGACAGAACTCCAACTTCTAGGTCTGCCTATTAGACTGTGTTGACTTTCACTGTCCCCTCACCATTTCAGAGTCACAGACCCTTACTTTATGTTTTGCCTTTTGCCCTAGTCCTTTCAGCCATGACTTCATCCCTCAAAGGTTATGATCCCAAAAGCATTCAGTGTAATAGCTAAAAATGCTGTGTCAGAAAACAGCCAGCCACGAGCTATGTAACACTGGCAAGTTCCTTAATTTAGTTATTAATCATCAGTGGATGAGGATAATGATACTGGGTATTATTCATTCATTGGAAAAGAAAAATGAATACATGAAAGGCATCTAGAATTATGCTTGATGCTTAGTGATGACTGTGCGTGTGAATTGTCCTTACGCAACCAGGGACTGTGTGAAGGCTTTCCTTTGCCTTCCCTATGTGATGTCACAGGGCACTTGAGTGGTAGTTTGTCAGATCCATCCATCAAGAACCTATTTAATGTATCTCATTTTTTCTTGCTCTCTCCTGATGGTTTACCTTGTTTCTGAGGAGTGGTGAAATTCATCCATTCCACTTTGGCAGTTTCTTCAAAGCCATGGGCCACTACTAAAATGTGCATGGGTCAATCCCCTTTATTTCCCTATGGACTTTTCTTATATCCTTTTCCTCAGTTTTAATTAGTGACAATCAAATTACGAAGAATGACTCCCAAGGTTTATTGCCTTAACCCCAAGAACTTCTAAATTACTCCAATAATTGTCTGGTTTTACATGGCACAGTTGATCTTCAAAGAAGATTATCCATGTAGCCATAATCTAATCATATGAGTCCTTAAGAAAAAAACTTTCACCAGCTACTTACCTAAGATGAAGGGAGGAAAATCAGAGAGATACAAAGTGTGAGAAAGATGAAAGGTGCCAGGGGTCACATTGGAAGGAACTGTGGGTAGCATCTGAGAACAGAGAACACTTGCTCACCAGTGTTTACAGTCTTAGGCTCTTCATGCTAATGTGAGAAAATACTTGAGACCAGATAATCTATGAATGATACAATTTTATGCCTCGTGGTTCTGGAAGTCATAAGTGCTAGATCAAAATGTTGACTGGCTCCATGCATTTATTATTGCTAATTGTGAATTGCTCCCATATTTGTCTGATTTTACATGGCACGGTTGATCTTCAAAGGATAGTATCTAGGTGGTCATAATCTGATTACATGGGTCCTTAAGAAAGATAAACTAGAGGGACCAGTCCTGCTTTCAAGATGTCACCCTGGGAACTGTATTCCCCAAAGGGAAGGACCAGTATATTCTCATAAAGCAGAAGGGATAGTAAGATGGAAGGAACCTAACCACTTTCCTCCACCCAGTAAGCGAGATTAGAGCATTTGCGGCTTGATTACTTGCCAAAGTCATACTCTTTCATGCTCCCTTGCATTAGAGATCAAGTTTCAAGGTGAATATTTGAAGAAACACTTGAACCATAGCAATCAGCAAAGAAGCAAACATTTATTTGCAACTACAAAGAGCCAGATTCTACCAACAACCCGAATGGGCTTAAGATCAGCATTTTTCTCAGAGCCCCTAAAGAAGAATCCAACCAGTACTTAACGTGAAGTTAGCCTTACTAGTCTCCAAGGATAGCCTTGCCGAGTCGCCTGGAAACTTATGTTCTACAAAAGTGCAAGGTAATATGGGAGCATTACTTGAAAAGGCAAGTCAGCGATAATGTGTTCTGGGAATGACAGGAAATGAGCGCAATGTTAGATGAGGTGGTGCACACCACTCACCTCTGCATTTAGGAGGTAGATAGAGGAGAATCATGACTCCTAGACTAGACCGGGCTACACCAAGGGAGCAGGCAAGAGGAAGGAGTTGTGGCTAAGAAGGAGGAGAAAGATAAGTGAGAAAAGAGAGAGGAAAGAAGAGGAGGGGAGAGGAGAGAAGAGGAAGGGGCTGGCAATACTTATATCCAGAGTTTTGTAAAAACTGGACATGCCCATCTATGTATTAGTAAAGAAAGGAAAGCTTTATAAGAATCTAAATATTAGCATAAATCTTGGTAAAGGACTTAGGAAATTGAAAAATTATAGAAGCTAGGCCTTACAGAAATGATTACTTTTTTAAAGTGATAATCACATTTTTATTTTTAAAAATTAATTAATTAAATTGGAAAAAACTATACTTTTTTCATTTTACATACTAATGCCAGTTCCCACTTCCTCCCCTCCTCCCAATTCCTCCACCTCCCCCCACATTCCACCTCCCTTCCACTCCTCAGAGAGGCTAAGGCTCCCCATGGGGAGTCAGCAAGCCTAGAACACTGCTTTGAGGCAGAACCAAGGCTCTCCTGGCTATAGCTATACTGAGCAAGATATCCCTCCAGAGAGAATGGATTCCAAAAGCCAGTACAAGAAGTAGGGATAGATCCTGGTCTCACTGCCAGTAGCCCCACAGTCTGCCCCAGCCATACAACTGTCACCCACACTCAGAGGGCCCAGTTTGGTCCTATGCTTGTTCCCTTGCTATCAGGACAGAGTTTGTGGGCTCCTATTGGCTCAGGTAAAATGTTTCACTGGTTGTCCCCATCACGGTCTTGACCACTTTGATCATATTCTCACTTCTGCCACCGTTTGACTGGACTTTAGGAGCTTAGCCCAGTGTAGATCTCTGCATCTGCTCCCATCAGTTGCTGGAGGAAGGTTCTATGTCTCTTTCAAAGGCTCCTGCAGTTAGAGAGTTTGTGGACTGAGCAAGCCTACATCAGCTGGATTGGGTCCCCTTTACCAGAGATGCTGGGTTCACTGAACCACTGACCTCTATGCCACTATTAAACAACATAGAAAGAAAAAAAGAGAGAGAGGGGTAGGGAGGGAGGCATTCACTTTCTCAAACTTCTGTGTTGTTTCAAAAGAGCAAAGTCAAAGTTGCTATTCCTATCCACCACAGATGCACCTTCCTTACTCTGAAGCCAATGCCTCCTCGGGCACCAGATAACTAGGGAGGCAGGGCAAAGACAGACACTTAAGCATCAAGATTCACAGATAAGGTTTTACACCTGAGCAATGACCCTACTGTTATCTATTTGCGACACCTATAGAAGTATATTTAACTTTGTCCAGGAGTAGATCAGCATCAGTTCTGGAGTCAGACGTCTTTTGCTCCCACAAGCCTCTGCTGTCATCCTCACTGAAACACTGCCTGCAGACCCTCTCTCCACATCTGGGAAACTAGAAGAGTAACAGCCGCTCGCTCACTGGCTTGTGGTGAGGGCCCAAGAGCAGAATGGTGTATGCAGTGCTTCTCTCGCTGCCTGGCGCTTGCTAAGTGCTAACTAAATGGTTGCAATTATAATTATTCATGTATTCATTCAAGAAGTATGTATTAATCATCTTCTCTGAGCCAGGCATTGCTAGGCAATGTGAGAATACAAAGATGAATGAGGAGGAGCCTCTCTTCTCAAAGCTCTCCATGCATTGTGTCCATATTTAACCTTTGCATTTATTCATATATGTAAATTCTTGTCCATGCATGTGCCTGTGTATGTTGGGAGGGCCTAAGGCATGAATTCTGCACTCGGTGCAAATTGTAGTGAACAAAGTCCTACTTTGAAACACAAGAGGAGGGCGGAGGTTGCCGACCCAATCCAGCCATCCATCTTTCTCCTCCTTAGAGGTGGGTGGCTGTTTGCTCTGGGAATACTGACGATATGACCATTAAATCATTTCAGAGTGGTGGAGCAGGGAGGTCCTAGCAAGGCCTTCCCTCACACCCACCCTGTTCTGGCACAAAGAAGGGTGTTATACCTCATACACAGCGACAGGCAGGCCACAGGAAAAGGGCTCTTTGTGCCAAGTCGTTCTGCCCAGTCCTCCTCCAAGTGGGGAAGCAAGAAACGATCCATCAGCCTGGTTGTCTGGGAGCCACAGAACTCCTCAAACAGACCTATTAGCTGGAAGGATAAATATTTACTCTGAGTTCATCTGAATAAGGCAGAAAGGAAACTCTGTTTTTTGTCAGTAATAAAAAGCACTCCCACCTAAGTCGGGAATTAGAGCTCTTTGTCTTTAAGTCTTCCCTGCCTAGAATCACTCAGACTTCCTGTAGGAGACTAGATCAGGATTTCCTCCTGGCCTCCAGAGCAGCTGGAGCTGGGGAGGTATGGGAACACAAAGCTGGGGTGGGGAGGTCCTACGTGGGGTGAGTCTGAGGGGGGTGAGTGAAGTGGGGCGTGTTTTCTTTTACTGCAGAAGTATGTGTGGCCTCTGCCTGCCTCTTAATACACAGGTAACTGAAATATTTGCCCTCTGGGAGAGAAGGTGCAGAATGTTCTCTTAAAATGCTCCAACTGGTGAAACAGGAGATTTTAGATCAACAGCTTTGAGAAGACCCCATTTCCTGAGCTATGCTTTGATCACACGAAGGCAGGACCAGTGAAAACACTGTTGTTATCCTTCCAAGGAAGATCTTCCAGAAAGGACTATTGTCTGGGTCAGAGAGGGGGAGGATTTCAATGTCATGGGGGAGGAGGGAAGAGTGGAGGAGGAGGCTGGGTGGAAAGACAGAGGAGATAGGACATGAATAGTACACAGACAAATCCAGGGTGTTTGTTTGTCCCAAGCCCCAGCCCTACTTCCCCCTTTTGTGCCCCCATACCACATTTTTGCAAACAACACTGCTCTGCCAGAAAAATATCAGGCCCTAGAACCTATGCCTTTGTTTCAATTTCAGATCCAGATTGTAGATATTCAGAAAACATCAGTTGAATGACAGTGTTCCGTCATGTTTTTTTTTTTAATCCTGCTGACTTCTTATTTCTCTATTGATATTATGGGTATAATAATATTACCTCTAAGGTTGTATAAAAATGAAAATACACATATATGCATTACCACAAACACTGGTACATTACATGAATCTAAAAAGTGTTAGCATTAGTCTTCATGTTAGAAGAATAGAAATTGACAAACTATGTATACTAGATCATGTGGACGTTGTCAGTTCAAAGGCTTAAGCAGTTAGCCAATTTGCAAGCCTCCATAATCTGGGCTAAGCAACCTATGCTGGAGATGCTCGTGTCTCCGATGCCTGTTACAGAAGACTACTAGCTTTACTGGAGCTGAGCAGAAAGTTGTATACTCTGATGGTTGTTTTAATAAATACTATGAGAAAAAAATGTCACTTAGTTATTTGTCTTTGATCCTTTTGATTATTAATTGGGGCTGAGCTTATGTTTCATGTTTTTTGGAAGATGCACAGAAAACATCTTCTCCACAGAGGACACCAACAGAACAAAATAGTCATTCCATCCAAGGTTAGCTTAGTGAGGCAATGAGTTACTGGGGTGAATTAAGGAGCAAGGGGTGAATCAGACAGTCAATCATGAAGAAGTCCATCCATTGTGAGTGAGGACTCATGCAGGCTGTATCATTGGAGGTCACCATGGAACCTGCAACTCTCCACTGAAGAGTCACCCACGGCTCAGCAACTATTTACTGAGTCTTCTAAATTTTCATGATTCTTGATGATTAACTTTCTTGGGAGTTTTATGAGCCTCCCCTAACCCTCCGTTAGGAAATGTTTCAATTGGAAACTGCTGAGGTTCACTTGGCTTCTGAGTCTTCCCCTCTCCCTACCAGGGGACAGGAGGTTCTGAGTGTACTGCTACCAAGAAGAGAAATCTAGCTGTATAATGTTAAACAGAATTTGTAGTTCTTAAGAATGCTCAGTGTGTGGTAAATGGGTAAGTGCTGAGTAAACCATTATCAATTTCTTATAAAACAGTGAATAAAAAATTGTAGCCTAGATAAATGCTAAGGACGCTGCCTTTGTAAGTTTTATAATAGTAATTTGTGTCCAAGCTGTCATGTGAGTTAGCTGGAAGAGAGAAAGGGTCCCGAAGGTATTTGTGCATCTCGAGAGGAGATTTCCAGGAAAGATTATGGAAGTGGATTGGCTCCCATCAACTGTATATGGTCACTTTGTAAGCAGAATTCAAAGGAGATGCCATGAAACTGCAATCTTCTGAGTTGGAAAAATAAAACCTTTACAGTGCCTGTTTCTCTAATGAGACGTGGAAATCCTGACAAAAAAAGTAATAAAGTCACAGATTTGAAACTAAAACAAGAATTTGACTATGCAACTCTTGGCAAATGTCATGAAAATGTTAAGATTCTTCTTGATAGGCCCTCTCAGCTGGGTAAAATTATTTCTGAAAACCTTTAGGGTATATTTGAATGTGATCATAACTTTAAAACAGCCTTGAATATTTGTAGTTTGAGAAGGTTCTTTCAAAAGAATCATAGGAGTGGATTTGGACTAACGCTGTGAGTAAAAGGTGATACATAAGAAGTTCAAAAAAGCTTAAAGCTATATATACATTCTGAGGACAAGGAGTGTAGTTCTCAATTTTTTGGATAAGAGACAGCAAAGGGAATAAATCTGTTGAATTTTCTTGAGGAAAGTGGTATTCTTACAAAACATATATTAGCATAGTGTAAGAAGTAGAACAACGCACATTAGCAATGGGAGTCTAAAGCAGTCCCAGTGAGTTCAGCTAAGAGAGGAGTGCCTGGCTGAGTTTTATGGTTTCTATATGTCTCTCTGCATCTTCTCTTCTGTCCGTCTGAATGCAGGTGCTCATTGCAATGTTTTAATCTGGCCTCAGCGTTGTATGGCAGGTACTTGGAGCAGATTCATTTAGCTATCTCGTCTCTGTATCAATAGGAAGTAGAGTCAAAGCAGGAGTTCCATTTATTTCTGGAACCAATACCAATGAGAGTGTGATGCCTTATCTGAATCACATTTCAGGACTCTTAACAGAGGATTCACATATTTTGCCTGCTAGAGAAACATCACTAACAGGGACAAACAGGAAAACTGTGGTAGGTCTATATGTGACACATCCCTTTCTGTGCATGCCTTTAAGGAATCCTCTCTGCTTACTCTGGGTTGGACAATGTGACCTGCATCCAAAGAACATGAGGAAACATCATATAAGCATCCACTGGAAAGGCATTTTCACACTGCATGCTTGTTCTGCCTTCCTTAATGTTAGTATTCTTGAACTTACGTGAACAAGCCCAATATAACTTACTGGAAACATGTAGGTTAGCTGAAAGCATGTGTCATGTGCATTGTCAATGCATTAAACTATCTAACCCCATTGATCTCCTAGATAAAAGAAATTGCACCAGTAATCTAAGACATCAAGCCAAACCAGCCTTTATTGTTTTTTTGTTTTTTGTTTTTTTTTTTGTTTTTTTGTTTTTTTTCGAGACAGGGTCCTTTAATTGTTGACTTGGTTTCATGCTTGGATCAGTAAGGCAAGAGTAACCTAATTATTCATCATTTCTTCTCTGAGTTGTGAACTTGAATCTTTGCATGTTTTCATGTATAGGTCCAGGTTGATGGGTCAGAACATAGCCTATTAACTGCTGAAAAGAGGACAGAGAAGTAAGAGAAAAAAACTGGTGTGCAAACCCAGTAAGTACTGTTGCATTTCATCTGCTACTGTCCTACTGGCAAGGGTAGGTCCTATGAATGAACATTCTGCTCCAAACAAAATTTACAGAGAAACACGTTTTACAAAAGCAAGTCACACCTTCATAGCAGCACTGTTCATTGCGGCCCCAAAGTGGAAACAATCCAATTGCCCATTTACTTCGGGATGCATTCTAAAACCTCATCTCCACTCAAAGGAACAGTCATTGTCAATGCATTAGTTTGCTTGGCTGTTGCTAAGATGAAATGCCTATCAAAACAGGCTTAGGAGAAGATAGGGTTTATTTGGCTTACACGTCGACATCACAGTCCATGAATGAGGGGAGCCAGGGTAGCAGCTCAAAGTATATACTTGAAAGTAGAACCCAGAGAAAATTTTCTTATTGGCTTGCTCTAGTCTCACCTTCAGCTACCTTTATTTACCAAGCTCAGCCCCACCTGGCTAGGGAGGGCACTATCCAAGGTAGTCTCTACCCTCCACATCAACTAGTAATCAAGAAAATGCCTCACAGACATTTCCACAAGCCTTCCTATAGAGGCAACTCTTAAACTGAGGTTCCCTCTTCCCAGGTATCAAACTGACAATAAAAACTAATCAATATAGGCAATTAATTGTTTTTTTTTTTCTTTTAAAGCAACATGCTAGCATATACTACAACATAAACCTTAAAAAAACATTATGTTAAATGAATTAGATGATACGAAAAGGACTGCAGGTATGAAACTTCTGGAAAAGATAACTCTATAAAGACACAAAATGTATCAGCTGTTGACATGGGGAAGGAGTGAAGCATTACTTTAAAGGGTTCAAGTGAGTTAGCTTGATGGAAATGTTCTGAAATAATTAGAGCAATGATAATCATTAAAATGTTTACTTACAATAAGGGAATTTTACAGGACATGTCATATAGGTATTTAAAATATATAACTAATGGAACATATGAGACTCTGACGTTACACTTAACCATGGCTTCAAAGGCACTAAAAGAACACTTGTTGCATACATGTGGAAATATTGACAAAACTCTCTCTGACTCCTGTCTTTCTTTAAACAGTTCCTGAGGATAAACTTTTCATCAAAAGTAACATGCTGCATTTTATAATCATTTTTTAAGTTTTTCAGTTTTATCCGTAAATAACAAACATCTTTAATTTTATACTTCAAGCTACTGCATTTTAAGTTGGTACATGTGGTTAAAAAACATTGACTCACTTACAAGCAACTGCAATTAATGAAGCATGCCCTACTTACTGACATTTCATATAATATGTACAACAGAAACATGCTCTTATAAACAGGTCAAAAACTATAAAATGTTCACTAATTGCTGGAATTTGCTCTTCCCTTTGGAATGAAAATGGATTTAACCATCAGAATAGCTATTCAAGGGGTAATAGAAGCAGGAAAGAGGGACCTCTGTTATTAGCTAATCTAGCAATTATTCCCAAATCAGAGCTTGTGTTATGCATGAATATCAATTGAGTTGGTTGAGGAGCTGCAGCTGGAGAGGTGAAAACAGCTGCCTGCTCTAATGCAAAATTCCTTTGGTTTGGAGAGCACACTAGCATTAATCCAAGAGATCTAGAATGAACCGCATTCCCTAAGCAGAAAATGCCTACTTCTGTTATAGGCCAGCAGCAATCCCTCACACTTCCTTTCGAGCACATGGGGAAAGTGCCTGCTATGACTTCATCTCATTTAAGAACTACAAGTCACTGCCTGAAACTTAAGTAAGCCTCTGTTCTGAAACTCCTTTACTAACTGAGCTCCTGAGCCTGGTTAAGCCTAGGTAATGCATTCTCTCTACCTTCCCTTTCAACGAAGACACTTGGAAGGAAGTTACGAAATGAAGGAAAGGACACAATACCAATTGAATGTCACTTACAGCTTATAAAACATCACAGGCACTGACTGTAAGTTAAAACTTATTTCGCAAATATCCATGAAAAGCTTTGGTGAGCTCCTTTCACTCTGCTGAACTTGCTGCCCTCAAACAGCTGCATTGAAAGATCATTAGACCTCATAGCTTTCTGGCTTTTGGCATATTTCTTTACAATTTACAAAGCCCAGTGTCCCCCTTCTACAAGACTTCATACATGCTTCTTAAATTGAAATTGAAAGACCTAGCTTGAGTCCTCTTCAACCTCTACCTACCATTTATCTTAAAAAGAAAAAATTACTTGAAAATGTGTGCATTTAAACTCCAGTTCTTCTCCTGCATTGTTCCTTACTTCTATTTAATTTATAGAACTTCTGATTTACTCCAGGACCTCTTGCCAGAGTTAATCCTGACCTGCCCATTGCATGGTTTCAACAATAACCTCACTTACTTGTCTTTGACCTTCTGTTTCTGTCCTCCCATAGTCTGACACTCTCAAACTCTAAATCAGACCAGTTAAACCTCCCACCAAAACTCTCCCATGATACCAGTGTGGTGGTGCATTCTTGCAATCCCACTGCAGGGGAGATGGAGACAGAGGGATTTCTGGGGCTTGCTGGATATCCAGATTAGCTCAATTGGTGAACTTTTGGTTAAAGAGACCCCATGGTGAATGGCATTCCTGAGGAAGAAATTGCCCCCCTACCCCTCCAAAGGCTTTTATTTCCAATAAAAGTAGTATTATTGTGACCTATAAGACTTTCATTGGTCTACTGTCTTCTCTTGGACCTTATTTCTTATCATTCATTCATTGAGCTCAGGCATTTAGACTTAGTGTTTTGCTGTTCCTAAACTATGCCAGTTCAGACTCCTCTCTCCACAATATATTTTACGTTGTTGTTTTCTCTTCCTAAAAGCTTTATCTCACTGTAATTCTCACCCATGACTATAATCCTCACCTTCTTACACAAATGAAAAAAAAAAAAAGACTCAGCACAGTCTTCCTGTCCATCCTGCACTTGCCATTTTCAAAATAACTGTCCCTTTGTCTGGCTTTATTTATCTTGAGAATACTCATCATCCTTTGGTGTGTTACACCTCTCCTGACTTAAATGACAGCATCACAGAAACAGGGATTCTGGAGAATTCAACTCTATGTTAAATTCTCACACTGTAGAAAATCCTCATGTATATCACATACATGTTATTTGCATAGTGTGGCCCATTTTGAATACTTGATAAATTGAGGGCTATTATCATTGACAGTACAAGTTCATTAAATCGGAATTAGATAAATTTAGACAAAATATTAAGCATGATAACAGCAACAGTTGAACAACTGCTGTGAATTTCCAGAATCCTATTTTGGATTTGATTTTGAACTTCACTATGCAACAGTGCTCTTGTGTTTACCTCTGTACAATTCTGAAAAAGTGTCCTGAAAATGGCAGAGGCCTTTCCAGCCTCTCTGAATCATGCCTACTCCTGGACATCATACTGTGAAGGGTTTGGCAAAGTTCTTTATATTTTTCATACAGTTTCATATCTGGTGCTTTACAGTATAGTTTCACTCTGTGTTTATTCCTGAGGCTCGGCTTCCAGCTCCCTTCTGCTCTGAGTTTCCTCCAGCCCTTTCCCACTGGCAAAGAATCTTCAAGTCTCCAGACTTGAGTTCGCACAGAAAGAATATTTGGTTAAGAGTTAAAGGACCATATTTGAAGCCTATGTGATGTTAGCAAAGTAAGCCACCTTGCTGAGCCTCCATCTGTAAGGGGAGTGGGTTGTAGTTATTTGTCTCTCTAGGTCTCTTTCAGTTTTATGCAAATGCAGTTTCTGACATCAGATATTTCTGGGAAATCAAGACTGTTTTGTGATTGTCTAGTTTGTTCATGTGAAAGGTTACATTATCTTCCCTTCTAACACAGTCCTGGTATGTCAGTCTAGCTGACAATCATAGGGAATGAACTATTTATCTCTGCAGTTGTATTTGAATACTTTCCTTTTTCTTGGAAGAATTGTAAAAGGAGAGCCCTAGAACTGTCTTTAGCTCTGTGGTGAACAATGGATTTGAAAACACAGGGTGCACTCCGAGAAGCTGCAGACTCACATCTGATAACCATTTGATGGGAATGTGCATTGGCCCCTTAGTTGTGCTTCTCCACAGAATCCCATGATGAGCGACATACTTCCAGCAGATAAAAGCTACATGATGGCCTATGCCAGAGACCTCTGACTATTGTGCTTTGCATTTGCTGATTTCTGCCTGTTTGCCCTATGTGTATATTTAAATATTTGGTATTCCAATGAAAGTCGCATGTGGCCAAACGGAAATGCTGTCTCCAAAATGATGTAAAGTGGACTGAGAGAATTTGATTCTAGAATTTAAAGATGTAAATACAGGCAAGTTTTCCAACCACAGACCTTTTAAAACTTTAATTTTAAATTTTTTTTTGGAAGACTATGATCTTAGCAGAGATCAACACCTTCATTAGTGTTGGGTTCTGTTTTTTTTTTTTAAAAAATCTATTTGAAGAAGGAAAGGAAAGAAAGTTATAAAAAAAATAAGAGAGAAAATGAATTAATTGTTGCCAACCTAAGACACATAGACAAGTGTGTATTTCAGATAAAGAAGAAAACTCTGAACCTGAATGTTTGATTCATCTCACTTCTGTACTATTTACAAATCCCAGGAAACTGGGCAGATCATTTCACATCTGTGTCCCAATGTTTGTATCTATAAAGCAGAGCTACTAAAGGCAAGATAACGGTTTCAGCAAGAATGAAAAAGCTGCTGAAATTATCGAACATAATCTCATGTGGTATGCTACTTCCCATGATCCTAGCTCCTTAGAGACCTGCAACTCTTCCTGAGCAAGAGATATTTTCACTTTCTCTGTATTTCATGATTTCATGTTTGTTCTGCATCATATAATATTCCATCAAATCCAACAACAGGGTAAAGAAAACACAAGTTAACTACAGCAAGGCTAGAGTTTTCATGGTGGAAACATTATTTGTAGAATGATAGATTCTTTTTACCTTCAGAGAAGAACTAATATTTGGATTCTATCTGAAAGCCAAATTAGGGCTTTGATATTGCACATAGGAGAGATAATACTAAAAGAGAGAAACAAGGAAGCATTTGGTGTCATAGTGCATGATTACAGAAATATTCTTGTCATCAGTTGGTCACATGAAAGACAGCCTCAAGCATGGCATATAAATGATCTCAAAATTAAAATGAAGACCTTTTCATCTCAGTGCTTTCATGGAAGAATGTCTTCATATGATGCAAGATTTAGTACTCTTCAGGGTCTTTGAGATGTCTCAGTAGGTAAAGGGACTCACCACCAAGACTGAAAACCTGAGTTGGAGCCCCAGGACACAAAAGGTGTAAGAAGAGAACTGATTCCCATGAGATATCTTCTAACCTCCATGCTGTGTCATGGTGCATATGTTTCTCCACAGTAAAGACAATAAGAAATAATTTTCAAGGATGAAACCATCATTTCTAATTTAGAATCAGAGTTACAGGTAGCAGCCAAATGTGACATTTAGGACAAGTCAGCCAAAAAGGAAGGAAGCCACAAGGACTCATCGTAAATAATGGCTAGTCAGTGAATACAGTTAATGTGGCCTCTATTCTGTTAAAAATAAACAATCAGATAACTCCACACAGACTTAAGTGTCCTGTATCACAAGGAAAAAAAAAACTAAAAATCCTAGTAATTAATCCTAGCTTTTATTTATCACCTACTAATCTCAATGTATTTCCTGTTCTTCATAATCTTTCACTAATGTATTCTGATGTGGGAGTGTCATATATCAATCTGTTGATTTCATTGGTTAAGCAATAAAGAAACTGCTTGGCCCTGTGGGTGGAGTAAACAGAACAAAATGCTGGGAGGAAGAGGAAGTGAGGTCAGACTCCACAGCTCTCCTCTCGGGAGCAGGCACCTCAGAGAGAGGCCATGCTCCCTGCTCCTGGGCAGAGGCACGCGATGAAGCAAGCCGCCAGGTCAGACATGCTGAATCTTACCCGGTAAGACCAGTGCTCACAGATTATTAGAGATGGGTTGATCAGGATATCAGAATTAGCCAGTAAGGGCTAGAGCTAAAGGGCCAAGCAGTGATTAAATGAATACAGTTTGTGTGTTGTTATTTTGGAGCATAAGCTAGCCAGGCTGCCGGGGTGCTGGGGATGCAGCCCTGCCGCCCCTTATTACTACAGTATTCCTAGGACATTCATATAACAAATGAGTATATGATCAGTTTGAAAGTTATAATGGAGACTAGGTACACTCTGAAGAACTGGGCTGGTTATTGGTTGATAATGTTAGCCCTAAGTGTCATAAATGTCTCACTCCAATTCAATGACACCTTTGAAACATACCCCAAGCCAATATTTCTACCAGCTATTGTTGAAATACCTTCTGAATGGTATTTTATTATTGTTTCAAAACTGTTATGTCCTTCAGATTGTTGAAGGATTTTTGCCAACTTCTAACTGCCCTCTGATATTTTTACTGTATTCTATAATGACTCTTTTAGCTTTTTAAGCCATAATAGCAAGCTAGAATATCTTCACTGTTGTCATTCCTAGTTTGGCTCACTGAAGCTTATCACACCCCAAACTGACTGAAAGTACATGATTAAATGTATATTAAGAACACACTTCAATGTTTTAAAGCAATGCACACAAATGAATATATTATAGAAAAATAGTTTTTAAGCAATCACTGATAGTCATTCAAAGAAGGCATGTAAACTTTTATAGGTATATGGATTGCAATTCTACAAAACTCCTGAAAGCAGACATGTGTGGAAAGTAGTGGAATGCTCACTCAGGTTAAGGAATAATATGTATACAGGTGATGTGAAGATAGATTTAGAAAGCTATATTGAAAGGATCCAAGAGAACTAGGGAAGTTGGTGCTCCCTGGTCCTTTTGACTTCACTTACGTATTTCCTAAATCTGTCTTTAGAACTCTAACTATTCCTCAGTTTCCCCTCGTTATCTGAAATAGACCTGGAGCCAATTACATTCAAACTAGCACACCAAGCTATTGTAAGTAGAGTTGTAAAGAAGAGAACTGAGCAAGAATCTACATAGTAAAATTTTGAGTCCTTTGGGCATATACCAAAGAGTGGTAGAGTGGGGTCATATTTTAGATTCACTATTAGCCAACTGAGAATATTCCACACCAATTTCAATTATTGCATCACCATCTTCTCCTTCCACCTACAGTGAACGAGCTTCCCATTTTCCCAAATCCTTACCTACATTGTTGTCAGAATGCTTGGTTTTCTTTTCTTTGTTTATTTGTTGTTTGTTTATCTTGGCCATTCTGATTTAGGTAAAATGATATCTCAAAGTTGTTGACAGAGATTTCTGTTCCGCCCAGTTTTACAGCCATTCAGTCCCAAAGAAACACACAGAGGTCTACATTAATTATAAACTGGTTGGCCTAATAGCTCAGAATTCTTACTAACTCTTACATCTTAAATTAGTCCTTTGTTCTTCTCTATGTCAGTCACATGGCTTGGTACCATTTATCAGTGAGGCATTCTCATCTTGCTTCTTCTGTGTCTGGGTGACTACTGTAGACTGAGTCTTCCCTCTTCCCAGAATTCACCTGTTCTCATCACCCTGTCTGTACTTCCTGCCTGGCTACTGACCAATCCATGTTTTATTAAAATAAAAGTGACAAATCTTTACAAAATACAAAACCATTGTCCCACAGCACAAAGTAATTTCAATTTACATTTTCTTGATTTCTAAGGATCTTTAACACCTCTTATGATGTTTCTTTTTTATTTTGTTTCTTCTTTTGAGAATAAAATGGGTCATTTTTTCTCTTGACTATTTGTTTTTCATGTTCTTTATATATTTTGCATATTGTCAGATATGTAGCTGGAAAAGACTCTTCCAATTCTGTGTGCTTCCTCTTCACTTGGTGAATTATTTTATTTGCTGTACAGTTGTACATCATTTAATAATGTGTTTTTAAACTCCAAGAGTTTCTATATATTTTTTAAAAATGTTGTTATACTGTAAGAAAGGATACACAGAATTATTTCATTTTTTTCTTAATTTTCTAAGACTTGTTTTGTGTCCCAATATATGGTATATTTTAAAGATGTTTCTCTGAGATGCTGGATAGAATGTATATTCTTGGTGTGTTGGTGGAAGATTTTTAGACATCCTTCAGGTCCACTGGTTATGTGATATCATTAGATTTGGATGTTTCTTTGTTTATTTGTTTCCAGATGACTAATCTATTGGAGAAAGTAAGTTATTAAAATCACTCAATACTATTGAGTTGGAGTTAACCTTTGTGTTTAACGCCATTCATATACTTTTTTAAAATTGTGAGCAGTAATTATTTTTTTTTTATTGAGAAAAGGAAAAAAACAAGTTTCCGCCTCCTCCCAGCCTCCCATTTCCCTCCTTCTCCTCCCACCCTTCTCCCCTCCCCCTACCCTCTCCCCCTCCCTCTCCAGTCCAAAGAGCAGTCAGGGTTCCCTGCCCTGTGGAAAGTCCAAGGTCCTCACCCCTCCGTCGATATCTAGGAAGGTGAACATCCAAACTGCCTAGGCTCCCACAAAGCCAGAACATTAAGTAGGATCAAAACCCTGTGCCATTGTCCCTGGCTTCTCATCAGTCCTCATTTATTCGCCACGTTCAGAGAGTCTGGTTTTATCCCATGCTTTTTCAGTCACAGTCCAGCTGGCCTTGGTGAGCTCCCAATAGATCAGCCCCACTGTCTCATTGGGTGGGTGCACCCCTCGTGGTCCTGACTTCCTTGCTCATGTTCTCCCTCCTTCTGCTCCTCATTGGGACCTTGGGAACTCAGTCCAGTGCTCCAGTGTGGGTCTCTGTCTCTATCTCCATCCATCACCAGATGAAGGTTCTATGATGATATGCAAGATATTCGTCAGTATTGCTATAGGATAGGATCATTTCAGGTTCCCTATCCTCAGCTGCCCAAGGAACTAACTGGGGACATTGCCTTGGGCTCCTGGGAGCCACTCTAGGTTCAAGTCTCTTGCCACCCCTAAGGTGGCTCCCTTAACTAAGAATTGTGCTTTTGTGCTCCCATATCCAACCTTCCTTTATCCCAATCATCCTTTTTCCCCAAGTTCCCCCCATCCTCCCCTTCTCCCTTTTCTTTCCCCATCTCCTCTTACCCCCATCCCACCCCACCCCCAAGATCCCAATTTTCTCCACGGCAATTTTGTCTACTTCCCATAGCCAAGAGGATAACTATATGTTTTTCCTTGGGTTCACCTTCTTATTTAGCTTCTTTAGGTTCACCAGTTGTAGACTCCGTAACCCTTATTTATGGCTAGAAACCAATTATGAGTGAGTACATCCCATGTTCATCTTTTTGGGTTACCTCACTCAGTATAGTGTTTTCTATTTCCATCCATTTGCATGCAAAATTCGAGAAGTCATTGTTTTTTACCACAGCGTTGTGAGCAGTAATTTAATGCATATGTTTAATGCATACATGTTCAATAATGTGAGGTTTTCTCATTTGTGTCTTCATTATCCTTTGATTAGTTCGAGTGAACACTCAAAGAAGTTTTAATTTGTATTTCCCTGATGATCAACAATGATAAGATTATTTCTTGTTCTGTTTTATTTTCTTAAAATCCTCTGTTCAGTTCAGGAGCCCATTTTTTTAAAATGGGTTGTTTGTTTACTCGGTGTTTAACTTCTTTGATATTGATATATTCTAGACATTAATCTTTTGTTAGACATACAGCTGCAAGAGATTTCCCCCCATTCTAATCCTTCATTTGATTATCTGTTTCATTTGCATTACAGAAATTTTAATTCCATAAAAATAACCCTTGGTAATTGTGTTTTCTATTTTCTGGGAGACCACCGTCTCCTTCAGAAAGTTCTTACTTGAGCTAAATGCTGAAGTCTTCTCCCTATTCTATCTCCTTGAAAATTTTATAGTTTTATACTTACCATTGAAATAGTTAATCTATTTGGAAAACAATTACATGTAGAGTGAGAAAGAAGGACAAAATTTCATTTTCTCATATGAACATTTCTAATTTTATAAGATACAATTGTTAAAGAGTATTGCCCAACGTTTACTTCTGACAGCTTTATCAAAAATCAGGTTTCTATAGAAGTATATGCATGTCTGGGTACTGACTTTATGCTCTGTAAGCTACAATAGCAACCTCCTTGTCAAGATCTTCACATGGGTGCAATAGTGATATAAATGTTAAGAAGTAACCATTTTTTCTGATTAAATTAAGGCCCACTCTGTAGGAGCAAATATCATGCCTGGTACATTAAAACTGGCCAGGAGCCATTAGTTGGAGTGTTTCCTGGCCCCTAGTAGTAGTAGTAAACATACTACTAATATTTTTTTAAATTGATATACTTTCAAACTACTCTCCAAATTTGTACTCTATATCTATAGATTAGAGCAGCTCTCAGATCTCATCTTAGAAGTTTCATTGTATAGTAGATAGTGGTTAATACAGAAATACCCAACTGGTCAAAGAGTAAAAATTAAATGACTATGGAATGCTCATCCACAAATGGAACATCTATATCACATATCTTCTTCTCAAGATTCAAGGACCATTAAGGAAGAGAGAGTGGAAGAGGAGTATTCACCATCATTAGTTTCACGTATTTTTGAGTGGCATCACCAATTAGTCTTCACAGACACCTTCAAGCTTGTGATTGCAACATTTGTGCGTGAGATAGTCATAATAGACATACAATGTTCAAAATCATTCTTTCAAGTGTATTGTTAAAGATATGGGAAAACTCAGACAAAAAAACAGAAAGCCAGTAAATACTAGCATTCAGCTAAAACCAGCTCATCTTTCATCACTCTCTTCCAAACCCCTTCCTCTGAGACACTCTGTCGTCGCTGTTAGCTGCACTTTATGTAACTGAACCATCCCTTAGTAGTCCATTCTCTTCACCAGCCAAATCTTACCTCACCACATCCCTCCAGATCTCCACACAGTTTTGGGTTTCCCTTGTCTTTTTCATGAACTTGACCTCACTGGAAATGAAGAGAATGAAAGTTGTTGCTAGTGGGCTAAATATTTGTACTCCCCTCCCCCTCCAAAATCAACAGAAGCTGCTGAGTCCCTAAATTTAAGAGTAAAAATTAGACCTATAATTATAGCTATGGAGTTTAATGGTTTTCAACATCTTCCCCTATTCCTAACTTTATCATTTTGTAGTTGAAGTCTAAAATTCCCAGTCCTTATGTCCAGTAATTTCACTAAGAAAATACAAATTTATTTATATAGCATGTCTAATAACCACTACCAAGATAAAGAAATGCAATTTCTATATTACCACAGCATCTTTCCAAACATTTCTAGAAGAATCATTGACTATTTCCATTGTGAACAAAAAGGATTTTTAAAACAAGATCTCTCCTTTTTGCCCACCCTATGGAAAATTTAAGAATTCAGACAAAAGATCCACTCAAAAATGAATAATGCAAGGATTTGTCATTTGCATGGAATAAGAAAGGATCACCTTTTAAAACATCATTATTTATGAATTTGACTTTAGCTGCCCTGTGATTAAATCTTTTTTTTTCTTCTGGCCAAATATTTGTGACATGAAAAATGGAATGAGTCTTATCAGCAGTGTGATACTGCCGGGAGTGTATTGAGGAGAAAACGCTGACCTCACTAAATGACAAGGAGCAGAGGGACAACCTCAGGGCGCTGTTACCACCATCTTCCTTGCTTCACCCTGCTCTCCAGAGTTCACTGGGGAATTTTTTTCTCTTTATATTAGAAGAGATTGCTGCTCTATACAGACTAATAATATTAATAACAATAATTACATATAATGTCTAAAGCTTAGATATACAAACACACAAGATCTTTCAAGATTTTATATTTTGTAAGATTTTAAATGTTCTGTCTAAAGGTAAAGAGATGGTGATGAATTCTTCACCACAGTGACATCAATATAGACATGCTAGATGACATTTGGTATCTTGTATTTTCATCACCTCTTCACCTACATGCATCCCCCCCCCCCACCCACTAGTATCTTGCCTGGAGAATTGCTGAGGTAGCAGGAAAGCGGGTCAAGCTATGATATCAAATTGCATCACTTCTGTAGGTGGTTATGCCATCTCAGGTTGGTGAGAGCAACAGTGGCAGTCAATGCCAGGATTCACATGCTCACCTCTGGATACTTTCATATAGCTCACACTGAACCTACCAAGCAGAGGTTGCTCCTCTCTCTTTCTTGCTGTTTATTAGCTGGAAGCTGTCTTAAGTCACTTTCTGGGTGAGACTTTCCAACACAATACGTTCTCTAATAAAAGAGAGCCATGGAAAGGATCTGCTGGCTAAGTTGAAGTAACAGCCTGTTATAATCAAATCACAGGACTGATGTTCTATACTTTGCCATAATTAGAAACAGTCATCAAGTCCAACCCACACTGAAGGTGATAAAAATCACTTTCACACACAGAAATGTCTTGGCATCACTGGAGCCATTTAGAAGTTTGTACATAAATGCAATGCATAGTACACGTCACACGAATGATCTGTAAATCCAGTCCCAGAAAATTGAAATGTATACTGAAGTTTTAAGTGAGAAAGTGAATTTTGCAAAGATGGCCCTTGTTACAACATTATAAAATCTTAATTTAAAAGACAATTAAAAACTCTTAGTAGCTTTATAAGTTAACATCCTTAAGCCATTTTCATAATTTATGGAAATGGGCATATTTTTAAAGGTTGGTGCTGGTTTAGTTATAGTCTCTACTTTTCTGGAAATTAGACTTGGTTTGTCTCTTGCTCTTCTCTTAGGCCAAGTGGTAAAGGTAAGGCTGAAACCATCTCCGGATTCTGTAATGTTGAACATGAGCATCAGAAATAGAACTATTCGGTCAATGTGCTGCTGCAAGGCCATGCTGACTGGTGCAAGATGGAACACATGTATTCCCTCTCCATGAGGAGGAGACCTAAGGCTTATCCTGAAACATTAAGGAAAGAAAAAGCTTTTTATTATTCCTTTACCCCCCACAAATTCTCTCTCTCTCTCTCTCTGTGTGTGTGTGTGTGTGTGTGTGTGTGTATGTGTGTTTTTCAGGGGAGGGGGATTTGAGAGGGTGTTTCATGTAGCCTAGACTAACCTTAAATTTACTGTGTAGCAAAGGGTGGTCTTGAACACCTGATACATATGTCTCCTAAGTGGGATTACGGGTATGTACCACTACCACAGAACATTCTTAATGACGATAAAGCTCAGAGAACATATGCCTAGAGTTCCTTATGGTCAAGTTAAGTTATAAAGACCTCTAGGAGAGAATAACGTTAATGAGAGCTTTAGTAATGGGGTACATAGAAAGAGAAAATTCCTGAGGATAAGGAGAAATCTGGAGAGAGCCTTCCCTGCAACAGAAAAGCATTACTTTTCTGAGAGAGCCTATTTGAGTTGTGTCCGAGGCCTGACCCATCCATCTCTACAGCCTTATACATCACATAACAGACTCTCAGCAAATGCACATTGAGTGCAAAATGAGAGAGGAATTTGGAGACAATTAGCATTGAGATACAAGGGACTGGGACTTAGAATACATTCTCCCCACCGAGTCTTCCTTTACCCCCCCAAATCCCGTGGTTATCTTCTTCCCAGGGTACCTTTTTGAGGCCTCTATTTCGATCTTGTATCCCAAATCCTCAGGGATGACTTAGGTGACTGTCTTCTGTTCATTCATAGCTGCTCCTAGCTCACTGCTTGGTAGGTGGGCTGAGCTTGTAAAACTCTATCTCTCTACACCCGCTGGCACAGGAAGTTGGCCCATAGAAGTTTCAAAAGAAAAAAAAATCACTCAGAATATAAGACCCAGAGCAGGAAGCAAAACTAATGAAGGAATGTCCTCGGCTTTCACAGGAAATAGTTTGCACTCTGCCGCTCTAAAAAGTACCAGATTTGACCCTTCATCCCTCCCCAACTCCTTCGCTGCTAACCTCCAGATAGAGGCAAGAGGGATCAGGGCCCAGACCGAGGCAATGAAAGACAGGCTGCCTTTCATGAAAACCATCACCAGAAACCGCTGGTCCCAGCCAGTGGCCCCCAGAACAGTTCAGTCGACTGAGGTACTGGATTGGACAGTCTTGAGTGCAGAAATCCAAAGCTGTTCTCAGTGATTACAGGGACAAAACATCTCTTTCCCATAAGAAACTAGAGACTAGGGAGGAAATTTATATTCCAGCTGCTTTTCACAGGATATGGTGACAGTTTATCAAACGAAGTTCTGTTGTTTTATGTAAATACTTTCATTCTATTTCCATGCTGGTGTGTGATTGAATAGTAAAGAAAGGCCATAAGTCTGCAAATGTTCTGAGACACTGAGGATAGAGGTCCTAGGCCAAAAATAATGATTGTTCATTTGTTTTTTTTCTTCGCAGATCCAGGCAGCTATAATCTAGTTCACAGTTCACACCACCGATAACTGAACCTCCGAGGCCATTACAAATAGTCTAAATCTATTACATGAATGCTCATTTGCAAGGTTTGACCAAGCAAATATCAAAGTATCATGTTGAAGAAAAGGCTAAAGTGTTAGGAGATGACCTCTGGTCAGTGTGTAGGACAAGCAGTGAAGCGACACAGTGGACCCAAGTGTGCAAGGCCTAACCAGGTCACACACTACGTGACTCACTCTTGTTTTCTCCACAATTCTGCTTCTCCTATGTCTGCGAGGGCTGTCTCCATCACCTTCTTTGCTCTGATTAAACACTTTGACAAAAGCGACATAACAAATAAAGAGTTTATTTATGCTTACTTTTAGTTCCGGAGAGATACAAACCATTATAGTGGGTAGGCACGGCTGCATGTGGGAAAGGCATGCATGGTAAGAGCAGAAAGCTTGCTGATCATATTGCATCTGAATTCAAGCACAACCCCAAGGGACATACTTCCTGAAGTAAGTCTCCACCTGCCAAATGGTCCTCAATTCACAAACAGTGCCAACAACTGTGCATCAAGAGTTCAAATGTAGAGGACCCAATGAAGGGTATTTCACCTTCAAACCACTATAGTAGTAGAAGGTCTTTTCCTCTTTTTTTTCCCTCTGTCTCCAGTGCCTAGCATTTGACAATTGTATGAATGAATGATTAGATGAATAATTAACTATCTCTAATAGAAAAGAGATAAAATTCTATACAGCATCAGTTTAGAGTCAATGAATGACAAATACAGAAAAATCTTTAAATCCTCAAATACAGTGTTTATATTATATTATAAATAATATTTATAACAATATATGTTTATGATATATAATATATCAATTAAATGTATATTTATATGCATTTAAATATATATTTCCTGCTCAGTCTGTATAATGTTGTTTATATGTGTATGTTCTCATGACTGACCATTTGGTATCGGATAACTAATTGCTATGCTCTTCCTGGAAAAGATTATTTCTTCTGCTCTCAGCATTCCTGAGATGTCTGTAGTACTTTGTCTAGGACTGGAGCTCTTAAGTTTCCCCCTATCCACATTAGCGTGTATATTCGTGTTATCCTTGCTCTGGTCATGTTTAGCCAGCCATGTAGGTGAGACTTTATGGCTGTAGCTTCTGAAATTGCCAGGAGACACAGTGTCACAACAAATCTCTCTTTCTCTGGCTCTTATAATCTTTCCTTCTGCTCTTCCACAACGATCCCTGAGTCTTAAGTAACAGGAGTGGTATTGTAGATGTATCTGTTGAGACTGGGCTCCACAACTCTGAATTTTAATTAGTTTTGGTTTTCTGTAATGGTTTCCATCTGTTGTAAAGAGAAATTTCCTGGATCAGGGGTGAGAACCGTATTTATTTGTGTGAATAAAGAGAAATATTTGGAATGTAGTAGTTGGAGGTTTGCTGGTTTAGCAAAGTGGTGATTGTAGGTTCTCCTCTAAGATTCATGACTTCACTAGCCCTGAAGAGTTCACCAGGTTTTCAGAACCAGGAATGGTTTCCCTCTTGTGCAGTGGGTCTTAAGGCAAATGAGAGAGCCTTTGGTTACTACCAAAGTATGTGTGCCACTACTGCATCCTTAAGATTTTCATGCTGGTCATTGATGTAGTTCATAGGTATCATACTTGGATGGAAATGCTGGTTGCTTGCCTCCCTTGGAAGCTTGTGTGGCACCTTCTTAAGAGAGGTTTTCAGGTTGGATACAACTGAAGGGATCTCTGGGTCCTGTTTGATGTGTTCTTTCATCATTGCAATCTTATGTGCTAAGCTATCTAGTCATTCTTTCATTTTTTTTTTACACATAAATTAAGTTTCAGTAGCAATTTGGTTCAGATTCCTTAAGATGTAATTTACTCACCTGCCCTCAGAAGCTCACAAGCCAGTGAAGAATTGATGTGTAATTACACTGAAATATGCACTTACTTAAGCAATCATGATAAAATGTGTTAGGCATTAATGGAGCCAAGGTACCACAATGAGTTGTTGAGTAGCTTCCCCATGGGAGCCAGAGAAGATTCATAAAAGTGATGACAAGTCAAAAGTAGCAAAGAAATCTGGCAAATATCCAACAGAAGCGGAGAAACCAAAAACTACTTGCTGACATCACGGAGCAGTCTAATTCAGTGAAAGATCTCATCCCCCAAAAGAAATAATAAACAAATAAAATAGAGAAGAATCAAGAAAGAAAGACAATGTCAACTTCTGCTCTTACACACATATAAATACACACACACATACACAATGCACACACATGCCAAACACACATGCACATACACACTCGCACACATGCACACATACACACACAAGTAATCACAGGTATGTGGGTGCGCTTTGGTTGGAGTAAGATGTTCAGATGTTTAGATTATTTTCACTGTGTCCCAGGAGGGAACTTGACCTGGCCCTTCTTAGTCTAGCCATGGAGAAGGTACAGAGGCAGCCAAGTTTATGCTGGACTGGAAATGAAACGTCAAAATGTCAAGCGTCTACTTCCTGCTTGCTGTTTAATCATTAGACATAATTTTTGTCATGTGGGAAAAAAAAGAGTTCTTTATAATCAGACTGGAAATTCATGTACCTGAAAACCTTTAGAAGGGAACTTGTAGGGGAAGGAACACCACTGAATAGCAGATACAACACAATTCTTATCAGTTCAAATCTGTTTTACATTTCATTCCAGACTCTGTGAATTAGCACCACAACAATGGACCTTTGTAAATTGACGAGGGTAACAGCAGGCAAGAATCAATCAGCCACTCTTGTTCCTGAACCTTCCTCCTGCTAACAACCTGAAGTGAACCTTGGAGTCAAGACCTCAAACGAATAGCCTGCTTTTCTTACCCTTTGAACAGAACAATTAAATAATCACGTTGCTCTCAGTCCATTTCCTGAATGTATTAATCAGATTAAAGCACAACTTGTCAGCCTGCCCTGAGGGGAAAGGGCTTGTTGGATCAGTTTTCTCTTGCCCTTCAGCTTCTAATAGCATGGACAGCTTTCATATGGTGGAAGCTGTTACCTGGACAGGCAAACTGCTGCACAGCTAATAATCCCTCCTACTGGTCTAGCTCACTCACTTCTCTCCTCCTAATTCCTCTACCATGGCATGTTATTGGAATCCAACTACCTGGAAAGTCTAATAGTGCTATGAATCCTCTCTGAAATTGCAGAAGCTATTGGTAGCGCTGTGGGGAATGAATCTCAAAGTCTCTCCTTCCACCCATCCACAATTTGAGGCCCTGATTCTACAAACTGTTATCACTGTGAGCAGATGCAAAATTATTTAAACTTTCTTTACTTATGCTCCTTTGTCTATCAAATGGGGACAATGACAAGACATACCTGCGTGGCTTCTCTGAGGGATCTCGAATTCATTGCTAACAAGTGCTTCAAATAAAATCCGGTTCTTTTAATGAGCCTTTTGCCAATACTAGAACTGTAGGATTTAGAATATGAACATGACTCTATTTCTGCCACCAAAGTATTTCAACACTATGCCAAACCACTCAGACACTAGGTTAAATGAAGTGAGAGAGGCATGTGGTACCCTAAAAGTAGAGTGGGTAAAGGACTGCAGCCAGGCTAGGTACTGCCTGCCAAGACTTCTACATAGCCAGTCACCCTCTTGTAATGCTCTATGGGGCCTCTCACTTCATTAGTTCTCTGCCAAGTGCAGGATTCTCCAGGAATTTCAATCTAAAATAGCAGTACCTACCATACTGTACCATTCTGTTTCTTTTCCATCTATTATTCTGCTTTATAATAGCCACTATTAGTTAGCAATATATTCCGTATTTACCTTTTCATGTGGCTGTAGTAGTTGTTCACATAGCAACCATGTATTTCAGGAAATGCAAATGCTTAGGCATTGCCCCAGTCATAGCAAATCAGAATCTCTGGAAACAGGTTCCGGAATCTACGTTTTTCTGTTTGTTTGTTTGTTTGCTTGCTTGCTTGCTTGTGGGGTTTTTATGTGTATGGGATCAAAAGCCTTGTGCACACTAGGCAAGCACTCTGCTATACCCACACTCTTGCTCTTTGATTCAAGGTCTTCCTTGTGTAGCTCAATCTGGCTCAGAACTTCTATTTATCTCAGGTTAGGCCTCAAATTTGTGTTTTTCCTGCCTCAAAATCCTTAATTCTGAGCCACTGTATTTAGCCTGCAACCTGGGTTTCAACAGCAATGATTAAGTGATTGGAATTTTCAAGCAAGTCTGAGAAACACTAGGTACTGTCCATCCCCACTGGGGAATGAATACTTCTTGAAACAAGGACATTTCTGTTCACCACCATTGTACCTAGCACTTTGATCTGTGCCTGAAATGCAATTGATGTACAATCGTAGCTGGATGAATGAAAGAACAAACAATGACTCTATCTTACTTGGTTCTCAAGCCAAAAGTAGCATTTCACCTATTCCCTTGGAACCAAATCTATTTTCATTATAACTTTCTGGAACACATAATTTCAAAGGCCCCAATAATAATGTGCTGAAATCAAAAGTCAAATCATATGTGTATTCAACTTCAGAGATGGTGGAAAGTACAGGTACACACACACACACACACACACACACACACACACACACACTGCTTTCCTGGAAAAGACACTTAAAAAATACTTCATATATATATATATATATATATATATATATATATATATATATATGGTAAAGGACAGGTATAAATAAAACATTATCAGAAACCCATCAAAGGATATCATTTGGGCATAAGTGCTGAAACTGGTTTGATGATGCTCTGGAGAGCCAGAGAGGACGGATTTGATAGCAAAACAGTTAGCAGCATGTTTTTGCATCAAGAAGGAACTCTTATACCTGATGAGAATATCAATGTATTCAGTCGAAACTGTACATACATATCGATGCAAAGGAGAGAGGGAGAGAATACTGAGGAAAACACACGCAAGGAAGACTCTAGCACTATACATCTGCAGCCTTATTGTCCCGCAAATAAGCTGCTGTGCCATTTATCCCACAAGTTGAATGTCATTGCCACCCATATCATGCACTACCCTGTCTTCGTGAGATGCATCTATGACTCATCAAGAAGACAAGAAAAAGAGGATCCCAGGCCACCATTTCCCCAGAGAAGGAAGAAGTCAAGAGTTTGTGTGGTCTGTGTGATAATGCAAGGTCTGTACTGTGCTGAATCTGCTCCTAAGGAAGAATGGAACAAACCTGAGTCTGTGGTTGTATGTTAGGATGTGTTCGTGTGTGTCCATGTGTGGTGTGTGTGTGTGCTCACATGCGTGTGCGTGTGTGTATGAAGATGTTAAATGAGACCGCAAGTAACAATAAAGTTTGAGCCTTTAGCAGGAAAGGAAAGCATCAGAAACAAAGCAGTTTGTTCTAAATGATGCAAAAATAATTTGCCTACGTCTCCACATTTCTTTCCTACATTTCATGCTTTTCATCAGAGGTTTGACAGACAATAGCAGTAAGTCTAATTACTACTCAGGTTTGTTTGTTACACCTTTAAATTGACCTGGGCATTATGAAGGATGATTATATTGAATTACATTATATTTCTTTCATGTGTTTATTATTTTGCATGAATGTAACATATTTCAAATTTCAGATGTTTTTACAGCATCCTCATATGGATACTCTTTAAGAAAGGATGTTCTAGGTTATTTTGATATATTGCCTCAGATTGTTTTCTATTGATGCCTTAAAACACCATGACCAAAAACAACTTAGAGAAGAAAGCATTTCTTTTACTTACATCCTACATAGCAGTCCATCATAGAAGGAAGTCAGGACAAGAATTCAAAGCAAGGAACGTGGAGACAGGAACTGACGCAAGGGCCACAGAGGAATGTAGCATAATAGTTTGATCCCCATGGCTTTATTATACTGTTTTCTTATAGCATCCAGAGCCACTAGCCCAGAGTTGGCACCACCCACAGTAAGATGGGCAGTCTTACATCAATTATCAATCAAGAAAATGCACTACGGGCTTGCCTGCAGGACAATCTGGTGGAGGTAGTTTCTCAGTTGAGATTCCCTCTTCCAAAATGACTCCAACCTATGACATAAAATCTAAAGAAGACACACATGTACACACACACACACACACACACACACACACACACCTTGAAGATGACTAATTTAAACACGACCACTCACTGTTCAAGCTAGTTGCTACATGGAAAGGGTTAAAAGGGGGTATATGAGTATCGTGTCCATCTAATAAACATAGGCATTCTAAGGCTGTGGATATAGCTCAGTGGTAGAGAAACTGTCTACCGTGCTCAAAACACTGGGTGTGATCTCCACTGACACCAAAGCAAACACACAAAGGCCTACATTTCATCTCTAAGACTCAATATATCACCCCATGCTCACCACAGAGAGATAGAGAGTGTGCTGGAAGTCTACTCACAAATGACACAGCCCTAAAGTAGACACATGTTGCTCCATAAGTGGCTAGAAGAGGGGCACAATGATGATGACATGGAGCAGCGACTGTTTCTGGGACATAAACTTGCTTAGTGTTCTATAAATGAGACTGAAATCCAGAATACTCCATATCTACTACTTGCGAGTGTCACTGTATCCTAAGGGCAGTGCTGCTTATGATTCGTGTTCTTAGTGAACATCAGAAGAAACCCAAAATGGCTTCACTGTTATATTTTACAATAGTGGAATGTGCAACATGTCCACAGCCGCAATGTAAATATCATATTTTCACCACCATTAAACACCTTTACAGAGTTTAGGCAAGAGTTAAAGTGTCTCAGAAAAAAAAAAAAAAGGTCAGGCTCCCCTGTAGCTTCTCTCTTATATACTCCCAATGTTACTTTCAGTTTCAGGCACTTCTCATTATTTCTATAAACCATTAATTATTATCTGTTTCAATCATAGAATAAAAAAGCTAATAAAGGGAAGAATTTCACTAAAAGACATATCTCATTGACCACATCAATTTTCCAGCCATTATGGTGTCCCTTCCACTTGCAAGTCATTAGAAAATATTGCCAAAAAAAATGGCCCTCAGTTATCTACTTTTATCCTATTTTATCCTTCTGATCACTCTACACTAAACAAGTCAATGTTTAAATAAATGATATCATAATTCAATATTCTCTAATTTTTAATATCCTTTCAAAACTTACAAGGGGCTGCTTGAATCAAAACTCAGGCCTTATCTGTCATTTCCAGATGAATTTGAATACTTCTGGTTGGTCGCACTAACTTTGACACTCTGACCGCTTGAACATTTGCCTATGATCATCTCACTACTCTGAGGATAGTCATAATAGGGATTAAATGATACTGATTTTTCATGAAGAAGAAAGAAGGCATTTCGGACGAGAGGACAGAGTCAAATAATCAAAGGCAAGGAGCCATACTCAGAGTGGATTTTACATTTGAACAATGCAAGGATTTATAGTAAAACCAATGATGTCAGATTTGTAAAACTTTTGTTTAGCATCACAGGTTTGTGGAATGATGGCCACTAAGACAGCGGGATTTCTGAGGCCCTTGATCCCTTTTCCTAAAGGATTGTACTTCCATAGCGACTATTCTCCAAACAACAGCTGGATAATAGGGAAGATGGAAGAGATGAGTGACATGGACTAGGCAGAGGCTTTCTTTAGCCTCCCAGTGTAGACTCTTCCCTAACTACTTCTCAGTTATTTATACCGTATATTAACCCAGACATGGAGGTAGTTATATTTCTACTTTACAATAGAATTTCGAGTCTTGCATACACAGAAAAGTTGAGTTTTGCTGTGCCGTATATTGGTGTCTCCTGACTTAAAATCACTTGTAGAGCTTTCCTTTTAAGATAAACAAGGCCAGCTGGCTGGACTGTGACTGAAAAAGCATGGGATAAAACCGGAGTCTCTGAGCATGGCGAACAATGAGGGATGATGAGAAGTCAAGGACAATGGCACGGGGTTTTGATCCTACTTCATGTTCTGGCTTTGTGGGAGCCGAGCCAGTTTGGATGTTCACCTTCCTAGACATGGACGGAGGGGGGAGGACCTTGGACTTTCCACAGGGCAGGGAACCGTGACTGCTCTTTGGACTGGAGAGGGAGGGGGAGAGGAGTGGGGGGAGGGGGAGAAGGGTGGGAGGAGGGGGAGGGTAATGGGAGGCTGGGAGGAGGGGGAAACTTTTTTTTCCTTTTCTCAAAAAAAAAAGTTTAGATGTGAAAAAAAAAAAAAGATAAACATCACTCTTAGTGTTACTCCTGACCAATCAAGTGAAAATGTGTGTGTGGTTCTGACAGGTGTTGTGCGAAGTCCCTCAGTTCACTGATTCTAAATGCAGTATTGGTGTGGGAAGTCCCTCTGTATTTGTGTTGCCTTTATTGGTTAATAAATAAAGTTTCTTTGGCCTACAGCCAGGCACAATAGAGTGAGGCAGGAATTCCAAGCAGATAGAGAAGAAAAGAAGGCAGAGTCAGGGAGATGCCAAGTAGCTGACAAAGGAGAAAGATGTGAGCCATCAGCCAGAGCCTTACTGGTAGGCCACAAGCCTCATGGTAAAATATAAAATAATAGAAATAGGTTAATTTAAGATGTATATGATTAAGACATTGGCCAAACAGTATTGCAATTAATACAGTTTCTGTGTGATTATTTTTGGTTTGGGTGTCTGGGAAATGAATGAGCAATCTCTGTCTACAAAAATGGAATTCAACATGAGGTCAGCTACATCCACATAAAACCTTGTAGAGCTTGGGAAGGAATTTTATACACACAAAAAACAGTATGTACTATAGTAGCAGTGATGGGGAGAAGGCAAAAGCAGACCAGTCTCTGAGACTCCCTGGCCAGCCAAGCTAGCCTACTTGATAAATTCTAGGCCAGCGAGAGATCCTGTCTCAAAAAACAAAGTAAATGGAGCTGTAGAAATAACAACCAACATAGATATCTGGACTCGATGCAAATATGAGTATACTGATATGCATATTGACCAACACTCATGTTCATACATGTGTACACACACACACATATACACACTGAAGGTAACTTGGATGCCATGGTTTCAGACATAAGGAGTGTATCTGCTTTAACAGAGGCAAAAACACTGAGAATTAGAAGGAAATGGAGGAACAAAGTCACAGAGATAGAAATGAAGGCAGGGAACCCTACATGCTCTTACTGTGAACTCTTTCAGTTAGTGCCGTGCGAGCCTAAGCTTGATAACACTACATTTCTTTCGGAAAATATGAACTATCTTAGTTCTTCCTTTACAGATAAATAGAACAAATTCTGAGGAAGGATCTGAAAATAGAATTACTAGCTCTTGGAAATTTACTAAAATATTGGAGATAAGTTTAGACAGCCCTATCATCAAAATTCATTCTACAAAACAATGTTCTCACCAGCTGTTTTCTGGTGTACCAGGTGAATATGTTTTCTCCTTTGTATTACCATGGTAACACATGGAGATTTTTTGTTATTAAAGTTAGCGGGTTGCCATCTTCACCAAATGGGAAAGAACAATCACGATGCATTGATTCTTATTGTGTGACATGGATTCAGAAGGCAGATATTATTGGCTTTTAGAGACATTAGAAGGACTACCTCGGGGACTGGAGCCAGAGACCTTCCAAAAGGCTCTTAACATCATGGGGATTCTCACTTTATGGTGTGTATTAAGTCCAGTGGTACTTGTTATTTTCCTTTATTCTAGCTAGTACCTTTACTTGGGGTCAGATGTACAACAGCACAGGGCTAATATTAGCATTGTATGAGGCATAAACACCCTTTAAGGAAAAACACAATTTTTACTCAAAGCACAGTGTCTCTGCGGTAATAATGGAAAACCAAGTTCCAAATGTTTAAAGAGAATTGAGCACCAAACCAATTAGACTGTCCAGAAGGTCAGATATTCCTGGAAAAAGACAATGGTAAAAGACAAACCATAACCCACAAATGATTAAAAAAAAGATCTTAGGGTATATAGTAAATTAAAATAAACCCTCTGGAGAATATGAGCAAGACTTAATCCAGAAAAACTCAAAATGTGACCTCATTTGGGAGTAGAGTCATATTGACTCTACCTAGCTAACTTGAGGTCATATTGGGAGAGGATGAACCTCAGATATATTGAATGCTATCCTTCTGAAAAGAGGAACAAATACACACAGAGACACAATCAGAGGAGGCCACGTAAAGACACTGACAGATCCGCTACTGACCAGCAAATTGAGATTGAACAAAGATCCCCTCTCAACTTTCTCACAGGAACCATTGTCCTGCTACCATCTTGAGTGGAGACTTCAGACCCTGACAAATGTAAAGAAAAATGGTTTTTTATTTTACAGTTTGAAGTCAATTCTTCTGGAATTCTGAGAAAGTTATATAGATCCGAAGTGATGTAAATCTACAGCTGACATCTTAAGCTAGTAAGCAGGCCAGTTATGTTCACGTAGGTGAATTTTTTTGGTTACTCAATTCAGGGATCTCATAACACTCATCACACAGCATTATAGCTTTTTATTTGTACTTTCCAACCCTGACAGCCAAAACTATGTCTGTTATGCTCATGGTTTATCTCCAACCACAAACTCAGTGCCTGTCATATGGGATAAATTCAATAAATCTGTCCAGTAGAACCAGTAAGTTGAACTGGGTTACAGGCAGAGGTGATATCAGAAATAAGCACAACTCTCTTTCTGACGCTGAATTTCCTTGCTATTCAGGCAGAAACGCGCTTATTAAAATACTCAATATTTCAGCTGCCTCCATCTTTTCTATGCTCCTTCTGCTGGCACTTGGATGCTGTGATCTGCCTAAGGAAGCAGAGACAAACTACACATGGTTTTAGAGGCAGGCAAGACTGGTCTCTCATGGATCCCTGCATCACTGACGCCAACAGTTGCCACAGGTTACACTGGCATCATCTAGGATATGCAACGTGGATGCTGTCTGCCCCTGGGATTCATCATCTTGACTATTCACAGGCCTCTCACTTTCAAAAGTCAGCAGCTCTGATGGATGAGATGGCCTCTCCCAGGGGCCCTGCTTCCTGGGCTGTGATTTTGCAAGTCTAGCAAGAACTGGTTTCATTTCAAGCACGTCTCAAGGATGGAGACTTTTAGAGGGGAAAGCAAATTTGCAAACAGGGAAAGACTCCAAAACTCCAGATAATAAATGGACCTTAAAATGAGCTTTATGTGCCTCCTTTTCAACACTCTACCTCTCTCTGACATCATTAAGTCAGTACCTGCTTAGAAGATTTGAACAACTATGTCCATAATAAATAAAACATAGTGGTTTTTAAAAAATAATTATATTCTTTGCATGGCTGGTGCAAAAAAATGAGAGTTAAACAGCCAATTGTTTTAACAAGTAGAGCAAGGCTATATGGAAGATGAATAAGAGGATTTGTGTTCTCATTCCCCTGATAATGCACCAATCATGGTGGCCAAACTGTGCCTTGTATAGACATGACAAGCCCAGATTCTTCTCCATCCTTGTCCCTCCCAAACAAAATGAGTAGGATCTCAGCAAGAATGACTCACCCAAACTCCTCAAGGTAACTTCAGCATGCCCGTTTAAATTGGAAGACAAAATATGTGAGTACTTGAATTCAAATTCCAAGAACCCACATAATACCTGGACCTGCAGCATGAGCCAAATGCAATCCCAGAATTCTACAAAGGGATTGGAGGCAGAGACAGAGGATTGCTAGAAGCTTATGATCCCGTTGGTCTGGTATATAAGCAGCAGGAAAATAACAAAGGGACACCACCTCAAACATGATGGAAAAGCAGTGTCAACATTTGAGGTTGTCACCTGACCACACACACACACACACAGAGTACATGTGCCTCATTCACTCACAGGCACACACATGTGCGCAAGCACTCATATACATACACTGTACATACAAACTCAAGTTATATTCAAATATTCAGAGAATAATATATAATTATATATACTACCTTTAGTATATTTAGAGAGTGTATTTCTCTCAGCATGGATTTATAGATATATTGTGAAGCTCAAAATGAGGTAAAAATTGGAATTTTACACAGTATTCAAGTAAAAATGTATAAACTGTCACAATTGACCTGCATCTTTCTAAAAGTATTTTATTTTATGTGCACTGGTGTTCTGCCTATATGTTATGTCTGTGTGTTAGATCCCCTGAAATTGGAGTTACACTCAGTTATGATTTGCCAAGTGTGTGCTGAGAATTGAACCCAGGGACTCTGTTAGAGCAACCAGTACTCTTAACCACTGAGCTGTCTCTCCGGCCGCCTTGACCTGCTCCTTTATTTCAAGCAAAGCTTCTTCTCATAAAGCAACTTCTTTATGATTCTCAGAATTAACATCAATTCAATTTTATGTTTAGTAATATATAAATAAGTTAATGAGTATGAATAGTAGTCTTTCTTACATGCAAAAAGAACCCAATGAAAAGTATGCTTACATTGTTTGTAGTCTTATTTATTCAGACACAGGCAGGGATTTTTGAAATCTACTGTACTTGAAACATGATAAATAAGAAATCCTTCCCTGCTCTTTTGAGGCTAAAAATGTGGAAGGAAGACAAGCATATTACACACCAATACTGTTCAGAAAATGTATAGCATACCAGATAAAGAATCTTCATGCCAGGCTACTATGGGACAGATGTTGAGCATAATGAAGAGAATAATATTTTACGTTAAAACTTCCTGACTGTCCTGCAGGGCCTTGAATACGTATGGTCACTTCCCATGGTATCTTGAGGCTTCTATTACTATGACATCTTATAATATTCCTCATCAAACATTGTGCTAAATATTCTGAGCTAAAATGGAAGATAGTAGTTTGCTAGCCAAAACCTGAGCATATACTCTTCTAGTCCATTCTGTCTTCATTTACTTGAGGTTCAGACATCGTGATTGTTCAAGGATCATGGAACATGGAAGCCTCTCCCATTTTCTCCATATTCTGAACTTTAGAATGTAAAGCATCTGATGACATCCTTTTTAATTTTATCATGTGGTGAATTATTGAAACTAAGGAAATAAACCTTCTAATGCTTTTCTTAAGAGAAGTCCACTGAAGATCCTCTAGAAGAGTGATCATTTTTTTTAATGCATCTCCAACTTGGTCACAGTAGAACTGGGGCCTTTCAACCTCTATAATTGCAAGTTAGTTCTCATAGTAAAAGTTTCATTGGTTCAGTTCCCTGAAGAACTTTGACTAACAGCACAGGCAGAATCAAGCTGATCAGCTGCTATCACTACCCCAGCTTATTGCAATCACTTAGAGTATCCATGATCCTAAATCACCTTACATCAGAAACTCCTGAGAGCTGGCAACTTCTGAAAGACAATAAGTCTTTTAGTTAGAGAAGGTTTATATTGGTATTTGATATTATGCTCCAGACATCCTTATATTCATTCTCTAACAAGGGCAGCTTTATGTTGATTCACAATATATTTGGTTTACATCCTTCTGCTCTGGTAGAGTAAAAGAGAAGAAATCTGCTTCAGTTTCTGGCTAGTCCTTTTGGCTTTACTTCTAGCTAGCTCCAACTGTTCTCTGGCAAATTCTGTGTAATTCAGCACAACTTTTTGTCATAAGCAGGAAAGTATTGTCTCAATTCTCACATCTAACATCATGCACATCACCTTCAGTGTCTATGTTGATAATATATATAACACTATCTTAACTTGCCTTCTCTTTCCTGCCTCCCTCAGGCTTCACATAGTTCCAGCCACTATTAAAGACAACAGGAGTCCCTGTACTTCTTAACTTCCTCCCTGGCTAAAATATTTAAAGTTTTGTCACTGACTATAACTTTTTTCTCCTTGGTATTCATATCTTTATAATTTCAAGCCTTCTTTGGATCTGTGACCTATCTCCTCTGATTTTCCTCAATCTCATACAGCATCTAAATCCCATAGCAAATCATTAATGCCATTGATGTCTTTGGACCACATTTCTGCTTATCAACCCAGAAGTCAAATCATATAGAAGTTTCCCCAGTTAGGTAGATGAACATCGTTCCCACCTAAAGACATTTGCCACCACGGTGCAACCAAGAATTTGCTTTTGTATATTTGGTCAGGCTCTCCTCAAATAAAATTATTAATAGTGTTTCTATGAGGGTCTAGAGAGATGGCCCAGCAGTTAAGATGAAATATTCTTGTTACAAAAAACTTGGGTTTGATTCCTAGCACCCATATTAGGCAAGTAGTCATTACCTGTAACTCCAGTTCCGGAACTAAAGCCCTCTGTCCAATGCAAGAACTGATATCCAAACAGTGCATAGGCACACACACATACACATAATTGACTCTGTATATAAATATATAGTTTAATTTTTAGTTGCTGCAAAGTGAATTGTATATGTATTATTTTCTTCTTTTTGTATGTCTCCATGTATTACCCATGTAATACATGTAATTACACTCACTTCCAATGTCCTTTCACCTATGATGTTTCTGCTATGCTTTCAACAGACTAGAGGATGC